>NC_140501.1:8144983-9362483 GCF_964271855.1 Acomys minous | reverse complement strand
TCAGGAAATGACCATAGTTTCCACGAATTCCGAGAAGTCTTAAGGACTCTATTGATTTTCTGTAAGGCACGTATCATCCTAATCATTACAGCACAGAACCAGGTGACAGTTGGAGTCTACAATTATTGAAAATTCCTGTAATCTAGGTTACTGTGACAACCTTACCATTGTCATGTCTAAGCCACACTCTTACAAGATGATTACTTTAACCTTCTGCTTAAAATACCCCTGCCCCTGACTCCATTGTATAACACCTTATGTCTTTGTTTTTATACTTGACTCACTTTAACCTCTTAGCAAATGATGTAAATTCTCTTAAGCTTTGGAGTGATGCCCCATGATATTACTAGAGTACTGTCAGCTTTATTTTTCCTTAAAACTTTTTTTCCTACATTATATATTGATTATATTTTCCATGTCACGCTACTGTCAGCTTTTTTAAAAACCTGGGTTATGTAAGCTTTTTCATTATACACCAGTTTTCTTCCCAAATGACAGGAAATGAATAGTAATGAATGTATTGTGTCACTCAGTAACATTTCACTAATACAGCTATAATCCCTATGCTCTAATTAATTGCAAGAAAAAATGTAATTCACAGACACCATCTTTTCATTTTAAAATTAATATGAATTTTTAACAAGTATTTTAAGAAAATTTCTTTCTCCATCTCTGTCTTTTTTTTTCCTCTGTCACCACCATATCATATATGTATACTTGTGCAATTAACAACATAGACACTTTCACCTTGCCAAGGGGTCTGAGACAGATGACCTATCTCCCAGTCCATCCATTCTTCAGGATTCTGGGAAGCAGTATTATTCAGAAGACCCATGTCCAGAAGTCAAATGGTGCCTGGCAAGGTTAACTAACTGACTACTTTGTATCAGAAGATCTTCAAGACTAACTCTATGTTACCACATACCCATGGGCGTCTTACTTCCCCAACGCAAGAGAACATCCATAGCATCCACATTTCACTGCATTACTCTTCTGTGTGTCACTAATCTGAATTCTCTTAAACCTTTCAAGATTCCCCAGTGTCCTGTGGAAGGACTGAACATCCTCTAATTCTCTAACTTGTGATATTTTCCTGCAAACTTCTTTTCTTTCTTTAGTAGCGTATCCATGATAATTCTCATTCTCTGCGGCCTTCTCAGTAGATATTTGGATCTGCTTACAGGACAAATTGAGTTATATATAGATCTATGTGCTGACAAGGTTTTAAGGACGTACTTAATAGTAATCATTAAAATGATACAGAGAGTATTGAATAATTGTTGCCTTCGGAAATCCTGAATATTACTAATTACTACTAATTAGAATAAACTTAAAAATATTTAGCATGCATATCTAAATAAACATAGTGGTAAAATTTATATATTGCGTTATAATTTGTCTACCAGATGTGGAATGTGACTATATAAATATTTACTTAAGTATGCTATGAACTTGGATTTGTCTCTATTGCTTTTAACAGAAAGAAAAAAGAAAATGAAAAAAAGAAAAGAGTAATAAAAATATACTTAAAAAGATTGTTTCAAAATAAATAAACAAACAAAAAAAGATTGTTTCACAGCAAATACCCTGGTAGGTCTTCTGGCTCTTATCTTTCTACGTCCTTTCCCACGATGTGTATAAGACATGGAAATGTCAATATAGGGGGACTGATGTTGATGGGAGGTGATCTCATGGGGTCCTACACCAGACAAAGAATCACAGGCAGCTGACAAATGCTGAGAGAGGGAATATTAGCTTCTCCCAGGAAGGAGTCCCCTAATTTATTATCCAATACAAATGGTCGGTCCTAAGATCAGACACACAAAAACAGTCTCAGTAGCTTATATTTATATATTTGTGCATGCGTGTGTGTGTGTGTGTGTGTGTGTGTGTGTGTGCGTGTGTCGGGGCGTGTGTGTAAAACAGTAGTCAAAGACTAAGAGTAGGAGGAGGATGTGCATGGAATTGGAGAAAGGAAAGGGAAAGGGGTAAATGATGGAAGGCGATTTTAATTGAAATATATAAAATATTAAATAAGATGGCAACAAAAAAATACTCAGAGATTCACACTGCTGATAGTATCAAAGCCAAACAGTTTCTTAGAAGAAGACATCTATTATGTTGGACCCAGTGTTTAGATCGAAGTCTGTCATTACTGGATAACCCCAGAGCTCGGTGCTAAAATGTCTCCCTTCCTGAGTTGAGTTCCCTCCTCTCTGCCTGATCGGGAGCAACCACAGATTCTCTAAGGAGTGTCATACAGCCCTCAAGAAGATTAGAGGCCCAACTTTTTCCTGTTAACAAACTCATGCAGTGTGCACCTGGGAGTTCCTGGAAATACGCCCCCCCTCCCGCCCCATGCTAATAAGATGACTTAATACCTTAGACTTCATCCAGTGACCTTTTTTCATACCTCTAACCATACCTGGAATTCTTTCCCCACCCCTTGGTAACCATAAATAATTAAGTACTGAGTTCCCCGCCTCATGATTGGACTGTGCTGCTGCATGTAAATGAAATATCTTTGGCACTCCAAGCCCAGGGAATCAAACACATTCACCCCCAAATCCCCTCCCACTTCCTAAGGTTTATAAGTCCATATTTTACCTGAAATAAATGAAGCCATCCCTGTCTATTTCATCAAAGATTGTCTGAGACTCATCATTTATTTTGAGGAAGGAAGGGCTCCCCTCCTCCATGAAGCATTCGCTACTGGACACCCAGGCTTGACTACTGGCTTAGCAACCAGAGCTAACTTGGGGGTGGCTACCGAAGCCTGCTCAACCGCCCCAAGCTGCTGATCACCACGGACCAGGTGCTGGACCTGCATTCCACCTGTAAACCAAACAAGCAGGTGCGTTTGCCTGCACCCGCTGCCATTGGAACACTACGGTATCAAAGCCAGCTTTGGAATTCTTGATGCTCGGCCATTCACCAGCGTGGTGTCAGCTCAGCTTGCTGTCACCATCTTTCTCACACCACTCCACCTATAGCAGTGCCCATCTGCAAAGGCCTGCAGCTGTCCTCGAACCAGCCTTTCTGTCCACTGGAACCAAACCAGGCTCGGGCCACTTGCCTCTTGGTTTTGGAGCTCCAAGCCTTCGTTACCAGCTGTTCTCAAAGCAGCCAACGACTTGTCCAAGTAAGGCTTACCCCTCGCTGCTGCCTGACTTGGGTTTCAGAGCCCTGAGCTCCTTGCTGCCAACAGTCCTCGTGCTGGCCACCCAGCTGGAAGAGGAGTATCTCTTACTGCAGAGAAGTCTTTTGTCCTGTACCTCTGGCTGAACCGGAGAGGTTCTGGCCCAGATCTTGGTTCTGTGTCCCACCCTTTTTGGCCTCAGATACCTGTGCTCCTGGGAGAAGTGGAACCTTTGATGCCCCGTGCCTCACTGTTCTCCACCTGAGAGCAGACAGCGTGCAGGCATTCAAGCAAGAGAAGTGGGCACTTCTGGCTGGCTGGCTTCAAGGCCCCCTTGGAAACTTGGAACGATGCAGTGGCAATTTGTCTCTTATGGGTCTGAGTAAGAAGGCGCTGTAAAACGTCGTAAGCAAGAGAAGTCATCCAGAAGTGAAGCACAGAGGTTCATGACAACTTTTTTATTTTATTTTATTAATTTATTCTTGTTACATCTCAATGGTTATCCTATCCCTTGTATACTCCCATTTCTCCCTCCCTCCCATTTTCCCCTTACTCCCCTCCACTATGACTGTGACTGAGGGGAATTCCTCCCCCTGTATATGCTCATAGGGTATCAAGTCTCTTCTTGGTAACCTGCTGTCCTTCCTCTGAGTGCCACCAGGTCTCCCCCTTCAGGGGACGTGGTCAAATATGAGGCACCAGAGTACGTGTGAAAGGATCCAGAGGGTCCTAGAAACCTACAAGAAGAACATTATGATAGGAAGATTTGGGCCCAGGGGTCCCGCTGAAACTATGGCACCAGCCAAGGACAATACAGGCCGTAAACTTCAAATCCTTACACAGATCTAGCCAATGGAAAGGACATTCTCCACAGTTGAGTGAAGAGTGGGGTATGACTTTCATAACAACTCTTAAGGCATCTCCATGGGACAGATCAATCAATGTCTTCTATCATGTTGAAAACAAATGTAGTTCTCCCAAGATGTATGCCATGAAGCCTTTGTACATTTATTAGTTTAACTGATTTTTTAAAAGTTTACCCTCATATCTCAGATCATAATAAAGCTCATATGTTTTGACAATTTACTATAATGATTTTTCTTTATAGATTTCCTTCTTAAATGGATAAAAACAAGGTTTTATGTATTACACAAGAAGGAGCAAGAAAGACGCATTTAATTTTCAGAACAAAAATTGTTGTGCACTATACAATAACTATACATCCTTAAATAGTGGTTAACAGAAAGCTGTTGTTAAACTAAAAGTGTAAAATTTAATGTGAGGCTCCCCAGCTTCCCTACAAATACCTGTTACAACCCTTCATTGGGTTGTACAGACTGTGGCTCTTGTTAATCTTCGTGTGTGACATTTTTTTGCAATATTTTATAATAAAGTTTATAAATAAAGATAAATACATAAAAGTATACTACATCATTGGTAGTCACCAATCTAAGTAAAAATATTAAAATTTAAAAATATTTCTGATATTTAAAAGCTGAGTTACCTTGCAAGTTTACGTCTATTCTCGCCCATTTTCTCTCTTTCTGAAGATTGGGGTAGTATTAGTACTCAGTTTATGTGATCATAATAAATGTTCAGTTAATCTCAAAAATAAAACTTAACATAATTACATCCCCCTCCAAATCGTTATATACTCATCCTTGCTCTCTTTCAAACTCAAGGCCTGATTGATTTTTATTAGTTTTTGTTATATATATATATATATATATATATATATATATATATATATATATATATATATACACATACATGAACACACATACACATATATATTTACATAAATAAATCATTTTAACAGCAGTAAAGAGGTTGTCAGTCTGCAGTGTGTGTGTGTGTGTGTGTGTGTGTGTGTGTGTGTGTGTGTGTGGTTTGCTTTGATTTTATAAGTCTGATATGAAGCTGGCTTAGAAAAATTAATCAGTGTTCCAGGCATTGTGAAACATAACAAGATGGCAGTTGGCTGAGTACCATGATGTGGTTTGTCTTTGAAAGAGATCCATGAGCAGCGTGAATAGAAAGATGCATAGGAGAACACAGGAGGATACAATTTATAAGAAACATCAAATTGTTTGAAAACAGTCTAAAACCAACAATCAGAAAGCAGGAAATATACCTCTGAATCTATCCTTGGGTTATATTTTCATTGAATGAATGAACTGGATTGTTCACATATCAAAAGAGATGATTCATTTGTGGTTTGGATCATGGTCTCTGTAAGGGATCAACACAGTAGATTATAGTCTCCGAATTTAGATGCATGTGTCCTGTTGAACATTGGAAGCTACACAGTGAGTAAGTTCTATATAATTAGATTTCTATACAATTTATTAAACCATAATTCTGCCCCTCTGAAACTGTTTATATACTAACCATAGGAAATAAATTAAAACTCATAGGTAGCAAGAAGACCTAGCTGCATGTAACATTAGAATATTTATGCTGTGTGACTTGCTCTATGGTAAAAGGAATAAGGAAATTAATGGAAAGTTCTAGCCCTTAACTTTGGGATGAAAACCACTATTTAAAGTCATGTTTGGTTTTTACATACATGTAAAATATGTAAAGTACATATTTATACATTTTGGAGAAGCACTTCTGTTTAAAAACGCTGTTATCTACCAATTAAACAGTGAGAACTAGAAATGTCACCATTTAGTCATTTGATGAAGAAATGCCCAGTTTTAATTGAAAAACAGAATGGTATCAGGTAGATGGACATTTATTTTATATTATTATTCAAACAATAATAAAACCAAAAGCAAAATCATCTTCTGCATTGCACATTCAAGAGATATTATTAAGGCTAAAAAAAAAAAAATGAAAGTGAAACATGAGGCCTCCCTCAAAGGCATTAAAATAAACAGAAGTTATCTTTATGTTGAGGGAATTGTAGTCAACATCTTAAGAAGGGAAGAAAATGGAAAACAAAGAAAAACTGAGATAAGGTGAAATGGAGATACAAGAGTTGATACATTTAAGAAACTGAACTTTGAGACTATTTACATAACACAATTAGTCTGAGTCAGCACAGGAACTTGAACTATTTCAAAGGTTTTTCTCTAGTGTGTGCTGCCTCTATTTCTTTACATAAAACATCCCACTTGAAACATATAACTCCCCAGCCAACATTGTCTAGAAAGGCTTGAGTTTGCCTGAAAGCATGTTCAGAGCTTCTTTCTCTCACACAACATAGGCACACACTTAAAATCGCAAAGCATTGATAAACTAGTTGCAACAGAAAAAAAAAAAACCTTCTCCAAGATTTCCACCGTCACCAGCAAAGTAGCTAGTTAGACTTCACCCAACATCAAAATTACAGTACCGAGAGAAAAGGGATGGTGTTTTCACCTCTGCTGGAACGTAGTTGCAACTTCTATAAACTACTCTCTATGCCATAGTTGCTGTCACTCCCCAGCCCCCCTCATTTAGCTGCTTGAACTGTGCCTAAGAATCATTGCATGGGCAGACTGAAAGTAATCTATAAATCCACCCTCATTTCCCCACCTTTGCTTCTGTCCCATGGGTCAGACTGATCTAAACCAGCTGTTGTGGATCATCCCAAGGCTTATATTTTAGTGGCCATGTTAGGAAATACATGGTCATATATCAATGAATAATGCTGAATTTGTTTGCATTTTCCATGATTCATATTTATTTCAGCAGTACATCTATAACTCATCTGAAGACAAGCAGCACAGTTGGTGATAACCTTTAAAATCCCTTTGTTAAGGTCTACGACAGCCTGTTGTATGACATAATTTAAGACAGTTTGCATTCACAGACATTAGGTTAGTTTCTCTATGTCAAATATGAATGAGAGTTCAGCCAGCAATGAGATCAATCATTATGTTATGTCAAATTTACATATGACTTATGCTTAAGGACTTTAAAGTTTTCTCTATAAGAATTAAAAAAATGAATATGGTAATCATACATATCTATGATGTGTATCTCAATTGAAATAAGTATTATTATTTGTCCATTTATGCAATCTTAAAACAGTTCACTAAATAAAATTAGCAGAGACTATATCTAGAAAAACATGAGTATGTATCCCAGAGTTGAGCCTTGAATATGCCCATGTTTTGAATTCTGGAAGTAAGTAACTTTGTTTTTTAAAACCAATGTCCAAATAAAGTAGCTTTTAAATTTTCATGAAATTGTCTGAGATTGGCGTGGGGGAGGTGTGGTTAGAACGTGAACTGTGTGTCTGCTCATTTACTTTTTTTCTGTAAAATATATAAACCATAACGACTGCTTACCCAATAAACTACCCTGGACAATTCACTTTAAATAATAAAAGTTTAGTTTATCTGTATGTGGCAAATCTGCAAGTGTACTCAAAGTACATTGTTTATTTGGGAACTGAAATATGTTTATTTATTGTTAGGTTAAGTTTCCATTCACCTCAGTGGACACATAGCTATTGACCTTTCTAGAACGATGACACACAAGGAATATATATATATATATATATATATATATATATATATATATATATATATATATATATATATGTTGTGTATGTTGTATTTACATGTAATGCATGTGTCTAGACTATCAGAAGTATGCCCTCTTTGTTTAGTGTAGGAGTCTGAACTGAGCCTAACAATACATTACATAAGGAATGAATCATGAATGATGTCAGTTTCAGCATTCTCCTCAACTCTGAAGAGAACACTTTTAAAGAGTTCCTTTGGGAAGGTGTGTGCTCATTACTTACTTTCTTAAAAATGGATCCTAGTGACCTTCTTTAGTTGTATTGTTTCTATACACACCATTACAGGTTTATGCTTCATTATTTCTATGGTGTAATTCTCAAGAAAAGTTCAACTCTTGTCTCTAAAGTATCTCAGTCTTTAGCATCATGCTTATTGAAGTTGAATGGTAGCAGTCAAGGTGACAATGGCAATTGTGAGGTGTCTGTCATTAATACCTTCTCTCATTCGGCTAATGAAAGTCTTGACTCTATTGCTGCCTTTTTCTGTCATCTTCATTTTTTTCCTCCTTTATTAATTTATTCTTGTTACATCTCAATGGTTATCCCATCCCTTGTATCCTCCCATTCTTCCCTCCCTCCCAATTTCCCCTTATTCCCCTCCCCTATGACTGTTCCTGAGGGAGATTACCTCCCCCTCTATATGACAGGCAGTAAACCTTAAGCCCCTACCCAGATCTAGCCAATGGACAGAACACTCTCCACAGTAGAGTGGAGAGTGGGATATTACTTTCTCACATACTCTGGTGCCTCACCTTTGACCATGTCCCCTGGACGGGGAGACCTGGTGGCAATCAGAGGAAGGACAGCAGGTTCCCAAGAAGAGACTGTCATCTTCATTTAATAAGAAACCCTCGAAATAATCAGGGATGCTTCCTGCCTTATTATCCCAAACTCCTGCATTAGTGCCCATAAATCTCTGCCTCCTACCTGCCTGAAAATGTCAGCATACTTCACTCTGTATATATTTATAAGTAACAAAATGTATTTGAATAATAAAATGAATACACATATATGAATATATACATATGCACATCTTATTTTGCAGCATGGCTACTTTAATCTAAGTATAATAATGTACAAGACTCAAATAGCAGTAAACTACAGGATATTTATCATTATAAATTCTCTGGTGCAGAGTATTGGAAGGAGAGAACTGAAGCAAGGGAGGTATATTTAAGAAATTTGGAGAGCATACATTCACAGTGCACACTTGAATATCGAAATCCCAATTTCTTTAGTAAGAAATCTGTTTAAACTTGTAAATCCAATATGTCTTCAATGAACGTGCACAAGAATTCATTTTTGTCATCTAACACCTATTAAAATTTTCATAAGAATATGTTACATGTATACTCTTGCTCAGATTAACATCAAATCATTGTTACAAAATTATGTGCAATGCCATTTACTTCACACACTAGAAAGGCTGAAGCCTAGTTTTATAGAAAACACAGTGGGAGCCTACAAAAGTCAATAGTCTCACATATGCATCTCATAGATGCTACAATTTATTGAGGTGAGTTAAAGATATTTTCTTAGCCAGACAAGCAGACTAAGTTATATGGGTGAACACCTGGAGATTTCCAGTTCCTTAGGGCAGACGTGCTTGACTGCTGGTAATTGTGTTTGATATGTCTATGGAGAAATCTTGTCACACACAACATAGCTGCCTAACATTTTGCCTAGAATACTCATTTTCGTCCTATCATCAGGAATTCCAACTTTGTGCAAGCCATATCAAGAAGATCGAGTATTTAGATACCAGGCACAGACTTCAACATTACCTTCACTATCTGCATGCTCCTGCATTTCCTACTGTACAACTGTAAGAAGGAATCTCATGTCCACTGTCACACTGCTGTGTGTAAAGAGCACCTGCCTCTAGGCTGCCAGTCACACGCTCCCTCACTTTAGGGATACAGAAAGTGAAAATATTCTGCCTGGGGCTAGCCTGTCACACAGTCAACAGAAGATTACTGTTTTCAACGATTATAATGTCATCTATAGAATTTTTGCTATTGTTTTTTATTGGAAATTTTTTCATATTCAACATAGCATTCTCTTCTGACTGTTGCTACTAATATACTACTCTATGTTTATTTATTTTTCTACTTACTTTTGTTTCTTAATGAAAACCTCTAATCTTTATCCAAAATTTGGCTATAATATTTCTCCTTTCAATATTTGCCTGCCTATTAGTGTCACTGTTGTTCAAATAGCCATGTTGATGTTACTTCATGGGTATAGCTCCTCTGAGATTTCTGGGAGATTCCATCTCACAGGCTGTTAGATCTTTCTTCCCTTCTTCACCTATGATTCCTGAGCCTTAGGTTTAGGAGCTGTATTATAGTTCTACCCCTTGGAGCCAGGGACAACAGATTCACTTGTCCTCTCCATTTTGTGATTTTTCTAATGGCCATTTGTTTCAAAGACACATTTATTGGATGAGTGGTGGCCTATACCTTATCTTTGGGTATAAGAGTAATTATTTAGAATTCAGTTAGGAATTATGCTTATCTAGTACAGTGGAGATTGTAGATCTATGGTCCATTTCTTCAATAGCCCTGGGAAGTTGTCTAGGTTTCTAGGACCAGGAATCATTTTCCCTTGTTAGGAGGCCCTCAAGTTCTACCATAGATGTACGAACAAAGGCAAGTAAGAGAAGTAGTCTTCCCTAGAGAAGAACCCCTCAATTGTTCAGTAGAAAGTGGTCTGCCCTGGAATCATATCTATAAGAGTAACATTACACAGACTGAGTATACATTTAAGAACAGAAATTACTTATATTACTATATATGTGCAATAAAGAAATAGAGGACATGAACTTGAGAGATAGAAGGCAGAGTGGTAGGTGGGAATAGGAAAGGAGAAAAGCATGCCACACTAATTTCTGCTTAGAATTAACTGCATGGACTCCACAGGAAACTCTGAAGTTTACTTTTCAATAGGTAAATAAGAATTAAACAAGCCACCTAAACAAGAACTAAGAATTTATTAATGCTGGAGTGTAAATTGAACATGTTATTTTCCTCAACAACCAGAAAGAGAAATCTGCTCTTGTTTTTCATTTATATTGCTGGGAAACTAATTTCTTCAATGATAATATAAAGAAAGTATTGATGAAAACTGAATTTAAATATCTATTTACATATTGATGATATTGACTATGTATAATTAGTCAATTATCGAAATACATAAAAGTTGATGCAAAGAGGAAGTAAAACAACAACAACAACAAAAAATACCTGACCTTTTCTATGGATTTTATTGAAAAGCAGAAATCTTTGAGAATCCCTTACTAATTCACTCTAGATACACAATGTTATAAACCTAAATAATTATTTGCAGTACAGAACAGACTGTTATTAGTAAACTATTTTGGTGCATGTATATGAAGGTGTGAGTGCGCACATAGGAATGCATTCAGATACCTCTGCATGAAGCATCCTTAGTTTATCCACAGCACCTGACACTCTCTGGGGGCTTCTGGTGTAGTGTTGACACCAGTTTTTTATCCCTAGTGCTGGAATTAATATTGACTTCCAGGTCATGGAAGAGTTGGGCTAAGGAAACAGCCTAAATGTTCCTCAGTTGAAGAATATATAAAGAAACTGTGGTACATTTAAACTATGGAATATACTCAGCTATTAAAAATCCTGAAATTTGTGCACAAATGCATGGAACTAGAAATGATCAAAATGAGTGAGTTAACCCAGAAGCAGAAAGACTCATCTGTTTATACTCAATTATAATTGGGCACTAGCCCAAAACACATATGCCACAAAAGTCTTCACTTACCAGGAGATTGGGATAGATGTGAGGACATCCTACTTGGACTCTACGTAACAGAAATATGGGAGATGGGTAAATAGAAGGACCCAGAGGGTCCTAGAAACCTAAAAGAATATTGTGATGGGTGGATCTGGGCCCAGGGGCGTCTGCTCAAACTATTGCACTAACCAAGGACAATACAAGTAGTAAATATCGAACCTCTACTCTGATCTAGCCAATGAACAGGATATTCTCCACAGTTATGTGTAGAGCATGGACTGACTTAGACATGAGCTCTGGTGCCCCATATTTGACCACCTCCTCTTGGTGAGGAGGCGTGATGGCACTGAAAAAAAGAATAAGCAGGCTACCAAGACGAGACTTGATAGCCTATGACCATATAGGGGGGCAGAAGGTTCCCCTTGGTCATAGACCTAGGAGAAGGGAATAGGGTGAAAGCAGGAGGGAGGGAGGAACGGGAGGCTATAAGTGATGGGATAACAATTGACTTGTAATCTGAATAAATTAATAAAATAAAAGATAATTTTTTAAAAAAAGAGAGAGACAACAGCTCTGCCACCCAACCTGACAAAAGGGTCCGGTGTCAAGTAACAGCAGAAACTCAGGTGGGGTTTTTCCCTCTTGTAAGGTTATTGGGTGTGTGTGTGTGGAAAAGACTGTGCAGGGATGTTGAGAAATGGAATTTGATCCTAGGACACCTGACAAAGGGCTGTTATATTGCACTCCCAAAAACTTAGAAGAAATTCAATCCGTCTGCTTAAACTCACAGTAGGTGCAGCTCAAAAGCACCCACTGATCTACAGGCGACAGATGAAAACATCCACTATGGCAGTAACATGTCTCAGCATATTTGTATTCAAATGCATTTCTTTAATTTTTGTCAAAAGATAATCTGAAATGAAATTCCATGTTTAGTATCATCTTTTATAAAAATAATCTTTTGCTCAGTGTTTACTACCAAGCCTCTTGTTTTCTTTTTTATATAATTCAGTTATGTTAATGTCATCATCTGTGAAGTGTCTTCTTTGGGTTCTATATCAACAATTTTCTATTTTAAGACAAGGAACTTATGTTTGATTATTTAACACTAGTACATGATCACCCAGTATATATATATATTGGAATTGCTTACAAATAATATCCAAAACATGAGAAACAGAAGAAAATTTTAGAATATATGATTTTAGGGTAGTAAAGTAAGTATTTTAAATTTATTATGTCTGTGCTAGCCATACCTATGAGAGGAGGAATGACGAGTTTGTTAACAGAGAATTATATTATAAATCATACTTAAATAATAAAAAGCATCGTTCAAGAGTCTCCTTCAGACCTGCGCTTAAATTGATTTATTCAAAAAGCAAAAGCACTTTCATTTGTCTCTATTCATCTTTGGTCTTGCTTTTGAGAGCTGGTTACAAATCTAGCTGCATTTTGCCAGCTGCTTGAGTCCAGCTCTTCCATTTGTGAACTTGAACTTCAACCCTGTATTGTCAGAAGAGCGGTGCATTACCACACTGTTAAGAGTGTAAGTCTATTTTAATGTAAACTTTTATATTATGATTTCAAATAATGATCAATTATAAGTCCAGTATAAATCACAAATTGATTAATGTATCTCATGACAATTTAAGAGAGTTTTAAAGTCCTGGGTTATAGACAGCAGACTACAGTCTTTTGATCAGTAATTTTTTTGAAGTTTTGAAATGGTGACATTAAAATTTTGTGGCTGAATTTAGGTAGTCCAGTAGGAAAAAATCTGTAAGAAGATCAATTGTATTGTTCTCGATTCTACTTTGTCTTGTGCTATTTCTATAAAACAAATCTGTTGACAAAATGGACCCTTGTATTAGTTTGTCTATGCTGCTGTGCATTTTCATGATTATAGCTTCATTAATACACCTTGTTTGGTTTTTCAAGAGAGAAGAACTCACTTGATGTCCCTGTTAGAAATTACTAGAATCTTGAATTTGATAAAGAATCAAAATGGAGCTTTTGGCTCACAATAATACAACAATAAAATAATTATCAAGATATAATTGCTACCAAAAAAAAAAGTTGTTAAATAATATTCTGTATGGGTTTTAGTAGAACTTATCTCCTTCAAAAGAAAAATGCTTAAAAGGCATATGAATGTACTTCATTGTGATGCCATATTTAACTCAGTCCATAAAAGATCAGATGTTTTCAACTCTAAGTTCACACCTGTGAAAGGAGGTATGATCCATGTCAGTGTGTCTTTCTTTCTTTTCAGAATGATCCATCCAATATAGTTCACACTAAGAATCTCTGGCTCATGTAGGATAAATGTACAAAGAGTGCAGCTCTCTGTTCTAAACTATGTCTGCATTGGAATGAATTTATAACCTGATGCAATTAAGAGAAAGAGCATTAGACTGAATGCAGAAAGAGAAGGGTGGTAAAACAGGAGAATTTTATATGTAAGTGCTAGGGCTTCATTGACAATTTAAATAAAATATATAAAGACTAATTTAGACATCCCTACCTCCCCAGCAATGGGCAAAGAGCCACTTTATGGTTAGTGGTGTTCTTATATCAATCAGAAGCAGAGCATATCACAGGCCTTTGTTCATCTTAGCTTAATGCCTGGCTTGGTGGCCAAAGCTGTTTTATGCCTAGAAATCATAGAAATCAAATCAAACTAAATCAAATGTCGAATCCAGGCAGTGCAATGCAAGCAAAAGACAAATGGAGACCTGAATTCCATCAGTACATGTGGTACTGGCAGAGAAAGATGCCCAAAAGTCTGGCCTCCACACCACAGCACTGGGGTGAGGGTGGTGATGGGAGAGGGAGGCTTAGACATACAGAGCCACACCAACCACCATACAGCACAGTGCTGGAGAAGGAAGACAGACATAGACCTGGCGACCACAGACCTGCTTTTGAGCACATAGCATTGGGGCGGGGGGGATAGACACCCACTTTCCGCCATGACCAGCACTGCAGATGGAGGATGTCACCCAGGGACCCACCAACTGGGAGACCAGCCTGCAGTGGGATCCACCACAATGTTTGAGTATGTGGTGATCAGATGGGAAAGAAAGAGAAGTGGAGCATCTTGAGCATCATGAAGAGAGATGGAACTGGAGACGACTGGAGGGTGGAGAGGACTAGCCTGTTGTGAGCAGCCAGCCCTGACACCTATGGCCATGGTGAGGTTCCAGGTCAAGCTGCCCCGAGGGCTATGTCTTGGTCCAAGTGTTGGTGTTTGTGCCTCATATTACCACTGGAAAACATAGGGATATCCCAGGTCAAGGCAGTCACAGGGGACCACATGGATGTCTAAAGACTGTGCAGAACTAGCTCCAACATTCACTGGCTGCAGTGCTCCGGATAGCTGGCTCCACCTCAAACTATCAGGAGCATTTGGGAGAACAGGCTCTGTGCCTAACCCAGACAGCACAGTGGAGTTGACCTTGGATGTGGGAGTGAGTCAGCCCTGAGGACATGAGTGTGGAAGAGCTGACCCTGACACTCATCTGCCAAAAGGTAGCATGGAAGCAAAGGTGATGCACCCCCTACCTCCAGCAGTAGGGAAAGCCACCCACAAAGTCCTGAGTACAGGAAAGCATGTCCTGGCCCTTACCAGCTATAGCACTTGGCTTACTTAGAGGTCCCCAAGGGCTTCTTTGGCCAACAGCACATTTAGATGTAACCCATTCTTTGTAACGGAAACTTCCTTCACTGGTAAGATACATCCTATTGAGTCTCTGTCTCCCCTGTTATTTGATAATTTTATTTACTTCACCTGCATAACTTTATATACATCTTAAAAAAGATTGTATTGTTTTCATTTTACCTCCTTGAATGGCCCTTAATTTTAGCTGTCTCTCCTTGTATTTCTTGTCTTATCCTCCTCTTTCCACCTCCTCCCTGATTCTCCTGTTCCAGTTATACCACCCACTCACCCACTCACCCATCCAAAAGTAAATACAAACAATATTTGTATTTACGTATCTGCGTTACTCACTCAGGATGATTTTTTTTTAGTTGCATCCATTTACCAGTGAATTTCATTATTTCCTTTTTAATGATTGAATAATATTCCATTTTGAAAATACAATACATTGTCTTTATATATTCATCTGTTGATGGATATCTAGGTTGTTTTGAATTTCTGACTTTTATGAATAAAGCAGCAATGAGCATGGTGAGATAGATTCTCTATGGTAGGATAAATAATTCCCTGGGTATAGGGCCTGGATCTTTTTAAAATCTAGAACACTGTCATTATAAATAACTTAAAAATTACTACTACATTTAGTGAATGAAAATATTTCTGTCATATATTGTTAAGCTTTATTATAATGAAGAAGGGAGAGAAACAACTTCTTTACTTGGTTGCAAAAATATCTGAGACTAAACAAAGCCTCAGATGAGGAATTGGGACATCAATACAGACATAAAGCCTCAACCTACAGTTTGTCCAGTCTG
This sequence comes from Acomys minous, assembly GCF_964271855.1. Lineage (NCBI taxonomy): Eukaryota > Metazoa > Chordata > Mammalia > Rodentia > Muridae > Acomys > Acomys minous. The sequence continues at coordinate 9,346,575 of NC_140501.1, read as the reverse complement.
AAGAGTGTTCTGGGACCAGAGCCTAGAAGAATTGTCATCAAAGTGATCAGAAATACTTCATCCAGCAACGTATGGGAGCAGATGCAGAATACACAGCCAAATATTAGGAGATTAGAGTCCTCAGGAGGAAGAGGAGCAAGAATAGGAGGAACCAGAGGGGTCAGCAACATCTCTAGAACATGGCCCAAAGAATAACTGACCAGGACTCATGGGGACTCTTAGAGATTAGGAAGCCTGTAGGGGGCCTCACCTGTATCCTCTGACTATATGTTACGGCTGAATAGCTTGTTGTTCTTGTGGAAATCCAAATAATTGAAACAGGGTTGTCCCTGGCTCTTCTTCCTTCTTATGGGACCCTTTTCCCCTTACTGGGTTGCCTTGTGCAGCCTTGAAATAATGATATGTACTTGATCTTATTGTAGCTTTGTTATGCTTGGTTCGTGCTCCTGGAGGGCCTGCTCTTATCTGAGAAAAGATGGAAGGGTGGATCTGTGAAGGATATGAGGTGGAGAAGAGAAAGTACAGGGAAGGCTAAGAGGAAAAACTAAGGTCAAGATGAGAAAAGAATTAAAAATATATATTCTTTGCAATTTTCAAAGGCATAACTTCTACCAAGTGAACTAGTCTTGCTTATTGAGATATCTCATGTAGGTGGTATCCCAAATCACTGTCTCAAATTTCTTTTTTTTAAATATATTTTGTTAATTACATTTCAATTGTTATCACAACCCTTGTATCCTCCCATTCCTCCCTCCTTCCCTCCCATTTTCCCCTTACTCCCCTCCCCTATGACTGTGACTGAGGGGGTCTTCCTCCTCCTGTATATGCTCATAGGGTATTAAGTCTCTTCTTGGTAGCCTGCTATCCTTCCTCTGAGTGCCACCAGGCCTCCTCATCCAGGGGATGTGGTCAAATATGGGGTACCAGAGTTCACGTGAAAGTCATGTGAGGTACCTTAAAAGATCCATATAGACTCTCCCAGTAGACACATACTGCATTAACACCTTCTTCATTGTACCTCCACATGTCCTTTGACTTTCCAAAACTCACCTTTAATATGGGTCAAGTGGGAAGTTATAAATCAAAGTAAGAAACATGGCCATGTGATTATAGAGATTTTTAAAAAATGTTAAGAGTTGTCCTATACATGAGCTCTGGTGCTCCATATTTGACCACTCCCCCTTGGTGGGGAGGCCTGGTGCCACTCAAAGAAAGAATAAGCAGGCTACCAAGATGAGACTTGATAGCCTGTGACCATATAGTGGGGGAGAAGGTCCCCCTCGGTCATAGACCTAGGGGAGGGGAATAGGGTGAAAGCGGAGGGAGGAAGAAATGGGAGGATTCAAGTGATAGGATAACAATTGAGTTGTAATCTGAATAAATTAATAAAATTTAAAAAAGAGTTGTCCTATGAGGCAAAGTAAGACCACAACTGCTTCCTTTGAAGCTAAGGACCCAAATATAATAAATCCTGCCCCTTTCTACTGATTAGATGTTTTTACTGTGGCTTGATCCTAGATTCACACATTAGATGAGCATTCTATGATAAGGATGTATCTCTAGACCTTCTTTTACCTCTACTTTTGTGGAACGCTCTCATTCAGTTGATTAAGCTGTCTCTGAGTTCATCTTCTACCCCAAGCAGACCTTGAATTTGTAATTTTTCTGCCTCATCCTCCCAAGTAGCAAAGTTTATGGGCATATGCCATTTCTTTTTGATTAAGCATCAAATTACTTAACAAAGATGATATGTTTTTTCAGAACAAAATTTGAATGTCAGAACTACATTAAGTTATGCTAATATACAAAGAAATTAAGGAAGAATCCTGCCAATAATGTCTTAAACCATAGTCTATAGTTAGTGTAAGAAAGTAGAACAGATAATATTCTCCGAGAAGAAAGTAAACTTTTTGGAGTTTATTTTAGAAAATAAGATATGTTCTTGAGGAATGTCTTAAAATTGTTGTTGGAGTCTGTAACTAAACAACATTCACATTTTCAAAGATAAACTTCTGTTTCACATGTGTTAGTCCTGCTGGGCTTAGTGGACCTTGCTTCCCTGGTAACTCTCACCCCCTCCAGCTCTTAGAATCATTCTGTCTCTTCCACAAGGTTTCTGGAGCCCTAAGGGAAAGTGTTTGCTGGAGATATCACATTTAGGACTGAATGTTCCAAAGTGTTCTCTCTCTCTCTCCCCCCCCTCTCTCTCTCACTCATCCACTCTCTGCATATTGTTACTTATGGTTCTCATTACTTATTCCCATCTAATGCAGAAAACACTTCTCTGATGATGTGGCAATATGCTCAGGGCATACATATGTCTGGGCCAGATACAGTCACAGTGCTGAGAGGGAAAATGGAAACATGCCCCCAATTGATAAGTGCTCCCCCCAAAACTTTAGTTTTCTCCAATTGAATCTGTGTATATAAACCACTCTTAAGGGCAGGCCTCATGTCCAGCAGTTTAGTTAACACAAACGAACTCAGTGACATTTTTGGATTCTTGCAGGTTCTTTTCCAGGGCATGTTTTCTTCTTGAACCTTACAGATCATTTATCTACGTATCATGTTTTCTGGACCTGTGGTTTTCGGTGGCTGTGCATCTCTGCATTTACGTAATTCTTGTGCCTTTTTTTTTTTAGCTCCTTTTAATCTATTTGTATTTTCTCAGTCCTGAGGCCGTACTACTTCTGAACTTCAGTTTGAAAGTTAATATTCCTATCTACATTGTGTGTGCAAGTATGAGCCAGGTTTTCTATTATGTGCGGCCATGTATACTTGTGTATAGCCTAATGTTACAGAAATTTTCCTCCAAAGAGTTAACTCTGTTTCCAAGTGCACACGATATGGCCTGCACACAAAGAACCAAGCCTGTGGACCTCTGACGTACAGTCTAAGTAGAAAGGCTAAACTCTGCCTGATGAGCTGAAGTCTAGTCAGTAGGAACAGCACAGACAGCAGATGGGATGTAAGCAAACATTTGGCCCCCTTACCGCCCAACACAATGTGCTGCAGGTGTCTCTACAGGGAGCAATCTGAAACTCAGCTGGACAAATGATAAATTGTCACAAATCTGTCCCACTGAAGAAGCAGTGTTGAAGAATAATTAGCCAACACTTTGAAGGAGAGAGAGATAAGATCAAAACAGAAAGTCAGTCGTAGAGGGATTCTGCTACTAATTAGGTGATAAAAAGAGAATTTGGACATAAGACATAGAAGGAGAAAAAAAGAGAGAAGCATGTCAGGCAAAGGGTCAGATCTGTGTAAAAGACAAGCTGTGTTCATCTGAGAACAAAACTAGTTAAGGTTTGTTAGTGGAGTAGGAAACTGGTATGATTGTGCCTCTCCTATCTAAGCATTTTACACCTCTCTACAATAAAACCAGCCTTATTTTTGAATGTCAAAAAGGCAGACATTTTGAAAAGAATTTGAGTTTGCATAAATGTGGGGCCTAACAGAGTGACAAGTAGTACAGAGAGGTTTGAGGTACATGCAAAGTACTGGATAGATTATTGTCCACTTAGCAAGCTGAAACTTAAACACATTTATCACTTTAAAAAATGCAATTTGCTTTGTTGAGCTTCTCCCTGGCTTAAGCAGTTAATCTTTATTCCGTTAATATTTAATACTATACCTGATCGCTTTGAAAGCTTAGAGCAAAAGACATCTCAAATTTTAAAAAATAAACGAACTCTCTCTTCCCACTGCAGATGTCAATTGCCAATAGCTCCTCAGTTTTGTGAGTCTCTCCTCCATCCCTTGGAGTTCTTGCTGGATGGATCTTATGCAGCTCTTACACAGACAAGCCTCTGTGAGTTTATGTGTGTACACCCCTGTTGAGACTAGAAAACTCGCTTTCATAGCAGTTCTTTCTTTTGCCCCAGATAAGCTGCCTATGTACTATTGGATGACTCTTTAAGCAAGCACACAAATAGCACTATGGTGACTCTATAGGTTCAAAAAAGTTTGTAAAAGTATGACAGAAAAGTAATAAAGAAGGGCCTGAAGAGGAAGAGTGGAGACTGTGAAAGTATATTTCTTTTTTTAATTTTTTATTAATTTATTCTTGTTACATCTCAATGGTTATCCCATCCCCTGTATCCTCCCATTCTTCCCTTTCTCCCAATTTCCCCTTATTCCCCTCCCCTATGACTGTTCCTGATGGGGATTTCCTCCCCCTGTATATGCTCATAGGGTATCAAGCCTCTTCTTGGTATTTGCCAGATGTAATTGTCACCTTGGAAGTTTATTGCTACTATCTGATATCGTAGACCTACTTCTGGAAGTTTCTAGCCTCTGTAAAATCTAATTAAGCCTAGAATATTTTCAGCCTCTGAGATTTACTGCTGAAGAAGCTCACCCTTTCTAGATGTTTCTGAGCTCTGGCTGGTTGGTTCTACTCAGCTGTTCTGGCTTAAACTCCTCTCCAAACTGACAGATTCAATCTGGCTTCTCTCCGCTTCTGACTGAATTGCTCTGCATGGCCACTAACTGTAGCCATCTGTTCTAACCTGGTTCCTCCTCATTCTTTGGATCACTTATATCCACCTGTGTCTAGCATGCCCTCTCTTCAACCTGTCCCTTTAAAACTCTCCAGGTAAAACTGCCCCTCACATTCTATCTTTCCAGCCCTTTTATATCTCCCTCCCCTCTTTCCTCTCTGTTCTCAACGAGTGCTGGGCACAGCGCATTCTATCAAGACTTTCTATAATTTGGCACTTTGTCTGCCGCTCAACTAGACATCAATTTCAAACATGAGTGCTTCCTTATACAAACTAACTTTAAGTTCATTGTTTGAGATTAAAGGTGTGTACTAAGGGCATGTCTGCATTTCAGATTACACCGGCCTAAAAGGTCTTTGGATGTGACCTAAGCAGTCATGCTTCTGAACTAAAAATTCCTCTACAGGGGATGTATACACACTATACGGAAATATGAAGTTCTTAAACAGCAAGTGAGAAAAGAGAAAATAAATTATAAAAGAATGTTCCAAAATAAAATAGCAAGTTACCAAGTAACATGTGAATGAGACCTAAATAATTTATGTTATTCCTATATTTGTTGCTATGTTCACATAACACACTACAGCAGAATCACCATGTACATATCATCACTAATACTACTAATAAAATGACATTTTTCATCTTTTTCTGCATTTATTTAAACTAGTTTCAACAAGGGCATGGTGGTGTAGAGCTTGAGGAAGCCGTGGATGGTGGAGAGCTGAGTCTGCTGCTGCACTTCATCAGAAAGCAGCTTTAGCTGCTGTAGGAAAGGCTCTTTGTGGTGGGTAGGATGTACATTGTAGTAGGTGGGCACTCCAGGTGACAGAACCTGGGGCAGGCACAGATAAAAAAAAAGTTCCTCATAGACCTGGGGGTCCACTCTTCTACCTTTGTAGCATCCTGTCCTCATATTTCTTCCACAGCTGGAGGTGTATGCTCTACATGGGGGTACATGGTGAGAGCCACAGCCAACAGTGGGTGCATCTGTTCATTCTGCTTATTAGTCATTTTGTACTTGTATGTGGTCCTCTGGAACATATTCTGGTCCTCTGGATGTACAAGAGGATGTTGACAAAGGCCTGGATAGCATCCTGGTAGCGATGCATCATAAATATGCAAAGCCAACGTAACAGTAGGTGGTGATCTAGCATTCAGGCACACAGGAATACATGCTCTTCTTGGTCAGCTCGATATTCTCCATCACCTTGATAGGCTGGCAGCAATGCCCCAGTAGAGACTGCAGGCACAGAAGCCCCACCAGCCTGAAGTAGCTGAGCATCTTGTAGAGGGAGTATCGTCCATATTCCCCAGCCACACTTTCGGGGTTACCTCTGTTGGTATAGACATCCAGCTGCCGGTAGATATTGGATTTATCCACTAGAGAATGTAGCACACTGAGGAAGTTGTGAACATTCCAGATTTTAGGATTGGATCTAAGGAAGTTGCTCTCCTCTGACTTCTTGCCTGTCTTGCAGCGGAACTGACTAAATGACTGGAACTGGTAGATGAATTCAACGATGATGTCACAGAGCCACTGGTTTGGGAGGTGAAGGGAAACAGACCCATTGGCATTCAGGAGGTAGTTGAAGATATTCCAGTAGTTGTTTTAGGATACGAACCTCTGCTCTAAGGTGCCCCCCCCACTGACTTTGGTGTATATATGCCTACAGTATAATTCTTTGTACAAAATTAGAAATACAGCATCGTTGCCAACTTGGGGTGCAATGGCTTCTGCCTCAGGCCGCAGTGTATTTTTGAAGCGTCTTTCAGTTAGCTTGGTACACCTATTCTTACAAATATCCTGGGTCTTATTTGCCTTCCAGTCAGTGACGTCACTAGATATATGACTGGTCTGAAGCTCATACCCTTTCTGGTCAATCAAATCAGTGACAGTTTGTGGAAGTGCTGGATGAAGTTTTTGATCACTTCAGGAATTACCTGATAGGTCTGCTGCTCATATTGTTGCTCATAGGCAAGGTCCTGGTTTGGATTTCCTGTGTGCATATCATTGTTGCCCGGGGACACATAGGGATCATAAGCCTCAGACTCATTAGCAGGGTAAGACATGGGTACGGTGCTCCAGATTCCAGCAAACGAGAGCAGAAGTACTTCCAGTGAATACAATTTTTTTTAATTTTATTAATTTATTCATATTACAACTCAATGGTTATCCCCTCCCTTGTATCCTCCCATTCCTCCCTCCCTTCCATTTTCCCCTTACTCCCCTCCCCTATGACTGTGACTGAGGGGGACCTCCTCCCCCTATATATGCTCATAGGGTATCAAGTCTCTTTTTGGTAGCCTGCTATCCTTCCTCTGAATGAATACAATTTTTAAAGGTGAGTTTTAACTTCATCTCCTTTGCATAATTTTCTAGTCTCTTAAATCTACTAGTAGAATATTGTTCTCCCAAACATTTTCTTATTTCCAAATGTAGCATGTATAGCATAGGAAGATGTACACAGATCAGTTTTGAAAGACCAATTATTGGTCTTTTCTTGTTCTGACTGAGGTAAATACTCATGAAAGGCACATGGTGTGGTTGAATCAGCCGTTGTCATATTTGGTTCACTCCTGGGACCACAGCTATTTTCCTGGCTCCTTTGTTCTGTTTTTGTATTTTCAGGCATTGTACTTCTTCATGTGGATAGCATTACCTCCACTTAATATTGCTGTTTAGTATCTTTATACATGTGGTCCCTCTATCTCTTGAAATGTCAGCTTCGTAGAAGCTATGTTTTCTCCATTACCAGTGTTACTGATAACATCAAATATACCTATATTGGTCTTTATAGCATTTCATCTTGAATACTATCTCCCATCAATCCCCAAAATATAGGCTGGGTAGTTACAAATCCAGTGGATTTTAACCATGAACTTGTTGGTGATAATCAAAATTTGTTTCTGCTTTCCTGTCCTTTAGCTGCCTTCACTCCACCATGGTGCCACAAGAATACCCAGGTGTAAGTACTTGAGTCTCTTGGTGGATTATTATGATAGTAGGAATGAGAAGAACAGATCAAACTCTCCTTTTCACATTCCTTTTGTTGGGCTCCTCCAAAAGTGCTTCTTTTGTAGAAAATACAAAGGTAATATGAAAGAGAATGAGAGACAAATGGAGGAGAAGGAAAAAGAAGAGGAAAATCAGATATTTGAAAATATTATATGCATGGTATAATTTAGATCATTATTTAAGTTAATCATTTTTATATAATAAATTCCCATATCACTAACTTTTACTTGCTGTTGCCAAATATATCTCATCACTTCCTTTCTCATTTTTCTAGATGGCTTCTTTCTTTTTTAAAAATTTATTATAATTTATTCAGATGGCATCCTGATTGTTATCCCCTCAATAGCATATTGCCATTCTGCTTCTATCTTTCAAATACTGCATCTCAAACTCCACGTTTCAAACTTTTGTAGGAAATGCCACTAAGAGAAGCAGCTAAGCGGCCAGTAATTCACACTCCTGTTGCAAGGACATCTCTGCCATGAACTGTAAGCAAAAGCAAACCCTTTCTCCTACAACTTGCCTTCGTCAGCATATTTTCTCTCCACCAAGAAAAAGCAACATATGTCCTCTTATATGTGGCATTATTTTTGCACTTTGACATTCATAGTTTAGGAAATAAAATTATTGAGAGGGTTCACACAACACAGCACTGGACAGATTTCTCCTGAGGAATGGGTTCGTCTCTCCATTTGCACTCCATTTTCATACTATTCCCACTGTGGTGATAAATGAGATATACAAATTATCCATTTCTCATGATCAAATTGTTTCCAACAGTAACATCTTGCATCTGTCTCGTGCTCTTACTTTTATGAATGAGATTATTACTGTAATAGGATTACTTTATTTATATTGTGAGAAAGTCCTTTCAATTTATGAAAAAATAATGTTTAAATTGTGACAATGTTCGACTATTATCTCCATTATGTATACATACCATGTAGATGATAAATCATACTATCTGACAAACTAATAAGATCTACATGAAAAACAGTAAATATTATTTTTGATATTTTACACTTATAAAATATTTACAGTGATTATTAAAGGCATAGAAAGGATTTTATTCCACTAAAATATTTGGCAAATATATAAAAGCCATCTTTTGCTGTATTTATGTCAAAGCCATCAATTAGCTACTCACCATTCACTAGCCTTAGGAGAATAGATCACCTTAAGCACAGGAATCTTAGTCCTTCTGAGCAGTTTACTTTTGTATCTGAAGGCAGGAAAATCTACAAGGAAATAAACATATTTATTTAATATTACTTGTTTCTCGTATATTTTTATTGGTATGTTTTCCGAGATTCACAGTCTTTCAATGTAGTTATGACTTTAAATTTAGGTGTTTTTCTATACACAGGAAGTTTCTAAGTCCTCTTTCGTTTGATATCTACAATATTATTTAAATACTATGATCCAGCACTTTGATAATTCCCTTATGCTAGTCTCAGGAAAGAGAGATTACAAATAATAGTGAGCAAGCAGCACATAAAAGCTTAGAACCCAGATACCACAGAACACTTGCTAGGTCATTTGCCCTAAGGCTTAACCCATTCATTTAAAAAAATTATTATAATCTATTCAGATTACATCCTGATTGATTGTTATCCCTTCACTTGTACCTTCCTGTTTGCATCAACTCTCCCTCTTTCACCCTATTTCTCTCTCCAAGACCTCTGACAGAAGGGGACCTCCTCCCCTACCATATGACCACAGCCTATCATGTCTCATTTGCATAGCCTGCTTCCTCTTCTTCTGTGTGCCATGGGTCCTCCCCACCAAGGAGAAGTGATCAAATTGGGGGCACCAGTGTTCAATTCAGAGGCCGTCCCTGCTCTGCTCACAACCGAGGAGGGGAGCTGTTCATTGGCTAGATCTGAAAAGGGGGTCGAGGTTTATTGCATGCAAGGTTCTTGGTTAGTACAACAGTTTGTGCAGGCCTCCCTGGGTCTAGATCCACCAGCCTTGATAGTTTCTTTGTGAGGTTCCTGAACCCTCTGGCTCTTTCTATCCACCAGCCCCATTCTTCTATACCACTCTCACCTAGAGCCCAGCATCAACTCCCAGCATCTGTTCCAATGCCTTGCTGAGTGGAGACTCTCAGAGGACATCTATGTTGGGCTAATATCCACATATAAGTGAGTATATACCATGCATGTCTTTCTGGGTCTGGGTTACCTAATTCAGGATGATCATTTCTAGTTCTACCCATTTGCCTGCAAATTCAGGCTATCCTTGTTTTTAATAACCGAGTAGTATTCCACTGTGTAAATTTCCAGTTTCCTTATCCATTCTTCAGTTGAAGGACATCCAGGTCTTAGATAAGAACTTTCTTGAACATTTCAGTTTCATTGTGATTTGAGTTTATGACACAGCAGCTTACTGAACTATGTCCTATATCTGTATTCAAATGTTTGTAACTATCACATTTTGCATTTTATGGTGGTTTTTATTATTTTAAATATTGTATTAATTGCTACCGCAATTGCACTGCTTCACAGAGATCATTTTGTCGACAACTAACAGCCTCATTTCTCTGAAAGGCAGAGTTAGACAGGAGGTTTTGATACAAGCATGTGAGGAGACATGACAAAACATTCTCACTCATCAGTGTACCCACAAGTACTTGAAAATTGGGCTGCAAAACAAACTTTTCACGTATAGAGTAGAAATTGCTTCCTTAACAGAAACATATGCACATCATGGGACACAAATTATGGAATTATTTTCAGAAAACTGACCATCCTATGCAACACATGACAGAAATATCAAGTGTGGCAATGAGCATATTACAGTAAGGGCAACTAGGAAAATGAATGGAAAATCAGTCCAGTTTGTGATGATTTCCAGAGCGTCAAAGTTAAAATAGATTGAAGATTATATAAATCCCATCAGAGAGTGAATAAACACAATGAGCTCTCAGAGGCAAATGAGTGAAAGAATTAGAGCCACTGCACCATGCATCCTTTCAGTATCTGCTTCCGAGGAGAGTGTTCCATCATATAGAATGATCTTATTGCTAAGTAGCCAGATGGGTCATTGTCTCCTCACAGGTGTGTGTCTACTGTGGACATAGTCACAATTCCTGAAGAAACAAAATGTCTAGTTGAGTTTCTGGAACAAGCAAGAGAATTATAATATTTTTATGTTTATAATTTAATATATTTCTTACTTATACAATACACCAGAATTAGGAGGGAAATGGGCATGTGGAAATAAAAATACAGTCATGAAAAGCAAGAAAGTCTTCCAGCCGAGGTGGCGCTACAGTGTTCAGAGTATGTGAACAGGGTAGTTGGCAGAATATATAGTTTGAGTAGTTGCCATGGCAAAGAGGAAGTCTTTCATATAACTGGAAATTCATATTGGCATCTTTGAAAAAGTTCTGTTCTTCAGGATGGATGTGACATGCTACAGAAATTCAAGAATTATTTTAACATTATTACAATACAAAATAAAATGTATGACTATAAAAAAATAAATAAATATTGTAATGAAATGTTTTATCACTGTTTCCTAAGTGCTCTGAGTGTCACATGGAGTAAGTAGCTCACCGTAGTTGTTGTATTAGTCCAATATTTCTGACCATTGTGCTTGAGCTCTGAATCAGGACTTAGCAGAGGAACAGAGGAACATTTCTGAAAGATGTTTCTTGTCCTATTCCATGCTCAAGCCTTCACAGAATGCTACAGTCAGTCTCTAAGCAGTTTCATACGCCTCTTTTGAAACATTAAGCAATAAGAGGAAATGAGTAGATTTTTCTTTAAAAAGAGTTGGGATTGCCATTGGTAGTTATTTTCTTTCTATAAAATCTAGAGAAGCAGCAATCAAGATGTGATCCCAAAAGAAGTCATGGCATCTTTTTGCTTTGGGTTTTTTGTTTGTTTGTTGTTTGTCTCTTTACTAAGACTTTTCAAACTGACATCAGTTTCAGTATGAAGCACTATGAAATAAAAAAGGACATGGGCAAAAATAGAATGAGATATTAATCTCTAGTCTGCATATTATGGGTATCAATTACACACAGTCGACTTATAAAGCCTGCAAACATTTTACTTTATACCTTTTTACATCCTTTTAAAGTATTTATTAAATATGTAGTGTATAACCATTTACAAAGTTACAAAGAAGCAAAATATATATTAGAAATTTTAAAAAAACTATGTACACAGAGATCTACTGACATAATGCTTGAAAAATAGCTCCAAGGGGAACTATAAAGTATATATTAGTTCAAAACTATGTTAGTTATTCTAAAAGTGAAAAGTCTACACAGGTTCTCATTAGCACATGGGAAATGGCCACCATGTCTATTACTTCTCCTCTGTTACCAGACATCACAACACACACACACACACACACACACACACACACACACACACACACACAACGAAAACAAAGCTTAAGACTTTCCTAAAGACAAACTTTGAAATCCATTTAATTCTGCCAAGCACAGCACAGTATTACATGTTATAGAAAAAACTGCTGGTTAAAATGGGGATGATCAGCAAAGTAAAATATATTAAAATGGAGAATTAAACACCAATCCTTTTATCTCTTTCACTTTAAAAGTGAAATGTCAAGATGATTAAATGAAAGAGGATTTTACACGCTCTCTTGATGTTCCAGTTACACTAATCATGAAGCTTTTGGGAAATTTAAATTTACCCAAATCTCTAAGAAATCCTAAGAAAGCGAGGAGCTAAAAAAATTTTATAGTAGCACAAACCATGCATTTTCCAAGACCCACATATTAATTTATTCATATTTCTATCATTATACATCACTGAGGAAAATGGAGAGACAGGAAACTAAGACTGAGACACTATTTCAAAAAAATCTCCAAGCCCAGAGCAGCGAGGACTCAAATCCCTTCTACATTTTGCCAACTATGCTCATCATCAAAGTTGATCCCCGTGTCCACAATCCAGCTTGGCATCACCCAAGGCCCTCTGTTTGTGACATCATAAGCACAGAATAACTAGCTATGAAGGTCAGATTCTGGAGAATGAGAACAGAAGACAAAGCAAACCTTTCTTCTAAAATGGGTATCAGAAAACCATGATTCATTTCTTTCTCAAGAATGATGTGTTCCTCCTACTCATTGGATCGTGTGAGTTGCTCCTCTCTCCAGTTACTGGAGGCATCACTGGTTCTTATTCTTCCCCTTATGATAGGTTGTGATGTTAACTCCAAAATTCTATTAGCTAGAAACATCAGGGTTTTCATTGTTTTCAAAATAACTCTATCATAAAGGTTATCCTTAAATCTTAGGGTTTTATCTCTACTACCTAATAATGTTAACCTAATAATTAAAGACATTCTAAAGTCAAAATTGTATTTGTTCTCCTTTCTTTGACCACAAAGTTTCACTCATATTTCTAAGTTTTAGATCACTACCTCACCTTCCATGGCAAGTTTTTCTGTTTTTCTTGTCAAAACTGTGTAATGAAAATATAGAATTCGTTTCCACAAAATGTATCAAGAGTTGTATATGGAGAAAACATGCTGATATCATTACTTACTAAATTTTTACTCAATGGCTTTACACTTACAGATGAATTGCTCCTGGCATTTAAAAACGTATCTCATGTGTATTTGTTGTCTCTAATTCTGCTTAGTCCTAATTAAAAAAAAATTGTTGAAGTCTTGTAGGCATGACAGGCAGGTTGGAGGGAAAGAAGAGTGTAGGTGCCATAAAGATACATGAACAGCTACACAGTTTTCAAAGAGTTAAAAATTACTATAAAGCTCCTAGAATAAAAGTGAGAAAACCTCAAATTGGCCACAACAAAAGGAAAGCAAACAGAGAACAAAGCAGCATGACCGTGAAAGGGGGGAGTTATTAAGCATTCCCGCCTAAAACTGTACTTCCAGAAGGCAAGTGTGCTTTGGAAGTCATTAGCTATCTTTTGTGAAGAGTAGTATGGTGACATCAGCTGCCACTTGATGGTCTGATTTTATGGCAGTTTGCCGTCTAAAGATCCTTGTCAACTAACCAATTGCATTTTTATTGCTCTTAGCCACTTTAGTACCTGAAAAGAAGTTCCATTAAGACTTGTTAGCTCATCAGCATGTGCTTAACAGGGTGTAGGTTACTGGTTTATGGTCCATCTTGCCAGGTAGTTTCCTCCCTTTATTTAACTAATTCCCTAAAGTCATTTTCTTCTAGCTTACATCAGATTAGAAACCATACAGTGCATGTCAGAGAGTGGAGCAAATATGCTACAGTTAGCATTTAAGGCTTTCTGGAAATGAACTTTGAATAATCCCCAGGGAGGCCAATGGTAGCCTATTTGAGTGCAGATGGAGGGAAGGGTGAGCAGACAGAGACTAACCCAACATAAAACATCCCTGAACTTTGAATAATCCCCAGGGAGGCCAATGGTAGCCTATTTGAGTGCAGATGGAGGGAAGGGTGAGCAGACAGAGACTAACCCAACATAAAACATCCCTCATGGAGTCAGGCAGAGTGTGCTTAGGGCTCCTAGGAGACTGTGCATAAATGATATTCAGGCATCTTGATGAAATAGGCTTTTTGTGAAAATATTTTATGGTTTAGGGATGTCCAATATCTGAAAGCTCCCGTATGCTCTTATATGGAGATAGGATGTTAAATGAAAAGTTATCTTTTATCCTTTATCAAGTTCATTCTCTTAACTCAAGAACAGATATGAGAAAAAGAAAAAAAAATAGTGAGAAGTAGATGCAGACAGAACCCTACAGAACCATCAAAGGCAAAAGAATCCTCAGGAATATTGTTGACAAATATCATATACTCTTAAGAATGGCCTGCCTGGATTTATTAATGAACGTGCTGGCTTCCTCAAACATCAAGAGCTATACTACATACAGTGGAGCCAATGAGATTCAGTGAGTTGGCAGGTAAGTCATTGGTAGATATCTTTTTTTTTTTTAAGAATTTGACATTCATTGGCTATTTCTATGGCACTAATGTGACTTTCAGTATATATTTTCTGGGCAGGGATTTCATCATGTTGATGAAATCAATGAAATATTTAAGACAGAGAGCAGTATGATGAGCGTAGGGGTTTGATTTCCAGCCTATCTGAATAAAGCTAAATTATATCATTCAATTACTGCTATTCAATATTCAAGGAGCCACCAGCATTTCTCTTTCATTTGTGCTCTCTCATAAATACATAAAAATGTAAAGCATAAAAGAATCAGAAAATATATCCATAAGGATTTGCCACTTGAAAGAGATTATAGCATATTTAATTTGCACATAAAACATGGACTAATGGAAATTCTGGTAGATCTAAAATGAAAAAAAAATGAAAACAGAAAACAAAACAAATATAGGGGTGGGAGAACTAAATCACAGAAGTTGTATGCTGTCAGAGTAACTGTCTTTGTATTAACAGCAATTATAAAATTAGGTAGAGATATTTTTCTTTCCAATGAAACAAACCTGAATATTAAAAACACAAGAAGTAATAATGAGCAAAGTATTAATGCAAGAATTGCAGATTTTTGCTTTATTTTCTGCATACAATACATAATGAAGCAAATTGACAATCTCCTACAAAGTCTCTAACTACACAAAGTATGGAATTGGTTTTCCCCCTTTTACTTCTAAAATCAGCGCCTCCTTAGAGGTAAGAAAGTATTTGTTTTCTCCAGGGATTTCATAGAAGCTATCTGATTCAGCTCACATGAGTTAAAGAAAAAAGATATCTAGTTTTTCATTAAGCATCTAATTCCACCAGATAAATTGGTGTCTTTCTGTGCCTTCTGCTTACCATTCTCTGAGCATCCTGTCCTGTGGCAAAGTGTAAATGAAGACACTAAAGTTTGAAAAGCTGTGTACTTGGGTCACAGTTGCTGGAATATCTTACAAATTTGTTCTCAATAGAAAAAAAACCCTGAACTCCTATTCTATAATTGCTCCATGACAATTCCAAAGATGTGTTGTCTCTATTGTGATAATTGTGATACTTGAAAGACTCACTTTGATTCTGTGTGTCTTTCCTGCATTGTGCTTCCCCTGAAAGAGTTGTTGGTGTGTTTATATCTGAGAATTGGGATAGCGACCCGACAAGACATTATCATAGAAAATCCTCATCCCCTCATTCATGATCATGTAAGCAATATGAGAGTTCATAGAGATATAACTAGTTGTAGTTTTCTTTGAGTTCAAATTGGGATGAAAGGGAGCCATGACACTTCTCACCCTATGAGAGGATGCTCTTCATACTTGGAGGCAATGGTAGTTGAATATAGGTAAGATGCTCTAAGAGTGAATCATGAGATAAAATATGAGGATGTAGCAGGTGACGGGTTTGGTGGATTCAATCAATAATGCTTTATTGAATGCTACATGGTATTTAATCTATCAAAGCCAAAAGTAAAATAGATGCCAACATGCAGCAAGAGAGAACATGGTTTCAATCTGGAGAAAAGCATTTGAGATGTATGCTACTAAAGTCAGGGAAAGAAGTTGTGTTCAGAAACAGAGATTGGTTGACCAAGGATATATGCAAAGCAATCCAGATTTTAAAAGTTAATCATAACACCAGTGAGTATTGACACTGATCTGACCAGTATCAGTCACATAGCATTCTGCAAAGTGGTCTGGCTTTCTCCAAAGAATCAAAGTTCTTATTTTGTTTTATGTAGAGAAAAAGCATATGCCTTAGTATGTGCAGAATTATAAAAACACTAAGAAAAGAATTCATTTTATTTTCTCCATACAATGAGAATTTTAACTTTGATATTTGCTTAGTGAACTGGTTTCTAATTTTGGGTCCAATTCAAATGTATGAATTAACATAGTACAATGAAAAACGAAATGTCTGCACCAGAGGCAAAAAACAAAAGCCAGCCATTTTCTGTTTATAAGCTTTCAACATTGCAGTAAGGTTTCTATTGCATTTTCCTAAGATTTATGATTATGATGCCAAAGCCCAATGGCTAGAAAATAAGCAGACATAACACTCACGCATTCATAGGCACCTGACTTTGTTGAATGTGCTAGAACTAAAAATAAACCCCATGACTTGTCTGCCTTGAAAATACTTAAGGGCTGTAAAAATGACTCTGTGATTAAGAGCTCATACTGTTCTTGCAGAGGACCAAGTTTTGTTTACCAGCATCCATGTTGGGCAGCTTTCAATCAACTGTAACTCTGGTTCCAGAAGAGGGTCTTTAGCTTGCTCTCACACTTGCACTCACATGCACTCACACACAAAGAGACATGTTCACACAGAGAGAGACACACACAGAGACACTAACACCACAGAGACACACTCATACACAGAGAGACAAACTGATACACAGAGACATACTTGCACACAGAAAGACACTCACATACAGAGAGACACACTCAAACACAGACAAATGCACAGGTACACAGAGACATACAAATATACAGAGAGATACACTCTCACAGAGACACAAAACACACATAGAGAAACACACTCACACAGAGACACACACACAGAGACACACACAAACACTCACACACAGAGAGACACACTCTCAGGGAGGCACACTCACACACACAGAGAAACACAAACACAGAAGCACACACTCACACAATGCAATTAAACATAATGAAAGCAATTTTTAAAAGAATTGAATAAAAACCTTACCACAGGGTATTTTCTTTGCATCATTCAAGGAAAGGTGGTTGATTATAATTATATTGATAATTATTGGGTTAAAAAGGCCCATTCGTTTATGTAATATCTTCATCTCATAGCCCAGGTAAGAAGAAAATGAACTAAGTTTTATAAAGTAGGCTTAAAGTTGTGAGCTATTACAGAATAGAATTTCTTTTTCTTTTCAGAATAGGAATTCTTAATTATGATACAATTTAACAGAATGTCTTAATGCTGAGTGTAATGCTTCTTGTGAGTTGATGCAAATACTTGCAAATATCCTGCATATGCAAAGTTTCTTTCTTTTGTTGACATTACCAAGAAAAAAAATCTCTTTATAAAGTTCATTTTCACTCACAATTGTAGATTAGTCCTACAATTGTAGATTAGCAAATGTTTTTCCTCATTAGGTGGGAGTCATTAATCATACACAATGAATGCAGCATCACTTTTTGTTCCCTAGAATTACAGGCTTTGTGAGGAATAGTTATTATCATAAATCTTCTTAAAAGAGTGTCTAATAGCATCCAATCACTTGTAACATCAGTGAGTAAAATTTAAAGTGTATTCTCTTCCACAGGCTTTTATAGTTGAAGCCATCACCATCGGTTTTCACAAGGGCAATTTTAAGCACAAGCACGTTAGTATAAATACCCTCATCTGTAGTCATGCAAAGCACATTTTTATTGTCTTTCCCCTGAATTGGGTTCTACCTTGCCCTGTGCCTTTCTGTTGCTGCCATTCCACTGAGTGTCTGTAGAGTTTTCAGCTCGCTAATTAACTCCTTCTGTCTGTGTACAATAAATTTTCATACAATTTATTCCCAGAAAATTCTGACACATTAAGTTAGAGATTAAAAATGACTTGTCTTAAAAACCAAGATCTTTTCATCTTAGTATGGAATTTTATTAATAGTTTTTCCTGAGAATGAATTTATTTTATGTATATAATGCATTCTGTTACTCTCATCCAGCATGTATCCCTGAAAGCCCTCTCTCCTCCCAAGTCCCTTTCTCATACATATATATGCCTTTTGATTTGGTTTTATGATCTAATGAGTTCTTTGCACTGGAACATGGGTTGGGGAGGGAGTCATGGAGCCGGATTTGTCCCTGGGGAGACTGGTTATTGACAGAAGCTGGAGAAGGAGGAATTGTTGCCTTCAGTTGTGTATGTACTTTTGACAATTCGAACCTTCAACTAAATTTTGATGGTGTGCATTCAGGGTTTAGGAACAGTGCTATCCCTTTGAAAACTTCTGTACATCCATTTGCTCACTCTCAAATGTGCCTGACACCACGGGTACGAGACTTTCCTAAAACTTATGGTACTTACAGAAAAGACTCACACAATCTCCCAGTTCATTATAGTCAAAGTATAAGGGTCTTATGAATTTTCTTTTTACACATACATTAGCTAACTTTCAACAATGAATATGAGTATGATTCATAGAAAGTACAATTTTCAGGAACCACTGGGATTTAACTTTTGTTGTTTTGTTTCTACTTAAAACTGCTTGTGAAACCATAGAAAAAGAGAACAAAGTGTCAAGTTCAAACATATTTTAAGGTTGAGACTATGTGACTTTTGAGTTCTCACCGATGAACAATTTTCAAAATATCCCAAGTACTTTATAACTATAACAATAATAACTCTGATATTAGTAGCAGTTGAGCTTTCGTTTTATTTATCTTCTCATGACCTGATTATAACGTCCAAAGTTTTTATTTTATTTCTAGTTTGTACATGACAAAATGAAGCTCCAGACCTGGTTCTCTGAGCTTCAGAAAGCACTGTTACTAACTAGTCCAAGTTGAAATCATAAACCAGATTGTCCCTAGTGCAGCCCAGCTTTTTTTATACACCTGCCTCTTTTATTGATTACATTCCTTTCTATCAGCTTTAAAAGTGTCAAGGTGGTGCTGGTTTCCTCCTGAAAGCAGTCTTGAAAGAATGAGTGCTTATATGCTTGATGTAGATACACTGCTTTATAAAGAAGCATGCAGGTCCAATTCATACAGACATTTCAAAGGAAAATTTCCCTTACAATTTCTAGAAGTGATTTTTAAATTTATATAACAAAATATTTTTGAAAAAATAATTTTCTGATGTTATCACTTCATATGTTAGAAATGCATACAAATTAAAGTTACTTACATGTGTTGACTTTTCTTTTCATGAGAATGCTTCCTTTTTCAATATTGAGCCTAAAGATTTTATAAAGTACAGAAAATATAGTTAAGTTGGCTGGTACTATTTATATCTATAATCAAAATAGTATTATTTAATCTGAACTACTTCTAAAACATTATATATACTGAATGTGAAATGTCATATATGTGTGTATATGAATAAATATCTGTATAGCTCACTGTAGCTACATCCAAATAGAATGAAAAATATACCACTAGGATGATGATAATTAAAGAAGGGCTATGCCAGGAACTATCATTCAGAAAATAAATGCTTCTGCAAGAGCTATTGTGTGTCTGCTTTGGGACAAGGAACATGAAGCTCTATAAATTTGTTAAGATTCGCTGTGTGTTCAATGAAAGCAGAGTTGCCACCCATTTTCTTCCAACTTAAATTTGCCAGGAAGGGATAGCAATGGAAGAGTTACACACCTGCTTAATTATTCCCTAAAGCATCCAGCAGTGTCACACATGGATTTGGAAAGTGCAACTAAGCTTGAGCTGTCTGCAACTGTTTTTGTATTTATTCCCATAGTGTTGCTAGTGACAGATGAAAGGGGCCACTCATCTCCATGAGGTAGATGTGGATAAAGTCTATGAGAGGAAGCCATGTGTTTCTATAATGCCCTTATAAATAAAATACAAGATTTTAAACTTTAAATGTGTGTGTGTGTGTGTGTGTGTGTGTGTGTGTGTGTGTATGTGTGTGTGTGTGGTGTGTGTGTGTAGTCTGAAAACAAAATTTTTCTTGTAAAGCTTCCCTCGGTTTTACTATTAATACTTAAACAGAATCAACCTGTACCACTTTAAATACAGAAACTCATCTTTGAGTTGAGTTAAAGTTAACATAAATCCATTAGGCTAATAGTTAATTCATTTCCTTTCCTTTAGTAGACATTAGTCATATGTTGAAATATATAGGACCTAGAGCAGCAGTTCTCAGCCTGTGTGTTGAAACATCCTTGGCAAAATTCCATCTCCAAAACTATTTACATTAAAATTTACAACAGTATCAGAATTACAGTTATAAAGTAGCAACAAAATAATTTTGTGTTTGGGGTCACCTCAACATGGGGAAAAGTATTAAAGGGTTGCAGCATTAGGAAGGTTGAGAACCACTGCCCTATAGGAAAACCTACTGTTGCTGTTTTTATAAACCACTGCAGCTTCTCACAGTATTCTAAATCCTCAGCCCAAAAGCCACAGAGGTATGTGGCTCTCACCCTCATCCGACAAGCTTCTTTTTTCCTGGAGACAGAGGCTGCAATACATATCTACAATTTGCCAAAGTGCAGAAAACAAGTGACCATGCATTACCCAATCATAACTGGTACATCTACAATGCAACCCCTACAACCTAGGTTTCACAGAATGTTGTGGAAAAGAGGGCAGAAACATTCTGAAGGGACTGGATTCCTTGACTAAATATACCATATCCTCTAGACCTGACAGGGGTGCTGCATCTGTGAAATTTCAATAATAATCTTGCCTAGCAAAAACCTGACTAATATCCACATGCATTGGCATGCCTACAGGGAAGGAAGAATGTCCACAGGGGACATTGTAAATGAGACACTACAGTGAGTCAGTAGCTGATTAGGGTTAGACAGTAAATATTCTCCAAGGACAAGCTATTTGAGGGGATATCCAAATCTAAACAACCTTAAACAGATGTACATAGGTGTATCACTAAATGGATTTGTTGGATTACACACACACACACACACACACACACACACACACACACACACCATTCAGGCAAAGTGTACTATTTGCATAATTCGCAAAATGAGGCATATTCTTGGGGTTATTGTTGAATTTTTGGACAAATTATAGGACCTCTTTGTTTAATAATACATTGAGTAGGTGCAAACTACAATCCTATGTTAAAATCCAAGATTATCAAAATTTGTCTATTGACCTAATGTCTAAATCACCAAATTTATAATACCCAAAGACTGAAATCCAAAATGGTGAAATCTTGAAGTCCAGTATGCATCCAGATTACAGTCATTTCCAGAAACCCACCAGTATGCATACAATGAGTAGGAAGCCAGATTCTGGGAAAGATATAAGTGAAACAGAGCAGTGTGAAGACAAGCTCATCCTAGCATGTCTCATTTCACTTTGTTGCCACCATAATCGTTGCTGAATGTCCACACATCCATACCGAGTTAAAACCACACTTGTGTGAAGACACTAGCGAGGTCAAGGCTAGTTTGAAAATGATGTTGTGCACAATGGAAGAAAAGGCTGCTTCTCTGATGATGATGCTGTTCCATGAGGACCATTTCCAACAAAATGTGAGCTCTGCATATTAGTGCATGTAGACTGGATTTTGATGAACCCAAAACAAAATGTAATAAGGAATGCTTTTCATCAGTATCTGTTGAACCATAGAAGAATTTCAAAAGTAATGCACTGTGATAACATAATTGTGTGTCAGCTGAACAAAGCCATGAAAGGTGAAGTGGCTCTTTGTGATGGTGAAGTACTTTACAATAAAGTTAATGATTGTGAAAGACATTAGCATTTGTTGACTACCTTCGTTTACTCATCAACAATCTATACCTGTAATATAATTCCCATATGTGAATTTTCTCTGTAGTATTTTTCTCTTTAGCTTTTTTCCCTGAAATTTTCAATAGTCACAATTGTATTTTACAGATATCCTATATAGTTCTCCTTTGTATCATTTTGTATAAAGAATGTAGAGTTATATAAAGAATATTAGTGAGTTCTGGTGGATTTAAGCATTTTTTTACAAGTTCCCTGTATGAGAGTATAGTACTCTCTGCTGGCTAGCCTGGTATGAAAGCACTGTGTGGAAAAGCAATAGCACTGTACTTCCTCAGTAAGTAAAGTAATGCACTATTTGTCCATCTGCTTTTCTAGAAGGTAACATTCCTCAAGGTTTCATCTCCTTGACAGAAGTGCCTCTTCATAGTTTACAGTTGAGCTTGTCCATGGACTTCTGCATCGTCGTGTGTCAGATAACTGCAGTTTAAATGAGTTACATGCACCCACCACAGTGACAGGCACTCATGTATTTCATTTCTGATGTATTTCTTAATGATTGTGGTTCACTTGCTTCTAGTTTACGCCCTTGTGACCTTGTTAAGTATGTTAAGGTGCTTGATTGAAAAATTAATCTGCCAAACTATAATAAAGTCAGACATTATTTTTCAAATGGCCTATGACATATTGTGTCTTTTTTGTTGTTGTTTCTCAAACTCTAAACAAATACATTTTAAGGTATTAATGCATTATTTTTCTAGAATTGTATTTTTTAAAAGAATTTCAACATCATAATTCTGGAGTTTAAGATTCTGTGATTAAGAATTGTAGTCCTTGTTTGTGTTTGACTTCGATAGGTTTTATTCAGAACTACTAAATTGATGATTCTCTAAGGAGCTACAGAGGTGGTTCAGCAGTTTAGAGCACTTGCTGTTCTTACAGAGGACCAAGGTTTGCTTACCGATATACTCCAATCCAGGGACCCAGTTCACTTTTCTGGCTTCCAGTGCACATACATATATGCAGACCAAACATTCATACACATAAAATAAGAATAGTAAGTAAATATTTTTAAAAAGAAAATAATTCATTAAAAGTTGAATAAACTGGAACCGAAGAGAAGAAGGCTCAGGAAGTAGAGTTCGCCTCATAAGCACAAGGACATAAACTTAGATCCCCAAAACCTGCATCTGTAACTCAGTGCTGGGGGTGTTGATGGCCACCTGTATCTATAACCCATTGCTGGGGGCAAGTGGGGTCATGTGGTAACCACCTGCATCTGTAGCCCAGTGCTGGAGTAGGGGTTAAAGGCCACCTGCATCTGAGGCATAGTGCTAGGGTCGGAGGGTAATGGCCACCTGCATCTGTAGGCCAGTTGTAGGTGGCAGGTGATGGCCACCTGCATCTGTAATGTAGTGCAGGGGAAGGGGTTGATGGCCACCTGCATCTGTAGCATCGTGCTAGGGGGTAGGGTAATGGCCACTGCATCTGTAGCCCAATGGTGGGTGGTGATGAAGGCCACCTGTATCTGTAGCCCAGAGGTGTAAGAGTTGATGGCCACCTACATCTATAGCCCAGTGCTGTGGTACGGTGATGGCCATCTGCTTCTGTAGCCCAGTGCAGGGGGGCATGGGCTGATAGCCACCTGTTTCTATAGCCCTGTACTGGGGCAGGGGATGGCCACCTGCATCTGTAGCCCAGTGCTTGAGAGGGTTTGAAGACACATTCTCACTGTATGGCTGAATCAGTGAGCTCCATGTTCAGTGGGAGACCCTGGCTCAAGACACCTGACCTTGACCTCTGATGTCTATATGCTGTGCACACTCCCTCAAGAATACCCAAACACACATGCCCACAAGCACAAGAATGCATATATATCGACATTAAAGTCATGTAAACTCAGAGAGAAATTATCAAAATATTTGCAAATATAACTAGAAATATAACCTGAAGACAAATTTGAGATCAACATTACTAACAACCAAATTTATTTTTGATATTTTATTTTATATTTTAATCGATCTAAGTATCACTATGAGGAATCTTCAGGAAGAAATGTTATATTTTTTTTATTTCAATGCATATACACATGTTAAGCTTCCTGTTTTCATTTTTGGATATCCTAATCATCTATACTGATAGAATATTATGTTAAAAATGTTTTTTCCCTATGGACTAGTTAGTAGCGGGTAATAAGATTGAGCTATGCTTGATTGAGCTATGATTGAGGTACTTGTAAATCACGCCTAGCCCCATAAACTTAAATAACCAACTAAAACATTGGACTTTGTCACGCTTCTGTCAAAACTCTGTATGGTATCACTAAGGTCCCTAAACTGATCCATAATTCTGCATGCTATCACAGGTTCTTAACCCACTCAATTATTTAACTGAATTAAATTATTTAATTTCCTTTATGTCTAAAATAGTGAACTCCAGTAATATCATTTAAAATTTGATATCTATCTTTCATTGAATTAAATGAATCATTATATCCCTGCTGTAGACTTTAAGCCAGCTCTGAAAAGGTTGCATTTTTATCTTCTTATTTTATAGCTTCTAGGATATGAGAGTTCTCTTTTGGTAATGTTACCATCAAACACCGGGAGACTCAGTGAGGTCTAGAGTGATTACAAAAAAAAAATTATCCTTAAGAAAAGCTCAGTTTTCTAAAGAAAAGAGCAAACAAAGATAGCCACCTAATCCTATTTTATGCTTGTTACAGAGAGCAAGCATCTCACATAGAGTGGCAGTGATCTAAATTTCATGGAAGTTAGGGACCAAAAAAGGTAAAGTGGTCTATAACATACTATGCAACCTTCACAGAAGTCCACTGCAGACATCAAAGAAAGGCATTGTAGAGAGTGAAGGTGATATTCATTTTCTACAAGTCTAAGAAACTCATCAGCCTTTTGAGCTGGTGTGTTCAAGTCAACAATGCATTGCAGTTTCATCCTAGAAACGTTGTCAGAAGGATGTAGTGTAAGGTTGAGCAGCTGGCTTGCGTGATGGGGTAGAGAGTGATTCCCATCACAGAACTGAGAACAAAACAGATCGAAGGTCTTGTAGCATGGTAAATGATGGGTTTAATTTCAGTCATATTGAACTTGTGGTATTTTCAGGATACACAAGAGAAGCCTGGCAACCGGATGGCTGCACAGCTATAAAAATCAAGAAGAAAGATGTGGCCTCCGGTGTAGATTTGCTGACAGTAACAGTGATCATTTCAGTCTGTGATTGAGCCAAGATACACTAGTGACACTACCAAATGAGCCAAACAAGAGCAAATGCACCACACCCATATTTAAAACCTGGAGGAAAAAGAAACTACAAAAGACAGTAATCTGCATGGGAGCACTTTCCTTGTGCCTGCCAAAGACTGCTTCCCCCACACTGACAGGCTTTGCTAGAAATATGGGAGTTTCTTAAAAAAAAAAAAAGATGTCCATTTTACTGCTGTGATACTGCCTTTCTTGAAAACTCTTTATCTGCTGCTCATTTATCTTGACTCTGGTGATGTTTTGATTTCTATATCTTCAATGGTGGCAAAATTTTATTTTTTCACAATAAGTACACTCCATTCCAAAATGCTTAAATACCAAGTGGGTGTAACTCCCTAGGAATGATCTGTGTTTTTCATCATGTACATTATAAGTTGACTATAGAAATGATTTTAGTGGGGAGAGTTAAAGGCTAAAATAAAATGTTATGCATTAACCATACTCTGAAATACATAAATTTTCCAGCTGAGCATAAGTAACAGTGCCATGTCTCATGTCTCTGCCAGGTTAATAGTACATCTCATTAATGCTCAGTTCTTACTCCTCCCTTTCTTAATAAACAAGTCAGGGTTCTTTTTACTTCACAAATGTGAATGAAAATCATCATGTCAGAGATGTTTTATCTTCTTCAAGATATGCATTTGTCTCTTAAATGTAAATATTGCCTTATTCTTTTGAAATACATTTCCCTTTCTATAAGTATATAATTTCCTATTCTGTAAAGAATATGTTGAGAAGCCAATATATGATTCACAATATAGACATAGTAAACCTTCATACATTATTATCTTAAATAGTCTGACCTCTAAAGGTACCTGTACATAAGTGGTGTGTGTGTGTGTGTGTGTGTGTGTGTGTGTGTGTGTGTGTGTGTGTGTGTGTGTGTGGTATACCAAGGCACACAAACACATGTACATTAAATAACTCAAAAAAAAAAAAAAAAAGAAAGACCATGTTGGGACTCCATTAAACACCAACTTATTTCATTACTACATCCTGTGCTAGGGTAATCTTATACATTAACATAACTATGGTGTTTAAACTATGTGAACTCCTGAATTTTGTACAATTCATCAATTTGAAGCAGACAAAATATTCCTTAGGCTTTTAGGAATACTAGTGTGATTAGGTAATATAGTTTTTTAATCTGCCTGCCTCGCCCTCTCTCTCATCAGTCTCACCCCCAAAAAAGTCAGAAAACAAAAAGAAAGCAGACAAGGAATTATGGGATCCAGTGCCAGACTCTGGTGAGAGGCTTTATCTCCATCACTGCATTCATGACTGAGATGAATCAGGTTTTCATACCTTACGGCACATTTACATTATGTTTCTATGACTATCACAATTTGCAACTCCTCTGCTCCATGTACACTGCCATGTAAAAGAATATTTCATAATCTTTTCCATGTATCGTATCACAGAATACAACATAACTTACAAGTTTTCTTACACATAATAATTAATTTTTAAGACATATAACAGCCACACATTTTAAAAATATTTTTATTTTTCTACATATACATTTATTACACATATATACAAGAAACTATACACAGCGGGAAGAACCATGAAACAATCAGGAATTATTATAAATGTTATAATCCTAGTGATTTGGCTGTTTGTGTTTGGCAGCCTTGAAGGAAACATCTTTCCTTTCTTGGTGAGTTTAAAATTCTGATTGTAAATCAATATCTATCCTATCTAATCTCTAGATCTAGACCTGAAAACATCTTAACCCCTAAACAACTAAGCATCATTGTAAAACTAAGCTACCTGGTCTTCAACCCCATCAGGGACTTGAGACGGAATAAAACTTAAATACCTGAGTGAACTGGAAGTGCAGGTTAGCAGCTTCCAAAATGAAAAAAATGACTGAGAGTTTACAGCCTGAACAGTCACCCAACACTCTCTATAACGCTGGAGCATCATCTTTAGCCTTCTACCCCAATACCTCTGACAGACATATTTTCAAGGTAGAAACTATTGAGGACTTGCTCACCCTGGCTTGGCAGAGTTCAGCTATCAACTCTGCCTGCATGCAAGTTTGCCTATTTTTATGGAGAAGTCTGTCTGTGTCAGAAATTAGGACATTTTCCCCAGTGGCTGGTTTGCCACATTTGAAGCCAACTCCATAAGGAGATTTTTAAATGCTCATTATCTTCTTTGAGGTAGACTGGGTGTTGCCAGGAGTTAACTTGTCTTATCAAAGAAATTTTAGAATAATAAAAACATCTTAAACTTCCATATTCTATAGGTTTCTGAAGCTTTTGAAGACCTTATTTAACTATTTTTCCTTATATATCTATAAAATCATATCTATCTATTAGACCTAGAATATACATTCTTGTCATAAAATTAGACTAATATTTGCCACGAACATGATTTATATCAATACATAGAATTCAATACCATTGAATTAAAACTACCTTATTCCTGAGAAATAATTAAGGTCTTGAAATGAAGAGTATATTCAATAATCTACCTTTTGTTCTATTCTCCCTATATATTTCCTCTCTATATTCCCCTTTCTTTCTTTTCAGCACCTATCTCATTACCTAAAAAACAAAGATAAAGGAAAAGAGAGACGTCCCTGAGTCTAACCTAGTTTCCTCTATGTATAGATCAATAATAACTTATAAACAACTCCCAATGAAAATAGATATCCATAGACTACCAAACTTGCCCATTGTAGGCAGAATTCTGTCTGTAGCT
Source organism: Acomys minous (assembly GCF_964271855.1). NCBI lineage: Eukaryota > Metazoa > Chordata > Mammalia > Rodentia > Muridae > Acomys > Acomys minous. Next base: position 9,318,723 of record NC_140501.1, on the reverse strand, counting down.
GAAATGAGGAAAATTTTCTCAGTGGCTTGTTTGCCACTTTTTCATAAGGAGGTTCTTTGATGCTCATCATTTTCTTTGAGGTAGGCTAGGTGTTGCCAGGACTTAACCTGTCCGTTAGCAATGAACCTTTAAAATAATAAAAACATCTTTAAATGTCATATTCTGTAGGTCTCTGAGGTGTTTGAAGACCTTATCTAACTATTTTACCTTAACTATCTATAGAATCATATCCATCCGTTAAACCTAGGATGTGTATTATTGTGATAAAAATAGAGTAGCAATTGATGTGACCATGACCAATTCACAATTAACTTATATAACTTATTTATCCTAAACAACCTTCAACAGCACTTTCAAAGTGTTGGAGGTAAACCATGTACTCTACTTGAATTATATGGGTACAATACCACATATTAGAGTAGAAATATAAATAATGTGTGTGAAGACTAATCTTAAATTTGAATTCTATACCAATGCATCAGAATTAAACTTATTTTACATCAATATGCACAATTTAAAGCAGTGAATTAAAAATAACCTTGTGAGTAACAATTAAGGTCTTTAGTTGAGGAGTGGACTCAATAATCTACTTTTTGTCCTATCATCCCTATATATTTCTATATTTCCCTTTCTTTCTTTTAAAACTCTATCTCCAAACCTACAAAAGAAAGATAAAGGAAAAGAAAGACAGCCTTGAGTCCAACTTCATTTTCTCTGTGAATAAGACCAATAATAAATTATAACCAATTCTCAATGAAAATAAATATCCATATCCTAAGAAAACAACCAAAGACCCTACCCAACCCCCCTTAAGGGAAATGGGGTATTGTTCTCTTTTTAAGGCTTCTTCTGACTGACTTGGGATGAGTAGGGGCCCAAATACAATTGGGGGAAATGGTTAAACAAGCTAGGAATAGCATTTGTGGTCCAGCTTCTAAATGTTGAGAAATTCCAGGCTTAATACAAGTCCTGTGTGAGACAGTCTGAAATGCTGCACCCATTGGTATCTGGAATCAGAAGCTTTCTTCAAAGCTGTCAAGGGAGCTGTCCTGTTCTGATGAGGAAGAGCAACTGAAGCACTTGAGGCTGGAACATAAACGATGCAGGATGTCAGTGTCCAGCACACTGAGAGGAATTAATCATGACAGGTCTGACCCAGGGTCAGTGTCTGGTTCTTTTGCTCTGAAAACATATAATTTCTCACAAGCATTATACAGTTCTAGAATTATAAATGTATGATGTGTCCGTGATGCATAAAACAATTAAGGCTAGTTCTTTGCTTTTTGTATGAGCAGAAGAAAGACATCTGTAAATCTTCATTTATGCCATATGAAGAATGGCATTTAGTCATAAGTCACAGGGAGCCTTTAACCAACAAGAAGCATTGTCTATGCATTGACATTCATGTCTCATCCAGTCTCAGAGTTATTCCCATGTAATGGGATTATCAATATGAATTACCTGCTTGTTCTGCAGTTTGAGTTCTTTACATCCCGATTGTAGCCCCTTTTGCTCATCACCTCCAGATCCCACCCACCCTCCCACATCTTTTATCCAATCCTTCCCTAGTCCTCAGAAAGGGGAGCCCTTGTCTGTTAATATCTGACCTCAGAATATCAAGTCTCTTATGTACTACCTGTATCCTCTTCCTCTGTGGGTGGCAAGGCTGCCCTGCCAGGGGGAACAACCACACGTTTTGATCAGACACATTCTGTCTGCAGAGCCTTTCAAAGCTTGTGTAGTCAAAAGTCAACCATTAAAACATATTAGTGTGATCATAGTTGTTTCCATGTGTCACAGAATAAAATGCTATAATTTAAACATTCTATAGATGCCTATACAAATACAGCAACATAAAATAAAATTGCAGGAAGAAGAGGATCTTTGGTGCTTTTACTTTTCTAAGATGGAAACTATGAAATCATTCACTATCTAAGTATGAATAATCATAACATATTTGTGCTTATGTGTGAAGGATATATTAGAACACTAAATTGCAATAGTAAATCATATATTGCTTTCATGTTAAGACTAAGTAATTCTAACTTTGGTAAATAAAAAAAAAACTACTGATTTTATAAAAAAAAGAAAAAGGAAATGAACGGAGAGTGATTATCTGTTGAACTTAAATTACACTCTGGAGGACATGTTGGACTCGTCTTTGCATTTGACACACTGTTTAATTCAACTGGATATTTAGGAGACTCGTGTATCAACCAGCCTGTGCAAGATTCAGATGTCTTCCAGAAATTTTCTTTGGAATAAGGATACCAAGCATTGTGCTTTGAACGTGAAATGCCCTCCACAAGCTCCTGTGTTTGTTTACTTGGTTCCTAACTGGTGGTGTTGTCTGAGAAGCTCTTGAAGCCTTTAGGAGAGAGAGCCTTGCTGGAGGAAGAATAACACTGGAGCAGGCTACAGAGTTTTGTATCCTGGTCGCACATCCTGTTCTCTCTGGGTTGACGATGTCATATGACAAACTACCTTCATGATCCTCCTCTGCCTAATGCAACCGTGAACCGAATACCCCATGGATTTGCAAGCTAAAACAAGCCAGACCCACTGAGCTAGAAGGGAAACTAAGAGGCCAAGTCCGAATTGCTCACCTGAATCTTGTTGGTTTTAACACTCTTGTTGACTGTCACATTTCAGTTACCTCTAATTCACCTTTTCCTTAGTCTCAAGCTAGTGAGTCTCTTCTCCAACCATAATTCCTTAACTCCCATCAACAGTCTAGCACAGTTCTCAATCTGTGAGTCATGATCTCTCTGGGGATGTATGAGCCTCTCCCGAAGCCCTTGCCAGACATCCTACACCACAGATATTTACATTATGATTTATAACAGTAGCAAAATTAGAGTTTTGATATAGAAATAAAATAATTTTATGCTTGGGGTCACCACAATGCAAAGAACTGTTTTAAAGGGTCTCAGCATTATGAAAGAACCACTGGGTGATACTTTCAGGTACATGTCTCGGGGAGCGAAAGGCTATGTGTTGGCCACAGCTCCCAAATTCTCAGTGTCTTGTCAACAAGAGTTTATCCATCTTTCATAATGCAAGCTTTACAGAAGTTGGTAGCAAAGTTCATAATCACTCTGAGACTCAGGACAATACAGTGTTTCTACCAATATTGATCAATATTGATGCCCACATAAACACTGAAGTAAGGGAGAGAGCACTTCAGAGTCCCCTTACAGCCACTAAGTGCTCCCACCTAAAAGTGCATAGAGCATGTCACAAAACAAAACACAGAAATGTCTGTGTTTATGTTCAATAAGAATGAGGCACTGCACTCCTCCCACAAGAAAAAAGAGACAGATGATGTGGACAGGCTATTAACTGTCACACCATACCAACACATTCCCCCCTCCCACCCCCCCCCCCCGACACACACATTTGTGTTTCTCTTCCCTGGGTCATAAAGAATTAGCTGTTCCATCTAATTCTTTAACTTCTCACAAAGGCCACCAGGTTGTGGCTACTTGTCTGTACTGTACACTGTCCAGTATGAGGCACATAGAACTCCAATTTCTATCACTGTGTCAACTACACTCTGTGAATCCAATATTCAAACACAGTCTTGGGCTTTGCACCCTCAGCAAGTACCAAATATCTAAAGAAAATGTTCAAATACTTTTGCATGCTATGCATATTCCCCTAAAACTTTTTATTACTTTCTAGCATCACACCTTATTGCCTTCAGCCCTTAAATTCTGATGTGCAATCATAACAAGTCTCTGCTGTAACTTTGAGCTTTGTATCTTCATACTCCTTGCATGCAGCAACTCCATCTTCCTTGTCTTCCTGACAAACATTAATCTGATTTCCAGTGACGGTTCACAGATCCATGACCTCTGTGGAGGCATTTCTGCTACCTCACTCTTACATGAGAGTTAAGTGAGCTATCCTATCCACTCACCATATTTCTGCAGTACACTATGCAAACTAGTTTTTTGTTGTATTTACTGTCGTTTATACCTGTAGCTGTCACACTCAGGTTACCGTGAAGCCACGTTTCCATCACTTTTGTAGCTGAGCATCTGCGAGGCTGAGTTGATTATTAGAACTCAGGCTTTTTATCAAACATTTCATGAGCATGAAGGATGCACATAGCAGTGGGAAATAAAGCACAAGCTCCAAAAGGAACTTCTCTCTGCTGCAATCTTGCCTGTACCATCACTGCTGCCCGCTCCTTTCTAAACTATCTGTCCACTTTCTTCCTTGATTGAGCAAGACGGTATTGCTATCTTTCAATTGTTCTGTGGAGGTTGTTGTGAGGATTAAAGAGAACATGTGTGAAGGCTTTAAAATTGTACTTACTGAAATCAATAGCAATCACGCTGGTAGCAGTTATATTAGCTGTAGAAGAAAAGGTAATCCTTGACATGTCTTCAGCCTATACACTTATTATAAACCTGTCTTATAGATGCTATTTCAGATGACAACAGAATAAAGTTTCATAAAACTGGGAAAAATAACTATAAGTATATTGCTCAATTAATGCAATCACAAAATAATAAGTTAAAAAATAAACATTAAAAGTATACATTTGAGGGTTACATTTTTATTTTTATTTATTTTTTATGTTTTAAAAAATAATTATTTTTTTTACTTTTTCTTTTTTCATTTTTTTTCTCCTTTATTAATTTATTCTTGTTACATCTCAATGGTTATCCCATCCCTTGTATCCTCCCATTCTTCCCTCCCTCCCATTTTCCCCTTATTCCCTTCCCCTATGACTGTTCCTTTTTAAATACAATAAGTAGAGGGGGCTGTAGAGTGATATCATATTAAAGAAGTGATTGATCCCAAGTAAAAAATATACACATTTTCCCATTAATCGCATGGGAAATTCAATCAATGGTTACTTTGCATTGAGCTAGGATATTTCCTTCCTGACCTTTCTGCTCTGATCATATGGAATTAACTCCCCTGTTGAATGTATACTCCTCCACTGCTGGTGGGAGTGCCAAGTTATACAACTACATTGGAAATCAATCTGGCACTTTCCCAGAAAACTGAGAATAATTCTACCTCAAGACCCAGCCATACCACTCCTGGGCATATACTCAAAGAATGCTCCACCACACAACAAGGACATTTTGCACAACTGTATTTATCTTCACTTTATTTGTAATAGCCCAAATCTGGAACAACCTAGAATATCACTCAACCAAAGAATGCATAAAGAAACTGTGGTACATTTACACAATGGAATACTACTCAGCTATTAAAAAACAAGGAAATCTTGAAATTTGCAGGCAAATGGATGGAACTAAAAAAAAAAATATCATCCTGATTGAGGTAACCCAGACCAGAAAGACACATATGGTATATACTCCATTATATGCAGATATTAACCACACTGTACAGGATAACCACATTATCATAAAAACTGATGCACCAAGCAAGAACCATGTATGATGTGGACCTAGACCCTTTCTCAGATGTAGTAAATAGGTAGAACAGTCTCCTTATTGGGTCCCATAATATGGGATTAGGGATTACATCTGACATGGACTTTGAGCCCTCTCCCCCACACACACTGATTACTTACCCCTGGTGGGGCGGCCTTGCCAAGCCACAGTGGAAGAGGATACAGGTAGTACAGATGAAAGGCTGATGTCAGATGCTAGGGGAGGATGGCTTCCCTTTCTGGGGACTAGGGGGAGGGAGGAAAAGAGGATGAGGGAGGGAGGATGGGATCTGGAGGAGATGAGGGTGGGTGATATAATTAGCATGTAATGTGAACAAATTAATTTTTTAAATACAAATGGAACTGTTCCCACCTGAAAAAAACAAAAAGAATGTACACAAACACCACTGAGTATAAAAAGTGTGGGAAGCACCACCAGAGCTACATAGATCACATAGATAGATTTGCAGTGCCTTCTTCATTGCTTATAGCTAAAGATGAAACAAAAGGGCCATTAAGAAAAGAAGAAATGTTTGAGCAACATTGGAGAGTTATTTAGCATGGACATGATAACTTTTGCTAATATTAAGGTGGGCTTTAAAAGCATCAAAAGTGGCCTAATATCTTAGAGGTGTTTGCAGAGGTTCTTTGGAACTAGAAAAAAAAGTCACTCTTGAAAGATTCCATCCTACCATTTCCACATGATATATATGTCAGTCAAAAGCAGTTGTGAATTGAAATAGAAACAGAAAATATGAACAATAAATACTTAAATTTTTATATATCTAATGGCAGAAGCATATCTGTATAAGACTGGATTTTGAAATTTAAAATTGATTTAGAACTTTCTGGGCGAAGAGACGAGCAGTGAACAAGAGAGGCTAGGCCTCTGAGTATCCAGAAGGATAAGGGTAGCGGGAGCTGACACACATAGAGGCGATCTCTCCCTCTACATAGCTGCATTTTGGCTTTGGTGTTTTACATTAATATGACACTCTACTAATAAGTGAGCATCAGCCAGAACTCAACCTAGGTAAGTGTGATAACTTATTTATACCATTGTCAGGCTGTATGAAGCACACTTCATAGGCTCTTAATGAACTTTCACTCGATGGTTCCATGATTTTTTTAATGATTTCTTTTTTAGTTTTATGGATATAGGTGTATTGTCTGCATGCATGTCTCTGTGCGGAAGTTTGCCTGGTTCCCAGCAAGGCCAGAACAGGCCATCAGACTCCCTGAAACAGAATTTACAGACAGTTTTGATCATCATTTGGGTGCTGGGACTCAAGCCTAGGTCCTCAGGAAGAGCAGCAAGTGCTCTCAGCCACTGACTTATCTTCCCAGCCTCCTCACAAATCTGTGGAATCTTACTTTAGAGATCCTTTCATCAGCCATTAATGGTAGCTTTAAAACTAGCGAAGCTAGAGTTATACTTATTCAATATTAAGTTTATAGTTTATACTCTGAACTTCCAACTTGCAAATTGCTAGAATTGATTTGTTTCAATTTGTAGCATTGTATAAAGCTGAAAAACTATTCCTTGGAATAGTTAGAAAATTTGGTCATATCTCTAACTTAAGACATGAGCTGTTACACATAGAGGCGATCTCCCCCTCTACATAGCTGCATTTTGGCTTTGGTGTTTTACCAAAGTTCTGAATCATTTGATGCAAGTTGTCCAATGATAGGAAGGTTGCAATAGTCATTGTATTCATAACGTGCCACTTCTCTATTATCTCTGCCCCAAACCAACTAGAAATAGCACTATTGTATTTATGATAGTAGTACAGTAAGCTAAATTATTAACTTCCGTGTATTAGGAATACCAATATTAAAGTTGAAGGATGAACAATTTTGTCTCATTCTCATCAAATACAAAGGTGGTTTATAGTTCTCTTTAGTCTTGGGGATGCTATTTGGGCCTGAATATTATAAACTAGGAGAACAAGATGCACAAAGGTGTCTGATTCAACCAACAATTAACAAATAACATAATATATATTAACATATATATTTACATACACACACACACAAACATACATATTTTTTAACCTCTCACTCTCTGTTCAATTACATTTCTATTGTTGTGATACCATGACCAAAAGCAACTTAAAAAAAAGAGTTAATTTATCTTCAATTATAGTTCCAACAGAGTAGAATCCTTAATGCCAAGACAGCTTGGCAACAATTGACAGGAGCAGGAATTAAGAAATCATATCTCAACTATACAGATACACAGGGAAACCATTGGGAAATAAGCAGGAACTGGGTCAAAGATATAAATTCTCAGAGATTACCCCTAAAGATTACATCTTCTAGCATGTGTGCACCTCCCAAGCATGTCACAGTGTTTCCAGACTTGGTACCACCAAGTAGAGACCAAGTTTTTAAATGTCTGAGCCCTTGAGCAAGGAGCATCCCAACTCCAAGCAACACCTCCTGAAGAATATCTAAAAGATAACTGAGATTTGTATGGCCTGCACTAGAAAAATTACTAATGTTGGTGCATTCAACATGGTATTTTGGTGTTGGCTCTATGACCATTATATCAATTACATTTGGCCTCAGTTGGTTAATTTCCTAAGTCCCTACTTTGCCTACCTGTAAAATGTAATTATAGCATTTATTTCTAACTTATTTGTAGGATTACATGTGCTATAATATCCAAAATAGTACAGAATTTCTGGAAAATAATAATAAATATATTCAAATTCCTTTCGTTCTACTTATTAGCCTGACTTGACTAACTTGAGTACCTCAAACAGATGTTTTATATTATGAAAAATTGAAAGAAATGTTTTGAAATTAAACACTATAATAGTTAAGTAGCTAAACAGCTTAACAAGTAAAGAGCTGAGACAAATGACAAAAGGACATTCCTATTTGAGCTTAATTATTCTCAATAATTTAATATCATCCTCTAGGGTTATATATATTCTTCGCATCATTAAACTGTGTGTAAATAAAATCAATTTAAATGCTCCATTTGAAAAAATATGAAAGATACTGTTTCCTGATACATAAAGTTATGTAAAAATTTACTGGAAAACAATCTCATTAAACCTCCCTCAATGATTAGTCATGACTGTTTGAATGCTTCACCATGAGAGCTAAGTATCTACAAAAGAGAGTGTTTATCCTCCAATGATGGAAAGACTTGCTACCTGGCTTCTTACAAAAAATATCAGTAGATTTTGTTATGTTTCGTTGCTTCTTCAATAATGTAAGTCTGTGCCTATGCATGTGGTCAAAATATAAAGAGGTGCCATACATAAAAATAAACAAATAAAGAGTCACTCCAAAGATGCTGATGAGTGATATTTTTAAACAGCCATGATGCATCAGATTCAATCACTTGCTCTGCATTTTCCTTTCCACACGACTTAGAGTTCATTGGCTTAAAAGCTTCCTTGAAGGCTTGCAAGCACTTAATACATGCATGCATTAAGCTGCTCAAGTTTACTAGGCCTGAGTGTTGTGGAAAAGATCTTGGAGGCAATTTATCATATGAGAAATTGTCACTGATTAACTCTTTCTCAGATGTGTCACTGGGCAGAAATGTGAAATGTGGCTGGCAGTTCTGACAGGTTGTTTTCCTGGCAGAGACAGCAGCTGGTGCTAAGATGGTATGCCATCTGTCCTTTGGCATCTTTTCTCCTGAAGACCAAGCCAAAGCCCCACCTCACCCATAGCATCTTGGTTTTGTGACATCTGAACTCTATGCATTTGAAAAAAAGACCTATATTTAATCTGAAACAAATGAATGGCGCCGAGATCCAAGCTCTGTGCATATTAACATGTTCATGTCTTTCTTTTGCAGAGGGTAAAGAAAGAGTAATGGCCTCAAAGAAGTAGGCTGGTCTCATTTGTCAATATGATCACTGTTAAAATATCAATGTAAAACAGTCAAGTGTAAAGCAAATTATCCATTTTTCAGTAGCATCTTGAGTCAAGAAAGTCCCTTCTCATGTAACACTAATGTCTACAGCAAGTAAAGTCTCTCTCTCTATACATATATTCCTTTTTATTCTCAGAAAATATTCAATGGAGGAGCAAACTGCTACAAGGGTCCCCAGTCCTCATCAGTTTCACTTCAGTACACTTCTACTGACTTTCTTTCTTTAGTTCTTTCTTTTGAGATTGAAACTCAGAACTATGAAGCAAAGCAGTTTCAGGGTCTCTTGCGAACTCAATGCGTGTCTAAAGCATCAGTGAAGCGGCCAAGTCTCCCGGGTGCCTGACTCAGTGTGCCACTCAGAACTAGAGCCTTCAAGTCCTGTGAACATTTTCTGTCCTCTCTGCTGTATTTGCTACCAAACTTTCCCCTCGTTTCCTTCAGCTTTGAATCCAGATTCCTTCCCAGCTTTATATAGTTCACTAGATTGTAAGGAGTAGAGTTAGGATAAAACGGGGAAATACCGAACCTGGTGTTTGGGATATAAAAGTAAGGACTAGGACTGGGTTGAAGCCAGATATGAAAAAGCAAGAGTTGGAAAGTCTGAAATGAAAGGGCCAGTTGTGATCTTCCTGACAAAAGTGGTCCCTGTTGCCACTAGGGAAGAGGATGAAGCGTTTCGCTTCCTGTATGCCTTGGAGCAGAGAAAAGACTTTCAAATGTCAAAGGGAAGCGCGGGCTAAATCGAATAAAGGGAATTACAGAGCAGAAGACATGAGGAGAGTCTGGCCTGAAGGTGCCTGTCTTTTCTTAGCACCCATTTAAGCTCTCATAATTCAAGGTTTTGCAAGCGTTTAGAGCACTGAGAATCATGCTTCCAAGACGCAGTTGCTGTCAACAAGAAGCAAGAGGAGCATCTGAGATGCTCTATTCCAGTAATGAGCCAAGCGTATTCATCAGTGTTAAGTTTCATCAGCCTCAGAATGTTCCCCTTTTAAGAAACTCCAATAAAAACAGCAAGGTACTGGCATAAATCAGAGTCATTGGCCAATGGAATATAACTGAGCACCCACATGTAAATCCATTGTTGTTGTTTGCTTCTTTTGTTTTGGGGGGGTTGGGGGGGTTTATTTTTGTTTTTTGTTTTTGTTTTTGTTTTTTGTTGGTTGGTTGTTTTGGTTGGTTGGTTTTTTGTTTTTCAGAAACTCTCCAACATTATATGTTAGAGAGGAAACAACATGTTCAACACAATGGGGCTGGTCAAACCGCATAGTTACACGTGTTAGACCGAAACACAGTGCTTACATTCCCCACACACAAAAGCCAAGCCCAGACGGATCAAGGACCTCAACAAGAGACCTGATGTCTTAAATCCGACAGAGGAGAGCATAAGGGATATTTTTAAGTCACAGACACAAGAAAGGACTTTATGTACAGAACCTCAGTAGTCCCCATTTCGTTCCTTGATTGAATCGCTCCCCTCCAGCTTGTCATGCTGGGAACCGTTCCTTGGGCTCCTTTGCCTGACTGTTTTCTGCCCATCTTTTGACTTTCTACTTAATCATTGATCTCATTATTCTAGAAAATCTTGGCTGATGCCCAGAGAGAATTTTATCCTCTCATTACCTGTTTTTCCAGTAGATCGTACTTCCTTTTGGTAGAATGTGACAGAACCGTAAGAAATTATTTGTTTGATATCTTTCCTAATCGAGCCTACTAAGAATACTAAAGAAAGCCTCCTTTGTGCTTCTTACTGTGTATATTTGTATTAACACTGTTTGATGTAAAGTATACACATGATAAATACTTATTAGTTATATTATTAAGCTATTCGTGACATAGGTGTTAAAATAAAAATTTATATGAAATTACTTACTGGCCCCTTGAGAAGTTCAAATAAAATTTAAAGATAACCCCACTTCAGTTTAAATAGATGTGTTGATGACTATAGACTAAACACAGTAAACAACCTTATTATTTTAGTTGTATATCATAGATGATTTTAGTATAAATAATTAAAAATTCATTATCCTAAAGCCCACATCATCATGAACTTTAATAAACATTCCAAAGTTGTACAAAATAATTACAAAACACTAGTCACCAACAATTTCAGTAATTGAACTTTAATAATGTTTTTCACAACAGAGATGCACTTACAATGCATATGTTAGTGTTATGCAAAGTTTCCAGAAAATAAGGCATAGCTGTGTTACACATCGTATAAGGGTGATTGATGATTCAGAACTTCAGTGATTATGAGAAGGTTGGACTATTACAGGTCCAGAGCCCAACAATCTTGAGCTATTTTAGCCTCTTAAATACCATTTATCACCTACCTCATGTATGACTTAACATGCTTGTGATAATTTGGGAAAGTACTTTTTTGGAATGCATGAAAAGATTCACAGATTCACCTACCCACACACTAGGTGCGTCATCAGAGAGTATCTTATTACTATAGCAGAGGGTTTACCATTTAACAGTCTGGATGTATTGTCCTGATACTGTAATGTTGTTTATTAAATAATTTAAATATTAATTTTAAACATTAAACAATCGTTAAATGTTTAATGCATAATATCATTTATTAAAATAATAATAATATGAAGTATAACAACTTAAAAGTATTAATGAAACAGAAGTATGATATTTTTGTATTGGGGCTATAACCACTTACATTTGGCTGCAGAATAATCTGTCCCTTATTCTGAGTGGAGCCTGTGATTTTACATCAACAGTACCCATGCATTTGCCTGTTTGTTGGTTTGTTTGTTTGTTTTTGTTTGTTTGTTTTACCATGCAACTTTCAATTAGAAATAAGATCACAAAATATATCCATTGTCAGGCTGACCAGGTGTTTCAAATTATTTTTAGGAGTAAAAATAAATTCATGCTTGTATGACTTTTTTCCTAATAGTGAGGACGTAGAGTCTTCATAGGAAAAGGTAAGTTTGGCATCTTGAGAGTGCATTTGGGCTAAATATTATCATCTCTTTTTTGCCTTTACCTAAAGACCTATCATATTCACATGTTTATATGGTAAAAGACAGATGGCTGCCTTGTAATCTCCCTAGGCTCCACAGTTGTGTTCCCAGCACAAAGCACCCAAGGAACTCGGTCCACCATCTGTGGCCTGTGGCTTCTTCCTCACTGTATAAATTTCATACAATGCAAACAACTGAAGCATTTCACACTATGGAGTCTGGGGTGATTCTTTCTGGGACTTACTGCTGAAGGTCATTATTTCTACATGTCAGAGAAGGCTTGGTCATGATGCAGTGACAAATGTCACCCAATATTCAAATAGCTGGACATGAACACACACACACACACACACACACACACACACACACACACACTTGTGCTGATGCAAGCTTTATATCTTACTCACACAGGCTTTATGTCTTACTCACCTTGAATTCCCAGAAGGAAAAGTACAGATTTAAACTTTCTATAGTCACTGAGCCCCAGGCTGATGAGAACTCTGTACCTGCAACTGTAAATCCTAGGCTAGGAAAAATATGATTATGGTCAAGTGCCAGGATTAATGACTCAGGCCATTGTTGTACATAAATAACATCAAGTACTGCTGCTGAGGAGACAGAGTGAGGTAGAACAATCCAGGAATTTCCTCAGAGGAGTGTGGTACTGAACAGCCTTCATGAAAAGAGCAGAACAGGCAGTACTTTGTGGCTTAAACACTATCAGTAGTTATACTATATTCAGACTCTCAAAGCACTGTGGTTTTGTGTCATGGCCTTCAAATTTGTTTCTTTTTAGCTCTGCAAACTTTCTCTTTCAGGTCATTACTCTTATAAATAATGGCACAGGCATGTGGAGCTTTGTCTAGATCATCGAAAGGTCTAGCATGCCTATACACATTGGCTACATAAAATAGGTTTTATCTAAGGTTCTATTCATATTACCCCCAGAGGTCACAGATATTAGATAATGAAACTAGTGGAGAGATAAGAAAATCAGAAGAAGTTGCTTATGGGATGGAGAAAATAGAAGATTTTTAGGAGAACAGATGGCACCTTTGAGATTGCATTAAAAATGTATAGGCGGTCAGTGTGGTCAAGAGAACATTCTGCAATAGCTGTAATTTTACTTCTTAGTTTTGAGTAAGGGAGTTTGTTAAACATATAAAGAATTAAAGTAAAAAAAGTATTCATAGATAGATGATATAAATAAAGATAGATAGGCAGAACACTGATCCCTCTTGGGTGAAGCTTCTGAGTAAAAGAACACTTAGAAACAGATAGACAATATCATCAAATCCATTGCTCATAGCAGGCATAAGAAGATTGAAGAAGTTGAGACATTCACCTGCAGATCTTGATTATGATGTGTCTTCATGGATGAGCTTTCCACGGCTGAACTTTTGACTTCATTTTCTCCATTGTAGGGACATTTGTATCACAACATTAACAATAGTAACATCTGTTGGAAATGGTTTATCATTTAGCTTTTCTCAAGGGCATGTTTTTCCCTTTTGATCATAGGGAAGGAGGTTAGCAATCTTTATATAATGGATGTTGGAGGATGTATTACATAAGCAATCCTGGGTCTGGTGTGAAGGGGCAACATCTTTACAGAACCAGTTTTCAATGAGCTCTGACAGGACATGACAATTTAACCAATATAATGTATATTATTGTACATCATTAAAATGTTCAATATGTGTGTCATATTCTCATATTTTTCTATCACATTTGCTACAAATATATGTCTCCAGCACAGGGTTAGTTGTTGCCTTCATCTATGTTTTCTCTTTCTTTTATGTGTCACTAAGGTCCTCTGCTGATTTTTTTCTTATTAATGTCACCACAATTTGAATTATTTCTTCTTTTGATGGACCTCTTATATCATGGAGCAACATACTTAAAGATGACCTATAGCATTTAACATTATAGTTACTATTTAATGTCAAAAGGCTCATAGACTATTTCTTTCTTTTAACTTAAAGTCTAATGCCTGGGCCAGGTAAGGTACTTTGTTTTCTAAGTTTGTTTAAATGAGTTTCCTGCTCCAGTTATAAAATAAAATTAGTTGTAATTATTTTTGAGATCCCTTCCCAGCTACAAGAAATCATCAATGGTGATATATGATAAAGAATATTTAGGGGTTACCAGATCCTGGGAAGGGTATGTGGGAGGACAGAGAGGCCGCATATAGTTAATAGCCACAGCAATACAGCTGTATGGGAGCAATGACGTCTTTCATTTGAGCATGGTAGAATAACTAGGGTTGCTACTAACTCGTTTAATATTTAAAAATATAATATGTGATTTTGAATATTTCTAATGCAAAAAAGATATATATTTCTGGATAACAACTATATTAATTTCTCAATCTAGTAGTTACACACAGTAATGACACTTTGTAGCATATATGTAAATGTACACACACACACACACACACACACACACACAACTATATATATGTTTTAGTCTGTTAAAATGTGTTACTAAAAATTTAAACATTGACCTGCTGAGATGGATCAGTGATTAAAAGTGCTTGCTGCTTGTGTGATGATCTGAACTCAATCTTCAGGACCCATAAGATGAAAGAAGGCTGACTGCTGGAAATTTCCCTCTCACCTCCAGACAGAGATACACAGTTCAACCAACAATAGCATGCTCACACATACAAATGAATGCAATTTAATTTTTTACATCAAAACATACTTGAAATAGCATCACATTTCTAGATTTATAGGAAATTATTAAACTCATCCTACTCCATAAAGCATTGCATTAGCATTAAATAGAATACGGCACTCCAATGGATCCTAGTGTCTATTGAAAACTATAGGATAACCTGCCACAACT
The DNA here is from genome assembly GCF_964271855.1 of Acomys minous. Taxonomy (NCBI): domain Eukaryota; kingdom Metazoa; phylum Chordata; class Mammalia; order Rodentia; family Muridae; genus Acomys; species Acomys minous. The sequence continues at coordinate 9,303,569 of NC_140501.1, read as the reverse complement.
CCCTGAAATTTGGAACAGCCAAAGTGCATAACTGATATCATAGTTACATAGAAACAAACTAGAAAATTAACCAAAATGTGGCTTTCTGGATTATCAACTTATTGTAGCTGAAACTCCATGGATGCATTTGCTTCCATAGAAACATCAAGGAGAAACTGGGCCACAGTGACATCAGCATGAGATCTGGGGGATGATGGTGCGTCTCAAGAGAGTAGCACCAATGTTTACTCTTAGAAGGTGAGTGTGAGTTCAAGAGCAGCCTGGCTTATGTGTGCTGCTGCTGCCAATCTCTTGTTTATCTTCTTGCAGGCACATTAGGTCCAAAGCTCCTCTAGCTGCTGCCAGAGCTCCTCTTTCGGCTTCTTCAGCAACTGGTCCTCGTGAGCATCCAACATCCTACTTGAGGGCATCATCTTATCCCCAAAGCACAGCAGGCATGGAAGTGATGAGAAAAAGGGTGGTTCCAACTTGCCATTGCTTTCCCCACTTTACATCCATCTTTCTCTTCCAGATGCCTTTTCTGCCAACTTCAGACATAATCCTACAAGCAAAAGCAGCTTTCAACATAATGTTCAACAAATACCCAAACTGCCCGTGGACAACTACTATAATAAATTCCATATTTTACATTCTTCATTTGGTTTCTGCTTTTTAGCACATGAATGTTTACAACAACACAGAATGGTTGTGACTGTCAAAATGCTTCGTTTTCTTGGTAGAATTCCTTTTAAAACTGTATAAATTATTTCAGACTGTGAGAGTAAAAATACTAATAAACATATGCAAATCCATTTGTCCAAGTGGCATCTCAAAGTTTGTGGCATATATGAAATGATTTTAAAGAATATATGTTTTAATTTTAAAGTTAATTTTTAATATTTTCTAAACAATAAAGTTTATAGTGTTTATGCATTATTAGAATTTACCCTCAATATATTCATTAGATGTCACATTTTTTATGTTTTTGGTTTCTCAAATTTTTATAAGTGGAATTCACTCTATGGCAATCTAATATCAAAATATTTATAAATATTTAAGTACTTTTCATTTATGAATATGGGATGTTTTTAATTCCTATTTTTTTTATCAACTGCATATGAAGCAGCTTGAGTCATCCAAATTTTAGAGACAAAAATACTACTACCATTAGTGTAGGTTGCCAGGGCTCCAAAAAAAAAAAGGGGGGGGACGCTGGTATGTAGTGTTCAGTGGTATACAGCCTCAGTTATGAAAGCTGAAATGAGTCATGGTGATAGATGCCAGAGATATCTACACAGCATAAAAATGGTTCAACACTACTTAAGTCATTGAAGTAGAATATTGCATATCTTTTACCATAAGAAACCTGGATGTTTTTGAAGTAATGACACACTGCAAAATATACTTAACAATGGAAAATATAATTTTAATTTTACTAATCAAAAATATTAAAGATTTCAGGACACTAAAAAATAAAATAAGTAAATAAATATCAACCTCTTACATGCTCTTCAAAGGTCCTTACCATCCAGGAATAAGGCAGTTCATCTTCATACACTGCCTCTTTCTGTATGAACAGGGACCCAAATTCCTTTTTGAGTAAAGGCCTGAGCTGAGCCAAGGCACAAAAATATTGACATTTGAATACTGATGTTTCCTTGGTAACAGCAGTCAATATGACTCTTGGAGGAATAGACACATGGAGATTTGTTTAGTTTTATTTTTTTCTGTAGGGACAATGTTCTGCTTCCTAGCATATAAGAGTTAAAGGTGTTTACACATATGTTCCAATTTTTAGCCTATGTTGATAACTTTGATCCGTAGTTAAAGCTGCTTTGATGTTTTTCTAATATAAAATAGTGTGCCTTCTCTTTCAGTTCATGTGAGAACTACTCTCTTTTGTGTGTACTATTATACAGCCACATATACCTTTCTATGCATATGCAGAACTAATATTTGTGTAATAAACTGTAGCAACTTGGGTTCTTGAAAATTCCTAGAGCCTACAGATATGTGTCACGGGTCCTATTTTTACCTCTTACTAAAAAACGAACACATTGAAGTCCTTTTGGCGCTGTCCCCTAGACTTCCTCTTCTGGACAGCACCACCCACTGCTTGCCGTTTCCACAGCCAGTCCCACCCTGCTGTACCCACAGGATTCAGATCCGTTCAGACAACAAGAGACAGCTCACTGATACAAACACAGAGTTCCCTAAACCCTCATGATAATCACAATGGTGTTTGCCAGTCATTTAGAAATCACTCAACGATGTTCCTTCCAGTCATTCATCAACTATCATATACCTGCCAGGTGACAAAGACCACCATACTTTGCCATGTGACTATTCTCTTGTCTATGGGATATATCACTAAAGGAAAGGATGGAAGCATTGTTGAATGAGATGGGATGTTGCTGAGCCAAGACTAACATAGAGTAGAGAAGAGAAAGAACAATATCCAAGAGACATAATTTCTGGAGAATCTTTTACAAAAAGGCCCAAAGGTAGGAACATCACCAGCGCATGTTAGGCATGAGGATACAGATATCTTGGATGGTGGGTTAGATAGACACTTGACTTTGTTTCTATAGGCAAAATGGATATTGCCTTATTTGTTTTGTGTGTTTCTGTAACAAAATGCTTGTCAAAAACAACATAAAGGATAAAAAGTTTATATTGACTCACATTCTGGTCGGTTTCAGGTTAAAAGGGAATTCAGAGCTCCTAAAAGCAGAATTCTGTACTTGGGGCTGGAATAACCTCTCATTGCAGTGGAAGAGAAAGCCAAAACCAGAACCAGAAAGCAGGCTGAAAACTTTAAAGGCCAGTGTCTGCTAACCAACTCCTGAAGAATCCACAGTCTCCCCAAACAGGGACCACAGGTGAAGCTAAAGCTCAAAACAGCCTTTAGTGAATATGTGAGATTGAAACAATATCATATTAATGAGAATGTTTTGTAGATGGATACAATTTATCTTTGATTTGTACTGTTCACATTGGTTATAGAGATAAGAATAAACCAAGAAGACCACATAATGAACAAAGAAATACAATTTTGAAGCTACTCCAATAATCATCTATTCCACAGAACAGAGTACTCCAAAATGAGTATTAGAAGTATAATAAAAATATTCTTGAAGGTGTTGTAATATTATTTGATTCTATATGAAATCAGAGTTGTGAAGGAAAATGTGAAGAATGGCTCTCACCTCTTCCTCTTGATCAAATGAAAATAGGAGTTAAAGTTTGGAGAGAAAATTTATAGTAAGTTTACAGTGTGGGTTATAGTTGATGCTGAAAATGCCAAAGGATGTGGCTAAAGTGATATTGCATATCAGGTATGGGACTGCCAATAATCCCAGCATTTTGAAGGAATGGAAAGAGAATCATGAGCTCAAGGCCAGCCTAGATTACATTATTACATGGAGGCCAGTTTGAGCTATATAGGTTGATGAATAATTGTAAGTATCTGTGATCTGTGTGTGTAGGAGAGAGGGGTTGAGAGAAAGAGAGACCCACAAGTACAAACAGAATGAACAAAGATCATCATATTGGTATGTTTAAGTTGGAGACAAAATATATTGATTCTATGCATAAAGTTGAAAATAATATATGGTTTATACGAAAAGCTAGGAATGAATGAACACACCAAGAAAATGAATATTAATGTTGCAAAAATGATAAATGAACTAATTCTTGAAGTACTACAAATTAATCAATACATGAGAATTATAAGAGAAGAAATCAAAAGACATTGAGAAGAAACTAATAAAAAAGAATGTTATGAACATGGTTGAGAAAATTTTCTTGTACATAATAGCCAGAACATGGAAATAGCCTAAGTGTCCATCAGTAGAAGAATGGATAAAGAAACTGTGGTACATATACACTATGGAATACTACTCAGCTATTAAAAACAAGGAATTCCCGAAATTTGTGGATAAATGGATTGAGCTAGAAATGATCATAATGAGTGAGTTAACCCAGAAGCAGAAAGACTCAAATGGTATATACTCACTTATATCTGCATACTAGCCCAAGGGGCATGTCCCCCGAAAGCCTTCACTTACCAGGAAACTGGGACAGAGGGGAGGACATCCTATTGGGACTCTAGATGAGAGAAGCATGGGAGAATAGCAAAGTAGAAGGATCCAGAGGGTCCTAGAAACCTACAAGTAGAACATTATGATAGGCAGATTTGGGCCTAGGGGTCCCACTCAAACTAAGGCACCAGCCAAGGACAATACAGGAGGTAAACTTTAAATCCCTACCCAGATCTAGCCAATGGTCAGAACATTCTCCACAGTTGAGTGGAGAGTGGGATATGACTTTCTCGCGTACTCTGGTGCCTCACATTTGACCTTGTCCCCTAGAGAAGGAGACCTGGTGGCACTCAGAGGAAGGACAGCAGGTTACCAAGAAGAGACTTGATACCCTGTGAGCATATACAGGGGGAGGTAATGCCCTTCAGGAACAGTCATAGGGGAGGGGAATAAGGGGAAAATGGGAGGGAGGGAAGAATGGGAGGAGACAAGAGATTGGATAACCATTGAAATGTAACAAGAATAAATTTTTAAAAATAAATTAATTAATTAAAAAAAAGAATGTTATACATTATCTGAAACAAATGGTCACTTATATTATCATGAACTGTGAAACTTGTCAGGAAAGCAATAAGTAGCCAGTGATTATTGATACCCTGCAGTCTCTATGACCTACCCACAAGAGTCCTTTGGAAAGGAGTGAGGATAAATCTAGATTAAAAGGAGATTTTCAAGACAAAGTCTAAAGACAGTAAGCATATACAATTTCCAGAAGCATCATTTTGTTAATACATGGAGCAAAAGTAAATTTGTTGTAGTTAAAGTATCTAAGACACTTGTATTTTTATTGTATTTTAAAGATGACATCAGGGGAGCTTGTTTAAATCGCTGGCTAATCCTCCAGAGATCCTGAATGCAATTCACAAAACTCACATTGTGGCTCACAACTGTCTATAATTCTAGTCCCATGAATTTCAATTCCATCTTCTGGTGTGTAGATGTACATGCAGACAAAACACCAATTTACATAAATAAATCTTATAAATAAATAAATAAGGTATAGGAACAATGGTATGATTGCATAACAGTAAAAATGGTCCAAAAAATGAAAAGATGATAATATAATAAATGCAAGGAAGTAGTAAACACAAGAAAGTAGTTAAGGACAATGCACTTCTATAGGCCGGTGGGAAATGTGAAGATTAATCTTAGATCTACATCAGGCAGTTCATTTTTAACAACTGGTATGTGAGGGTATGATTCTAAACAAGTTGATGGACAAAGACATCCACATCAACTACTAAGGTTGTTTTTTTTTATGAAATAAAGATAAGAGTTCTTTCCTCTCCATAAAAAATATATTAAGAATGATGCTAGGACACTATCACATAGAATTACAAGGAACTGCTTAAATTCTTGTTCATTAAAGAACATTCATTGAATTCTTGCAAGGTATCATGAAGTTTTCTGGACACAGAGCAACAACAAAATGGAGTGGAAGCAAAGCCCTTATTTTTGTCAAGGTGATGACGAACACAAAAATATACTCCAAAGCCATCTTTAATGGGTAATCTTGAAATTGAGTTCAGAAAGCATAATTTGTGCATTTATACAGACAATAAAGAAAAAGAGGGACTCAGGATTAAATAAAACATGTTTCGACAATGCAGTCTAAACACCTGGCTTAATAACTGCATGGCTCAGCAAATACTGCAACCTATTCGTTATGAACTAATTTATGTGTTTAGTGTTTTAAGAATTTTTGTGGACACAGAACAAGTTCTACAGGAAGTCTATTGACTGTGTTCTTTTAGAGGAGAAAGATTTGCTGTGTCCTTTTTTCAACTTGCTCCCAAAACACCAAGAATGTGATGAGATAATTGTATTTCATATTTGCTGCTACTTTATCAAACTGTGTGTTTTTATAACATGAGGTTCAGAGAAATTTCATAGTCACAGTGTCATGCTTAGATGGTGGTGTTAAATCTTTCAGAGGAAGGTCAAAAAACAAACACCAGTCCTTACTGATTATTGCACTCAAGTAGCTAAATTAACATGCAGCAGGCGTTGTAACCTAAATCATAACCCAATTGAACTGATTATAAAGAGGCACTGATAAATGAGTTGTTTTAATAAGCACTTATTTATGGATTTGTTATCAGCATTTCTTCCATTAAAGTAAAATAATTAGGATGCTGAATCAGATCAAGATGACAGGGCAACAAAGCAACATCTTTTCTTTAGAACAGAACATTAGAACACTTGGAAGAACGTGAGGCAGTATTCTCTAATGAACACAAATTCCTTTTCAAAGTATTCCATTGCTCAGAGAAAGACAGTTATTTAATTAAAAAAAAAGGCTTAACTATAAACATCAGTCACAGTTTCTATCATCATATGCAGAGAGGCAAGGAACAGCAGCCATATTTCCACTTTGGCATTCAAGATGTTTTGTCTTAGACACTATAAAATGGAAAGGGTCATCATGGTAAAGCACTGTAATGAAAACTATGATTTGATTACTATTCATTAATGAGTTTATTAGAATACAGCCACAGTCTAAACAGGGAAACACATAAATCCATGTGGAGCACTCCTGTCTTTGAGGTCATTGGAACATTGAACCTCAAAGTTGTTCGTCAACTTTGTTTCCTACATTTACCCAAATTTCCATGACACTTCCAAGTGTTATATGTTGGATGCTGTGAGGATGTGCAGTATCTCCAACCCACTCTTATCCAGCTATCGTGTGTCCATTTTCCTCCTCTGACCCATGATACAGAATTCATATCAGCAGATCTGCCTTTTCAGTGATGCTCCTGCAAGTGGCATGAAAACTTTGTCACTAGAATTCTATCAGAAAATAACAATTTTCCTTTTCTCTAATAGATGAAATAATGTATTAAAATAATTATGCAATTTAATTTGTTACTATATCAAGAGCTTATAAAGTCAAATCACTCTTGAAAGGCTGACATTTCGGTCCTGTTGGTTTTGTTCTAAATTTTTGTGTCTCTTATAGATAGCATATAAATTTATTCAGTATGTGGATATGATTGTAGGCTCCAACTTTTCCAAACCCACTTTATTTAGGGTTCTTTAAATGTTTATACCCCCCTTCCAACCCACCTACCCTAGATAGGAGAGAAAGGAGTTTTATTGGAACAGGAGAAGTAGACCTTGTTGGATTCAGATCCAGGGAACAATTCCCCTGGCATAGGCAGGATTTCAGCAGACCAGCAATTCCACCAAAGTTGCTTCTGGAACCTGAGGCAACCAGAACTGGGAGCCTCAAGCAGAGTCCAAAGCCTTGAAGCCTTCACTGGAGTGGTTCTCTCTAGGAGCAACTCCAAGTGGAGCTATGAACAGCCAAACAATAGCACCACCCAGAAAGCCCAGCCTCCTTCTTTGGGCTCGTGTGTGTGTGTGTGTGTGTGTGTGTGTGTGTGTGTGTGTGTGTGTGTGTGTGTGTGTATACATGTAGAGTCTGTACTAGGATGTTTTTCAGCTGGCAAAAACCAAGCCCCCTACTAAGTGGTTGGACATCAAAGTGAATAAACATCACCTGCTCTCTCACAAGTCTGTTCCACATCCCATGCTTGGGATCTAAACAAAAACATGTTTACATCCAATACCTATCCCAAACTTTGGATCACAACAAAAACATGTTTATATCCACTACGTATGATATTGATCTACAAGAGAACAAAGGAACAAAGAGGTTACTTGGACTGGTCAGAATTTCAACACTGAAGTACAATTTCATGCAAGCTGGACATGTACTCTAGGGTCTGACAAAATTTAAACGTATGTAAAAACAATGAATTCAGAAAGAATTATATTGGCTGTGCTTAACAATTTAAATTAGCTCAAGCACGGTGGCACACTGTTCTGTAAGGAAGCTCAACAGCTGACATAGGATAGCTTTTTAAAAGGAAGAGGGAAAGAACAGGAAGAAAGAAGTTCCCCAGAAAGGAGAATTGGAGGGACAATACAGCTCACCACCATCTACCACATAGTCGTGGTCGATTCTCATGAAAACCATGGTTCCAGTATGCAGAGCAAAGGATGTGCCAATTCTTTTCCTGAGGTCTTTTCAGTATGTGCTCAGGAAAATCATGACTTCAGCTTTCTCACCATAGGCATGCTCTTGAGCATGGACACAGATGCAGGATCAGTATTTGCGGACACTTCAATCTGACTTTTTCTGCTTGATTTTTTATTTTTCATAGTTTCATACAGATATGATATGGCTATGGGAATATATATATTCTTTACAAGGCAATATTCTCCCAACATTCATCATACATAAATACATTTTCAGAATATTTTAAAAGATTTTGTATCTAATTATAACCATAGGAATCACAAGTTTTAGAATTTCTTATCTCATGAAAGATTTCAGTCAGTGCACTTTCTATATTAAAATTCTCTTTAATAGACAGGTAAAAAGGGTATTGCAACTCATGAATATAGTGTTCATCTAGTTTATTAACTTCAAGTTGAGAATAGAATAAAATTCTCATTAACTCAAACTTTATACTTTACTTGCATCTTGTTACTAAATCCCTTAAGCAGTGCCGTTAAGCATGGATAAGCCTCCATATGACTCACACATCCTACATCTAAAAACTTAACCATGACTAAAACTAATATGCCACTGGCTTTCATAATGAGTGAGGCATGTTTTAAATACTTCCCTAGGACCTATTATACCCAGAAAATGACAAGATTTCAACAACTTGTTAGAAAGAAATTAACTAAGATGGATAGAGGATAGGTAAGGAGGAACAAGGAGAGAAAAAATTCTGAGTAAGAAATTACTTCCGCTGTCAATGAGTTAAAATTTCTTAATAAGAGTAGTGTGACCATATGAGCCATACACAGAGAGAAAGTGAGAGAAACAAAGACAGAGACAGAGAGTGTAGGTTCATCTCCAGTTTCCTTAGCAAAGTAACTAGTGAGAACATTTGTTTTTATTTAGCACGTGGAGAAGGAAAGAACAGAATTTTTTTTTTTACAAAGAAATACCTAAGACAAAGCATCAGCCATTTATGCCCCATTCTTAATGAGTAAGAACTGTATGTGGTGAGAGTAACAAATGCTACCAGAGTTCTTTTTCCATGTCTTCAGAAGTGAGATTCTTTGCTGTACTCCAAAAAACCTAAGCATATTTCTCTTTCATGTTGAGTCTTAGAATAGCAATCTCTTTGGAGACTGGTTGTCTGAAATTCTCTCTTGCATGACCAGTCAGGCTTAACCATAATCCAGCTAAAGCTGACTCATTGATTGACATGAGGCACTGGGGCAGGCAGATGAATTTCTCTGGTTTAAAGTTTAATGGAACAGATCTTTTGATCTCTGATTCTGTTAGGAATGTGAAGTCCATTTTCTCCCACAGGTTTCTTTGGTGCTAGCTAGTGTGTTGTCCCACATAGATCTCATGTTCATGAGTTGAATACAGTTCAGTAAGATTAGCATGGATCACAAAACACAGTTATTTATATATATATATTTCATGGGATGTTAACTTGATGACACTTTTTCTTGAGTACTTCACCTAGCCAACGCTAATGCAGCATGGTTTGTTTTAAGCTCTAAAGCTGGATAAAATGTCTTATGTGATTATAAGCTAGCTAATAGTCCTATATTCTGCATTTAGAGTCTTTTCTTCAGCTAGTACAAAATTGATGTGTACATAACTCCCCAAATTAATATCCATTATATTTTCCTATATTAGCTTTTACAAATACCCACCAATATCTGACTCAGTGGAGAAAAGAAGAAACATAAAGCAAACAGCATTTTCCAAAGTACAACTTATTTTCAACACAGAATCCTTGAGTCTGGTAAAATCTAATTGAACTTCTCTGATTCCTCGTGTTTACTGAAGTTTCTTCTTTGCTCATCTATAATCATGTAAACACAAATCCATTTGTCCACCCTGAAGTAGGGCAGAGTGATTTTTCTCTTTGCAATGATCCAAGGACTACTTCAGCTTTGAAATCTTTATTATCATTCAAAATAGAAAGTTTAAAGCATGAACATCCCATTTTTCACTGAACTTCTTTCTGTGTAGAATAATATTATAACACCCATTCTGTCAAGTATTTGACAGAGAATTGAGGATAAGGAACAGTTGAACACTTTTACCCAAACTTAATCATATTCAAATCTTTAAAGAGTTTAACAAAGAATAGCCTAATATTAACATAGTAAATATAGCAAACATTTCAAAACATCAATCCTTCTGTAAGCATCATGAATGAGCTTCATACTCTTAACTCTGCAGCATTCTTTGACCAAAAGTGATCGAGTACATTTTTGTTCTAATGGAGCTTTTGGGAGAATGCAAACCGTTGATAAGGCCAGTGAAGCAAAGCTTTTAACCTCTTTGCATTTAGGTTTCATAAGCAAAACCTAAGGATAGCACATCACACACTCAGAGCATGCCATGGGCATTGCACAGAAAATGGAAATTAGTTCTTAAAGCCTTTTTATTCTTGTGGAATAGTGTGGCTCATTTCCTGGCTATATATGAAAGAGGATCAGAAATAAAATGGGAAAAAAATTATTACGGCTATGAGTCAAAGCAAAGCCCAGAGAAAAATAAGAGCGTCAAGGGTTGAAATGGAAGAGTGAACATCTGTAATTAGCTCCACTGTTTTATGGGAATAAAAAAAAGCCACTTCAGAAAATATAAACCGGCAAAATGCCAGCTGAGACAGTGACTAGGGCTGTAGCAAACCATGGTAAACATTGAACAATATGAAAGTAAATAGTGCCTGTGGATAAAAGTTTGACATCAATTTCAGCAGCTACAGTTTTCATAAAATTACCATCCATAATAAAAGTCATTCTGCTATATTACTTTTGAAGTGAAACAACATTTGATTCCAAAGATGATTTTAAATATAAGCAGAGTATCCTCACATATCCTCATTAAATAGGCACGCTAGGCAATTTTAATTACTGTGTGTTTGAGCAAGGAAGAAATTTCCTGTTTATAGATATTTTCACTTTGAGAAGGAGTACAAAGATAATAGATGTACTGAGGGCCTTCTCCCCAACAGTTAGCATTGACTTCTTTCCTGGATACAGTCTACTTTCCTTATTTAATTTAAAAGTGACCCTGCAAATGTGTTCAATCAAAAGTCATCTAGGTGTTTCACATACGTGAAAAGGCTACAATTCTTCCACCCTGAACCACATTCAGTTTGTTTATATTAATGAATTCAAGCAAATGTGTTCAGAACACATCAACAGAATATATACACACATTCTTAGACTGGACAGCAACATGCTTAAAAATAATCTTTTTTGTATCTTTTCTTTTATTATTTTTCTTTTTTACATATATGTTTATATTAGACATATATACAATAAATTGTAGGAGATGTAAACATATTTTTGTTTTGATCCCAAGTGTGGGGTGTGAAACAGACTTGTATAAGAGTGTGTGATTTTTTTCCTCTGAAAACAGACTTATGAGAGAACAGGTGATGTTTGTCCACTAGAAGAGGAACTGCCTCTTGCAGGGGCATGGTCTTCGCCAACTGACAAAAATCCTAATATGGACTCTGAGTTCAAAGCATACAATAAACTACCTACAACAAGAAGAAGAACCATGAAACAATCAGGAACAATAATCTTAAAACAACCAGTTTCAATTTTTGTTTTGTTTTGTTTTGTTTTAATGTAGGTCTCTCTTTGCCCAGTCTAGTAGTTATAAGCGTAAAATATTACAGAACATGACATTAAACTCCTGATCCTTTTGCACGGACCTCATAAGTGCTGGAATTATAGGTCTGACCAATATCATAGTCCATTGTCTATTGTTGTGATGAACATCATGACTAAAGCAACTTGTGGAAGAAACAGACCATCACAAATGGAAGCCAAAGGAGGAACTTGGAAGCAAGAACTGAAAAAGAAGCCATGTATGAAGCTGTTTACTGGGTCTGTCTCCCAGCTTGCTCAGTTTGCTTTCTTAGATACCCTGGACCACTTTTCCAGAGATGACACTGCCTAACAATGGGCTAGTCCATTCTACCTCAAACATTAATCAAGAAAAACATATCACAGGCTTGACTATAGGCCAGTCTGACAATGGCGTTATGTCATCTGATATACTCTCTTCTCAAATGACTCAAATTTGTGTCAAGATGGTTTAAAAAGAAAAGGCATAACCACTATGCCTAGCACGCGAGCAATCAATAAAGTGGATGATCTTACAAACCTGCTTAACATAAACACAGACTGAAAGGTAGTTCAGAATTGTGGCTACGTTTCTTTAGTTTTGTGTCTATTTTTAATCACAGTTTGAAAAATTATTTAGAGCCTTCACACTTTCCCAAATCCACTCCTCCCTCCATTTCCCTTCAGCAAAGATGAAGCCTCCAAGGAGTTTCAACCAAACATGGCATAATAATTTAGAATAGGTTTCAGCATAAACCCTCATATCAAGACTGGAAAAGGCAGCTCATTAGGAGGAAGGTGGTCCCAAGAGCAGGCAAGAGTCATAGATCACCCCCTCTTGCACTGTAAGAGTCCACAAGAACACCAAGCTACAGCTCATACATATTTTCAGTGGGCCTAATGCAGACTCATGGAGCTCTATGAGTGTCGCTTCAGTCGCTATCATCCCTTATGAGCTCTGTTTAGTTAATTCTGTGAGCATTGTTCTCCTGATGCCCTCGTCCCCTTTGGCTCATATGGTCCTTCCTCCCACTCTTCCAGATGGTTCCTTAACCTCCACCTAATGTTTGGTTGTGGGATTCTCCTTCTGCTCCCATCAGCTACTAGATGATGACAGATTAATGAGACAATGACCTCTGAGTATAGACTCCCCTCTTCCAGCCCCCCTGACTCCGGATTTGGCCTATAGTGTTTGATTGTACCCTAAGTCTCTGAATTATCCAGCCTCTAGTTCCTGGCTCTCCAGGAAGTATTGGGCATGGACTTCCTCCTGCGGCATGAGGCTGAAGTGAGACCAGTCATTAGTTGGTCTGTGCCACCATTGCCCCAGCACATCTTACAGGCAGGAGAGGTTGAAGGTTTTATGGTTGGGTTGATGTCCCTGTCCCACCATTGGAAGCCTTACCTGGTTATAGAAGATGGCTAGTTCCATTTTCTATCCTTCATTACTTGGCTTCTTTGATAGGGTTACCCTCTTAGATTCCAGAGAGTTTACACTGCACTAGGTTTCCACACACCCCAACTACACTGAGCCTGTAGTCATGGATAGGCATGGCTATACAAACACTGCTTCATGAGTGATAGAAAAGCAACCCCTTGTAAGATGAAAAACCATGAACCACCTCCACCTCCACCTACTGTGGTTTGCTTTATTTATTTATTTATTTGTTAATTTTTTTAGTATAGAACTTCAGAACTACAGCAGAAGAATGCATCTTGCCCATTATCATATGCCTTGCTTGCAATATGTAGCTGCTCCCTTTTACTCTTCTCTTTCAAACCCTAAACGCTTAAAAATCTATATTATTTCTAACTGCATTAGAATTTTAAGTCCTTTTAATTAGAAGTTAAGAGGTTTTCTCTACATCCCCTCATTCTTGTTAATGTTTCTGTTGTGCCTTATATGACTTCCAATTTTTAACTTCAAAGTTCTATTAGAGACAGCGAACCCTACCCCCTTGCTTGCTCCACATTCATGGATGGATTTAAGGTAGCATAAAGACAGTGGATACACCCTCAGCACAAGTTCTGGAATGCCCAGATACACATCCCCTATCATCATTCTAAGAGTCTTGGCCACCATCTGTCTTCAATCTTCACAGCTACTTTCATGTCTAAAAGCAGGTATTAGTCTTCCTGCAACGTAGGCACAAAATTCATTCCACTATAAGAGACTTGATACCCTATGAGCATATACAGGGGGAGGTAATCCTCCTCAGGAACAGTCATAGGGGAGGGGAATAAGGGGAAAAGGGGAGGGAGGGAAGAATGGGAGGATACAAGAGATGGGATAACCATTGAGATGTAACAAGAATAAATTAATTTAAAAAAGGAAAAAAAATTTAAAAAAAAAGAATCTATACAGTAGCATTTTCTGTTTCTTTTGCCCAGGTCTGTTCACTCATGAGAGCTGCATACTTTAATTCATGGAGAATCTGAATTTCTTTATGCTGCTCTTAGCCACAAATTCTAAGCTCTATTATACCTTAACATAAAACAATCTAATGCATTTATCTCATTTCTATAACCATGTGATTTTCTTAGACCCTGATATCAGCATCTTTAGAGCTTTCTTGCTTTGTTGGTCCAGAATTCTTCAATCACAGCTTCAATCTCACAAACCCCTTGATAACTACAAAATAACCCTTTTTAATAACTGTGATTATTAGTGTCTACATTATTGGCACAGGCTGCAATCCCCATTACAACAGGGCTGCAACCTCCCTGAGTAGTTTAGCCCATAATTGTCTTCCACAAAAGTATCAGCAATGGCCTGCCCAGCCTTTTTGCATGCTGACTAATAATAGTTCTTCACTGTGGGTACATATCTTACTTGTACACATCTATTCAGATCATCCATTCTGCCAGAGAGAACTTGAATAAAACTGCCTTTTTGACCCCCTAGTGCCTGATCGCCGTTCTGAAATTATTATTTCCTAGTGCTTTGTCATTATTTTAACATTCCTGTCCGCTTGTAATTTATTATTGGGAATACATGCCATCTCTTCCTTAATGTCTGCCTTTTGTCTTTACCAGATCAAAAGGGCTTGAGAGCTGATCTTGTACATTACTCTATTCATTGATTTTTATGTATTATATTTGAGCTCAATTGATAAAGGTTACTGGTGGTAGAGCTTTAACAACAGTGTTGTTATCATTTTCATTCCATAACAGAACACAAATTTGAATCATTAAGTAAGAAGGTAGGCATCAAAATGATTTGTATATACTTATATCAAAACTCCACAGCTCTCAACCTGACATTCAGGGCTGAAGAAAGAAGCTGACTGTTTTCTGACTATTTCAAGACATGCATCCCAGGGTTCCATTTCAAGTTCTCTATATTAGGTTATTTTTTCTTTTATTAATTGTTCACTTTACATCCCAGTAATACCCCCTCCCTCCTTTCCTTCCATCCCGTCCTACACCCCTGTTTCCCCTATCATGCCTCCCCTACTCCTCAGAGAAGGGGAGTCCCACACACCCACCCATCCACTCCAGCATCTCAAGTAACATAAGGGCTGGGCATGTCCTCTTTCCCTGTGGCCTGCAGGTAGTATCCAATGGAAAGTGATCAAAAAGCAAGCAACAGAGTCCATGTCAGAGTCAGCCCCCATTACCCTTACCAGGGGACCCTTACAAGGACCAAGCTCCTCAGCTGCCATATCTGTGTAGGGGGCCTAGGTTCATTCCATGCATTGTTCTTGGTTGGAGCTTGAGTCTCCACTTGGCCCCCTAGACCCTGGTTAGGTGACTCTGTTGGTCTTCTTGTGGAGCTCCTATTCACTGAGTCCTTTTATCCTTTCCCTGATTCTTCCACAAGACTTCCAGCACTCCCCACAATGCTTGGCTGTGGAGCCCTGCATCTGTTTCCATCACCTGCTGGATGGCGCTACTCAAAGAACAGCTATACTAGGCTACCATCTACAAGCATAGCAGAGAAGCATTATTAGTGTCAGGGGTGGCTGTCTCCCATGGGATGGGTCTCAAGTTGTGCCAGGCATTGGTTGGGCATCTCCTCGACCTCTGCTTTATTTTTGTACCTACATAACTTGAAGGCAGGCTAGGTTTGGGAGCAAAGTTTCTGTGAGTGGGTTGGTGTTCCCCTCCCTCCACTAGCAGTTGTGTCTAGATAGAGAATAGCCTTTCAGTCTCCATGACCCCTGATATTAGGAGTCTCAGATAGATTCACCATGGTGTCCTGACAGAAACCTACCATGTCATAGGTCTCCAGCTGGTCACAGAAAAGCTCCCACTCAAGGTTTCTCTTCTCTCTGAAAGGTCTCTGCCCTCCTATCTCTGCTCTCCCCAGGCATGATATTGACCCTCGTTGCCTGTTCCGTATCGTTAACCACTTCCATTGTCTATTCTATTTCCACTTCTGGGTGAGATTTAAGCATCCTCCATTGGGCCCTCCCTGTAACTTATCTTCTTTAAGTCTAGAAAGTGTAGTGTCAGGGAAATAAAAATCAACACAATTCTGAGATCCTTTCTTATACTCTTCAGAATGGCTAAAGTCAAAACCACAAGTGACAGCACATTCTAGGGAGGATGTAGAGAAAGGGGAACACTCTTCCATTGTTGGTGGAACTGCAAACTTGTACAACCACTCTGGAAAGCAATCTAGTGCTTTCTCGGGAAATTGGGAATAGCTTTGTCTCAAGACCACTCCTGAGCATACACCCAAATGATGTTCCACCATACAACAAGGACATTAGCCCAGCTATGCTCATAGCTGTTTTATTTGTAATAGCCAGAAATTGGAAACAACCCAGATGACCCTCAACTGAAGGATGGATAAAGAAACTGTTCAACAATGGAATGCTACTCATCTATTAAAAACAAAAAATCATGAAATCTGTAGGCAAATGGATGGAAGTAGAAAAGATCATCCGGATTGAGGTAACCCGCACCCAGAAAGACACACATGGTATGCACTCACTTATAAGTAGATTTTAGCCATATAAGTTATTTTCAAAATTTAGATTTCTTCACCAGTCTTAAGTTGTTATACTTAGGGCTTTCAGTTTTCTAGCAATCCCAATGTAATGTACTATGATGAACTTCTGGGAGATAAAAGGTTATCTATACACCTTTTCCTAAATTGGTAGCTTTTAAAAATTTCCCTTCCATATTTCTCTGCATTTACAGCATGTAGGAAACATAAATCTCTTAGGCTGAGGCAAGTTTCTCCAGTATATCAGAAGCATCTGGAGGCAAGGCAAGTGATCTAAAAAAAGGCAATGCCTTCAAGGCCCTCTCAGCTTCAAGCAGGGACTTAAATAGTGAGTCAAGCAGCAGAACTGGGCTTCATTTATCTTTTCCAGCTGTTGAGGCTGACTCCTCAACATATTTAGCTCGGCCAAAATTTCCTTCATTACTGTTAGAAATTAAAAGCCCTCATTTCATTTATATAAATATGGGGTGATACATTATCTCCTATTAAATTGTCACATACAAGAAAGGGAAAGTCATAAAATTTTGATCTCTATGTAACATTGAGAAATAAGGACATGCACAAAAGCAGTAGGTTATTGATTTGTCACAAAGATATTAACATATTTTGCAAGATTTCCATTTATAAAGTATACTAAATATTACATAAATATTAACTTATTAACTAATTCTGGCCTACAAGTAAAATATATAAATTGTTACTAATGATCTAGGTTTATCCAAATGAACATTTTGAAAAATTACGACTTCCCCAACTATTTTTGAAATCCATGTTCATTTCACAAACACATGCTCGGAAACATTTAAGCAACATAATTAACTACTCTAGCTTGGTTTCTGTAACCTCGCCAATCAAGAGCAATCAGAAGAGCGAAGAATTTATTTGTTTTACAGGTTGCAGTTCATTGTCATATGCCAAGGCAGGAACTCAAGGCAGGCACTTGAAGCAGAGACCATAAAAGAATGTTTACTTGCTTGCCCCTCTAGGTTGCTCAACTACCTTTCTCATTGAGCCCACGCCCCCCCGCCACCCACTCTGGGGTACACTGCTCACAGTGAGCTAGACCTCCTCCTGCATAAATTGGCAATTAAGAAAATGCTTCATAGACATGTTCCCAGGCCAGTGCGACCGAGGCAGTTCCTAAATCCACTGTGCCTCTTCCCAGGTCACTCTAGGTTCGGGCCAGTTGACAGCTGGCACCAAATAAGGCATTATTACCATATGTATCAATCATTGTCTTCATTGGGTGCTTTTGTTTGTTTGCTTGTATTGTGGGTTGTGTTTTGTCAGATTCTCACTCTTGCTGTCTCATCTGGCATAGGATTCTATATGTAACCCAGTTTGGCCTCAGACCCGTAACAGTCCTTCTCGTTCAGCTTCCGAAGTGCTACCATTTCAGGCTTGAGCCACTGTGCCTGACCACATCACTGTGAAGACAAAACGCAGTCAACCCTGCAATTTTATGTTCTGTTGCTGGGCCCCAAGCCCTGGAGCTTTGGGAGCGCTGCGGGGCGGGGGGCACGGGGGGAGGGGGCGCGGTGAGCTGGTAAGGAGTCAATGACACAGACTACAGACTCCGGGATTCATGAATGAAGCAGAAGGGCATGCTTTTATACACTTTCCTAGTGTCCCATTGTCTCCCAAACTGGGAACTGCTGCTGTGGCTCCTCCTCCTAGGTTCTAATCGTGATGTCAGTAGGCACTCTCTGGGTGTGGCCAGGCCAACTCTACATGAATGCCGCCTTCTGTGCATGCGTGTTGCCAGGCCCGCCTCCTGCTCAAAGCAGGTCTCTTTCCTCCTATAACGTTCAATATGCTGCTAGCTATTGTTACTACATTGAACTTGTGACTCTTGATTGAAATCTGTATCCTTTGACTATTATCTCCAAATCCTTTTCTATCAAGCTTAAAATCAAAGTATAAAATAGTTACTTGATTCTTAATATTTGCCTGTCTTATCTTCTGTCTTTTCATATACCCGACTCTGTTACAACTCTGTATCACAATATATTTGGGTGCACTATGTGAAGTGTGTGTCTGTATATTCTATTGTTACTTCAGTACTGGCAGAGAGCTATAGCCTAGCACTTGTCTCATATTTTGTAAATATTTGTTCCTTCCTCATCTGCCAAAGGTAATCTAGAATTATATCTGACTAGCTTTACTAAAGAACTGACAATCAATGGCTGGGAAGAAGAGAAAAGTGGATCTTCTGGGAAGAAGGGGGGACTTTGGGAGAGGAAGGAGACAGGAGGGGATTTGTCACTGTGACACAGGAAGGAACAGGCTTAGTGGTGGTGAGAAAGAGGTAAAAACTAGCCACATGGCTGAACTATTCTGGGATGAGCTAGCTGAGAATTTACCAAGATAAGGCCTAAGTTTTGAAATATTAGTAAGTCTCCCTGTCTTTACTTGTACTGCTTCCATGTCCCAAGAAGTTCCCCTATACATGTTTGTTTTTATTTCATTTGAAAATGTAGACTTACCTCTCTTTCTTTCATTGATTACAGGATAAATATTTCAGGAATTACAACTGTGTCTTTGAACTAGGAACCCTAAATGTAAGTAGAAAGTAAATATTACCAGGTATAAGTTTGCTGAATTGAGCTGAAAGTGATAAAGAAAAAGGGAAAGAGCCTGTCTCAGAACTTCCTGTAAATCAATACTTAACAGTTCTCACTTGATAGCCAAAGCCTGACTCAGTAGTTTTGTGAACTCACTTTCTTTTACCTCTTCTGCTAACTGCAGCTCCTTAACCCACTGCCAGTTACCTGCAGAGGTAACAGAGCATCAAGAGCTCACTGGTAGAGGTGAAAGCTTCTCACTTCTCCTCCTCAAACTCCCTGTTTACTTCCACTTTAGACTTAAAGCAAGGGCTTCCATCATTACCAAAAACAACCTGCCAAGTCTTTCTCCAAACTTTTATTAATAAAGACTGGCCCATATTGGAACATGATACATATTATACATGCCCACTATGTAGAATGACTGAATTAAGCTAATTGATATATCCATTACCTTATAATTTTTATATAAATGATCTGATTCTACTTCACTATTGAATATGAGGAGGCTGTGGGGTACATCTCAAAACTTCTGCTTTCATATACAGCATGCTATTCTTTGACCAACAATTCTTCAATATGTGTTGTGCTCAGTGGTGAACACAGATGTCAGGTAAGTAATCCAAAATCAGGCACAACTTAAGAATCTATAATTACAAGTCGTCAACAAGACATGAAAACATTAGTAGAATTTTCACACAGAAATTATTGTATGTATAAGAAGCATCTCTCATAATGTTAAAACAATAAATTCAGTAAGAAAACATCATACTGTGATGTGTATAAATTATGTAAAATTAGCTACAAATAAAGTGAAATATTAATACAAAGAGTATTGGTGGTATATCTATTCATTTAAACGTTTATAGACATCAATTGGTCTGATAGGCTATATAAAAACATAAAAATCAAGTTTAACAACCTCAAATGTGTGGATAGTAACATACCATGAAAAATACAAATGGAAATCAGGAAATATGTTGAAATTAATGTCAATGAAAATACAGTGTATTACATCATTGAAACATTCAAATTTAATATCAATGAAAATACAGTGCATTACATCATTTTCCCCAGTTGTATTTGGGCTCCCACAAAGGTATTACTCATCCCAAATCAGCTGGAAGAAACTTTAAAAAGAAAACAATGCCTCATTTCACTTAAGGCGTGTTGTGTAGGGTTTTTGGTTGTTTTCTTGGGATATGGATATTTATTTTCATTGAGAGTTAGTTATAAGTCATTATTTTTCTTATTCGGAGAGAAAAGAAGGTTTTTCAGGGATTTCTCTCCTTCCTTTTATCTTTTTTCTTAGGTATATAGATAGGGGTCGAAAAGGAAGAAGGGGGAATATAGAAATATATAGGGATGACAAGACAAAAGTAGGTTTTTGAACCTGCTCTTCAACTTAAGGCCTTAGCTGTTATTTCTTAGATGTTTTGTGTCAGGGATATTTTAGACTTAAGATTTTCTTTGATGGTTGTATCAAATTCTTCCATTCTATCTTCTACACCTGAGATTCTTCCCTCTATCCTTTTTATTCTGTTGGTGATGCTTACCTCTGTAGTTCCAATTTTCTTCTCTAAGTTCTCTTTTTCCAGGATTTCCTCGGGTTGTGCTTTTATTATTATTTCCCATTTTCATCCTCAGACCTTGAACCATTTTATTGAGTTCCTTCACCCGCTTATTTGCCTTTTCCTGAATTTCTTCTAGTGATTTCTTCATTTCTTCTCTATAGGCCTCTGTGATGAACTCTCTAAGAGCCTCAATCTATTTGACTTGTATCTCTTTTTGTATCTCTTTATGGATTTTATTCACTTTCTCTAATATAATTTTCATAAAAAAGATTTGAGGTCATTTTGTGTGTGTTTCCTTTGTGTTAGAGTGTCCAGGATGATTGCTTTGGAATAACTGGTTTCTGAAGATATCATATTACTTGGGATTTTGTGGTTTGTGGTTTTACACTGGCCTTTAGCCACCCTGCTGTCTCTAGCGTTATATCATAGTTTCTGGTGTCCTTCACTGGCTGTTGAGAGAAGCCCATAAGTAAGTGTCTATAGGCTGATACCCTGTGCCTTCAGGGACCAGGGTCAGGCTCCAGACATTTCTATGGACCAGGCAGTTGGCCTGAGTTCAGATCTACCTGTGTACCACACTGTGGTATCTCCTCTTGGCAGGGAGTCTTGGACACTGTTCTTTTGTGGCTTACAGTTCAGTCTGAGACAAAAAGTGCAGGTGATGTGCCCAGACAGGCTTATACCTAGAAAATGGAGACTGTCTGCACCTGTGTGGATATGGGAACTTTCTGTGGATTAGCTGGGTGGCCAGTGGTCAGATATGCTTGTGTTCCACACTGCGGGGGGTCTCTTCTGGCATAGGAGACCCAGACACTGGTGTTTTGTGGCCCACAGATCAGTCTGAGACACTGAGTTCTGTGTGTTGGGTGCAGGCATGTAGCTAGACCTGGAGATTGTACATGCCTGTAGGGACCCTTGAATTTTTCTGTGGATTAATTGAGTCACCCGAGATTGGATCCTCCAGTTTTCCATACCATGTGTTCCCCCTCTCACCTGGAAAACATCAACACTGGTGTTTTGGAGCTCTTGGTTTGGTCTACCAGTTACTGTGTAGTTACTGCCATCTTACAGATGAGACACAGTGTGTGATTTGTGCTGCCATCTTGCATCCTTCCACGCGAGTCATCCTCCCTTATACTTTTCTGTAATGTAAGAGTTCTACTGAATATTGATTCTGAGCTTAAGACACTCCTGAGTTACACAGTGAGGCCAACGTTTAAGAAAATAAGATCTATCCTTAAAAAAAAAATGGCTATGAGGGTACTCAACACAGTCAACATTCAGATGAAAGTTTACAAAGTCACAAATATTATTTAATTCATTCCAGAGCAATTTACTAAGGAATAAGCAAAACCAAGTAATCAATATTCTTACAGTCTTTCCATTAATATGCATTTGCCTCTGAGTATCTTCTCATTATCAGATGCTAAAAATAAATAAACTTCTTTCTTTGGTGTGTGCAAAAATGCAAAAAAAATGTTTTAAAACTGAAAGGAACACTCAAAGATACCTTGAATTTCTTTAAAGGAACAAAGTATAGGGACAGCTATGCTCTGAGAATGGAATCCTTACCAAGCTTCCAATTGCAGAGTGGACAGAAATTAAAGAGGAAATCAATATTTCACCGCTGAGTATTTTTAGAGTTCAAAATTATAGGACACAGAAGGCTCTGACAAAGAGCAAGTGAATGTTGCACAGTGTGTGTGTCTGAAATGTCTAAAAATACTTCACTTGACAATGCTGTGCAAAGGGTATCCAGAGTCCCTGGCATTGCTGACTGCTTCTGACTTGTCTCTGGATCCGAGAAGAGAAAACCTGCTATCTCATGTGACAGTGTCTACTAAAGCTCACATACTTGCATTAGGTCACATTTTCAAAAACATTTTAGTGCCATGCAAGGTCTATTCACTGTCACATAATTTTCAAAACATGAGCTGGTTCCCAGAAGAAGTCATCAAATATTTAAATAACTAGAACTTACCACAGGTACCAGTACTGTCAGGTTCAGACATTATACAGAGTGCTCAAGAGTCTCAGCTGATTTCACTGACATTTTAAATAGGACTTCAGACCCATTTTAATGGCACTGTCGCATTATACATATAAACATGCTAAAGTTTAATTTGAAAATTCCCTGGGTCATTAAAAGGATGGCCAATGTGTGTTTAAAAAGACAGTGTGACAAACATGCTTTCGTGGCCTTTTTGTTTGTTTCTTTGTTTTGTTTTGTTCTTTTGAGACGGAATTTCTCTGTGTAGCCTGGCTGGCCTGGACTTGTTTTGTAGATCACGCTGGCTTTGAACTCACAGAGATCTGCCTGCCTCCACCTCCCCGAGTGCTGTCATCAACTTTTAAATTTTATTTTCTTCAATTTAATTTCTGATAAAACAAAAAATGCAGTGAAAATTGTTGATGGTAAAAATCAAAACATCAGCAGAAAAGTCAAAAGAATTAATTTCTCACTTACATAAGCTACCATTATATTACTATTTGTTCTTATATTTCTCCACTAAATTATCATATGCTAGTGAATGTTTTCTACTTAATGCTTTTATGTGGGAGTCCATATATCAGGTGAAAATCTCATTTTATTTGTCACAGATGTTTGTTCCTCTTTTCTGTATGAGGTTTACACAGCCCTACCTAATCCCAAGGATTTCAGGACCTCCTGCAAGGTGCATTCATGCTTCCCACGGAGATATCAGGTTGGGTTTTCCTCTTTTCACATTAATAGATACAGTATCTTTCATCAATGAACAGAACCTTCCTAAAAAGCCATGGCAGGCTTCACCTTACACAGTTTACAACCCTTTCTCCAACAAGCAAGGTAGCTCCCCAAGTATGCCTGCTTCTCTTTTCTGAATCCTGAAGTGAACTGACAGAAGGGACACCTGTCCAGTATCCATAGGGACCTGCCGTTCAAATGGAACATGTTCTGTTAAGGCACATACCTGAGCATTTCTATTTTACTGCAGCAAAATACAATGCTCCTTGAAAATCTTCTTTCTGGATAAATGTCTTTGTGCTGCACATCTTGAGAGTTATTAATATCAAAGCTAATACCCAACTGTTTATCATAAAGTTGCCTTAGAAAAATTTGCCACTTCAATTTTTATTGTGATTTTATGGCTAATTCATATACAGGTCTTTCTGTACTATGTAATAATATAATTTTGAACTTTTTCATAATTATGTTAATGGGACTCTTAGAATGTCTTCTTAGATTGTGAAATGCTATTTAAAAACCACTTATTCATATACGTTTCTAACTATGCCACCTTGTTCTCTATTCCATTTCCTGTCCCAAATCAACTTATGACTGAAACTATGCTAGGACACTGGCTGGAGCACCGCACACGCCTCAGCATCACCACATGCTTAGGTGTAAACCTGGCCAGAAGATGGAACTCAGGCATTCGGATGGAGAAGGTAGGTAAGAATGAAGGAAAGTGCTGGTGAACTTGGAACTGTTTGGCTACGCAGCCCAAGTGACATCACAGTAGAAAGACTTCTGAGGCCTCCCACATGCCCTGTGAGTCGATTGTAAAGACTCAAGACTCACAAACAGTGCATTTGTATACTTGTATATATGCTTACTTTGGTATATTTTACCAGACCCAACATCTTCCATTTTCTCCAGGTTTTAAGTTATAAAAGCTCCCGCATTAAAAGCTATAAAGAAATGGAAGTTCACTGCCTTGAAACTGATAGGTCCTAAAAATATTATTTCTTTACTAGGTCAGCAACAGGTTTAAAATATAGTGTGACCAATGGATCATGGTCCTCTCTGCTTGCTAGACTGAGCATAAAAGATTTGGTCATCCATATTTGATAATCAAACAATGACTTCATTTCTTTCTAAGCACAAAGAACCTTAAAATCTCAAGTATAAAACTTGAGAGGAAGGTAGTTCTCCTCCTGTTCTTTCATAATAGTTCTTTGAACACAATGCACATTAAGAATAACAAAAAGAAGTCTTTTATATTACAGAGAGAATCATTTATGAAATGAAAATGTCATGAGAAAAGAAAATGAAAATTGGAATCTAATTCTCTATAAATGCCCCCTCTGTTCAATTCAATATCATTCATATAGTAATGAGAGTAGAGTGGAGTCATCAAGATTGTTGAGTCTATAAATATTCTTGTCTTGTGTCATGGGATAAAAATGAAATAATCTAGAAATGTATATTACATATAAGATTATTGGCAATTCTCCAGTGTCCTATTGGATATATGATTATGATAATTGAAATGTGTACTTTTAAGTAATATACTCTTAATGTACAGCCATCATATAAGAAGAGCCACAATGAGTAATTGAAACTGGAGTGGATAATTGTAAAAGAAATGATGCATAGTACCTTCTTACATCCATCAATTATTTGAAATTATTGCACTAACAGAAATTGAAATCCCTCCAAGTGTTTTGCAAAGAATTACCAATGACTAACAATGCATTTGTAGCTGCCAAGCAACACACCACTGTTACAAAAGCACCTGTATTATATAATCAAAATTTTACTTCTTCAATTGTCCACTGCTGCATTCCAGCCTACTTTTAGAAATGAAAAGAGGCTTTGTTGAGTTGATGTATAGTCACTATAATACTGTGTGATTGCTTTGGTTTCTCGGGAAATCTCTAATCTACTCTTTAAGGAAGCACTGCTCCTATCAGGTGGTTAAATTAAATAAAGAAATTCAGTTGATTATTTTCTTCTTTACCACTGTCTGTTAGCTTTCTGTTGATGTGCAAAATACCTGAAAAAGGAAAAAGAAAGAGATAATGACATAAAGAAGGAAAGAAAGGAAAGAAGGAAAGAAAGAAGGAAAAAAAGGAAAGAAGGAAGGAAGAAGGAAGGAAGGAAGGAAGGAAGGAAGGAAGGATGGATGGATGGAGGGAAGGAAGGAGGAAGGAAGGAAGGAAGGAAGGAAGGAAGGAAGGAAGGAAGGAAAGAAGGAAGGAAGGAAGATATAGTTTGGCACACAGTTTAAATGTTTTCAGTTCATGGTTGCTTGACTCCACCACCATATACCAAAAGCAAATCCAAGCATCTTGACAAGGACCATATCTAGAGAAGATGCTCATCTTGTGAAACCCAGAAACCACAGAAACAGAACAAAGAAGGAGCCAACAACTAGACATAGCAATCAAGGGCTCAGCCCAAGTGAATTACTTCCTTCTGCTAGGAAGTAGTTTCCATGACTTCCCAAGGGTCCATTCAGCTATGAATCTACCAGAGATTTATACAATTGGTGCTTTCATGATTCAGCCGCCTCTGATATTGTTGAATGGGATGTCAAGGTTCAAAGCATGAGCCATTGGGTAAGATTCAAGTTAAGCCATAGAAACTATACTTATATGACAGAAAATCCAAGGATTAGTAAATGGTAAGACAAATCACAGTGTACCAACAAGTACAGATCTTAGACCTAGGGAAAACTGATATCGGGGACTCAAGTTGTTTGTGGTTTTAAAAGGTGGTAAAGAAAAAGCTAGTTTTCTCTCTCTCTCTCTCTCTCTCTCTCTCTCTCTCTCTCTCTCTCTCCTAAGTTAATTAGAAATAGCATTATTTGGTTACCTTCCTGTGTGTACTCTATACTTACTATCACATGTCTTAGAAATTCCTAACATCCTCCATCTTTTATGCCCCAAACACAAAACGATTACCTACAGCTTAGTGAAAGTCAATTTCCCTCAAAATAGATTGTCAGATCATAGGCTAAGGACAAAACAAAGAAGAAAGGGAGTTCAATGCCAATTTCCACTCCTTCCACAGTTTTTCCAAGTGCAATGCCCACAGTGGTTAGCAAACTACTGCAGAGGTAGAAGAGCTATAGTATAAGCAAATGTGGTTTCTTCTTTTTTTTTTTTTTCAAAGAGAAAATGACAATCTTGTTGACCCTAAATCACCTGCCAGCAAATCTCAGACTTTCTTTGGGTGCTAAAGGTGTAAAGATCCAAAGCAACAAGAGCTCATCCTCTCTCTGAATAGAAATAAAAACAGTCCAATTTTAGGAAATGAGAGCAGAAGACTATCACAGGAAACAATCCTGGGTCGATTACACAGAACACACTCGACTGCCTCTGAAATAAAGCTGCTGCAATGCGAGGTTCTGCCACCATGTTTCCTAAAAGGGACAGGTCAGTGTGGGTTTCTCACCTTATTCTTTTATCTCTGTCGTCATATTCCAATATGAGACTTGCTCTTTTGACTTGGCATTTCTGACTGTATCTTGTTACTCCATCTAACTTGCTATGTTATTATTCTTCATACTCATAAAAAGAACTCAGTGAATGATCTTACCTCTTATAAATAAAAGTGAGCCATGACCTCATATATTAAAGTATAAAATATTCAAATAAAGTTGGACAAAGATAATAATTCAGCTGAATTGACTTTGTTATTCCTCTTTTTCTGCACAGAGCTTTGTTACAATCACAGCTATTTCTCATAGATCTTGGATATATAAGATGTTCTGTAACATTTTTAAATGAACTCGAATATGTATGCAGTCAAATTCCAACATAATAGTATTTCCAAGGCAGTATATTTCAGATGGTATTATAATGTGGAGCTAATTGTGATATTATTTTGTTTTTTTTTAATTAATTTATTCTTGTTACATCTCAATGGTTATCCCATCCCTTGTGTCCTCCCATTCTTCCCTCCCTCCCATTTTCCCTTTATTCCCCTCCCCTATGACTGTTCCTGGGGGGGATTACCTCCCCCTGTATATGCTCATAGGGTATCAAGTCTCTTCTTGGTAACCTGCTGTCCTTCCTCTGAGTGCCATCAGGTCTCCCCCTCTGTGATATTATTTTTTATTCAGAAGAATTTAACACATATGAAAGATATTTTTAAAATATTTAGGTTACCTTCAAAGATACAACTTGGAGAGATTCTGCTACAACTCTAGTGGATAAACACCACATGCCAGAAAGAACATTCTTTTCTTTTTAATTGTCAGTGGTAGAGAATCTTAAAGGGAGTGTGATAAAGAATAAGACTCAAACTTTAGTGTGTACATTTCCCACTGACACCTGAATAAAATAAATGAATGCAAATTCACATAGGCCAAATAAACAGTAAATTAACTGATGTGAGATTTAAACCATCATTCAAAAGATAGCCAGATTTCCTCAAGTTTATTGTCTCCTAAACAAAAAAAAATCAACACTCTTTTAAACTCTGTAATAGAATTCAGTCTCAGGATAGCTCTGCTCTCTCTCTCTCTCTCTCTCTCTCTCTCTCTCTCTCTCTCTCTCTCTCTCTCTCTCTCTCTCTCTCTCTCTCTCTCTCTCTCTCTCTCTCTCTCTCTCTCTCTCTCTCTCTCTCTCTCTCTCTCTCTCTCTCTCTCTCTCTCTCTCTTTCTCTCTCTCTCTCTCTGTGTGTGTGTGTGTGTGTGTCTGTCTCTGTCTCTGTTCTGTCTCTCTCTGTCTCTCTCTCTCTCCATGTATGTGGAAATATATCTACATATATATAATATATGGAAATATAAAAAGAAAAATGGTAACTTCTCATAGCATGAAAATAACCAAAAATACCATTTAGGTCCAATAGCAGAAGTGCATATTCCTCTAAGTACTTCCACACTGAAACAGATTTGTTATAAAAAATTGATGCTGACAAAGTAGTCACAAGGGCTGGTTGGATAAAAGTCATGAGCTTCTATTAGCTTTCCAGTCTGCTTCAGTGGGAGTACGAGGACAGAAAGCCGCTGCTGCCACCCAGAGGAACACTCTGATGGCCTGCTGCCTTCCTAGATGCCAGGAGCCAAGTCCTGGAGCACTGACACCAACCCTGAACATGGGGCTTCAGAAGCCTGGCGGTCCATTTCCACTGCTGCTGAAGGATGGGCCTGTGGATTATTTCACCTTTCAAATATTTCCCAGATAAATTTCACTAACAAAGCCTAATGACAGCCAAACCCGAAAGCAGTGAATCAGTGTTTGGAGGTTTCCAGATCCTGTATGATGAGAAATATCCAGAAAGAATGGGATAAATTGAAAAGTTCACCAATATGCAACAGTACTTCTATCTAATTCACATGAAAAATAAACATGAGAAGAATTAAAACACATGTCAGGAGGTCCACATTACAAGCTCTTTTCCTCTTTTTGTATCTAATGATGTTCAGGTCCCTAGGAACATTTATTAAAACAATAATCCTGTTTTATGTCATAAGTTTGTGGGAAGGTGTTTGTACTTACAGGACAATGATACTCCTGTAAAACCAAGAAGAGCAAGGAAGGTGGAGTAGGGAAGCCACGACAGAGTCTGCACACAGTCTCATGGAGAAATACAGGAATGGGAAATGCAAGGCAGAGCTGTGGAAATACGGAACACATTCGCACAGACAATGACCGTCATGAAATAAAGATATGTCTGTGGAAAAAAACCATATATTTAGTTTTCCGCTAAAATTTATTCTAATGCAGTAGAAAATAAATAAAAATATAGCCACTTGGCAACTCATGGGTTTATGTTTTAGGCACCTTTTGGAGGAAGAAGCTTTGAAG
The DNA here is from genome assembly GCF_964271855.1 of Acomys minous. Classification (NCBI taxonomy): domain Eukaryota; kingdom Metazoa; phylum Chordata; class Mammalia; order Rodentia; family Muridae; genus Acomys; species Acomys minous. The sequence goes on along the minus strand of NC_140501.1, from coordinate 9,274,231 downwards.
GTTATTGAACCACCAACATTGCAGACCATCTCATGACAAAAGCCACTGGATAGGGCGTGCCATAAGCTCCTCCATAGGCAGTCACTAGAATGATGGTAATCTACGGTGAAAGAACATGAGGTATTGGATAGACATATGGGGATAATTTTTGAAATGACAAGTGACAAGACAGAAGCAAAGCCTTACTTTTGTTTTCAGGCAAAACAAATGTCACATGAAACATTACTTTAAAATGACTTTTTAATTTACATAAACAGAAAGGCTATGGATGTTTAAGTTAGGCGCATGTCGAATTGTCACAGCTTCTGTCTTTTCGGCGGCTCGGCATTCTGAACGTAGTTCACACATGCATCTGTTATCCAGTTCTGGCGACTGACTTGAGCCTTTTTAGAGTACAGTATTTCATCCTTGTTAAATTCTTACTGAAAACTGGGCAAATTCCTCTGGCTCTGAAGAGGAGAAAAAAATACCCTTTCTAAATCAGCTTGGGGAAAGAACCTAACAAAAGCGGCTGTATAATCAGAATTTCTATTTGAATGTGACAAAGAAACCTACATGGAATTCCGGGGTGGAGGCCAAGGCAGTGGCCACCAAAAGCCGTAATCTTAGCTTTGTCCCTCATTCCTGGAAGGACATTCTATTCTGACGTAAAAGCCAGGACAGGAGGTTGTTTTGACAGGGCATTTAATGAAAGTAGTAATTCTCCTCCCATCCAGTTTTACTATCTTTGAGGTACTGACTCTTATTATCTTCATTTTAAAAGTGAGGAAACAGAAAAGAGTGAGGAAAGGTTAAGTGCCTTGCTCAAGTACTCTGTAAACGTGGATTACATATGGCATTCTTCCTATAAGCGGGAACTGAATAATAGTTCCACACTCACCTTCTGCAGAACGACACTTACAGCCTGCTTCATGATTCTCTCAGCTAATTAGATGTTTCAGAGGCTTTAATAAGGATTGACCTGTGTGATGCTTATCTATGAAGAGGAAATGTTTGAGGTTGAAATTAACACAGAATTCTAATTTAAAGTAAAAAAAAATCGTTCTTCACAATTTGAAACATACATTTTAATTTAAAAATTATTGAATTTTTGTAGTTGTTACACTTCCCCCTTTGGAAAATTAGGTCCTTCTAAATTGAACTAATGATGTCACTTAATTTGAAATTTTTTCTAACAATCAGCTTAGGTACAAAACACTTGATACACTTTCTATTTAACCTTAAGTTATTAGATGAGCACAAATGAGACATATTTTCCCAAATTCCCTTGATAAAGGTTAAAGATTAGTTATTTAATAACTACATTCTTTCTCCTGTGTACCCAACATGTTTAAGTACAAGGACAACCTATCTTACTACTTTGAGCAGGTTAAAATGCACAGATGAACTGCAAAAACAAAAAAATGGGTGGAGGTTTGGAGAAACTGAGGAATTTATGTTTCTAATGGATTAAAAATTGTTTAATTAAATGTGTTATTTAGATGAGATTATAATTAATATCCTTGCTAAAACATAGCTTTATCATTGTATAAATAATTTAACCAATGGGCCTATTAAATTAATAACCTCATCATAGCCAATTCCTTCTATGCAACAATTAAGTTACAAATTTTTATAAATTATGCTCTGTAACCAAGTGTCAAGATTGTTCAGTGGATAAATGTGAATGACACCAAAGCTTGGTTACCGGAGTTTAATTCTGATGACTGATATGGAAGAAGAAAAAAAAAAACAAATTATCTTCCAACTTCTACATACATGCTATGAGCACACACACACACACACACACACACACACACACACACACACACACACACACACATTTTAAGAGATACAGCCTTGCTCTGGACAGGCTCTGCAGTTTTCTAATCAGCCCTACTTCTTTATTGTTCTTTTCCCTTCTTGTGTGTGGACCTCTCTGCTTCTGGTTCCTGTCACCAGTGCCTTCCAGACTTGCTGCCAGGCCCTCACTGCCATGATCGGCTTAGGCTTTATGGAATTCAAAGCCAAAATAAGGCCTTCTTCGCTGCATTGCTTTCAACATGGTATTTTATGACAGCAGCAGAAAATTTTCTAGAAATCTTCATGAAATTTAGATTTTTTTTTTAGAAACAGCCAAAAATAAATAAATAAAAGCTCATTTTGATTGATGAGAATAATAGAATTTTATTTGGGGCTCAGAAATGATCATGGATATGGAGTATTTAAAATGTGAAGCAGGATTAAGGAGTGTGATTTATTTGGAGGGTTGCCCTATGCATTAAACAGCAGCTAGCATCATTGGCTCTACCCACTAACAGCCTAATGTTCTCTTCTGCCCTCTGATTAATGAACACATGTTTTTGGATTGATGCCAAAAGATGTCACCTACATTAAAATCACTGACTCAGAACAGAAGTAAAACTGAGAGTATAGTGTGTGTTTCTGGAGGCGGCAGGCAACAGAGGTTCAGGATCCGTGAGTTTTCACTTTGGGATGTGAGAAAGAGAACGGAGTGGAGGATAACTCCAAATATCCAAGCCTGAGAAAAGTGGATGCAAATTGTCCTGCACAAGAGAGCAAAAGCTTTGGTGTTACATCCATCTTCAAGTGCAAGGCCTGAACGGAAGGCCTTCACTGCTCGCTTCCTTGGTGACTATAGTCAGTGCCTGTAGACACAGGGCTCTTGTTCATGATGGCAAATATTTCTACTACACAGTTGCTAGATTTAAATTTTACATAGTAATAGTCAGTAGAAGAAAGGACATGGAGGGAACAAATATTTTAACAGGAAAGATGAATGGGATCAACACATACTTCTGTGTGAAAATCATGTGATTAGACATGCATGAGAGAGCTGATAATAAGCATTAAAAATGTGAACAAAATGCAGGGAGGGGAGTGAACGGACACAGTAATATCTGGACTTCATTTTGCTTAAACTACTCATGTCCAGTAATGTCCTCATTCCAATCACATACATGGCCGCTAGATATTACTGAGCAAAAGCTCACTCCCAATGTGAGAATACTAAGTAGAATTCAAATCAAGACAAACAGGAAAGGAGGTCCCAGTTTTCCCCTAAGAACTTAAAAGCCAGACTAAATGCATCATCTAACTACTAAGAATTAATTGCCTGTGAGACTGTAACCACGTTCCCTTTGAGATTATAAGGTGCACTGTGTTGTTCTTCTACCTGCCCATGGTCGTGTCCCCAATTGTAAGAAGCAAGCATATCAGGGCAGGAAACATAAAACTAGCAAAATATTGCTTGGTCATGTTATTCTCCACTCTTTGAAAACGTATTTCTTGAAATAATTTGCATAAGGAAAAGGATAGATGCCTGTGTTTAAAGGCATGATGTGAATTCACTCTGTAAGCACACACCACACTATCAGATAGTCACAGATATTTAATCTGGATATACTGGAAGTTATAGTGCTTTCTTTTCCTCCACCTTGATTTTCATAACAGTTTGTGCTGCAAGAGGAAATCCCATGATAGTAAGAGCACTCCAGCTTGAGCTCCCAGCAGCTGCAATGAAAAACAGGGAAATGTACCATATTACCCTCTGTCAAACAGAAAAATGTGTGATTTTGCAGCATTTTATATCCTGTACTACTCTTTGACAAGCATGATGTTGAACTGCATTAAATATTAATTTGTATAATGTAGTAGTCGTATAAAGCTAGGCATAAAACACAGCAGGGGAAATTGCATTTTCGTACTGTTAAGACTATTGTTACAGTCTTCTGGCACCTCATGCTGTCATCCTACTTAGTAGATTGATGTTTATTTTTCCCAGAACACATTGACTGCCATCAATAGCATTACTAACTTGTCTACTGTTATGCTGCCCTCAGAAGTTGTAAATCTTACTGCCTGCAAAGGGGTCTTTAGATTCAAGAGACTACTCCTAATCTCTTGACACGAAGTTAATCAAAATTCAGAAGTGACACGCGAATGCTTGCCTCGAGCAAACAGTTTATGCTAAACCTGGGCCCGGCTCTGGATTTGATCTATAACTCATTGCATGATGTAATTCCAGGGATAATTTAACTTCAGACTGGTCTAGTCCCGTGTTTCCACATGTGCAGTGTGTATAAACAAATGTCTCAGCACTCCCCTAAGTTGCACTAAAGAAAGGTTTTTGACAAAAAGACCAGCTTACCCTTTACCCTAATCATTCTCTGTTTACTCTTTAATCTTGCTCTTGTCCTGAGCATTGAAACTATTACTTTGATTCCATTTTCCCATCACACTTACAAGAGTGCTCCTCAAAACAATAAATACTAAAATCACTGGTGAAGGGCAATTTATCCTTTTATTTTATCCTTTATCCCTCTCCTGTCATTCTTCTTCTCAGTTCTCAGTATTTACTTATTTGTACAAAGTGAAATATGGCCACCCATGACCAACTCAATCCCATCCACCCAAAATCTTTCTTGTCTGGGAGCTCTTCTTTTCAGACTTACAGATAATTAAGCGCAAGAAAATTTCACTTAGAATACTTGCACAACTGACCAACCATGGCGTACAGCCATGCTTTAGGACCTTATGCCTCCAACAACATCAAGTGTACCCTTTCTTAATCTTTGCATTTATTTTAGAAAAAAAAACACTTGATATTCTCACAGTGTGACATTTAAACTCGGAGCATGTAGTTCAATGGTAGTGACTTACCTATAGCCGTGAAGCCCTGGCTTACAACCCAAGCTCAGCCCGGATTTCCCTAGAAATTTCTAAGCTCAGCCCTGCCCAAGACAAAGAATAATGACCAGGCACATGTTTGAGGTCTTCAGAGTAAGCAGATCACTTTGATTAATGGTTTTTCAAACATGCACACGATGCCTCATGGGAAGGAAGAAAAGGTCTGGCAAGTAGGGTCTGGAATTAAGAAAACTCAGTGCTAACTGAGTTAACAGAGTTAACTGAACTCTGTATTCCAATTCTGCCTGGATCTTAAAGAAGAAGAGACAGGTGCTCCCTCCTCTTTCCCTACCCCTTTTGCCTTCTCTCCTTTATCCTCCCTTCTCTCTTTCCCCTTTGCCCCTCTGACAAAGGTAACCCTATTGTTTTCAAACACTTCCATTTTCCTAGACAGAAAGATTGCTTTATTCTACCTTTCATAACACTCTCACTTGGAGTACCACATTGATTAAATGTAAAGTATTTGAATTATCCCTCCGTGTTTCATCTGCCTCACAAATATACCCTGAGATAAACTGGCTTTCAACTGTTATAATACCAGAACAAGAAGAGATTTTAAAACTGAGGGCTGGAAGATGGCTCAGTGGTTAAGAGAAGTGCCTATTCTCCCAGAGCTCCTGAGTTCAATTCCCAGCAACCACATGGTGACTCACAACACTCTATAAGTGGATCTGATGCCCTTTTCTGGCATGCACCCTCTATATGCAGGATAGATAGATAGATAGATAGATAGATAGATAGATAGATAGATAGATAGATAGATAGAGATAGCCTGGGTCTGACTGAGGCCTTCTGCACATATCTAACAGTTGTATAGCTTGGTCTTCATGTGGGACTCTGATGGGGAACCAGCCCTCATCATTGACAGGGTGGTGTGAGAGGAGGTAAGGAGTCAGTGAGGACACAGTGAGTAAGCTACTGTGGCCAGGGGAAACTTGCAGTTCTGACTGACTAGCAATGTGGTTGCTTTTTTATCTAAACAGTTTTCACATAGCAAGGACAGACCAATAATTATCCAAGAAATACAGATTATATCACTTTGTCTCTGGACAAAAATGTTTGATTTTTCATTACTTGTCCAGGGTTACAAGTTCAGTCGCAAATAGAAAGTACAAATAGAAGAGATTTTATTTTTTTTATTATCAGCCCTATAACTCCAATTCGAAGAATCTAAAGAACATCTTCACCAAAGCAAACACATTTATTATATGACAGCCAGCTTTTAGGCTTGGAGTGTTTGCAGTTTTAAATCACCCCAGACAAAGAGAAAGTATCTCAACTGATCTTTTTTATGAATAGCAACTACTAATACCTAATTCCCTTTGCTATATTGTTTCATCATCTATCCTATAAAGTACGAAAAGCTATTTTAGTCTTATCTAAGTCTATCTTATTTACTGAGTTGTATTCCCCCAGGGGTATACCTTGTGTGATCCCCTACCAGATAGCGCTAAGCATATCGTTACAGGAGGCCTTGAACTTGCTGCCAATACTCCAACCCACTCAGAGTTTGTTAATTGTCCCTGTTCACCCTGTTCCTATTGTACCATCTGAGTTTGCTTGGAGGAGGACACCTCAAAAAGTTTCCTGCAAATATGGCCTAATTTAGAAATTCCTAGCTTTGTGCTTATCTATGCTTATCGTAATCTCCAGGGTATAAGGGAGGCATCCATATAGGGCCAGATAAAGTTCTTTGCCTAAAAGCAGAAGAGATGGTAAGTTTAGGACTTTGTTAAAAACTCAGACACAATTTTTTCAGGAAAAGACATAAAATGGATTATAATGCAGAAAGTCTCCAAGAATGCAGCATGCAGAGACCAGAACCTAAGAGTGAATGACAGCAATCACAGCATTCGGCTCAGCTTTGCTGGAACTGTGTCAAACAAGCTGTGCTAGCACCATTTCCAGTGGATATGAGTGTGCTAGGACTCCTCACAGTGGGAGCAGGGGCTGTCTCTGACTCTCTTACCTGCCTTTGGGACCATTTCCACCCACTGGGATGCCTCATCTAGCCTCGTGGGAAGAGATACGCCTAGCTTTACTGCAACATCGTATGCCAAGGCTGAGAGGAAGGGAGGAATAAATGGGGGTGAGAGGGAAGTTTAGGCTGGGGGAGCTTGGAGGACAGGAGGAAGAGGAAACTACAATCACTAATTAATTAATTAAAATGATTTGATTTTTAAAAAATGTGATAGCTACCACAACATGGCTTTAATATGTTATGTAATAATTCAAATATTTCCAGTGTACATTATTAAAAAGCGGATCATATCTGTATCATATCCTCTTCTCTGAAGGGTCAGGGGCCACTGTGGAATAAGAGGCAGAAAGAATTTGAGTCAGAGGTAGAGGAGCAACAGAGAGAAACAGCATCTGTGGATATGACAGAGCTATTGAGCCCGTGAACTCACAGCAGCTGTGGTTACGTGCACACAATCAAGCCAGTCAATAGTCAATCATAAAGGGACAGAGGCTCCAGAGCCCCATACATAGTTGAGGAGATATGGACAGGTGATGGCTTTGGGAGAAGGAAGAGACAGTTTAAGGATGTGGCCCCTGGTAGATTGAACATTCTCCAGTGGATGGCACTACACCCATAAGTATATTGACAGCACAAACTAGACTCACTGGGTTACTTAAGTTTTAACTTTTGTTTTGGGTTTTGGTTATATTAGAACAAGAAATTTAGGAGGCAGGGCACAAGGGGTAGATCCTAGTAGACTTAGAAGGAAGAGTAGGATGTTAAATATGGTCAAAATACATTGTATGCATCAATGTATTTCTCAGCTAGTTATAAAAAGTATTGTTTTAAAAATAATAAATTATCATATATGAATATTTCAAAGATAAGAAAGGGAAAAGGTGTCCTTCAAGTCTTCTTTAGTCCAGATGGGCTTCTCTTTTCACCTTATAAAAAGGCTATAAGCAATCTTGAGGCACCCCTTGCCCTGAGGCATCTGCCTTGAGACATCCAAACTAGGCAGCACCTGAATTTGGGATTCCACAGCCCCTAAACTGTAAGATTACACATTTGTGTTATTCCTAATTTTCACACTCTCACATATTGTATGATAGCTGTACAAAACCAGGTAAGAAATCAGACTTATAAGCATCTACTGGAGATACTAATCATTGTTTAAATCTCTGCTTGAAATCTTGAAATGGATGTTTCTGCTATACTTACAGCTAGACATACAGACATCCATGGGGATACTGTGGTAAAATCCCATCAAAACTTAATGGGAAAGTTAGTCCCAATGTCCAGAGATTTTGATGTTCTGCAAATGCAGGAGGAAGTCAGCCTTGTGTTTCTTACAGAATGAGTCCACTTAGGTGGCCCGCTAGAAAAACTACAGAAGCTGCTTTGGATGGCAGTTCACACCACTGTTAGCACTGCTGACACCAGCATTGTGTCCTCCAGGAATTCTGGCCCAGGCTGTGATGACGCCTACTTCTACACTGAACCACTCTCTCTGACTTATATTAGTCAGGTCTGGACAGATTTCCAGAAGCCATGTCTTGTATAGTGATTGATCCCAAACCTGACCAACAGCTTCTCACAGAGGTGTCTTACATCACCCTACCTGGTCATCCTCTGCAGCAGTAGTAGTGCCACATGCCACAGGAAGAATCATACTATCTCAGTGGCCCTGACGTGGGTGACGTTATCCTGACGAGTTCTGCACCTGTGCAACACTGTCCTCCATGGAACATCCAGGGTAGACGATGCCTGGGGACTGTGTTTACAGAAACACAGCAGGACTGTGCTGAGAGCACTGTAACCAAGGAGCACTATCAAGGAGAACGGACTGTGTCAGATCCTGTGGTCACAGCTGTTCAGCCTAAGCTTACAGGGCTGGCTGAAGCAGCTGGTGCCTGTTCCAACTACCCATTACTTCCCTACCAAAGACTGGTGCTCCTCAGCAGCCACTGAGGACAGTCTGCAGCTCCTGCTGCTCAGGTAACTGGATAGATAGGGACAATCAGAGTGGCTTTTAGTTATTCTGTAGCAAGTAAGGAAGATAGAAAGAAGGACACTAGAATACAAATGCATTTCTACAGTTAATAAATTTTTGTGCTTTTCAAGCTTAAAGCCATAAAACAAGATAAACATTTCTGCCTTTGTTGCTAATGTTTTAAACATTTATTATTTTTGAAATTTTATGCATTATATATATGTGTGTGTGCATGTGTGTATATGTGTGTGTATATAATTTCTACCATACCCTATCCTCACGACAACACTCCTGTGTTTCTCCACTCCCTCTCAACTTCATGACCTCCTGTTTTTTTATTTATTATTGCTACATATTTCACACTCTTTGTGCATCTGAAAATCCCAGAAATGCCAAGAGTTCTATTATTTATTTTAAATTTGCTAGTATTCAGATTAACCTACCAGCATAAGCTGTTTTATTTGTTTAAATGAAATTCCTTCAAGATATAAATAAGGAGTTATAATTCCAAAACCAATATTTGAAGTTTTGATCATGTCAATAGAAGAAAGCAAGTTGGACTAGAAATGATCTCACAACAACCTGTGAAGTATACTGACCACACGCTGCTGGCTCAGATCATATGCAATAAATAACAACGGATGGAGTTGACAAAATGTTGCCATAGACAACTCTCAGTTTTAAATAACATTTTAAAAACCAAAGCCTAACATGTCCTACCATAAAATAATATTTATGAATGACAGTTCTTGTCAACCTTTTTGTGCAAGTGATTTAAGTCTGGCAGACAATGTTATGATTTCTAACAGTCAGGATTACATTTCTGAAGTTCAATCCAGAAACAATCAAGCACCATAAATATACTTGAGTCTTGTCAATCCAAAAACTTGAAATAACAAGAATACATTACACACACTCTTAAAGATTAATAGGAAGTAGAAAAAAATGAAGAAACAAAATTTTGTGAATTCACAAATAATGTTGGAACTGTAGACGTTTGCAGACAATTATACTGTGCTTTGGGAGAGTGACCAAGGAAAGGAGTGGTCAATACACGTCCCCCTGGTCTCTGACTAAAACACCAAATTCAAAAAATTAAGTCTGGCTACAGTATAGGAAATAATAATTGAAATTTTAAAACAATGAAACAGCTGAACAGTTTCTAAGATGACTCTATGGAATTTCCTAGTGGAAAAGACTTGAAGACCTTTAGAGATGCTGAGAGTAGCATAGCTGGCCGCATAACTACAGACCCAGAATTTCCCACTCTGAACCTGGAATTCCTGAGCTAACTTGTTCAGTGAAGCACCTTACCCAAAGGCCTCCTCTGAAGTTTTCATCTCCATATTTGTATGCTGCTATGAGACTCATATGTGAAGACTTTGACATTATATGGCTTTTCTGAAATGCCTAAGAGAGCAAACAAATATTTTTTATTAGATGTGTTTTGAGGAAATTCTGCAACTCAATTCTATGCATATCATACAGATTGCATCAGAAAATAATCACCAGCTATTATACAAAAGAGAAAGAGAAAATTGATATTAGACAACGGACAATAATAGAATCTCTTTGTTGTTCTACCCCATGATGAGGTCTAATTAAATGTCGTTGTTGGTAATCTCTAGCATTTTGGATAAAAATGCATTTTCAAAGCAATGCTTTTTTCTATTCACAGCCAGATGAAACTCAACTCCTAGATAAGCTCTGGCCTTTTATTTCTGATATTATAATAAAGACAGGAAATGAAGTCTTTCCCCCTCATTCAGACTGACTACAAACCAAGCAGTGATTTCTACTTTACATATAAAAAATAATTATGGAGCATCTAACATAATGGTGACAAAAGCTTAGGACATAAAGTTTAAGTACCTGAAGAATGTAATTGTTTCCATTACTGGCAATTGATGTCTATTGGGGCAAAGTAAGTCACTTTTCTTCAGGGATACAGTTCCCAATAGCTGACCCTTGCTCTTGTAGATGGCCCTATACCTATGCACATACTGTATGGCAAAAATCAGTGAGTTCTGAAAAATAAAATCCCATATAGTTAGGAGGAAACAGTGATGGAGGAGACAGGGTGAGTGGAAGGAGAGAGAATCGAGGTATATTTTATCAAAACACATTATACACATGCATAAAATTCATAAACATAATATTTTTTAAAAATTAAAGTAGTCTTATTTAGGAAAAGTTGAAATCATTGACAAATCTTCATCAGTAGCACAGAGAAAAGCATGGTCACATAAGAAAACAAATCAAAATTTTATTTTTTTAATATTATCAATAGCCTTCTCCACAGTTAAGAAAGAAAACAAAAGAATCAAAAGAAGAGACTTCACAATTCTTATGATAGATTATCATGTAAGTTAAAATATTATTCACATTTTAGAAGTTATGATATGTATATTTTCTCTGGTAAATTTCCTCTTTGATTTCTTCTTGTTTTTGATGGACACAGTTTGATAAGGTATAATGATGCTTTAATGCATATGCAATAATAATATTAGGACAATGTACAGGTTTGTCACTCTTCTACATTATAGAATTTCTTCCAAACATATAATTATTGTAGATATTAAAACACCAATAATACAAATATAAATTGAATGTTTACTGAAATATGCTTGTAACTTAAATTTTACACCAAGGAATTAAAAAAAGTAATGTAAAATTCTAAGAATTTTCTAGTTCACAGAAGAAACCTTGGCAAAAGTGTAAAGGTTCCCTGGTAGGTTAGCTGTGTATTAAAATGTATTTGATTCACATCTCTGGATTAGGTGATAAGAGCTGCCAACTTTCATGCTTTTGAAGCACTTAATGTTCTGCAGAAATGTCCTTGAGCTGCAGAGGCCACTTACCCTCCTTTGTAACATGCACATATGTCAAGGCGTAAAAATTGGAATTTTTCAATGACAAACCATTTACAGCCACAGTAAAATCTTGAAGTGTGTCTGTATGCTAATATATATTTAAAATCTTTCAAATTACCACTATTTGGATCGTAAATACACAATGCCAACTTGAAGCCTAGATTTAAGAAAAATACATATATTTTTAAAAACTAGTAGATCTTATAGAAAAATAACATTTTTCCAAATGAAGTAGTCATGCAACACTGAATTACTAATATTTAAAATTAAAGAGTGTCACTGTTCCTAATTAACTACATCTTAAGCAGTCATAATATCAAATAAAAGGAGGTTTGCATAGAGTCCAATACATTTTGGTAGGCTCTTGGTTTCCTTTAAATATAAGTGGCAAAAATGAAGAAAAAAAAAGCATACCTAGCTTTAATATTATCATCATCATACTACTTAAACTAGTAACTGTGTTTGCTTCCTTGAATGTTATGACATAGGTCCACTAATGGTACAGGTTTCTTCTCTGAAAATCAGCAAAAGAAAGAAGAAGAAGAAGAAGAAGAAGAAGAAGAAGAAGAAGAAGAAGAAGAAGAAGAAGAAGAAGAAGAAGAGGAAGAAGAGGAAGAAGAAGAAGAAGAAGAAGAAGAAGAAGAAGAAGAAGAAGAAGAAGAGGAAGAAGAAGAAGAAGAGGAAGAAGAAGAAGAAGAAGAATCAGAGACAAAGTCCTATACACTTAACTCTTGTAAGCATCCTGTCAGTAAGAGGCAATACTTGTACCCATGGATGCATGTGAATGCTGTGGATGTGTGGGCATCCATACCAGCACCTGATACATGGAAGCAGAATCCTGAAGAACCCAAGAGCCACTAACAGAGGAGGGATGTAGGTAACTGCTGATAGTGACATCCAAACATTCTTTTTATTTTTCAATTTTATTTACTTATTTATTTATTTAGTTTTAGTTTATTCATTTTCCATACCAATTGTAGCCCCCTCTGATCCTTCCCTCCCTCCCTCATTCCCTCTCCCTTCCGTCCCTAGTCCTCAGAAAGGTGACCCCTCCTCCTATAACATCTGGCACCTCAGCCTATCAACTCTTATCTGAACTGCCTGTATCCTCATCTGGACTGCCTGTATCCTCTTCCTCTGTGGCCCGGAAGTGATCAACTTGTGACGGCTAGAGTCCGTGTCAGAAGTAGTCCCTACTCCCCATATTATGGGACTCACGAGGAGACTGTGCTGCCTATCTATACTTCTGAGTATAGGTCTAGGTCCTAACCATGCATGGTCCTTGGTTGGTGCATCAGTCTTTGCAGGACCCTCTCCTCCACTTAGATTTGTTGGCTCCATTGGTCTCAATGTGGAGTTCCTGGCCATTCCGGGTCCTTCTATCACCCAGCTCTTACATAAGACTCCCTGCACTCCACCCCAAACTTTGGCTGTGAGTCTCAGCATCTGCTTGGATCTCCTGCTGGGTGGAGTCTTTCAGAGGACCTCTATGGTAGGCTCCCTTCCTGTTCCTTCTCTTCAGCTGCTTCCGTTGTCTATTCTTTTTGCCCTTCTGAATGAGAATTAAGCATCCTCCTTAGAGTTCTCCCTGTTATTTAGTTCCTTTAGGTCTGCGTAGTGAATTGTGGTTTTATTATGTGGCTGTATTATGTGGCTAATATCCGCTTATAAGTGAGTATATGCCATGTCCAAATATTCTGATCTCCCAAATTAGCTACAATTTTATAAATTTTAAAAAAACTAATCAAAATTAATAGCTTTAGTTTTTCAAAAGCTAACACTAAGGACAAGACCAAGGCATGTATTAAGAAAAGATACTGTTACGAACCATTGCTGTTCAAACACATAGAGAAGTTACATGGCTCAGTAGTCAGACAACAACACAATTTAGGAAAAATTCAGAAAGTCTGAGCAGATATTTCACAAGAAAAGCAGCAGACAAATAAGATATATGTGAATGATCTTAAAAAGCAAAAACATATGTATGAAACAATGCATTGTAGTGCAAAACATGTACAATACTATGTTGACTAAAAATACAGAAATAATTCAGAACGTTGAATGAGTAACCGCCCACTGACTGGTACAATGGAAACACTGGCACATCCATGTTAGCAACACATAACAGGTAACCTTCATACACTGCTGTTCAGAATACTATCTAGTAAAACCAGTTTGAGAAAACTAGTAAACCAGCAACCTTAACCACTAATACCTGATAGTCTGCAAAATATAAAAATAAATGTATTTTAAAAGGCTTATGCATGAGAATGTATAGCATCTATGTTCCTAATAACTAAGAAATAGAGGTGATAAAAATATTCATCCAGCTACTCAAGGAAAAGGGAAAAAGTATACATTTGGAACACTGCTCAGAGTTAAAAAGGAAAAAGTGCCCAGTATATATGAATGGATAAGTCCCAAAAGCCAAATAAAACAGTTGTGATACAAAAGGCTGTTGCTATCATTTGTTGGTAAAATATTTCCCAAAACCTTTTCTGTTTGCACACTTGGTCCCCAGCTGTGGTGCTATTCCCACCAGTCAGAGGAGCTTTAGTACCTACGACCTTCCAACCCCAAGCTCTCCACTTCCCCTTTGCAGCCAAGACATAACACCTCCAACTGCAAGCTTCCTGGTGCCTTGTTGCATTGATGGACTGAAATTCTTGGAAACTGGGCTATAACAAATCTTCCTTTCCTGAAATTGCTTCTGTTGGGTATTTTTCATTGAAACCAAACCAATACTTAATATAAAGCAATTATATGCTTCATCTGTACATCTGTACAGAACTTCTTCACAGAGGACACAAAAGCATAGACAAGGCAAGGCAGTGGTTACAGGGATGGGGGTGGGGTGCGGTCTGGAGAGCGCCAGGAAGACACTTGTGAGAAGAGCCTTGAGGACTACTCAGACCCACATTGCTATAATGAGTTTAAATTTGATGAAGCTGGTAGTATTTCACATTCAAGGAAGAAAAAATTGGGACACAAATTATCACTTAATACGGTTGTTTCAATGCTAAATATGGAAAACAAAGAAATACCTATGTTGGTATTATAGAATAAACATTATATAAATTCACAAATTGTAACTTGAGAAAATTAAGAGATATGGCTGCTAATGAGCTGAACATTAAACTATAAAAAGTCAGTAGATGGACATTTCCTAACTATATGCTCTAAATTCCCTTTATTCAAAAAGTAAGTGATTAGAGGCTCCATTAAATAGAATTCTTTACTAAGTAGTCCTAAATTGAAAACCAAGAGAGAAACAGACTCTGATAGCATCTGGGAGCATATTTTTAGATGGGATGTCAAATATTAACAAAAATAGTCACCCAAAGGAAATATATTTTAAGGCCCTTATTGCAATCACATTTTAAACCAGAGTATCAATCGCAGTATAATGTTGACAGAGATCATTTTAGTTTGAAAGGACTTAAGTCAACTCTGATCATTCTGCATGGCAGAGAACTGAGCACAAGGGCAACATGACGTGTCCTCAATTGAAGTTTGAAATTCCTTTTTCCATATTTGTGATATGAGTATGCATATGAAAGCTATTTGCTAAATTACTGGATACATAAAGAAATGACAAAGGAAAAGAAAAATAAATCAACTAACGTAAAGTCTTGGCAATTCCACGCTCTTCTTTAGTTTCCCTTAAATTAACTAATGCAATTTGAACTCATTAGGGATTGACATTTATTCCTGAACTTAGCTCAGACTCAATTCTATTTCACGGATACAGATCTGTGGACACAACCAATCTGCATTTAGAAACTCAGGGCAACCAGTTGCTGGGATAAACTCCTCCAGGTAGTTCAAGTTTCCATATTTCTTACTGAGAAGGACTAGTGTCCTGCAGTGAACGCTTATTTTCTCAAAGGTGTTTGAGTAAGGACTGTCTTTGGAAATGGATCAAAGGTCCAACTTGCTTAATGCCCATAAAAAATATTTAAGTTTCCAATGTCAAATTCCTCTCCGGTAACACTAGTAACTATTGCTGCAATGGGAGACACTGGGTCTTTTGTGTCTCCCGTTGGGCCAGGATTTTAGAAGAAAAAAAAAAAAAGACGATATGCTGTTATTCTGTTAAACTCTGTTTTTCCAGAAGTAGTCAAACCTTTTCTCTCAGATGTAGAAGTACTGCTTCTTCTGAAAACTTTTATCAAACTTTAGTAAATTGATCATATGAGCTTATAAGGTAGGATAGAGCTTACAGTATTTGTCCCAATTCTACTTCTAAAACATAATTTCCTTTTGTTGAGATTATAGTACGGTTACATCTTTTCCCCCTTCCCTTTCCTCCATTCAAACAATTCCATATACCCTTCCTTGCAGTTTTCAAACATGTGTGTGTGTGTATGTGTGTGCATGTGTGTGTATATGTGTGTGTGTGTTTTCTCTAAGAAATATGGAAACTTGAGATATTTGGAGGACTTTCACCTCAGCAAACTGTTTACCTGCCATGATATATATGTGTGTGTGTGTATGTGTGTGTGTGTGTGTGTGTGTGTGTGTGTGTGTGTTTTCTCTAAGAAATATGGAAACTTGAGATATCTAGAGGACTTTCACCTCAGCAAACTGTTTACCTGCCATGATATATATGTGTGTGTGTGTGTGTGTTTGTGTGTATGTGTGTATGTGTGTGTCTGTGTGTGTGTGTATGTTCAGCTTGTCAAATGTTACTTGTATGCATATTTTCAGGGCTGTCCATTTGGTACTGGTTAGCCATTCCATACGTACTCCCTGAATAAATGTGTTTCTTGGGCTCTCAGCATTTCCTAGTTGCCTGTGGTTCTTTGTGTAGTGCTGAGGCTTCTTGGGCTTTCTCTAGCTTCATTAATGTGTTTACTGATGTTGCCTTTGTGTGGATCATGTTCAGGCAGTTTTGTTGGTACTACTTTGTGCATGTGACTTCTACATTCCTAGGAGACCCAATCTTTGAGCAACGGCTGTGTTCTTCCTTCCTCAGTTGTGTATTCCAGAGCCAGAAATGCCCACATTTACTTCAGGCAGTTGTATTAAACTCAGTAAACTTTTGGGCACATGGCCAAGTACATTCATAACCAACAATGTTCTACATTAATATTACATCTTAAAGTAAAAGGGTTTTTTATAGAAAAATTGATATTACACGGCTGAAGAGATGGCTCAGTGATAAAAGTATTGGCTGCTCTCTTGGAGAACTGAGGTTCAATTCTAAGTATCTACATGGCAGCTCACAGCTGTCTATAACAACAGTTTCAGAGAATTTGACACCTTCACACAGACATACATAGAAGCAAAACACTAATGTATATTAAAAATAAAAATAAATCATTTTAAAAACAATTGATACCTCTATATAGTTAAAATAAGGTATTAAAAATAAAAAATATGTTCTGTCAAAGAATCTTTAGAATAACAAAAACATCTTTAAATGACATATTCTGTAGGTCTCTGAGGCTTTTGAGGACCTTATTTAAATATTTTACCTTATGTGTCAACAGAATCATACCTATCTGTTAGCCTAGGATATATATTATTGTGATAAAATTAGACTAGTATTTGACATGACCATGATTTGCATCATTATGCAAATTTCTATACCAATTAATTCAAAATTATCTTATTTGTTAGTATCAATTCAGGCCTTGAGTTTTAGAGTAGATTCAATAATCTACCTTTTGTTCTACCTTCCATCAATATTTCTATATCCCTCTTTTTTTCTTTTCAGTTCCTATTTCCTTACCTATGAAAGAAAAATTAAGGAAAAGAGAGAAATCCCTGAGCCCAACCTATGTTTCTCTCTGTATAAGACCAATAATAACTTATTACCACCTCCCGATGAAGATAAGCATCTGTAGACCAAAAGAGCAAACAGAAACCTACCAAACCCCCTTAGAGGAAATGGGACATTATTCTCTTAAGGTTTCTTCAGGCTGATTTAGGGAAAATAATACTTTTGAAGGGGCAACAAAAAATTGGGGGAAATGGTTAAGTAAGCCAGGGATAGCATTTGTGGACCGATTTCTAAATGTTGAGATATTCCAGGCTTAATAGGAGTCCTTTGTGGGACACTCTGAAATGCTGGACCAATTAGGATCATATGCTTCCTACAACACTGCCCTGGAAGTTGTCCTGTTCTGATGGGTAACAGCAACTGAGGCGCCTGGGGCTGGAACCCTGGGGGAATGCATGATGTCAGCCTACAGCATGCTGAGAGGAATGAATCAAGCATCAGTGTCCAATTCTGCTGTTCTGAAAACATAATTTCTCACAAGAATTATACAGTTCTAACATTATGATTGTAAGAGGCATGCAGGATGCACAGAGAAATTATGGCTGGTTCTCTGCTAATTGTATGAGCAGAAGTAAGACATCTGCAAATCTTCCTTCATGCCATACTAAGAATGGCCTCTAATAATAAGTCACAGAGAATCTGTGACCAACGTGAAGCCTTGTCTATGCATAGACCTTTGTATCTCAGCCAGTCTCAGGGCTATTCCCGTGTAGTGGGATTAGCAATATAAGTTACCTGCTTGTTCTGTAGTTTGAATTCTTTACCTTCTGATTGCAGTCTCCTCCCTCATCACTTCACAATCCCACCCCAGTCCCTCATCACCTCCCGATCCATCCCCTCCCTCACCCCTTCCCCTCCCTCCCCTAGTCCTTAGAAAGGGGAGCTATTCTCCCCTAAAGTCTGACTTCAGTTTATCCAGTGTCCTCTGTACTACATGTAACCTCTTCCTGTGTGGGCTGGTAAGGCCACCCTGCCAGAGCGAGGAGTGAACAACATTAGGAGGCCCAAGTCCATGTCAGAAGTAGTCCCTGCTCCCCATGTTATGGGACCAACAAGGAGACTGGACTGTGCTGCCTATGTACTACAATTGAGCTGAGTGTCTAGATCCTCATCTTGCATGGTCCTTGGTTGGTGTATCAGTCTCTGCAGCAACCCTCTCCTCTGTCCAAACTTTTTAAGTATATACTTTATTTATTATAATTTATTAATCTTGCCTCCCATTTGGTATCCCCGCCCTCTCATCTTCCCATTGCCACCCTCCTTCCCTCTTCTGCTTATTCCCCTCCTCTTGACCTCTGGGAACAGCCTATCATCAAGGCAGTCTGCATCCCCTTCCATTGTCTGTCCACTAGGCCCACCTGCCAAGGTGTAGTGGGCAAGTAGTGGGCACCTGAGTTCATGGCAGAGGTTCAGCAGCAGTTCTGCCCACCTCCCCTCATGTGGAGAATCCGCAATTTATTGGCTACATCTGAAAAAGGGGTCTTGGATCTATGCATGTGTTGACCTTTACTGGAGTATCAATTTGTCGAGACCCCCCCGTGCCTCAACCCACAGCCTTGGCAGTCTCCCTATGGAGCTCCTGCTCTGTCCTGGGCCTTCTCTTTCCCCACACTTCCCTACAGCTGTCAGCACTCTGCCCAGTGTCTAGCTTCGAGTCTGGGTAACCAATAGTTCCTATTCTAATAACTGGTTGAACAGAGCTTTGAGTACATGGATCATCTCTTTCAGTTCCCAGGCTACAACTTTAATACTTGGGATATGTTTGCCCAAGATTAAAGGCTGCCTTTTTTTTTAAAGAGATAATTTGTTTGTAGTTGCCAAATATAAATAGCCAAAACACTATGAATGTAACATTTATATGATTCCTGACTGTTTCATGGTTCTTCTTGCTGTATGTAGTTTGTGTGTGTGTGTGTGTGTGTGTGTGTGTGTGTGTGTGTGTGTGTAATAATATAAATGTATATGTAAAAGTAATTAATTAAAAAAGAAAATAAAAATATTAGAAATGTGAGGTTATCTTTGTTTTAAATATTCAATACTTCATTCTTTTTGTACTACTAGGTTAAGACTTAATTTCATGGCTTGAAAGTCAACATTTTCAGCCAGGCGTTGGTGGTGCACACCTTTAATCCCAGCACTAGAGAGGCAGAGGCAGGTGGATCTCTGTAAATTCGAGGCCAGCTTGGTTTACAAAGCAAGTCCAGGACAGCCAAGGCTACACAGAGAAACCCTGTCTTGAAAAACCAAAAAAAAAAAAAAAAAAAAAAAAAAAAAAGGAAAAGGAAAAAGAAAAAAGAACGAAAGAAGAAAAGAAAGTCAATATTTTCCTAATGTAAAGACTAAATATTCAGTCTAAAATCTAAGAAAATGGTAATGTTCATTAACCTAACATTTTTAATAATAAAATAAAACATTTTGAATATTTTCAAAAATAATGTTAGAAAAAACACAACAATGCTTCCACAAATAGTCTTTCACCAATGTAAGTATCATGTTAGCAAGCACGTTTTTGGTGTCATCTTAAGAACAAATGTTGATCGATGTGCAACCTACTCATTTGAAAATTGCTGGTTCGGATACATAACTATGACATGTACTTAGCAAAGCAGTCATTAGTAAATCCAGTTTCTGGGTCAAATCAATACCATTGATAAAATGCCTTCAAAAGAACATGAGCATTTTTTGCAATTTTGAAAGTGCCACTTTTCGTAGATAATGTGCCCTTAACCTTATTGGAGGAAACACTAAGTGCATCATTGTCCCCATAATGGCAGGGATGGCAATTATTAAATTGCACTCCTAGAAGAACAAACCTGTCTTTATCACTGACACCTCAATATCAACACAATTACTTTCCTATGAAGAGAATAAAAGGTGACTCTAGAATGTCAGAGCCCGAGCATCATTTATCTTTTTCACGAGGGTATTTTTTTTTCAAGACTTAAATTTAAGGTTCTATTTTGTAGCATTTGAAGAGGACAGAAAATTTTATACATACACATGTACATAAATATGGGTTCATTTAAACATTTAGTGCAATTAATGGCCGAAATAATCATCACAATTTAATAATGTTAAGCTTCACATTAGAAACTCTGTGTGTAACAAATATATACCAAGGTTTTCCAAATAAATGTGCAGTTGCTTTTAGATAAAACAAGAAAATAAATAGCATTCTGAAATTCTTAATTTTGCAGATATAATACCATATTTAGTATTTCTCATAAATGTATGTGATTTTGGTCTATTACTGTATATTCTATACTATAGTATGTGATACTGCCTTGGTTCACATTTGCAAATTTAAATGACAAGTTAGTAATGTAAAGGTGAAACATGAAACTAGGTAAATAATCTTAAATTCTGAGGTTTTACTCTGAGTGCTGTATTTATGATAGAAAATGTATTTAATGAAACTTCAGCCTAGACCATTAGATCTTTTTTAAATGGGAATATATGGATAGCTATGCTGTTATAGCTAGTTTTGAAGTTGAATGCATAAAATCAACTGGTAAAGGAGTCTATAAAAGCATTAGCCTGAATTTTATCAGTGAAAATTCAAAAGAAAATATGCTAAAAGCTCATACATAATGTTAATCTTCTTTCCTGTGTTATTTTTTTATATTGAGTATATTTGGGCTAAGTGCACAGACAGATGATTTGATTCCTTTGTAGTTTAGAAATCTTATTAGATTTTTCCCTTTATTCCATTTGCCCAAATTTATAAAAAAGCAAAATGGAGCTGACTTTAATACGCGGTGACATAAAAGCAGTTGATAAATCAACTATAAAAAAGCAAAGTTTGCCATAGTCTCAAAGCATTTAATTTCATGATTAGCATTTATTTAAATAATATAATTCTCTGTTTGACTAAGAACTTTTTTACTGCTCCTACGAACAATAACAACAACAGAGAGCTAATAGGTTTACTCATGCCAATAAGATGCTTCCTTTAAAAGGGAAGGGGTACAATGGTTAAAATTAGGTTTGAGGATGGGGCACCAAGAGAAGTGAACAGCTCTGAGCCATTGCTCTGTGACTCATTACCTGTACCATCTACAATCTACTGAACTTCCCTGAGATCTTGTGGGGCAGCATAAACCACGTAAAATCAACCCTGCCACTAGGTCCTTCTGCCATCAGCAGGCTGTCAAGCTGTGAGAAGCACACATCACTCCTGTTAAAAGGGAGATAAATTTCTAAGCTGCTGATGTAGAATGGGATAAGACTGACTTTTCGCAAGCCTTTTTTGGTTCTTGGGTGCACTGCTGGGACTCTCTTTTCATCACTGTGTCTACAACAGGAACATGAGCACAGCCTTGTATATGCAAGTGCTAGCCCAGGACCTAGCTAGAAGTAGATAAATGGTCCTGCCTGGGGATACCCAGTCTTTTACTTTCATAAGAAAGTCACAAGAGAGTACTGAAAAGAACTTGAAATTGGCATGAGTTAAGGGAGAAAGTAGCGTGTTCAGAGAAGAAACTTGGAAATGTTTCAGAATTATGAAAAAAAAAAAAGATGACCTGAAAGAAATGTTACATCATCAAAGACTTTTTGAAAGCTGGGCAGTGGTGGTGCAGGCCTTTAATCTCAGCCATTGGGAGGTGGCAGAGGCAGGTGAATCTCTGAGATCGAGGCCTTCCTGGCCTACAGGATGAGTTCCAGGATGGCCTAGGCTACACATAGAAACCCTGCCTCATCAAAAAACAAACAAACAAAAAACCCAAAGAAACAAACAACCTTTGTGAAAAAAGAGATGGCTAAATTGAAGGTACACTTTCCCCTAAGACCATGGTATACACTTTGTGTAAATATGCTCTGTTTATTCATACCTGCTATATTCTTGATCCTCTCTCAGCCTATATCCAGTTAAAATTACAACTGTGGGAGTGCAGAAAGTGAAATGAAGATGTGCATTTGAAGCCCCAGCACTCTTGCAATAAGCTGGGTTTGGCAACCTGTAACATCAACACTGAGGGTTAAGCCAGTGGCTCCCTACAGTGGTGGCCTGCCAGTCCTCCAGGAACAACAAGCTCCTTGTTCAGTTAGACATCCTGTGTTAAGGTAATAAGTCAGAAAGAAACACAAAAAAGGATATGATTTCAATTTACCACAAACAAATGAGATCTGTGGAAACAGTTGTGTGGAATGGTAAGAGTGAGGTGACATGCACGACCTACCTGAGCCAGGAGGACGGTGAGAACAAGCAAGCCCGCAGAGACAGTGACAACAGGACCTCTCTGGTAGTGACATGCAAATGGTAACAAGAGGCTTAACCCAATCCTTTCCATCCTTTTATTTCCTTTCTTCTTTCTGAGACAGTTTTACACTTCAAGTGACAAGCCAATCTCTTTAGCATATGATTAAATGGCAGGCACAAGATAATGGGAAAGGAATTAATTTATTATGGCTGATAAGGATGGAAAGAATTTATAATCTGGCCCAGTTTTTCACTGTGCAGATCTTCAATTTCAGATTGCTCTCTTCTGACTGTCTACATTTCAACTTCAATTGAAAGCATGAAAACTATTATTGGGGTGCCCAACAGTCAGAAGGAGGCACATTTTTGAACTTCAGAAGCATTGCATGTGGTGGTGATGAAAAACCATATCTCAGAAAAGTAATTACCCACAAACACTTGAATTTATCATTCTATATTTAAAACACCCTCCAAACCCATCTATCCTCCCACCTCCACTGGTAATACCCATCTTTTCAGACCTGCCTGCAATAGTACATTTTTCTTCCTGAACTACCTGGGAACATAAATATCTGTCTATTGTTATCAGTCTTCCTTTCTTACTATACTTTTTGTACTATTTATATACTTGCTCCCCTATCACAAGATCATATCTACAGTTCACTCATCATTGCTTATCAATTTGGAACATTTTATAGAGTCAAAAATTATACATGATAAGCTTCCTAGTCAATTTAATAAGCTGGATATTAATTTTGCTACAAGACCTCTCCTTAAACTCCAAATCTCTATGCAGTCCATTCTGCAACCCGTTATGATAAACACATGTCTAATTGCAAACCTTCTGACTCTGTCTCTTAAACACATCCCTACTGTCCCCAGCATTCCCTTGCTCAGGATACATCCAATTTAAGCCTGCTAGACAAGATAAAACAAACTACTTAGTTAAGGCTAAAACATTTCTAGGATTGGATGATAAATTATAAATTCATCTTACTTACACGTCTTACAATATTTTGCTCTTTCCTTTCAACAATGTATAATCAATTTTCAAACTGCATTGCATCCTATATAATATCCACTATTTCTGATATGTAATATTTATAAACTGAAGGAAATTGTCATAGGAAATGATGGAATGCAATCCGTTTGCTTTGGGTATAGAGAAAGAGTTTCCTGTGGCCAACATCATAAATGTCTAAGGATTAGGCCTAAAATCAGAATGGGTGAGGAGAGCACTTGCATTTGGCACAGTTTCAAAAACATCATCTCAGGAAGAAAAATCCAATTCAATTTTCAGAATGTCTGGTTGAACCAATCCATGACAGGTCTATATAATCGATATCTACTGCCACTTACCTTGGCAGCATTCCTGGAGTGATCGTTTTCCAAAATTGTCCGTTTCTCAGCCACTCTCCATTGTGTTTTATGTAAATTATTTTGGCTGCTCTGCTGAATTTTTTTTTTAATGTTTTGGCTTTTACTACAATAAAGAATTTGACTAAGGCATTACATTATATATGAAAGAACAGACATTTCTTAATCCCTATCCACATTTCAAATCTTTGTGAAGTCAGTTTTAATACCATTCTATTTTATCATGGACAGCTCTAAATATTTGCTGATTCCCAATGTCTTTTCAATGATTCAAAACAAACGTGCCCGGTTCTGTAATGCACCCACTTTTCCAAATTGGCATTCAGCTTTATAGCATAAAGGAGCAGCTTTAGGTATCCTTTGAAGGGATAAGTATTTTTCTGGTTCATGGACCACTCAGGAGCATCCTATCACCATGTGAACCAAATCGGAAACTAAAACCATTGCTAAGCTAATAGTAAGAGAAAACGAAATTTTGCAGTGCATGCAGGAGGCTGCATGTGCAATATCAGACTGTAGAGTACAACAAGAAATGAGATTAATAACGTGAATGCTGCCATATATATAATGGCAGGGGGACGTAACACCTGAAAACCTCCCAGTTATTTCATCAAGAATTCTGGGTTAGAAGATTATAGACATCAGAAGTGGAGGAAGATGGGAAGGACAGGAGAACCGGGAATCAGGTGTACAGAGAGCAGGGATGGAGGGCGATGAGAAAGAAGGGAAATTGGTGTTGTGGCATCTCTGAGACAAGCTGGAGACCTGGGGTGAGAGAGGCTCCTGGGAAGAGATGGAGGTGACCCTAGCTGAAACTCCTAGCATCAGGGGATACTGAGAATGAAGTGGACACATCCTGTATCCAGGCAGGATTTCCAATGGAAGGAAGGGGACACCAGAATATCCACAAAACCCTCCACCCAAAATTTCTTCTGCCTGCAAGATGTGCGGGGAATAAAATTCAAACAGAGACTGAGGGAATGACCAACCAATGACTAGCCCAACTTGAGACCCAATCTGGAAGAGAGACCCAACCCCTGACACTATTAATGATACTCTGCTATCCTTGAATACAGGAACATAGCATAACTATCATGTGAGAGGCTTCATTCATATAAACAAATGCAGAGACTAATGACGAAACATTACCTGAAACTTAAGGAGTCTTGTGGAAGAATTAGGGGAAGGATTGAGTGAGCTGGAGGGATCAAGGACATTACAAAAAGACCTGTAAAGTCAACTAACCTGATCTAGTATATCTGACATACATATTCGTGAGGCAGGAACTATTGAGGACTTGTTTAACCTGTCTTGGCAGAGTTTGGCCATCAATTCTGCCTGTATCCACGCTTGCCCATTTTCAGGCAGAATTCTGTCTGTGGCCTAAACGAGAACATTTTGCCCAGTAGCTGGTTTGTCACATTTGAAATCATCTCCACAAGGAGGGTCTTTGATGCCCATTATCCTCTTTGAGGTAGGCTGGGTATCGCCAGGAGTTAACCTGTCTTATTGTCAATGAGTCTTTAAAATAATAAAAACATCTTTAAATGCCATATTCTGCAGGTCTCTGAGTTTTTTAAGACCTTATCTATTTTACCTTATCTATCTATAGAATCCTATCTGTCTGTGAAACCTACGATGTATATTCTTGTGATAAAAATAGAGTAGTAATTGGCATGACCATAATTTGATCAACTAACAATTAACATATATTACTTAATTATAGTAAACAGCCTGAAATAGCACTATCAAAGTAGTAGAAGTAAACTTTGTATTATAATTGAGTTGTATGGGTACAATACCTCATATTAGAGTAGAAATATATATAATGTGTGTAAAGAATAATCTTAAATTTGAATTCTATACCAATGTATCAAAATTAAACTTATTTTTATCAATATACAAAATTCTGTACCAATGAATTAAAAATAACCTTGTTAGTAATAATTAATGCCTTAAGTTGAGGAGTAGATTCAATAATCTACTTTTTGTTCTATCATCCCTATATATTTGAATATTCCCCTTTCTTTCTTTTCAATCCCTACCTCCAAGCCTATGAAAGAAAGATAAAGGAAAAGAGAGACATCCTTGAGTCCAACCTTGTTTTCTCCCTGAATAAGACCAATAATAACTTATAACCAACTCCCATTGAAAATAATTCAATATCCCAAGAAAGCAACCAAAATCCTACCCAGGCCCCCCTTAAGAGAAATGGGGCATAGTTTTCTTAACATTTCTTCTGGCTAAGAAACTCCAGGCTTAATAGAAATCCTGTGTGCATAGACAGTGCTTCTTGTTGGTTATAGAATTCCTGTGACTTGTTATTGGATGCCATTTTCATATGGCATGAGTGAAGATTTACAGATGTCTTTCTACTGCTCATACAAAGAGCAGAGAACCGGCATTAATTGTTCTGTTCTTCACACACACCTCATACATTTATAATTTTAGGACTATATAATGAATGCCTGTGAGAAATTATATGTTTTCAGAACAAAAGAGCCAGACACTGACACTGGATCAGACTTGGCAGGATTAATTCCTCTCAGCATACTGGACACTGACATCCAAAATCTTGATGTTCCAGCCCCAAGTGCTTCAGTTGCTGTTCCTCATGAGAACAGGACAGCTCCCAGTGCCACTGCAAAGAAAGTTTCTGATACCAATTGGTCCAGCATTTCAGACAACCATGATTTTCTCACACTATGATTTTCACACTAGTCTTGTTTGTAAAAATAAACTTCCCTCCTATAAGTGTGTTTGTGTCCAGTATTTGTCACAACCAATGGAGAATAACTGTTACAACATATTAGCAAACTAACATTTTTTTAAATGAGCACGGCCTAATTAAGAAAGGGATCTTCCATATCTTGCTAAGCCATCTTCAGAGATATTTCCTTCTGCAGCAAGTGGGAACAAACACAGAGACCCACAGCCAAACATTATCAGAGAGTGAGAGACCTTGGAACACTTAAACCTAAATGGTATGTTTCTATTAACACCAGCCCCACCTCCAGGACTTGAGAAAACCTCACAGAAGAGGAAGCAGCAAGAGTTTAAGAGCCAAAGGGATGGAGAACACCAAGAAAACAAGGCCCTCTAAATCAATATGATTGATGCCCATTTGTGGCAGTGGCCATGGACCATCTGCAGGGTATGGTGTGTGAGTGCTTCGTACACCAGCACTGATGGGACTCTGTGTGGCAGGACCTGTGGTGACTTTTGGTGGCCTCTATGCTTCTTACCTAGGTTGTGTGTGCTACAAGTTCCCCTGGCCTTCGCTATGCTGACTATGCTCATAGCCATATTTAGTTTCACTTCCTCTGTCACAGGCAAGGCCAGGGTCATGCAGGCTAAAAACCCATGGATGATTCTATGTTTTTCTCAAAACTCTTTCAAGAGGTAAAACCTTCATCTTTCCTATCTACCTCGATCAATCCTCCAGATGTGACCATTATTCCTGTATATTTGGGGACATATAACCATTCCCCTAGAGAAATAGCTACAGTCACACTGACTAGGCTTGTAGCAATGTGGAGAACAGTGGGTCCTGCTTATATAACTATTCTGAGGAAGCTAGGTCTGATCAATAGAGAATTAAAATGGTTCTTGGGAAGACAGTAGCAGAAACTGATTGGTGCATATCTGGAAAAGTTGCTTGGTACAATAAGCACATCTCTGTCAGCAATTTAAAAGGTATTATGAAAGAGGGGTGCTATTTGATGAATGGACTTATACCCACAAATGGTTAACCTGTCTCTCACCATGCATAACTCTGTAACTGCATTTGCTGTAAGTTCAGTATGAGTATGAGCCAGGACATGCCTGGCTGGAAATTTTTTTGGCTTGCTGAATATGTGCTTTGTGGTGCAAAAGATGGGGGGGGGGGGTGATTGACCCAGTGGGAGGGAAGAAAGAAGGGAATTACTGGAGGCTTTTTGTAATGATGGCATTTATATAGTGCTAATGTCATGGTTTCTTACCAGTGATGTCACTGCTTAGGTGAGCGGGATCGTGATTACATAAATACTGTTCAAGCTATTCCAGACCACTGGCTTGAACATCAACAGGTGGTCAGTGTCTTCACTTTCACAGACACCACACCTCTGTCCTCAGGGTTCAGAACCCTGCTAACGCTGGCCTCCAGCACATGTGAACTCACAGAGACTGAGGGAGCACACACAGGCCTTGCATTGGTCTGTGCCAGGTCCTCTGCGTGTATGTAATAGCTTTCAGTTTAGTGTTTTTATGGGATCACTGAATATTTCAATAAGTGGGTCTCTAACTCCTAGGTTTCCCTTGGGCTCATTTTCTTCTGTTGGTTTATCTTGTCCAAGTCTGATGAGATAATTTTTATTTACTTTTTGTGTTTTATTCTGTTTTATTATTAGGCCTTAGAAGCCTGTTCATCTTCTAATGAAAGACAGAGGAGTACATATCAATGGGAGGGGTGGTTGGGAGTAACCAGCAAGGGGATAGGGAGGGAAAGTCATAATCATATTATATTGTATTATATCATATCATATAAGATTATTTATATTATAAGAAAAATTATAAAAGAAAAATGTTTTCAATAACAGAAAAAAATGAAAAAGAAATCTTTACAGATATTTAAAGATTGTGTGTAGAAGAATTTTAATCCAGCAATATGGCTACTCTGGCAAGAGATCATATCAAAGATCTAGGACTGTGAGGTCCATATGGAATACAGACAAGCCCTGAGTACACATCTTTAATCCCCCGAAGATTGATGTCTAATGAGGGGCAGACAAAGTGAGGAATCAGAGAAAGATCTGAAAGAATAAGTCAAAGATAGGATATGTCCAACTCTCATGAGAACAGGAGGAAAAGGGAGTCAAGTTCATTTCAATGAAGTTCATTTGAGTACAGTTGAGTGCAGTTGAGTTTGTGCAGTGTGGTTCAGCTCATGGAGTTCAGAAGCAGTGTTTCCAGGCAGTGAAATTTAGTGAGAAGTGGAGAGAAGCCAATGTGAGTCAGTCAGCTTGAAGAGGAATTTTGATCCAGAACAACTAAGGTGAACCAGCCAGCCAGAGTTCAGAAAGAACTGGAAAATGTGAGTTTGTTTAGCAGTAAGTTGTGAAGGCTGAAACATTCTAGGCCTAGGTAAACAAATGGAGGCTGAAAGCTGAAGCCTTTGAGGTCCATGCTTGCAGAAGATTAGATTGTAGAAAGGCTAGAAGCTTTCAGGTCTGAGCCCAGGGATAGTTAGATAGAAACACTCTAGGTTCAGCCCAAGCCATGTATTTGTAAAAACTTGGGTATGGCTCTTGTGTCATCCCCTCCTCAGAGAACATAAAAACAACATTTACAGTTGTGGGAGGAGTCTTTCCCAAATAAGAAAAGTGGGTCCTAAGTTCATATACATACTTGTGTGTTCTTATAAGAGAAAGCAAAAAGCAAACACCGAAGAGATTGAAGTTTGTAGCCCTTTTTATACCTCAATTTTTTTTTGAGATAGGATTTCCTCTGTGTAGCCTTGGTTGTCCTGCACTCACCTTGAAGACAAGGCTGCCCTCAAACACACAGAGATCTACCTGCCTCTACAGCAGAAATTTTTATATCTATGAGACAATAGTCTATATTTTTTGTAAGTCAAAAATTGCTTTGTACCTAATATCTACCCCAACCCAATTAAATCATAAAGCCCTGCACTGAGTCTAAAACTTCCACGGCCCTGCCTTTGACTCTGAGTGATATCTGAGAGCATGCCACTGAAGTTCATTTTTTATGCCAAACATATTCTTATTTTCATGAGGGAGACTTCATGCATAAGGACCAAAAGTATCCTTGACCTTTTAAACAATAATTCCCAAAGCCATATTTTATTTAAGCAAAGAGTCTACCTTGTAGTGTAGAGGGAGTGATAATGTATGATGGAGACTTCTGGATTCTTCAAATTTGCTGTCATTTCTATTGTGAATGGAAAAGAAATTTCGACCAAAAACAAGAGAGAGAGAGAGAGAGAGAGAGAGAGAGAGAGAGAGAGAGAGAGAAAGAGAGAGAGAGAGAGAGAAGTATATTGAAGACCCAAAAGAACAATATGCATCTCTATATCATTATTTTTCACTGAAACTAATAATTCCAAATTATTCTGTAGAGTAACATCACAAAAAATATCTGTGTGTTTTCTTCTCTTTTTTGTATTTAATTTCCCAAAGTTTTTCTTTTCTGCTCTCATCCTGATCAATACTCAATAAATTTAGCTATGCCAAGTAAAATAAAGTAGTCATAACTTTATGAGGAAATAAAAACACATCCAACACTAATCTTTCCTTTTTAACCCACCATTAGAGGAAATGCAAAAGGTCACCTCTTCATCTGTATTTCTTAAGGAAGGAATTAGTCATATGTATTATTAAGTTGGCTCTATCCCTGAGGAATAAATGAGAGATGAACTACACTGAACAAAGGCACATCATTACATTCAGAAAGCCATTTGCTTGCAACAGGAAATCAATGTAAAGCAGCCTTACAACATTGCATGACATTAAATGTCTATAATCACTTTATTCTGCTTAACTTGTATAGATGTGTTCAGCCAACATTCTCCTGCTATAATCACTCCCTGGGAAAGCTCATCTCCTTGCACAACTGCAGGGATCACTTAGAAACTAATAGCTCCCAAATCCCTATCTCTATCCCTGGCATCCTTCTGAGCCCCAGAAGCCATATGGCTCAGAGGCTGCATAAGAATAGAGAGGCTGGGGATGTGTGTATGACTCCCAGCCACCACTCAAAGAGCAAATTATTTATCTTAAATAAACCTCACTTTCATCATCGTTAAATAGAAGAAAATGCACATGCCCCGGGCCTGGCAACAAGTACTGGATAAATAGTATAGTCACTTCATTATTGTTATTAAGTCTTGACAAGCAAATGTTCCAGGAACACCTTGAAGGTAAATTGTCCAAATCTGAATTCATAATTCATTCCAAATACTTGATTAATTTCTGACACTATCATACTCAGTGCTATATTCAACACTATCATCCTACCAAGGATGTTTTCCTCTGGGTATCATGCCCATTTTTTCCTTTCCCCTAATTTCCCACCTTCTCAGTTTTAGCTTTTTGAGGGACCACTTAAAAATAAAATTGCTCATATCTAAGAGTACATTGTGATTATATATACATAAAAAACTGTCAATGTAGTTAATTCAGGTATCTATCACAATACTTACCTAGCTAATTCTCAACTTTTTTTTTCCTATGCTTGTTTTTAATTTATTGTAGAGAAAGATTAATATATACTTTCTTAGAAATTTTCAGGTATACAACATAGTTTTATTAACTATTGTCGGCTTGTCATGTTAGGCCACCAGAACATATTCAATTTATAAATGAAAGTTTGTATTACTTATCCCCAAATTCCCCAACCCCCGCATCAATTTCCTGGAAATAACCACTTGGGGTTTTTTGTTGTTGTTGTTGTTGTTGTTGTTGTTGTTGTTGTTTTTGTTTTGCTTAAAGCACTTCAACTTTTTTTCTCCCTTTGTTTTAGATTGCACTGATATGATGCACAAACACAATGAAATATCATCCCATCATTAAAACTAATGTTTAATTAAATATATGGATTAACCCAGAGGATACTACACTACAAGAAATAAGCTAAAGACAAACTCTGTTGGTACCACTTACATCTGTTGTAAGCTGCTTAAACTCTATAGCCCCTCCATAGCATAACAGAAGCCATTTTGTTTTTAAGTCTTCATTTTGATCATAAGGTGAAATTAAGTTCAGGTTCTCAGGCTGTACCTGCCTGAGACCATAAACAGCCTTTTACTTAGAATTCAATACTTGTTGAGTGTTCTGCTTGAATGAATGATATATGTTCTACTTAAGCAAAACTACAATTCCCTGCTATGTTCCTTTCTCCCAGAATAATAGGGAACTGGAAAGTTCCCAAGCCTGTATCCTAGCCAATCACCTTAAAATGTTTTATCTAGCTACCTATATAAAAAAAGTACTCAAAACAAAATCGATTCCTTTTTGTGTTTAGCTAGTCAAAATGAGGAAATGCTGCCCTGCCCTTACTTCCCACCTTGTTACCTGATTACGATTTTTTTTTAATATAAAAAGCTGCCATAGAAACAGACCAGCATCACAGTTTGGCTCGAGTCCATCCTGTATGCCTAACCAATCATTCATTGTTCAGCATTCAATAAACTTCCATCAATCTGAGTCTGGTGGTCAAGTGGTCAGTGCGCTGCTGCTCTTGAACCCATAACATATCCTATTCCCTTTTCTTTGAATGACCCATCAATACATATTCATCCGTCGCTATTCTTCAGGTTATTGTGTCTTTAATTCTTCTACCTCCCTATAAGTGGTCTCTTTTGTCCTCTCACTCTTGTCTAATTTCTTCCAAACAGTAGATATGAAAGTAATGCACCAACCCCCTCAATATTTTATGTAATAACCCATTCAAAATATTTTCATGAAATATTCAATATAACATAATTTTTCCAAAAATAAAAATAATGCAACATTTTTCCTTTTCCCTTTCCTCCTTTTCTTCTCATATTTCTCTTCCTCTAAACTCTATGGTCTTTATTTATTTAACTGTGGTTAATAGACACACACACACACACACACACACACACACACACACACACACACACACCTGTGTGTGTTTATGTATATATAGGTACGTATTCCTAAATGTATAAATACAACCTACTCAGTCTGTATAAATGTCAGATAACCTACACCCATAAAGTTTCATCAACATGGCTGTCTAAACAAGACCTGAAGGACACCAACACATATTCTAACATGGAAGGAGGAACTCTTGGGTGTGGGGAACCAGGGTTCAACTTTAGACAATGAACTACAGGCAACTAAAGAATGCTGAGAGCAGGAGCATAGTATTCCCATGAGAAGAGATCCACTATTGGTTATCAAGTACCAAGTGGTCAGCTTTGAAGTCAAAGACTTAAATGAAGCTTAAGGGCACATACTGCTCTTCTAAAATCAAGCTCCAAACAGTTGCCTAAGTCGGTCTTCCATATAATCTTCTCAAGAGGCCCTCAAACTAATTAAACTTATGAAATGTTATTAATGGGGATCATTTGATCCTGTGGGCTTCCTTGAAGATAAATATAATAATGTGTATGAGGCTACAAATCTACCTAGAAGTAAATAATACAGAATACAAGTAACAGCAACATTAATATATGCATATATGTTTAATCTTGATGTTATTCCCATTTGTGTTCTTAGACTAAGCATTCATTAATTCTAATACTTTTAATTAGTTTTTAAAACATTGTCTGTTTGTGTACCTTTTCATCCAAGTTAAGCTTTGTGGGAATTTGTTTTACAAATAGCTAATACTGATAAACAACTTAAAATTCAAAATAAACCTACATAGCCATTGTCCTCGCTTCATTTCTGTTGCAATGAAAACCCCACCACCAAAAACTTGCAAAAAGTAATGCAAGAAGGAAAGGTTTATTCAGTTACATGTCTAGGTTTCAGTCCATTGTAGCAAAGAAGTTATGGTAGCATGAGCTCAAAGCAGCCACTCACATCATGTACACAGAAAAATGCAAAGTAAAATAAGGTGATGAATCCTTCCTTGCTTGCTTAACAGGTTAGTCCTTGGCCAGCTTCTCTCTACATTTCAGAGATGAGACCTTGAATTGATGCCACCCTACTCAGCATAGCCCTTTCTACAACAATTAACAATCACGACCATCTCCCACAGACGTGCTTACAGGCCAACCTTGTCTAGATAATGATTTAGTAAGATTCTCCCCCAAGTTGCTCTAGGTAGTGTCACACTTACATCTGAGAATAACAGGCATGGTCATTACATGAAACCTGAAGGTATATAACTGAAAATAAGAGCCCTCCATACTTTGGAATGTGTTATTAGCCAGCAGAAACATGTGAAACACCATAAACCCCTTCCCTATTCATGACTGGCTGCTGACAAGCTCAGCCATGTGTAGGTGCAGTGCAGACAACCACAGCAACTATGAGTTCATAACTTCAGCATCCTTAAAGAGGGTGAGATACATGCTGGTTTAGGGCTGAGCACTCAATCATTCCATTTTCAAAGCAGCTTAAACATAAAATCATCTTTGCACTAACTGAAGTTGATTAAAAAGAAGTTTCTCTGATTAAGGATGGATATAGCACTGTCTAAAATTATGAGCACAGATGTTTAGAAGGTGGTTAACGCCATTTCAATTTAGCTGTGCAATGGTAATAAGCTGATCTATAAAGGTTGTGATTACTAGGGCCATGAGCATTTTATTGGATTTACAGTACCTTACTTGAAATCTCTCCTGCAGAACAGGCCTCAAATCCAAACAAATAATGGTTGGTTGCCTCATAACTCTTGTGCCACTACTACACATAAGTAACTACATCTTCCTGCCTACTTTTATGTGAGCATCCAGCTGTTTTTATTATTATGTCTCTGTAATATAACTTAAGATAAGGTATTATATTGCTATCAGCTTTATTATTTTTGTTTGGGGTTGTTTTGGATATATGAGAGCTTTTTGTTTACATATGAACTTGATGGTTTGGAGTTTTTTGGTTTTTTTTTTGTGGGGGTTATTTTTGTCAAAAAAGTCATCAGCTATCTTGACTAGGATTTCATTAGCTCTGTAATTTCTTTTGGTAGAATTGTGATTTTTCACAATATTAATTCTTTCTATTTAAAATTATGGTACAAATTTTCCATGTTCTAGAGTCTGCCTCAATTTGAATCTTCGGCCTTTTAAATGTTGTATTGTGGGGATAAGAAAGGAAAAGTTTCATTTCTGTTGGACATAAAAGTGACAGAAAGTAAAAACTAAATTCTGTCATGTGCTTTGCATGCATAGTCAAGATAAGTGTCCCAGATCAGAGAAATACTCAGCAGAAATCAGCATCATTTGCTTATTAACTTTAAGACAGGGTGCAAATTTTACAGCTCAATAGAAACTTATGTGACACTATAATCTTTATATAGTACCAATTGCCATATAATACTTTTCCATAGAAAGGTTCACTTGGTATCTCTAGCATAGAATCCATAGATATGAAAGCTTTTATTATTCACACTACGCAACTGAGAAAGTGATTCTTGGGGAATTGTTGGTGGCTGTACAACTATTTCCTCAAATAACCAAACCCTTCTAGAGTGGTCCTAGGACTGATTGATACACATAGCCATCTTGTGTTGTATGTTTAATTACCAATGAACAAAAAGTGTGGCTTTTCTACATTAAATATTTAGAGAATAATTTCAATAACCCAGGAATGAGGATTAATTGAGTGACTCAGTCTATTATAGAAGTATATTAGCACATATATACAGAGAGCCACATTTAACTAAATGCTCTTTCACCTGTTCTCAAGAGGTAAACTTCTAGCTTACACACTGCCACAGTTGGAATATGGTTTGAATGCCAGCCAAGGCTTTATGGGTTGAAATACAAGAGACATTAAGAGCTTTAAAATTTTATGCTATGTAGAGGCAAGTTCTTTGGGGGGTGCTTAGAGTTACAATAGGTCATTAGGGTTCTGCTTCTATAGTTGAAGCCCTATGGCTTTATGAGTAGAGAAAAATATACACAGAGAGGAAAGAAAACAGAGACAGACAGAGAGGAAGACAAGACAAACACTCCTGGGCTTCCTGTCCCTTGACAGGCTCTGAGCTGTCTCAGGACTGTAAGCATAAGAACATCACCAGATGTGGCTCGATAAACTTGCATTGCCTAAACGGTAAGCCAAAATACATCACTTTCTCTCTGTGATGCATTATTAGCAAAAAAAACAAAATCAACTAATTACTTCAGCAAAAGATTTTTCATTGCTTTTAGCACTTAAATATTTTAAAAGTGAAAAGTAAAAGTATAATAAACTAGTCCTTGTCAACTACCTACTCTAGAACATAAATTAAGTCCCTTCTGAAAATATTAGCCAGCTCCACAGGCACACACCAGGCATGCATACCGTACAGTCAAAACACTCATATGCATAAAATAAATAAGCAAACAAATAAATGAAAATATTAGCCATCTAAATAGTATAATTGTTAATAATAGATCCCAGGACCACATTCACTAAGTATGAACATCATCATCATCATCATCATTGGCTGCAATGTAAACAAGTCACTTACATTCTTGGACCCTCAGTGTTTTTCACTGAGAAATATGTGTGATAAAAGCACTTGCTTCCTGGGAAATATGAGGATTCACTGAGTTGCAGTAATTATACAGGTGACAGGAGGGAATTTGTGGTTACTTTTGCTTTAGTGATAATGTGGTATCATATATACGTATGAGACTATAGTGGCAGGCTCTATGATTTGGAGTACTGGACAGTCTACTTTCCAGCTTTGTGTACTAATTTCATTTTTGTTGCTACAATAAAACACTCTGACCACTTAAGGGAGAAGAAGGCTCATTTTAGCCCTCAGTCCTGGGTTGCAGTCCATCACAGAATGGAAGTCAAGATGGTCACTACAAACAGCTAGTGACATTATATCCACAGTGAAGCACAGAAAGTAATGTATGCTTACATGCTTACTTGAGCATACTTGGCTTAATTTCCTCACTCTTGCACAGTTCAGGACCCCTGCCTAGGGAGTGTTGTCACCCACAGTAGTATAAACCTTCCCTCATCAATTAATTAATGAAGATAATTTCCCACATGTATGTCTACAGGTAAAACCAATATTGATAATAACTTGTTAACATTGTCTTCCCAGATGATAGAAGGTGGTGCCAAGTTGACAATTAAAGATATTTACTAACTTGGAAAAATTGTTTAATCCTTCATAGTCCAAACTTTCTCATCTATAATATAAGACAATACAGAATTTCTAATGTCATGGTTTTCTTATTAATGTAAAATAAACAAATATATATAAAATGATTAGGTCATCACCCTGCAAACAATGAGTGCTGTGTTTTTGACAGTATTAATAGTGCTATAATGCATCATTTAAATTCATTTAAAGTTATTTATTTTATTTTTTCATTAAAAATAAACATTCTGATTGTTTCTTAGACATTTTTGGTTGTTATCAAAAATAAAAGTATTTAGAGAATGTTTCTCTTTGTCTCATTGGCATCCAAAAATATTGAAAGCATTGTGTTAAATAATTTAGTTACTTTCCCTCTACTCTTTACTAACATGAAAATTCAAGTGGATTTGGTTTTACTTTCCCCTTTTGCAATTACCATAATCTTACTGCATGGGTGTTTTGAGTATTCACTCTTGTTTGACAGTAAAACCCTGGTAATGCATAAACATCAACAACACACACATTTTTCCTTGTTATAGTGTACGTTGGGGCATTTGTTTAACTGCATAAAAGGGAAAAGAAACTGAGCACACAGCTGTAGTTAGCCATGATTAACACAGTGACTATTTTCAGTGAACATCCTTTCTACATCATCGAGACAACTCCATATCCAAAGGACCATGGCACCTAACAAAACCACAGACATGGTGGTTTAAGTGGTTGTTTTGTTTTGTTCTGTTTTGTTTTTTTATAAAGAGCATTGTTTTTACTCTAACTGTAATGGTAGAGTTTCCAGAACCCTAAATTGCTGTGTAATGAGCTTGACTGACGTACTTGGCAGAATTGGCAAGACAGAACTAATGTTGCCAATATCTACCCCTGATCTTGCTTAACAAGAAAGCGCTTCCTGGCTTTATTCCATATTCACTATAAGCTGAGAAAGGGAAAGGGTCCTGCAAAATATGCCTCCTCGGTGCAAAGTTCCATGAAATGTCCATGTAGGAGTATTATATTAAGCTGTTCTGATATTTTCAGAGTTTCGATCACCACAGTGATCTGGTTAAAAAGTAATACTTCTACTATGTGAAATTAAAGATGATGTCATCATTTTGCCTCATGGTGAAAATATCAAAAAGTATTGTCATTGCCTACCTATACAGATAAAACATTTCTAATTAAAATTTATGTATTAAGTTAAAACCATACATCAGGGATCACCAATTCAAATTATTTGAAAAGGAAAATCACTTCACAACCACAATGTATTATTTACTTTTCTGTTGTTGTGATGAAGCATCATGACCAAGGCAACTAAGAGAATAAATAGCTGAATTTTGCTTAAGCTTCCAGAATGATATGAGAAACCATCTTGGCACAGAGGAATGTCAACAAGCAGCAAGCATAGTGGAAGGACCAGAAAGCTGAGAGTTCACACCTCAACATGCATAAAGCAAAGAACACACACTGGAATTAGAGAAAGGCTGTATTATCTTGTGGTCCAACCTGAGAGGCATACTTTCTCCAGTGAGGCTGCACCATGTAAACCACCCCAAACAACACCACCAAGCAGAACCAAATGTTCAAACACCCAAGCCTATGAATACACTGTTTCTCATTCAAACTCCACAAGCATGATTGATGGCATCAAGTTATTTAAGAGAGGATTTTTTTTGTCATCAAAATAGTAAAATATTCTTATCATACCTTTTTTTCTGTATAATATTTTAAATATCTCAGTAGCTCATCTTAAGTTTTCTACAGAACCTAAGTAATATTCAGATTTCTTTCATTCTTTTGAAGTTGGAAATAAGTTAAAGTTGCAAAAATTCATTTGGAATGATTATACTTATGATTTCAGTGATTGATTTCCAATATCAAGAAAAATAATCCTCAACTTAAGGAAACTAGTTTTTTGTCTCATGTCCAATATTTTATAAATACTAATGTGACTGTCAGTTTGTTAGAGTTTGACTCTGTGTTAGTAAACTTTCTGAAGTTATAACAAAACACCACAGATATGTTCTTTTAAAAAAATAAAGACTTAATTTAACATGTTGAGATATTTTAGTCTATGACCATTAGCTGCCTTTGGTGAGGAAACATATCCTGGCAGTAGCCAGTGGCAGTCAATGGTGTCTGTTTAACTGTTGGCCAGAAATTGAACAAGAAAGAGCAGTAGGCCATTGTCCTACAATCAACATTTCCTCCCACTCAGTCGCAATGCTTAGAGATGCCACACACTCTAATAATTCCAGCTGAGGACCAAGCTTTTAATTTGTGGACATTTGGAAGATGGCCCAACTGCCAATTACACTAAGTTCTAAAGTTCTATGTCTCCGGACAGAATACACAATGGTAATTACATGCCAGCTCAGCATCTCAGAGATTCATTGTAACAGTGTTTTCAGGGCCAAGGTGAAAACTTCTGAAAACATTCTAGAAATACTGTCTACAGCTAGTGCTCCCATCTCTAGTAGGTTAAACTAAGAAATGTAGAGCCTTGTACCCAAAATGAGGACCAACATAGAGCGTTTCTAAAAGAGTGACAAAACTGAGCAAAGCAAATATGTGAAACATTCCCGACTTTCCCCCGTTTGTTTCATGGGAAGATATGCTTTTGTATTTGGAAGTTTAAGAAACAAGTAAATTCTCTGCCATTTCAAGCATGGAATAAAGTAGAATTGAAAAGATAAAAAGTTCTCAGTGCCCACAATGCTTTTAAAAATTCTGTAAGAGCTGCTCTCCAGGGATTTAGAAAAATGCTATATATGGGGATTTTTGCACTTGGATCTTCCAATCTATCAAAGAATGATGGTGACTTCTTTTCTTGACACATGGTTTCAGAAATGTCCAGGACCACATTCTCTTCTAAAGCCCACATTTCTTTTTAACTGTCAATTTCTTTCCTCCATTCTCTCTCTTCTGAGCCAATTGTTTTAATCGTTACCTCATTTTGGTGTGAAAAACCATCTTCGCCTTTATTCCTGAATGTATCCCAACCTCTGATTCCTCTATGTTATGGTCTAGATATTTGTGGCACAAACTTGGCAACTCAGAGTCTTTTTCTCTCAATAATCGGAGCCTTGTGAATGGAAGTCTGCCAACCCCGTCCATCCTGTACCACCAAAGCATGGTGACTTTCAAAGTCATAATTGAATGAAGCCTCCACCCTTCTTCATTGTGTTACATCTGATCACACCTAAATGAATGACGCACTCTGTAGAATGTGAATTATGCAATGTGGAAAACATACCTGTGCCCTGGACAGATGGGTCACTCCAAACCCATTCTTTGAAGTCCTTAGCAACAATGAAACCTAGTGTAAATATGGATATAAGGCTTTTAGAAGTAGCTAAGGTTAGAAAAATCCTAAGAGTAGAGACTAAACCTAACAAAGTTAGATTAAGGATTATAAGGAGATGGGGAGATCACTCCTTTATACACATGCACAGAGGAAAAGCCAAAGGGAGATATAGCAAGAACGGTGACATCGCAAGCGAGGATGAGACCCTCATCAAAATATGAACTTGAGGGCTCTTGGGCTCTGTGGTTGTTGGCTAAATTTAGCATCACCTAGGAAACCCATTTCTTTGTATAACTGTTGCCAAAGAGGTTTACCTAAGGACGGAAGACTCACCTGGAAGTGAGTGCAACATTCCATGGACAGGGTTTTAGCTTAAATATAAAGGAAGAAAAGAGGATGTCAGCTAAGCACCTGCATTCTTTCTCTGCACTTTCTGTCTGTGGACATGATGTAACCATCTCTCACGCCCTTCCTTAGCTTTCCTACCATGATCAAGTATGATCTTAACTATAGGTGAGCTAAACCCTCCCCTGCCTTCCTTCCCTAATTTGCTTTTTTTCACATACTTTGTTAAAGCAATGAGAAAAGAAACCAATACAGACACACATTTTCTGGAACGATGAATAGACTCTTTTACTAAAAACTGACTAATGCAATTTACTACAATCCCAAAAAATCACTAACACAATCTAGTGGACATCTCAAATTTTTGTAACCTAAGGAATGACTTTCTTTTTACCTTGCTCTGATCAAACAACATTATCAAATAAGAGAGAAAACAGTTGATCCAGTTATTTCAACACAGACATTTTTGTTAGATTGCTGACGGAAGAAACACAATATTAAAAATATTGATTCTTTTATTTTGTTTTAGTACACAATAAAATACCTGTACCATCTCAAACTCTAGTTATTTAACATGTGTACTAGGACACAAACAAGAAAAAACATACAGGTCCTGCAGCAAAAGTCTTTACAGCTTTGTAAGAGGAAAGACTCAGCCATAAGTACATACTCAAATTCAAGAAGACCCAGTAACACACATCATCTTCCAAGCTTCCTGCACCAGTATGATGCATTAAAAATGGGGCAGCTCCTGATGAGAGCTACCCATCTCATAAAATTCACAGACACATAACATCTTGCCAGGCTTATTCTTCAGGAAAGCATTGAGATTATGGAGTTATTGGCCTTAGCATCTTATATAATAATCTAAGAGTAGTGACAAAAAGACCAACAGAAGTAAAGGATGATTTGTGGAGAAAACTAAAAATAGCAAATATCTATACCTTGACAAAGTAAATGGAGAAAGGCAAGTATAGCAAAAGAAATAAACTCAGAGAGACATAGTGACTATAATCTCAGCACTAGAGATGCTGAGACAGATGGTCCGCAGAAGAATGAGAATAGCTAGATTTCGTAGTGAATTTTAGACTCAAAGGAAAATAAAACTCAAAGTCTGATTAATGAATCACAGAAATTGTTCTTCAAAGAACAAAGATTTTTGCCAACTCCACATCTGACAGAGGGCTATTATCCAAAATATACAAAGAACTCAAGAAACTAGATATCAACAAACTACATAATCCAATTGGAAATGGGGTACAGATATAAACAGAGAATTCTCAGCAGATAAATCTCAAATGGATGAGAAATTCTTAAAAAAATGTTCAACATACTTAGCCATCAGAAAAATTCAAATCAAAATGACTCTATGATTCCATCTTATACCCATTGGAACGGCTGTGATCAAAAACACAAATGACAGCTCATGCTGATGAGGATGTGGAGCAAGGGGAACACTCCTCTGCTGCTGGTGGGACTGAACATTTTACAGATACTTTGGAAGTCAATATGGTGGTTTCTGAGAAATGTGCAATTCACTCTACCTCAAGACCCAGTCTATACCCAAAGGACACTCCATCCTATCACAAGGATACTTGCTAAATTATGTTCAGAGAATCTTTATTCATAACAGCCAGAAACTGGAAACAACCTAGATGTCCCACAACAAAAAAATAAAAGATCCCTTTTAACAGAATGGATAAAGAAAGTGTGGTACATTTGAACAATGGTATACTAGTCATCTATTAAAACCAAGGACACCATGCAACATGCAGGCAAATGGATGGAAATAGAAAAGATCATTCTGACTGAGGTAACCATAAAGACACACATGGTATGTTGTTAGCATATAGGCAGCCGCTGCTAGCCTGCCTCTAAGTTGCTTAGCAACCTCTTTACATCACCTGCCACTACCAGACTGACCCAACCCCATCCCTTCTCTCTCTCTCTCTCTCTCTCTCTCTCTCTCTCTCTCTCTCTCTCTCTCTCTCTCTCTCTCTATCTATCTATCTCTTTCTCTCCCCCCTCTATGTTTCTCTCCCCTTCCTTGTGTCTGGGGTACATCTCTCTCTCCGGCTCTCTTCACTCCCTAATCTTTTTCAGTTTGTTTCCCACTGTCTCTCCATCTGTGCCTCTCTCTACACTCATGGGATATATATATATGTCTTGCCTGGAAGAAGTGTAGGGAATAACATGGAGCAAACATTGGGGAAATGGCAAATCAATGACCAACCCAACTTGAGACCCATTCCGTGGGAAAGAGCCAACCCTTGTCACTATTAATGATACTGTCCTGCCTATCAGTCCTCAATGGAAGAGGATGCACGTAGTCCTGCTGTGACTTGAGGTGCCAGGGTGGGTATATACCCCTTGGGAGTCTCCCCTTCTCTGAGAAGAAGGTGGGGGGAATGGGGTGAGGGTGGGACTGGGAGGAGAGGAGAGAGACGCCTGGGATCAGACTGTAAAATGATTAAATATATAAAAAGAAAGAAAGAAAGAAATACTGCAATGAATTAGAGTTTTCTTAATTTATATTTTCATTACATAAATTTAAACTGAGACTGAAGGAAAACTGGATCATTTCTAAAATCAAAAGTATCCTTAATATTATATATAATGAAAAAACATAAAAAATATTTGAGTTTTTAAGATATTTTCTAACAAATTATTTCAGTAGCACAGAAAGATTGTAAGAATGTGATGGGACATTTATTTCTTCCTACAATGAGCTCATTTCCAAAGATGCTTCAAAGAGAAAAGAAAATGGAAGCAACCAGAAAGTATATCCCTTTAGCCCCAAGCTAACCCAAGGCTTAATGCATAAACCATTCCATGCCAAACAGCAGAGAGAAATTAGTCTAACTTGGTGCGACATGTATAAATCTAAACATGAATTAACCCACTTATGCATACTGTTTACTCATGTCAGTTGTATCTCCTGACCTCCAAATATAAGAAAACTATCATAGCAACCCACTTTTCCATCTCTGAATCTCCACAGTATCTGCAGTGGTCCACGTAAGACAATCTTTTGATTTTACAATTCTCTAATCATATCTAGTCTGTTTGCTGAATGACCACCCCAAAGAATGCTTTGATCTAAAAGTAATACTTTAGCTTTAAAAATTGAATACTGGGGGGAAAGTAATAAATATGGAGCCTTTGATGCCTGTGAATGCTTTGGGATACCCCAAAACAGGAATAAGGGGCTTCTTCTTTCAGTAAAACAGATGTATGTAAACTATTGGATGCAAG
The DNA here is from genome assembly GCF_964271855.1 of Acomys minous. Classification (NCBI taxonomy): domain Eukaryota; kingdom Metazoa; phylum Chordata; class Mammalia; order Rodentia; family Muridae; genus Acomys; species Acomys minous. The sequence continues at coordinate 9,230,667 of NC_140501.1, read as the reverse complement.
GTCTTCCTAAAGTTGTTTTTCCCATTGTGAACCTAGAAATTAGAATTATTTGGGATACATATATATATATATATATATATATATATATATATATATATATATATATATCCTCAAAAATATCTGAACTTTGAGCTGTTAAGTTGGTCAAGTGGTTAAACACACTTGCTGCAAAGCTCAGAAAGCTTCATCTCTAGAAGGCACAGATGGGAAGAGAGAACCAAACTCCACCATGTTGTCCACTGACCTCAATATATGTGCCATGGCATGTGCTCACCAAGACCTCCACCTCCATACACACTTGCATGAATGTGGACACACACGCACACACACACACACACACACACACACACACACACACTGTGAAAACAAATACACTGATAATAAATTTTTAATTCTTAATGGACTTCTGAAAATTATAAATATCTTTAGATATCCAGAATCAAGAGAAAATAGGCAAAAGTCGATGTCTGATTTGTTTTTCTTTAAGTGATTCTAGGAATGTATACATTGATCTTTTATTTTTAATTTATGATGGAAATTGTGGTGAAAAGTTTCCAGTAAAGCAAGGTGTGCACACACTTTGGTTGGCAAATACAGAGAAATTGACGTCAAGACAATCAGGCCATTTCTTCCCTGATGGCTGGGATCATGCTGCTGGAAGTTTGTTCTGCAGACTGGAGGGGGAGAAAAGACTCCCAAGGACACTGAACCCCACACTGAACATGGCATACCATAACATCAGCCTTCTAGGTGTGATGTACACACAAACCCAATAGTGGTGTGACTGTTGGGTAGCACTTTCTGATTCAATTTGACACCTATTCTATAGGAGGGAATTTCATGACTGCTACCATAATCCTGATGGAAAGATTATAGCTCCAGGTTAGAACCTGATTTTTTTCTAAAAGATGATACTGTTAAATTTCCTTCTAAATATTCTTGTTTATACCTAAAGGCTCTCAGTATTGATTAGAGAAGCTTCTTTTTACAGTGGACAGGAGTCAATGCAGAGATGCCTAACTGGTCAAAACACTGAGAATTAACCTGTGAAATGAGAGCAGCTGCGGTTACATACAAAAGCTGTGAATACTTGCACAAGATGAAGTCAGACAGAATCTTGGCATAAGAGGCATAGATGGTTGCTAAATCCTACTATTACTGAGACACTATTGACAGTGAGCAATTGTTGGCAGAGAAAGAATCATTCTGTTTTGAGGATATGTCCACTGATAGCTTTTCCACACAGGAATGAATGGTTCCACACCCATGCACATGTGGACAGGATGAACCGGATTTGCTAATTGTCAAAAAAAATTTTTAAATATGAAGGACACAGGACACATGCTGGAGAGGTTGTGAAGGTAGCTGAAACATATTCATGGGACAGATATTTTCATATTTAATTGTATGCATGTATGAAATTTTCAAAAATAAAAAAACTAAAGCCAGTTGTGATGGCTCATGATATAATCATCTCATTCAGTAGGTAAAAGAGAGCAGATAGTACCTGGACTTCATGATCATCCTTGACTTTACAATGAGTTCTGGAGCAATCTGAATAAATGAAAATGTCTCATGGCACCTTAATAATAATAATAATAATAATAATAATAATAATAATAATAATAATTAGTTTGGCATCTGTGGATTTGAAACTATCATTCTAATACCTATCGTGTTCAGGTCTACACAGAAACATGTATTCCACAGATGTAAAATTTTTTTTAGAAATTGAAATATAGAAGTTGTTTTTAAACAAAGTTCCTATGTCCTACTACTTATCTCTCTCTCTCTCTCTCTCTCTCTCTCTCTCTCTCTCTCTCTCTCTCTCTCTTTCTCGCTCCATTCCTCCCTCTCTCAAATTAAATAAGGGAGAGAAAAAGTGCCTTCAATTCTTTTACTATGTATTATCTTTTGAGGTAAATTGGTTAATCTTTCATTATCATACCTGGAAATGCAGAATGTGATCGTCCAGGTCCAGTTGATAATAGGATTCAGTGTGATACTACAGGAAGACAGTGTAGCACAGTACTTCAGAACACAGGTCCTGAGGCAATAGCCTGCCTGTATATGCAGTCCCTGAACTACAGGGACTATGAGATTTGCTTGAGAACCTGTTAGAAAGGGATATCTTAAAGGGAACTCTAACTCAGGGTGACCCTGGCCTTCAACTAGTGTTTAAAATAATTGCTTTAGGAACAGGCTTCTTGGAATCTCGGTCTTATTTTTAGTAACTGTGTATCCATGAGAAAGTTACTACATTTTCATGATCTATGTAAAGGCTTTGAGAAAAAGTGATAAATGTTAAATGCTATTAAGGTCCTTAGGACAGTATTACTTCTTATTAATCATCTCAGTAAATGCAAGTCATTACTATCATAATTTTTATTTTATTATTATAACATGCCATTGTAAAATGGAATCTAGTAATAATATTTGAGAAATTATACTCAAAGTGATGAAAAAAGAGTTGAAAGCCTGTAGCTACCAATACCATAAAATACATGAATTGTATTTTATGATCTAAGACCTACAGAATTCTTATTAGTACAAAAAAAAATTTAATTGGCAATATTAATAGAGATGTTAATAAAGAAGGCGGAAATCCCAGCAGTCCACCACCAGAAAAAGAACAACAGGCAACTAATGACTAATTTTTAATTTTATTTTTAATTAAAATATAATTGCACTATTCCCCCCTTCCACCTTCTCTTTCCTCCCTCCAAATCCTCCCATGTCCCATGCCACCTGATTCACCACTTATCTCCATTTCTGTCTCCCTCAAAAAGCAATCGCTAGTTGTCTGTAGTTCTTTGTCTAGGGGCTTGGGCCCTGCGAGACCACCCTCCTTTCACAATAGTATGTCTATTCACGTTGTCATCACTCACGTCATGTTTTTACAGCCATTTCTAAGAGATTCTTTTTTGCGTCTTCTTCAACCATGTTCCATGAGGCTTAGGCACATGATTTGTATTGGAAATACATTCACTGAGGCTAGGTTCACCACTCTCCATTAACCTAATAGTATCCAGTTTGGGTTTGTCACACTGGTCTCCACTTGCTATATAGAAAAGTTCCATTGACTAGGGGAACAAAGATGCTGGCTAGTTAACAAAAGCCAGTAAGGCCATGTATCTTAGCCCCTCCTAGGATTGAGCCTTCTGATTGGTTATCCAACACAAAGTGATCAGACCTAAAATCGTATACACATAACAAAAGGAAACTTAGTATAATAATCAAAGAAAATTAGGCCATCTATTACAGAGTGAGACATAGAAGATTGTGGGAGTGGTTGAAAAGAGGGACAAGTGAGGAATTGGGGGGGGGGGAAGAAAGAAGAAGGGTACATAATTTAATTATATTTTAATGTAAATACATTAAATGACTTTTAAATAATGAATAGACAAAAATCCTTACTCCAAGAACTCATATAGCCATTTTGTGATGCAATCAGACTTGATGGAAGCAGCAAGCACAGTAAACATAAAATTAGCTCATCATGATCCTTCATGGGGTTTTACCACTCAAATATTAGAGAGCCCATCTTCCCTCTTTGCTTCATTGTCCTCTAAATGCTTACATGTTTTACACTTGAGGGCTAAGTACAACCCACCAGCATGTGTGCTCATCTTTCTGTATCTCAAAACCTTCAAAGATAAATGTGCTAAAATACATGTGGCCTGGCACTTAGTTCTTTAGTGCTAGGATTTTTAAAAAGTGACTGAGCGGGTGAAAAGATTGGGGACTTTGCTATGAGAAAGTGTCTCCTAGAAGCTATTCCCACAGAGTCTCACCAACAGGACTGCCCAAACATGAGCTTTTCAGAGAACACCAGAGAGCATGGCAAAGCCCACGAGGGCCTCAACTCTACACACAGAACTGAAAGCCACTGAGTGAGGTGGTCTTCCCAGGGATTAGCACACCAACTGTGTCCAGTTGGCAAACTGCCAACCCTGAAAACATACAAGTAGCATTATGTGAACCAAATCTAATATATTTATATGTACAGTGTGTATGTGTGTGTGAATATATAATATACAAATACAGATATATACTCAGTAACAATTGATGAAGAAAGAAAGAATGTATTAATTTGAAAGCAAGTCAGGAATGGTATATATGGAAAGGTTTGGAGGGAGGAAAGAAAAGGGAGAAATTTTGTAACTAAACTAAAATCCCAAAAGTAAACAAAATTAAAAGAGGAGTGAAAGCTACACTTCTATGTGGGTATAGGGATGAATAGTATAATGTAGTTAGGGACTATTCTGGTTTAATGACATGGCAGCTGAAGGTTGCCTCTGAGACTTATGACTTCACTAGCCCTCGGGACCTAGCTAGTGTTTCCAGTCCCAACAAGGTGTCCCTCTTACTTAACAGGCCTTAAGTCCTATTAGAAATATTATATTGTGAGTATACATACCTAAATATATTTAAGTGGACATAAATGCGAGAGAGCAAGAGAGCGCGCACGTGCAAGGAGGGGTGCATGACCATGTTTGGGGATAGGAAGAAGGGGGAAATTATGCATATATTATAACTTAAAATTTTTATTATAGATGTTCAGGATTGTAATGTCCTCTTAGTGGATTTTTTGTATGATGAGAACAGAATGTCCTTCCCCATATTTCTTGATTAATTTTAATTGAAAGTTTATTTTATTAGATATTAGAATGGCTACTCCAGTTTGTTTCTTCAGTCCATTTGCATGTAAAACATTTTTCTAGCCCTTTAATCTCAGGTAATATCTATCTCTGTTGCTGAGGTGTGTTTCTTGAAGGCAGCACAATGTTTGATCAGGTTTCTAAAGCCATTCTTTTAATATGTGTCTTTTTATTGGAAAGTTGAGGCCATTAATGTTGAGCGATAATAATGATCAGTGATCATTAATTCCTTTTATTGTGGAGTTGGAGGTGATAGTATGCGACTATACTTGGTTTGGTTTTTGTTTGTTGTTTGGTTTTATTTATTTATTTATTTATTGGTTTTCCTGTTGTAAAATTATCTATTAGTAGTCCTCCTGCATACAAATGACAAGTAGGCTGGTGAAAGAAAGTAGGGAAGCTACAGCCTTCACAATAGCCACAATTAATATAAAATATATTGGTGTAACTCTAACCAAGAAAGTGAAAGATGTAGATGAAAAGAATTTCAAGTCTCTGAAGAAGGAAATCAAAGATATCAGAAGATGAAAAGATCTCCCATGCTTGTGGATCAGAAGGATCAACATAGTAAAAATGGCAGTCTTAACAAAAGCTATCTAAAGATTCAATGCAATTCCCATCAAAATTCCTATACAATTCTTTACAAACGTGAAAGATCAGTTCTCAACTCCACATGGAAAAAAAACACAATAGCTAAAACAATCCTGTAGAATAAAAAGATCTTCCAGAGGAATCTCCATCCCTGATCTCCAGCTGTACTATAGAGCAACAACAACAACAACAACAACAACAACAACAACAACAATAATAATAATAATAATAATAATAAAAACAGCATGTTACTGGCATAGAAATAGGCTGGTTGATCAGTGGAATTGAATCAAAGACCAGAAATAAGTCCACAAACCTATGGACACTTGACTTTTTACAAAGAAGCCAAAACCATTCTATAGAACAAAGCTAGCATCTTCAACAAATGGTGCTGGTCTAACTGGATGGCTACATGTAAAAAAATGCAAATTGATCCATATTTATCACCCTGGACAAAACTCAAGTCCAAAGGGATTGAAGACCTCAACATAAAACCAGACACACTAAATCTGCTAGATCAAAAAGTGAGGAAGAGCCTTGTACTCATTGGCACAGATGACAAATTCCTGAACAGAACTCCAATAGCTCAGACTCTAAGATCAACGATTAGTAAATGGGACCTCATGAAACTGAAAAGCTTTTGTGAGGCAAAGGACTAAATGACAGCCTACAGACTGGGAAATGATCTTCACCACCTCTACATCCAACAAAGGGTTAATATCCAAACTATATAAAGAACTCAAGAAACTAAATACCACCAAATGAAATAACCCAATTAAAAATGGAGTACAGAGCTAAACATAGAATTCTCAACAAAGAAATATCAAATGGCTGAGAAACACTTAAAAGAAATGTTCCATGTCCTTTGTCGTCAGGGAAATGCAAATCAAAACAACTCTGAGACTCCATCTTACACCTTTCAGAGTGGCTAAAATCAAATATTCAAGTGACAGCACATGCTGGCAAGGATGTGGAGAAATGGGAACACTCCTCCAATACCGGTGGAAGTGCAAACTTGTACAATGACTTTGGAAATCAGCCTGGTGCTTTCTCAGAAAACTGGGAATAGTTCTACCTCAAGAACCAGCTATACCAGTCCTGGGCATATACTGGAAAGATACTCTACCATAAAACAAGGACATTTGTTCAACTATGCTCATAACAGCTTTATTTGTAATAGCCAGAATCTGGAAACAACCTTGATGTCCCTCAACCTAGAATAGATAAAGAAACAGTGGTACATTTACACAATGGAATTCTACTCAGCTATCAAAAACAAAGAAATCTTGAAATTTGCAGGCAAATGGATGGAACTAGAAAAGATCATCCTGAGTGAGATAACACAGACCCAGAAAGACACACATGGTATATATTCACTTATAAGTGGATATTAGCTTAACATAGATGTCTTATGAAAGACTCCACACAGTGGGGTGTTGGGACACGTCCTGGGACTCTGAGCAGACTGCTGAGAGTTGTATGGAAGAGTGGTAGATGGAAAGACTCAAAAGGGTCAGGAGCTCCACAGGTAGACCATCATGGGAGACAGATCTGATCCCAGGGGCACCTGCACAAACTGATGCTTCATCCAAGGAAAATGTGTGCAGAGAACCTAGACCCCCTGTGCAGATGATGGACAGCTGATTCTCCAAGTAGGGCTTGGACCACTACTGCTGAGTCTCCAGTACACTTTGGTGCCCACAATTTGATCACTGCCCTTTGGCAAGATGGCCTTGAGGCACACAGAGGAAGGAGATGCAGGCTATCCTGATGAATTTTGATAGGCTGTGGCCAGACAGTGGGTTAGGCGGCCCCCTCCCCCTGTCAGAGGTCTATGGTAGGGGAATAGGTCCGAAGAGGGAGGAAGGGTGGGAATGAGAAAATAAGAGCAAGAGTGACAGGATAACAATTGGGATGTAATGTATGAATAAATTATATTCCTGCCTCACAAATATACAAATATATACAAATACACAAATATACAGATATATTGGTCCAGAAGACTGAAGGAGATGCCCCAACATTGTAGAGAGTTTTGGGTGACAATTCAAGTAGCAAACTGTCTCTGCCATCTTCTCATTTGGAAAGCTACTAACCTGCACTCCTGGCATACTCAGGTAATCAAGTTTATTCCTTCTCAAGTCTCTGATGGGATTGAAGACCAGGTAGCTTAGTTATACAATGAAGCTTAGTTGTTTAAGGGTTAAGATTTTTTAAAGTCTAAATAGAAGTTTTAAGTTGATAATGACAAGATATGATGGAGATTGATTTACATTCAGAATTTTAGATGCACCAAGACAGGAAAAATGTTCATTTCAAGGCTGTCAAGTACAAATAACCAAAATACTAAGAATATAACATTTATATAATTCCTGATTGTGTCATGGTTCTTCTTGCTATAGGAAGTTTATTGTATATATGTGTAATAATATAAATGTGTATGTAAAAATAAAAAATATGAAAAAAATAAAGTAAGAAACCATTTCTAAGGGGAAAATAATATATTATATTATATTATATTATATCATATTATATTATATTATATTATATTATATTGTTAAAAAGTGACTGAGATATACAGGGGGAGGAGGTCCCCCTCAGTCACACTCATAGGGGAGGGGAGTAAGGGGAAAATGGAAGGGAGGGAGGAATGGGAGGATGCAAAGGATGAGATAACAATTTAGATGGAATACGAATAAATTAATAAAACATATTTTTAGAAAGGGACTGAGGAAAATGTGCAGAGAGTAGAGGTGACTGTGGTTCCACTGAAGCACGTAGTCTTTGCAGCCTAAAGCCCCGGATCTTCCCAGCAATTGATTATTCCATCTGGAGGCAGGGAAGACCTACCTGGTAGCATCACTTGCTATGTATTGTGCTGATCATATCTTCCCATAATTTTCATTTTCATGATGACATCAAGTTTAAGACTGCACTGCCCACCATTCTGTCTGAGGGAAGATTCTGGGCTCTTGAGTCAGGCTTCCCATTCTTTGATTGGCTAAGCTACTCCTTTCCAAAAGCTTCTCTCATTTTATCGAGATTTTTTTCAAAGGAATTGCCATTTAATTTTTCAGAAAATCTTCACATTGCCTTCCTTTTAAATCCTGCCACCAGTTATTCTTGCCCTTGTTTCATTTTCTTGTCTTGCCAATGTATTATTGATGAAATTTAGTTTATTCTGTAATTTTTCGTATATTATGTGGCCCACTGCATTTAATTAGGATTGCTTACACGATCATGGATGGGAAAACATACCAGTGAGTACACCACTGAGGAATATGACCCACCTTTTCTTACAGTCATCAAATGTGTAAACCTTCTTAGAGAGGAGAGGGGCCTTTTGAGGCATTCACCTCTCTGTGACGGACTGTTGATAGGCCTATTGTGCATGCAGCCACTGCAGTCATGCATACATGGGTGCAACTGCTATGTCATGTCCAGAACACCACATCTCCCAGCGTTCCTTCCCATCTTCTGACTCTTACATCACTTCTACCCCTAGTCTATGATGTTCCCTGAGGCTTGGCTTAGAAGAGACGGTAATACAAGCCAGCTCATCTGTAAGAAGATGACAATTTATATAGACATTAAATCCGAATACTCATCATCTCTGTCAGCGTTTGGCTTAGAATTTGTTACTTGAAACAAAACAGATGTAATTGACATGATTTCTACCACATATTAACGAATCTGTGCACAGCCACGGGTTACTACCAAGAGTGTGGCTTACATACCTACTAGCTTCTAGAAGCTTTGAATGATTGAGTCAATTAAGCAAAATGGGCATTTGAGTGTGACTGTGGGTATGTGTGGATGTAGTCCAAAACTCAAGCACAAAAAGCACCTGGATCATGTTGTAAATTTTGTAGCAATCTACATGAGTTCTTCTGGTATTGCAGATATATTTTGTTTTGAAAATATAACAGTGAAACCCAATGTAATTTCTAGTCAGAATATTTCTAAATGCCATGTAATAAGTTGAGTCTCCATCTCTGTATTTAAAATGCCACTTTTATGCATTACTGTCTTCAAGTAGTACTTTCTCACACAGAAGTGCTATCAAGAGTCCTTTAAAAAGATTTCCTAGAACTTATTTTTAAGGCACGCAGACTGCTTTACGGAGTCTAGATCTAGAAAACTCAAAGAACAGGTTATCTAACCGTAAACTCTATTGAAACCAAATACAGGACCTAATTTCAAACCATCCTATGATGTATTTGAAGCAGTATTTATCTGCTCAAGATGAACAATTGGATGTACTCATTTTTTCAGCATATCACATAATTTTTACCTAAGAAAATAATTCCTTTACAATTCCAACAACACTCTTGATGGATAGGAACAAGAAGCATTTGCACTATAATTTTTCAGTGCTTTATAATAAAGTGAATGTTTTTCTAAATGTCATAGTTTAAATTTCATGGGGCGTGAAATCTCCTTTGAAATGAAGTTTAAAGCCTTTTTTCAAAAAGGAGACTAATCCTACAGTCAAAATCACTTCATATTCCCAGACATTATTAACCTTGGAGTACTGCTTGCAAAAATGATAATATTTTCAGACACATTAAGATTAAATTTGTCTTTATGTAATTATGTTAAAGAATATATTTAAAATGACAAGATCCAAGAGAAGTGTGAACAACAGTAAAATCCTCATTTACTAACAATAAACGTAGCCACTCATCATTTGTATGGTAATGTTAATACATTTGCGTAACTCTCTCCTAAAGAAAACTATTTGTAGATTGATCATTGGGCTTACTGTCAAAATGGTAATATTGGACAATAACCTAAAAATAAATGACACTAAATCCATTCTACTTTCAAATGTGAAGTCACATAATTGTAATTGTTTTTAATACTAAAGTGCAAAATCCTATTCACATAATCAGTTTTATTTTAGTCTATCTTAAGCTGTTTCAAAAGATACAATATTCGTATTTCTGAATAGCTGGCTTTATTACTTTTTTCATTACAAATAGATGTATACGATGTGTTCGTATGAAGATTGCATGATGATTGTCCATTTTCTAAAAGCAAAAAAATCACTTCAAATATGAACTGCAATAATGGAATAATTCTCTGACCGACTTAAGCACTTGAAATCATCGTGACAATACAAAGTACTGTGAATCTTTTTATTTCTAATGTCCCACAATGAAACTAACAGCAATTTCCATCTCCATGATTCTAGTGTTTTAAAACATGAACAGAGATAAATTTGAAAATAATGAAATCTGGTTCATCAACTTTCCAATCTCCTGCAAGCCCAAAGCCTCTGATTCTTGCTGGTTAGTAGGTACTTCACACTGCAGATTTCTAGCTCTCCCTCTGGACGACTTCCTCAACACTAAATGTTCTTCCCTGTAGCATGGGAATTGCCAGCTCTTCTGGGGCTTTGTCCCCACCTGGTGGTTGGTTACAAGAATGATTGAACAGCTGGCTGCTCCTGGTCAACAGCGTGTAGGGCATGGCCTTCAGTTTCCTCTCTTGTTTGATATGTATACTCCATAATTATTTAAGAAAATAACCCCTTGTCTTACCTGGAAACACAATTCTTTGAAATATCATTTATGCTTCCTTGTTCTCTATGCTACCACCTTGCCCAGAACAATATCATTCTTGATCTCTCAAACTCTCCAGCTTTCCTTAGGTAGGCAAAATAGGCAGGTTGACAAAGCTGGAAAGCATTACATCATCAGTTTTACTAGCAAAATTCATCATGAGAAACTACATGGAGTGTATGTTAAGCTTCCTAAGGAAAATCTTCTGGCCCTAATTACCCTTTAACTTTATTATATTTTATGAACTTCTGTGTTACTGTGTATGTGTACACATATGTCGATGCCACTGAGTGCATATGGGTGCTAGAGGACAACTTGAAGAAATTAGTTCTATCCTGGCAGGCGCAGGGGATCAGACACAGCTTGTCAGACTTAGTGATGAGCTTGTTTACGCATGGAGTTTTATTATGCCCCCACCCACACCCCCTAGCCTTTAGAAAAGGTCCTTGCTGCTTCAAACATTATTAACCCGTATTCAGTGGTAGAACTTAAGATTCAAAGGTAGGTTTTTTTGCTTATTCCTTGGCAATTCAAATTTCACATCCACTAAAGGGAAATTGATGCACTCTGTGGGTAAACTAGTTGTATTTTCTTAATATTCAATGCATAATTTTTATTCAAAAATGGTCTCCAAATTTCAGCAAACTCACTTAAATAATATCCTGTGTTTCAACTAAATACTTCTTTAATTAATTTTAGTCTTAGTTCTTGGTTTAGTTCATCCATTAGAACAGTTTGTTTACTGCTATGAACAAGCCACAAGAAAATACCTATGCTACACTTGAACACTTTTAATGTATCAATGTGTTTTGAAAGCATCGATTATTTACAAGGAACTTGGTGATAAGACACCCTTGTTTGGGCCAGATTAAACCCAGGACGCAGAGGTATTTGTGTGCTTTAATTTAATATAAGTGCATACAACAGGCAACTTCACTGGAGGTTGATAGCTTTTTAATCATTTCAACTGCAAACCACATTTATAGCTAAATCTTTGTATACATTTTCAAAATGACTTGAATTTCTTGTCTAAATTTAAGTGAGTTTCTTCAGTTTTCTGTTTTGAAAAAGTGTCATAGACATTAGCAGTGGAACTAGGCAGCAACACATGACTGCTCAAATAGCAAGACAGTATTTCAGGCAAAGAGCCCTATTAACATTTTCATGGAGGACAATATTGTACTAGCAATAGACAAAATGCACAGTGTTGCATACTTTCTAAAATATGACTCCTGAGCTACATAGAGGAGCTGAGATGCTCTTGGTTTGGGTATTTGTTCAGCACTGCAGTTCTTAAGGTGGTTTCCTCTACATTATTTCATTAAATTCATTTCTAAGTTTAACTCTTCTAAAGGACTTGATTCCATCCATACAGCTTCTGACTCCATACATCAACATAATAAAACAGTTTTTTAAATTTTTATGTGAATACGAATTTTCACTGTGTTAAAAGTTACTTTCACTTTGTAGACTGTAGTCAATTACCTCATATATATCATCACAGAGTACTGGCTGTAGAAAATATAATTATACAAAATAAAAACATGCAGCTACAAAAGCGTGAGCATACAGGATCATAACCTTTGCTTCTTTTACATTATAAGCACACACAATATTGATATAGCTTAGAACCTTACTGTGTGTTAGGTAAAGTCGGAAAGCCAGTTTTGCAGGAAAATTTATCACAACCTAACAACATCATCCAGATTGTTCTTTTAGTTCTTCAATTCTCCATTACTGACGTTGTTACTGCACAGAAGATACTAAGGTAGCAGAGAGAGTTGGGAGTTCTTGGACGCTCTTCAAAAGCATTGAAATCTACAACACAACATTCATATTTGAAAGGCATTTGAGAGTATATCACATTAACACTGATGTTTGTTTTAAATAAAGGTGATCTGATTCTAAGGTCTGCAATGTTGTATGACTCAGATGGAACTGAGTAAGTGCTCCAGTCACTCAATTACTTCAGAGAATGTACAGACAGGTCACATTGACAACCTATTGAAAGACACCATGGAGACATATCCTACAGTGAAATGCTTCCACCATGTACTTGGGACATACACTTTCTGCTTAGCAAATTTAAAATGGAAATGAGTCCCTGGGGCACAAGAACTGTGAGTCAAACCTTACAAATATGAGGTTTTCCAAGCAGATTGGCTTTTTGTTCCATACCATAGTTCTTGGAAAGCCAGAGTGTATTCTCTGATGAGCACTGCCTATGCTGTGCCAGTTAAGTCTACAACTCCGGTCCTATCATGCTAAACCTGGGTTTAGTTTTAGAGCATCACTAAGAGAATGGATTGAGTTCTTCGGTGCCAGTTAGCTATGTCTGCTGTCTCACCAGTTGCTCATCAGTACAGTACATGAGCCTATATTAGATCTTTATTACATTTTTTCATTTGTAGTAAAACTGAAAAGAAACAGAATCTGTTCATAGGGCACTCTTATAAAGAGTCTGCAGCATGATTTTTATCTCTTCAGAAGAGAGAGCTGTTCAAGTAATGCTTAAGTTTCGCTGGCCTATGAATAGTGTAAAACCAAACAGGGTGTCAAGAAAGCATCTCAAAATCTTCTGCTTAATATTACATCTATTTTAGGAGCCTAAGAATATGCATACTAATTAATAGAACCAACTAACAGACCTGCGAGAGGCTTAAAAGCCGTGACAGCCAAATGTGATTGGGGCCTCATTAAGACTAAGATTATGCATTGATGAGCATGAGAAATGTTCTCATTCGCAATGGCATGCAATTTCATTTCTACAGGAAGTTACCTACACTGCTAAGGAATTACTGGGGTAACATCTCTTTCAACAAAGCAATTACCTGTTATGTTTTGACGTGGATGACACTTGTTAATGGCAAAGTTTTAAGGTGTTACAAATGCATAAATCACTGTCAAAAACTCTCAATTACATAATGTGGCGTATTTTTATACCAGCATCACTATCATCAAAGAAGTACCTAACAAGTTACATGGTTGAAAGTATTATATAAATGCTTTTTAGTCATAGGGAGGAGGGTTCCATGTTGAAAATAATAGCACAATTGTCAATCCACAGAGGACTAAGGACTAAATAAAATAAGGTGCTAAGTGAATAAAATATTAAAGAGTAAGCAAGAGGTAAGTGCTTTTTAAAACTAAATAGGCATGTATTCATTGATAAGCTAAAATTATGATAGAAGAAAGCTGTTTAGTCTTTCACATATTGAACTATGATGTCTAAAATGGATAAGCTGGGGTTATGTCCATATATTCACTTATAACATCAATGTGTGTGACCAGAAGATAGCATATATGATGCTAGTAGAAAATATTTTAAATGTACTATTGTAGTGAAAAGAATAGAATTCATTCCCTAATGTGTATTAATATTATTTAGCACTTTTAAGATACATGCTGCTTCCTGTAAAGAAAGATTCTGTAGAAATATGCTACTCGCATCCAGGTGTAAAAGGCACAACAGTATCTCTTCTGTCTTCCATTTGCACACATGTTCACACACACACACTTGCCTGGAGAACTAGGGTCTGAGATCCACCAACCCACAGGCTTTTTCACAGAATGCTCATTGAACAGAATGTGCACAGTTTTCCTTTCTAAAACCACTTGCTATGAACTTCATCAAAAGTGATATATCAGGGGGGTCTGTAAGAAAAAGCAGGCAAGCTTGGAATCACACCCTACACATAATTAATTTTTCCATCCCATTCGGAGTTTTGACATTGTTGGGATTGAAACACTGGCATGTGTGATTGGATCCTGGGTTTACACACTTGATGGTCCTCATATGACCTGACGAGCTGTGACCACAGTTTGAAGAGATACTGAGGCTCTAGATGGGCGGAGGGAGGGTCAGTACTGAGGAGGCAGAGATGGAAGATGGATGAGGCAAGGCAAACATAAAAGTAGAGAGAAAAAAACAGAAAGAAAAAGAGGCAGACAATAGAGATCAAGAGAGGGGGAGAGGATGGAGAGAGAGAGAGAGAGATAGAGAGAGAGAGAGAGAGAGAGAGAGAGAGAGAGAGAGAGAGAGAGAGAGGAAAAGTGCACTTTGCACAGTGGACTATTTCTCGTTGAGCTGCTAGTTGGGAAATAGAACTTTTCAAGACTTGCCACAGTGTTCAGATGGAATGTTCACTGCTATAAGAAAACCCCTCAAAAATGCTTCTGCTGCAAAACTTCTACAGCAAAAACAAATACAAGCGACCACCATCTGTGTGCACACAGTGGATAAGGTCCCGGAGGCAGTATGCAGGCATGTTTTCTGCTTTCCAGCCTCTGAAATAAAACTATAATGTCGTAATTTATACTCACTTCACAGACAGACACCCAGAGGACCCAATCATTTACGTGAGTTGCCAGGAGCAACAGTAATCTTAAGTGTACAGATCCAAGATGCCTGCGCTCTGTGCTACATCCATCTATGGGTAGTATTCTGCATCGGGGATTCCTTGGCACAAAAAGGCAGCAGTTAGTGCTTCCTTTAGTCATGGATCTCTGTGAAAATGTTTGATTTATATATATATACAGTCTAATCGGCATAGTGCTGCACTTCGGGGGAACTGCTTCTCCTCCCATCACATCACAGGAAACTGACAGGGCAGAGGTAGTGTGCAATTGTTCCAAAACACAAGGGCCCAGGATTCCCGAGGCAGAACTTCTATCTAGGGTTTCTCTTAACTCTCTTTCTCTAAGTTGAGTTTATTGGAAAATAGGGGGGATAGAGAAACTCTAGAAATCGAAAACAAAATTCTGAAAATATCACTCCAAACCAACTAGAGACCTGGGACTAGCCTTACACAATGGAAATTATGGTAGCAGTTGAGCAACACGATTCTCTGGGAGCTACCTTGCTAGGCGGTGGGTATCTCAGCTGTGACTGTCTGGACCTCTCCCTGAAGGTGGTGAGAATACAAGGGCTCTTGACAGAATCAGCAAAGATCTTTATAAGGATAGACATAAGGACTTTACAAAAGAGGCCTATCTGGGCATTTGGTCTCTGCATAACCCCAAAACCTTGGCAAATAGTTCCTCTTATTAAAAATGCGAGGTGTTTAGTATGGTTTTTGTGAATCCCCTTAGACTCCTCTCCATGCTGCATATTGCGAATCACATCCTGGATTTCCATGGAACAATCAAAACACCACACTCTGAAAAAGAAAAACAAGTCACTATCCACGGCTCCTTAAGGAGAATGGAAGATGTGGCAGGCGGCTGAGGCCCCTGCTGTGTTCTGGGGTCTGAAGCTCCAATGGGCTGCATGGCCACACTCTAGCTGACGCTTGTCATCCAGCTCCACTGCTCTGCTCTCTGTGTGGGACAGTCCAAGTCTTGAAGGACAACACACACTGAACAAATTGAAAACATTTATGTAGCAGGAAATAACCTCAATCTCCTCCTAAATCACGCCAACCTGAAAAACCTCTCATCCCATGGTCCCCAGGCCCTACCAGAGTGACCCCCTAAGAGAGACAGCCTCCAGCTACTTTTCTAATAGGATCTCATAGAAAGTGCTATTGATTATGAAACAAAAATATCTGAAGTTACCTATCATCATGTTGTATATTCTAAATGTCTGTGAATTAAAAATTGAGAGCAAACCCTTCATGCTCTAGATGAGAAGAGGCTACAGGTCCTTTTGTTTTGTTTGTTTGTTTTTGTTTTCAAGACAAGGTTTCTCTGTGTAGCCTTGTCTGTGTTGGACTCACTTTGTAGACCAGGCTGGCCTCAAACTCACAGCAATCCACCTGCCTCTGCCTCTGAGTGCTGGGATTAAAAGCGAGTGCCACCAAGCCCAGCTGCAATGCAGGTTCTTAAGAGCACACAGGCTCTGCAATCCCAAATACTTCTCCAAAACCAATAATTTTCAACATTATATGTTCATAATATTGTATGTACATACATATTATGGGAGGCACACATGCCATGGTGTATGTTTATGTGCATGCCTCTGTGTGTGTGTGTGTGTGTGTGTGTGTGTGTGTGTGTGTGTGTTGCTTCCAAGGATTGAATACAAGTCACCAGAATTTCATAGCAAGCCCCTACTTACTGGCCCATCTCACTGGCCCAAGTATTTTCTTCTTAAGGTGTTAACATTTTAGTCAGTCAGTAGTTAATTCATTTATAATTACCATCGTTATTTTAATCATTTAAAAAAGTACACTGGCATATGTAAGTGAACTCCTGGCCCAGAAAAAAATGTGTGTATATTTTAAATGATTTTAAAGTCATATAATTGTTGGTTTGGGTAGCACACATTGTGGGATCAGGAGGGAGAATTTACGGGTATCCTGTCCTAAACTACACAGCAGTCTTCAGGCCAGCCGGGGCTGTATAGCGAGAACTGTTCTAAAACACAACCCACTCAATTGGATAAAATAATGAGTACTGATTAATCATCTTAGAACATAAACGAAGATACAGATAGAGTTTAGGTGGCAACTGGGCTTTCATCCTCAAATAAATAAGTTCTATCATCATCTATTACAATAGACATAAGAAAGGAAAGGGGACGGGAGAAAGGAATAGCCCCGTCATATCTACAATTAGAATGTTTACCTGAATGGTGTGTGTAATTGCTGAGGAAACACCTAATGTCAGTGTTTAATTTCTGGCTCATAGAGATAGATTCTCACATCCCTGGACCACAAGCTTGGGAAACGGGAACGTACTCCGATCTGCAGAGCCGCTTTGCTCCACTTTATGGATCACCCTCTGGATGTGATTTCAGATGCTATCGGTTTAGAGCAACAGAAGAGCCCATCACTACTGTTCTGCCTGCATTCCTCTCACATCTTCCTTTGGCCCTTAATCCCATGAGGTCATTTTTGGCTGGATCTGCACATTGACGTTGACAAGTTATATCATCATGAAAAGACCAGAGATACGCATTTCATTTAAGAGACAGGGACTCCTGGCTGTCTTTGTTTGACCTCTCCACCCGTCCGGTTGTTTACACTCAGAGGTTACCTGGGAGACAAATGCAAAGATGCGAAGGGTGAGAGTTGAAAATCACAGAGGAGTAAATATGCAGTTTAAAATGTCAAAAAGTAAATAGATATGGGCTACCAATTCTTCTGCACGTTACAATGCATAAGTAAGTTTCTGAGGTATGTGTGTGTGTGTGTGTGTGTGTGTGTGTGTGTGTGTGTGTGTGTGTGTGTGTGTGTGTGCACGCACACGCGCGCCTACAGAGAAGGTGTCACATCCCTTAGAGCTAAAGTTACCCAGATTTGGAATACACACCTAGTCCTCACAAGAGTTCCGCAAGCAGTGTTTACCTGTGAGCTATTCCTCTGTCACAATTAGAAGCTGTCTTTAAAGACAAGCTATGTACTAAAGAGAATGTGTTTAAGGCCTGTAGGTAAAGTAAATATGTAATTCTACTGCCTTTTGTAAGGTTAAGTGTCCGTTGCTGAAATCAATTTGACACAACAATTTGGCATAGCAGAATTTATATTGATGAGCATTTCCCAAAACTAAATCTAAGGATACCATATTTCAACTATGTTTTGTCATGTTTATTTTTTTAAATCTGGTTTGTCTCTATTATTTGGGGTAACATTTCAGTTTATATTATTTGTTTTATGAAATCCATTATGTTGCTATATGAAAAAGGCTTACAACCACATACAATCCTACCCTGAATTTAAACAATAACTTGTTTGAGAAAATACGAAGATGTAAAAATTGCTACTAAAAACACTTAAAATGATTTTATCATTCAGCTGACATTTTTCTTTGTTAAGAGCTTTCTGTATATGAATCACAAATAAATTGAGTTATTGATGTAAGAGAGAATTGCTGGAGGAAGTGGCTGTGCCTGTTTTACTTCTTCTGTCTGGATACTCATATTATTATGATTCCACAGAGCATTCTTTTGTAAGATGATTCCAAACAGTTTCTTCTCAGATAAATATAAATTATCAATCAATGGATAAAACTATGCTTAACCTCAAACATAAAGGATTCCAAGTCAAAAATATGACATTCTTTTCAATATATCTTCAAGAACTTTTAAGAAAATTATGTAAATATAAATGGAATGAGCAATAAATTATTTCTATAAAATACTTAGATGGAGATGTATGTAAGAGAAAAGTTATCAGGCATTTTATAGCCTGAAAAAATGAGATAGAAATCCAAAGTAGGGAACTATTTCTGTATACTGAAACTTTCAGAAAAGACTTGAGACTTCTTGTTAAGAAAGCCTCAGGAAGGTAAAGTAATATTTAGAGTTCCAGTCTCAGAAGGGGAAGTGGAATAGACATGAGAAGCAGAAGTGGTTAAAAAGAGAGAACAAGGTAGGACAGGGAGCACAGAGAGAAATGAGGCTGGAGATCAGACCTGGGTGGAGCAGGGGAGGGGCAGGGGGAGTGACGGAGAGAGGGCCTGAATAGAGAAGAGAAGCCTTGGGCAGGGGTGTCTCTGCTACAAGCTGGAGACCTATGACAGGGTAGGCTTCTGGGGGTGACAGTAGCTGAGACTCCTAGTAGCAGAGATCATGGAGACTTAAGAGGACACCCTACAACTAGACAGGACTCCTGGTGGAGGGAGGGGAACACCAACTCACCCACAAAAGATTCTACCCAAAATGTATCCTGCAAAAAAAAGATGTGCAGAGATAAAGATAGAACAGAAATTGAGGGAATGTCTAACCAATGACCCAGTGCCCAGCCCAACTTGATAACTAATCCATGGGAGAGAGCCAATCCCTGACACTACTAATGATACTCTGCTATGCTTGCAGACTGGAACATAGCGTAGTCATCCTCTGAGAGGCTCCACCCAGCAGCAGATCAAAGCAGATGCTGAGACTCACAGCCAAACATTGGCTGAAGCATGGGGAGTCTTGTGGGAAAGTAGGGGCAAGAATAGAGGACTGTAGGGGACATCAGCTCCGTGGGAAGACCAACAGAGTCAACTAATAGCCAACTTTTAGTCTGGTACTTGACTCCTAGGTCGCAATTCTTCTTTTTTTTTTTAACTCAGTGCACAGTTGCTCTGGGCTGTTCAGCACCATGGAGAGGTAGGCAGGTAGACCAAAAAGTAGATGAAATGTGTAGTCCCTCATCAGTGAAATATAGGACACACACACACACACACACACACACACACACACACACACACACACACCCCGCACTGGCACACACTGCTATATCTTTTCAGTGGCCACAAATATTTCCTTTATTCTGTTGAAAAGCTGTGTCTATAAGGCAGTAATATTACTAGACCAAAATGTAACCCAGGGGAGGTGAAAAAACACAGGCAAAGCCATATGGTGTAAACAAAATCCACTGATGGCCAGGATGCAGAGTCTGGGATTTTTGTATGAGTACACCACAGGATTAATTCCATGGTGTCATACCATTCGATATTTTTGTGTTTTTCTGTAATGTATAATTCCTCCCCTCCCACACATTATTCTTATCTAAACAGCAGGAAAGTCCTCTGAACAGATTCAACTGACAGAAGTATAATCAAAGTGCTTCACTGATTAACAACAAAGGCCTGAGAGAAGATACAGTCAAACTGTATCACAGGCCACATCAGTCCCCGCTGCTTGCTACTACACATAAGATGTTTTCTTCAAGGCTGTCAAATGCAAATAGTCAAAACACTAAGAATGTAACATTTATATAATTCCTGATTGTGTCATGGTTCTTCTTGCTGTATGTAGTTTATTGTATATATGTATAATAATATAAATGTATATGTAAAATTTTAAAATGTTTAATAAAGAAAGTTTAACTGGTATTGGATCACAGCACTGAGGGTCACACACACACACACACACACACACACACACACACACACACACACACGCATATATATAGATGGCACATGCAGCTGTCATGCTGCTATGGCTCAGATGACTTGAAAGAACAGATACTATTGGGTCTCAGGACCTAAAATAATTTTTATATTTCCACTATTAGAAAAGGGTTGTCATCCACTCTTTTTTGGACAGTGGGTTTCTTCAAGGGTCTAGTTTAGACACAATTCCAATAAAATAAGTGGCAGACCTAATCCTCACACATTGGAAATATAAAGTCAAGGAGAACAAACATTAGAAAATGAAAGAATTAGCCTGCCTTCCCCTCCTTCTCCTTGACTGACACCAAGCATAATAACAGCCCTTGGGGAAGAATGTAATTGACTCCTTAAGACAATAATTACTTCAAAAGTTCATTTTGGAAACTAAGGGTTCAGCCATAAAGACATATAAGCTCCCTTTCCAATTCTCAGAAGGCTCAAAAGTACCCACTCAATTAGGGAAACAGCTAAATACCACCCTGCATAATGAGATGACTGACTGACTCTTGAACATTGGAAGCAGTTTAGAATGTATTTATTTCCTTCCTTTGATACATGGGCAGACTACAATCTATGTTAATTGGTTTGACTTTTTACGTTTTATTGTTCATTTGATTGACTGTTTTGAAATATGGTCTTACTCTGCCATCCATTCTGACCTAGAACACACTATGTAGGCCAGAGTAGCCAACAGCTCACAGCAACCCTCCTGCCTTAACCTCTAGAATGCTGGGATTATAAGCAGGAGGCATGAGGGCACTGCTAACTAGCTTTGTTATTGGCATATGGATGTGAATGTGCCCAACAGTTCTTTCCCTTGCTCCCTGAACATGCAAAGATGCAATAAAACCACCGCCAAGGCATAAGAGTGATCAGTACCAGACTTGAAGACACAGTATATATCTGAAACCCTTCACATAATTCACCCCACTGGCTTCAGGACTTTGGCATAGGAAGAATGGAGTCTGCACAGAAAACAGAGATATGCCTATAGTTGGTTTTTTGGGTTTTTGGGTTTTGGGATGTTTTTTTTTTCTGAAAAAAAAAAGGATAAAATCATATTTTATGCACAGCTCTGCCTCTTTTCTTTGTTCTTTGGGAATAAACTGTGGAAGACATAAATAGAACAAAAAGATTGCTAGCTTTCACAGCCTGTTTTCTGCTGCTATCACAGAATACCACACACTGAGCATATTACCCACAATAGAAATTCATTTGGCTCCTGGTTCTGGAGGCTGGCACATCTAAGATCAAAGGGATGCATCTGCTATGGGCCTTTGTGCTATGTAATAACATGCCAGAAGAGCCCACAAGCAAGCACGTGCAAGACAAGAAAATCGAGCTAACGCATTCTTAGCCAGCAGGAGGCCACTCCTGAGATAAATAACTCACTTCAGTGACAGCATCAGCACACTCAGGCAATGAAAGCTGAGCCTTCACAATGCGACGCTCCTTATAGAGCCACCTCTTCATGCAGCAGCAGGAGGACAAGACTGAGCATGAATCTGGAGAGATGGTTTAGGAAAAGGCTGCAAAATTAGCATAAGAGAAAATGTATTGGCAAAGAGGAAGGTCAGACCCCTGTCCCAAATAACTGAGAAACGACTGCAGCATGGAGGAACCAGAGTGTCTGAAGGTAACCATGGCTCATGATAATTGCGAACCATACATGCCTGAGTGGGGATTTAAGATGCCGACAAGACATGCAATGAACTACATGTAACAGTATGTGTGAGGAAGTCTACACTATGCAACTGAGGCCAAACACCTCCACAATATGACCTACAGAGCCCCCATAATATGCACAGCACTTGTCATTTAAGCTTCTTACCTTCTTCCTCTCTCCTTTCTGCTTCCTCCACTGGACGTTTATCTATTTTCTAACTCCCAGGTTCTGCTACCATCCATAATTCTCTGCTGTTCAATGTCTTGTTCCAGGATGCAACAGCCTGGAATCCCTTAGGAAATGCCTACTAAACCCTACTATCTGTCAATATTCACACCATAAAACACATATTCAAACCGTAAAACTCTGCGTATCATGTAGGGAAAGTAAATATTGCCTAGCACATTCTTCATGGCTATCTAAATATATGATATTGTGCTTTTTACCCTGTGAGCTTCTTTCAGCTCTGTGCACTGTAGATAACTCATAGCTATCCAAATGAAAATTCCATACACATGCAAATAACTCCTGTCCAGAAGAAAAATGTCATTTCCCACTGCCTCCTATGTAAACCTTCTAATTAAAAATATAAGTAAACAATGCATGAGTAAGAGTGGCCAGGAAACATGGTGCACGTGTGTGGAATTGTCCACAAACAAATTTACGTGATAAAAATCAGAAGTGTAAGTAAATAACACCAAGTAGTTTTGAGTTTACTCAAATTCACTTCGGCATTGATGACTGGCTTTGGTGTCCACAGCATTCTCAGTTCTCCTTTGAACTCTCTTGATAAATTCTTCTTAAATCAATCATAATCAGAGAAGAAAGCTTAACATGCACTCATTTCATATTCTGATGTTGGCGTGGAGGTAAAATTTGAAAATGTATTTCAGGGTTGTCATTTCCTCTTGGTAATTCCAACTCTAAAGGAGAATATCTACATTACTTGCCCAAAGGATCCATCCTGTCTGAGAACTATGTGTTGAGCAACCAAGGCAAGGCTGAGGACCACAAAATGAGGAAGAACACCGTGTAGAAGTCACCGGTCAGGTGAACACCTCTGGAAACACTTGGACCACATCTCCAGATTCACCCTTACATCTTGCCTGTCAGTGGCTGTATGTTTGCTCTATAGGTACACCTTTATTGAGACTTTGTATGAACAAAGTGGTTTGTATATATTAACTTAATCTTCACTAAAATTACTTTTGCAGATTGACACAGAAACACTAAGCACAAATTAAAACATGAAAGAAAAAGCAAAGTCATGTTGTGTGCATTAATACTATATCTGCGATTCTAGACCTTAAGAACTCCAGAACATTCTCCACAGTAGAGTGGAGAGTGGGATATTACTTTCTCACATACTCTGGTGCCTCACCTTTGACCATGTCCCCTGGAGGGGGAGACCTGGTGGCACTCAGAGGAAGGACAGCAGGTTACCAAGAAGAGACTTGATACCCTATGAACATATAGAAGGGGAGGTAATCCCCCTCAGGAACAGTCATAGGGGAGGGGAATAAGGGGAAAAGAGGAGGGAGGGAAGAATGGGAGGATACAAGGGATGGGATAACCATTGGGATGTAACAAGAATAAATTAATAAAGGAAAAAAAAAAAAGAACTCTGTGAGTCTACTGGCAGACTTCCCTAGGATATCAGCACGTCTGTTTCCTGTATCTTCCTGGGCACAAGGTGTTTCTCTGCCATGCAATGTCAACTATTTGGCTTATGCCTCCCATGGCTGCACTTCCTTCTGAAAATACCTCCACAAACACAAATCTTTGCATGCTTGCAGCTGCTGCTAATGACAGCACACAATTGCTTTTCCCTGCTTAAGGCTCATTATTCATATGTTCTGCTGCTCCTGTGGTATTCCACTGGGTTGTTAAAATCTACAGTGAAGGTAAAATTGGATGCCCGACTCTGGTCCTGCTGCAACCAAGGTGCCTACTGATGTCTGTGGCCCTGATGGACAGATCTTTTCTGTTGCCTGAAACTATGTCGATGTCCATGGGCCAGACAGCCGCTGTGGACCATATTGCTGTCCATGATCTATGTTGCCCCCGAGCTCACACTGATGTCCTTGGCATGTGCAACTGTCAAGAGCTACGATGGTGCCCATGGCCTGTGTTGTGGTAGAGAATTTTGTTGGTGGCCATGTCTGTACTGCCAACTGAGACCAAGCTCAGGTCCATGGCTCAGGCTGAATCTGGAGAACATTTGGATATCCCTAGTCTGTGCTCCTACTGGCTTTGAAGGGCAAGAAAGCTCATTTTTCAGTGGCATCAGTGGCTGAATACAGACTCACAAGTGAGAAAGAGGGACATAGAAGGCTTCTGTGACGACCCCTCCCCCCACTCCACCTCACCCACCATAAAAGTAACAGCCTAGACAGAAATCATTCAAAGAAGACTCTTAAAAATTGTGGTAAGCTTACTGAAATATAGCTCTCCACGTTAAAGCTTCTAGCAGGCGTAAGGGTGGGGAAAGACACCATTTCTTTAAGGGACTGGCCACTGGGAATTGCACCATGCTCCGGTGATTACATGGTAAACCTAAATTGGACTTATTTTGGTGTTGTTTGTTTTGTTTTGTTCTTTTTTTTTTAGGGAAGTGAGGCCACAAGGGGAAGTGAGGGGGCAAACCTGGGAGGACTGAGAAGTGAGTGTGTGATAGGGCTGAATGATGTGAAATTCCCAAATAATCAACAAGAATATTATGTTGGAAAAAAACAAATGCCAGTCCTAACACTGTCACAAATGTGAATACTAAGGCCTTCAGAGTCATCTGCACTGTGTCTGCTCCTGGCACTATGGCAGTCATCTGAAGGGTGCCATGCAGAAAGGAATCTTAAGCCTGCTTCCTTCTGTACTCAGATAGGATTTCCAAGCTGCTTCCTTGACCCTCCTAAAGAGATTCATTGTTATTATTATTATTGTTGTTGTTGTTGTTTATTCACATTATATCTTGATTGTAATCCCCTTATTCTTTTCCTGTTCTCACTCTCCCTTCGTTTTCCCCATTATTCCCCTCCCCTCAACCTCTGACAGATGGGGTCCTCCACCCCCACCATCTGACCACAGCTCTCATATGGGTAGCCTCTCCACCAAGGGGCAGTGATCAAATCACAGGCAGAGTTCATGTCAGAGGTAGTCTCCCGCTCTTCCTCCACCTCCCCCACCACCACCCAAGCCCTACCATTATCCATGTGGAGAATGAGCTGTCCATCAGTTGCATCTGAACAGGGCCTCTAGTTTCTCTGCTTGCAAAGTCTTTGGTTGGTGCATCAGTTAGTGCAGACACTCCTGGACCCAGATCCTACAGCCTGATAGTCTCCTTGTGGAACTCCTGCCAACCCCCTCCCCCATTCTTTTATCCCCCAACTCTTCCATGCAACTTGAAGCTCTTCCCCCAGAGTCTGGCAGCCAGTCCTAGGATCTGTCCCAATCCTCCACTGGGTGGAGTATCTCAGAGGACATATATGTTGTACTAATATCCACTTATAAGTGAACATATACCATGTGTGTCTTTCTGTTTCAGAGTTACCACATTCAGAATGACCATTTTTAGTTCCATCCATTTGCCTGTAAATTTCAATGTTTCCTTGTCTGTGATAGCTAAATAGTATTCCATTGTGTAAATTTAGCAGAGTTTCTTTATCCATTCTTTGATTGAGAGACATCTAGATTGTTTCCAGATTCTGACTTTTAAGAACAAAAGCTGCTATGAACATAGTTGGGCAAATGTCCTTGTTGTGCAGTGAGGTGTCTTTCCGCTACATGCCTGAGACTGGTATAGCTGGTTCTTGAGGTAGCACTGTTCTCAATTTTCTGAGAAAGCACCAGACTGATTTCCAAAGTGGTTGTACAAGTTTGCACTCCCACCAGCAACAAAGGAGTGTTCCCCTTTCTCTACATCCTCTCCAGCATGTGCTGTCACATGATTTTTTTAGTTTTATCCATTCTGATAGGTGTAAGATGGAATTTCAGACTTATTTTGATTTGCATTTCACTGATGGCTAAGGACATTGAATATTTCTTTAAGTGTTTCTCAGCCATTGGATATTCCTCTGTTGTGAAGTCTCTGTTTAGCTCTGTACCCCATTTTTAATTAGATTATTTTGTTTGGTCATATTTAATTTCTTGCATTCTTTATATATTTTGGATATTATCCCTTTGCCTGCTGTAGGGTTGGTGAAGACCTTTTCCCAGTCTGTAGGCAGTTGTTGTGTTCCTTTGACAGTGTCCTTTGTCTTACCTTTGTCTTACAAAAGCTTTTCAGATTCATGAGGTCCCATTTATTAATTGTTGATCTTAGAGCCTGAGCTATTGCTGTTTAATTCAGGAAGATTTTTCCTGTACCAATGAGTTCAAGGCCTTCTCCACTTTTTTTTTCTAACAGATTTACTGTGGCTGGTTTTATGTTGAGGTCTTTAATGTACTTGGATTTGTATTCTATGCAAGGTGATAAATATGGATCTATTTGCATTTTTCTACATGTAGCCATCCAGTTAGAGTAGCATAATTTGTTGAGGATACCATTTTTTCCATTGTATGCCTTTGGCTTCTTTGTCAAAAATTAAGTGTCCATAGGTGTGTGCATTTGTTGCTGAGTCTTTGATTCAATTCCATTGATCAACTAGCCTATTTATATGCCAGTACCATGGTTTATTTATTACTGTTGCTCTATAGTACTGCTTGAGATCAGGGATAGCGATTCCTCTGGAGGATCTTTATTGTACAAGATTGTTTTAGTTATTCTGGGTTTTTTGTTTTTCCATATGAAGTTCAGAATTGATTTTTCAAGTTTGTAAAGAATTGTATAGGAATTTTGATGGGACTTGCATTGAATCTGTAGATTGCTTTTGGTAAGGTGGACATTTTTACTGTGTGGAAACTCCCAATTCATGAGCATGAGAGATCTTCTGATCTCTTCTGCAATTTCTTTCTTCAAAGACTCGAAGTTTTTTTCATACAAGTGTTTCACTTGCTTGATTAGAGTTACACCAAGATGAATTATATTTTTTGTGGCTATGGTGAAGGGAGTAGTTGCCTTAATTACTTTCTCAGCCTATTTGTCATTTGTATACAAAAGGGCTATTGGGTTTATTTTTTATTGATTTTATATCCATCCACTTTGCTGAAGGTTTTTAACAGCTGTAGAAGTTCCTTGGTAGAATTTTGGGAGTCATTTAGGTTACTATCATATCATCTGAGAATAGCGACAAGTTGACTTCTTTTATAATTTGTATCCCCTTTATCTCCTTAGTTGTCTTATTGCTTTATCTAGTATTTCAAGTACAGTATTGAAGAGATAGGGAAAGAGTGAATAGTCTTGTCCCTGATTTCAGTGGAATTGATGTAAGTTTCTCTCCATTTAGTTTGATGCTGGCTATTGGCTTGCTGTATACAGCCTTTATTATGTTTATGTATGTGCCTTGTATCCCTGATATCTCTAAGACTTTAAACAAGAATTTGTATTGGATTTTATCAAATGCTTTTCAGCATCTAAGGAAATGATCATGTGGTGTTTTTTTTCTTTCTGTGTGTTTATATGATGAATTACATTAATGGATTTCTGTATATTAAACCACCCCTGCATTCCTGAAATGAAACCTACTTGGTCATGGTGAATGACATTTTTTATGTATTCTTGGATTCAGTTTGAGGGTATTTTACTGAGTATTTTTACATCTATGTTCATAAGAGAAATTTGTCTGAAATTCTCATACTTTTTTGAGTCTTTCTGTGGTTTAGATATCAAGGTGACTGTGTCTTTATAGAATGAATTTGTTAATGTTCCTTCTGGTTCTATTTTGTGGAATATTTTGGAAAGAATTGTTATTATCTCTTCCTTGAAGGTTTGCTAGAATTCTGTGCTGAATCCATCTGGCCATGGGCTTTTTTTAGTTGGAAGACTTTTGACGACTGCCTTTATTTCCTTAGGAGATATAGCACTATCTAATTTGTTTACCTAATCTTGATTCAATTTTTGTAATTGGTTGCTATCAAGAAAATTGTCCATTTCATTTATATTTTCAAATTTTGTGGCATATAGGCTTTCCTGTAGAGATTTATTTTTAATACATTTATTTTATTACACCTGTATAAAACAAACTACATACAGCAGGGAGAGCCATGTGACAATCATGAGTTCTACAAATGTTACATTCATAGTGGTTTGGCTATTTTTATTTGTCCAGCTTGAAGTAAACTTCTTTCCTGTCGTGTTGGGTCTACATTTCCGAATGAAATTCAATATCTATCCTATCCCAACCTTAATAACTTAACTTCTTTATCTTGATCTAAAAAAGATTTTATCCTCTAACCAACTTATCTTGATTTCAAATGAAAGTGTTGTCTCATAAATATAGAAGCTATGTGTTTCTCATATGCAGTAAGTTTCCATGAATTGAAATTTAACATAATTCCAGGTAGGCATGGTGTCAGACACCTTTAATCCCAGCACCCAGGGAGGCAGAGGCAGACAGACCACTGTGAGTTTGAGGCCAGCCTAGTCAACAAAACTAGTCCAGGACAGCCAAGGCTACACAGAGAAACCCTGCCTCAAAAAACAAAAACAAAAACTTTCATAGAGAGCAGGGTGGGTAAACAAACAATGGAATTTGTCTAAACCATGGCTTTAGTAGAGGGCTCCAACAATTTAGGAAAAAAAAAAAAGAACCAACTTAACTTATCTGACCATTCTAACAACAAAACTGGTGAGTGGGTTACTATACTACATTCATTGATTGTATAAGATCCAAACATTTTTTTAAAAATGTGTACTTCTGGGAATTTCCTGTCCAAATTTCATCCAAAATGATGTTCACAAACTAAATATTTGGTGCTTTATTCAGCAAGCATTAGTTATTGGAAAGTTTATGGTTCAGAGCACTCTTTTTTTTTTTACTAGAAATGCTGTGTAATGAGGCAACAAGAGTAAGCATGAAAAAATATCTTTTATTTCTCTGCTCAGACCAGACCACAATGTTCACACAAATTAAGGATTTTATGCCATCTGAATTCTTGAATTTAAAATAGTTTTGTTAATTTAACCCAACTTGTAAAGTAGAAAATATGTGAATATGAGCAGTGGATGTGTGGCTGTAGAACATCAACTGTATTCAAGCTAAGGACAATCATATAGAAATAATCCCAAAGCCAGACCCTAACTCTTCCATAGCTGAAAGAAGGGTCAGGTCCAGCTCAGGAATTGTCAGTTCCTAGAGGGGTACATTGAATGTGCCTGGTGGACCCCATTGATCAGGTCAGGGGTGAGTTCTACAACTTCCCGCTAGACCCTAAAATTGACATATAGCCTGGCAATGTTGACACAGAAGCCAGACAAGCTTCTCTGAACATGAATATCTTAAGGATAGTCAGCCGTGGCCTATCAGTCAAGCCCTGTTGCTCTGGGTTCTTTGTTTGTTTGTTTGCTTGTTTACTTAATTTTGAGTTGGTATGATAAGTGCAACAGAGACTGTCATCTGGTTCCTTCTTTTCCCTATGAATGCAAGTATGGTATCTGCATCTTCCATGCAAAACTGATTTGTAGTCCTCAATCTAGTTAGTTACTGTGACAGACCGCAGCCTTACCTGGTTATTTCACTTGATGCCATTTCATACCACCAGGTACCAAGTCTCCTAGTTTCTGTTCAGAACTACCCAGATTCTGTACCTCACATCTGTTCAATGTACTGATGCAAATAACATAAGAATTTCCTGTAAAAGATATAGAATCAACTGTTGGCACTTCTAAGCTAAAGCGTCTCTCCCTTCACTGATTCACTACATTTCCTCATCCTAATGTCACAGTAAAGCTTAAACTACACAGCAGGCATGAAACTTCTGGCAAAATTTTAGTTTTACATCCAAAATTTTTGCTTAAATTCATCTTATAAATGTAATAAATAACTTTTTTAAGTTTTCAAATTTTTAACCACTGGTTTGCTACATAGTGCTTTATAGATACAGAGGCTGTATCTGGTCCTGGCTCTGATGCTGGAGCACTCATGTTGGATGCTCTTGGTCCAACAGGAGTGGTGTTGTAGTGTGAGCTAAGGATAGAGATGCTCTAGACCCTCACATGTTTATTCAGGAAAGAAAGACTCTTCAGGATGGATGATGTGGTCAGAAAAAAAAAATCTAAGAGCTACTCCAAATAAACACTCATACAGCGATCTGTTTTTCACACAAAGCTAAAATGCAAATGGTACTGACTTTATATTTTACTATAAATTATATGAATACTAATCATATTATTATGTCAAATAGTTGGTTTTGACTTGAAGTTCAAAGTAAGTTTTCATAGACCAAATATTCTTCAGAAGGAATGGCAGCTTCCCAATAGGTTTGAGTGTTTTGTAGTAATAGATTACTTTTAATCTTCCATCTTGCATTTATCTCTTCCTGTGGTTTTCTCAAATATTGATAGAGCCTAGACTTCTCTCTGCGAAAGGAAAGGCATTGCCTTTTGTCCAATTGTTACATTATCTCACTATGCCCAATTAGGTTTTGCTTTAGCACCAATTATAATTTCATCTCCCTTTGCTTTATTCTTCTTTCCCAACACTTTAGTTTTCTGTTAGTTTCTGTTTCTTTTTTCATTTTTCTGTTTTATTTCCAATAAATGGAATAAATGCTGTCTTACAGTTTTAGAGGCTGGGTTAAGGTTCTGAAAGGTTTGGAGATTCTGTTGCTTTGAATATTAGACAAACTCTCCAGCTATATACGCAATGCTAGTTCCTCATATTTCCTTTAATGACTTGTGCCTTTTTTTAAGCTGACGCTTGTAGAATCACTGCGGTCCATAGACTCATGCTACAATGTATGAGTCACACAGGATTCTCTTGGTACATTCTTCAAAAAGTCCTCCCTACAGCTACATTTTTATGCTGATTGTTCAGGGAAAACTCTGCATGGCTTTCTTGAGCCTTGAAAATATAATCAGACAGTAGATTCTGTTGGTTTTCTTCAGGTCCAAAGAAAATACAGTTTAATCATTATCACTGACTTGCTTTACACTACTGGTCAACTCCCATTCCTTATAAGAAGCCTTTTTTTCTATTATTAAATATTGGTTTTCTTCTCACATAATATAGACTGATTATGAATTCTTCCTTTACCACTCACAGTTCCCCCTTCCTCTTCCCCAATATGATCTACATCTTTCTGTCTCCCATTAGAAAACAAAAAGGCTTCTAAGGGATAATAATAAAATAAGACAAAACAAAAACTAACACATTGCCTTTGGATAAAACAAACAGAAGGAAAAGAGTCTAAGTGAAGACACAAGAAGCAGAGACCCACTTATGCACACACTCAGGAATCCCATAAAAAACACTAAGGTGGACTTGTAGCTCACAGCTACTGGTTTGCGAATACTGACATTTGACAATTTGAGACTATTCTCAAACCCTCTTAGGAAGATAAGGAAAGCTTTTAAGCCTTATTTTCAGAAAAAGTATTTAAACACACAACGTACTCATTTCTTATTAAGGTAGCAAATACATTAAATTATTCTAACTTGAGTTGGTTTAGAGATCATTTATAAGTGTAAATAGCAGAGTCCACTCCAGCAGGACAGATAGTGGCTGCAGCATTCCTGGGCATGATGGCTCCAGAGAAAATAGCACTATAATTCCTCCTTCAAAGTCTCTCCATGGAATCAACATTGAGAAAGTCTTCAACATAGTTCATTGAATTTATATCATATAAAAAGTTTGATATTTTAATGCTCTAAAATAGATTTTAATGGGTGTCCTAGCCATGTTTCATTCTCCTCTAAACTGTTTGTGGGTGCAGAGCTGAAACAATTTAGGAGTGCCACATAATTATGTAGAGGAAACGGCACACGTAGGTTTCTAAGAACTTTTTTTTTCACAAATCACGTAAACCTGTGGTCAAGCTCATTTTGAAAAGCACCTGCTACTGTGTTTGCTTTTTTTCCTTCTCTGGGGTTGTTGATAGTCACTGATGATTATTTTCTTTGGCAGATATCTTGCACCAACTTAGGTTTCTGTCTTTATTCATTACGTACAGACTTCTTTTCAAACTAAGTCATCAGGTGTGCTGATTTAGAGAGCATGAGAAAGCACTTTTAACTATGTGTTAAGAATGTGTGCTTGTGATTTACTGTGCTGAGGATCTACTTCATGGCTCTTGACTGTTTTCTGAGATAGGATCTCATGGTGTCACCTAAGCTAGCTTCAAACTCACAGCAATGCTGTGGCCTCAGCTGCTCAGCCTCTCAAGTGCTGGCTGTAAGAGTGTATTGTTGCACCCAATAAAAATCTACATTTTTTTCTGGTTTTTCAAGACAGAGTTTCTCTGTATAACCTTGGATGTTCTGGACTCACTTTGTAGACCAGACTAGCCTTGAACTCACAGTGATCCACCAGCCTCTGCCTCCCAAGTGCTAGGATTAAAGATGTGTGCCATCGTGCCCGGCCAAAAATCTACATTTTATTTATTTATTTATTGCTAGACAATCATTGTTTTTTATTAATTTTTTTCATATTACATCTCAGTGGTTATCCCATCCCTTGTATCCTCCCATTCCTCCCTTCCTCCCTTTTTCCCCTTACTCCCCTCCCCTATGGCTGTGACTGAGGGGGATTTCCTCCCCCTGTATATGCTCATAGGGTATCAAGTCTCTTCTTGGTAGCCTGCTATCCTTCCTCTGAGTGCCACCAGGTCTCCCCATCCAGAGGACGTGGTCAAATATGAGGCACCAGAATAAGTGTGAAATTCAGACCCCACACCCCACTCAAGATGCTCCAGCACACAAGAAAATTTGCTCAACCATGTTTATAGCAGCCTTATTCATAATAGCTACAACCTGGAAACAGCCTAAATGTCCCTCAGTTGAAGAATGGATAAAGAAACTGTGGTACATTTGCACTATGGAATATGACTTAGCTATTAAAAACAAGGAATACCCAAAATATGTGGACAAATAGATTGAACTAGAAATGATCATAATGAGTGAGTTAACCCAGAAGCAGAAAGACTCAAATGGTATATACTCACTTATATCTGGACACTAACCCAAGGGCCATGTCTCAGGAAAGTCTTCACTAACCAGGAAACTGGGACAGAGAGGAGGACATCCTATTGGGACTCTAGATGAGAGAAGCATGGAAGAATGGCAAAGTAGAAGGATCCAGAGGGTCCTAGAAACCTACAAGAAAATCTACATTTTAAATTGTTCTCATCTTACTGTTTAAAAATATATGCAGGCAGGCTGAATCTAGGCTACTTGGTGTTGAGGCAGACACACAAAGACACAAACAGTATAAATAATTGACTATATGCAGAGTTAAAATCACAAGTTTTCATGTATATAATGTTAACATACAAACTATAAAAATATAGTCAATATTTGTCTCCTTACATTTATAATAAATTATCAAATGTCTCTATTACATTTAGTTTTATGTGAATTTCTGTTCAGTAGAATGTACTGTACAAATACATGATGATATTTTATTGCGAGAATTAATAGTTCTCATTGTAAATTAGTAACTTGCTTTTTATCCATTCTTACATTCACTTTACTTCTAGTACAAGTCACAAGCTTTCTGTTGATTCTTCTTAATCAATATTAAAATGAATCTGAATTGTTAAATGGATATTTATAGTGCCATAGCATGACAGGTTTAAAAGGTGACCCATCTAGTATAAGTGCATTGTGGTGTTTAAACCACAGCTATTCAAGGATGTTTGACTTTTAAGATACAACAAAGACAAAATTGAAGAATCCTTTTTTGAGATAGTTTTAACACAGTAAGTGTATAGATGGTGCCCATATGTGCAATTTTAGATTGCTTGTCTTTAATAGTATCTGAAGTAAATCCAAACTTTTGGAAACCTGAGTGACAAAATATCTATAAATGTAGTGAAAACTTTTCAATTTGTCATAGCATAGATTGTGCTCTGCAGCCATACCACAAATGACAAGAGATGGCTAAGAAACATTTATCCATTTCTTTAATCTATTTAAAGAGGCACTGAGATGTAGACAAAGTGTGCTGTGTGAGGCAAGTGAATAAACAAAACCACATTAAAAATCACAGAGCAAGCAGAGATTAAGGGAATGTCTAACCAATGTCTGGCCCAACCTGAGACCCACCGCACAGGAGAGAGCCAACCCCTGACACTATTAGAGATATTCTGCTATGCTTGCAGACAGATGAGACCCTACCATAGCTGTCTTCTGAAAGGCTCCGCCAAGCAGTAGATCAAAACAGATGCTGAGACCCCCAACCAAACATTGGGGGAAGGATAGGGAATCTTGTAGAAAAGTGGGGTGAAGGATAGAAGGACCTAGAAGTGACAGGGCCTCCACAAGAAGACCAACAGAGCTACTAACCAAGACCCTGAGGGGCTTGTGGAGACTGAAGTACCAACCAAGGCCCATACATAGACTAGGCCCCTACACTGATGTAGCAGCTGGGCAGCTCAGGTTTCATATGGTTCTCCTAGTAAGGGGAGCAGAGCCTGTCTCTGACATGGATTTGGCTGCATGTTTTTTTATCGCTTTCCCCTGGCCGGGCTGCTTCACCAAGCCACAGGGGAAGAGGATGTGCTCAGTCCTTATGTGACTTGATGTGCTGGGGTGGGTTAGTGTGGAGGGCTCCCCTTCTCTGAGGAACAGGGAACGGTGGAGGAAGGAAGGAAGATAGAGAGAGTGGGACGAGGAGAAGAGGAGGGAGGGTGCTATGACCAGGATGTAAAGTGAATAAATAAATTAATTAATTCTTAAAATTCACAGAGCAAACTCATGAATAAAACATCAAATATAATTTTGTTCAAATTAACTCTTCCATTCTCTTTGCTTAAAAGAACAAACAAAGTCTAGACAAAAACTTTGTTTCTGGTGGCAAACCTGCAGTAATGTTTAAATCATATTGAGAAGGTTTTAGCGCCATGTAACCAATTGTCTCTGTTTATAATAAGTTCCAAGATTGGTACTTAGGATGTGGTGGTAAGCCAGGAAAAAAGTCCTCAGAAGTATGAGCAAGGTGGCTGTGTAGAAGAAACAGGGAGTTCAAAGGCAGGGAGGCCTAAAAACTCATCTGCTAAGAAACAGGCACAGTAATTTATTTATGATAACCTGGAGAGATCTAGATTAGACACTGAAAGATAACTTTGGGGCTCTTAATAGAAAAATATACAGTCAATGTAAATAACCTTTCAGTGACATGAAATGAAATTTTAGTAAGAGAAGATTTGATCTCATCTGTGGCAACCTGATGAATAGAGACACTGAAAATCCAGCCCCCCACAATCTCCCTTCTAGCACAAAGATGTTCTGTCATTAGGGGACAGGAAGAGGGCCACACAGAAGGACAGGGGAAATAAGAGTGGTTCCACATCTTATGGTGTCAGATGCCAAGTCTGGTTCCTGTTACACACCGAGGTGCAGCTATGAAGATTCAGTATGATATAGTGTCTCTGTAACATCCTCGGCATGTTTTTCTCTTACTGATCCAAATCTGTCATCTTAAAATTATGTAAATATAAGAGCTGATCTATGTTCATTTTAAAGAACAAAACTGAGATTAGGATCCTCTTGGATTCTTCCCATGGTGTCCTAAAGAAACATCAAAAGTCCCAGAAAGATTCGATGTCCAGTGGGAATGGTTGGTCAGACCCTGAGGAAGATGTATAAAGGAAATATAAGATCCAGATTCATAAAGTCTTAAGATATTAGCTACCAAGAAACAACAGCATTTGTTTTTTCTAAAAGAATCTACAAGTGTAAAGAGACAGAAAAATATAGCAGGCAAGATTCTAGGAGAACAGAGATTGTCTGAAGCAATTCAGACAATAGAAATATGGAACACAAGCATTCATTAGTTTCCAAAATATGCTTTCAGAGATAATTGTTGCCTGCTTGGAACAAATCTAAATACCTGACCTTGGAGGAAAACACCTACATGTATGAAATGGCTCTTCAGTCTCTCTCTAAATCAAATTTTGAAAGAAATAATTTTCTACCCTCTGATAACTCAAGTAAAATGATTAGAGACTCTTCACATAGTTTCTTTGTACTAACAAAATCTGTCTTCAAAAGGTTAGAGGTTTTCATCCCTCTCTTCAATGAATAAAATAATCTCCAGGCTGATATTGCTTAAATTGGGTCAGAAGATAAACATTGCTAGAAAAGAAAAAGAAAGAGAATGACTTTTATTTAGACTTTGACATAATTTATTGTATTTGGGACTACGCATAAAAGGAGGAAAAATGAAACAAAATCTTCAAACTAAAGTTTCATATAACTGCAGGGAAACACATTCACCATCTATCTGATGGTTTTAGAGAAGTTCCCAAATGGTATGAAGTTACTCTGCACAGTAGGCATGTTGAGTCATGAGGGAAAACAGCTCACAGATGACTACAGCCAATGCAGAAAAGCAGGTAAGGTGACTTTCCAACTCTGCTTTCTCACTAGAAGGCCCATACTGCTGCGTTCTGTGTACAGGAAATCTCCGTTACTGCATCCCATGTTTGCATCACTTTGCCTGCTGCAAATCATTAACTTAGTAGCTCACATAAAGCTGTTGTGTGTTAGTCTCAATTAGCTCAACTTGAGTGACCCCTTCTTCCCTTTGTACTCACTGCAATGTGCTATTGTAAGGTATCTGCTGTCCTGGGCATGTCTATAAACACACTGAGGACAAGGTCTGTGTGAAGTGCAATAATCCTCAAAGGCATCTCTGAGACTGGCGGCCTTAGCATAACTTGATAAACAACTAAAAGTGCGAGTGCTTAGGTCCCAGCCCAGAGCTGCCAAATCAGAAACACGTGAAAGCTGGAGGCGGAGCATAAACTTCTTCATGAGGCATTCACCCCACCCCAAGCACTTTCAAAAAGACAATGAGACAGATTAACTCCTGGCAACACCGAGCCAACCTCGAGAAGATGATAATGAGCATCAAAGAACGTCCTTATGGAGATGGCTTCAAATGTAACAACCTAGCCACTGGGCAAAATGTCCTCATTTCTACCACAGACAAAATCCAGCCTAAAAATGGGCAAGCTTGGATGCAGGCAGAGTTGATTACCAAACTCTGCCAAGACAGGGTAAGCAAGTCTTCAATAGTTCGGCCTCACAAATATGTCTGTCAGATATACTATGCCAGAAGGCTGAAGAAGATGCCCTAACATTACAGAGAGTTTGGGTGACTGCTCAGGTAGCAAACTGTCTCTGTCATCTTCTCATTTGGGAAGCTGCTAACCTGCACCTCCTGTATACTCAGGTAATTAAATGTATTCCTTCTCAAATCTCTGATGGGATTGAAGACCAGACAGGTTAGTTTTACAATTAAGCTTAGTTGTTTAGGGATTAAGATATTTTTAGGTCTAGATAGATGTTTTAAGTCGATAATGATGAGATATAATAGATATTAATTTATATTCAAATTTTAGATGCACCAAGATAGGAAAGATGTTTGCTTCAAGCCTGCCAAATACAAATAGCCAAAACACTAAGAATGTAACACATAATTCCTTATTGTTTCATGGTTCTTCTTTCTGTAGCTAGTTTATTATATATATGTGTAATAATATAAATATATATGTAAAAAATAAAAATATTTAATAAAAAAGAAAGAAAAGAAAGGAATTATGGGTAATTGAGCTCAACACTTTGCTGGAAAGGGTCTTTGTGGCAATTCACAGTAGTCAGCAACAGTCTTGAGAACCACTAGTGATCATACACAGTGCCAAACCCAGTGCAACAACTAGCAGGTAAAATTAAGCTTATAAGCAAAGCTGTGCATTAATGTTTTCAACATATTCGGCACAGCTCATCACACTCTCCTAGAGATCATCTGTCCTATGCAAAAGTGAAATATCAGCCTATCCACACCAATTCACACTACATTGCTCCTTTGTAGGACAGTTGCCAATGCCAAGCATCCTAATGGTGTCTGTTTTAGCATTAAATTGTAGTTGATGACCAAGGGCATCAGAGAAGGCTTCTGACTTAAGTACCAGCTCTTACATTACTGTGGACTCCTTAAGGTTGGTTGCATGTTCCTTTTTAAAGGAGAACCAAATTGTAAGAAGTAGGCAGCAAACTATAGATATAGATAATAGATATAGATATATAGTTATATCAATAAGTGAATTAATTAAAACTCCAGAAAATGAACTTCCAAACTATGATGGACCCAGCAGTGAAGGTTATATATAAATACCTACTCTACTCATAAGCTCCATCTTCAGAAGGGCTCCTGCATCAGGGTAGACTAGAAAACATCAAACCAGTTGACATTCAATAGTGTACATTCTCCACTTGCTCTGTCTACACCAAGAAAAATATAAGCTTGAACTCAGAAAAATTAGAATAATTTTGTCAAAAGATTATTCAAACTGGAAATGGTGGTGTATGGCTTTAATCCCATGACTAGAGGGGCAGAGGCAGGTGAATTTCTGTGATTTTGAAGGCAGCCTGGTGAAGAGAATAAGTTTCAGGACAACCAGGGATATATATATATATATATGTGTGTGTGTGTGTGTGTGTGTGTGTGTGTGTGTATGTGTGTGTATGTATGTATATATATTTGTGTGTGTGTGTGTGTGTGTGTGTGTGTGTGCAAATATGCCAATGGAGGAATACTTTTACTGTCAATGTCTTTAGAACATAAATTCCTCAGCTTTTTAACACTGCAAGGAATTTCTAAAGTCATCCTGCAAGGAGAAAATTCTTAGCTTTAGAGGTTGCAGTCAATGATTATTTGTACTGCTTTTGACCCTGTGACATAGCAGTACATCATGAAAAACACAACTGTTTGGAAGGAAAGCTCAAAGGCTCATGTGTTATACATTGCATCTTCAGAAACCAGTGCTACCAGGATGTGATTTTTTGTGAGGTGATGCTTAGCAAAAGAAAGTTGTTACTGGTTGTTTCCTTGAAAAGATTATTGGTACCTCAGCCCTATCCTGTCTCTCTCATGGAACTCATTGGCTGCCCTGAGCTAAGCTGGTTTGCCGCATCATGTGCTTTGAAAGGGAATGAGCTGACTATGGGTTAAAACTTCATTGTGAACCAAAATAAACCTCCCTCCCTTCCTTTTAAGTAATCTTTATGGTATTTCATCACACTGATGGATAGCTAAGAAAATAGAAGCATGAGGTGGAATAAAACCACACACCTTGTGGTTGGGAGAAAGAAAACAAAGAAGTGGTCTTCATCACACGTCTTAGTGTTTCCACTAACTTGCAATATTGGCATACTGGGGGCTAAGTCTTTATCAATATGGAATGTTAAGTCTCATTCTAGATCCAAAGCTATAACTGGGCTCCAAAGAAGAAAGCAGGTCAGCTAGCAATGTTCAGATAGACAGTAGCTCTCTAGTTGTTTTTAAACGTTCACAGTGGTCCTGCTTCATCTGACTAACCACAGCAACCCCTTTAGCTGCTATGAGGTTGTGTCTCCCTCGTCCCTTCATAAATATTCAAATAGGCTAGAGAAGAGCTGCAAAGATATGGACACTCTTCCCAAAACCAACCTTCTGTGTTGCAGAATGTAGAAAGTGTTCACTGTGGTAGAGAATCTGTAGTTTTATTGGGCATGATTTCAGAATAGCCTTATAAAATTGAAACTTAGTTCTGATTGCTCACTTTCACACTTATTGCCAATTTCAATTTATATAGTACACAGACTATATTATCCTAACCACATGAAGCTAAACTTGTGTAAAAGATGTATTTTATTTCAGATACAAACATACATATACTTCTCATGAGTAATGGATTAACATTTTTCCAGCTCAATTCTATACATTTTCCCCATGATTTAGAATGTGCTGTCCTGGATCTTTTTCCTAAGCCGGATACCAAAAGCCAGGTTTTTCCCCAAATTCTGTCCA
Source organism: Acomys minous (assembly GCF_964271855.1). Lineage (NCBI taxonomy): Eukaryota > Metazoa > Chordata > Mammalia > Rodentia > Muridae > Acomys > Acomys minous. The sequence continues at coordinate 9,190,472 of NC_140501.1, read as the reverse complement.
TTCTAGTTCAATTATTTTCCAAATTGATCCTGCAAAATAATAGCTCCATTTCTTTTTTCTTTTCTTTTCTTTTTTTAAATTTAATTAATTTATTCAGATTACATCTCAATTGCTAACCCCTCACTTTTATCCTCCCATTCCTCTCTCCCTTTTCACCTTTTCCCTCTTTCACCCTATTTCCCCTCCTCTAGGTCTGTGACAGAAGGGGACCTCCTCCCCCACTGTATGGTCACAGCCTACCAAGTCTCATCTTTTTCTGAAGGTGTGCACAATATTTTCAAAGTCCAATTCCTTTTCCTGGGCCACTTTCTTTGCCTGCCTGATACAGCTCCATCTCCTCGTTAAGTACCTTAGTCTATGCGTCTCTACTTTCCTAATGTCCTCTTCTCATCTCATTCATGGCCGTACATTGAAGTTATTTTTATAAAACAGTGTTTTGGTCTCTTAGCTTATTTCTGTTGTTGTTGTTGTTCATCTATAATTTATTGTAATTATTTAAATTCAAATATACCAAATCAATCTGTTTAAAAACCCCATTTTTATTTTTCATGCAGTATGACTCATTGGCAGGAAGCCTTCATACCATCCAAATAAAGTTGCTTTCTGCATTTTTCCAGTATACTGTAGTTGCATGTTTGCCTATCATTTCTCTAACAACTCTTGCTACAATAGCTTGATATTTAATTTTTCTTCCCTGCTTACCAACTAAAAAATGTTAGAAAAATTCTTTGACAGTTATTACTTCTGCTTCTTTCTTCTTTCTTTCTTGCTGTTTCTGTCTTCTTTCTTTCTTTCTCTTATTTATTCAGATTACATCCCAATTGTTATCCCCTCACTTGTATCTTCCTATTCTCCCTCCCTTTTTCACCCTATTCCTCTCCCTTAGACCTGTGACAGAAGAGGACCTCCTCCATCGGCTACCACATAAATAACTGAGACTCCTGGATAATGCAAGGCTTCACAGCACAACCTTGGGCAGTTGAAGTCTGTTCTTAACCTTCCATGCTATTTTGTCTTACTCGCAGCAAACATCCCAGCAATAGTTGCTCTTTGTAGCTTTCCTCTGCTCCAGCTCCTTCCTCATGATCTTCCTTGGCTGAATCCCCTGGTTGAGTCCCCTACTTCCTCTCCTAACTCCTCCCCTTCTGGCTAGCTGGAAGTCCAGCCCTCTTCTCTCCTCCGCTCATCAATTGGCTGTAAGCTACTTTATTAACATATCCGGAGGACACTTGGGGAGTAGAGTACACACAACACATAGACAATAAATTCTTGAAACAAACTTTGCAAACAGGCATGGTGTTACAGAAATCAGCATTTAAACTACACAAAAACCTTATGTCTACAGCTGTAGGTATCATCTACTGAATGATTGAAAATGCACACTTCATCCTTCTAAGCATCTGCCTCATATAACCCACTTACTATTAGACATCTATCTCAACACAGCTTTTACAGTTCTTCAGATTCATATTTCTAAAACATGCTTCGTAGTCTACTCCTCCAAATCCTAGCCCATCCTCAAATGTGGCCATGCTCTTAGTCTTTACAAACAACTCCCCAAATTGTGTCCATTCCAATCAGTTATACCTTTTTAAATCTTAAATCCATCTAGTTGGCTCTATCCCAGTACTCCCACATTGTCCAAACCACAGCATGTCAATTAAGGGACCCACCTGTCTCCTGGTACATATTACAATACAACCTCTTGACATTGTTTATAACTGTAAACCTTATCAAGTTGTTCCTTCCTATCACACCCTCTTGCTCTAATAAAGAGGTATGTCTATCTTCAGTGTAACTCAGAGACTTTGCTTCAAGTCTCACTGAACCAGTGCTTGAAGTGTCCAATTGATTCCCATTCATTTACCTCTTGCTTATTTTTATCCTCCATGTCCAACCAAACTGGCTTGTGTTCTCCAGTTAAGCATTTCTTTATCCCAAGGTCCTTATTCTCAGTGTTTCCTCTGGCAACATTGTGTTCTTACATCATATTTATTGGAATCCAACCAAGTTTAATTTAATATCATGTTCTCAAAGATACTATGTCAGACTGTATTTTTCTCAAAATTGGTGCAGTACAGTAAGATACATTATTACCATATATAGTTACATATGCACTCACAGAATGTTGGTCATTTAAGGACAAGCCTATTTCACCTGTCCTTTCTCCTAAGATGTCTTTTGAGTATACCAACCTGAATACATAATAGGTCACTTCCGGTGCTGAGTCAACAAATGGATGTAGCTTTTGTCTGCTAGACGAGATTTGCTATCTGTTTCTCAGGATGTTCATGTTTGAAACTCAACCATAGTATTATAAGTAGCCGGATGCAGAAGCTTATGTGCTTCCCTGGCTAAAATCCTAACTTATAGCTAGCATAATGCCCCAGACATCTGAGTGAATGTCTTCCTGCAGACTCTAGCCTTCTCGCTATGACTCCTCCTGCTGAGTTCCCAGACATCAAAGGGCAAAAGGCCACTTATCTCACTATGCTCTGTTTGACTTCCTAGCATGCTGAATCTGTGAGCACAATAGGTCTTTCTGAAGCTACCACATTTGAAGTTAATGTATGATCCCTTCCTGATGGATGGGGAAATGTCTTCCCTTGTGCTTTTTAGACTAGTCATTGCTATTCTAGACATATGCATCCCTCTTAGTTCTTTCAACTTCGCCTTTAATGTCCACCTTCCCTTCTACCTTAGAAGGATGATAAGGCTGTGGAGTCTTTCAGCTTTATTCATCACTATATTCGTAGTGTATCCAGTAAATATGTATTAACTTATTGAATGAAATTCTTCTAGAAATTATTAAGGAAAGAGCAGTGTGATATTCAGAACTTGAAAGAGAAACTTAAATGAGTAGTGTGGACATTGTGAGTCCTTTCATAGTAAATTAATTAATAGGCGAGGCTAGATTTTGTGCAGGGGGGGCTGCTTTCTGGGTGTGTTTTCTTTATGAGATGAGAGTATCTCAGGCTGAAAGAAGATGGGCTGCTGGCATGACTTATGCATAGAGGAATGTCAAAGCCAAAACCATAAAACTAGTGAACTTTTTTAAGTCACTTGGGCAGTTGGGGGTTGTGACTTGTGCCTTTATTCCCAGCATTCGAGAGGCAGAGGCAGGCAGATCTTTGTGAATTCAGGACCAGTCTGGTCTACAAAGTGAGTACAGGACAACCAGGGCTATTACACAGAGAAACCCTGTCTCAGAAAAAAAAATTTTTTTTCAAAAAAAACAAACACACCACACACACACACACACACACACACACACACATACACACACACACACACACAAACACACACACACACTAAAAAAAATCACTTGGATATGTTAAAGTTTCCCAGTGTCTTCGGGAAGTTAGATAGGCAAATGACTATGTCATTATAGAAGTGAGGAAAGTGGCAAAAAGACATGTAACATGATGCCAATATATAATCCATGGCACCAATCCAAGACACAAAGTAACAATGTCTTAGCAGTTACATTGAGGCCCAGACAAAAAGAAGATACTGTGTGTGATACACTATTACCTTGCACAAGTATACCACCTCATTGAAACTGAAATGGATAAAGAACATTTTCCCATATCATTAGGATAAATAATATTTATTAAGAAAGATTTATAATAATAAATGTAAACATTATATGAACAGACTCACTAATACCATTTTCCTGAATGGTATTGTATTCATATTCCGCAATTTTATTTTGTCAAAATTTTTTATTATTTTAAACCTATGTATTTTTATTTTAGTATTTTTGAGTTTTTGTCTGCATGCATGTCTATACACTATGTCCATATCCAGTGTCCACAGAGGCTACTGAAGGAGGTAAAGTCATCTAGAATTGAAGGTGATGCTGAGACGCTGTGGTGCTGCTGGGATTGAACCTGGGTCTCCAGGAAGAGCAGCCAGTGTTCTGAATCACTAAACCATCTCTCCAGTCAATCTTTAGTTGGTTTTTTAAAGATTTTTGTTTCTCATTATGTCCATATTTGTACTTCATTACCATAAAATTATATGTTTTCAAAACTGATTTAATGCAGCATTTAAAATTGAGGAAAACATGTGATGTAAAAATAGATCTTTGAAGACCTTATAAATAAAGTTATTTCCATAGCTATTAAAATCCTATGACACTGCAAAGTGGATAAATAAACACAGATACAAGGAAACTCTGTAAAAGGAAATCAACATTCTTTTGCACAAAGAAAACACAATAATAAGGTATTCCATGGATTAGTGCCAAAATATGTTCAGGCTTTCACGAATATAGAAGAGAAGGAGCAATAAATTCCCTACAACTGCAGTTCAAATCCATGCACTTTGAGATAATAAAACGCCCAGTCAGAATGGGCTTGTCGTGAAAGATTTCTGCAGTGGATAGGAAAATGCCAATAGAGCATTACTGTAAGCATATGTAAGACAATGTATTAGGCAAACGGCCGTCCAAATCCCATTTACAATCTAACTTTGTCTGAGCTATCAGCAAAACTCAGGGAACAGTCAGAGAGCGCCTTACACAGTAGAAATCCCTGAAGGCATCCATGTAGTGTGTGCCTCTAGCACATGCCTTTAAACAGAAAGTCTTCCCAGTGTCACAGTGGAAAAGTACCCAGGCATGTAGACTCTATTCAGCAACTAATTCCTGAACTTTCTGAATCAATCTCACAGCTCAGGCAGTCTCTCTCTTTCTTCTCTTCCTGCTACAAACCTCAGCATTCATTTCCTTTATGATAACTGCTCAGCTCACAGATTTGGCAACCAAAGCTACTATAAGCCTAAAACCTGCCCACCCACCCACTGCAAATTGTTTCCAGCAACCTTCTTGGTGTGTCTGTGTGACCTTCATCCTGGGTAAGTAGTACCCTGCTCAGCACAGAGAGCTCCCCGGGAATACTAAACAAAGTGTTCCACTGAAGCTCAAAAAGCAACGAAGCAACAAACAGTACTGTTATGTGTTCTTTTTAAGCATGAAGATAGCTCACTTTCTGTAATGAAGACATAAAGAAATATTTACCTTACTGAATTCTGCCTGTATGCGCCCTTACTACATGGCATTGGTGCAGGAAAAGTTATCTAAATTTGCCCTAATTTGTGCTATTTTGGAAGAATACAAATTTTGCTTACCTGGTTTCTCACTAAGTGCCATTACATCAATGTATAATGTTCTTCGTTTAAATTACAGTATTGTAAAAAAAAATTAATAGGAGCATAAACAGGCAAGAATAGCAGCAGAATCCTTAATGCCTCTGCTGTCTAATTTACAATGTGTGTAATAGTAAGGACAGTTTTTGAAATACCAGTATTACACAACTGGACTGCAGCAACAGAATATTAATGGATTTGTCACGTTATATCTTTTAACTCTGCCATCGAGTGCCACCTGAATAACTGATCTGCAGATATTATCAAATTACACATGTCTTTCTTTTAATTAAAATGAATTCCATATTATATTCAGTTTTCCTTATTAAAACAGAACAAAACAACAGATTGCGCTGATTACCATATTAGCATATAGGGTTCTCTAATTCCACATGATGGAACTCTTTCCTGTGAACTTTCATTTCTTATTCTGCAGACTCTCAGCAAAAGCTGTCAGAATTAGAAGTGTCTGTGATGAAATGCTACAATTCCCTTTACATCTACAGTGTCCCAAACACAACAAAGGCAGATTTTTAAAAGAGATTGCAACCATTTGTTCATGCCTTCAATACTCAAGTTTCAAAATGCAGACCCTTCTGAATGGGAGTGCAGTGTGTGTCTGCCATCTACCGGAACATTGGCATATTGCAGTTTCCATCATTTTGCAGTGGTACAATCAAGACAATAGTAATTAAGTCAGATTCAGTAGACACTTGGGGACAATTTTTCCTAGCTCTACTATACTCAGTATACTGTCTTCCAATATTTCCAGGAAAATATATCCCAAAATTAAATAGATTAAGAAATTCTTGAGAATAGTTCTTCTGGGGTAAAAACTAATGTGCATATTGAAAACACTTTTTAACAAGTTAAAATACTTTAAGAAGACTAGAGGAAGTGTCTAGATTTCCAAAACTAGGGATCTAAATAACAGGAAGAAAATGTATAATATCCAACAGAAGCATTAAAAGTTCCCATGGATGTTAATTTGGGTTCAAAGATGATTCTTTTTCCATAAGCAAAATCAACCTGGCAATGAAGTATAGAGAATTTGTAGAAACTCCACAAATATTGCTCAACCATGTTCATTATCTATTTATTCACAAAAGTGAGGGAATGGGGGAAACAACTAAATGTTCTCCAACTAATTAATGAATAATGAAAATGTGACATACATTTAGCTGTTTAGAAAAAGTGAAATTCAGAGGTGAATGAATAGATATAGAAAATAATAAATTAATTCAGATAACCCAAACCTAGAAAGACAAATGCCATATGTTCTCCATTATTTGTGGATTCTCCCTCTCAATCTTCAGATGCGAGTATATAATCTGGAGTAATCATAGTAGCCAAGAAAGTAAAGAGACCACTGGGGAGGGGGGAAGCTCAAGAGAGGAGGAAAGGAGGACACAGGAAGAAGAAATGGAAAGTAGGGCGTGGGCTTTAGCTAGGAGAGATGGGAGGATGGAGAAATGACAGTCCTTCTTCCTTCTGGAGGAAGTATGGTATGCCTTACGTCTCTCGCCCACTGTGCATTTTCTTCCCATAAGCCTTCTGCCCTCAAGCTCTCTTTGGTGCATCTTACCTTTGCAAGCACTCTTTTCGTTCTTTAACCTTTTAATGGGTATGCCAGAAGTCATCTCAGATGCCTCTTCTTTGACTGATCCTGATTCCATTAGAATCAGCTCGGCAAATAACTTGACAAGAAGAGTTTTATTTTTAAACCTGGGGTCACTTACTTGAGTGTTTGTAGGTGAAACTGATAACATGTTCAATCATGGAAGAAAAGGCATTTGTGTTACTATTATGAAAGTCTCAATTAGGTTAGCCTATTGTTTATGCCTAATAGAAATTGAGTTTGCGTGAAATCAAATGAATTAATAAGACATCATAGAGATAAAATATTTATAATAGACAAGCTATGGGGTGCAGAAGTTGAGTTGAAAGATCTGATATAAAACTTATTCTAGTATTCTGGGTCTGGAATGTTTGTGGTGAGGCTAATGTTTGGGAATTCAAGTTGAGAACTAATTTGAGTATCTTCTAAAAAAATTGATATAGAATCAGTCAATATTAAGACTATTCATCGTTGTAGTAGTTAGAGAAAAAATTCAAGGCAGTTAACTTAAATTTCATCTGCTCTAGTTACTTTTAATGTACAAGTGAGCATTATAAACTGTAAGTGCCATATTGTTCCCCCAGACCCTGGAAACGTGTGCCACTATTACTGGGTTTTCATGCAAAACTAAGTACATATGCTATATGACAGTAAAGATGAATGCAAAATCAATGTCATTGTAGAAACTTAGAATTTTTATTATAAACTGTATTTTAGATGAAAAGCACAGGTCTCAGGTATCAGAGAATAACAGTGTAAAGCAATTCTTATCTAGGATACAGATCAGCCAAGTTGTAGGGTAATTAATTTCTCTTCCATCTAATTCTAGAACTTCCCATAACCTCATAGAATTTTCATACCATTTAATTTTTGGTTGAAAAAAATAATAATTAAAACCTTAGTGTTCAAATACTTACAATGTTTTAGAATGCATCTGTAGAATATTATTTACTTTTAAGATGCCCTTCCACATATCCACATGTCAATAACTGCTAATCCTTGAAGGTTACATATCACCACAGTTTTATTGTATGATTCTATGGGCAGCAATCTCCTCTAGTCGAGCCATGGAGCACTGAGTACACTGGCCAATGGACACGTAGACATGGACGAGATAAGTTCTTTTATTTATATGACAGACTAAGGTCACGTTATCCCTCACTGTTGCTGATATTAAGAGGAAGGCAAGCACTCCTGGATTCTCACACAATTTTATAAATGCTGGATTTTCTTGTTTCTCATCTGTGCCCAGAAATGGGGGCTCTATATCCTCTAATATAACTAAAGATAAGAAAATTAATTCTAAATTTAAAACCTACTTAAAATCCAATGCTATGTAGCAGACTGGACAAAGAAAAATTAGCTCCATGGTGAAACTTTTCCTTTTCCTTCATTATTTGGGACAAAAAAAAAAAATAACTTCATTTGTAAAAGAATGGTATTAAGGCCCCTTTTTAAAGAGAAAATGGATTGTATTCTGACCCTTGGCAAGCCTATGGAAATTAACACTCAGTAGAATGAATAATATGAACCCTAGTTTGAGAACTTGCTTTAGGCAACATATGTCATGCAGGCAACCTCTTCACACTTCCCTTGAGGCCAGAAGAGAATTTGACAGGGTAGAAACCAAATAGCACATTGCCCTCAGACTGAAATATTGCTGAGGCCACGGCCATTTCCTCTTCCCTTTAAGAAAACTAAGACCCACACACCGCGTGACAGTTAATTCCTTTCAAATAAATTTGTTTTGTGCAGATCCAGTGGTGAAGAAAAGATTAATCTTCAAGCAAAATACCAGCAAAAGCATAAACATGTTTTTTCCTACCTGCAGCAATGAATTAAACATTTCTTTGGGGGCAGAACAAAAGCCTTTGCTGTGTTTGAATGCCCTGGAGCTAATATAGTGGCGTTCAAAATTTTTCATGGCGCTGATTTATTACAGTTGTTCTGCATAACCCAGAAGCCACTTCAAATTAAATCATCTCACCACTGTGATGATTCTCCACTGGAGAATTTACCAGGAAATAGTTAAAATGCAAATAATCATATTGAAAAATTGATCCTTAATAAGTGATTATAATTTTGTAAGTAAAAACTGTATGAAGAAGCAAAATTTGAAGACTTCTCGTGGTTGCTGTATGCAGTCAATTATATATTTTTCTGAGAATATAAATCTATGTAGTTGTTAAATTATAGTACTAAGAGGTTCTTTTTTAAAAATCGTGTGCCATGGTAATTAAATTTTAAATTTGTAAGCAGAACATAAAAATCTTATGAATACTAAATCTGCTTATTTCACATGTCACTAAACAAGACAATGCCTTCTAAATTTTCATTTTTTAACTTAACTAAGGTGACTCTGCCTTTGTGAAAAAGAGCTTCCATACTCTCAAGTCAAATACTATGAAGTACTCAAAAATGGAAGCAGATACTGGAGGTGGGGTTTCAGATATACTTTTCCATATCAAATTTAGATTCTGCATGGGACTTAAATTACCTGCCAGTGTTGAATGCATCTTACATTTGCAATGTAAGTATATTTGTAAGTATTAGCTTATTTTTGACAATATCATACGTTGACATAGTATACTGTGATTATATTCACCTCTCACTCATTACCTTCTCTTGCTCTCTTTTCACTCCTGCTGATCTCCTTCTCAGTTAGACACCTCGTGTGTGTGTGTGTGTGTGTGTGTGTGTGTGTGTGTGTGTGTGTGTGTGTGTTGTACAAGTGATTCTGGATGCTATGTGTTCATGATTGCAGCACCCATATTAAATCCACCAAATAGCATTCCAGAATATTAGTCCCTATCTACTGATCCTTACATTCTTCCCACACCCCCTCCTCCCCTGTTCCCTGAGTGCCTTTGACAGGGTAACATGGATGTCCCACTTGGAGCTGAGAACTCAACAGTCTCTTATCACCAGGGTTTGGCCAGGTATGATCATCTGGTTCTATATTCTGTCTCCTTTATTTTGAGTACTCGGGCAAATACAAATGTTGGCTAATTTACTTAAGCATTCATTTTCTATTTAGTATAAGATGTGGACAAATACATGTCTTTGGGGATGATAGAAAATGTAGACATTTGGCTTTCGGATCCAAGTTTATTAGAAGAATGGGGGAAGTGACATTTTGTTTGAGAACATTTTCTTCTAATGTGAATTCCATATTACTGCCAACTGACACTTCGGAGCCCCCATTCTCTCATGCGTAAAATGAGGCAGTAGCATCAGCCCTGAAGCCCTGACAGGACTGAGTTTGTCAAGCACAATGGAAAGCATGTGGGGTTTGGCTGTGAATGCATAGCTCTACCTGTTTGATTCTTGCTGTTGTTTCCTTATCTCAGCACAGTGTTTTTGATAGAATGATATTTTCTTCTGACCACTGATTTAAGATCTTCCTTTTTAACCTATAGTATATGGATATAATTCTGTTTGTTTTCTAATGAGACAAAGAAAAGGGATAGATCTGAGTGAGAGTGTAAGTGAGGAGGTGCTTAGAAGAGTAGAGAAAGGAAAAACTAACACCATAATATACCATGTGAGAAAAAAATCCATTTTCAATAAAAGGAAACAAGAGACTATGGTTTCAGCTTAATTTGCTTTTGTATTTTTGTCTAGGGAGGACTCTGTAATTACAGACTGCTGGTGTGTTCATATCCAGCCACTTGCATTATCAACAATGGTCCCTCGGGCCGAACACAAAAACTTATCTAAAAAAGACTCTAAACAAGTGTGCCTGGCTATGGGTCAAGATTTGTCAATTAAAACCTCATTACAAGCACTACACAAAAATCAAACACCTCTGTCAAGGTCAGAGTTAAAATAAATACCTATAACTTTTCGCAGCCAAACAACTAGCATATGCTTAGTTGAGTTGCCCATAGAGAGGCACACTAGTTTAACAGGAAAACCACAGCGCCAAGAGGCCAAAATTTGCTTTCCCAGACTGTCCTGTGGTTAATAGATTCTGGATATGACATTTAAATCTTTGATTTGCAGTTTCTTTATCTACGTAATAGTAGCAAATCACACACCCTGTCTACTTTAGTTATTAAAATGATAAAATAGAGAAACGCATAAATTTTCCAAGAGCAGCTCTTGCCCTCAGTGAACTCAATACGAAGCCTCCATAGAGAAGTGCCTCTTCCGCTCTAGAGGACATGGTACTGTCGTGTCAGCACAACCACAGCCAAATGTCAGCAAAACCCATCCTGCCAAAAAGAAACACTGCCATGGCAAGAAAATGAATATCGCCTTGTGTGCCTTGCCCATTAGACTTACTCTTTAAACATGTTTAATTTACACCAAGACTAGGTAAAATGACCTTACCGGGCAAAATAAGGGGAAATGTGTTACAAACAGGAAATAATGTACAAAATGGGCCATAAAAGAACAAAATGAGACAAACTTCACCGTTCTGCTAAGTACCAACCTGGTTATTATTAATAGCACATCAGTAATTAAATTTTTTATTTTTTTATTCGTAGGAAGCATTTACTCTTGTTAGCCTTTCCACTGGATGGTATTTGAGTACTTAATTCCATAGGCAATATGAAAACAATGCTGTACAGACTGTGTGTGTGTGTGTGTGTGTGTGTGTGTGTGTGTGTGTGTGTGTGTGTGCGCGCACAGGCATAGGGAGTGAGCTGAGCAGGACAGGAAGAGGAAAAGAGAACAATACTATTGATAAGCTCCTCGGGTTGCATGACTAACACAAAACAGGCACATCTAACTGCTGATTCTGTTACCCTTCCTCATTTTCAACTCCCTTGTCTCTGCAAGCTGTATGTTAGGTAGATAATTAGTACCAGTAATAATTGCCTTGCCTCCTGAAGAATGGATTAGACTTTTGCTAAAAGTGTGCAGACACTGAATACTTCATTCCCCAAGTACTGCTAAGACCAAGTTAAAGACAGAATTGCCTAGCAAGTAGGAGTGGGATTATGTTTTTCTTTCCCATCCAAAGGGAAATAAACATAATATATTTTATTAATTTATTCATATTACATCTCAACTGTTATCCCATTCCTTGTATCTTCCCATTCCTCGTTCCCTCTCGTTTTCCCCTTACTTCCCTCCCCTATGGCTGTGATTGAGGGGGATCTCCTCCCCCTGTATATGCTCATAGAGTATCAAGTCTCTTCTTGGTAGCCTGCTATTCTTCCTCTGAGTGCCACGAAGCCTCCCCATTCAGGGGATGTGGTCAAATATGGGGTACCAGAGTTCCTATGAAAATCAGACCCCACTCTCCACTCAACTGTGGAGAATGTCCTGTCCATTGGCTAGGTCTGTGTAGGGGTTTGAAGTTTACTGCACGTATTGTCCTTGGCTGGTTCCATAGTTTGAGCAGGACCCCTGGGCCCAGATCTGCCCATCATAATATTCTTCTTGTAGGTTTCTAGGACCCTCTGGATTCTTCTATTTCCCCATTCTCCTATGCTTCTCTCACCTAGATCCCAATAGGATGTCCTCCCCTCTGTCCCACTTTCCTGGTAAGTGAAGACTTTTATGGGACATATCCCTTGGGCTAGCGTCCAGACATAAGTGAGTATATACCGTTTGACTCTTTCTGCTTCTGGGTTAACTCACTCATTATGATCATTTCTAGTTCAATCAATTTGTCCACAAATTCAGAAAGTCCTTGTTTTTAATAGCTGAGTAGTATTCCATAGTGTAAATGTACCACAGTTTCTTTATCCATTCTTCTACTGAGGGACACTTAGGCTGTTTCTATGATCTGGCTATTATGAATAAGGCTGCTAATGAACATGGTTGAGCAAATGTTCTTGTTGTGTGCTGGAGCATCTTCTGGGTATATTCCAAGGAGTGGAACAGCTGGGTCTTGAGGAAGTCCTATTCCCAGTTTTCTGATATAGTGCCAGATAGATTTCCAAAGTGGTTGTACTAGTTTGCATTCCCACCAGCAATGAAGAAGTGTTCCTCTCTCTCCACATCCTTGCCAGCATGTGAATTTTTTATCTTAGCCATCTTGATGGATGTAAAATGGAATCTTAGACTTGTTTTGATTTGCATTTTCCTGATGACTAAGGATGTTGAGCATTTCTTTAAGTGTTTCTCAGTCATTCGATATTCCTCTGTTGAGAATTCTCTGTTTAGTTCTGGAGCCCCATTTCTCAATTGGGTTATTTGGTTTGGTGGTGTTTAATTTCTTGAGTTCTTTATATGTTTTGGATATTAAACCTTTGTCAGATGTAGGGTTGGTGAAGATCATTTCCCAGTCTGTAGGCTGTTGCTTTGTTCTGTTAACAGTGTCTCCTGCCTTACATAAGCTTCTCAGCCTCATGTTGTCCCATTTATTAATTGTTGACCTTAAGGCCTGGGCTGTTGGTGTTCTGTTCAGGAGGTTGTCATCTGTGCCAATGTGTTCCAGGCTCTTCCCCACTTTTTCTTCTAACTGACTTAGTGTCTCTGGTTTTATATTGAGGTCTTTGATCCACTTGGATTTGAGTTTTCTGCATGGTGACAAATATAGGTCCAATTGCATTTTTTACACATTGATATCCAGTTAGACCAGCACCATTTGTTGAAGATGCTATCCTTTTTCCATTGAATAGATTTGGCTTCTTTGTCAAAAATCAAGTGACCATATGTGTGTGGATTCATATCTGGGTCTTCATTTCGATTCCACTGATCAACCAGCTTATTACTGTGCCAGTACCATGCTGTTTTAATTACTGTTGCTTTATAGTATAGCTTGAGATTAGGTATGGAGATTCCTCTGGAGGATCTTTTATTGTACAAGATTGTTTTCGCTATTCTGGGTTTTTTGTTTTTTCATATGAAGTTGAGAATTGAACTTTCAATGTCTTTAAAAAATTGTGTAGGTATTTTGATAGGGATTGCATTGAATCTGTAAATTGCTTTTGGTAAAATGGCCATTTTTACTATGTTAATTCTCCCAATCCATGAGCAAGGAAGATCATTGCATCTTCTCATATCATCTTCAATCTCTTTCTTCAGAGTTTTGATATTTTTTTCAAACAAGTCCTTCACTTGCTTGGTTATAGTAACTCCTAAATATTTTATATTGCTTGTGGCTAATGTGAAGGGTATAATTTTCCTAATTTCTTCCTCTGAATGCTTGTTGTTTGGATATAGGAAGGCTACTTACTTTTTTGAGTTAATTTTGTATCCAGCCAATTTGCTGAAGGTGTTTATCAGCTGTAGGAGTTCTCTAGTGGAATTTTGAGTATCATACGTACACTATCATATCATCTGCAAATAGGGATAATTTGACTTTCTCCTTTCCTGTTTGGATTCCCTTCATCTCCTTTTGTTGTCTTATTGCTCTGGCTAGAACTTCCAGTACTATATTGAAGAGATATGGAGAGAGTGGGCAGCCTTGCCTTGTTCCTGATTTTAGAGGAATTTCCTTGAGTATCTCACTATTTCATTTGATTTTGGCTATTGGCTTGCTGTATATAGCTTTTATTATGCTGAGGTATATGCCTTGTATCCCTGATCTCTCCAACACTTTAAACATGAATGGGTGTTGGATTTTATCAAATGCTTTCTCTGCATCTAAGGGGATGATCATATGGGTTTTTTATTTTCAGTTTGTTTATATGGTGGATTTCTGTATATTAAACCATCCCTGCATGCCTGGAATGAAGCCTACCTGGTCATGGTGAATGATATCTTTGATAAAACAGCTTGACATTTTAAGCAATATTCAGACATATTAGTGAAAGAACATTCCTCAGTAGATATTTTTGTATAAAGGTACATATTTCAAAATCTTTTGTATAATAGTTGAAAGACATTAAGTCTTTGAAAATAAACCTGGTCACAAATATTGGAGGCTACTTAACAAACAAAAAAGCAGTGACATGCTTTGATTTAAAGCCAAACAGCTAAAGTACCACAGCCTATTTCTCATTTTAATTCATTGATGAATACATGTCTCTATCATCTTTAAATAAATATCCCAACCATTTACTTTGGTGTGTTGGTAAAAAACACTAAAAAATAGGGCATTACTATCAATTAACACTGGCTCTCTTGAATGTTCTGAAAGCCTTCTTCCAAAAGCTATACACACAGGGCAAAGTCCTATATGTTGCAATTTACTACAAATGCCGAGCTGTGTATTCTTGGAATTATCAAAACACTACAGGAATATTCAGTGGTGAAGATAAACCAAGCCTTTCCAGCCAGTTGCTTTCACAGGACATCAATACAGTGTAATGATGATTTAGGATGCTGCTTAGTTGAACTTAAGTAATTTTCCTTTTCTACTTTGAGATTGTAAATCTGACTAATTGCTTCACAGTCTCTAGAAATGCTTCTTCTTGCTAAGGATAATTGCTATGTCTGATTTTCTTACACCCCAAGTAATTTTATGGAAGGCTTACCTACTGATCTCATTATGCTTCAGGCACCATGCTGTTATTTACCTACTTCAGTCTACTTGATAAATTAAATCCAACCCTTGTTAAATTTACCCCTTCAAGTTACAAGTATCACAATTTAGTAGGGATTAAGTTAAACTAATGGGCATTTTGCTCCTTCTGCACTGACACATACATTAGCTGACCTCAGTTCAGCCATGGGAACACCAACGCTGAAAGCAGTTATAAGACTATTTGTGAAATAGATGTGGTTTTTGGCAAGAGCATTCCATGATAAGTTTTAAAATTGAAAAGTGAGTATATTTTACCATTGCTTCATCAGCTCTTAAATGTAAAAGTGGGAGGCATAGTTGATAAAGGGAAAACAAGAAGATGAAAGTGGTAACAAACAAAGATAATTGCCATCCTGGCCTAACATCTAATTGTAAAGCCACTCATTTTGATAACTGTGTAAGAATCACCCTTTTTACTTCCACTTAACAGCGTTTAAGTTTTTCACTTAGACCCAATTACTTTAGATCCATTAAGAAAACCAATTCACTTTGATGAACCTTCCTCTCCTTGTTGTTGTTGCTGTTGTTGTTTTTGTTGTTGTTGTTGTTGTTGTTGTTGTTGTTGTTGCCATCATCTTCGTCATCATCATTGTCCTGTGTTCACAGTTGGAGAGCAGGGCAAGTCCTTGGTCTTGCCAAGGACATTTCAATTCTGTGAAGCATTCAAGTGTTCTTTTTCTCTCTGGATATTTTATCTTTTGAATGTTTTATTTCCAGTGAAGTCTTTGAGGAAATTCATTTGCATTGGCACTGAAGTGTCACTCACCTGGAACCATCCAGGAACAAGTATTCTCATCTTCCATATTTTGCTTTGGAACATCTCCCTGCAGAAAATGTGTTGACCTAAGGCCGTATGCTCATGCAGCAGAGCGTAGTCTTACGATACGGGCTCAAAAAGGCTGAAGGCAGCTCTGAGATGTGAATGCTAAATAAAGTAGAGCCTATTGCAGTGAAAGAAGGCACCCTTCCATCAAAACAGAGAACTCATGTCTACAAAACTGGACAATTCTATGGTGGGTTGATGTCAACTCAGATGAAAAAATAAATCAGAAATATTAAAATATTTACAAAACCATGAAGTACAATCAACAAGAATACATTTCCTTGCAACCTACTATTGGGAGTTTCCTTTATGGACATGAAATCAGTCAGTAAATTTTTTTATGTAAGTTTGCTTGGCACAAAATTGATCCTGAATTATTTGTGTTGGTGAAACTCATGAATCTCAGAACTTCAGTGAGGTGGATAGTTGAGAATGGTTTGTCTGAGTGGCTCTGACTCAGACTTTTCTCATGAAATAACATGAGCTGAACCGGAAGTGACAAAAAGGGTTGACTAGGCTAAAGAAACTTACACAAGAATGTGGGACTCAAGGCTGTTAGCAGAAGGAAACACTCACATAACTGCTGACAAGACTCCGTGCTGTGTGTGACAGGAGCCCATGGTACCACGTCACACAGACGTCCGCATGTCCTCATTGTGTGGCATCTGTTCTCCTTAGAGTACTCCATAAGATAAGGAAAGAGAAGGTCAGGACACCTTCTGTCTCACGTGCCTCGTACTGTCACATCTTTTATTATCTGCTTTATTATTATTGTTGTTGTTGTTGTTGTTGTTGCTGCTGCTGTTGTTGTTATTTACTTTTACATATACATTTATATTATTACACACATATATATACAATAAACTGTAGACATCAAGAAGGACCATGAAACAATCAGGAATTATTTAAATGTTACATTCATGGTGTTTTGCCTATTTGTATTTGGCAACCTTGGAGAAAATATCTTTCCTATCTTGGTGAGTCTATAACTCTGAATGTAAATCAATATCTATTGTCTGGTTTTTTTTAAAGTATAATAATTAAATACAGTGTAGACTGAAAGGAATGGGGTTTTACAGAAGAATGTTTTAATTCATATATGCCCATAGTGAATTGCTTCTCACCTGAGAACATTTCACTTTAAAGGTTGAAGCCATGTTGTCCATGGGCAGAGAAGCTCCATGGTCCCACCAACTAGACAGCATGCCTCTGTACAATCCTCTGAGCTCAGTGTAGCAGAAACAGGTCTACATTTGAACAGTAGACATCATTGGGGAGGATGAGATGGGGTGTGTGTGTGTGTGTGTGTGTGTGTGTGTGTGTGTGTGTGTGTGTGTCCATACGAGCAGGGTGGTGGCCTTTCTAGATATCTCTCTGACACTGGCTTCAAGAATTGAACTAAAATGAATCCCATTGCCATGAGGAAGTGTGAAAACCTGAGTGTTATGACAAGCACACCCTCCTCTAGATAGCTTCCACGTGACAGCCTAGCCTTGGAAGAGGCCTTGTCTGCAGCCTTGTAGGCAATCTAGCTAAACTATGCCTGGGCTGCTGTCCTACATTGTAAATGATAGATATACATTGCTTTAAGCCAATAAGACTATGATAATTTGTTATGTAGCATTAAAAAATCAAATACATCTCTAAATCCAGGAAAGCTAAGTTTGATTTAATCATGCTTACAAATAAGCCCATTCTTATGTTAGGGATCAGGATCCCCATCCATTAAGCCAAGGGGGTGATATCATAGTCCCAAAAACAATCCTACAAGTTTATTTCATGTACTGAGAAATCAAAGACAAAACAGGTAGAAATGCATGTTTTTCTATTAAATACAGGGAGAAATATTCAGATGCCAAAAACATCCTCCCATTTTATATCTCGAGAATTATTAAATAAACATATCATTATTTTTGGACCAGATAAAACATAAAGTGTCCAACTTCCTCTAGCCCCATCAAACCACTACTTTAGAATAGTATGAAAAAGCATGTCAAGGTGTCACATATATATTGACTTTCGAGATGGACAGGGGAGCTTCTGGACATATAAGAAAAATTGTCTTCCCTCTCCAGGTATGACCCAGATCACTGCCAGCCCTCTTTCCTCCAAGGATGCCTCCTGAGGTGTTCGGCAAAGAAAAATAGTGAAATGCCATTATCCTTCATGACACTGACTTACAACTCAAGCTGACCTCAAGGTCCTGTGGAGTTGGATATGGAACTAAATATAACCCGACCAAAAATTGGCCCAAAGATCAGTGAAAGCGCATGTAGGTTATGCATGCATGGATGGTTACTGAGACCATGATTATTAGAATGGTAATATGCTCAGTAAGTATTACCATTAGCCCCAATTATTCACACTTGCTCCCATCTATTTATGTTATACAGACCTTCGGTTCTTTCACTGGTGGAGACTATTTTCTCTTCTGACCCAGACGTTAGGCTTTGCCACATGCCTTGCTTTACTGGACAAGAGGGCAGAAAAGACAGTATGCTTCTTCCAATAGCCAACTTAAGACTCTGTACATATTTTGTCTTGCTTTCTTTGAGCCGTTTCCTCAACCACGTGGAGAGAGCTCCCCTACTTGATGAAAAACTGCTGAGTACATCTCACAGACAACTCACAGAACGTTGAACCTTGGCAAAAAGTAGTCAAGCTGCCCATCTGAAGAAGAGATAATCACCCAAGAAAGCTTAATGAGCCAATGTTCGCAACTTAGTAATAATTTAAAATATGGATCCTGGGATAGGGATGAAGGGGAGGACCAGGAGAGAGGGCGGTAATGTGGTTGGGGGATATCTCTGGGGCAGGGGACGCTCCTAGCACTCTACGGAGGTAACCCTATCAGCGACTCCGGGCAGCCTGAAGTCGCCACCTCCTGTAGCCAGGTGGGACTCCCAGTGTAGGGAAGGGGACACCAACCCACTCATAAAGCCTTCTACCCAAAATTTGACAGGAGCCTACCATAACCCTTCTGAGAGGCTTCACCCAGCAGCTGATAGAAACAGATGCAGAGACCCACAGCCAAACAATAGGCCCAGATCGGGGAGTTGTGTAGATGAGTAGGAAGAAGGACAGAGGGAACTGGAGGGGTCAAGGACATCACAAGAAAACCTACAGAGTCAACTAACCTGGGCCCATGGAGGCTCACAGAGACAGAGCTGCCAGCCGAAGAACACGTATGGACAGGGCCTAGACTCCCTACACATATGTATCAGATGTGCAGAGTGGTCAACATATGGGTCCCAAAAAAATGGGAGTAAGGGCTGTCTCAGACTCTTGCCTCCACTGGATACCTTTCCCATAGCTGGGCTGCCTTGCCAGACCCAGTGGGAGAGGATGTGCTTAATCCTCCTGTGGAATGAAGTGTCAGGGTGAGTTGAAACAACTTGGGACTTCCCCTTCTCTGAGAAGAAGGTGAGGGGGAACTGGGAGAAGGGAGGAGTGAAGTTGGGACTAGGATCGGGCTGTAAAGTGATTATTTTTTATTTTAAAAATAAAATAATATGGATTACAATTACTTCAAACTCTAACTAGCACAGGAGCGAGAGAGATGGGAAAAGGGCCTTTTTTTTTTTTTGAGATTGTGAAAATGAGTACTTAAAATAGACCTTCTGTTCCCTGGCCGTTGCTGAACATTCATGATGGATTTGCCCTTCTATCATTGTGTAATTTTTTTCTCTATTAATTTTCTTTGCACTGAGTGCTACTATATCTACTATCAACAAATCCATATGTTCCTCTTTTTCTTAAAATTTGCACAGTCCTTATCTTTCCACTGTTTTACTTTCTGTCAACCAATGTCATTATATCAGATATACATTTTTTACTGATATAATCTAGTCTTATATTTCAGGCACTGTCAAATTCAATTCTTCCGTGTTTATTTTTGGATCATTAAGAGTTAATGAACTTATTAATATGCTAAAGTTTATCTGCCTTTGTACTTTTTTTTCTGTTTTTCCTGACTTTATCTGCTTTTCTTAGACTTCTTGACCTCCTGTAGTTCCTCTGAGCATATTTTGGAATTCAGTTTTATCTATAATGGCTTCATGGACTGGAGAGATGGCTCAGTTGTTAAGATGACTTGTTGCTGTTTCAGAGGACCTGACTTCTCTTCCTAGGTCTGTGGTGGCTCACAAACATCTAAAACTCCAGTCCCAGGGGATCAAACATCCTCTTCAGAAATCTGCCAGCACCACACACACACGGTGCACATACATACATTTGCACACATGTTTCACATACATATTTATGCAGGTAAAATCATCCTGCACATAAAGTCAAATAAATAAATCATTAAAAGATAGTGTCTCCAAATATACCCTCACTGTTGTTTTTTTTCCTTTGTGTATGTATGGTTTTGTGTTCTTGTATGTATACACATGTGCGTACAGGTGTGCAGGTAAGTTTGTGACTGTGTGCATGTGTGTTTGCATGCATGTGTATGTATGCGTGCATGTGTATATGTATGTGCATGCATGTGCATGTGGGCATGTGTGTCTGTGTGTGTGTGTGCATGCCCACACACACGCACACACAAGCGCACCACAGATTGACACAGACTTTCTTCCTTACTCCACCCTCTTCATTTGTCACTGAACTTGACGGTAGACCGGCCAGGCAACAAGCTCCAGGTATCTTTCTATTTCTGATGCCCTACATTGAGATCACAGGTACCCACCACCATACCTGACTTCTTATTTGAATTCTGGGATTCAAAATTAAGTCTTCATGCTTTCACTGCCAACATGTTATTGAGCGATAAATCTCGCCTGCCATCAACATTTTCTTCAAGAGCTGTATAGATGCCCATTACATGAATGTGACATAATTTACTTAATCAGCCCATACTTCTCTCCTTCTTCGCAGACAGAGCCCCTGAATTTATCTGTCTCTCACAGAAAACCTCTGTCAACTATGATATTTGCCATATTGAAGATTTTCTTTCCCCAAAGCACTATTCATCTTCTATCATGAATGTGCTGTTCTGAGAAAATTCATACCCACCCTGGGTCATAACTTTTTCATGTACACTGTAGCTTACATGAATATACTTGTATTTTCTTGAGTCATATTTGTCATAAAGTAAAAATAAGATCCTATTAAAAGCAATTTGTAATTGTTTCACCTCTAATAGCAGCCTCTATGGTGGGACTTCTGAAATATCCTCACACATATTTTCCCAGTGGCCCTGGACAGTCTGTGACTGTCCACGGACATAGCCCTCCCTCAATTAATACATCAGAAACTAAATTCTCTTTGTTTTTAACTCACTCTATTGAGGCAGTAGAGCAGATATAGGTTACCAACGGGGGTTTTTTAAAGAATTTCCAACACTACTGTTACAATTCTTCTGAAGAGAATTTTCTGTGCATGTTATCATACCATGTTAGAAAACTTTCTGTATGAGAAACAGAAATATGGCTTTCCCTTTTTCTGATAGAGAAATTATTTTACAACTTTAAGTCTATGGCCATGAACGACAAAACTCAATGGACATTTTTTTTATTAATTATCGGTGATTAGCTTAAATGTTTCTGATTAAGCATTATAGTTCCTACATTTTAAAGTATGAGTTGCTTGCTCAGAATATAAATTTCCATACTACTGCTTTCACTCAGTGAAACAGGCCTGTGAGTCATTCATAATCACATATGTAAATGATCAAACCCAATTAATCAAAAGTCAACTGCTGAGGCATTTCAAAGATACTGACTGACTCACTCAGGAGGCAACGGAGTCAATAGCCCTTTGTTACAGTTTGACTGCATAAATAGAGAGCAGCAGAAGCATTTCCTTTTCTGTTAAATTTTCTAGAAGTCAATGTTCAAATCATTAAATGGAGTATTAATGCATTAGTTCAAAGTTCTGCAGCTTATGACCAATGAGGTGAATCTTCTAATGTTGTAAAAGGTTTTTTTTCCAGGTAGATTTCTATTGGATTACAATGAGTGGTGGATAATAATATAGCTACACATCAAATCATCTTTGGGGCTCATAGGATTTTACTGGGTCTTAATAGCGCATATTAAACAAAGCATATTCTAGGGGCTGTAGAGATGGCTCAGTGCAGTGGTTAGGAACAACCACTGCTCTCCCAGAGATCTGGGAGTCTTCTAGTAACTCCAGCTCCAATGGATCCAACACCGTCTTCTTGATTCAGCAGGCAACTGTATCCATGTGTGTAAACATGCACATACATACATACATACATACATACATACATACATACATACAAACTAAGATAAGTCTGAAAATAGTCCCATGGTTTAAGGAGTGGATTTTACAGACATTTTTAAATGTATTATTTTGACTTCTCTTCCAAAGTCACACCTTATATCTAAATATGACAAAATAAATAAATAGATGTTTGCCTTTGACTCAAAAACTGAACACTAAAAGGTGAAGTCAAATGTGCCATGCATTTCTTCTTAAAGCCTTTCTTCCCTGCAGAATCTTGGCGAACACAATGTGTCTCCCAAACTTGCATCTTTTAGATGACTTGCATTAATATGAAGCTTACTAAAAGAAATGGTAGATTTGCATAGCCTATAAAAGTTTCTACTAGTTTAGAAACTAGCCATGTCATTTGCATGTGGTGTTTAATTACAGACACCGTTCAAACATTCTTAGTATGGTTAAATGTTCAGGCTCCAGTCTGAACTCACACACACAGTTTTAACATCCTGACTGGACCAAATATAAATGTTTGAGCTTAAATGCTATTTATTCAGTTCCAATTTCCTCATCTGTGGAAACAAATGTTTGTTTGTTTGGGGGTTGTTTGTTTTGGGGGGTGATGTTATTCTTTTGGTTTGGTTGGTTGGTTGGTCGGTTGGTCGGTTGGTTTTTCAAGACAGGGTTTCTCTGTGTAGCCTTGGGTGTCCTGGACTCACATTGTAGATCAGGCTAGTCTCAAACTCACAGAGATCAACCTGCCTTTGATTCCCCTAGTGCTGGGATTACAGGCATGAACCTTTGTACCCTGCAACAAAGCTGTTTTAACACCAATCCTCAGAGGCTAGAGATGCAGTCCAGTGATAGAGTACTTGAGTACCTTTTGTGAATTCCTGGCTTCTATCACCAACACCACTAACTAAAAATAAAAAGCCATCCATCATCTGTTTGAGTGATGACTGAGTAAGGTAATTCAAATAAAGAATTCAACAGAATTCTGAACACTTGGTTGAGTATTTTTGTTGTTATTCTACCTACAGGCTGACATAAAGTGACATTACCTAGAACACACTTACTGCAATTTCATCAGAACATAAAGTCAATGATTCCTGGGAGAAAAAGCCAGGGCGAACAAAGTGGGAAATGTGGGAGCTGCACAAGTGCTATTCTATTTGCTCAACACAGATGCCGTGACAGACACAGTACCCAAGAGTCCACATCACATACAAAGGGACACAAAAGACTGAGCCATCTTAATATGTACACAAGCGGTTCTAGTCGGAGCAAGCCTGTAACAAACACCAACAGAGGTTACAGACACACACATTTAAATATCCATTTTCAAGGAAATATTTTTCAAAAAATTGTGTTTTTCTTCTAATAGGATGTAGCCAGGAAGTTTCCAGTAAACCTTCTTCCTCCCTCTCCCAATGCCATGTTCTTAGCTTACCTAGTCACTTCTTCTGTTAAAGAAATAAAAATGAATATATTGCTTTGCAAGGCTCAAAATCATCTCTCCAGCAGAGGGAGCAGAATTTTCAATTCTGTGAAAAGAAACGCCTCTGAGTTACAATGTTCTTTGGGTAAAAAAAAGAAATGTGCATAAAAGGCTATATTAAGATGCATCAGTAATAAATTGATATCCAAGTAAACTTGATGTCATGTACTAAATGCTGACAAAGTACTTGGAAGCCCCATGCTTTTCCTGTTTCTAGAGGTAATTTGTAAACTTATATTTAAATACTAAGGAATATGATTATTTTTCATACTTTGGGAGATAAAATATATATATATATACTTTTGGGATGATATATATACATATAGTACATATTTAATGATCATCAGAATCTTGGTTTCTTGGGTTTTTGTTTTGTTTTTATTTTTATATATCTTTTAGAAACCTAATAATTTAGAATGCTGGAATTCTAAACAGACAGTGGAAAAACATTGATATCTGAATAATAATTCTCAGCCAACATTTCTCTCACACTAAGACCCAATTTTTTTCTATAATTTTTAAACAGCTTTATAATTTGTAATTAATTAAATAAAGATGTTCTTAATCCTCACTTTTCATGGAGTACTGGGAATAATTAGTTGTCTTAAGAATTAATTATTATTTATTCTGAGACATTCTACTAGGCTGAAAAGTGATTATAGGATTTTTATGCTGGCTTCCCTTCTAACAGGAAAGTTGTGTTTAGGTGTACTTAAAGCGCCTTGAGAAGTCCTGAATACATAGCCTGGAACTCAAAGTGGTTTGCTGCACACAGACTTATGGTTCGCACAACAGCACAGACTTGTCCTAAGAAATGCATCACCAAGTGGTTAGTTATTGTGTGAGCACTACAGAAAGTATGCACATAGGCTAACAGGGCCAGGGTTGAACCCAGTAGTCTCAGGAGAACACCTGTGTGTGGGCAGCCAGAGCACCTGAATGCACTCACATAAAAGCACATTATTTCATAACAATAATTTTTAATCATTTATTTTATCTTTCAGATTATATTATTTCTTCTTTCTCTTTTCTCCCTCCAATCTCTCTCATATACTTCTTGTGTTCCTTCATATTTGTGGCATTTTTCACTAATTGTTGCTACATGCATATATGTATGTGCATTTAATCTGATCAGTCCTTGTACTGTTATTTGTAAATCTGTTTTCAGGGCTGGCCATTTGGTGTTGGATAGAAAATTGATGTGCCCTTCCTGTGTTTGGCATCATAACACCAATTTTGAGTAAGGCTCTGCAGCATGACTTAGATTCTAGTGTTCATATGAAGGCACTTGGAGACTTTAAGAAAAATGCCTACCGTTGCTAAGGTATATTTAACCATAGCAACTCGAAGACTCAAGGAGCCTTGAACCCTGCAGTGTTTATTGCTCATTGACTACAGAGGCAGATGGAAAAGGAAATACAGCTCAATTCTCCATCCAAGTCCATCCTTCAACATGGTAAGATGCAGGTAATGCGATGGAAGTATGATATATACATATACATATGTGTATATACAAATGTGTGTGTGTGTAAAACAAATGATACTGCTTTCTGGGTGTCATCCACATGTCTCCATTTCAAGCCAGCAATGCTGTAAGCCTTGAGCCTTCCAATTCCTGCATTAATATATCAAAATTATCAAGGACTTTATTTCCACCTCCCAATGTCTCCTGAATGTTTCTGTGCTTAGGGGGTGGGGGGAAATGTGTGTGTGTGTGTGTGTGTGTGTGTGTGTGTGTGTGTGTGTGTGTGTGTTTCACTGTAGTGTATGCAAGTGTGGTCTTGTGTGCAGGCTCCTGTACATATTTGGGGGCCAGGAGAAGAGAGCAGATACCATGCCTTATCACTTTCTGCTGTGTTCCCTTGAAATGGGGTCTTTATAGGAGCACAGGCTAGGTCCAGCAGTCCCTAAGACTCGCCCTGCCCTTGTTTTCCACAGAGCTGGGGTTATGTGTACAGGCTGCCACAGCAGACGTTTCTCCCATGCCTGACCATTCGCACAGGTGCTGGGAACCAAGCACAGGCTCTCAAACATGAGCATAACTCATCCTTTCCCACTGTTACATCTTCTTAGTACAGCTTCCCACTTTTCTACTTTACTATTTTTGAGTGAACTGTGTCAGGAACATAGATGAACATACATGTGCATTTCTAAAATGTCAGAATTCTTCAAATACAAACAAACTTGCAATCTCCACTAATTTTGTTGTTTGTAACTCTCCAAGCATTCCTCACTGCACTCAA
This sequence comes from Acomys minous, assembly GCF_964271855.1. Taxonomy (NCBI): domain Eukaryota; kingdom Metazoa; phylum Chordata; class Mammalia; order Rodentia; family Muridae; genus Acomys; species Acomys minous. The sequence continues at coordinate 9,164,522 of NC_140501.1, read as the reverse complement.
TATAGGTAACAGTTGGCAATCACAGGCTTTTCAGTCCAGGCTTAATTACTAATGTTAGCTCTCAAATCACACATTACATTCCACAGTTTTATATGTGTGACATTAACTGTTTGTTCTTGGCAAATGAGTCACTAATGTAGTTTTTAACAACTCATCTTCGTTTCATCAATACAATCCAAGTTGGTGTTTCTGTCTTAGCATCATTAACTTGGGGGAGATATTTCGTTGTCTTGGGGAGCTCCCAAGTACTTGGTAGGATATTTAGCAGATTCTGTATTTGCTTGAGGAGAGCTGTAAACTACCCTCAAGTGTGAGAAACAAAAAATACTCCAGACTTTTCCCAGTAATACTGGGTGAAAAACAAAGACTTACTGTGTCATCTATTGAGAGTCACTACAAGTAAACTACCCAGAGCTGGAGCAATGGCTCAGTCATTAGAAGCCTATATTGCTCTAGCAGAGGATGCAAGTTCAGTCGCTCCATCCACATAGGGCAGCTCAGAAGTACCTATAACCATGGTTCCAGAGGGACTGACATGATCTGCACACCTGCACTCACATGTGCACATTCCCACATACATATACACATGCCTAAAAATAAAATCCAGCTACAAAAAACATCTAATCCAACCCATCCATAATTGCATGCACCAGACAAGAAAAATGATAGATTCAGCTTTCTCTGTCCCCAGTACTATATCAGGTCTAAGACTGACACACATCTAGGTTGGCTTCATTACACTAATAATTTTTGTCCCATCCACACACTCTAAGACAATTAATATCTATGTGTAGTTCCTAAACAACAATAAAAAGGCCAGAAAAAAATTTTAAAAATGACTGTAACCTGTACCACTTTCTGTTAAGGGAATAGATGCCGGAAGGATGCTGGGAAATGGGAAAACTAGATTCTCACTAAAAACCATATTACTTAAATTAAATGAGTAAATAAAGAACTAGTCAACCTTGGAAGAGTATATCACAGAATTATTAGCAGATTTTGCCATAACTTTTCCCTTTGACCACCAAATTTCTTATTGTCCACCTTTGGTAGGGGTGGGGGAGCAGAGAGATTCCTCTGTTGCTTAAGGAAAACAAAAATAAGTTCTCTGCTAGCTACTCTACCCTAAGCAAAGCCCAGGATTTCTTCTTATGTTCTAAGATCATTCTCCTGATGAGGAAACCCTCAAGTGAGAGGTGGCGTGCCCCTCTCATTATTTGCACATGTGGCCACACTCAGCACAGACAATGCTGCAGAAATAGGCCAGTCTCTAGTCCCGAGTCAGTAGAAATGTTCAAATCCTGCCATGCAGAAATTCAGAGATGTCTGTTGTGACAAAGCAAAGTTACCTTTGTAACTCTGTCAGTGCCCAGCTCCACAGGCCTAATTTTATTCCCTGGGTCGGGGTTCTCCTGGTTCTTGGTCTCTGCCTACATAAAAAGCAGGGAGAAAAGGAAAGTTTGTTCTTTCAGGCCGTGCATTTCCAACATTTTTTCTATTACAGAGGTTTAAGTCTCTGAGCTTTAACTTAAAAAAAAAAAAAAGACAGTGTAGACCAGGAGTGTGGCTTCTTCCTTGATGAAAAGTGTCTTGGGTTAGACAACACCAGCATGATTTTTGGAGCATTAAACATAAATTTCTTTTTTTACTCATGAACCAATTTGCAGTTACAATCTCCTCCTTTTTCATATTTAATTATGACTTTCCTTGAAATCTTACAGAATAGAGTCAAGAGGAAGGGAACCTCTCTAATCCAGTCTTCACTGTGTCTCTCAAGGCTGCCTCCTCAAAGCTTCCCATTTTAATTGCTTCCATTGGAGTAGGACATAGCTACTAATGGCTGTGTTCTTCATCTACAAAGGCCCCATTGACTCAATGCAGTACCTGAAGTTTGGAAATGTGTGTAGATAATGATTTGTTGACTTCCCGTTCTTAAGATTCAAGCTTGCCTCTAGGGAGAATTTACTGCTAGCTATTATCCAGTGGGAGAATACATGCAAGGAGAAGAAATAACATAAAATGACCAGAAGCAAGCGATCACAGAGTAGGCAATAGTAAGTCCATCTTTTAAAGGTCAATCATTTTCCCTAATCACCACATGAAGAAGACCTCTCAACCGGGAACTTCCTGGAGACAAACTCATACCATATCCAAACCATGGCAACCTGCACCTAACACTGAGGATGTCTCAGTGTTAAATTTATATATATATATATATATATATATATATATATATATATATATATATATATATATATATTTGTAGGTATACATATATATGTATGCATGTATATATATAATTATAAAAAGCCTAATGGGCTCAGGTTTGGTGGACTTTGTTCAAAGGAGAGCAAGCAATAAATGAAATTGTTATAAAAACATGTATATATAAGGTAAGATTTTCATATCTCAGAATTTTGTATAAAAGAAAGAAATATTTTTGTTGTATTGCTTACCTTTCATATCAGTCCCACGAAGGAGTTAATCCATCATCAACTTACAAATGATAAAATCAAAATTTGAGGCTTTCTTTCTGATTTTGCCCAGCTAGGAAGAGGTGGGACTTAGACGAAGTTCACATCATCCCAGATGTTTGTGTCTTTAGTCTTCCCTAGCTATCACTTATAACTCAGACTAAACAAGGAGGAATGGAGGGAGATAGCCTAATCATGGAAAAACACGAGCAAATGTTGATGAGAAATGAAAAATAGTTGAAAGAAAATTATGGATTTAGGTTGGCTTAGATGAGGAGAATGGGAACTCATATAGAACAAGACATACTGAGAGGGTAAAAGGACTTTGACATTGAAAGCATTTTGAGTGGCTCATGACTAATACTTCTTGACTAAGCCTCCATTTTCCCAAATTTTTATACAAAATAAATTTTGGTATAAAAAGCGTCTGTTTTGTTAACACTTTAATGCATCTGTTCTCTATTTTATGAGATATTGTATTATGATCAGACATAATGATGTACTATTATCTCTTAGAACATTAAAAAGAAATAAATTTGAAGCTTCCTTTGTTTACAAATGAAAATCATAGTGTTCAACATTTTTTCCTTCATTTTTGCTTCTGCTACACACAATAATGAAACAATGTTCTTTGTTCTTTTTGCAATTTGAGAGAACAAATTCACTCTTACAGGGTGGAATTGGGCATTCTTTGGTTTCATTATGTTTTGTTTTGTTGGTGTTTTGGGCAGTGTTTTTATTTTATTTTATTTTATTAATGTATTCGTATTACATCTCAATGGTTATCCCATCCCTTGTATCCTCCCATTCCTCCCTCCCTCCCATTTTCCCCTTACTCCCCTCTCCTATGACTGTGACTAAGGGGACTTCCTCCCCCTTTATATGCTCACAGGGAATCAAGTCTCTTCTTGGTAGCTTGCTATCCTTCCTCTGAATGCCCCCAGGCCTCCCCATTCAGGGGACATGGTCAATTATGAGGCACCAGGGTACATGTGAAAGTCAGACCCCACTCTCCACTCAACTGTGGAGAATGTCCTGTCCATTGGCTACATCTGGGTAGGGGTTTGAAGTTTATGGCCTGTATTGTCCTTGGCTGTTGCCATAGTTTGAGTGGGACCACTGGGCCCAAATCTGCCTGTCATAATGTTCTACTTGTAGTTTTCTAGGATCCTCTGGATCCTTCTATTTCCCCATTCTCCCATGCTTCTCTCATCTAGAGTCCCAATAGGCTGTCCTCCCCTCTGTCCCAGTTTCCTGGTAAGTGAAGACTTTCATGGGGCATGTCCCTTGGGCTAGTATGCAAATATAAGTGAGTATATACCATTGACTCTTTCTGCTTCTGGATTAACTCACTCATTGTGATCATTTCTAGTTCATACTACTCAGCTGTTAAAAACAAGGAATTCCAAAGTTTGTGGACAAATGATTTGGGCAGTGTTTTGTTGTCGTTTGGTTGTTTAGTTGGTTGGCTTCATTTGCTTTTTGTTTGTTGCTTGTTTCTTGTTTTGGTCGTTTCTTCTCTAAGTGCCTTTCTTTAAAGAGGCAACCCTAAAGATGTACAAATAAGTTGACGTTCCTGATAACCATTTAACAAGCTGGATCCATAATGCTGGATTCACTACAACATGAAGGATTTTAAAAGAAAATAAAAAGGATATGTGAAGGTCACTTAATTAGATAAATGGATGTTGGTAATTAGACAGTTGGAGGAAAGATAATGTATTTGTCAGCTGTATTTAAACCAGCTTATTTAATAAATGTCCCCTGAAGATGTTAATTCCTCTTGTACTTAATTGTGATGGGCTCCTGTACATATCCTGATGACATTACAGAATTTCCTGTTCTGTTAATTGGCTGTTCCAAATTTTCTTTTGGTTGCAGAAATGACAACAACCTCATCCATGCCTTAATGACTAGCTAAAGAATTCTGACTGGACTGGGTTATTAGCAACAGGAAATAGAGCTTATATAATTGAAATTTATCTCAGACAGAGTGGGGAGAAGAAAGGGTGAAGGTCTAATGGTTGTCTTCCTTGCTATTGGATAGCAAATGCTGAAAAGGAATATGTCTGCTCTAAAATGGTTCATATATCTTCCATAAATAGAATCTCCTTTAAAACCTGTATTTTTGTGCTAGTTTATATTTGTAAGGTAATTTTATAGTGTGTTCAATAAGAACTAATTATCATAAGCCAGTAAAGGTTCTAACTTGAGTATGAATCCTACATGAAAACCTAAATATAAACCTACTTCTAACCCAGTATATAAAATGTGTTGACAGGGGACACTGATGTTTCTATCAGCCCAGTAACCAAATAATAACATATAATCACAGTCTGTACATTGTAAAAATATGCCACCTGTTTATAACAAATGCACATATTTATAATTAAAATTGTAGAGGTAAACTTTAACCAGTGTAATGACAATAAGAAATTTACATGCTCAAAAATGGAAAATAAAGCTGGGAAGTGGTGGCGTATGCCTTTAAGCCCAGCCCTCTGGAAGCAGAAGCAGGCAACAGCTACGAGTTCAAGTCCAGGACAGCCAGGGCTACGTATAAAAACCATGTCTCAAAAAACGAGAGAGAGAGAGAGAGAGAGAGAGAGAGAGAGAGAGCGCAAATTTTGTATAATTTCAAATGGGGACATGAGTATCAATCCAATTTAGAATCAAATCAGGTCAGATTCAAAAGGAGACAATGCATGTAAAATCACTTGATGCACTTTATAGCCTTGGCAACTGTGAATGAAGTGCCTTGAATCTTGTTGAGTTTTAAGAGTGCACATATAAAAATATATGGTTTTCATTTCTCAAATTCAATTAAACATATCTTTTAAGATCATTCTGGTAAAATGAGAACTTAGACACAAACTTTTCAGAACTACTCAAGTAATAAAAATAACGACTTGAAGGTTTTCTTATGCACTGTCCTTGAGAGAATGAGGAGGGAAAGTAGAAGCTACAATACTGTAATACTTTTCCAATAAAGCTCAAATTAGACATGACAGGTGGCTGCTAGACTGGGGTAATAAAAGAGAGACAAAATTTTTGATATTGTTATTACATACATTTATTCATCTTTGTGTATGTAGTATGGGGCTTATACATGTCTGTTTGTATGTATAAACCAGAGGAAAACTTGAGAGAATCAGTTCTCTTTTTCTTTCCACCACAATGGTCCTGAGAATTGAACTCAGATCTCTAGTCAGGCTTGGCAGCAAGCATCATTACCAATGGAGACATCCTCCAGCCCCAGCCTTTACATACTGGTATTAAAGACCTGTACTACCATACCCAATTCTTTCCCTGTAATACTTGAACAGTGATACTTTTAGATACTTTATTGTTCAATGCATTGCGAATTTTATTCTTTATTTTATATTTTATATTTTTATATTTTATATTTTTATTTGTATCCTTTTATTGGTTTGGGATTTGGTTTATTGCTTCCTGAGTATTTTGTTTTGTTTTACTATTGTGTTTGGTTGGTTGGTTGGTTGGTTGGTTGGTTGGTTGGTTGGTTAGTTGATTGGTTAGTTGATTGGTTGCTTGGTTGGTTGGTTGCTTGCTTGGTTGCTTGGTTGCTTGGTCACCTGAGCTGGCTTTAAACTCCTCACCCTTCCACCCCCAACTCCTGCATGCCTGCTTGTGTGCACACTGGCCCTGACCTATTCTGTTAGTTTTCTCTGTCTTTCTTCTTTTTGTTTTCCTTGGAATTTCTCCTGAAGGAGAACTCTGTGAATTTTGTGGTGCTACGGAGAGAATCTAACCTAAAGAGAGCCAGTCGAACTGCCAAAATGCTACAGGGAGAGAATTTGACCCTAACCCAGATGATAAGAAAGAGCCAGAGATTATGTCTGATGGAGGAAAGCCTCTGGGCAGTATTTATCCCTACAGCAGCAAGCACAAACCCTGAAGAAGGTAGGCATCCCTTGCTACCATGCAGAGACTCTGTTTGAGAACGACAAAATGAAATCTTATTAATATGTGGTGATTTCTGATGACCGTAGCAAGTTACCCACCAGTGAGGCATTTTGATGATCATGCCTTCCTCCTTCTGATGCTCAAACCAGTTTGAGTTGAACCTCGGTTTCCCCTCACCCAACACACATGTCATTCGTTAGCAATATCTCCTGTTTTTTTCCTTCTATCTTTTAAGTCAACTTAAAATATGAGTCTCAGAAATATACATGATCCACCCTCATGAAGGACTGACTTCTTAATGAATAGACAAGAGCAGTCAACACACTGACAAGGGAATGTCAGATCCTAGGATTACAGTCAGAAAAACAAGAGAGGCTAGGGTTCTACTTTAGTGTTAAATATAAAACATGGTTAGTTCTGTTCAGCAATGCATTTGTGGTTTCTATCCAGGCAGTTTTCTTTTCTCTACTGATGTTCAGCTTAATCATTCTGATGCTGCTGGCAGCTCATGATTGAAATCTGCAGCAATAGTTGTTGACTTTGGGCCTGGATTGCAATCCACAACTATCTCACACTGTTGGGAGCCACATGATTATGCCAGTGAGGTTTCTTGTGAACATGGACTTATAATTTTATTTTTCAAGGTTTTATATAATATGCTTTGGTCACATTCTTTCCCCTCCCCCAACTCTTCCAAGACCTTGCTTCCTCCCTAGTTACCCAACTTTATGGTCTTTTTCTCTGTTAAAAGAAAACAGAACAAAAAGTCAGTTTTTTGATGGCTGACTACTTCTGAGACTGAGGTCTAGCCTGGAGTATGGCTGAAACCCCCACTGTCTTGTGATCATGTTGATAAGATATTATTGAGTTACTTTCCATGTTGAAGAATGAGAAGATAGCACAAGTGAGCTGCTGAACCCTAAGCCATCCTTTCAAGTATTTCCTGGGGAACCTCAGAACTGGGCAAGGGAATTATCAGTGGTATTTTTCTATGAACCAAATAGTGAGGAAGATTGGTTTCAATCAGATTTATATGGAAAAGGGAAAAACACAAAGAACACACAAATGGTCTCCCTGGTTACTTTTCACCCACTATGCTCCAGTTTGGCTGTTCTCAGGACTCAGTGGTTAACCTGACCTTGTGTTATAAAAATCAAAGTGCCATGAAGCCCACTCCATTCTTACTTAGAGAAAGCCTTAGTTGCTTTCTATTAATTTCAACAAAAGAAATGAATAACTATTGATGGGAATGGTTCTATTAGAGTACTTAACAGAGTAGATAAAGTAAATTTTAGAGTCTGTTAAGATGGATATTTAGAAGCTGAATTCAGCAAACACATTTGGAGTTGTAAGAAATAAACAAACTTCCATGAATAGAAACTTCCTAGCAAGATACAGGTATTAAATAATTAGCCTAAGAAGATCAGGAATAAAATCTTAAAAACATATACAAGCAGATCATAGTCACATTATTCACAATAACAAAGGAAGCCACTACATACCATCTGTATGTTCAGTATCCATCGCGGAATTCACAAGACCTTAAAAACTACATATTACTCTTATGCTATAAAGCTTGCAATAATGGGCAGGGAAATAGCTAGTCTGTAAAGTGCTTGTTCCTCAAACAGAAGGACCCAAGTTCAATTCCCCAGGACCCACATAAAAAGCCAGACAGAGTAGTGTGTGCTTGCAATCCCAGCACTGGATAGAAAGAGACATGAGGCTCCAGCTCCACTGTTATCAGTCAGCCTGGACTAACTGCTGTTGTTTGACAGTTTTCCTGGGGACACACAAACAGATATCTGTTCACCAAGATCGGATACTATGACAGAGCAAAGTCCAACTGATGAGCTAATGAGTTTTATTTGGGTTATTTATAGCAACATGAGTGAGGGGTTACTTACAGGAGCGAAATGACTCAAAGACAGCATTTGGGACAGGCTGTGAAAGCTGGAGATGTGCAGCCTAGCAGACAACCTGCAGGCAGCCAGCAGGCTGGCCAGTGTCATCTTATGGTAGCTCAGTTGGGCGGGCAGATAGTGTTCTGCATAGCTCCCTTGGTCTCTGTCTCTTGGGGGTGGCTTGGTTGGTCTGAGAGCGTCTCTCAGCTGTCCTTACTGAAGATTCATGCTGGAGGAAGAAGGGACCTGGTGTATCTGATCAGCTTTAGGGACTTGGTAAGGTTTTTTAATTCTTAACTCCCTGCGCTTGATGTTCTCCCTTGCAGGGCAGAGCATTTCCCCTTGCATCCTACATTTTAGAGAGCTTGCATCCAAGATGAAGATTTCTCTTGGAGAAAAATCACTACCCAATTGCTAAGTGCCAGACCCTGGTGAAACACTTTCTCAAAACACACATGGGTAGTTCCTGGGATATCACATCCAAGGTGACCCTGGCTTCCACACACATGCTAATATACTTGAACATGCAAGTATACACACACACATACACACACACACACACACACACACACACACACACACACAGAGAGAGAGAGAGAGAGATTCACAATGCTACTCATTCTATCTATATATACTATCCAAATCTCAAAAATTATCAATAGAAAGATTAAAGGAATATAAATTATTTTATGAATAATTTCACTTTTACAAGTAAGTCTATTGCATACATATGTGTGAATTGAAAAATACTAAATAGGCATAAACAGTATGGCAATTATTGTTTCTGTGTTGATTATCCATTTTAAAAAAATTTGGTTGATGACATTATTCTAACAAGCATATACTATGTCATTAGATAAATTGAAGCTAAGTTTTGAAGAAAAAGAAAAAGGGGTTTTGTTTGGTTGGGTTTTTTGTTTTTTGTTTTGTTTTTTGTTTTTTTGTTTTTTTGTTTTTTGTTTTTTGTTTTTTTTGTTTTTGTTTTTGTTTTGTTTTGCTTGTTTGTTTTTGGTTTGGTTTGGTTTGATTGTCATATAAGTATATGACCAGAAGGAATAAATTCGTATAATGAGAAAAAGTCATAGAGAAATCAAGATGCAATACAGCCAAAGCTGGATCTTGGGACAGTGGGAGGCTCCCTTGTTTCTGGGTGATGGGAAATAACTAATTAGGACTCACATTCCCTTTGCAAATCGGAAAGTAAGTGTGGCAGTGTCCCAGCAAAAGAAACTCAGGCCTGGTGGGACCATTTTCATTACCAAAGAAACTAAAGAAATATTTTTACCTTATCTTCCTTGGCGGGGTGGGGGGGGGGGAGGGGATGACAGAGATGCTTTGCAGCATAGTCTAGAGCAATCTCACTTGCTTTAAAGCCGTTTAACAATTCATCATTCACCCTGTGCAAAACTTCCATTTGCCCCTGTGTCCCCCTGTCCTCTTCCTGACCCTGATGTGAACTGCAGTCTCCAATAGGCATCAAAGCAAGGGCCTCCTCATTGCTCCTGTGGCTGCTGCCTGACAGCAGGGCTAGCAGGCAGGAGAAGGAAGGAGGAGCGACAGGAGTGTTCATTCCACAGACATCCTCTCCCACCTACTGAGAAAGGACTCCTTTCTCTCCTTCAAACACAGGAACGGGACGGGGGACAGGGGTGTGGGGCGCATGCTACCTCCCACCCCATACTGCTTGCTTGGGAGCTCTGACTCTCTGCACCTTAGAAAATAGCCCTTTTATTCAACTATCCTCCAATTACCCAGTGGGGCATGCCATCTGTTTCCTGCTAATACAAAAGCTTATCTGTAAAACAGATTGAGTGGTCTACACCCGGTTTTTTCTAAAGAAAAGAAAACTCATTAAATATTATTTCATCAGCTTCCTGGTGGCGCAGGAGATGCGGTTATGAACGATCTGCAGCAGACCTGGTCAGTACCCTGTGTTGCCTACACTTCCACGCCTTTCTTTCCTTTTCATTTCCAAACCCCAGTACCTGCTATCTTTGCTCCTATATTGCTATATTTACGTCCATCTGCCAGAAACCCTTTGTCTATGAGCTGGAAAAGCCAAAACAGTGCCTAAAAACATACACCTCCCGATTAGTCCCTAGCAGCAACAGATCAGTAGCAGTTAGTGTCTGTCTGTATATGTTTCCGGCCTCTCATCTTTGGTAGGGACAACTGTGAGGTGATACACACTGTGCCTAGATCCACCCTGCTGGGTTAAACTTGGACTAGCTGTTCGTCTGCACCGAAGTAGCACGGTATGTTTCCACGGGTTTCTCCCCTGCCCTCCACTTTTCCTTCTCTTTCCCATCCTCACTCATCGACCTGTTTCTCCTTCTTAGATCCTGAGTCAGCTCTTGTTTTCAATTCCCCATCTCGAGGCATCCCAAATTTAAATCAGTAACCACATGACAGGCATGAGAAAATAAGCTTTAACATATAACAATATAAAAATATTTTTATTCTCTGTAAGCAAATATTCGTGTCTGAAAAGAAATTCATGTCAGATCGATGTTTTGTGATCAACTGGGAATTCATTTCATCCCCTTTAAGCCCTGTGAGAATTCCCTGAAGGACGATGCCCTAGGAAGGATTCACTCACTTTCTTGGGCATCTTTTAAATCCTGAGGTAAGAGATTATAAAAGTGTGAGCTAGGGTGAGGTCACCTTGTCCCTTGGGGTTAGGCTGTAAAGGACAGCAAGTGGGCCATGCAATCGTCCCCGTCTGATAGAAATGCAGGACCGGAAGAATGACCAGTGCTCAGCGGCGACTGTCCTTGCTGGTGGCCATTTTTACAAGCGGGGTGGGGGTGAGGAGGTTCACAACTGATGGATCTCTCATGTCTGCACCAGAGAACAGGGATCTCTGTAAAGTCAGAGCAATGGATGGAAACGAGACCAGAAAGACACGGTTCATTATTTCCCTGTTTCAGCCTTTTACTTTGATAAGTGAGGTGACCAAGTCGGAAGACGTTAGATGGCTCTCACAAAACCATTCAACTGACTGCTGGGAGGTCAGGGGCTGAGCCTCATGTGTCAAGCTTCTGAGTAAGTTAGCAGCCTGGACAACACTACTCATTCTCCTATGAGATTATTTTTAAAACCTTCCACAATTCTACGATACACTCTCTTGATTTTTCTCAGGTTCTTTTTTTTTCGATTATATCAGAAAACTATAGGAATTTAACATAATTTCCAGTGTAGATTGCAGTCAGTTATTTGCAAAATCATTAGAAAGTTTATATCCATTGTACACTTGATTTTAAAAATAAGAGAGGAAAAAAATAATCCAAAAGCAGGCAACAGAGTCCATGTCAGAGACAATTGGGCTCCACTTGCTAGGGGACCCACATGGTATCTTGCCTGGCTGGCCTCTGTGGAAGAGGATGCACTTAGTCCTGAGGAGAAGGGGAGGGGCAAAGGGGAAAGAGGATGGGAGTGTGGGCCAGGGTGGAGTGGAGGGAGGGAGCCGAAATCAAGACGTAAAACTGAATAAATAAATAAATAAATGGTAAAAAATAAAATAAAATAAAATAAAAACTAGGAAAAAGGAAATATAGATCATTTTCTTTCCCACCAAGCCTCCAGGAAGGGACTCAAAAAAAAACCAACAGTTTTGAGGATGGTTAGCATTTTAAAAAATCATATTTTAAAACAAAAATGTAGGGCATTGATTCAGATCAACAAAACAATATGAAATAGTGAAACAGTAAATGTCTTCCATGGCCTATTTTGTTTATTTATTGAGAGGAAAAGATATTTCCCCTGCTTTAATTTCTAAGCTATATCTCAGTTTAGAATAAATTAAGTGAAAGAATCATCTCATACTTTCAATACCTTCAGAAAATAGTACAGAGGTAAACAACTATTTCAGAAAGATAGTTGGATAAATCTATGTTTCTAAATCATTTCCTGAGGTACACAGTGGTTGTAATTCTTAAAATCTTAATAATAAGCAAGCACAAGGTCTATAGATCAGTTCTTCTGAGCGGGCATCTGTTATAAAGAATAATGCATGGGACTTGTTTGTGATCTGGCTAATTGTGACATATTTGCAAATACTAATTTAAGATGTGTACGCAAGCCTAAGTATATAAAAGTAAGAATATAATGCATATGAAAATGAACTCTTACTTACCTATTTCAAATGGATTTTACAAATACATTTAAAAGATATCAAATCATAGCATATCTTGATTGGTTTGAATAGCAATTTTTAAAGCTTCATTTCCAAGAGAACTAGGCCACTATTAATAGATTTTTAATCACTTATAAATTAAAATGCAGAAATGTTATACTGTCCTGTGATAAGCCTACACATTCTATTTCTGTAATGTTTGCCTCTACCTACATAAGAAGTAACATTATTTGTTAGAAAGTGGGAGCAATTATAAATGCAGAGAAAATGATAGCACATAGAAAGCCACTGCTCATAATTAGAGCTCCTCTTAGGAAATTTCATACTTTTGTTCCTTTGTTATACACATAAAACTGCTTTGAAATGAATCTTGAGTGTCTCTTTCAATGCTAATCCTATTAGCCAACCTGAGCCACATGGGAAAGTTCAAACCTAAATCTGCCACTCAACAACCACATTAGGCAGGTCACGTCACACTGCCCTCTGAGTCTAAATTTCGTCATGTGTAGAATGTACATGTTAATAATAAATATCAATTTTTCACTGCACTCCTATAAGAATTAGTTTGCTTTGATATACAGAAGCAGTGAGACCAATTCTAACCCAGTTACAGTACTTGCATATTTACTCTTATTCTCTGCTCACAAATGATGACCAAGGAACATCTGGTGAACTAAATTTTCACCCAGAATAAAGCAACCCACAGCAAGCCCAATCAAACTGTCAGGATCTTCTCATGTTTAGTGGCTATGCAGGACCTTAGACAGTACCTAACTCAACAGCTCAGCTCCAAAGGCAGAACCCAGGAGGAAGCCATTCTCACTGTGCCATTGGAGTGGCTCTGTGATCAGCTGCTCCTTCAGCCATCAGCACCCCTTGGTCTGGAGCCAGTTCATAGTACTTGTGCTAAGGTCCTTTTGCAAACAAAGGGACATGCTGATAAATACTAAAATGGAGTCAGCCACTTAGAACTGGATGGGGAATTAAAATAATGAACACCTACTGACACTTTAATATCCCTTTTATAATTTTCAGATTACTCACCTAGTTTTAGAAATGGTGCAGGTTGTACCCAATAAGAACAAACTTGCTAACAGAAAAGACCTACAGGTCTCTATGAGTAGGTGGAAATTGCCTACTTAATTCTTTTTAGAGGCTAGTATCCCTCTGTCTAGTATACCTCTGTCGTGGTGGCATCAATAGCATTTTAAAACAAGAGTTTTCAACTTCAGGGTATACGTGGTAATGTGTTTAGCTTTTGAAGTCACTGACAAAGAAGATCTAATAATGTTCCATGTTATGACACTTCCATTATCCCACAAAACAAAGACTTTCTTCCTTTAAAAAAAATGTGACTCGGTGCTTCAAAGAGAGCACTTCTATGCAGCTAACACTGAAGGGTTCGTTTTCACTGTGTGCAGAGTGCAAACCGCAGTACAGGAGGGAGGCTAGCTCTGTCAGTGACACAATTAGAGACTGTGGCATGGGGTTACCAGGGCAGACACTACTGCTATGTAACCTTGACCTGTTACAGTCAGAGGTGCAGGAAAGATACAAAAACCACTGTTATACAGTGAGATGGTTACTTCACTGCCTTTAGAAAATTCACAGCACATCAGTGCTACTTTGAGTTCCGGGGTCTGGGTTAATACACTCAGGGTGTGTGCTATGCAGCAAATGATGCCTGGAAGACAGACAGTAATTTACTCGGTACTTCTGGGCAGTGACATTATATGACTAGGTGGCAGTGGACAGCATTCTTTTTTTTTTTTTTCTTTCCAAAATCAGATTAGACAAAATCAGCTGTTAGGATGATTGACATGCTGACAGTCTTAATGATGAAGGCTAGCTTGGAGGATACATGGCACATTTGCTAACAGATTGCTGATGACTGATGTTGATTTTCACACTCCTGAGATGTGGGCAGTAGACAAGCCAGCTCCCACCATTCATCGTGAGCACAGAGCAGACTGCCTTTTCTTCACAGTCATACACAACACAGAAATAAGAAAAAGCAAATAGACACTTCAATTCTTTTTCTTTAGTGATGAATTAAAGACCCACTATTCTCTACAGAGGAAGAACACAGGTGTGTCCATCTAGCATAGGGATTTTAGGTGAGATACACATTTGTTCCTTCAATCACTTTGGAACGTGAGTAGGGATATTTTGCCACTTACTTGGTGAACATTAATGCTAGGCAATCTCCATGGCATGCTATAGTCAAAGCCAAGCAAATTATCCTTTCTCTTAAGTACTATTCTGAACATTAATTCTATGATAGATATTTATTCTAAGCATGATAGATAATTTATTCTACGCTCCTTAGCTCCTTTTGATGTTTTCCCTTTTAAAAGACCTTAAATTGGCTTCTTTTGTTTTGTTTTGTTTTGGTGGTTTTGTTTTTGTTTTTGTTTTTCAAGACAGAGTTTCTCTGTGTAGCCTTGGATATCCTGGACTTGCCTTAGCTTTCCTGGACTCATTTTGTAGACCAGGCTCACCTCCAAACTCCCATAGATCCTCCTGCCTCTGACTCCCAAATGCTGGGATTACAAGCATGTGCCACCATACCCAGCTTAAGTTGGCCATTTGATAGACACCTCTCAGACCATTTCCTTGTGGCTGGTTGCCTTGGGAAGGAAGTTGTCAATTAGATAGCCCCCTCTTTTGACTGTTGGCTGGACTGTCATCAAAAGAGCCTCAAAGCAAGCTATGAAGACTACTGAAATCATTACCATTTCTGAATCCACTTCTGCTGCAGGAGGCCTTGGTCCAGTCAAGGTTGCACCAGAAAGCCTGAAAACAGCTCCTGGAAAATCCTACTTCTCTTGAAAAGCTTCAGTGACCTCTTGACGACCCTACCCTTCCAGAAGAAGAGCACTTCCCCTAGTGACTTAACAAAAGTTGATGAACTGAAGGATCTAGATTCTCCATACATGTAAGGCTGTCACAGTAGAAGTGGAAACTGGCATATATGTGCCATGTCCCTTTTATTCTAGCTATGTAAGCAGCCTGGCAGCCTTCTTAGCCACTGCAGTCTTCTTTCTGGTACACTAACTCTCCAAAAATGTTTTTTCCTTGGCTACTTTGACCTGTATTGTGAGTGGACTTGGCTAAGATGGTTGAAGAACAAAGAAAGCAAGGCTGGAGAGATGGCTTAGTTGTTAAGAGTGCTTGCTTTACTATTATGGAGAATGGAGTTTGTGTTGTAGTATAAAAGCCTGGAATTCCAGCTCCAAGGGATCCAACTTCTTCCTCTGGTCTCTACAGGCACTCACAGACATGTAAATAAAATAAATAAATAAAATAAAAATTAAAATAATAATAAAATGATTCATTTGACTCATTATGAAAGGAAAATTCAATTATTGTCATTATTGCCTATAACCTCATATTATCAAGTCATAATATTTCTGCTGCAGAAGGTTTAATATGCTAACTTGGGTGTCTATAATAAAGCAACAAATGTGAGCACCCACTGACAACAGAATTGAAAATAAGTAATCTGATAGGCTTTTAAAAGCCTGAAAGAACACCATCATATTTAATTTATATGCATAATTTGTTACTGATCTAGCATCCTATTTGAAAGAAATGTTATGTGTTTTCAAAGAATATAACTCAAATATAAAAGAAAAATGCTAGTGAAAGCTATGCAATTCCATTGTCATCTTATTTAGTTTATTTTTGCTTTATTAAGCACAGCTTATCTGGCCCTTTAGACACCAATTCTTTATCGAGGGTGCCAGCTTCAGGAATGATGGATAATGTGTCTGCATATCTCTTGTTTAAATTCCCACTGCCCTCTTTGAAAGCTTCTAAAGGATAATTCAAGGCAATCTTATGCCCTCTGATGTGAAAGGTTTTTAGAGGAACTAATATTTATATGCTTGGCCAAGTTCTCAGAAACCTCAGCTATGTCAATCTGTGTGAAGTCAATACAGATTATTAAACCATCTATATTCCATTTATGAGGTCAAATGAAAACGTGAAGGAATCCTCAGGCTATATGGAAAAGTTGCAAAGTATATGCAAAGAAATGCTGGGTCACTTTTCTTGAGCTTTGAACAAACACCAAAGGAGTCAAGCACAGTCATTATGCCGACATTAAATAAGCAGGGAAAACTTCCAAGCATTTGAGACCCACATTCTCCCCCCCAGCCTCTTTGAGAAGTGGAATCTACAGGGAATGCAGCTTGGAATTCCCCTCCCCCATGCCAAGACAAGTTTCCAGTTTGATTTTCTCAGCAGCAAACTAATCAGGCTTAATTATTCCCAGCTGTGATGCTTTCTCTCCCAAGGGTCGCTTCCTGCTGATGCCCAAGTAGTAGAGAGTCATGCAATTTTGTTAAACTCCAATAAATACATAGCGCTTTGTAAAACCTAATTCACTCACAAGATTTCCAGCATTGTGATTATCAAGTAAAGGAGCACAGACAAAACCCACTCTTCTTCAAAAAGGGAACAAGATGGCGGGGTCTTTACAGTCCTGTTTTCTATCACTAGAGCTTTAACGGAACAGTTTGTGTATTTTTAATAGCTATGTGCATCTGTATATGTATTTATGTATCTATAGAAATGCATAAATATTAAATTAATTGGCACATTTAAATATTTTTCACATGTAAAATTATTTCATTACGCTCCTCTCTCTCTCTCTCTCTCTCTCTCTCTCTCTCTCTCTGAGATTTCAATATTTATCCCCTCAGTTACCTTTCTCCAAACTTTTTTCTCACCCCTCCTTGCTCACTTTCAAATTTGTTGGCTTTTTTTCATTAATTATTCTATATGCTATGGTTCTACCACTGTGTGGATATATGTGTATATTCCTAAACATATAAATATAACACTTATTCAGTATAATGTTACTTGTAGAAATTGATACAGGAAAAATAGATGCAATAATTTTGGTTGGGTGATGGTGTCTTAAAACAAACCATCTCATGCTAACACCAAGAAAGTGAGTCAAAACAGCAAATTTGGCCCATCAAATCTTCATAATATTAAATATGTGGCTCTTGTTTCTCAAAAGCTGTCTTTTCTTACATTATTTAATCATAGTTATCAGAAAAACATTTAAAATTATTACCTGAAAAGATTATTAGTATTTTCATCTTTCCTAGTTTATTTATGGTGTAAACTCAATCATTCAGTTCATATTAATGAATCAAAACTCCATTAATTATATTCGGTAATGATTAAAAAACAATAACAACAAATGCATGATTAGAAAAATTACAATTAAGATGATTTAGGGTGTGGATACAGGCTTTTCTTTTATTAATGAATTGCCATCTGGGGCTTGAGCAATACACTTTGCTACTGTGAGGAAAAGTGAGCATAGCAAAGTCAGAGCTTCACCACTCTAAAATGTGTTCCCATTGGCAGAAAAGGAGCAAGTCCTAGGCCTATGAGAAGTTTTACAAAAGGTCATCAGAAAGCCACACTAGGACTTATTTCACCTAAGGTCTCCACAAGATCACAGCCCTTTACCACACACCGTGGTCCATCTGTGCCACAGAACTGCTTACATAGCATCAGTGCACGTCATGATGCTAAGTGCCAACCTGTGTAAGTCACTATAGAACTTAATTAAAATAAGAAGAAAAACTAATTTTGATTAAAAATATTCATCCATAGTCAGGATTGTGTGGAGATTGTTTTTAGTGTCATTTTTACTTCTGAAAGTTATTTCATAAATAATAACATACGGGCACAAAGTTGAGCATGTGCCATTTTCATTCTAATCTTCATACAAAAGCAAAACAATTTTTATGTTGTTATGAGGTGGGCACCAGGCATGAGCACTAAAGTACAGTTTATAGCCTACTGAAAGTCTTTATTCCAGCTAGCTGCGACGACACCCAGGTATTCAGACCTAAGGGTAGCACTAGTGTGCAGAACACCAGACTTGTGAATGCAGAACCTGAGTCCTGGCATCCTGCTCAGCAGCTGCACAGCAGGGCTTCACATAAGCAAGCAATTTGACAGGAGCTAAGATTAGCAGTTAGCTGGACAAGGCTGTCTCTGCAAGCAGGCCATTTAACAGAAGCTAGGATAAGCTAACTAGGGCGCCTTGACCTTGTGTTCCTAGAATAGAGTTCTGTGATTTTTCCACAAGAATCTCCATTAAGGAGATCAAATTTTAGTTACACCAGAAATGACCTCAGCAAGAATACAAGATTGAGGAACCACTGCACTGTCTGGCTCTGTTACAATGTGGAAATGACATTTCTAATACTAAGTACAAAGAGGGTAAAATAGTTCATGGATATCAAGGCACTCCCAAAGAACTGGTTTAGACCACTATGGAAAGGATGGAGGCAGGAAAGTATGCAGTAGTTGTTTTAAAGGGGGGGGGGCAGGAGACAAGACAGTGACATTAGTGTCCTTAATGATATAGGATAATTTCCCCAAAGTCTTGCTGAGTTCTAGACTATACAAGAAACAAGCAATAAAACTAAGTCAGGAACTTCTGGGAAACATACCAAAGAAGATAGGCAGGTGGCAAGGGAGTGTGCAAAAAGCCAGGCTACCATGGGAACGCCATAAGTGGTCTCACCACACACTTTTAGAATGGCCGAAGTCCAGAGCAATGACAATGCCAAATGCAACAACAAGGGTAACAGCGGCTCAACATACAGCACAAGTTTTCCACTGATGTGTAAGAATTCACTAGGTACACTGTGATCTCAGCACTGGAGAGATATAGGTGAGGTTGAGGCAAACCTGGCCTACATAGTATGTTCCAGGGCAAGACTGAGCTACATAGTAAAAGCCAATCTTTAAAGAGAAGAATTTGAAAACTGACACTCATAATAAGACAAATATGAGAATTCACAGTAATATCTTAGCATTTGACAGCTTCAAGGTAATTCTGAGCAGTGTTTTAAGATATTCAACATTCAAGTACTTTCTGAAAGGCACACACACACACACACACACACACACACACACACACACACACACACACAAAGCAATGTTGCTGAGGGGACTCGAAACTAACTTAATTTTTTGCTAAATATTTTATGAATTAGGACACTTCCTTGCCAAAAGCCTCAGAGTCTACTGTCTATCCACCTGTCTGAAACTTACACTTTGCAAGATACAAAAATAGGAGCGAAGTCAAGTTTTCAGGGCAGGCAAATCAATGTAGAGCGCTGTTGGAGAAGCATATTAAATTCCAGCTCAAGGTTAGGTCAGGCTGGTGGAAAACAAAGGCGCATGACCCCTGCAAATACACTCTCGCAATCACTAGTCCGCAAACAAGGGAAGCCCAGCAGGGAAACTTATTAAGGACACTCTCTGCTGGCATTTTAATGCACTGCTTTTAACACTCAATTTTTTCATATATATTTATATTATTACGCACATATACAAAAACTACCTACAGAAAGAAGAAACCATGAAACAATAAGAAAGTATATAAATGTTACACTTATAGAGTTTTGGCTATTTGTATTTGGCAACCTTGAAGAAAACATTTTTCCTATCTTGGTACATCTAAAATTCTGACTGTAAATCAGTATGTATCACGTCTCATCATTATCAACTTAAAACATCTATCTAGACCTAAAAAACATCTTAACCCCTAAACAACTAAACTTAATTGTGAAACTAAACTATCTGGTCTTCAACCCCATCAGAGACTTGAGAAATAATAAAATTAATTACCTGAGTATACAGGGAGTGCAGGCTTGCAGCTTCTCAAAGGAGAAGATGACAGAGACAGTTTGCTGCATGAACAGTCATCCAAAACTTTCTATAACATTGGAGCATCTTCTTCATTCAGCATTCTGGCATAGTATATCTGACAGACATATTTGTGAGGCAGGAACTATTGAGGACCTGCTTACTCTGTCTTAGCAGAGTTTGCCAGTTGACTCTGCCTGCATCCAAGCTTGCCATTTTTAGACAGAATTCTGTCTGTGGTAGAAATGAGGACATTTTGCCCAGTGGCTCTTCACACTCATTTCTCTCCTACTTGCATGGGATGTAGTCCAAAGACAGCAATTTCAACTGTAAACAATGATCACAAAAAGAGGACTCGGGACCTATGGAAAGCAATCACACTTTGCTATCCCAGTCTTCCCTTTGTAAATCTGTACTCTTCTTATTCCTTTAGGACATTTAGTTCCATTACTTATATATTTCCCTTTACCTCAGTTTAGGAGAAAGAGTGATTATTCATGATAGGTTAAAGTCAACATTAAGAAAAAAATAAGCTCTCAGTGCTTTTAAAAGTTTTATTCATTGTTTATGTCACTTGGCTTCAGGCTTCAGGCATGGTTCAGGGGCCTGGTGTTCTCCACAGTGGCTCTGCATTGCACCTCTGTAGGTACATTTGTTCCCACAACCACAGGATGCTGATGTGAGCGCTGCAGGGTGGGACAGAATCTCCCAATTAAAGTCTTCCTCCCACAACAAGTGTGAGACACGTCACTTGATTTTTATCCTTAAGAGATGAGTTTCTTTTTATCTCTTGCAGTCTTGTCCTAACAGAAGGCAAAAGGGAACCATTTGTTAAATAAAACACATGGTAGATAACTAAGGCTTTAAACCAGTTGCCCAAACTATGGCACCTCTTAACCTTATAAATATAAAGGTGAAAAAATAAATAAATAAAATAAACCCTAAATAATGATGAGAAATCAGGATCTGCTTCATTAATGAGTCAATTTGACTTTGCCTCATAGAAAGCTGAGGCTATAGAAGCCTGAAGCCATCCTTATCTCAGTGAAAGTCACGTAACAGGTCAATTGTGAGCAGACTGAAGGGCAGCCCCACATTACTGACTCTACCCTCTTCCGCGTCTACATGCCACGTCAGAGTTCAGAACAGTCTGTTCATGTTTCACTCAAGTTTAACATCCAAATATATTTGGCGAGTTACCTGTGGCTAGAAGTGTGCAGTTTCTGAGTGAGCACTTTAAACGCCCTGCTTCTACTGACTCTCTTTCTGCCTCTGCCATACTTAAATGGAAAACCCTCTGGGCAATTCTCTACTCCTACAAGGAGCAGAGATACCGGGAAAGTACCACTTGCGCACGCGCAGCCCCTGCCACCTGTATTCTGTAGACCCGTGGAGAATGAAAGGAGAGCTGCGGAGTGGAGGCCGGCATACACCCTGGAGGATCAGCCAGCCCTCAGAGAAGCAAGAGGAGTGGTTATAAAAGTTCCTTGTTTTACACCACAGAATTTCTGAGCAATTTTATATATAACAAGAACGAATCAAGATTTGGTCCATGGGCCAGATGAGGTCCACGTATAAATTATGATGGTGGAAATTAAGGAAAACCTATTTTTTAAAAAATCTAAGGGGAAAGAAGACTATTACACAAATAAATAAAAGGAGAAATACTTTTGAAAATTTAAGGAGAAAAATAAGAATCAATTTAATATGATTATTTTCTTAACAACCAAGATATTTTAACAGGGTCTGCTTCATACTGTGAGTCTAACTACGTGAAAAAAGTATAAACAGTAAGAGATAGGATTTTAAAATGTATTTAAGACATTACCTTGTTTTATGAAATGGAACTTATGCTTAATAATACACATAACCTATAAAATTATAAATTTCAATACACATTTAATATAAAATCTTATAATTAAAGGCATATAGGATTTAGAGGAGGTAACATCTGGGCAAACAAAGCAAGCATTATTTCAGCTGTCAAACTGAGATCTCAATAACTTACCCAAATGTAAATAGATATTTTAAGATAAAATTAAGAATGCAGATTTCAAAATCACTATGATATTTAAGAAAGTTAATTTGAAAGAAATCTGTACAAAAGAGTCATGTCAACAGGGTCTTCAGGCCCTATCTGATATGGGAATAGATACTGATTTTTTTTTTTTTGAGTCTAAGATTCTGAGTTCAACCCACACTGTTGGCCTCTCTGTCAACAGGACAGGGAGCAAAGCAAATAAGAAAACATGAAAAACGGCTGTTTCTCGACAGTAGGTGTGAGATGTAGCAGCTGAAGACTTTATCAAAGGCTTTCAGCTGTCATTCAGTAACGGACTCAAATGGGCAATCTGTACTCAGATTGAATGCACTCAAGACGCTTCAAAGGAAAGCAAAACAAACAAACAAAATCCCATGTCCTCACACCACCTCAGGTTACAATTAAATGTTGGACTTTAGACGAGATCTCCCTGTAATGTTAGTGTGTGACCCAGGCTAAATACACATTATAAAAGTCAATTTTTTTGAGAAGGTTCTTGAATTCACCAACTCTCCTAATCCTGGGCTATTCTCAATGCCACTACTTTTAACCTGATTAGATCTAGGAGCACATAAAACCTAATTTCTGGTACTTGTGGTGTAACTGTGATTATGATCCTCAAGTATGTGGGAAAATATAAAATCAAAAATTCACAGATCCTGCAGAGACAATTTTGTAAGCTGTAGCTGTGCTACTGTGGGTCGCATAGTAAACCATGGTGAAATGCTAAAGTAAACTCTGAGAAGAAGCTGCCTTGTCTACAGATGCCATCACACAAAATCACTGCTTACAATCATGCCAAGACAAGAATACTTTTACTTCCTACATTATGCTAGAGATGAAACTAAAAACCATGCCCTAGTGTGAAAGAGACTAAACAACTGGAAGACTTTCTACCTCAGGGACTGAACTTTCGGAAGCCACGTTATAAGAATGAATGAAAACAATGTTGAAGAGAAATGTATAAATGATTTAGGAAACAGTTACATTATAGAAAAAAACTATATGTTTAATAACTACTAAACCCAGCCTTAACAACTAAGTATATCGACTCCAAAGGAGCAGGAGATGCAAGGGGTGAAATTTTTTTTCATAAATTTTGCCTAAAATTGAGGAAGTGAAACAGTAAAATACTTTGCAACTTACTAATAAACAATCTGCCTACTTGATTAAAAGCTTATATTATAAAATTTACAATTGTTTTATTAATCTGTTGAACTATCTACAACCACAGAACATCTTTTTATTGGTGGTTATTATTTATTTGTTTGTTAGTTAGTTAGTTTATTTGTTTGTTTGTTTGTTTGTTTGGGATGGGAAAGGTACACACATGCCATAGTGGGTATAAGGACAGCTTGTAGAAATTGGTATTCTCATTCTATGATGTGGTTCCCAGGGATCAAATTTAGGGCACCAGACTGAGAGGAAAATGCCACTGAGCCATCTCACTGAAATGGTTTAGGTAACGACATTTTATTCTGACTCTAGTTTGGCTTTCCTTGATTTTCAGCCCTGTATTCCCCTCCCTCCAATGGTCATGCCTCTGGTACGCATAGCGTCTTAGTAGAACAGTCAGGGAGGGCAATAAATGTTCACAGAAGCTCTCTGGACCACAGAGGTAGGAAGGCCTCTGCATGGGACACTGGCTTTGATTTTCTGTTTCCGTAATTTGGGATTTGTGAGCTATTTTTACATTTATCTTAATGAGTTCATACCTAGCTATGAGGTTTCTTGGGCCATTTTTTTTTCCTATGAACCAAATACTTTTTGCTGTCATTTCTATTTCTTTGTTGACTTTGAAAAAAATCCAGTAAGAGAATCACCTTGTCTCCACATTAACCTGTTAGTCTGAGGTTCTCTAGGGGATAGGGTGGGCAGGCATTTTTGAAGCTGAGGCATTTTCACCATTTCACCATTTCACCATTAATATTAGTGCCTTTTATTTGTACCTTTAAAATTTAAAGACAACACAAAGGATAAAAGTAAATTAGGAAGGAATTTTTTACATGATTCTATATTTGGCTTTCAATAATGCATCTGAATCAATTCTGAACCCCCCCAAAAAAAACTGCACCCTTTTTAATGAATAAAAATTAATGGGACATGATTCATTAAGGGCATCAACTATTCAAATTAATGTAGAACATAGCCAAGTAGACATAATTATTGTATTTTGGGTTAGTACCTGAATGCCGCAGTGGACAGAGTTTAGAATGAGTCCTTTATTGGTGCCATGCTACTTCGGGCACCAGCTTGGGAATTATGGGCTCATGCCTCTACATAATGATGTATGATTAGTGCTATAAAAATAATTGAACTCTTCATTCAAGACAGTCCCTTGCAATGTCAGCAAGAATCTGGAACACACTGTGTCATTTAACAGAGTTACACTGCGAGGAAAACCCTCTGATGTCTGCACAATTAACTTCCTAATAATTTTGAGGTTCTTGAGACTAAATGAGAGAATTAATATAATGGACCATGTAAATGTGCATCAGAGATATAGCAGAATGCAGAGGCAATGAAGGGATGGAGAAATTCTAAAAAGATTAACAAGCACTCCAAGCATAATAAGAGACAGGTGTCACACGGCTGAAAGGGTGATTGTTTCAGCCACAGCAGCTGGGGGTGTCAAAGCAAGGCTGTCGCCAAGATTTGTTACACAGTGACAGACAATATTCTTTAGATGGGAATTCCACTAAACTAAATTATGTTATGAGGAGCTCAGGAAGCACCTAGAAAGGTGAAGTAATAATGATATTCACACCCATGTTACATGATAAAATACTTTAACTCAAAACATTTACCTTCGTTATTACACCCTCAAATTTTCAGTAAACAGGTTTTTATTATTTGTGAAATTTTTCAATTTTCTTTACAAAATATGGAGAATACCTCAATTTTTTAAATTGCATTTTACTTTATTTTATTTGGCATATATGTTTATATTATTACATGCAAATAAAAAAAACTACATACAGCAAGCAGAACCAGGAAACAATCAGGAATTATATAAATGTTAGTTGTTTAGGGTTTAAGATATTTTAGGTCTAGATAGATGTTTTAAACTGATAGAGATGAGATATGATAGATACTGAATTTCATTCAGAATTTTAGACTCACCAAGATAGGAAGGTTGCCAAATACAATTAGCCAATACCTCAATTTTTATTTTAAGAGAACATGGCTGCATTAATTCAACATGATCACGTACTGAATAGTCAGTTTCCTCCAACATTCAGGAGTACCATGTGCCCTTCTAGGTGGGTATGTAACCCTATTGAAATGTTATTGCATTAAATAACATTTAATGTTATTTATTACATCACTTGTTAATTAATTATAAAATGGAAAATTTTATTTTAGGCAATCTTGTAAACTGTATGAAGTGCTTCCACTAAACAGAAACTGGGTTGTATTTGGTTCAGTTTTAGACTCATGCTGACTTTTAGGGAAAATAGAGAAGGAGGGCATTCCATAATTTTGGAAGTGTAGTCTCCTACTAACAGAGATGTCTTCAGTGTCCCCTTGTACTGCACAGGACACCCAGAGGAAAGTATATGGACTGAATTTGGATCCTTAAAACCCACATGACGCTGTGAACAAGACTGTACATCTGCAGTCCCAGCATTCCTACTCTGAGGGGAAACTGGAGTCCTGGAGACCCTGGAAACTCACAGGCCAGCTAACCTCTTTTAAGCTGTGGTGAACATCCTGTCAAAATGGTAAAAAAGGAATGCAAATCTCTGAAGTTGTCGTGACATCCACACATGCAGCATGCCATGACAAAGGAACATCACAATGTGCCATGCACCCCACCACAGACACATACACCACCACCACATACCACACCCATTTGTTTTTTAATTTTAAGCATAAATATATTTTAGGTGATAATTTCCTGACACCTCAATAACTGCTTTTATGCCACTTGGATTCCGTTAGGACATATTCATACATTTTTGTTGACTGATTAAAGAAACATCCTTCATTATAACAGTATTAAGTTGGCCAGACACAAGATAGCAACCATTTTTGTTAGTGGGCGAGAGAATTTTATTTCTGCCGAGATTTATTTACATAAGGCATTACTATCTTTAATATGAGACTGCACAACATTTTGCTTTGTTGTAATCTGATTTTGAGACAACTTCTCTCTATGTAGCTCTCTAGCCCAGGCTGCACTCTGGGAGTTATGTGGTCCTCCTGCCTCTGATCTCCCAAGTGCTGGAATTACAGCATGCCACACCACTAAACGTTGAGTGTTGGGGAGTGCTTTGCTCTCCAGGGTTGGTATTTTGTTTTTGCTTGTGTGATTTTCCTTTCTGCTGGAATGTGGTTGCTAAGCAATTAAGCTTCCACCAATCTTTAACTACCATTGGCCCATTGAGTTTGGGTCCCAGGGGTTGAGCAGGCTTTCTCTGGCTGGTTGCCTGGCCGAATCAGATGCATCACGCAGTCAGAGGACAGAGGGAAGCGATGAATGTTTATAACACTGAGCTTCTCTTTGCAAATAGAGTGAAGGCTAGGCATTGTGTCGGTGGTTAAAAGGGTCAGTTGAACTTCTCAGGGATGTGCTATGATGTTCTTTTGAGAACATAGCTTGTCATGAAGACGCTAAAACTCAGCAGCCCTCCACTTACAAGAGAAGAAAGGAAATACTTATATAAGCCTCTGGTGCTCGTAGGGATGGTCGCCATCAGAGCGTGGTCATCAGAGTCTTGGCCAGATTCTGTGATCTTCGCCCCTGAAAGGGCAAAGTTTCTCCGTATCTTTTTCTTTCCACCCATGTAACTGGCAAGAGAGTTGACATTCATGGGCAACATTGTAGATACACAGAAATATCTGTGATCTAAGAGGAGATTGTTAAAGTTGGTGTCACAATCATGAGAAAGTCAGTCGGGGGAGGAGTGGGTGAGCATAAAACTAACTTCTTAAAACTGGGAAATTCAGGTTTGGTATCTGTACTATGGCAGCAGCAAGGAGCATGGTGAGGTTTTCTTAGATGCCTGGTAGCCTCTCTTTCTTCTGAGGGATTAGGTTACTCAACTCACCTTCCTTCCTTTGTTCTCTACCCTGTGTATACCTGAATATTGTCCTAATGGCATAGACTTATTCCGTGGTGTGGTATGGTGTGGTGTGGTGTGTGTGTGTGTGTGTGGTGTGTGTGTGTGTGTGTGTGTGTGTTTCCTCACAATTCTATGCCCTTCAGTGTTCAACAAATTACCATCCATTTCAGGAGCTGAGTTTGTAAACAATCCTATGAACATTCATGAAAACTATGCTGGGGAACAGAAGTCCGTGATAATGCACACAAACAAACAAACAAAAGGATGAGGAGAAAGGTGCGTAATAAATAAGAAACAGCAGAAACACAAGCAGGCGAGCAGAGAAGCTGGCTTCTGTGCGGTTGTAGCAAACAGACTCTCAAGACAAAGTAGCTACTCAAAGAGCCAGAAGAAACATGAGACGCACTGGGAGGGTGATGGTAAGTAAACCATCCTCCTGACCCGGAAGTTTTTCCTAGTGTAAAGCACAGAGGGAAACTGGCATCGTTCATGGTACATGGTTACAAGGAGGACAAGAAATGTGGTGGCCAAGGTTCTATAAACAGGTGGCATTTATTTTGTTATCTAGAAGGCAAGGGAGAGATACACAAGAACAACCAAAGTGTATCAGGAAATGCATCGCAAGCTCAGAGAGCATGCACCAAGTTCCTGAGCTGAGAGAAAGCTTAAGTATCCAAGTCCCAGAAAACAGAAGGTGGTAAGGTTGTGGGACTGAGTGGGAGGGGCTTTGGCAGAGGTGAAGTGGAGGCAGAGGTGGCAAGCTAATGCAGAGCCTTAGAAACCAGGATAAGGATTTTCTCCCAAGTGCAACAAGAGAATTTCAGTCCCCTCCAGAGATCACGATCTAATTTAACTAGAAAGCAAAGAAAAAATATCACCTCCTCGCTTTCACAAGACGATTATTAGATTTAGGGCAGAAAGTGGAATGGAAAGGTGAGTGAGGAGCGCAGTGACGTGAAGGAGAGAATACACTTCTGTGAGGCCAGCAATGATGAAGACAGTGGAAGCCGCCTTCCTGGATTGTGCGGTGTTTTCTAAAGAACTGGGCAGCGGAAATGAGAGAGTAAAATGAATCAGGCCTGAATTTCAGGGGCCGTACCTGAGACACTAGGTGATGTCAATATATGTGAATAGAGATGCGGATGGATGAACACTCCAATTTTATATGTGTTCAGGTGGAAATGGCTTAGTTGTCACTCTCAGCTGCATCTGGCTATAATTACAAAAGCAATCTTGTTTTATTAAGGCATAATTCCTGTTATATTATTTTTACCTCTCTGCATGATTTTCCTTCATTGTCCAATATCAGATCTCACCAATATATCTAAACATACTCTAACATAATTAAAAACGAGTTAATAACTCTTCAAATATTGCTTTTTCTGGGGATTATTCTCAATAATCATTAGGAAAACTGAGGTCTTGAAAACATTAAGTTGGAATTTGATCTTCAGTGTTAGATATTTAGGAAAGTGTTATCAGGGAAATATTGGCTGGAGGAAGAAGGGGTTTCATGCTACTGTTCATGTCACTAACACCTTTTTTAATAAGAAACAAGTTTTGGAAGCAGAAAACATAAGTACGGCTCAAATGTCCATCTCAGACACTGTCTATGAAGTCAGAGAGTCTAACCCAACTGATTTCTATATACCAATTCAATCAATCACTTTTCACTATATATATATATATACCCATCATAACAAAAATATTATTGTTTATCTTTTTGTCTGTGTTTATGTATGTGTTTTCCCCATAAAGATTCTGAGAACACTTTAAAATTGGTTTTCAGCTTCCTCTAAGAAGGAAAAAGGCAGCACACACTAGTCTGTTGTGGGCCGAAGGAACCGTGTACTTGACACACAATTCCAGTCAATACGGCCAGTACGTGGCTGGTGTAAACTTGGCTAATCCTTTCAAGACATAAGAAGGGTTCTCTTCATGTCCCTTGGATGGAGATGCCTGGTGGCACTCAGAAGAAAGATAATAGGTCACCAAGGAGAGACTTGATACCGTATGAGCATATTCAGGGGGAGGAGATCCCCCTCAGACACAGACTTAGGGGAGGGGAGAGGAGTAGGGGGGAAGTGGGAGGAAGGGAGGAATGGGAGGATACATGGGATGGGCTAACAACTGAGATGTAATATGAATAAATTAATTAAAAAATATGCATGGATAAAAAAATTAAATTAAATTAAATTTTAAAAAAAGAAGAAGAAGAAGGGTTCTCTTGCTTAAATCTTTCCCTCTTCTGTGGACCGAAAGGTCTGCATTCAGTTGATAAATAGTAAAATCTTCTGAAATGGCTCTCTGTGGGAAAGCATATCCTAACACAAACAAAAAGGAGCAAACCCCTTGAAAATGTGGTTAAGTAGACTAATCGGGGTGTATTTCTTCACTTCAAATGATAATATCGACAAGATGTTTTTGAAGAGTAAAACATATCAGATAGACAAAATTAACACTGCTAAAACTAAGGCTTTTCCTTATTGCGGTTTTGTGAACTTTACTCAACTATCACCAAGCAGAAGGATTTAGAGTTCACTTATCTGATTTTTAAATGAAAGTTTTATAAACAACAGATACAGATTTTTTAAAACTATAAGAAGAACTGCTTGGGGTCTAGAGAGATGGAGCAATAGTTTAAAACTGCACCCTGTTTCTTCTGAGGACTGGAGTTTAGTTTCTGGCACCCATGTTTGTAACTACCTATAACTCCATAGGAAACCACCACCTCTGGCCTCAGTGAAATATGCACTCACACTCAAATACACACATACACACACACACACACACACACACACACACACACACACACACACACGGTCTGATACAGCAATGATCAGTGTCACTAACCTCCCTTCAACACTACAGTCTTCAGGAAATGTTTTCTGATAAATATGAAGTTACCTTAATATTCCAGAAAAATAGGAAGTGAGGCCTGGACTATGAGGCTATGACTGTTGTTCAACATAGTCAAATGCTGTTCAGTGACTGTGCTTTGTTTGCTCATCTCTCGCTTGCCACCGTCATAGCCAGTGAGTGGTGAGGGCAAGCTGACACATTATATATAACCAGTGGACGGCTTGAAATAAGTCAACAAGATGAAACTGATGCCTCAACTTTTCAAAATGAAGAACAACAAAAGTTATCACTTATACTCCTCCATGCCAGGAGCAAATCTGATTGGTGCACAAATCCTTCACAAAGGAATGTTAATCGAAGCCATAATTCTGTTGCCTTGAATTGTGGGAAGCAAGTCAGAGGCCGTAACAAAACAAGCTCCATTACTAATTTCACACTTGAGTAGAAACACACAGGGAAGCATTTAGTATGTGGATGCAAAACACAGTAGACCACTGGCCTCAGCCATGACCTGAGAGTTAGTGTAAAAGAGGAAAAAATGAAAGCTACAGGATTGCTATCACCAAAGACACTCCTGAATTTATTATATCCATTAGATTTAAGCATAATTGTTATGCTTGCAGTAGAACTGTGGAAGATGCTAATGCTTATGACATCTGAGTAGAGTATATAAGTAATTTTACAAATATTTTTATAAAAGACAAATTCTCTTGTATGAATTCTAAACTGGAGTTATATTAAAATATAAATAACTGTAACATAAATGAAAAAGAATCCTTAAACCTTTGACAGTATTTTGAGCTTGCAACAAGGAACATCCAAAAGCTAAGAGGTATAGGACTTGAGACTCCAATCCTGTAATATAGTATCACATGAGGATGTTTTGGGTTTTTATGAGAATTTCTAGGCTAATAGATACATGACTTTAAATATAAAAGTCATAAATAAGACTTAAGAATATCCCATGGATGTTACAAAACAGTTCAGTGGATTTCCTGCTAAGTGTTCCTAATCTTAACCAATTTTTAAAAGTACCCCCCAAATTTTTTCAGTGATAAAATTTTCTAATGATTTATTGTCCTTTTACTTGTGTGTGTGTGCGCACATGAGTGTGTGCATGTGTGTGTGTGTGTGCGTGCATGTCTGTGTGCACATAGGTGTGTGTGTGAGGGCAAGTGGATATGAAGGACAGAAGAGGGTCTTTTATCCTGTTGTTATAAAGAATAAAAGTCACAAACGTTCAATTTTACCAATGACCCAGGAGCCAGATAATGGGGTGAAATTTTGTTAGCTCAGAAAGATAGAAAAAACATCCAGCTGACCTTCCTACTCAGCTCACATCTCAGAAGGAAAAGCCAAAAGCCAAAGAGCCCTCTAGGTCCCCGGAAAGCCCAGGAGGAAAATGCCAAAGCTGAAAGGCAAAGAGCTAAAGAGCTAAGGAACAAAAAAGTTCAAAAAGCTCCTTCCTCTTCTTCTCTATCTTAAATACTCCTCAATTCAATGTACCACCTTACTACTTAATCCTTGTCAGCTGATTTCTTGCTTTGCCTCTTGACCTAGGGTTAAGTTTATTAAGTCCTGTGTACAGAAAGCTCTTGCACTAAAGGTGAACACTAGGGCTGCACAACGCCATACTCACCTGTTTGTAATAAACAGAGAGTTCTTGGATTAAAGGTGTATGTTAGGGCTCAATCACTCCAGACAAGAATCAGGGTTTTCCAGTTCACAATCTGCAGGGATCAACTCTCCTGCAACTGGGTCCCAAGGAACTGGAGTTGCAGGCGTGTGTGAGCTGCTTTCATAGGTTGTGTGCACCAATCTGGGATCATCTGCAAGAGCAGTACTCATCCCAAACAGCTGAGTCATTTCCTCAGCCTCGCATGGTATAAATTTTATTTAACAAATTAACAGATAATATTATCTTAGTGCATGGAAATTTTACTTTGGGTTTTAATAAAACGGGGAAGTATCACAGGGACGCATCAAGGAGCTAGTTTAAATATTTTAGTGAAGGTGTCTGGGTATTTACATTCAGTCATTTATAATGTGCAAAAGGAAAAACACTTATCTACAACAATAGCAGATAACCTTGTGATCAAAATGCAACACGTACCACTAAATAATTGAGGCCTGGTAGCGCTCAAAGAAAGAATAGGCAGACTACCAAGGTTGAGACTTGTTATCCTGGGACCATAAAATGGAGGAGGAGGGCCCCCTCAGACATGGACCTAAGGGAGGGTCATAGGGTGGGGGTGAGAGGGCAGGAGGAACGGGAGGATACGCGTGATGAGTGATGGGAGAACAATTGAGTTGTAATCTGAATAAATTCATTTAAAAATGTTTAAATTTTAAAATTTTTTTAAAAGGTGCCAATGAAAGACCGAGGGAAAGTGGTGTAAGAAATACCTGAGGAACTGAAGAGAAGGAATAGAGGGTAGGTTTGAACCAAATACATGATATACATACATGAAACTCTCAGAACATATACATAAATAGCAGTCATATTGGTTTTTTTTAACATAATTATGCACATTTAGTTGCACTAAATGGAGTCATTGGGTATTTTCAAGGCCCTGGCAGCCCATCCCAGCATTTTTGAGACAGAGATAGGAAGATTTCAGTGAGCAGCCTTTCCTTATAGTAAGTGTTATTTTTTGTTTACAAATTAAAACTCTCCACAAATTCCTTACCTAAAATACTCGTGTGTATTTCTCAAGAACCACAAAGCACGTATGAGCCTTCTTGCTCACACATCCTTTTGAAAGAACTCATCCTTGTTCATACCTTTCAACACAGTTTTCATAAAAACAAAAATATACTTTCTACTATATCTAGATACATAAGTGAATATGTATATATAGCATGACATATAATCTAAGATTATATTATAGAATCACAAGGAATGTGGCCTCCCTTTGATTGTACCACATCAACACTATAAACCCATAACTGTAATTTAATTTGTCCAATTTTTTCTCCCATTGCAAGGAATTGCTGTGCCCTGGAAATTCACACATATCTTGCAAAGATAGTTTCCCTTGGGAAGGAAAGGAACAAAAGATCAAGAGGAGGGAGATTTCATGAGCTTAAACTTATTATTTCTAGGCTTTAAGAACAAATGCCATATGATTGTCTAGAGCCATATCATAAAGACTCATAAAAGTATATGCTTAAACATCCCAATATTGGGAAAGTAAGTTGTTAAACACAGTTATCTAAAGCATAATCTTACAATTAAATAAATGACTATAAAAATAAAGGTGGTAAATACACAAAACTTCTAACTTCCTAACTATTCTAATGCATATTTAATATTATCTACCCTCTTGAGTTTATTGCATTTTTATGTTACAGTTGTACAGTAGCATCTTACTGGCTATCTTTTCTCAACTGCACACTCAGGACCTTGATATAGACTATGAGGAAATGTTTATACCACGAAACCCACAAAATCAGCAACCCACCCTGCAGCTTACCTGCAGGGGAGGTACATCTCTGTTCAGCATCCACATTCAATCATTGTCTTCAGACTATCACAGCACCAAAGTACATACTATAAATACAGTTTGTCATATTCTTAAGTAAAAATAATTTTAGCTGAGTGAACTTTTGAAATGTTCCCAAAGGTCATTTCTAAATGTTTCTCTACTATGTTCAAACAGGCTTTTTTTTTTTTTCAGTCTGAATGAGAAATCAATAAAACTCTTGGCCTTCCAGAATAGACTTGAACCATTACATCAAATTCTATTAATTGCTAAAAAGAACCATCAGCATATGTTTTCAGTCATTTGGGTGGGAAAAAATGAATTCATGTTCAAATATATATGTAAGTTATAATAAAGTAGAGCTGAGAAAATTTATCTGAGAACAAACCAGATTGTACAAAATATAAAATATAGGAAACAAAAGTCCAGCCTTACATTCATGTACTAGTTTCTGCTGCTGCTGGTAGTGGTGGTGGTGGTGGTGGTGGTAGTGGTGGTGGTGGTGGTGGTGGTGGTTTGGGGGGAAAGTATTTATTGACCTACTAAACACTTGTATTAAACTCCATATACTTACTAGACTGATGAATCATGGATGAAAGGTTTTGTCTACAAAATCTAAGTAGATTTTATACCAGAAAGAACTGAGAAGAAAAAAAGAAGACAGGCACATAATCTGGAATACAGTGGGGCAATATTTGTTAGAGGTCTAAGACAGGAAAGGGATTTGAGGGAAAGTTGTCACTATGGGAAAGATGTTTATAAAACCGCTTTAAATAAGTGGTAACAATAAGGACCTTTTCTGTACACAGAAATATATTCTAAGCCTCTCGTGTTTTTCCAGACCATGTTAAGCAAATAACTGAAGATAGCTTACTTTCTGCAAAGTAATAGAGTTAGAACCTGAACCAAGGCAGTCAGACCCTGAGCATATTAATTTACCCATCTTTGAGTGTATAGTTTGCATAAGCAGAGACACTTCATGATCATCTCAGAAACATTTACAGAAAACATCAACAAAGACCTTTCACTTTCCAAAGCTTTCACAATTCGTCATGTTAGCACGTAGAGGTGGCCTTGACAGAATATAGTTGCATTAAAATTGTACAAATTAAATTAAGAGTCAAAAGACTCTAAACTTTCAAATAAAACTAAATACAATGCTGGGTGTGGTTGGCATTCCTTTAATTCCAACACTCTGGAGGCAGAGGCAGGTGGATCTCTGATTTTAAGATCAACTCAGTCTGCAGAGGAAGTTCCAGGACAGCCAGAGCTACGCAAAGAAACCCAGACTGGTAAAAACAAAAAACAAAGCTAAATAAAAAGTAAGATGTAGCCAATTGTGGAGGCCTATGCTTTCAACCCCAACTCAGGGAGACTCTGCAGGAAGATGACCTAACTTTGAAACCATCTTGGGCTATATACTGAAACACGGTCTCAAAAATTTCCTTCTTCTTGCAAAGTGTTCCAAGTCAGAGGACCAGGACATCTGCTGCTAGACAGTGAAGCTTCATTCATGAAATCTCACACACATGGTTGCCTAAACAAGACCTACACAAGGACAACCCTAGTTGACATGCCTACATCGATAGAAGGAATCTCACAAGGCTCCACCCATAGGCAAAGAGCTATACTGATTAATGGCTGCTGAGAGATGAATAATAAGTCTTAGGAAATCCATTCCCAGCAGTCACTCCTAAATACACACACACACACACACACACACACACACACACACACACACACACAAACAATTTTAAATAAATAGAGCCTCTCCATATATAGATAGGTGGGTAGATAGATAATAATAGATGTTAGGTAAATATATATGTGTGTGTGTGTGTGTGTGTGTGTGTGTGTGTATACATATATACTGTGCATATATATATGGAGAGAGAGAAGTGATGATGATAATAATGATGATAGATAGATAGACAGACAGACAGATAGATAGATAGATAGATAGATAGATAGATAGATAATGATAGAGATAGAGAAATGAAGGAGTTGAAACTCCATGACCAAAAGGAAGATGAAATTGAAAGAATTTATTTGGTATACACTTCCACATTTCAATTTGTCACTGAAAGAAGTTAGGATAGGAACTCAAACGGGGTGGAATCTGGAGGCAAGAGCTGATACAGAGGCCATGGAGGAGTAATGGTTAATGACTTGTCCCTGTGGCTTGTTCAGCCTGCTTTCTTATGGAACACAAGACTACCATCCCAGGGATAGCATCACTGTTGATGGGCCAGCCCCTCCACCGTTAATCACTTACTAAGTAAATAATGTACAGGCTTGTGTACAGCCCGATTTTATGGAGGCATTTTCCTAATTGAGGTTTCCTCTTCTCAAGTGACTTTAGTTTGTGTCAAGTACTATACACAGGTCTCTTGAGATTGTTCTTTCTAACTCAAGGTTTGCGCACTTGGACCAGCCTCTCCCTAGGCCCTTTCTTCAGCTCTGCTAGCCTCCCTTCTACTCTGCCCATAATACCTAAATACCTGCGACCTAAATACCAAGAGACAATGTAAAACAAGCCGTTTCCAAAATAGCTGCCGAGCGTTATTTTTTATTATTTATTTATTTGTTTATTCATTTATTTATTTATTTATTTATTTTTGCCTACATGTATGTCTGTGAACTATGTGTGTGCCTGGTGCCCTTGGAGGCCAGAAGGGGGAGTCAGATCCCCTGGAACCGGAGTCACAGACACTTGTAAGTAGCTGGTGCTGGGGAGTGAACCTGGGTCCTCTGGAAAAGCACCCAGAGCTCATAATATTTAAGCCATCTCTCCAGTCTCCTAATGTAAATTAAAATACAAATTGTATAATTATGGGGAAAAAACCAATCCATATCAAACAAACAAAAGTTAGGCCTAGAGACTAGTTACTGGAAACATTTGTGTTTCTCTTTGGCTTCCTTAAGGAAATCTTACAATGCTGAGGAAGAAAGGTTAATTTTCTGAAAAACACAAAAGAAAGCAATTGAAACAATTATGATTTTTCAATTCTAATGTAAAAATTATTATCTTTAGTTTTTATAACCTTAAGGAAATTCATACATATTGGATCATTGTTTCAGTGACTACTTATTTGTACAATGAAGCCGTCACATGCCTTCCCTCCTGTTACTTGATATTAGGAGATCTTTGCTTTTCTCAAGTCTATGCCTCCCCCAGATTTGAGACCCACTAGAGGGAAAAGTGTATTTGCAAGGGCCTTGTTTGTGACCGTCATATGGTATGCCAGTCAGCCTGAGTGTGGGTGTGAGTTGTCTACTGGCTAGAAAACCAGGTCTGGAAGTTTACTAGGTCTCTCTTCCCTGATAAAAAAATTAGTCTTCTTTTCTCCAGCAGGTCAATAAATGGCCTTAAAGGATCAATCCATAAATATCGTCCAAAGGAAGGTGCCATTGATTGTTTCTAGTGTATTTAATCCTTTAATAACTCAGCCTTAGGCTCTGCTATTTTCCTCATCTCTCACGTAAAGATCCTGAGGCTCTCACAGACAGCTGGTCTGGGGAAGGTTTTGATCAAAGAACTCTGCAGTTGTAAATGTATTCTGTTTATCACATTTTTTTTTCAAACACTGAGGAGTTGAGAGGTTTATAAAGAAGTCTAAAGAGAGGCACACTAATAGCACTTAGTCATTTTACAAATGGAGTGTGTGTGTGTGTGTGTGTGTGTGTGTGTGTGTGTGTGTGTAGTGCAGATAATAAGAAAGAGAAATATGCATATAATGATATACATGTAGCTACAAAACATTGTATTTTTAAAACAAATGTAAGATATGTAAACATAAAAATATAAAACTAGGAGTAATGCTTGCTCAGAAAAAAAATGTTTCATGGGTATTTCCATACTCAAAACCGCTTCTCCACACATATTTTAATTATCCATTATTCACATTAAATGAAAGGAATTGCTTTCCCTTTCAATTCATTTTGTTCTTTGAGTGAACCAGATTTTTTCTTAATTGTGTAGACATAGGCTTCACTGACACTATTAACTTCGAAAAAACTAAGGCAAATGACCAGAAGAACAAAAGGACTGAGAACTTTAGGTTATTTGCTGGATTTCTCAGATTCAAACTGGCTCCGGCTCAGGGTTTCCTCTGTAGCACTGAGGTTGTAGTTTTTGTTAGTGATGACAATGATGATGTTGTTACATGATACAAGTAACACACTTCAGACACCTGATAACAGTTCAGGTACAATTCTTGGATCTAAACAGCTGTAGACATAAGCACTTACATGTCTTAGATAACAAAAATGATCATCTTTCAACGTTTTTTTTTTAAACTAGCCCTGCATTGGATTGTTAATCAATTATCTAGAAAATAAAGTATTAATTTTCAACTCCCTTGGTTTTTCAGATGGGGATGCTAGTAAAGGCAAATAATATTTTATTGATATAAATGCCCCTTTGATATTGAAATGAGTCTCCAAGCCAGTTAGTAAATTACATGGCTGCTCATTTGGAAGCGTCCATTGGCAAACCACAGCCTTGTCATAATATATTATTTTATTATATATTCCTAATATTACATAACGAAAGGCCACTTATAAACACACAAAATAGACTTTGGGCAGCCATTTCCAATTAACTGCATCATGAAGCACAAGTATTTTGAACATATGACAATTACAGTCCATGCATTGTGCTAATGAAATGTCTGGTTTAGTTGGAGTTAGATTAAGAAAAACATGGTTAACACTTTGGAAATTAGTCTGGTGCTTTGTCAGAAAACTGGGAATAGGGCTACCTCAAGACCCAGCTATTCCACTCCTTGGAATATACTCAGAAAATGCTCCACCACACAACAAGGTCATATGCTCAACCATGTTCATAGCAGCCTTATTCATAATAGCCAGAACCTGGAAATCTAAATGTTCCTCAGTCGAAGAATGGATAAAGAAACTGTGGTACATTTACACTATGGAATACTACTCAGCTATTAAAAACAAAGAAATCCCAAAATTTTTGGACACAAATGGATGGAACTAGAAAGGATCATACTGAGTGAGTTAACCCAGACCCAGAAAGATTCACATGGTATATACTCACTCATAAATGGACACTAGCCCAAAAGGGATGTCCCATGAAAGTCTTCACTTACCAGGAGATTAGGATACATGTGGGGACTTCTTATTGGGACTCTAGGTGAGAGAAGTATGAGAGAATTGGGAAATAGAAGGTTCCAACGGGTCCTATAAACCGACAGGAAGAACATCATGATGGGCAGATCTGGACCCAGGGGGGAGCTGCTCAAACTACTGCGCCAACCAAGGACAGTACATGTAGTAATCCTTGAATCCCTACTCAGATCTAGCCAATGAACAGGACATTCTCCATAGTTATGTGGAGAGCAGGGACTGACTCTGACATGAACTCTGGAGCCCCATATTTGACCAGTTCCCCTTGGTGGGGAGGCCTGTTGGCACCCAGAGAAAGGATAAGCAGGCTACCAAGATGAGACTTGATAGGCTGTGACCCTGTGGTGCGGGAGGAGGTCTCCTTCTGTCACAGACCTCATGGAAGAGATTAGGATGAAAGAGGGAGGGAGGGAGGAACAGGAGGATACAAGTGAAGGGATAACAACTGCCATGTAATCTGAATAAATTAATTAAATTTTTTTGAAAAGAAAAATATGATTGACTAATTACTACCCAGGATTTGGTAAATATAACAGTATCCCCTAAGGTTCAATACCTAGAAATTACTAATTTATAGCAAAGGACTATTTGCTTTATAACTTCTGTCAGTTGTTTGCCTGAAAGAGACCAACTTGGCTGATGACCTGTCAGGTGTATAACAGATTACCTTTTTTGCCCCTGCAGGATCCTAATACAGCTTCTGATTCCGTGCATCTCTCAGTTACCTTTGTTTACATATAAGCTGAAAGTTTACCCTGGGCCTGGTTGGGTGCCTATGTACAATTAAAGGACCACACTATGTACTTGTTAACGTCTCTCCATAATCAGCTCAGACCCTAAGAATACTGGGTAATATCCTAATTGTTAGTGAGAAAGGAATTATTTTAGAAGCCTGAAGAAATTTCTAGACTACAGATCTAATATCTGAGGACAGAGACTCTGAGTCCATTATCAATATCTAGAATGGGAAAGAGGCAAGTGCTCGATAACTGTCCATTGCCACAGTGGGCTCAGGGGGAGAAAACAAAGTCTTGAAGTCAATGACTTACGTGGAAACAAAAATAATAGTGAAGTTTCAAGGAATACATGGGGAAAAGAAAAAAGAAAGAGCCTGGAGCATAGTTGGGTCATGCAAGGGTGGAGCTTCCGCTGGACCTAGTTACGCATGGCTGTAGTCAAGATCCCTGGGAGGGAAGACAGGAAGAATAGGAATCTATGGTCTACATTAGCAATCTTGAGATCAGCTGGACTATATGACACGTGTTTCTTAAGAAAACAAACAAACAAACAAAAGATTGAATCAAAAGGGGAAGAAAACAGGGCACCCACCTAATTCAGGACACATCAGCAGTCCCCTGTAGACGGCAGTTTACTGCTTCCTGAACGCAAGTCACTTGCTTAGGTTTCCAGAGACTGCTGTATTTAGATAGCACTTCATGTGCTGTTTTTCGTTGACTGAATTTTAAATTGACTTACCATCGTCTGTGTGAGGCATCCACACAATGCTATCTACCAGAGCAGAGTCCAACTCCCTCATAGAGCCTCTTGAACTCCCATGTGCAGCCAAGGCACTTGAGGATAAGGCTGAAAATAAGATTCTGCTGTCACCACTCTACGTGGAGTATACACATTTGTCCACTCCTCACCAGCTCCCAAACAAGACTGAGAGCCACACTTTGAATGTCACGATGGTACATATGTATTCTGATACACGCTTGAGCACTTTACTGGAAAAGTTTAAAATTCTTCATTATATCATGTAAAGTGTTCATAACCTGGACCTGTGGCAAGTCCAGTGATAGAAACCATGACAACTGTGTTAAAATTGAGCTGAAATTAAATGTTCTTTTACTTACAGCAAATAAACAACCAAGAAGGAAGATTATATAAGAGACCAGGGTTACGTGTGTAATGGAGCTTTCTAGAACTCCCAAAATCATTACAAGGAAGTCCTGCAAATCTGAAGAAGGCCATGGAAAAACATATCTCCACATGTGATAAACAGAGGGTGAGGACAGGTTTGTGCAGGAAACATCAAAACATAGGATCTCTCACTTGTCCTTATGGTTACAAAGACTTTACCCTACAACCAAGCCCAGCCAAAGGCTGTGTGGAAGCCTTCTAGAGGTCTGTATCTCCATGGAAGAAGAACATCTTTCCAGAATCATCTATCCTAACTTGAAGCAGTTTATTTTTCTAGCTGCCCTGACACTTCACTTAACCATAAAACCACATTGCACCCTTACTTAGAGTCACACAAGAAAGATAAGCATTGTTTCCTGTCACATAAATCCCAACTTCCTTCTCATTGTCCAATATCCCTCCATTGTCAGAAGGCAAGAAGGACAATTCGCAGGCAGACAGAAGACTAGAGAGCTGCAGCTCCATTTCTCAGAAGCACATAGCACCTCTTCAATATGCTTCCTACTCACCTGCTATTTAGCTACAACAAAGCTAATGTTCCTACACTTCCCGGTCTATGCACACACCAACGAGACAAAAGGGCATTAAGGTTAAAAAAAAAAAACAAACAAACAACAACAAAAACTAGTATTGCTAGATTCACTACCTTTAAACTAGAGAAGTGTCTTGGAATATTCCATTGGGTCAAAGATTCTTAAAAGTTGAAAAGGAAGGCAAGAAGGGAGGAGCTCCAGCTGAGGTTGTGGGAGAACTAATCCATGCTCTGATATGAGAAATGATCCATCAGCTTGGCTGAGAAGTGGCCTGAGGTCAAGATTCCAGGCAGCTTGTGAATTTGAAAAGACTCTGTAAGGTCTTGCTAAAATCTCAGTTTCAAGCCAGCCAGAACCATAGCAACTATGACCTATACAGTAACTAATTAAAATTCAATGTCTTCTTTCTATTTGTGACAATATGTATCAGCAGCATTACAAGAGAAACGTGCATCCTCTCTGTTGATCACAGACCCTTTTGTTTTGCTTCTTTTTAATCCCAACACATTATTCTTTCTTGGCTCCATCCTTTACTTTGCCTTCAGTTCCTTTGGCTCCTCTGTCTTATCTCTAAGGCATGGCTTCCCCCAGTTACACAGCTGTTTCCCTTTTCTTTAAAAATTTTGAGGTGAGGATCCCTCTCCTGGAACCTAAGCATGTAGTGAAATGTTAAGAGGTTATATTGAAAAAGATTGTTGGGGTCACATATATTTAAGTAATGCCAAGTTATCCAAAGTTCCATAGAGTTGCATCTCATAAACTAGTAGCCTTGATTAGAGTAATCATTCCAGCTATGTAGACAGAGAATCTACCTGTATATAGTATATAGCTGAACATAGTATGGACCACTCCCTAAACTTGTGTCCTATGGCAATTCACAGAGTAGAACATCTTGAGTTTGGGTCTTCCATGTGCCTGTAGTGAGATGTGTTGTTCAAGTGTTTCTCAAGCGTTTTCAAGTGTTACCATGATTAACACCCTCACTCTGTTACAACGACATCCAGTGCTAAGGAAACTCTCGAAAAGCATGTGTTAATGTATTATAAGTATGTTCAAATATATAATCTGATTTGCTGGAATCGAGCTGGAGAAATGATGTGCCAAAGATGACCTAGTTATAAAGCTGAAAAGTTTGAATCCAGATTATTATGTATCAAAATCTGGGTGCTGAGCCTCCACTTTAGCACTGGGCTCTAAAGTTTCAGTGTATACTGATTGTGAAAACATAGTAATCCATCTTGGATCCAGTTGAATGCATTACCCCTAGAGATATTCAATCAGTGGTCAAAGGATATAAAAGGACATAGAAGGATAGTGAATAATAGCACAAACACTGAAGGTAACAAACCCAGGAGCAAGGTTCTTCCAAATGGGAGATTACAAGTGAGTGGCAGAATCAACTATGGACTGGAAGATGATGTAATCAAAAAGGGTGAACAATTTTGAGGAGCCAATCAGCCCAAATGCTGAAAAAAACACTCATGGGGAAGAATAGTTTCAAGTCATACTATAAAGGAGGGCTGACAAATTCAACAAAACAGATTTTGTTTTAAATCTCGTTACTAATGGGGATCCCTATATTGTTTGATGTAAGAAATGTAACAGAGTTTAGGAGTTAGGTTCCTTTCTTAGTATCTTGTTTTATTTATTATTTTTTAATACCAAAGTTTCAAGGAATATTGATCATTACCCAGTAAATGTCCCATCAGGCCTCTTGCACCTTGTCTTTCCCTACCTTACCACTAGATGGCACTAGAACCAAAAATCAGGATCCATAAAAAGTGTCACCGTTTTGTACTTACTGCAAGATAACAGAGAATTTGATGTGAGAAAATATATATACATCTGTATGCATGTATGTGTGTGTGATTATTCTTGTCACTTGATGAGCTCTATTCCCCTGGTATAGTTTTCCTTTAAAAAAAAAAAAAAAGTCAGCTTAGTAACTACAATGTTCTGAGAAAGAGCTTTGAGAACTCTTACAGACCAACTGGATGAGCAACCCATTCTGCAGAAAACACTGACCACCACCTGGAAGTTGATACATTTGAATTTTTGTGACCTTGATGACTTCAATAAAGTGAGGAAAGTCTTCTAATTCACCAAAAAGGGAGGTTTCTCGGGTGGGTGATTAAATTACCTCTTTGACACTTAACTCTGGTTAGAATGTGGAGCCAGTGAAAGCTTGAGCCAAATTACATAATTCCTCAGGAAAGTAATGTGAGAGCCTAAGGGCTTTGGCCCTCCTTCTGTCCTAAAATCTCAGTTCACTTTTTTTTTTTTTTTACAGAAGATGTTCTTTTGGGTATGTCTTAATTAATTTTTAAGCTACATTTTTTAAATGCCATTCTTTCTTTTTACCAATGGAAAGAAGACAAGATGACAATTTGTTGGAAAATTAGTGTTCTAATAAATCTTACAACACCAAAAAAAAAATTCCTGGCCACTTGTAA
Source organism: Acomys minous (assembly GCF_964271855.1). Lineage (NCBI taxonomy): Eukaryota > Metazoa > Chordata > Mammalia > Rodentia > Muridae > Acomys > Acomys minous. The sequence continues at coordinate 9,120,870 of NC_140501.1, read as the reverse complement.
ATATGTGTCTAGTGACAGAAGTAGCCGTCAATCAAGACGCCTGCATTAAATATCTAAGGCAGAACAAAGCTTCAAAAGGCAAATGGCATTCCCTCCAATTACAGGTAAGAGGCAAGGGAATGCCACAGTCCCAGTAAATCCTCTGAACTGAAATCTGAGGAGGAAACTCAGTCAGCGTGTCACAAAAGGAGCATTGTCCAAACACAAATAAACCTTTGTCTAAATACCATCGTTTCAACTTCCCGAGTAATAAAGAAAAAGAAAAAAGACGTATGTACTCTACTTAATTTTATTTATTTGGAATGGAATTTTTTGAGGCTTCCTTCATCCAAACCTGCCACTTCTCAAACAGGCAGCAGGAAATGGAGGTTAATAGAATGATAGACTTATAGATCCAGATAAATAATTAATGGCCTGAAGTAATTAGCTGGAAGATGTTTAATCATTAATTCGTCTGAGTCATCGAAAGCAGTAGAGCGCATCCACAAAATACTGTGCTAATTAGGAGTATGTACATCTTGTCAAGATGGAGAGTAATATATGATGAGAATAAGCACTTTGAAAAATTAAAATGTGGAACAAGTCTATTTGACCCACTCTTCACTTCCAAGGAAAAACTTGGTATCCCATTTTGACCTAATGCGATGAAAGTCACATAAATTCTGTGACGTATACATTAGCAAGACATAAACTCGGGTAGGAACGTGAAGTCGTTGGCTACTTGTGTCTCTCTGAGGGAAATCTTGGAGGAGGAGAATGTAAAAACAAAACTACGTCATTATTGAAGAATCGAGTGGACAACCCTGATTCTTTAGGAGATTTAAGACAGATAGAAGTCCTTTAACTTGATGCTGACTTTTACAACGTATGATTGTACGCGTCGATGTGCTGTTTCCAATACAATTTTATTGCAGGCCCTAAATTATGCTCTCGCGGGGAAGGTCTGTCTTTAAACTTCTAGGTCCGAATTGTTCCGATCTTTTCACACTGAATCAATCAGGTTTAAAGCTGGCAAAATCCTTGGCAGCCTTGTAAATCTTTCAAAAGATGTTACCCAATTACCCTTCACGGGCCACAGGACCCTACACCATGACCATTTCCTTTCTCTGTGAGGAATTAACTGTTCCTGCGAGGTTAGAAGCTGGTGGAGTAGAAAAGCAAGGCTCCGTGTTTTTCCCCAGCCTCACCTAGTGTAGTCACATCTCCAAATGCTAATACGTCATGAGGCCGCCACAGAAATCCTGACCTGAATGGTGGCCCTTGGCATCACCAAAGTCTTAGCTGTTTTAAATCAGTGAAAGGAAAAATAGTGAAGAAAAACAGTTCTTGCAACATTTCCGCAGGAAGACGTATCCCAAGTGGGAGGCCCCAGCGACGCCTGTTGCTTCGTTACTTGTCCCAAAACTCAAAATCAGAATTTGAGGTACAATCCATAAATACCCCGAAGACTGAAAAGAAAATAAGAAAGATAAATGTACTTCTTCAGTCCAGGTTTTGATATCCTAAAAAAAAAATGGTCTCATGTTTCCATTTTAAAAAATACATATTAATCTCCGTTAGTTCTTTCTCTTCCAGGAAGCCAGCAAGTAAACGGCTAAGCAGACATTCAATTTATATAAAAGCCTATTTCATGCCACTTGGTTTCAAAGGGAAAAATCATGTTGGGAAGAATCATTTTCAAGTAATTTTTCAAGGGAAACTGTGAACATGTGTACAGCTTCTTTCACAGAGTTAGGAAGCCCTGCTGGCCTCTCTGATGCAAGATGTGAGGCAGAGGTTATGGGATTTCAGTTGCACCTTTGACCTTATGGCCTCTCGAGTCAGTCACTCATTATGCTCTTTGACCTTTGGCAAACCCTGACCCTTTCTGTTTCCCTTGATTTTTTTACTACCTACAACAAAAGGAACCATAAGTAGAAGTCACATAAATATTTGGAGTTTTTCGTTCACCAATTCTCAAGCCAAGAGAGGAGAAACTTTAAACAACAGAAAAGACAAAGTGTGAAGAAAAAAGTTTTATCATTTAAAGTTTCACCCAGTAGATTGCACTGATTCTAAGGACCACAGTGTAAGTACTCGGCCACATGTTCCCATGGCAAAATTCTTCAATTTAAAACGTGTTGTAGCAAGAGGTAGGTAAGTTGGAAGTTTTATAAATTGCACTTCCAAAACTTTACGCTATAGCCGTTAAAAACGGCCGCAGTCACCTCACAGCTGTGCACTTACCAACCCTCCATCAAAGCAAGGTCTGGGTTGCTTCGTCTCCAAGGAAATGCAGGAGTGAGTGAAAGGTGAGTCTGTGTAAACACTGAAATATAGCAGCGTGTGCTAGCGCCAGTGAGGGAGCCAGACGGTTCCATCTGTAAAGGAGGTGGAACGCCTGAGTGCCCAAGAGTGGCATCAGTTTCTTTCTTCTGTTTTTCTTTTTTGGTTTGCTTTGGTTTCATTACAATCGAGACATGGTTTCTCTATGTAGTCTTGGACTCACTTTGTAGACCAAGCTGGCCACGAATTCACGGAGACCCACCTGCCTCTGCCTCCATGAGTTCTAGGATTAAAACTCTGTGCCGCCATGCCAGGCTTGAAATCAGTTTCTTACTTCTAAATACCAAGCCTCATTTAGTCTTGATGATATTAACCATTAAGAGTCTGTTTAACACACACTGCTGGTTGATAATAAATGATTTTTATTTTTAGGTGTTCGCCTTCTTTTAAGTTGATGCTTTTCCTTTGGTAATTTCATATGCATATACAATATGTTTAGATCATATTCATTCACCCAGTCCCATTTTTCCTACATTTGCATGCCAACTTCATGCGATTCTCGAAGAAGAAGAAGAAGAAGAAGAAGAAGAAGAAGAAGAAGAAGAAGAAGAAGAAGAAGAAGGAGAAGAAGAAGAAGAAGAAGAAGAAACTTGTCTTCCTTTTGGACCTTTGTCACATGCTTTCAATTCTCAGATCCCACACTAAAGGAAAGAAATGAAAACTGACTCTTGGCACAAGTAAGACATCAGACAGACAAACAAGTACACACACACACACACACACACACACACACACACACACACACACCAAAAATAATGAATAAAATACAAGAAACCCCTATTTCTTTGTTTTAGACAATTGATAAGATAAAAAGAAACATGTATTAAAGTATTACATGTTTAGGTCTAGATTCAGAGAGGGAAAGAAGGGGAGGGGAGTAGAGGGAAATAGAGGAGAGGAGAGGAGGGGTGGGGGAGGGGTGGGGGCGGGCAACAGGAGGGGAGAAAGAAAGAGATTAAACAAAGTACCTAGCAGGATCTGGGGGTTCACACATTTAATTTCAGCAATCAGGAATGTTGAGGCAGGAAGGCTATAAATTTAGAGCTGTTCAAGCTACTGAGTAAGAAGCTTTCTCACAAAATAATGTACACATGCATACAGACATATATACATACATAGATCATATGTACATCAGCATACATACATACAGCGTGTGTTTCATGCCAACAGTGTCTACCAGGGCTGACAGCAGAGATTAATGTAGCTTTTTAGTAGTATGAGGATAGCTCGAGTCCTTTGAACTGCAATCCTCTAAAGCAGACATACTTAGGAAATTTCTGCATGTTCATTAGTTGCCTGCACACCATGAAGAGTCTTTTTTTTCAACAAGATATGAGTATTAAATTTGTTCAGGGACAATTTTACTTTTAGATGTTTCTACTGTTCTTTTAGAGTTCATTCATAAGCTATGTCTCACTATTCTAAAAAGTTTCTTTTCTCTGGTGCTTAAGAATTTAGTAGGTTTAAAAATACAATGAAAAAAATCCCCATATATATGGCTTCTCATCTTTCTCTTAATTCTGTTTTCCGTTTTTTCCCCCCAGTAGGATTCTTCTGTAACTGAGGATAACTGCAGACTACTATGAATATGAAGCTGACCTTGAACTCTGGATCTTCCTGCTTCTACCTTCCAAATACTGGGATTACTGGTGTGTACCAACCACCGTTGGGTTTGGATGAAGTTACTTTCAGATGAGCCAATATGCTTGGTTCAATCAAATCATTCAAGTACAATATAAAAATTGCCAATACTAAGTCATATTAAATCCACAGATCCTATGACCATATAGTGGGGGAAGAAGTTCCCCTCGGTCATAGACCTAGGGGAAGGGAATAGGGCGAAAGCTGGAGGGAGGGAGGAATAGGAGGATACAATGATGGGATAACAATTGAGATGTAATCTGAATAAATTAATTTAAAAAATCCACAGATCCAAATTTTTTTGTATTTGTCTGTTATTAATTTCAAAGAGATTAAAAAAAAACTCTTACAATGTTTATAATTTTTGGATTTGTAATCTATACTTTCCCACAACACTTTGTTAGAACTGATTAGATAAAGAGAACTCTGTTAAAATGCTACAGTTTCTGGGGCTAAGGAAATGCTCAGCTTGTAGTGTCCGTGCCTCGCAGGCACAAGGCACGGGGATGTAGAGTTAGGATGCAGGCCTGTCTGTAACTGCAGGCTGGAGAGGTAGAGGCAGGACTAGTAAGTACTCAAGGACATCTTTGGCTACACAGTAAGTTAGAGGCCAGCCTGGAATGCATGAGACCCTATCTCAAAACAAAACAAAAGCTTCAGAGGTAAAGGACTGCTGCATTAAATAGGCTGAAAATATCTACAGGGAGATGACTTGAGAACCCTAAGCCAATGAGCACAAAGCTGCCTGCATGGACTTTTTTCTTAATTTTCTTATCTATCACTGTTACCAGTGGTCAAGTTCAGGGCCAGGTTTTTCTAAGTTCTTGGCCTTTTAATTCAAGAAGTTGAAATAAAAGCCCAGACAGATTTTCAAAAGTGGTAAGGACAGGAGTTAAAAGAAAAGGAAAGATTAGAATGTGCTGTAAAATAGGTATGAGGGAGGAAAACATCAATTACTTGAGGCTTCCTTTATAGGATTCGGGAGGGAGAGGAGTTGGTTACAGAAGCATAGGGAGAGACGTATGTGCTGACTGATAACACTGAATCATTCTCCTGAGGCTTAGTCTTACTAGAATGTACATGTCTTTAATCACACATATGCCAAATTGTGCATAGGCATAAAATGCTAAATAAGAGGCTGGAGAAATGGCTCAGTAATACTTGCTGCACTTCCAGAGAGAGCCTGTGTTTGATTCTCAGCATCCAAGGTAGGCAGCTCAAACCATCTGTAAGTCCAACCCTAGGAAAGCTCATGCATGTCAGTGGTTTCTAAAACTATCAGCACTCACATGCATATACTCACCCCAACATATACATATACTGATAGTTTAAAACAGTGTAAATACGGGATTCTCCCTAATAATTCACTTGAGAGCACAGTTTTGACCTATGCACTCACACCTAAAGCCAGTTTAGGTCAGATCGGAATTTTATTCTTCTACCCATACACAATGACATGAATATAGAATCTGTTGAGTTTGATTGTTGGAAAGGGAGGTGAAACCCATCCTCTTATTTAGAGGGTGGCACACATGATGCAGGTGGGAGGGTCTTATATTGTCAGTATGTTATACTTGCATTGTTCAAAGTGGCGCAGTTTGCCCAATACAAGAAGGTAGGGCTCTCATGCTGCCAAGCATGGTATTTGAAGAGGGGTGTATGCATAATTCAGAAGAGGTGGAGTTCTAGGTTACTAAACTATTCCCTATGCTTGCCTTCCAGTGATAATCACAATCCGTCCACATTGGAACACTTCAAACAGGGTTCTGTGGTTTCACATTGAAACTCTCAGAATGCATGTTTCATTAGCTTTCCAGTGGAATGCCCATGACATCTGTTCCGTGAAGCCTCAGCAATACTTATCCATGTGGAAATATTTGAGGGTTTGTTGTGCGTTCTTACCGGAAAATACTTTCAGGTATAAAGCTTATACTCCTCCACTCTTTCTCCTGGCCCCACTTTCTACCACACAAACCCTCTTTGACCCAACAAATGCCCTCCCCGCCCCTACCCAGTCCCTCTGACTCATACCCCCTCGGTGAGGCTTGGGGGTTCACAGCCTCCCTCTCGTGCATGTGAAACTGTAACAGGGACACTCTAGCGTCCACAGCCTTAGCTTCCGTGAATAGGGAAATACAACAGCAGCACACTGTCCAGAAGGTATAGATGCCCAGCTCTAGACAGACAACAAGAATATTTCTCAAGGCCTGTTCATTCTCAGCATATATCTACCCTGGTGCAAAGTTTGCTTTCTGTTGCTTTGATAAACACCATGAGCAAAAACAACTTGGGCAAGAAAGGGTTTATTTGGTTTACAGGCCATAGCCCATCACTGAAAACAACCAAGGCAGGAACCTGGAGATACAGGCGATACTGAAGCAGAAGATGATGGAGCGATGCTGCCTACTTGATTCCTCCCTCTGCCTTAGTGCTTCTTTTCTTTTATACATCAGGCTCATGGTGGGTTGGGCGCTCCTACATCAGTCAACAGTTAAGAAAACACACCATAAGCATGAAACCTGCCAGAGGCAATCCCTCAACCTTGACCCCTTTCCAATGTGACCCTAGTTGGTGTTATGTTGACAAAATGTCACCAGCACATCTGGCTTTTTCCAAGCTAAGATGATTTTGATGAACAAGTTGTCACCTTCACCCTCTGTACTGGCGAATTTAACAAGCTGGAGATGACAGCAAAGAGAAGGGAGTCTCAGTTGGGAAAAAATGCCTCCATAAGATCAGGCCATAGACAACCTTATAAGGCATTTTCCTAATTAGTGCTGCATGGTGAGGGATGGGCAGCTCATTCTGGGTGCTGCCTTCCCTGGGCTGGTAGTCCTGGGTTTTATGCAAATGCAGGGTGAGCAAGCCATGAGGAGCAAGCCAGTATGCAGCGCTCCTCCATGGCCTCGGCATCAGCACCTGACCCCAGGATCCTGCCCTGCTTGAGTTTCTGTCTAACTTCCACTCTTGATGACCAGGGAAGTGGAAGCATGAGCTGGCTTCCTTCCTCCCTCGGTGACTTTGGTCATAGTGTTTCCTCATAGCAATAATGATCCTGACTAAGACCCCGTCCATGCCTAGGCCTGCATGAAATACCTCAGTATCAACCAAACATTTGCATCCATGACAACAGCTTTGGTGAAGAGAGAAGTGCAATGGCAGTATGCGGTCATGAAGCAAAGTTTCTCAACTATTTGTTTGCGTGGTAGATGAGTTACTTCTTTTTCTCCCATTTCAAGAAGCTTAGTCTTGTCTCTAACTCTCTAGATTTCAGTCACATTGAGCATCATTGTCAGGTGATAACACCCAAATGTCTGGAGATATAGCCCGTGCCTTCCAATTAAGAATTACAATACAAGTAGTAAACATCAAGCCCCTACTCTGATCTACCCAATGGACAGGACATTCTCCACAGTTATGTGGAGAGCAGGGTCTGACTCTGACATGAACTCTGGTGCCCCATATTTGACCACCTCCTCTGGGGGGGGGGGGAGGCCTGGTGGCACTCAAAGAAAGAATAAGCAGGCTGCCAAGATGAGACTTGATAGCCTATGACCATATAGTGGGAGAGCAGGTCCCCCATCGTCATAGACCTAGGGAAGGGGAATAGAGTGAAAGCGAGAGGGAGGGAGGAATGGGAGGATACAGTTGATGGGATAACAATTGAATTGTAATTTGAATAAATTAATTAAATAAAAATGTTTTTTAAAAAAGGAATTACTATGGTAGATATAAATCCTCATGAAGGAATTCATGTGTTTACCAACCTTTTAAAATGTATATCAAAGTTCTTGGGAGATCGCAAGGACACCGGAAGTACATGTGCAGAGAGGGGCACAAATCTATTATAAAGAAGTGTGGCTAGGAAGAGATGGCGCGGTGGGTGAAGCCTTTGTCATACAAGCGTAAGGACCTGAGTTGGTATCCTGGCAACCACATGAAGATGGAAAATCAGAACTGATACCACAAAGTTATCCTCCTACCTGCACAGTGCGCTATGTAGCATGTATCCCCCTAAAAGTAATAAATAAATTATTCTAAAATAAGCATCTTCTGCAATTACATGGAAGCTGGATAATACAACTCTGCAGTCTGGACAGCTAAGCTGGAGACCCAAGAGAGCAGAGGTTTAGATGAAATGGCTGGAGAAAGGGTCTCCTTCAGTGGAGCCTTGCCAGAACCCCTGTGTCCTCTGTGCAGGGAAGACCTTTACCTTCAGACTCAAGCAAGTGTGCGCTCTCTCCCTTCCCAGTGTCTTTGCTTATGATATTCACTTGTCTTGGTTGGTTGTCTCTCCCAGCACACTGTGCGGTTAGACAAGGAGCTAACTATTTTTGGTTTAACAGCTTTCACTAACTAGGAATTTTCCCCTTGCTTCCCAACCTGAGTAGGTAAGTCTCTCTATTAGCTGTTTTCATTGAAATCACACAACTTCTTCCAAGTTGTCAGTATTAGTTTGCAACGTTTTTATCTCCTCTGTATTTCTAGTACCTAGATGAAACCAAGTATTCACTGAATATTTATTGGCTGACCATATTATTGAATTAAACTATAGATGCCTTTTTCAAGTGATAATTGACTAATTGAATGAGGTTTCAATGGTCTAAAGTACCTCTCTATGTTATATCACAGACATGCAGTGTGCTTATTTGACAAAGTCAAGGATAACTGCTTATAAAGTATTGCAGATATTACTTACACTCCAGGCAGTAGCCACTTTCTCATGCTATATCCTTAAATAGCATACAGTTTGATTTCAACACGTACTTTCAACATCTTGGGATCTAATAGTTTGGGAAGGAATGTCATCCAGTCATCAATTTATTGCCCTGAGCATCACATTCACCTATTACTATGCTCCTTTGGAAGCCTGGAGTCGAAACCTAAAATATTTCTCCTTTTCCAGTTGGTGCCATTTTCATCTTCTTCAGCAATAGATATGAACAGAGGGTCAGTGCCATGGAGAGAGACTTCTGTTGAGTGGTGTGCCTGCTCTTTTCGTTCCACAGTGAGGTGGAACAGAAGCTCTCAAGGAACGTTGCTCACAAGTGTTGTTGGGACCTCATTAGAAGACGTCCTTCTTGCACACCACTTCCTGTGCTCACTGCCTCTTCTCTCCAGACCCAGCTATGAGGTGGACTTGGGCTGAGGCATTAGGAATCCTGCAACCAGATGATGCAGCTGCAACCAATCACTCCAGTGGGATCTAAACTTGCCCTTGGGCAGCATACCCTTTCCAGGTACATCTCACTGTTAACTGCCTTTCCATCTCCTTTCATATACTCTTACGGGTATCCTTAATTCCAGTTGGTACTTCCTTAAATACTTCCCTTTGGATCACTGGTATGGATTTTGTTTCCTGCCTGGACTCTGTTTGGTACTGTAGATTCACAAGAAGTTTGAGTACACATTCCCAAACACACTCACACAATCTTATTTCAAAAATACTCTGCCTTTATAAGCTGGATTTTTTATTCAAGCAGAACTTTTAAAAGACCTTCTAAAATGGTCAGGAGCCAAACCAGAGACTTACACTGCTGGATGGAGCCCAAGGGGCCACTCAGGGACTCGTATCCCAGTGGAAGCACATTGGTGGCAGAAAGGTTAAGCAACTTCAGTTACTGAATAGCAGAGTGTGGATGAGGCCCTAGGGGCACACACGGATGCAGCACCTCCAAGAAATGCACCCTGGCCCCACAGAGAATTTCTCCAAGAGCTCCAATAGTGAGTCACTGGCCTTTTTATGAGGACCCATGGGAGGAAGAACTGTTTCTCAAGTGTAAGTAGTGAGAATAACTATGTTTCTTCAGGACTCATCTACGTTTGGGTCATAGACACTGTGGAGTATGTAATTGCTGGCTTCCCTCTAGGGCAATGGCCAGGAAATGCAGGGTGCTAGCAAGTGGGCAAGTAGACCTCATTGCAGTCACACCTTTTACACACTTACTCTTCCATCTTAGTTGTCCCTAATTTTCTCCTTTGCTTTGGTTGTCTCCAATATTCTTTTTTTCCTACTGTAATTAGACATTTCTAAATACAAGAATAATATACAAGTAAATAAGATACAAATAGTAACATGGCTTTGAATAAAATGTCAAGATTAAATCTTCAAATCCCATTACATTTTTTGGTGTTTTTCCTTTTGTGTTTACTTTCAGTGACAAAATCCAGTTAAGCAACTGGAAATGTATCTTAATGATAGAATATGAGTGAGGCCTTGAATTCTTCCTTCAGTGCAAACATATACACACAAAATATATGAATATTTACATTCAAAAAGAGTGCCTAGAAACCAGAGAGTACTCTGCTCAGGTGTTTCCATGCTCTCCCTGCCACCCGCATATGTAATTATATAATTAATACCTTTAATGAGTGTCCACCTTTATTTCCCAGGAATAAATAGTGCTATCTGCGCTTTATCAACTTTTAAATGGTTTTTCAGTATAACGGCATCAAATTAGGTAAAGTTTGATGACAAATCTGGTCTTGATCCAGGAAAACAAAACAAAACAAACAAACAAACAGAAAAACAAAAGTCTATTGTTTTCCTTATTTCTTTGTTAAATGGCGTCAAATTTTGTTTTTAAGTTAATTTGGATTTATATTATTTACCCATTTATTTTGTATGCACGCACACAGACTTGTGTGTGGGATAGGAGGATATGGGGGTTGGGGTGCAGACATGTGCACGTCAGAGAACAAGTTGCAGCTTGGATTCTTTTAGGACACCCACTTTACAATATGCTGTAAGACAGAGGAGACAGGCGTTGCCATCTCATTTATTTGGGGGCTCATTATCTTTTGGTTGCTGAGGAAGAAGGATTCAATTTCATGTTCCTCGAGGATGGTGATTCCAAAATCTCACTGCACCTGGCTTCCCTCATGTTCCTGCACACCCACAGCCAGACTTTGATGGTCATCATCTCATCATTTATCATGGGCACTGACTCATTCCATGCTGGGACAAACTAAATATTTGCTGAATAACTCTTCCAAGCTGCTACCAACACTGGGAGGTGTTGGGAACAAAGAAGCCATCACAGAAAACAGAGTAACTGCAGCTGTGGAAATATAGAAATCGTGATAGCTCTGCCTTTCTCTCTTTTTCAAGCAAAGGAAGAATCTCCTTCTCAGCATCAATGTTGGAAAGCAAAGCGCTTCTGGCATCTTCTGGTTTTAAAGAAACAATTCTAAGCTGTGTTTTTGTTCTGTTCTGTCTTCTTTTACTTGGGGCTCGAGGGGGTGGGGGTGGGGGGGCCGAGAACCCAGCTGTAACACTTAATCCATCATTAAATAATCATTCTTTTCCTTGAGTGCCTACCTAAGGTTTGCCTGTGTTCTTACAAATGCCTGCTAAGCTTGGCTCTGATCTTAGAAGGCACCTATGACAATGAAGGAAATGGGCCTGCCCACCAATCCAGTCGAGAAAACCCTGGAAAACGAACAAGAGAGACAAGCAGGGAAGGAACTGAAATGCAGCTCCAAGGAGCTCAATGTTTCCTGTGTCTAGATCATTAAGACGCACTCTTCTCTTGGCCCCCTGATTTAACCTGGGAATGCCTCATAGACAAGCAGGCCACAGTGCTCTTATATATCACAATTCCCATTTATTTCAGAATATGTAAGGCCAATTTTCTAGCTGACTCTATTGGCTATTGAGCTATTCCCTTTCATGCCTTCAGATGTACTCTAGTGCTGATTTCTATCGCCGATGTCTTTGATCTTCAGTGGTAAAGGCAGTTTCCTTTAGGCTCTTTCGAATGACTATGAAAAGGAAACAATGTAGAATGGGGCTATAGCTTTGGACATACTAAGTTTTTCTTGCCAACATTGCTAAGAGAAGCAAAAATACAGGAATTATGAAAGACACATTTAAAATACCACATTGGATTTGTTGATTTTTGTTAAAACAAGCTACTAGATTTTCAAATAAATAATAGTTTTGAAAATAAGTTCTGGTGACCCTCCCCTGAAGAATTCATACCCAAACGTGGGTGTGTGTGATGATTTGTTTTTATGTCATAAATTTAAATCTCCTTATTAGAGAGCTTTGGCTGGAGAATTGTTCCAAATGCCTTAACTGACGTAGGAGAATGTGCTGAGCATGAGTCTGGTAGTAATCTAGATAGAAAAGGATGCAAGGGAAGGACAACCGTTTGCCCTGTGCTCTCCTGACCTTCCCTCGTGCCCACTTGACCTTCCTTCTTGCTGTTGCTACTCATTTCTTCCCTGACATCAGACCCAGTACTCCAAAGTTTCCATCATTACTAAGGACCACTCTCCAGAGTTTTAGCACCAGACTGTGACTAATGAGGTACCCACCCTCACAGGCACAACTACCACATTCTCAGCCTCTCAGTGTGAACCAGCCTTGGGGGACCGCCTTCCACAGCCAAGGCACCCAGCCTCAAAGATTGAGCAGGCACCAGATCCTACAGTCTCCACCTCTCAGGTGTGAGACTATTGTTGTCACTATTTTAATGTGTGTGTGTGTGTGTGTGTGTGTGTGTGTGTGTGTGTGTGTGTGTAAGAGAGAAAGAGAGAGCTATCTGTTCTGTTCCTCTAGAGAATGCTAAAGAATTCAGTACGTCCTTCCTGCCACTCTTCTTCAAAGAAGCCCACACACTTATGCTCAGATTTGCTCTGTCTTCCCTTCTGAGTGCCTCCATTTTCTTAGCCCTCATCCTTAAACCTAAATAGCTTTTTTGAACCCCAACTCAGCTTCACTTTTTAAAAGTGGGTTGTTTTGAAATCATAAATGGGAAAACATGGTTTTGGTTACCAGTTGTATCAATCATGAAAATGTCTGATGAGCACTTTGATTCTATTCTAACAAAATCCAATGGTAAATCTTTGGTTAAAGAAAGCATAAACACTGTTAAGTACAAGTTATTTTGGCCTTGAGGTGGAAGAACAGGAAGACAAGGAACAGTTTCAAAGCAAACACTCCAGCTAAGGCACACAGACAGGCTCCCTAAGTGCCAACAAGATCTACACAGTTATAATGCTATTGTGTTGCCTGCTCTTGCCCTGTGTGGTCAGCCAGCTTCCATAAGAGAAGATCGTATCCAGGCACCAGCAGAGAGCCTGAGGTGGGTAGGAGCAGCGCACTGACCTCGAGGAGCTGAGCTTCACCTTGACACCTACAGGAGTTTCTTCCTCAAAGGCTGTTTTTTCAGGATATTGGAAGTGAGTAAACAGGAAAAGAAGGATGGCTCACACTGCATTTAGGAAAATAAATACAACAGTTTCCATGGCTATTTTTGACTAGCAGGGTATCAGGGGGAACAAGGCCTCATATTAAGAAGCCAGGGCCTTAGTGTGCGTACTTAGTATTGGGGTGAGGATAGAGATAACGTCTGCTACAGTTAAAAATAAATGATTCTGTTGCCATGGTTCCCTTCTTTATAAATTCTTTTTAGCATGAATTGCTGTTGTTGTGTTTAATTTTAGATTCATGCAGATTTTTGACAAGTAAGAATTCTTGTACATCTGAAAAGTAGTTGGTTTTTTTGTTTTGTTTTGTTTTGTTTTAAGCTGTGGGAAATGACTTTTGGCAGTCTGGTTTGAACATTTCTATACAAAATAACCTGCATGGCTCTGGCTTTTAAATAACTTCCAAAGGCAAATAAATGAAGAGAATGGGAACATGGAGAACGCATATGACTATGTTCAGCTTCTGATTAAAACCAGGGTTCATTGATCCCTTTCAAGAGCATGTCAAGCATTGAGGCCTGGCTCCCAGAGCCATAGGAAGATACATGTCCATCCCACACACGGACTGCCCAACAGCATGCCCCTGAGGAATTTAGGTACCAAGCCTTAACTTAGATAAATAAGAATTTACAGAATTTACTAATATCAAAGCTTTCATTGTGATCACAGAACTTGTCATAGTAATTCAAATACAACTTACTTTTCTTGAAGACGGCATCAGGATGACTCAGAATTTTCATCAATTCTAAATTATCTACATTTCACTGTGGGAAATTTTTACTAATGGATATTTCATGTTTGAAGATCATACATGCAAAGGAAGAATTAACTTCACCGAGAAAATGCTTATTTATTTAATGATTACATGGTTGCTTAAGTAGTAAACTCCCCTACCACAATGAAGATGAAACTTGGAGTTTTAAAAAGAGAAAATAATAATAATCAAATCTCCCTTGTAAAGATGTGTTGGAACACAAATGCTAGGCAAACAGTGGGCACTGCCATTTGGGAAATGCTTCTCCCCAGCATCTACCAGCCCGCCCATAGTGTTCAAAGTTCTTTGTCTAAGGATTTTGAGGTTAGTCTTGGGAATATATAAAAACTTAACTTTAGAATTTGGACTGTCTCCTCTTGAGGTAAGAAGTGATATTGTCCCAGAAAGGAAATCAGCTAACTGTACTGTGTGTGTCAACTTACTTTTTGTTATTCTAATCTATTATATGAATCCATCATTTATTTGCTAGTTGCACACTAAGTCTTTTAATGGTCTATTTTTGTTATTTCTTAGTTAGCACAAAAAATAATTGGTTTCCTTCTGTTGTTTTTTTATGTTTATGGTTTATTGTTCTTAGACTGTGCTCCCTGTGTCTGCTCATCTGCCCCACCCATTTTTTCTCCCTTCCTTCTAGTGCTTATCACATGGAGTCTATTACTTCCTGTTTCCCTGCCTTCCTTATCTCTTTCTGTCTCTGTCTACTTTTAGGTCACACACACACACACACACACACACACACACACACACACACACACACTTAAAGAAGAATAAAAAAAATAAGATTAACAAATTCATTTCAATTGATAGCCTAGACACTGGCTAAATTGCTAAGCTGACATTATATATCAACCTTCACTTCTGTTTATGGTGGGTAAGGAGATTGGCTTATGATTTGTAATATTTACATGATATTGTTGCTAAAAGTCAGGGGGAGAGTTCTAATGCCCCAGTGACAAACTAAGGCAGGATTCAACACCAAAGTTCATTTTGGGAACCAATGAGTTTATTGAGGTTCTTTGCATAGCATGAGTGAGGAGTGACTTACAGTGGCATGGGTGCTCCTTCCCCAAGAGCCCTGACTTGAAAAGCTTTCACCAAAGAGGGATAAGGAATTCCTGGTGGCTACATAGATGGGCCTCCCTCCCCCTGCTCTTCCATGGCCTGTATACTCTATGTCCTTTCTTGCTCGTCTCTAGCCCCCAGAGCAGTGGTCCTCAACCTGTGCATCATGACTGCTTTGAGGCTCTAATGGCCCCTTAAGGGGCCACCTAAGACCATTAAAATATAGATATTTACACTATGATTCATAACATTAGCAAACTTACAGCGATGATGTGGCTATGAAAATGTCATGGTTGGGGGTCACTACAACATGAGGAGCTGTATTAAAGAGTCTCAGTGTTAGGAAGGTTGAGAACCACTGCTCTAGAGGAATGTCAGCAGGTAAGGAAGGGCCAGGTGTCGTGTTTTGCTCTGAACAACCCCAGCTCTTGAGAGCTGAGTTCAGGGTGATCAGAAGTTCAAGGCCAGCCTCTACTGCATGACAAGTTCCAAGTTAGCTTGTGCTACATAAAATCTTGTCTCCAAAACAAAACAAAGTACAAGAGGAGGAAGGAAGAGGAGAACTAAAGGAAGAAGTAAGGGATGAGGGGAGGGAAGAGCAGGGGATGGTGATGGGGGCAGCTTTTCAGCTTCTTTTGACAGCAGTTTGCTTCTATCCTGAAGGTGAAAATTACCTGGACCTCTACACTGAGCCACAATGCCAGGGGATTTTTCAATAACAAAATGTGTCTTTTCAATAGTAACAAGTTTCTATTATTTAGAAACATGGGGTAATACTGCATAAATATGTCTTCTATCCAAGCACAACTAAAAATTGTGACAAGTCCTTTTGATGAGTCTGTTTCAAACTAGGAAATGGTAGGCTGGATGCCTGGATTTCAGGGGCCAAGATCCCAAAGGGAGGAAGATTCACTAAGATGAGCATCATGATTTGTGCACTTCTGCTCACCATTCAACATCCTTCACAACACAGAAGGTGGGTAAGATGTTAGGTGAGAGCCAAGAGGCCGAGCAGAGCATCTACAGTCTTGAAAACCTGGGTGGTGAAAATCTGTAGTCCAGGAGTCGTGAAAGGGAGATGAGCATAGAGAGTGGTGTGGCTGTGCCCAGACCTAGGAGAGTAGAGATGTCAGAAGGAGCTGCAGATGGGACAGGCATCATAGAGGTAGGACTCTACCATCACTTAAAGAAATAGTAGCAGAGAATGCAATTGCAATCCATTCAAAGAGGGACTCAAATGAAGTCTCTAGAGCTCAAAATTATAAGAAATAGAAGTAAAAGAGACAACAGATGTGCATGCTGAGGGGCTAACCAACAGTGAGGAAAGGGCAGTGCTAGGGGATACAGGTGCATAGAAAAACATCTATCTTCCTACAGGGATAGGACAAAAAAAAAAAAAAAAAGATGCCAGAAGAGTGTGGGACAAGATGCCAGGGTGTGTGCATGTGACTTGGAGAGCTGTAATCCAGAAGAGGAGGAAAGAGTAAGACACAGAGAAACAGTATTAAAGAGTGAGTAGAGTAATATGGAAGCCTTCGAACTGCTTAAAAGATGACAAGTGAGAGCCAGAAGCAGTGTGAACCCAAAGCTGAACAAATAACAAAGAAAACACAAGCAGACCAGCTATTAAGACCTACTGACAATAAAACAACACAGGTAAAAGTGCAAACAGCTAAAGGAACATCACAAGCTTTGTTTATTCAAGGATCAAAACCATCCCTGTTGCAAGTTTCTCAGTAGAAACAAAGCTGGGCTATAACTCACTTGATAAGCATTCTGAGACTCTGGGTTCCAGCCCGTGCCATAAACAAACACACTCAGAGAGAAACAATGAAACGTCTTTCAAGTTTAAACAATCAGGAAAAAAATAAAAAAGAAAGTCAACTAGAAATCCATGCCAAGTGATAACAGTCTTCCAAAATGAGAATAAAAGCATTTTGACACAAACTAAAACCATATAAAATTGTTGCTACCAACCACAAAACATTTTTTCAGGTAAAAAGAAAATTATAACAGGAACAAATACATGCCAGAAAGAACTTCCTAAAGACAATTCTTCTTCTTCTTTTTCTTTTTCTTCTTCTTCTTCTTCTTCTTCTTCTTCTTCTTCTTCTTCTTCTTCTTCTTCTTCTTCTTCTCCTCCTCCTCCTTCTCCTCCTCCTCCTCTTTCTCCTTCTCCTTCTCCTTCTCCTTCTTCTTCACATTTCTAGAATTTCCTTGTTTTTTTTATTAAGTTTGTTTATTTTTATTTATTTACTTTACATCTTG
Source organism: Acomys minous (assembly GCF_964271855.1). NCBI lineage: Eukaryota > Metazoa > Chordata > Mammalia > Rodentia > Muridae > Acomys > Acomys minous. The sequence goes on along the minus strand of NC_140501.1, from coordinate 9,103,583 downwards.
ATTGTAGCCCCTTTCTTACTCCCCAGTCCCAATGTCCCTCTCTCTTCCCTTCCCCCCCCCTTCCTTTAGTCCTCAGAAAGGGGGAGCCTTCCTCCTCTACCATCTGATCTAAGCCTGTCAAGTCTCATCAAGGCTGCCTGCATCCTCATCCTCTGTGAGCTGGCATGGCTGCCCCAGCAGGCGGAAGTGATCAATGAATGGGTACCACAGTCCTTGTCAGAAGCAGCCACTACTACCTTTATTATGGGGGCTCACATGGAGACTGTGCTCCCTATGGACTACATCTGAGCAGAGGGTCTAGGGCCTCTTTATTCCTAGTCGTTGGTTGGTGCATCAGTCTCTGTAGGTACCCCTAGGCCCAGATTTGTTGGCTCTGTTGTTCTCCTTGTGGAGCTCCTGTCCCCTTCATGTCCTTCTCTTCCCCATCTCTTCTGTAAGTCACTGTGCGCTCTGCCCCAAAGTTTGGCTGAGTCTCAGCATCTGCTCTGATCCTCTGCTGGGTGGAGTCTTTCAGAGGACATCCGTGGTAGGCTCCTGTCCTGTTTCTTCACCTCAAGCACTTCCAGTGTCTATTCTGTTTGCCCTTCTGAATGAGAATTAAGCATCCTCCCCAGGGTCCTCCTTGTTATTTAGCTTCTTTAGGTCTGTGGATTGTACTGTGGTTATCCTGTATTATACGGCTAATATCCACTTATAAGTGAGCATACAACATGCATATTCTTCTGGGTTAAAATGCATTCTTAAATACATAGGTAAATCTGAATAAATATCAACTGAAAATTACTATAACTTTGTCTTACTCAGTAAACTACCTAATTAAAACGAAACTGTGTGTCACAATGATCAGGGAAGAAGAGACGATTACTTTGAGAGTAAGGGGGGATATGAAAGGAGTTGAAGAGTGGGGACTTGGGAAAGGCTGGAGGAGAAAAAGGAAGGGGAAATGATATAATAATATTTTCATTAAAATGTATAAAACTTGGTTTTTAAATTTTAATCAATTAAAATTTGTAGTATCAAATATGTAGTTAAATCTAAATAAACTAAAACTTAAATTATTACAATTTTACCTTATATGGTAAAATATTTTTAAAATACATGACAACAATAGTACAATAAGCAAGAATGACAAATACATGACTTTGGAATAGGTATAGCTGATTAATGATAGACAGAAGATTCATATATTAGGTAATTTTAACTCAGTAAAGCATATTGTAATTTCTGGTCATATTAGTATATAGCTTAAAAATTATAGGAAGAAAAATCCAAGTAAAATTAAATTTACTCTGTTATAAATTTCATTTATATGTATTTCATATTTATATGTATATTTTAATTGTGGATATTATATCCAATTGAATAATATTTGAATAACACAAACAAGCATGGAAAATAATTAGAAGAGCTAAAAATCAAAGAACATGATGATAGGTTTAATGTCTAATGTATTAGAGATTTACAAGGAATGGGCAGGAAAAAATATAAAGTGGCTGGGTGGCTTTAGAAAACTTATTGACAGTTTCTTTGAGAATCAAGCACTCTATGACTTAGACACTGCATTTATCACAAAAGAAATATGGGAATTTTAAGGTGATGTTACTTGCATGTATGCCTTTTGTGTGTCTGTGTTTACTTGCTCATGTAGCCTAGTCAGAACTTGCACTCACTGTGTATAGGAAAATGCCACATACTCCAGCCTCTGATTCCCAGGTGCTGGGATTACAGGAATTCACCAGCACTTCCAGCTTTAATGTATTCATTGTTTAGAACACCATATCACAAGAACACTACTTAGTATACCTGTTGTGGAAGCTTCTTGTGAGAGGGTATGTGATGTTTTGCTGAAAACAGACACGTGACAGGGTGCATGATGTTTAGAAAGAATATAAATAGAAGCCCACAGACAATGAAAAGACACTTTTGCATTGCTACCATGCAACAGTTTACATCGCTTCACTGATCTTCCCTGGTTTTTGCTTCGCAGCGAGAAATGCTTCCGAGAACTTCTTGTGGTACTCTGGCTGATTCAGCAGAGCCTTGCTGTTTCTGTTGGATCAGGCCACCACTGTGGATTTGTGTTGCTGTTTGGTATTTGCTATTAGACTGGATTGCTGGTATCCTGACAACTCAGAGTATATATAGTTGGCCCAAAGAACTAAAATGGTCCACATCCCTTGCTCTATTAACCTGTGTTCTCTCCTACCTCTGGTCAGTAGTCCAGAAGGAAGGCAAAAGCTTTGAGAACCCCAAATAAAGTAAGTTTTTGAAAATCTAAGCCTATATATATATATCACTGTGTGTGTATTTTACTTAAATATAAATTAAAAACAAACACTAAAAGCATCTACTACATAGGTACTGCATGAGGTATGAGATCTTGCTGTGTCTACCCTTTCTACCCATTTATGCAGCCGTGCTGGGGTTAAGAGAAAGCCCTTCAGGCAGCAGCACAGATAACATGGCAATGATTCTCCTTATTTTTGTGAATTTGAATTTTGTAGCTTTAATTTTTGCTATCTAGAATCTATGGCACTCACTAAAAACAACAGTTACTAAATATAACTAGTCAAAACAAAGATTCTAATTTCATAAATGTTTGTGTACATTTTTCCCCTCTATCTCTTGTTCTGTATTTGTAGTTATGGGTGGTGGTGTTAGTAATTAACTGATTATCTGAGACCAGGGCTAGGTGGATAGAGTGCTGGTCTAACGTGCACAAAGCCCTTGGTAAAGTTCCCAGCACCACCTGTCACCAGGCATGGAGGCACACACCTATGATCTTAGCACTTGATCGTGAAGGCAAGAAGACTGAAGCATGAAAATAAGAAGAAATGAATAATATGCGAGGGAAAGGTTTTAGGTTACATGCTACATGATTCCTTTATATGTATTTTCATGTTTACATATCTACATATTTAACCCAGGGTGATTGTGTAGAATATCATAGAATTCAGATACCTCATAAAATAAGGAGACACACACACACACACACACACACACACACACACACACATATATAAAATACATAGCTAAGCATTTTTTATAGAATCTATAGGTTTAGTAACAACAGTTCAAATTCCAGAGTATCTGTCATAATGGTAAGGAAATAGTCAATTAAATGAACAAGGAAGAGATGTTTACAGTACTATAAACAGGATTAAAAGGAAACAAATAACACTAGCATGAATTCATCATACACTCCAGCAACTGTACATAAGCACAGAGCCCTGTACATGAATGTTTGAAGAAACTCTCTATAGAGAATAGGCAAACCAGGAGCACCATGGCAAACAGAAACAACTTCCCACTGTAACTGCACATGAATATTTTCTTCTAATATTTCCTAGAACATTTTTCTCCTAAAAGTTGCTTTTTTTTTTCCCCTGAAGTTTTCACCACTCTTTTTTCAATAGTCTCTTTAGGCTTCTTTTTGATTTCTTCTATAATATGTTTTATTCTATTTGCTATTAATGATAGAAGTAAACAAGAATTAGGTAAATGGGATACATTTCATTTTTTAGCCAACAGCATTTACTCAGCCCTCAAAATGAACAAAGGACTATGGCAAATCCTGCCTGGAGATAAAAATTAACCATGGGAGGAAGAGATTTTCCCTGACATCAAAGTTATTTGCAATCTTGTCAGGAAAAAGCAATGTTTACCAAAAAATGCCAGTCTGTGAAGCCAATTGGAGGAGAAGAAGCCTCATCAGCATCCCCATCCGGACAAACATGCCACTATTTAATACTGACCTCATCTTGTGTGGCTTTAAAATGCCATCAGAGTCCTGCAAATAGTTAAGGGTGGGAAACAACTGAGAGAAGTGATACTTCTAAATCTCATCGCAGGCATGGACTTAACTCAATCCTAAGACGAGTTAGTGCTACTTAGACAAATGGGGTCTGGGTTTCCATCGTGTACCCACAAAAACGTAAAGCATGGGGTTGTGATAGAAACCTATTTCTTTCTTGCTTTCTCAGCTTACACCTATTTGAACTACACCCATCTTTCAGCCTCAGCCCTGGAACAAATCTCTTTCTTTTTTCCTTTTTTCTGATACATCCTAGCAATGGAACAAAAACGCAACTATGATTTCATTTTTGCTTATTAGTTTAACAAGGTGGAAGAGATTATTCATTTCATCTATCACTTTTTGAAACAGTCTGCACAAGACATCAATGTGACATGAGAGCATAATTTTATACTTATATGACAGTTTTTTGGATAGAAATACAAATTCTACTGGTACTATTCTGATAAAAACAAATATGCTATAGCCAACTATGCAGCATTTCCATCAGTGAAAATGGAAGCAGGACTGCATATCCTTCAAAATATTTTATTTTTTATTTCCTGAAAATGACGTTTGCTTTCATCTGATTGTCACAAGCAAGTAGAAGAATATGATAACTCACCTAAGTACCAAGGGTTCCATCATGGTGCCCATGTTCATTGTGTTTACATGATGACTTTTATTTAAAGGTCTAGTTATTTTAAAGAAAACAGAAGAATATTATAATCAGCAAAATTTTTTCATCTTTGCCAAAATTGTTTGGTTTAAATTAACTAACAAAAATGAATGTATTTGACTTTCAACTGGATGTGCTTGAAAACCAAGAATCAAAAGAGAGCCAATCTGAAAAGTATCCGCTATTCTTAATAGTTGATAAGAGATAGTGTATATTTTTAATTGCCTTATCTCTGAAGATTAAACCATCCCTCTGCATTCTAAAAACATTTTTACCTTGAAAAGTTTTGCATGTTTCCCAGCACGTTTCATCCTAATTCAGTGACACTAGAAATCCATCTTGCAGATGAAGAACTGAGACAAAGACAAATGATTTGTCCAAAATGACATCTGTGCAACGGGCTATGTGTGAACCTAAGACCCTAACCTCTGGCCCAGCTGCTCACTGGTGGTGCGGACGCTGTCAGGGCAGCCTGTGTGCCACATGCAAAGACAGTTAAAAGCTCTTATCTCCCCCACCCCTGAGATCCCAACAGCTGGTGGTCCCTGTGGCTCCAAAATGGCTACTTCAGGATGCTTAAAAATAGAAACACAGGAAGGAACTGCAAAGAGGCTGGGCATATTTTCTGGGGAAGGAGGAAGTAGAAAGAATTCCTCCTAGTATAAGACGCTGGTTTTTTCACTCTTAGAAGTCAGACTTTTGCTTCAAAAGTGACAATTTTTATGAATAAAATAAATCATCTTCCCAAGCCTGCATGTTGATAGAGAACTAACAAAGTACACTGCAGTTAATAGGAGGAGGAGGAGGAGGAGGAGGAGGAGGAGGAGGAGGAGGAGGAGGAGGAGGAGAAAAGATGCGGAGAAGAAGAGGGCACCAAAAGCCAGATGGCTGGTGATGAGCACTCACAGGAGATGTGCAGAGCACAGTTGATAGAAGAGGGGAAATTACAGAGACCTGGAAATACTTGTGGAGATGTTATTAGAAGTCTGTGAGTCTCCTACTCAAATGAGGACCACGAAGAAGGGTGACGAGAGTCAAGACCTTCTCATTGGTAAAATCAGAAAGATGGACTTTCAAAGCAAGAATTTCTTCCAGGAACAAAGAAATCCACTACCTGAAAACACTCTGACTAGCATGTTTAGTCACTTCTTTAGCAAATTACCACAGTTCTCAATTACTTCCCTTTTATGCAAATCCCAAAGAAAGAAACTCCGTCTTCAAACCTTTGTACAACTGCAGATTCCTGCTGGCCTTGGAAGTTCCTGTAAGAGACCAGAAAGGAACATTCAGCCCAGTATCTGAGGGGACCTCGACACTTTAGAGAAGCTCAGCTGAACTCTCCCTGCTGTCCTGTATCTCTTCAGTCTCAAATGAGTAAGAAAAACCTGACCTTGCTGGCGGCATTCCTTTTCAAAGTCCATTCCTCTACCACAGATGGTGCCCTTTGAACTTAAAAGCTAAAGACCTTTGTTCCCCCACTGTAAATCGTCCCCACAGCCATGTTGGTTTTCCATTTAGGGACCAAGCTGGAAAGAATTGTCAGTTATACCGGGCAATTAGCACTTTGAAATATTATACCACCACATATGCAACAGGTTAGCCCAGGGCTTGGCCACAGAGAGACTCCGCAAACATGAATGTCTTGTTTCCCTTGAGGCGCACGTATAGGATGCGTCCCTCCAACTCCTCTCACTAAGGTAGAAGGCAGAGAAGCAGAGGAAAGTGGAGGTGTGATCTCCAGAAAGGAAATACACACAAGAAAAGGATAAAATATAGCTAGACAACTATTTTTGAAATGTCACTTTTCCACGTATAGATCATTAAGCAAAGCCTGAAAGAATCAAAGGGAAAAATGAACTATAGGAAATACTAATGTCAACATTCAACTGTCACAAGCATTAACCTTTTATCTTTACCTGTAAAATAGCCCATACTCCCAAAGACCCACAGTAGTCTCCATTGTAAACACTAACCAAACCTCCTAGTCCCTGTCCGTAGTGAAGGTTTTACGTTTATCCCTAATGCTTTATTTAGTGCACTCAAAAATGTATCACCTAAAAGAAGTTAGTAATTGCAGGGCTGTTATTTATATAATCTGTGAAAAGCAGCACTAACCCACCCAACTCTCTGCTCTCTGAATAAAAGCAGACATATGGTGGGTATTAAAAAGCAAAAGTAGTCTATCACAGTTGCTTACGTTTTCGATTGGCTTTGCACGCAAACTCTCACTTAACAGGCATCTCTCTGCTTAAGCATTTTTTTGTTAAGTTATGAATTCTCTAAAATTTTATCCATCCCTTAAAAAAAAATTCCTAAATCCAGAGAAAAGGACTCCAAAGTAACCTGGAAGGAATAATTAGCCTGCAGGAGGAAGAAAGGGAGTTCTTTCTGGCCATTTCCATAATCGATTCCTGATGGGGTGGGGGTAGGGAGGAACCTCTAGCTGTGCCCTAAACTAAAAAGTCAAGACAAATTCAGGCCAGTGTTGGAGTTGGATACATATCCTAGAACATTGCATGGGGAAAAGAAACAAAAACCAGAAAGCATTGAGCTTGCATTAGCAATCAAAATTTGATGAAAAGAGCAGAAACAGAGGAGTTGAAAGATATGGGTTTGAATTTTACATCTGTAAACTTGAACCCCTCTAAGTCTCAATTTCCCCAAGTAGCAACAGGGCGGTAGAATCCATGACATGTGTCCTTAAGTGAAAACTGTACAAGTACAAGCAGACAGTTATTATTATTCATTCATATGGCATGCAGTTAACAAACACATTTGAGACTTTATCCTTCTAACTGATATGTGAATGCTTATTGCTGCTGAATATATTTAAAATGTCTATGCGTCTAGAAAGAATAAGAACAGTTAAGTCTCAGGGGTTACAAAGCACCCTTTATTTCCCTGACCTTGCAGCCCTGACTGATGGAAAGCCTGCCCGCCTGCCCCGTCCGCAGAGACTGACTGCCTGCTCTCACTTAGGACTGGGAGAAAGAAGCTTCTAAATTTAGTCTCAGTGGATTTAACATATGGCGTCATATGACCTCTCCAGTGCAGAGGTCTCAGGTTTTCTGGAGACTGGAAAGCCCACTTTGCTGGGGGAATAGAAATTAGAAAAGGCTTATCACTCTGCTCTTTGCACAAAAACAGTGGCGTGATGATTGGTTCTAACAAGCTAAATTTCTAAAAGGAAACTGCATCCTGACACTAAAAGATGTGTTGATTTTAGAATTCTGAGATATTTTCCTGATGGCGTTTAGGACACATTAAATTATTTGGCATCTGGTCCATGTACCAAATGGACTCTGCTCTGGGGGAGCTAAGTCAGCCTTGGACCTGCAAATTATCCTTATTGAATTTGAAGCTAAAAATAAACAGCAGCACAAGGATGAGGTTAGAATAGAGGCGTTCTTTCTTGGCTAAGGGTCCAAATCAGTTCTGAAAAGGAACAAAGTAGAAAGGGACAACAAACACTAATTAAATCTGGTGAGATTTTTAAATTGGAAATATATTTAACTAAGAGTATGACTTAAATCTGATCTTTTTTTTAAAAAAAAATACCATTTCAGGGCAATTTGTATCAGCAACTGGGGACAGGGTGTATCTCTGTAGGATCCTAAACATCCACCAATGCATTGTACTGTCATATCTATTAAGTAGGAGGATTCAAAGCTATTGAGTACGCTTTCGTGTCTGTTGTGAAATAGCCTCAGCTGTACCTGTGTGAAGGGTCCGCCCCTCCGCCTAGTTGCATCAGAAACATGAAGGAGAATCTAAATGAAACTAGCCCCTTTAGCGGCAGAGCTAAAGTGGTATTAAAACCCGAAACAGAAGTGTGTATTGGTTCTGTTCAATTAAAAAAAAAAAAAAGACTGCACAGAGCGAGCGCAGCTGTAAAGTATGTGAACACTGCCATCTAAGGCGCCGCTGGAAATCAGCAGGCTGAGGAATGCGTGCCAGGAAGCAGGAGAAACTGAAAACAACCGCGGCTTAGGAAGCTCGCTCTTCTCTTACAATGCTGGCTGTTATGTCTTTTTTTTTTTTTTTTAAAGCACACCAGCAGGATTTATTTGTTGAATGCCAGCCACTGTGATCTTTTCTCATTTTTTCCAAGAGTAATTTTTTTAAAAAAATTATATTACTAGTACTGTGTTTACATTGGAATTCAGAAATTATCTGTGGGCTATTCTGTATCTTGAAGAAATTAGGTAATCGAAATCTATCCATTCAAAAACCCCCCAAAGACCTGGAAAAGATCCAACAATGTGTCCTTACTCAACATGGAATGTGATTAAAATGTCGGAAGCTATGTGGGAAGCTATCAATCTTGTACTCACCGTGGCCATGTTGGCTGCCTCTAAAGGTCTTGGAAAGGGATTTTTGAAAAATTATTTACAAGGGAAAAGGTAAAACAAAACGAAACAAAAACTACACACACACACACACACCAGCTTTCACATACAAGATTATTGGAACTTTCTGTAATGTTTGCAGCAAAAATATTTAAGAAAAAAAATACTTAAAGATAAATGAACCATAAGTATAGACATTTTGCTAAATGACTTGACTACAACTTCCGATGAGTTTGGCAGGATCATCTATGGAAGATGCATAAGCAAGTGAGTTGAAGCAGCATGTCATTCTTTGGGTTCTACATCCATAAAAAAAATAGGTAGTTATCTTGCACACTACCTGCCCAGAAGTAACTGAAAAAGCTCACTTACAAAGAATGAAAAGTGACCAAAGGAGAAATGTGCCATAAAGTTGGTCAATTTGGCAGCAGCACACAAATGCAAATGTGCCCATTGAAAGCTGAGACCAGTGATTCACATGAGCAGAAAACACACACACACACACACACACACACACACACACACATATGGGTCAAGAGTTCAGAGTCACCCATCCGCACTGACAGTAATGCTGAGACAACGCATTGCGCATTTGTGCATTGTTCATCTGCTGAACTGGGACCCATCGGGACTGAAACCAATGACATGGTGTTTCTGCTTGTCCAAAGTTTCACACCTGTAGGAAAAGTGGGACATATTACATGTAACGGAGTTTCAAAGGGTGTTGCAGTACTTAGCTCAAATGCCAAATGATTACTTTTTGAATACTTGGATATATGAATCATTTAGCAAATAGCATACGAAATAGTATTATGAGAGACACTATAGAGTTCAGTGAAGGTTTTACTTTTGTTAGTTTTAGTAAGCTGAGAAGTGGAGGTCTAATGTAGGAGAAATTTACATCTGTGAGGCACCTCAAATGATTGAAAATACAAGCCCAGGAGAAAATAAAGTCACAAAACCTTGGCGATAGATTTTGGGTGAACTTTGCTTTCCTGGATGATAGATAACACAAAGAGACAAGGAAAATCTCAACGACACATTATCAAAAAAAAAAAAAAACACCTTGACAAAGAATGACCAAATAGGAGAGCTGCAAATATAAAATAGCTGGAAGAAAATGCGAGCGCTAATTCCATAAAACTGAAGTTAGCAACGGCTTCTTACTTTCAAGCTTGTTAAAAGAAACCCAGTAGGGAGTATGGAGCGATGTCGCAGTGGTTTAGAGGACTAAAGTTCAGTTCCCAGCACTGCAGTCTAGCCCACTGCCTCCTGTAAGTCTAGCTCAAATGAATGTGATTTCCTTTTCTGTCCCCCCAGGACACCTGAGCTCATGTGCATGTGTCCCCATGCATTTATGCATACACATGTAATTAAAGACAAAATAAGTCTTTTTAAAAAGAACCTCAAGAATGCAGGATTGGGAGGAAACACAGATACCATATGCCTGGCAGCGGCTTGGTATCTACAACATACAAAGAACCCTGAAGCTCCGAGGTAAGGACAAAAAGAGGCAGATTTAAAACAATCATAAGTGGCTATGTCTCTAGGACGCAACAGAAGATGTCCAAGGTCATTAGCTATTAGAAAGGTAAAAGTCAAAACTACAGTGGTAGCTCAACCAATATGGTGGTTGTCTTGCAAGCATGAGAGACTGAGTTTGATTCACAGAACTCGTGTGCAAATGCCAGGTGTGGCAGCATGTGTCTTTAATTCCAGTGCAGGGGATGACCTGCCAGTCTAGCCTAGTCATCAAGTTCCGGGCCAATGAAGGTCCTGTCTTCATGTAGGTAGATGGCATTCCTGGGAATGAAGCTGTCCTCTAGCCTCCACATTTGTGTCGCACGCTTGTGCACATGCACACTCATACACACATATTTTTAAAAGTATGATTTTCTGAGAATGAATAGTATTATTTTTTTTTCCAATAAAATTGCCTAAATTATCAGAAACATACAGGTGGAATGGTTCCCACTAGAGGGCAGGATAAAGTAGGACACTCACTTGTGTGAATAAGAAATGGAAAACTGAGCACAATTATGATAGTCAATCTAATCTAGATTTACCTCTAACGGTGTAAACTGTTACTCTCTTACAGCATCCTCAGGGTAAACAGAACTTTGCATCCTACCGTAAAATATAAAGTGGACCATGTGTGTCTCCTCTCTTAAACATCAGTTGAAAAGAAAGAAGCAGCAGTGTCTAAGTTACTCTATTGGATGACCCATACTAATTGGATGTTCGCAGTTTCCCAAAAACGCATAGGGACCCTCAGATTTAAGTGACCCAAGAGCCTATAGGAAACCATATATCCAATGATCAGTCTCACATTCCACATGTTGACTCTGAATTGGGCTATATTCACATTCCCAATTTAAATATTCTGACTCTTTGTAAATGCTTACTATTCACATATAAGAACATAGCTGTGCCCAATGACTTATCCTTACATTTCCAGCACTCAAAAGGTTAGGGAGAAGAATTACTTGAAGGTCATCCTGGACTATAGAATAACACTCTTTCTCAAAAATTGAAATTTAAAGTCCCAAAACGTAAACTAGATAGAAGAAATAAAATACCCAGTAAATATGACATTTAACCAAAATATTTATTTTAAAGTTGTTTTAATTCCCACATTTTTTATTTAATTTCATACCTAATTAAAAGAAAATTTAAAACACAGAGATAATAATACTTTATGCCTACAATTACATTTCATATATTTGAATCATAAGCATGAAGACAGAAGGCCAAGCATGTCCCTCATTGCCTATAAGTTTTTCCCGTTGCATAAATCAGTTGTTCTCAACCTTCCTAACGCTGTGACCCGTTAGTATAGTCCTCATGCTATGGTGACCCCAACCATAAGATTATTTACATTTCCTATTTCATAACTGTAACTTTGCTACTGTTATGAACCATAATGGAAATACCTGTGTGTTTTCTAACGGTCTTAGGCAATGCCCGTGAAAGGGTCATTAGATTCTCCAAAGAGGTGCTGATTCCCATGTTCAGAATATCATAAACATTCCCACCAGGAAACTTACATTCTAAAGGCACTTACATTTCTATTAAATGTTTATTTTTTTTTTTCATTATTTACTTCAGTACGTACATATGTAGAAGTGACTGGGTATATGTATATGCAGCACATGTGTGCAGAAACCTGGGTATATGTGTATGCAGCACATGTGTGTAGAAACCTGCAGAGCTCAAAGGCTCTCCTAGAACTGGAGTTACGGACAGTTGTGAGCTGCCAAGTGGGTGCTACAAACTGAACCCAGGTACTGACCCCAGCCAGTGCTCTTAACCACTGAAGCAGCTGTCTTAGTTAGGGTTCCCATTGCTGTGAAGAGACATCATGACCAAGGCAATGCCTGTAAAGGAAGACATTTAACTGGGGCTGGCTTACAGTTTCAGAGGCTTAGTCCATTATCATCATGGCGGGAAGCATGGCAGGCACACTTGGTGCTGGAGGAGCTGATGGTTCTCCATCTTGACCCACAGGCAACAAGGAGGAGACTATGCCACACTGAGGGCAGCTTGAGCATATATAACTTCAAGCTTGTCTCCACAGTGACACACTTCCTTCAACAAAGCCACACCTACTCCATCAAGGCCACACCTCCTAATAGTAGTGTCACGAGTCTATGGGGACCAATCCTATTAAACCACCACATTCTATTCCCTGGCCCCCATGGGCTTGTAGCCATAACATAAAGCAAAAATACATTCAGTCAAACTTCTTAAGTCCCCACAGTACATCACAGTCACAACAATGTTTCAAAGTCCAAAGTTCAAAATCTCTCCTTGAGATGAATATGCTTCTAACATGTAATGGCGCAGGATATACATTACCATTCTGAAACATAAGGAAGGGAGCATAGTGAAGAGATACCGGACCAAAGCAAGAACAAAAAACAGCTGGACTAACTTCAAATTCTGCATTCCCACTTCTGATGTCAAAATGTTCTTCAGATCTCCAACTCCTTCCCACTTGGTTGACAGCGGCATCCTTCTTTCTCTTGGTCTGGCTTCAAAGACAGTTAGTGGCTTTCCTGGACAGGTATCCAACAACTCTGCCATCTCTAACATCTAGGGATATCCAAGGCAATGCAAGCTTGAACTTCAGAGCTTCACATAATGGCCTCTCTGGTCTTCCATGCAGGGACACCTCTGCCACATACCTGGCCTCAGGAATTTTCTTTGTGGGGAAGGGAGATCCCATAACCCATTTCACACATGAGCTCTCCGGGCCTCCAAACAGGAACATCCCTGACAAATTCCTAGCATCAGCAATTTTCCTTAGTCTTGAAGACAAGTCCATAACCCCTTTCTTTCATTCTTGACTCTAAACCCAGTACCACATGGCTGAAGCTGCCAAGGGCTGCTGTTTGCTGGGGCTGGAACGTGACCTCCTTGTTCAACTACATCTTCACCAGTTTTCTATTTCCAATGATTAGGACACCATTAGGCAGTGATGGTCACTGCTTAAGCTTGGCTGTCCTGGAATTTGCTCTGTAGACCAGGATGAATTTGAACTCAGAGATCTGCATGCCTCTGTCTCCTGAGTGCTGAGATTAAAGGCATGTGCCACCAAATCCAGATCAAAGTGTTTCTTTAATTCTTTTTCACAAGGTAGAAGCTTAGCTGGATGGGATCTTGCCCTGAAGTCACCACTCCCTTTATTCCATTTAATATCTTGAATCTGTTTATCTCCTTGTACACAGGATTTAGCTCCATTTTACTTCTGGTGCCCCTTTAACTCTTGAACCACACATTTTATATTTTTCCTTTCTAAGCTTGCTCCATTTCATCAAAAAGTTCCCCATAAGAGTAAATCACACAACAGAATCTATACCAAGTTGTTCTGAGATTTCCTTTGCTGTTGGTGTACTTTTAACCAACTATTTTTAGTTTTGGGTTCTTTAAATATCTTTCTCCCTTCTCTACCCCAATCCCTTCCAACACCCCCAACACCAGGTAGGAAGGAAGGAAAGAGGGGGCACACTTGTCCTTAGCTGCTTCCTGTTGTTTAGGGTCATTGGGTTCTTTGGGGCAAGTCCAGTCCTCCTTTGAGGATATCCCCAACATCTTTTCATCAAACTCCACCAACAGCAACCAGGAGCAGCAGCAGGGAAGCACCAGCAGACTTCTTTCTCAGAGCCCCCAGTCTCTCTGTGAGTCTGGCTTTTATCATCACTGACAAAGGCCACACACCAACATGAGGTAGTTCACAGCTGACAAGCATCACGGTCCTCTCAGGAGGCAACTATCAGCTGTGAACAAACTGGAGCCGTTCTCACATCCCACACCTGGCATTAAAACAAAAACATGTTGACACACAGACCAAATCTTCCACAACACTTTGCCAATGGAAGTAATCTAAATCTCTTCACCTTAGCCTCAGGCAGACTCTTTGAACAAGGGCAAAAAGCAGTCACATTCTTCACCAAAATACCACAAGAACAATCTCTAAGGAACGTACTAAAATTCTTCTCCTCTGAAATCTCTTGAGCCAGGTTCCCAAAATTCAAATCACCCTCAGCACAACTGCCCTCCACCTGTCTATTAGTACAGCCTGTTAGGCACTGTTCAGTTAGCATCTCAGGTTGCCTTCCTCTCCCCCCACATGGCCCCTAAATCCCAATCCTTCCTCCAACCCTGCCCCCTCAAAGGAAAGCCTCCACATTCCTGGCATTCCTGAGGACTGCCCCAACCCCCTCACCTGGAGCCACCAGCTCTCCAAGGCCAGCAGATGGCAGACATGTCATCTTCCCACTTCCTCTTCCTCCACCTGCAGTCCTTTAAAACTCTGCCCATAATAGTCGAGATGGGACTTCTGCCCTTGTCCCCTGAGGCTGCTGAACTTCCCCAGGAGCCTCAGTTCCCAAATAAACCTGCCCTTTTTATACTTTTAATCTGGCTTCGACTGGCTTGTTCGTTGGCAGAGATAACCCATCAGACACTGCTTAAATTACTCTCCTGATTCCTAATCCAAAGTCCCAATATCCACATTTCCCCAAACAAAAACATGACAATACCCCAGTCCTTGGGACCAATTGCTGTCTTGGTTAGTGGTTTTATTTCTATTAAGAGACACTTGGCCAAGGCAACTCTTACAGAAAAAAAAAAAATTAATTGGGGTTGGCTTAGAGTTTCAGAGGTTTAATCCATTATTGTCACGGCAGAGAAAATGGCACCATACAGGCACACATGGAAGGAGGAGCTAAGAGTTCTACATCTTCATAGCTAGGAAGAGACTGTGTATCACACTAAGGGTAGCTTGAGCATGTATAACCTCAAAGCTGTCCCCCATAGTGACACACTTCCTCCAACAAGCCCACACATGCTCCAAGAAGGACACGCCTCTGAATAGTGTCACTCCCTATGGCCAAGCATTCAAACACGTAAGTCTATGGGGACCATACCTATTTAAACCACTGCACCATCTCTCCAGGCTGTTACCTCTATTAGAGGATATTTAAACATTGCTTTATATTGTCTTTGATTAATAAGTTCAGAAGGCACCGTAAATCCTCGACAGTGATGAACACAGTCAGCACCCTTGGCTATGTACTTTATCACACTTCATGATACTCCAGCACTGTGAACGACAGAAGGAAGAGGCAGGACCGAGCCGTGCCTTTCTCTGCTTTTTCAGGGTGATCTTTATTTTCTACAGATGTTTGAGCAGCTCCATTCATTGATGAGTTTCGTTTTCTTACCTTTTAAAAATATGTTATTTCATTTATTGTGTCTCTCAGAATCCAGGAGATTAAGTACTTCCAATTTCCGCCCCCCCCTCCAAAAAAAATCACTTGGCACGTGGTGTGTAACAAGACAAGGAGTACACTGTGAACTTTATCTTACTCAGCTGGAAATGATGGGGAAAGTATTGTGAGGCAGGATAGCATGGGAGAGGGGTGCTCCCTTCTCTGAGAAGGAGAGGAAAGGCGAATGGGGGAAGAGGGTGGGAGAGTAGGACAGGGAGGAGAGGAGGGAGGGGCTGTGATCAATATGTGAAGTGAATAAATAATTAACTAAAGAGAAAAATAGAAACTGAAGTTAAAAGAAAGAAGAAATACTGAAAGTGTGATCAAGGACATAGTGCTTTCTGTAGGAGGATAGTGTGAAAAGAAAAGAAAAAAATTAGAAAAATCAATCTGGAGTAAATATACCAAAATTTATCTTTTTTGGTTGATTTTTTTATTAACTTATTCATATTACATCTCAATTGTTATCCCATCCCTTGTCCAAAATTTATCTTAAACATAATAATATCTTATGTTGTACCTTGGAAGAGCCAGTGTCTGCTCTAGAAACTCCTCAAATTTAATGAAGTCTATTTTCAACTCTTGGTTTTATATCAAGAATAAAGACGTGGTGCCTGCGGCACAGTGTTTCAGTGCTTCAGGTTTTCTATGATCATTGAAATCGAGAAAAGTTAGATCTGCAGATCAAGGACATGCTACCAAATACCAATATCAGGCCCCAGAATTCAATATATCCTAATTTATCTTACTTGGTTATGTCAATAGCAGCCATATTAAATTCAACTCCTTTAAGCCACAGTATCATGAAAAGCAGCCAGCTTTCCCTAACTTTTGCTACACAGTAATAATTGCAATCCAAATATTTCCAAGCAACCCTTAGCCTCCTTCACAATTCTGCTCCACTTGGGAGAAGAAAGGCTGGTTGTGTTCAGTGCTGAGCCATTTCTACTCTGCTCCTTCTTTGTATTCCCTGCCTGAGACCTCTGCTTCCTCAGCTTAAGAAGTTATGAAATCAGAGGTGCACATAACATTCTTCAATAAAGAATTAGAGTAAGCCACTGAAAATAACACACTCTGCCCTCAAAGACCCCTGACCCAACCCCACAGTTATAGCAAACTTCCTGGGCTCCACTTTGACTCAGGCAACTTCCTACCATATCGCAAGGTCTTTTCCTCTGGACTGCTCCTCTCCAGCCAATTTGTCTTGTTTCATTTGAAGGTAATTTACCAGTCTGCTTTTGCTGTCCAGTTCCTATAAGGATTACTTCCAAGCATTACCCTCAAAACCATGTGGGGAGGTTGGGTTTTGTTTGTTCATTTGTTTGTTTTAACAAAAGACTCCATAGAAAAATTACGCCACTTCCTTAGGGGCAAAACTGACTATAGCTTTGTCCTTTTTACTAGCCTGTTTTCTTTCGTTGCTATTTCTTCTTAACAACTGCTAATGTAGCCTACGATTTCAGGGTCATAATAACCAAAGACATTGTATCCCCTCCAGCTTTAGAAGTGATTTTGCAAGGGAAAAGATTTATTGCCATCTAACTCAGGGTCATAAGAGATAACAACTACGATGAAAGAATTAAACATCCTCATTTTCTGTTCCTATACAAATCATTTTCAAGTTGTAAAAAACAAAAAGGCAGCCCCTTAAGGTTTTCTGTTTCCTAGTCTGAGAGGCACAGGAGCATTAAGCAGACTATGACTAACTCATTAATGGAACAGTATGTTAAATCAACTAAATAAGCAAATGTCTTGTAAAAGTAGAAGGCAATCATGGTTATGACTAGGGAAGCTGAGGTGTGGAACACCCAGAGAAAGAACTCGAGGAAGCATTAAAGATTCCATATGTGGCCCACCTGGCTTGGAAAGAAACCTGCAGAATGAATCAAAGAAGCAGACGAAAAGTAAAGTTTGAGGGCAAGATAAATCCAAGTCAACCAAAAGAAAAAAAAATTCTACAAAATAAAAAATAATTTTGAAAGAGTAAAAGTTTAAATATGAAATTTCTAAAGAAACCCATCCAAATGTATCAAAATAGTCTGTCCCCCCCTCCCTCCCTCCCTTTCCCTCTCCCACCAATCAGTATAGTCTTTGTTGACAATTCACCATAATCAACTCAAATTTAAACAAATAAGTCAAGTTATTAACAGATATCTTGTTGGCGTATTTTTAAAATCTATTTTTATTTTGGGTTCCTTTAATCTCTTTCTTCCTATGCCACTCCAACCCCTTCCAACACCCAACCCCACGTAGGAGGAAAAGAAGGTTAGTGGGAAGAGGGGCCACCATTTTCCTTAGCCACTCTCTGCGGTTTTTAGGGTCATCAAATGACTTGGGGCAAGTCCAACCTCCATTTCCGGGTATCTCCAACTCCTGCTTGACAAACTGCATCAACAGCAACCAGGAGCAGCAGTTGAGAAGCACCAGCAGCTGTCTTCTTTCTCATAGCCCCCAGTCTCTGAATCTGGCTTTTATCCTCACTGACAAAGACCACACCCCACATGAGGTAGTTTACAGCTGACAAACATCATGTGTCCTCTCAGGAGGCAACTATCAGCTGTAGACAAACTGGAGATGCCCCCATGTCCCACACCTGGGATTAAAACAAAAACGTGCTTACTTGTAAACCAAAACTTCCACAATACTATCTAATATTCCCAAGATTTGTTCTCAGGGAGGATAGGCTAGAGACCACGCTTCCGAAATGGCTCCTCTCTTCCTACTGTGATGCCAGCACATCCATGATAAAGAAAGCTGTCCTGACCCAAATCCTAGCTTGCCATTCCTCTTCCTAGCAGAGCTGAGGACAGTGATGATGTGTTTTCTTTTTTTGTCCTATGAGCTTCATTGCTTTCTTAAGATTGTCCATCCAAAGCCTTTATTTGTCTTGAGCCTCCGTCTCTTCAGGCTGTTTTCCTGTGGATACAAAAAAGTTAGCCTTTGTCTATACTCTATTTTTAATAATTTGCATATGGGGAATATGTGTAAATACAAGGGCAGGGGACCTCAGAGTCCTGATGAAGGTATTGGATCCCTCGGAGTTGGAGATACAGATGGTTGTGAGTCAGCCAGTATGTGTGATGGAAACCAAATTTAAGTCCTTGCAAATATTTCCTTGCCCTGATCTCTGATTCCCCTCTCCAGTCTGTGTTCCTCAGCTCTAGATAGCATTAAAAAGAAGTATTTTAATAGTGTTTCTGTGACTAGAGCCCTGCTCTTCTCTTTCCAGCCACTTTACATCCAATCTCTGGCTGTCTAATGTTTGGCTCCTCCTCCAGTGACCTCAGCTTGGATGACAGATGCACTCAGCTTCTTAAACTTTTAATCACATTCTCTCATCTACAAGCCGTGTGGCCTTAGCCTAGTTACTTGATACTATGCCCTTGTATCTCACTAGCATCATCCAGTCAGTGAGGATGCTTACAATGCCTTTGGCATTTAAAAGTGCCTTTATCTCAGGTCATATGCTTTTCTATGTGTAGGCAAAAGTTTCTGGTGGGATAATGTAATGGAAAAATTCTCATGATTGTCCCTGATAGGAGACATAACTGTCAGAGACTCTGTAAGAAAAGAAACAAATGAGTTCATGAAGTTATAAAGAACCAATAGAGGCTTTCTCCACCTTGGCCTGGACTACGTGGATCACATTGGAAGATGCAATCACAAGGAGGAAATAAAAGAGATGCTGTCACAGTCAACATCACTATAAGACTGGACACCTACATGCTGTGGTGAGAGATACACATTCTACCCAAGAAGGTGCTCTCAAGCCAAGCTGCCCAATGAATTCATTGCAAGATGTTTCTCCCCAGAGCAATGATCTTCAAATATCAAATAGGAGAGATACACATTATTAAAATATACCTTTGTTTTAGAAAGAAATAAAGGTCAGAGTGAAGTTGCTCCTCAAACAATTGCTGCTG
Source organism: Acomys minous (assembly GCF_964271855.1). NCBI lineage: Eukaryota > Metazoa > Chordata > Mammalia > Rodentia > Muridae > Acomys > Acomys minous. The sequence goes on along the minus strand of NC_140501.1, from coordinate 9,084,063 downwards.
CATTTCCTCTTTCTAGATACACCTTGAGATTTGAAGAGAAAGGTTATAAACAAAACCCTAAGTAAATTCTCATCAGTCCCACTGTTCATGTGCATCAATGACTCAAAACCTTACTGTCCAGAAACTCTTACAGAATGCAATTTAGTTCCCTCCCACTGTTTTATCTCAGAGCTAGTTTAGCTCCAAAAAAACCAAGTCTTAGTCAGAACACCCTGGTTTTGCTCTGTGCTCAGTCACCCACTTTTACAAAGGTTGGCTTGTTTTTGTGCTTTCAGTATGCATTTTGTACAAGGCTGGGCAATAGATTGGTTCTAAGCCACTCGTGGGAGCATCGTCCTTGGCTCCAAAACCAAGCTATGCTATGAGAGCAACTTGCTTAAATCTATGGTCCAGTACACATGGGGTCACGGGATCTAGCACTTTAGCCTCTGCTGAGCAGCTGGTATGATGGCTTCTGGCCACAAGCTCTTGGTGCTGTGTCGACTTCATTAATCGTTTCTGGCAAACTTGAGGGATGAAAAGCTAAAATTTTGGCAATTTCCAGTCTGACTCAGTATTATATCAGCCAATACATGAAATATAATAGTCACTGTTAGTAACCATCTAGTGACACTTTGCCAGTACACAGTAACAGTTTAAAGAGGGAGTTACTGTGAACAGCATTAACCACAAGCCAAGCACACGGCAGCCTTAGTGATTGGTGCTAAGGATATTATTAACACAAAGCTGCCGAATTGACCAGGAAAGGGTGTTATAAACATTTTCATTTTAAAAAGAGGAAGCAAGATTAAAAGAGATTCCATTATTTCTCCCCAAGGTCACACAATTCTAAAATGACAATGAAGTCATTAGACAGAGGGTAACTTCCAAATAGCCCAGCCTTGCATGGGGTCGAGGAAATGATCTTAGCTGCAACCATTTATGCTATCCATCCTACACACACACACACACACACACACACACACACACACACACACACACACACACTCCACAACCCCGTGGTTGGGAAAAGAGATGAAAATTCATGAAATTTCAATGAGTTATTCACAATGGCTAGAGGGCTAACTTATTTGAGATTGTTTGAATTCCTATACAAAAAATCCATTGCATATATAAAATGTGATGCATTCATTGGTTTAATGCTAACAGGGGAGATGTGGGTGCTGAACTGAATTGTCAACATAGAATACATTATTCACATTTAAATATGTTAATCAATATGATCAATCCAGTTCTTGAAGTATTTTCTTTAAGGGTATATTAAATGTTAAGTTCTTTAAAATATGTTAAAGAAAATATAGTAGAGCATGCACAAATTAGAAATATTTGTGTAACTAGCCATAGTGTCAGATACATGTTATCCATCCCAATACATGTTGCACTGAGGCAGGAGGATCAATGTGAACTCAACGCTAGCCTGGGATAATAGGGAGATGTTGTAATAGTAGTAATAAAAGCAAATCTTGGTATAACTGAAACAATTTGAAAAATGAAAAGTTAAGGGTATAATAAACTGCAGTAAAGAGTTAAAGTGGGCATTAATGTAAATATAAAATATATATAATAAATTCCTCTAGGATGAAAGACCTTCAGGCATAAAACCAAGTTGGACAGGTGTCAAGGAACTCTGCAGGAAAGAAGACAACTGGCTTTAGGCACTGTAAAGATCTGAATGTAAAATGTTAAATGTTCACCGCGAATAGTGTGCTTCAACAATTTGTCCCCAGATTCTGGCTCTGTTTCTGGAAGCTGTGAAACTTTCGCAATACGGATCCTACTTGTCATCTATAAGGTCCGCATTTAAGGACTTGGTTTCACCCAGGTTCCCAATACGTTCTTTACTCCCTGGCTGCCAAGGTGATGTAATCGGCCAGGCTTTAATGCTTTACCAGCCACTCCCAGTACCATGCCATCTGCACCATAGGGATGCCCTTGACCGTATTCCAAAATCTACACACCGGAACAAATCCTTTCTTCTATTTGTTGTTTCTCTCAGGCATATTCTGTCACAGATATTGGAACAATAACTAATACAAAAACAGAGCGGGATAGAGGAAAGGTTGTGAGTGTTTTTCTTTATCTGAGGACGCTGAGAAGCTATCTAGAGGAAAGCATGTCAGCATGTGTACGTGCTAATTACACTACTAAACCTGGGGTGTACCAGATTTCAGGCAGGAAGAAAAATAAGCATGTGAGTGTAGAAATGATAAAATGTGTTTAATAGGAATGATAACACTTATTTAATAGACCCTGAATGTGGGTTTTAGCATAAAACTGAAGACATGAACTCGGTTGGATTCTGCACATCTGGTCCACAGAAACTAGCTGGTTCATGAGAAACAGCTCTAAATTATAAAGAGACAAAAAGAAACAAGAAAAATAGTGTTAAGGAAAATTAGACTAGAAATGGAGTAATTAGACATCTGAGCTGAGTGACAGGCCAGCAATGTGCTTACACATACATACATAGGTTGTTTTTTTCTCCAGAAAAGATGACGTGACAAAACTAAACCTAGAAAAAATGGTGTTTGCAAAAAATGGCAATGAATGCTCTCAAAGGTAATGACAGAGCTAACGATCCTTAACTCTTATATCCCCAGCTGTCATTCAGCATCCCTGGGGTGGCCTGAGGTCCACCACTGGGTGTGTCGGTCCAGGTGATGCTTGCTTCTGGATGAGAACAGATGGACCTTGAGATTAAAGGTCCCAAGGTCCCATTTCTCACTCGGGGGAGTCTTATAGCACCCAGAGTGAGGCCGAAGGTCCGGGCCTTATGCTAAGTTCCTCCTGGTCTCATTGCGGAGCTGGAAAATGAGTTTTCCACAAAGTGTTACAGTTTAACCTCTGGTATCAGACAGCAGTGGAGATTTCGGAGCTCCACAAGCCGTGATGATGCCGAAGTGTAACAGCAGAAGAATTGGGTGGAGGGCAAGTCTAGTGAGATGCAGGCCGGGGCAGGTGCCTTACCAGCAATCAGCACTGACCTGGCTGTGATGGAGCAGGTTTCCCAGCTGCCATGGCAGTTCCAAAATTGCTACCTGACCACTGGGTTTCCCGAGCAGTAATTCTTCCCCCAAATAAATGGAGTCTCAGACAGTCATGGTGGAGGAATGGTGAGCATCTGAGAGCGAGCACACCAGCCACCCTTTATTTATACACCTTGGGCAGTGGGGAGGGGATTGAGGATGAATGTGTCTGATTCGCTAGGGTAAGGGTGCCAGGATACTTAATCTGCACGTGGTGGTACAGTACAGTAGCGCAGGGAGTACTATCAAAGAAGGAAAACACTGTACTTAATTATCCTATGGGTGAGGGAAGAACTTCTAGGTGTGATTAATGGTCATTTGCTGGAGGCTAGGATCTCCTTATAATAGGGTGGGGTGTGAAAAACTGGTTCGCTTATCTGGAAACAGTGGGGTCTGGGATCTTCCCTGAGGGCTATGTGATGCTCCTTACAAGATCTGGGGTTGCCAGATCTAGTGGAGTGTGAACCCTGCTGAGAAAAGGGAATCCACCATCATCTCCCACAAATAGGTTTTGGGAGATATCAGACTTCAACCTTATTCAGCAGAGTTCTTAAGCCAGTCTAATCCTGGGAAATATTTTCTAACCCCATCACCAAATTCAACACCCATTAAGTTTTATATTACCAGTAAACAAGAAACACTAGGAAGTTTTTCATCCCTATGGCTATAGGATGAAGTTGTGGGTGTTTTATTCTGCTTTGTTTTATTCGGTTCAGTTTGGTTTTGTTTGTTTTGGTTTTCATCCTCAACCCAAGGCAATGGGGAAAGACAGAAAAAAAAATCTTTTCAGCAAAGGAAATCCAAACAGTTTGTTGTATTTTGTTGCTGGAAGAAAAATACAGAGAGATCGCACCTTATTTTTCCACTGTCAAACCAAAGATATCACTTTTTAAGGAGCCTGTGCTACCCAAGCTAATTAGAATAAATCTGCCCTGACTTGCAATTGGCTTCATTAAATGACAGAAAAACATAATCACTCTCTTGTGGGATGAGATGTGAAAACTGCCACAGAACGGCCTTAATTTTAGAACATCAGGAAGAATTTCACACAGCAGCAAGCATAATTTCACCAAAGATGCATGAAACCATTATGCACTCAAATTTCTATGAATCTTTGCTTGTAAAAATGACAGCAGAAGAAATGCTTCTAATGAATAAAAGTGAAGTTAAGACTTTATTCAGTATCATCTTGGCTACTAACAGATTAGGCCTAAGCCTTACTTCATGACTTCATGCTTTATGGCTGTGCTGGTCCCATCTTGAGTCTATCAATATAGAAGCACCTGTGCCAGCCAGGGAAGATGGCTCAGTCAGCAAAGGGCTTGATGTGAAAGCACAGGACCTGAGCTCCATCCTTAACACTAACATTAAAAAAAAAAAAGCTGAGCATGGTGGGCATGTGAGGGTAATCTCACTAGTGGGGAAAGGAAAACAGGAGGATCTAGGGCTCTCAGTGAACTACTCTGGCTAATCTGTGAATTCACAATGAACGTCACAGACCTTTTCTCACAAAACCAAGGTGAGCATTCTCTAAGAAACAAAGCTAGACACAACCAATCTATAGTTTCCCCACTTATGCACACATATGTGTGATGGCTTATCTCCACGACAAAATGAGCCAATCAAAGGCAAGTTAAAAGTATAAAAAGTGCAGGTTTATTTGGGACCTGAGGGTCCTGGGTAAATTCAGCAGCCTCAGGAGACAAGGCCAAAAGAAGTCTCACCTTGACTATGGAGGGCGATGGAAGAAGGAGGTTAAGGATTTCAGATGAAGGAAGATGAAGTAGGAACATGCTGGGCTTGGAAAGCTGGTAGCTCCAGGTGAGGGGATTGGGGCATCATCGGGAATGCCAAGAATATCAGTCCTCAGGAATGTTAGTCCAGGGGAAGTCAACCGGAGATGCCAACTGAATGCCCTGCCTTCATGAATATGTGCACACACACACACACACACACACACACACACACACACAGACATACATCTCACACATACATACCATATATACACACAAACATACACCACACACAGACACACCCATATATGTCATATACATACCACATACACACATGCACACACATAAACACATAGATAAAAGCAGCCACTCCTCCAAACATTTCAAAGAGGGGAGGCAGATATTGCTTCTAACCAAAAGGCTTTGTTTGAGCTCACTGGATGTTGCAGCCTAAATAAGAGTAGGGTGAGACATCAGAAAGTGGCTGGTGCAAGGGAGTCTGTCCATCTTGTACTTTCCTAATGGGCAATCATCAGAAATGACAGGGGGAAGAAGCCCAGAAGTGCTAGACAGAAGAACTCACCATGACCAATCCAGCAATGCCAATGGTCACACTTGTTTGGTCTTTCAGATCCTTGAGAAATAGAAGTAATCACTTCAAATGACCCCTGGTCAATTGTTAGCAGCCATTGCAAACTTGTTATACTGTTGTTCCTTCAACTTCTCCTCAAAGAAGAGGGTATCAGAGTCAGCTATAGACTGACAAAGTGACAGAATAACTTTTACACATTGCAGCATTTATAAAAATCATGGGAAGATTCTGTCTCCTGGTAGTTTTATCCCAAAGCATATGCCTTATATACCTTTATATAGCCAAATTGGCCAGGTAATTAATTATTTTTAAATAAATTATTAATCAAAAGACAGCTATGAGTGTTCAATTTCTTTTTTTTTTTTTTTTTGAGTATTCAATTTCTTGGTGTTTTACATTAACATAAAAAAATCCTTTGTGCATCACCCTTAGAAAGAAATTTCTGAGAAAGAATGATGCCACTTCTGAGAGCCTTGCCGCTAGCATCCCCACACCATCTCCTGGAGCATGACATGTGCAGCTCAAAGCGGAGAGTGACCAGGCACATGGAGATGGCCCTGGGTTCCAGAAAGTGATTGACAATCAGCTTTCAGAATACTGCCTGGGATTTAAAATTACCTTATCCAGCCATTTGTGGACACACTGCAGTTCCCAGGCTGTGCCCTAGCTCTGGTCTATGGCCAGATTCTGCTCTGTTCAGCTCAGGTCTGTAGACTAGGTCCCAATAAGTTGAGAGAAGCCACATGCATGGTCAGCACAAAGCATTAAAGAGAAAACAGTCTCCTGAGCCTAGGCATCGTCCATCTTCTCTCCTCTCTCTCTCTCCTTCCTTGTTGCCTGTGTTGCTTGTCTCCTAGTCCTTTCTGTAGCTCAGACTAGTTAAAGAGTGGAAGGCAGCTGCTGCCCCTTTGCACTCTCCACCTGGTACATTACAGAATGTATATTTTGTTTAGAAAAGAAAAATCACTTGCTGCTGGTAAAGAACCTTCAGAAACTCTTTCAGTTACCCTCCATCACTGCACACATGTACACACGAAAAAAATGAGTCTCTGGGATCCTCCAACAGTGAGCCAAATCATGGAGTAGCTATAAAGTCACCTTTCTTATGCAGTCATACACAGCATACAGGAGGCATGTACGTCATGGGCTGAGGCTACTGTGAGTCATAGCTCCCTGTGAATTGCATTTTTCATGCTATGGTTTTCTCAATCAGTGACCACCCCATCTCATTTTGCCAAGGACCTATGAGGTGACTTGAGTGCATCTACTCCATCTGAGTTTTGGCTGTACAACTGTTCTCTCTCAGCCCCTGATCTGAACCTGTATCTGGACCTGAATCTTCCTCTCTCCTTTTCACTTTAGAGCATAACTCCACTTCAGACAAATAAAGCATGGAGCACAAATCTTTATACTACGTTTTCTTCTGTTCTTTATGTACAGGAGACTTCAGATACACTATGCCATGGGCATACTGTTGTCTTTGGGACCACATATCACACTTGGGTCTTGCTAGCCATGGACACCTGTGTTCTCAACATGACGAGATTCTGGAGTAATGAGTTAAAATTTATACACATAGCTTTAAAGCAATTTTTAATTTGTCAAAAAGTTTAGGTCCCTGAGAAATAGATATTCAGGACCCATTTTTTTAAGGAACCAACAAGATGTAAAATAGGAGGTTGTGGAGTGTGTGTGTGTGTGTGTGTGTGTGTGTGTGTGAGAGAGAGAGAGAGAGAGAGAGAGAGAGAGAGAGAGAGAGAGAGAATATGACCAACATGTGTACTCTGTGCATTCCAGAATTCCAACCACTGAGGATGGGGTTCAGAACATCTTTTATAAAAAGATTTATTTTATTTATTTATGTATATACCTGTATCTGGGTGTATGTATATGAGTCCAGGTGTCCATGGAGGCCAGAAGCATCAGATCCCATTGAAGATGAAGTTACAGGCAGGTGTGAACTACCTGACATGGGCTGTCTTAGGTTACATAAAATGTTCCAGGCTAACATGAAGTGTGTGTGTGTGTGTGTGTGTGTGTGTGTGTGTGTGTGTGTGTGTTTATGTGTGTGTGTGTGTTTATGTGTGTGTGTGTGTGTGTGTGTGTGTGTGTGTGTGTGTGTGTGTTATGTGTGTGTAGGGGGCAGTGAGAAAGAGATGAGAATATAAAATAAAAGAGAACAGAGTATGCTTATTGGTCAGATATTTTTAAGTGTGTGAGAGTGCAAGACAGAGACAGAGACAGAGAAGGAGAGAGAGAGAGAGAGAGAGAGAGAGAGAGAGGAGAGGAGAGGGAGGGAGGGAGGGAGGGAGGGAGGGAGGGAGAGAGGGCACCACAAAATAGGAAAAGAGCAAGAAATCCTAAGGTGATGGTATTTGTGTGACATTAAAGTAGAAGGAAGGACTATTTGAGGGAAGATGTGATGGCTTAAATGAGCCACTCATATATTAGAATGCTTGGTTGCTAGTTGGTGGAACTGTTTGGGAAGAATTAGGTGTGACTTTGTTGGAGGAGATGTGTCACTAAGAATGAGCTTTGAGGCTTCAAAATCTCACACCATTCCCCTTTCTTCTTCTTCTTCTTCTTCTTCTTCTTCTTCTTCTTCTTCTTCTTCTTCTTCTTCTTCTTCTTCTTCTTCTTTTCTCTCTCTCTCTCTCTCTCTCTCTCTCTCTCTCTCTCTCTCTCTCTGTCCTTCTCTTCCTCCTTCCTTCCCTTCCTCCCTTCCTCCTGCTTATGAATCATAACTAAGCTCTCAGCTACTGCTCTAGTGCCTGCCTGGTGCCATGATCCCCTTCATGATGAATTCTAACCTTCTGGAATCATTAGCACCAACCAGTGTTTTCCAAGCTGCCCTAACTATGGCATCTCTTCACAGAAATAGAAAAGCAGCCAAGACAAAGAGGACCAGCAGCAGGAGCACAGAAGGAATATAGGAGGGCAGTGTGTGAGGGGCCAGTAGAAACAAGATACAGTGACCTGCATGTGGGAAATTCCATTAGAAAACCTTATCTCTTTGTATGCTAACTTAAAGATAAACAAATATAAATAAATGAAACATTTTAAACAAATACAAGATAAATAAACCCTTAGGTTATGGTTAATGCTGTCAAACAGTTCTCACAACACTGGCTTAGGATAAGGGGCACCTCTCTAAACTATAAGTGTGCTAAAATATAAGAATTCACATCTGAGGGTGAGGACCAACTAAGTTTTTACTAAGAATTCCAAATGATCCTGAGTCTTGCTACTCAATAAGAACCTCTGAGGTATAGATCTGAGTGCAGCTCTATAGCACACAGAGAACTAAAAATAGTTTCTGTGTTTTTCAAACACTCTAAATAAAAAAACAACAAAGGCTGATCAACACCTCTGTGCAGAGAAAAATAGCTTTACATGTCTACTATATAGTGCCATTCAGAAAAGGACATCATCATAAAAACATTGAAGTTGTAGGTAGGCAATTCTGTCAACCCAGTAGACACTGGTTCCTTGAGGATCTTACAAGTTTTCTGAAATAAGGGATGGAGGATGTAGCAAAAGAGAGGATAGAGAAAGATCAAGGGCTGAGAAGGAGGCATACCTATTTCCAGTCATGTAAAACCAGGTCTTCTGAAGGGATCTGTAAAAATTACTGGTGGCTTTTTAAAAATAGATGTTCATTACTATCAGCACCATGCAAGTGAGTATAGATGACTGGTTTTGAATATAACATTTTCAGTATGTTTTGAGTCACTGGATATTGTGAGTAGAATGCAAAACAGATCAGTTGCATGTTTAGCCCATACATGGAAAGCATCTCTAGCCAGGGCCCTTGATGAAGAACCTTGCTTTCATAGAAGCCCTTCAGCACTGTAAGGACAGTGTATAGAGATCTTAATTATTGTAACTGTATGCTCTACCTGAAGATGAATGATAGGCTCCTAATAGGGACTTAGAGGTATGCCTGTACAAAAATAAATGTTTACAAAATGGCTATATGTGGCTTACAATGGCTTACTCACTCCAAGGTACTATGCTCAGTCCCTATAAGCATAGGGTGAGAGACCCTGAGGTGTTTAAGGAAACCCTGTCATCTGTTAGATAGAAAGAAAATAATAAAATTAGTAAAGGCTCTGGGAATCGAAAGTGGTGAACATTACATATTACTTATTAAAAGAAAATGTCCTGGGGAAGAATATGCCAATGGTTATGCAGTACCAAAAGGTTGGCCCTGAAAATATACATTCAAGTAATATTGTACAGACACAACAAGTTATATTTAGAAATATATTCATATACACACATTGTGTGTGTGGGTGTTGGCTATTATTCTATTGCTGTGAAGAGACACCATCTTTGAGGGAACATATAGAAGAGAATGTTTAATTTGAGGCTTGCTTATAGTTTCCAAGGATTGGTCCTTGACCAGCATGGCGGGCATGTTGGCAAGCAGACAGGCATGGCAGAAAGACAGGCATAGTGTTTTCCATCTCCTTGAGCATAAGACTTGTCTCCAACATCAAATTTCTTGGTGTTTCTTTTCTCTTTACACTGTACATTTTGTATTTCTCTTTGCATTGTTTGCTCCTTTTCACTGTAGTTGTGTAGAAGAATGAATACTAATGTGTGACACAGTCAATACCATACAGTCTTGAAACATCCTATGCCTCTTTCTATACAGTGGGAGGAGGTGCCCCTCATACATAGTCATAGGGGAAGGGAGTAAGGGGGAAATGGGAGGGAGGGAGGAATGGGAGGATACAAGGGATGGGATAACAATTAAGATGTAATATGAATAAATTAACAAATTATATTAAAAAATTAAAAATCACTTTAAAGGATAACAAAAAAAGAGAAAGAAATAACCTATGCCAATGATTTTAATACAAAACTATTCAATTTAGCCTCCAGAAGATTCTTAGGAAAAGGGCAAAAAGCAGCCACAGTCTTTGTGAAAATCTCACAACAATGATCCATAGGTCAAGTGTTCATGTTTTTCACTTCTTGAGCCTCTTGAGCCAGGTCTGCATTGCCCATGTTACACCTCAACTCTGATCCCTATCCTGACCCTACTGGGACAGCCCATGAGCCCTACTTAACACACTTAGTGTGTTCAACTGCTTTTCTAGTTCAAATTCCTAAGGTTTTCCATATTCCTCCAAACAATAGCATGATCAGGCCGATCATGGAAATATTCTACTCCCTGGTACCCACTTCTGTCTCACTATTTTATTGATATGAAGAGATACCATGACCAAAGCAACTTATCAAAGAAAATATTTAATTTAGATATTTCTTACAGTTCCAGAGGGTTGGTCCCTGATCATCATGCAAAGGAGGATAGTGGCAGTCGTGGCACATGAGCAAAGGCTGAGAGCTTTACATCCTGATCTGTAGGCCAGATGTAAAACAAGAAGCAATGAGTCTGACAGGATTTTGAAACCTCATGCCCAGACACACACTTCCTTCTACAAGCCACACGTATTCCAACAAGGCCACACTTCCTAATCCTTCTCAAAGAGTTTCATGCCATAAAACCATGAGTCTTTGGTAGCAGTTCTCATTCAAACCACCACAGTATATAACAACACTCAATGAAAAAGGACATTATTCATATGAAAGAGAGAAAGAAGGGAAAGATTAGAGGAAGAAAAAAAAGGAAGAAATGATGTAATTATGTTATAATCTCTCTTCCATCCTAGTGGAAACTAAATACTTAGCCTCTCAAACAAAAATCGATAAGCTTATGGTTGGTCAAGTTTGTGGTGTCACTTCACTCAATATGGGCCTCCTCTCTGCTCCTCATTCATCATAAGTTTAGCCAAGTGAAGGCACGTGCATAAATTTGGTCTGCAAGAATAGAATTTCAGCCTCCAGTTCAACTGAATGATGGTGTATCTAGACTCTGGATGTCAGCCATTACAAATAGTACTTGGCTCTGTGTGGCTAACATGAATTCTATTAACAGAAAAAAATCTTAAGTAACAGATATGTTCACAAGTTGTTCTCCATTTAGCATTCAATCTGTTTAAAAATATGTGCTTCTGCTAAGCTGGAATTAATGCAAAATCATTGCATTTCAGCATAATACTTTGTGTTTTAATAATTAAATTATTTTGCCAAAAATGCCTTATTGTAATGGGGGAAAAAAGAAAATCATTTGGGAGTACAGACAGTCTTTTTCTGAAACAAAAACAGATGTGATTAATTCACAAACAAATGTGTGTTTCCTCGAAGGGATGCCCTGTGCAGTTACTGTTTTGTTTCAGCAGCACTTCCTCACATGCAGACATTTCCCTCACCATGAAACCATGAGCATATGCACCAACGCACTCTACTGTACTGTGTGCTAGGCAGTTTGTGCTGCCATTACAAACCCAAATCCAGTTCCTAGGGCAGGCCCTTTTCCTGGTTTACAAATGAACTCACCCTGGCTGTATCCTCATGTATGATGAGGAGACACAGGATTCTACTCTCATGCCTCATTTAACCTCAGATAGAGTGTCAGAGAGATGAGTAAGCATCCCAGTGCTCTCCACCAAGCCTGAGCATCAGAGTTTGACCCATAGAACCCACACGATGGAAGGAGAGAACTGATTCTCACAAGTTGTAGTCTGACTTCCATATGCAAGTCATGACACATACCCATGTGCTCATGCATACACATAAGCATACATATATATATATATATATATATATATATATATATATATATATATATATACACACTCACAAAATAAATGTAAACAACAGCAATACAACTTGTTTGTTTCTATGAAGATTCTACCTCTAAGTATTGGAGGTTCATGACTTGAATAGATTAGTCCATGACACGTGGGTTTTAAAGCAATTTATCATAGCCATGGCCACAAGAGGTATATTTCTGGTGACTCTTAATCTTCATTTTTAACTTGGCTGGATTTGGAATCACCTAGGAGACCACCACATAAATGTAGATGTGTCTTCAAGAGCATATCCATAAGAATGACTCATTCTCAATGGGGTGACACCATACACTGGCTGGGGGCACAGACAGAATGAAAGAGGAGCAGAAATAAAGCCAGAGTCCATCAGCATACTTTTCTCTCCAACCTGATCCCCCATAAGACAAACTGAGCTCCTCTATTATGCCTGTCACATCATTGTGTCTCTAGCACTGCAAAACAGGAACCAAAATGAGTCCTCCATTGACTAAACTGGTATTGTAGGATATTTGGTATCAGGAATACAAAAGAAACATACATTTGTAAATCCAGTCTGATGCAGCTATGACGGCTTATTTAGGCTTATGGTTGAAAAAAAAAAAACTCAAGCTAGACTTAATGCCATCAACAATTAAAATTTTTAAAAATTCCTTCATAAATATTGTGGATATAAGAAAGGATAGCTAAATCTAGTGAGACTGAGATGTTTATAGATGCTGAAGCATATATTTAGGACACCACCAAACAGTAAAGATCACTGATCAACACCCTAATCGTATTAGCTTAACAAGCGCCCTGTAGTTATGGATTGCTTGGATGCTGCTTACAGCTTGCATGCTGTTTTGTCGCATGTTTTCAACATTTTACCAAGATACAAAGTATAATACAAGTCAGCCAGCAGAAAACACATTCATAAAGAATAGATCTAGATTATGTTGCAGAGTCAATGCATACTTATGCCTTCATCTCAAATTCTGTGTCACTGTTTCATTTTAGGAACAGGTGGTCACTCGTATCTTCTCAAGATTCTCATGGATATAGTTGGTGGATATTTCGAAAGACCACAGTAGATATCTAGAGGGATTTATTGTTAAGACAAGTCTCCTGCGTGCCTGAAAATGCAGCCAACTACTCTCAGAATAAGATTTTATTTCAACAGGTTGAACCTTCCTGGAGGCCGTGTAAACCCATCCTACATTAGATTGGCTTCTTAATTTACCTCAGATGGGCAGTAACAAATTCTGAGGCTGCAGGACTTTCTCGTTTTATGCTCTTTTTCAAATTTTCTTTCAGGAGAAGAGATTAAATCCACCCTCCTTTGAGAAAAATCAGATTTTAAATCAGACAACATTGATCAAGCTGTATTTTTTATCTTTTGTTTGGGAAATGGTCCCCACCGTTCATATAACACATCCTGTTTTACTGAATACAACCAAAATCACAGTCTCTTTTGTTCAAGCAAATAACTCCGAAAACAATAAAAAATAAATAAATAAATAAATTTAGGAAATGGTTGACAAACTGACCTAAGGATGTCTTGGTGCCAAACATACCAGTTAGTAATCAGTGAAGAAACAGTTCCACGGGGCAATGAGTCCAAGAGAGGAACTGTGAGATAAGACAGGTCATTGCAGGGAAAGACGAGGGAAAACAAAAAACAAAAAAATGGGCTTAGTGAATCCCAGGAAATAGAACCAGGCATTAGAAAGTTGGCCGGCGGTAGTCGGAAGTGCTGTTGGGGTCTGCTGGGCTATTGAAGAAGTAAAGCTATGTTCAGAAGTTCATGCAACATTCGACTATTAAAGACAATAAATTTTCCCTAGCACTTTCCTTTCAGCTCCCTTTTTATTTCCTGCTTCTGTCTGTCTTGGGCCAAAGCTAATTGGAATTTGCTTGGCAAAGGAGCTAATAAAACGTGGGTAACAGGGGTCAGTTCTATGCTACATAAAGCAGGGTGATAGAAAGATGAGAGGGAATTCAGACAGTGACGAGACTGAGTAATATCCTATCAGTCCCAAATACTGGTAACTAGATCAACCCCTGCAAGTCTGAAAGATCATGTCCAACTTTGGTAAGGATTAATTCATGATTTGCCAAGGTCTTGACCTTGGAAAGTATTAGCAATTCATATGAACTCAACCCAGCCCCAAGGCATGCTTTGACTTTGCTTAAATTCATCTGCATAGTAGCAAATTTGAAATTGTTTTCATAGCAGTACATACCTTCAACAAACGCTCTGGCTACCGAGCAAAGACGTATCTCCATGCCACAGAGTTTATCTATTGAACTCCTACTGTGTTCTCCAATTTGAATTGAATGTTTTATCAATCCTGTGTTATTTAATCTTAGAAATGTGTGCCTTAATACGCACTCTCCCTGCCTCTGCCAGTACTGCACATTTCTCATGCAAAGTCACCCTCACTTTTGTTCTAGACTTTCAGGTCAATAGCTTTAAAAAACAGAGATGGCGTCTGCTTTCAATGTAGAGGTCAGCTGTTTGGTTGGCTGAAGTTTTTTTTGTGTGTGTGATTTTTATTTTAATGTCCAGTAAAAAGATAATGATAATGTCTTAATCTGGGACAAAATTCAGTGAAGTTTGTATGTATATCATTCAGTAAAATGGAATTTTAAAGATTGGGGACTCTGAGCTGCACCAAAACCACACCTGATATAAAGTATCTGTCTGGGTTGCTTACTGTCTGGAACACATGTGGGGATAAACAGAAGGAAGTAGGCCCATCTGCTGTGCCTTCTATTGTATGTGACTCTGAAGCAAGATCACTACGAGCTTGTAACTGGAATGAATTCTCAGACTCTTCATATATCGGGTAAAGCAAGAAAATATAATTTGGTAGTTCAGGACCTGGGAGGGTGTCCCTACAACTGTTTGTTTTTCCTTACTCTAAGCATGGCCTCACTAAACACCTTAGATACTGGTGTTATTATACTTACCAGATGGATGAAAAGACTTCAAGTGTACTTAATCGTAAAGTAATGTGTAAAACTAAATGTAGTTATCATTCTCTGAAATATATATTAATAGTATATATTAATACTAACATTATTAAAATATTACATAACATAATTGGCGTCTGTGGTCAGACAACAATTCTCATCCTCTTAGCATTCTGCAAGGGTACAAAAGTAACCGCGCCATGGAGACGGTTTTGACCTACATGTATATATGCCAGAGGTGATGTGTTTAGCTTAACATTTATCTTTTCAATAATACATTCTGTAAATTGTGTATCTAGTCAAAACACCTAAAGGTAGCTCTGAACTGGCAATGGCAGCCAAGATGGTTTTACTAGAAAACAGACAAAGCTTGCAGACTGCTTAGTGGAAAGTGATGGCATTTGACTTTGAGGTTCAGAAAGCACGTTCCCTCTTGCACACAAGCAAACCACAGGAGGCTTGGCTGTCCTGCAGTGTCAAGCTAATGCATTACGTGGCTTTCCCACCAAAGACACTAGAATTCCCTTTGGAGTTTCCTTCCTTGAAGGGATATCAATACTGTCAAACACTAGTTCCTAGAAAATAGTAATGCAGCCTGAACTAGAATGTTTTGTAGCCCATAAAGGCATGAGACAGAGCTGTAGACACTAATGGACCTTGTACACAGCACCGCAGACTACATGTCCAAACACTGTGGCAAATGGGTTACTCTGTTTGGTTTTTAGTATCAGACACAAGCACGGTGGGACCAGGGAAAAGGCAGTCACCAACAGCTTTATTGGAAGCTAATGAAGATTTTGTGGAATATAAGAAGACTGGAGCAGCCAGGGAGACTGGAAATGATGCCTTCGTATCCATCCTTTAAAGTTAAAACTGTTCTAAGTGATGTGCTTAGTTCTTCATTATACAGGGAAAATTGAATATGTTTGAGTGAAATATTTGAATGCCATTAATAGGCATTAGCATTAGGATATCATGTTGTTCTTTCAATAATCTATTAGAGTTGATAGCCATAATGATAACAGTGAAGGTCAAATTTAAATATCAAAGTGCCTGTCATCTCTTGAGAAGTTAAAAGACTCTACAGCATTAAGTCATGTCTAGAACCCCATCAGTCTTTGAATGACAAAAATTATGTTATGCTTAATATCTACTAGATGATATAGCAGAAAGAGGACAAGGTCCAGATACATATGTGCAACTATCACCTGTAGATAGTAATGTACAAACAGATACATATACATACATGTAACTTTAGAGAGTAAGTCCAATTAAGGAAATCCTGTGTTGGGGGGAATACTTATTTTAATTGTCTATATGAGACTCAATATTTTACTGATATCACCAGGCAAAATCTTTCAGTTCTTATTGTGCTTCCAATGGAAAAATATCTACAAAATTACTAAAAAGAATTCCTTAACTTAGAATATTACACAAATAAGAAAAAATCAGAGAAAATGGTTAGATTAACTTAGCAAATGACGTTCAGTTTTTCTAGTCCATTAGCCTGTGAACTGACACTTAACTTCTTAATTTAATTATTTGATATACAAGTTTCTTAATTGATCAAATAAATATAAAAATGTTCACCTGTAATTGAAAGTTACTTTCAATTTTATGCTGAGGACCTGGGTTAGTCAGTTTTCTATAGTTTTGAAGAGACACTATGACCACAGCAACTTTTAATGGAAGGTATTTGATTGGAGCTGGCTTACAGTTTCAGAGGTTTAGTCCATTATCACCATGGTGAAAAGCACGGTGCTGCTCAGTCAATCATAGTGTTAGAGAAATAGCTCGGAGTTCTATACTCCACCTTCAGGCAGCAGGAAGAGACCGGACCTAATTTGGATTTTTGAAATCTGGAAGCCCACCCTCAGTGACACATTTCCTCCAACACCTCCTAATACTCTCAAAAGCACCACTCCCGAGGTACTTAAATATATGAACCCAAGAATGGGAAAATTCTTATTCAAACTACCACAAGAACAAAATGGAAAAACAGCAAATTAAAAATGAAATAAAGAAAAGTGCATGGTGTACATACATCTTTAAAAGTTTAGCAATTATTTTTATCACGCATAGCTGAGAAATTTGTTTTTCCCACAAAGGGTGGTGAGAGAGACCCATTAGTCATGTACAGTGCCAGGGGTCTGAGGCACAGGTCTTCTCGGCTATGTTCAGGGTCCTGTTCTCAGCGTCTACTTGGTCCCTCATCATGTTCCTGTTCCATTATCCTTGGGGGTTGGCTATCCGCAGCATCGGCCTGAGAATCCTCAAGTGTTATCCACAATATCTTAAAAGTTTACATTTCAATATCTAAGTCGTTGTCTACTGCAATAAATGATCTTCCAATTTTTCTCCAAAGTGCTCTTCTGAATGCGAGCCAAGGATTACTCATGCCCCAGAAAATGCCTCTCTCCCTTAATGAGTGCATCCTGCAGTTTCCTGTCCCCCTTAGAGGGCTCTGAGCCTGGCACCTCTTGGTGCTGCCAAATCTGGGCCCTGGGCTCTGTTCAGCTTGCAGGAATGGAAGGAACCTGATTCCATAGCATTCCTGATCGCAGAAGTCACCTCTGACTTGATCCCTTGATGAATTCCCCACTGGGTGGCTGCAAGTAAGTCACAATGTGTGGGTTTAGCTCTGCACAAAATCAACCCACCTGGTAACGGCTGCCCAGAGACCTCACATTTTATGAATCTGGCTCCTGACATTTGTCTGTTGGGAAGAAGACCCCTAGGAATGGTTAGTACAATACTTCATGTACCTCTTTCTACCCTTTCTACCTTAAATAGGGAACATTCATACAATGCCAGCCATTACTCTCAGCACCTCACATACAATACCCATTTACTGTTTGGTAGTAACATCATAAGAGAGAAGTTAATATAGGGACAGCTCTGTAGATGAAGAAACATGGGGTCAGTTTTCCTGAGAATAGCTAGTAAGTGACAGATTGTTTAGAGCACTGCTCCAGATCCAACGGAATACAGACCCATATCTAAATTGTCACAATATATGCTACTTAGTGCTGGCCCATCTCTAAATTTTAAATAGTAACATTTGACACATATACATTTATATCTACAAAAAGAGAAAAGCGAAAATGTACCACAGAAACATTATAGATATGATATTATCAACACCTGACTGGAAATAAATCTTGTGTCCCAAAGCAGATCACAGATCAGAATTGCACCATGATTTCGGCTTTCTCTGGACAGAAACAGAAAACGCTGGACAAGTAACTACCTCATGAAATATCCATAGGAGAATTAAGAGTGCCTTTAGAAATGCCTGAAATGCAAGTCAGCTTCAGATGTCTTGATGAACACTGCCATCTAATGCCCAGTGGAGAAATCCAGCCTTGATGTAGGTTCTGAGTGTGTAGTGACATCATCCCAAGCACCGCTTACAGAAATGGCAGCACACATCACACTAAACATCACACATGATCCTGGAACTGCATCATCTGCTCGGAGGCAAGCTTTTGAAAACAATGAGAGATGCTCTTTAACATCACAGGCCAGATTCAAGGAATGTTAACTGTATGGTAGGGAGGTGCGGTAAATTATAAAAATCAGTTTCATTATAACAGCTCAAGGTATAAGACCAATATTATTTTCTTATATGAGATTACAGGATGACTTTGGAGCCACAAATTTTGGCTAGGATATAGCAATGAAAAGGAAACACATTGTACTCTATATAGTAGTGAACTAAAAATAAAATGATTATTTCTCCAAAATAATCATTGAGCTGGAGAAATGGCTCAGTGGGTTAATTTAAGTATTTGCCAAGAAGGACCAGAATTCAGTTCCCAAAACCTCAGTAAATGCCAAGTGGTCATGGTGGCCTGCTTGTAATGCCAGGGCTCGTGAGATGAAGACAACGCATTCCCAGGCTAAGATGGCTAGCTAGACTAGCTGAACTGGTGAGCTGCAGGTCCAGGTGAGATATCCTGCCTCACTACATAAGGTGGAGTGCAACTAAGGATGGCATCTGACATAAACTGCTGCCCTCTACACACATGTACACACATCCACCTGTGAGAACACACATTCAGGCACACATAATATAAATGTACAAAATCCATGACAGCCTTTACATACTATTTAATCTTTACCAGCTCCAATCAAATACATTCCATTAAAAGTTGCTGTGGTCATAGTGTCTCTTCAAAACTATAGAAAACTGACTAACCTAGGTCCTCAGCATAAAATTGAAAGTAACTTTCAATTACAGGTGAACATTTTTATATTTATTTGATCAATTAAGAAACTTGTATATCAAATAATTAAATTAAGAAGTTAAGTGTCCCTTATCCAAAATTTACAGTATCAGAGGTATTTTAGAATTGAGCTTTTTTCAAATTTCAGACTATTTGAATAAATATAATAAAATGGTTGGGGCTACAAATCTAAACTCAAATTTCATATATATTGTACCTATTATATTTTATATGTATTATATCTATGTGGAGAGAAAGGAGGATGAATAGATAGATGATAGATAGATAGATAGATAGATAGATAGATAGATATCCAAAAGATAATTGATATTTTAAATTTATTTCATGTATAAAACAAAATTACATGGAGAATTTCTCTGCCTGTGGCCATCATATTGGCACCCCAAAAGTTTTGGATTTAAAAGTATTTGGGCCTTGAGGAGATGATCCAGCACACAACAAGAAAATTTGCTCAACCATGTTCATAGCAGCCTTATTCATAATAGCCAGAACATGGAAACAGCCTAAGTGTCCATTAGTAGAAGAATGGATAAAGAAACTGTGGTACACTATGGAATACTATTCAGCTATTAAAAACAAGGAATTTTTAAAATTTGTGGATAAATGGATTGAGCTAGAAATGATCATAATGAGTGAGTTAACCCAGAAGCAGAAAGACTCAAATGGTATATACTCACTTATATCTGCATATTAGCCCAAGGGGCATGTCTCACGAAAGCCTTCACTTACCAGGAAACTGGGACAGAGGGGAGGACATTCTATTGGGACTCTACATGAGAGAAGCATGGGAGAATGGCAAAGTAGAAGGATCCAGAGGGTCCTAGAAACCTACAAGTAGAACATTATGATAGGCAGATTTGGGCTCAGGGGTCCCGCTCAAACTAAGGCACCAGCCAAGGACAATACAGGCGGTAAACCTTAAACCCCTACCCAGATCTAGCCAATGGACAGAACACTCTCCACAGTAGAGTGGAGAGTGGGATATTACTTTCTCACATACTCTGGTGCCTCACCTTTGACCATGTCCCCTGGAGGGGGAGACCTGGTGGCACTCAGAGGAAGGACAGCAGGTTACCAAGAAGAGACTTGATACCCTATGAACATATACAGGGGGAGGTAATCCCCCTCAGGAACAGTCATAGGGGAGGGGAATAAGGGGAAAATGGGAGGGAGGGAAGAATGGGAGGATACAAGGGATGGGATAACCATTGAGATGTAACAAGAATAAATTAATAAAGGAGGAAAAAAAAGAAAAAAATAAAATAAAAGTATTTGGGATTTGGATATTTGAATTCTTGAGTGACTTTATAAGTTACATCTTCATTGTGTTCAACACAGTAGAGCAACTTCTAGATGGCTATGATATAAAAGCAACATGTATTTTATAACTACAAGATTCCAATTCATGGTAAAAACTCATTTTCAATTTCCTCAAAGTGAGATGCTTCAGTTAGTATAAGTAAATCACAAGCCGACCATCATTTTCTCATGGACAATTGTCGAACATGAGTGGCCACTCTCTGAGTGCCTGAAGCATATTAAAGGACGATTTGTACAGTGCACAAGCAGATATGTCGGAGTCAGAACAGAGGAGTTCTAGGTGGGAGATAGGAGGTGCGTGGCCAGTGTTTATCCACCTGCCTTCCGCCTTGCCCTTGGCTTGAGTCCCTTACTGTCCCATAAGATTGACAAAAATAGCTTGATTACTATTAGGTGAGTAGCAGAGGACATGACATTAGATCTGAGTCAAAATAAAAGCTAATTTCTTCCCATATTTGTGCCAGTATCTAGGAAAAAACAGGACAAGACAGTTCCTAGGCAATTTGAAGATACTTTTAAAAAGAGTTATATTTTCAACATGATTCTAAAAACTGATTTTAAAATCCACTGCTAAATTTGTAACCAAGTCGTTATTCTCAGAATAGAAAGTAGTTTGAGTCCATTCAGTGTCTAGTGTTCAAATCAGTCTTGGGTTGGCACACCCCAAATAACTCACTGTGATATTTCCAACTGAGCACAAAGCAGCTGCAATAGCTTGACCTGACATTAATTAAGACAATGTTGTGAGGAACAATTTAGCTTGCTGATTGCAAGACCAAAATTCTTTGAAATTTAATCTCCTGGGGCGAAGTACTTCTAAGCATTTTCAGCAACTCCATGTGGAATTCTTAAAACTCAGAACTAACATTATTAGAGTAAAAGCTATGAACCAAGTCTGGGAACTAGGCAGGCATGATCCTGGCAGATAAGTTACGGACAAAATAAATTACTGTCTTAGCTGGATACCTGTTACTCATGAACTAAAACATCTCACTTCTAACTATACAGGAAGCATACTATAAAAGGAAAAACAACTGTGCTGGAATCCGCTCAAATGGTAGCTTACAAGGGAAAAATGATTTTGATTGTATCATTAAATTTAAAACATTCACTTTAGGCAGTGAACACAACCCTCAAGTGGGCCTTTAATCACAAACTTAATGGGAGGAGTATAAAAAAGAAAAAAAAATGCAAGCTACTGTTTTTAGGTTCTATAGCTCTTTTCGCTATGTGATTATAGTATTGAAAATATGTACTGGGGGTGGGGGACAGCATTGCATTCCTCAATACAGTCACTAATAGAATGTATAAAGGTCAATTAAGATGACAAAGAAAACCCACTGGTCTCATGAAGAGGCCAACTTTAATAAATTTTTCTGAGCAATCTAAAAAACTTATGTGGAAGCCTAAAAAGGATGAGGGGAGCAGAGTCGGTCATGAGGATCAAGGGAGTGTCAATGCTTCCGCACACCTGCCAACGGCTGAAGCTCTAGGCTAGGTGACCTGGGAGGGTCTGTTCCTCCGAATCCTGAACCTTGAGCTGAAATATGCGTTGGGGTTCTAGGTAACTGTCCCTAGCTTGAGAAAATGGCCTCTTATGTTATTCTGACTCAACAGTTAAGGCTGGTTGTTCTCCACCATGGTCCTGAGCCCCGGCAGTAGTGTTGCTGTGTTGTCCTCCTGAAGAGCTCTTTGACAGTCATATGCTTTCCACCGAAAAGTCTACCTGCTTCTTCATTTTGCATTTTTTTAAAGATTTGTTAATTTTTATTTTACATGGAGGGTGTTCACCTGCTTGTGCGTATATGCGCCATGGGTATGTCAGGTATCTGTGGAAGCCAGAAGGGGGTCTTCGGTGCTCTGGATCCAGAGATACAACCAGTTGTGAGTCACCATGTGGGTGTTGAGAAGCAAACCAGGTCCTCTGGAAGATCATCAAATGCTCTTAACCACTGAGCTATCTCTCCAGTCCCTCAAGTTTGCAAATCATAGTTTTCATTTCTTATGACAATGGTTCACTTCCTTAATTATTTTTATTTTTTCTTTAATTTTATTTTTTGCCACGCTGATCTTGACCTATCAACAGCCTCAGCTCCATCTTAGTATTTAATAAATTTATGATTATTAATTATTAAATAAGTTTAATTATTCTTAAATGAACATAGATAAATACACCAATGAATTGGAACTGGTAGCTATAGTGGTAATCCACCCTAAAAATGGAAGGGAAGAGACTGTGATGTAAAATATAAAATGAGAAATATGTAAAAATAACAGGTAACAGCTGTGTCTACATCCAAACGGTGGGAAAATGGCTCTTGTATAAGTTTGGCTGTATTTTTCCTTAAAATTTAGAAGAATTCTGCTGACATTTCGAGGAATAACATTCAACAACCAAGTTGCTTTTGTCAAGTGACTATGTATAAATGCCACAGTGGAGCTAAATCTTGGTCAGGAGTATCGCAAGGAGTCCCTCTACCTAGTGTGTGTTTTATTCCTATCACATCTACCCACGTCTCAGTCCTTGAATAGCAGAAGAGTGTAGCTGTATGGCTAAGTTCTGCCAGCAGTGTGACAGGTTTAGCATCTTGTACCGTGTGGTGAAGTCTGTTTCTCCATTCTCTGAGTCAACCTGTGACTTCCACAGACCAACACAATGTGGCAAAAATGGCTCTGTGCCTGGTCCAAGCTCAGCCTCAAGAGGCCTTGCACAGAGAATCTTAGCAAGCGAGCCAGCAAGCAAGCAAAGCTGAGATAATTTTATGGATCAAGATTAGCAGATATTCTCTGTAGAAAGTCAGGTGGCAAATATTTAAGCTTATGGGTCCACACAGTCTCTGTTGGCACTACTAAGCCTACTATTTTATTCATAATGCAAGTATAGCCAAACGTATGTACAAAGGCACTCTGATAAAACTTTAGTTTACAAAGAGTCAGTGAGAAGGCTCAGCAGGTAAAGTGCCTGAGGCAAGACTGGTGACCTAAGTTCAATCCCTGGAAGCCATGTGGTAGAAAGAGAGAACTGATTCCTGAAAGTAGTCCTCTGAGTTACATGCAATAGCAGGCACACATGTTCACATGCACACACACAGACACACATGCATACACACACACACACAACTACATTTGTACATGTATTTATTATTTCAAACTGTCCAAATTAATGAGCCATATAGCCAATCTATTAACTTATTGTTAAAAACCTATCCCATTGTTCCAGTCCTGTGATATTAGGCATCATTAATATTACTTTTAAGTATTCTAAATATTAGTATTATTAATCTTACTATTATTAATACTATTATCTTAGTATTATTAATATTACTTCTAAAGTCTGTCTGTATGTTCATCTCTTCACTCACTAAAAGGACAAAGCTAATTCACCATGTCACATGAGAATTTAGACTGCTAATGAATCCACGCACATAAATTACATTTAAATCACCAGGCGAACAGCAATTTATAAACACTGTGCCTATCGTTGCTTATCATCCAATCAGCATTCTGGGTATTTTGAATAACAAAAAGCTAAAACAGGAAGAGAGGCTTTTGCCATTGGCAGGTTCCTTGCACACCAGGATATGGGAAGCTAGCAGAAAGAGATCTGATGGAAATCTACAGAAAAAGTAATGGCAGCAGCAGGGCTTCTATTTCAAGAGAAGGAAAAAAGGACCTGTCAGAGAAAAAAAAAATGTTAATCACTATCAGAAAGGAGTATGTGGAAAAAATCTCTAAGGGCTGAGAAAAGAAAAAACAGAAAGCCCAAAGCCGGAGGGCTGACGGGAAACAGGAAGCAGACAGTATGTTTATTACAACTGATAAGGAGGCTGCTTCAGTGTTGTTCTGCATCCAGCTACTAGGGCAGTCAGGAAGACAAAAATCAAACCAAGGATGCTTTTGCAAATATCTCAGAGAATTAGGCACCATTAAACATTTCTTAACCTCCTGAGAAATGTTCCAAATTCATTTTACATAGCCTTCATTTCAACTATTACAATTTTGTTGTTGTTTTTTGCTCGTCGTGTGTGTGTGTGTGTGTGTGTGTGTGTGTGTGTGTGTGTGTGTGTTAGTATCCAAACTAAAATGTCTCTGTCACATTTATGTGAGTAATAGGGAATAAAAAGAGGATGAGCGTCTCATAATAGAGATTTCCTTAAAAACTGTTCAAAACATCTGTATCTGTGTCTCTTCGGTAAATGAGATCAAGCTATATTTTGATATTCAATAACTCTTGGGAGGAAAAAAACTACATTTTCCTCCTGCATGAATACCAACAGGAGAAAAACATTCTAAATGGCATTTTAAAGTCAAATTACTGTTTGTAACCCTTGGAATCCAAGTTAAAAAGCAGTAGTTTCTGCATTGCCTCAAATCATAAACCAAAAGAACTCAAAGAAGCTAATTTGGTACAGCTGGAGAGAGCTCTAAAGACGCATGTTAATCTAATGACTGTTTAGTATAGAAAATTATAGCTTAAATAATGTATACAAATGAGGATATTCATTAAGGGTTTATGCCATTTGAAAATGAGCTATTTTAAGATTAAGAACTAAAAATACTAGCACTTTATTTCCTAGAAACTATCAGTCAATGGCAAGACATAATTAATGCACACATGACTTCCTGTTAGAGTTTATGCAAATCAGTAGTCACTAAGACCAATATGCTTTCTTGGTTCAATATATGTAGATATCTTCAGGGAATGAAAATATATGCAGTATTGAAAAGCATATCAACTAGATACCTTCAAAACTCCGCAGTGAGGTGGAGGGAAGAGTTTTCTAGACAAACGAATTATAATCAAGAGGGGTAGTAAGGAAAGGTGGCTACAGGCAAATAGGAAGCAATGTCCCAGAGGAACAGAGGCCAGAACCTGACACCATGTGGAAGGCAATTATCCTGAAAAAATGCATAGAAGCAAACTGTTCCTCATATACAAGAGGGTACACTATAGCTACCTACTAGTTTCCAAGACGTTTGCTGTCCTACAGGCTCCAGACCTGGTTCTCTTCTGTTGTTCCGAGCCCTTGTTTCTACCACCGTATGTGGAAGGGGTCCCTGGCCTCAGGTTGTTCAAGTCCCTCTCTTTATTCCCATCCTCTGTTTTCATTTGATACCATTCTCTGGTGTCCAGGACTCCATGCAACCTAATTTGGTTTTGAGCTTGACACCTGGCCTGGATTCCTCAAATTATCATAGCTATTCTTATGAAATATCTTATTTTACTCCCTGGATATATGCATCCTAACTTCAATGGCTGTGGCTATATGGTTATAATCAAACAATTTTTGAAAGGGATAATCCATAAATGATATATGTTTCGTTGTTGCATAATACATATATGTACTCTACCTATAGTCTTCAACACAAAATATTAGTACTTTAATTGCGGATTTAACACCAATGTATTATAGCATGTATGATAGTGTTACTATATTTTGTGAATATAGATAATTGTGTGTACATCATATTAGCATTAGTTATTTTATTTTGTTTGCTATTATTGTGGATATGTATATGATGGAGGAAGTCATGTATGTATGACAACATGTATTTGAAGGTCACTGACAGAAAGTGATTCCCTCCATCCATCATGTGAATCCCAGGAGTTGAACTCATGTCATCATTGACAGAATTAAGACAATTCAGCATCTACTATCAAAACTAGATAGTTTTAAAACTGCTATAACTTCTGGTTGAGCACCTTGTTCATAACTACTGAAATTTCTGTTTTAGGCAAGGCAACCATTTCCTATGATCTAGTCAACAAACACTATTCTCTGTATCTTTATATTAGAAAGATATACTACTTTTCTACTTAATGCGATCAATCATTATTCTTACTTTATACATCTTCCCTGGAACATCAAATATTTAGAAGCAATGGTGTTAAGAGCTTATTTTGGTTCTATGAATTGTTCAGTGTTCAATAGACTTATTCGCCAATTTAGCTAAAATGTATGTCATTATGAAGTTGAAGTTTTGACAGCATCTACAGTCTTCACTGAGGCCCTAAGTGGTCACTTACGAATGGAGTAATAATGGATACAAAGGTTAGTAGTCAATGAGGTCTCCGCTTGCTCGCAAGTTCATTCTTCAACATCAGTGACCATTTTCCTCTGAACAGAATAGGGTTTAATTAGACATTGTTATCTTGCTAGTTGTAACCACAATTTTAAAACAGAAAATGAAGTACTTGCCTAATAAAGCAAAGGTTGTTTAATTTTCTTTATACTATTGAGTAATCTTTTTTGATAGTGTAATGAGAATTAACATTCATGTTAGATTTTAAATATATTCTCTTCACTTAATCATGTTGTCTTCTTAAAACTACTTTTATTAGTGATGTCAAATACTAAAATAAACCACAAATGAGCTTTGAATCATTTCTTTGAAATAATGTGGGATTATACCTTAAATTTTTACAAATGCAGACTAACTTTTTAATCTCTTAAAATCTATTAGACTCTGGGTCTCAGAACATGTTTTGAAATGAAAAAAATTGATCCTTATGAATATATAATATAACATATATATTCGTTCAACACAGCAAATGTAATACATTACATCCCATATCTCCATGCAATCACCATATACTAAACATCTATAGCTAATAGGGCAACATCATGAGGAAAGCATGGATAAGTAAGGTAGTTAACATTCTGTCATAAAATCTACCTTTAAGTAAGGTTCATTGCTTTTGAATCTTTCTGATTGTGTTTGTACATTGATGTATAAGGATACATTATGAATTTTGTCTTCAAATTCATATGGTTTTCCATAATAATTGTGCTAGTTATTAGATGTGTGCTGTGTATAAGTTACTTAAGCTTCTCAAGCCTTACTTTTCCATATATATGAAGATGAAACAATAACACACATTTGGAGGTAATAGATTATGAGCTCAGGTACACACACACACACACACACACACACACACACACACACATACACACACACACTGCTTTAGCACAATACTGAGCACATGTTAAATGTCCTTCCAAAGATGGTTTTTGCTGAGTGGTATTGCTACAGGTCGGGGAAGACTGTTGCACAGTGACGCTGTGTTCATTTTTACTGTTGTTCAAGAAGTAAACAGTATAACTCTGATTACTTAATCAATACAAGCTTATTATCTCACAGCTCTATAGATCATTAATCTAATACAGATTTCACAAGGTTCAGACCAAAAGGCTTGTGTTACTTCCTTTAAGCTCTAGATTAGAACTTGTCTGATGCCTTTCCCCTACTTTCAGAGGCCACCTGCATCCTTTTCCCTACCTTCAGAAGCCACCTGCGTTTCTTGGTTCATGGAACCTTTAATCTACCTTCAAAGATAGTTGTGGATTGCACTCACATATTACATCTCTCTGATTGCAGCCAGAAAATATCGTATACTTTTAAGGACTCATATGACTATACTGAATGAACAAAGATAATAATGGATAATCTACCCTGATCCCAAGGTCTGTAGCCTTAATCATATCAGCAAAATTCCCTTGCCTATGCAGTCTAACATAGTCTCAGATTTCAAGGATTACAGCATGCGCATCCTTAAAAAGCTACTAACTTTATCACTAAGGGTGCATTGAGGCTGAAGAGAAGGTGCTTATCTTACAGAACTAGTGACAGGAACTCATATGTATTAAAAACTGTAGCTGTGGCTTATATATGACTGTCCTGGCAACATTAAACCAAGCCTACAGAAATTGTAAGATCTTTAGCTGTCCACATGAAATCCTGCTTACAGTAAACTCCATTAAATAGAGGCACTCATGACACTATACAGCTATGCTAAAGAAGGTACATGGAAATCTATTCATGTTGGAAATAAGTCCATTTGTGGTTAAAATATGTGAACTCACTGATACTGTGTTCGGACCACTAACCACCTATTGTAGATTGTTGTCTTCGGAGCATCGTAGTCACTATCATCTTTGTCAGAAGCAGCTGTGACTCTCATGGGAGAAATTGAAGCTTCAGCTGCTAACATGAGCCATTGAAAGAAAGTGTGGGCAGGGTCATTAGACCCTCTCCGAGATGCCTCTCCCCAAGCTGCATGCCATTCTGTTCCAGCTACATATGTTCTCATGATCCTGAGATGTTCTAGAATATATAAAACGCAGACAGTTAACTGAAGAATCATACCCCACTCATGAAGCTATGGCAAAGTCATCATCCATGCTGTGGTAACACATTTAGTGCTGTGACTCCCTGAGAGTCACTTATATTCTGCACACATACTCTGTAAGCCCAATAAACTCACTGGTTTGCGATGTTGAACTTTGGTTTGGTAGAACCATTCTTTGGTCTGTGATTGGTGTCCTATTCAGGCTGAAGAGATGCTTCTTTTCATCTCTCTAGGTAAAGGTCAGGCAATACTTATATATCCTACACTTACCTAAGGCTTCTCTGGCTAGTCACTTGGGGTTCTCTGTGAATGAATGCCGCAGTCTTAGCAAACTGACATGGCTGAAAAGCTTCATCTAGAGAAACTAAGCAATGGCTCTAAGCCCATCAACCTATATAATTTGTCACCATCATCATCTCATGTTTTTTATACAAGGTACAGAGATGTAATAAAGAATTCAAGTAAATTAGACTAATTCTTTTAAAAGAGTTTGCCTTGTAAAGAAAAGAATATATGGGTCATTTTAATAAGCAATTGCATAAGAGTGTACAATCTGACCAAATTTTTAATTTAAAAAAATCTATGCATCCTCATTACAGGTATTTTTGGTATATGGCATATTACAGAGTTCTGAACACTAAATTAGGCACTGGGGCTTAATAAGATGAAAAACAACTACTCACTGTACTAAGTAACACAAAGCTAGAGTGGAGATGAAACTCCACAGACCAATACAAATCCCTCATTTAGGCAATAAGGGAAGTTGAATGTCTAAAGATTTAAATGTAATTGGCTCCTCCTTTGATACATAATTCACTTTCATATCCTCTTACTAGAATTCATTAGTAAGATTGAGTTTTTAAGATTAGGGAGCTCAGGGCGTTCAGCAGAACACTAACTCCAATTATCTTCATGATTCAAGAGGAAAAGGTGGTGAAGATGCCAACCACATTCGTATCACTAGAGAAGCAATCAGAGTTAGAGGTTGCCCTTTCCAACACAGCAAGGTGCCCTTAGCAAGCCTGCATGAGACCGTGTAAGCTTCAGCAAACTGCCACGGCTTTCTAAGCTCAAGTCCATTGAAGACGATATAGAACAAAGCATTCGACCATGCTCCAGCTTCAGCATCCCATGGTTTGAGTCCTGGCTTTTCCGTCTTCAACCTGGGGTAGCTTGTGTTTGCCACATACTCAGATTGCACTGTGAGGATAACAGCATCTGCTTTAAAGACTTATTACAAGGAGCAAATCAAATAGCAGAACATTTAGGCTCACGTCTGAGGAAGAGCAAATAGTTGAGGGATGAGTATTATTGCAAATTAATTTGCGAATAGATTGTGGAGAATAATAATAAATGCAAACACATTTCCTTGTAAATGTAAATGTCATTGTTATGAATATTCATGTTCACTCAGCATTATATAAGTTTTCCTCAAGCCAAGCATTATAGAATATTATCCTCTGCATCAGAGAAGCTGTGACTATTTAAAATCAGCCCTCAAAATGGGGCTTGTTAATAGCTGTTTGTCCCTAATAGAAAGACAAAGGGGAAGGCCATTGGAGCCTCACCTGATCTCAGCCACCCCCTCCTCTACCTCACAACTAGCTGTATGTAATTATTGCTTAACTGCTTGTGGCTTCCTGTCTTCGGGGGAGGGTGGGATAGAATGTATAAAGTATACAAGGTTCACTAAAGAGAAGCTCCAGCATTTGGGAAGTTGTCATCCATGCTAAGGTAAAACTTCCATTGGTGTGAGTTCATCCACACTCCTGGAAGTGCCCCCTCTCTCATGCTTCCTGTAAGTATTCCAGATAAACATTAGTCTCCCAGTTGGTGCTCTATAAGGAAAAGGTAGACATTGGTTTAGCTCTCCAGGGAAAGCTCCCGTAACACCAGGGAGATGTGTTGGGTGGCGAGGCTACTGGGAAGTGACTAAGTTAAAAGACTGAAGCCTCCTGAGTGACATCGCAAGATCAGTGTAGTGGAGTGACATCACTCCATTCATCTTGGGAAAACTTGGTCAAAAAGAAGTATCTGCAAGCCTCAGAAAGCAAGCCCTCCATAGAAAATGAACTTTTTTGTAAATTTTAGAAATTAAAATAAGATTCCATAATTTCCCTCTTCCATTTTCTCCCTCCAACCTTTACCATGCCGCCTCCTTTGTTCTTTCTCAAATCCATGCATACCGAATGAGGTGTTATAGAAACTGACTATGCCAGTGTCTTGATTACGACCTTCACGGTACTCAGTTTATAAGAAATGCTTCTTGCTTAATGCTATCCAGCTTGTGGCATTTCCTTATGGAATTTGCAAAGTTTAACATCTGAGTAATTTACATTTGCAAAGTTTCTAAAGCCACGGACCCAGCCCTTTGCTCTAATAACTCTAGAGCTGGCTTTCCCACAATTCACGAAGTAGGACTTAGGCTTTGGCAAGGTGCAGGGGCCTCCAAATCATGTATTAAAGTGGGATCAGAAAAGGAACTCAAATCGAGTGACCGCTGGCTCCTTGCTAGCTGCTTTACTTGTTAAATTATGCCACCTTGGCAGTTTAACAGTACACTGGAAACATTTTCAAGGCGAGAATATTTATGTACACAACTCTCGGCACCATAAATATTTGTCTGGATTTATCCAGCTTCAGGCCAATCAACACCTTAGGAAACTTGTGATTTAAAAGGCTTGGGTTTTTATTCATGCAATGTTAATATAATGGAAAACAATTCAGTATCTCTGGCAGGAATGGTTTTATAGGCATTAGCTGGTGGCAGACGACATAAACTGTACCTTTCTTGACATTTTTAAGCAACTAATATAGCTTGAAAGCATGTACATTTTGGTATCATTTAAACACTGGAAATATTAATGATAATAGGGTTTTGTAGGACGTGTGAATCTGAAGCGCTTTGTTTACATAGGTAAAGTGCATATGAACTCCGGTAAATGAGGGTGGAAGTTACACATTCCTTCCACAGCTCTGCGAGAACATTCTGTACAATTCCAAACAACTCTTTAACCTTGTGAAAAAATGAGCACTGAGTTGTAGTAGGTAGAACACAGAAGTTTAATGAAGGCAGAAATAAATAAGCTTACTCATTCATTCCCAAGCCAAACAGAACATTGCATGCAGGCTGGGAGAACCACCATTTTCTTCTGCCTTCCTGACACACTCCCTGCTGCCTGCCTTTCCACCATAACTATCTGGATATCTTCTTTATCTGGACCGATAGTGTAACTTCATCTGGAATTAGAAATATAATTAGCAACTATCTGTTAATGTATTCCTCCAGTACGTATTTAGCACCAAATGCCAGTCATAAGAATCAGTCAAAGTAAGTTTCTCTGCTTCATAAAAACTTACAATTAAAGATGAGAAGAAAAATTAATGAGAAAGATTCAGTGGAATTCAATAAAAGGTAAAAAGTATGATATAAAAATGAGATAACTTAGGAAGCACAATGTTGTGGAAATACATAGGGGAAAATGTAGTTAAATCATTCAAAGATGCAGATGCTGTGCAGAGAGCAGCTGCCTAGCAGGGCACTGTGTATTCAGTTCCTACTGTCTAAAAACCCATTGCAGTTGAGGAAACAGAAGGAACTGCTCTACTTTCAGGGCTAGAGAGATGGTTCGGAGGTTAAGAACACTATCTGCTCTTCCAAAGGTCTTGAGTTCAATTCTCAGCAACCTCATGGTGGCTCATAACCATCTATAATGAGATCTGTTGCCTTTTTCTGGCCTGCAGGCACACAAGCAGGCGGGATACTGCATAAACAATAAGTAAATAATTCTTTTTTAAAAAAGAAAGAAAGAAAAGAAAAACTCTATTCTCCCTTTCACCATAACAAAACTGTCTCTCACAAAGGCCCGTGTCTCTCAATACTCATCTTCTCTTTTCACAAGCCCTTATCACCTGCAGTCTATTTCAGAAACTGGTCCCAACCCAGCTGGTCACTATGTTCTAATCATGAGTGGCATAGTGAGAGACAACTTCTACCACATCTCTCCTCGGGAGTAAGTAGCAAGGGGATGGGCTTGGTTCATGACATATTTGAGGGGTGGGCTAGAAATCATAGGTTTAATCGTGCAGACAACTGAGTCAATTTATTACTGCCACCATTATCATGTTTTGCAGGCAAGAGAAAGAACATGTCTATACAGTACTTGGTGAAACATCATTAATAATAAACATGCATGGATTATTTTATTGTTTGAGTAGGGATCATTGTTACGGAGAAAATTCTTAAATTGTAAAATACATTTGAAAGACAATATTAATGGGAAGCTAATATGTGTGTTTTAAAATTAAAAATAGAGGGGGCTTAACATCCCTTAAAAATAACAATGTCAAGTAATATACATTAGCTATTTTATCTTGAAGGTGGCTGTCTCTGTGGGTCTTGTGATTAAATGTCTCTCACCAGACAGAGCTTTGCGGCTATCTTGGAAATACCATTTTTCTGTCTCATTTCTATGAGACTTTGGACAAATAACTTAATGTCTCTGGGTCTCAATTTCTTGACTTATAAAGTGAATCTACAGTCAGACGTCCAGAGTTTCTTCTTACAATACTTAAGTACCATCATATAATTAAGGCTCTGCATAGATAGCAAGGGTTCAGCAAAGTGTTGCTGCAGCTATTCTTACTTCAGAAAGAAGTCAAGGATAAAAACGGTCTTTGGCCTAAGAGGGGGTTATTTTAAAGCGTCATCTGCCTGTTGGAGGAAGCAGCCATTAATAGCTGGGTGACATATGCTGTCAAGGTGGTAGAATATGACAAACTAAAAAGCACCCAGATGCGAACACCTCAAGTGCTACATAAAGTTTACCTGAATCTGTAATGTGGAGCCAAAAAAGGGAAGGATACAGATGCCTTAAACAAAATGTGTGAATAGTGACAGCTGTACCACCTCTGGCTATTGATGGGGACAGTTTTCATATATTAAAACTTAAGTACCAAAGAGTCAAGAAATAAGATCTTGAGTCCATATGGTGAAGCCAGAACTAAAACCCTTGCATGTCTGAGCCCTACATGTTTCAGAAAAAAGAAAGAAAGAAAGAAAGAAATAGAAAATAGATAGAAATAGGAAAGCTACCAGAACAATTTAGACTTGAAGAAAAACTTCATTCTCCAATTGAACCAGGCAACAGGGATTGAGCCTCCCCATGAGTCTTGGTGGGCAATAAAGAACAATACATAGCCTCTGAAAATGTAAAGGTGTGCGCCAGCACTTTAGATGACCGCCTGTTTGCTTTGTGGCTTTGATAGGTACTTGTGGTGATTTGAATAAGATTGGCCCCCATAGGCTCATATATTAGAATGTTTCATCACCAAAAAGTGGAACTCTTTGGTAGGATTAGAAGTATTAGCAAGTATAGCCTTGTTGGAAAAAGTGTGTCATTGGGAATGGGCTTTGAGGTTTCAAAGGCCCATGCCAGGCCAAGTATTTCTGGTCTCTCTCTCTCTCTCTCTCTCTCTCTCTCTCTCTCTCTCTCTCTCTCTCTCTCTCTCTCTTCCTACAGTTCAGGATGTAGATCTCAGCCACTGCTCTAGTACTTGCCTGCATGCTGCCATGCTCCCTGCCATGATAATAATAGACTAAACTTCCGAAACTGTAAGCAAGCCTCCAAAAATGCTTTCTTTCATAAGATTGCCGTGGTCATAGTGTCTCTCCACAGCAACACAACATTGACCAAGACAGTACTGTTTGAAATCGGCATATGTAGCTCAAGATGGTCTCAAACTTCCCTTGCCTACTGACTGCTGGAAATACAGGTGTGTGCCAGCATGCCCAGTTTGAGTAGAATTTTTTTCATATATCTTGTCAAGCCAAACTATTTTATTTTATTTTATTTTTTAGGTTAACCAATTTTTTTTCCTTTTTTTATTAATTTATTCTTGTTACATCTCAATGGTTATCTCATCCCTTGCATCCTCCCATTCTTCCCTCCCTCCTCTTTTCCCCTTATTCCCCTCCCCTATGACTGTTCCTGAGGGGGATTACCTCCCCCTGTATATGCTCATAGGGTATCAAGTCTCTTCTTGGTAACCTGCTGTCCTTCCTCAACTTTCTCACATACTCTGGTGCCTCACCTTTGACCATGTCCCCTGGAGGGGGGGACCTGGTGGCACTCAGAGGAAGCCAAACAATTACTAGAACAGCAGCAGCAGACGGTCCTGAGCCGTGAGAGCATACTGGCCATATGACAGGAATAAGCTGTAATAAGGACAGGACATCTGCCTAAGGTCCCTGTTTGCCTGCAAGCACCCTGAAATTGCAATGGTGAAATCAGAGTAAAGTTACTGTAGATATTCTACCATGAGCATTGACCCTACAAACTTTATGTAACAAAATAATCTGATAAAATTGTTAGAAACCAGGATATAAACCAGACAGTGGTGGCACACACCTTTAATACTATCACTAGGGAGGCAGAGGCAGGCAGGTCTCTGAGTCTGAGGTCAGCCTGGTCAACAGAGTGAGTTCTAAGACAGCCAGGGCTAAACAAAGAGAGCATGTTTTGGAAAAAAATACAAAAGCAACAAACCAGGATGTATGAAATTATTGAAAGAAGAATTGTCCTCTAGAGAGAAGCAAGGCATGGTGGGAGAAATACTCGGTTTATTTGAAAAGGAACAATTAAAACTTCTAAACTTAGAAAATCAAAATTTCTTCAACAGGAACATTAGGCGCAGAGACCTCACAGTAAGACACACTTATTGAACTGAAGAGGCAGATTTGAGGAAAGTATACTTAATGTCTTTTGTGGCTTAGCTGTGAGATGTGTTGCTAGGAACGCTGAACACTTGCTCCCCGGCTGAGCTGCCAGATCACTTGCTCTGCATCTGTGCTTCATTGTTTTACCTTTCAGTGTGATGTGTTAAGTAACACAGTCAGACAGATTCTATCCTTCCTGCCTTAAAATGAGCCTCACATTCAAGATGCAGTGGACAGTTTACTCTTTTCAATAGCTGACAAGGCTATTTGCCTGATCTTTTAGGATGCAAATTTCAAGAATATTCTTCCTAACCCCAAAGGCCTCTAAACAAACTAAAAGCTACATGCATAATTAATTTGAAATTGATCCTACGGTTGAAGACTGATGTTAGTTTGTCCTTAAAATATTACATGGCTAAATGGTAGGTATCAATATGTTTTATGGTGTAATTTTATTTGATTTGAAAACTGCAGCAAGAATTGATCTTTTCTTCTCTATAGAACTGAAAGTCTGGACTTCATACATACTTTATCTTTATATCAAAGGATGGAGCAACTCAATTCTGTTATACTATCTGGAAAGCTAAAGCTGGACAATCTAGTTGAATGCACCCCATTACTAACTTTTTAGAAGGATTCTTTTATTGTCATCACACACACACACACACACACACACACACACACACACACACACACACACACAAAACCTTTTGTTCCAGTTTGCTGAAATATTCCTAGAGTAACTTACCTTGGTAGATGCCATAGCCAGAAGAGGGGTTTACCATGGCTGTGCATGAGGGCTGCTCCATGTCAAGTGGATGGAACATGCCATGGGTGTTCTAAAGCACCCATTTCCTGTTGATGAGTCTTGATTTAATCAATTACAGAGCTTCTTATTTCAGGTGCAAGTTTTCTCATTACGAAAGTAATTACAGAGCTTTACATCCCCACCCCACTCCCCACCCCCCAAAAAATACTATGTGACGCTCACTGCTCTCTGACTTTTCCTGGGCAGACTTGAACAAACATGCATTCACTCTAGACAGGCCACCACAAACAGAGAAATGTATTACTTCACCCAAGTCTGGCTTAGTGAAGTGGTTTATCAAGGTTATTTAATGGATCAAAGGTGAGATATTTGTTGCAGGAACCTGAGTAACTGAACATCAGTTGTGTCTTCACAAGTACAGCCCAGCACAAGTGACAACATCCTCCAGGCAACTCCATAGGAGAGTCTCTTCTTCCTCCACAATTGGTATTTTTTTTTCTAGCCTTTGGTGTGAATCTTCTAAACCTTGCAACTTTTGGGTGCTTATGAGCCTGCTAAGTTTCCTGAGCTTCCTGAGCCTTCTAAGTTCTGTTTCCTGAGTCTTATGAGTTTCCTTTTTCTCTCCAGGAAGGAATGTTTCAATGTGGAGGCCGTTTTTACACAACACTCAGGATAAGGTATTCTCCAGCTACAGATGTTTGTATGTTTTAAACGTTCTCCATACATGAAAATTAATTATACTACTTGGTAAATAATGTTAATAGTCATTGATTATAATTGAATACTTCTTTTAATAAGACTGGAGAGACAACAATAATTGTTCTATATAACATGAATCTATAAAAATTACCTAGCTATAGTCAACATATATGTATTTAACATTTATGTGTTAAATGTACAATAAAATCTTCAGATAAAGAGACCAAATAAGCTTGATTTATATAATTTACTGTCTTTTAATCTTTCTTCATAATCTATGTACTAATTTGATTACAACAAAACTTTCATGTCATTATAACAAAGGTTACCTGGCATAAATGTAACTTAAGAGAAGACACATTTATTTTGACTCATAGTTTTAGAGAAGCTCAGTCCACATTGGCAGGGAAGACACCACGGGGTAGCTCAGTTCATTGCAGTGAGAATATGTGGCCTGTAAGTTCACATTATGGCAGACGAGGAAACAAAGAAGCTCAGAGCTGCTGGCTGGGCTATACCCATCTGCCCTAGATGACCTCTTTCTGCTGTCTTGGCCTCAGCTTCCAAATATCCCCAAAACAGTGCAACCAACAGGAAAGCAGGTGTTCAAAACATGAACTTTTAGGTTATTTAGGACGAAAATTATAACAATCTGAAGTGATGAAGCAATAAGAATTTTGACTAAACATTTATCAAAACAAAGAAATGATTTTTAAAAATTAAAAAGACTAGAAACAAGTTGGGTGCTAAAATCCAGGATCACTTCACACCTTTGATTAAAACTATGAACAAACTCATAAAGCAGCCAACCACCATCATATTCAAGAGCACCTTCAGGCTACTCGCAGAATTGAAATGCAGCCAAAGACTTATTTGCTTTCTGACAAGTACTGAAATACTGGGATACTTACATGAAATGGTGTGAGTTACCCTTGTGCGTGAAGATTTGAATTTCATAAACAACCGTAAACACTAAATTATTAAAGGACTGAAACATAATTCGTAAATACCAGAGCTGAATAAAGCCAGCGAATAAGAAGTCAGATATTGGGAGAGAAAAAAAACTGTAATACTATATCTAGTATACCTGGAGATACTGGAGAAATGTGAGTAAAGCTGAAGATTAAGTTGTGAAAAGCATTGGATATGCAACCATGATGGCAAGGGGAGAGACACAGATGTTAGGGTATCACGTTGTGTTTAAACCAGGAGTTACGAGGCCTTTCTAGATATATGTCCTTAATTCTTATTATGGGATAGCTATCTCTGTGAGGAAAAATGATATTGTATGATGAATCTAGACAGGCACCGTGTCAAACATTTGGCATATATTCATCCATCAAGTCCTCATTAAAGCTTTATAAGATAAATAATCAATTCTTTCCGTTACACAGAGCAAAAACGAAGCAGATGAAACATGGTTAACTGACTTGCCTGAGATCAGTTTGATAACAAGACGTAGGTAATAAAGCCAGTGATACAATGTGTATGTGAGTTCAGGTGTATATACATGTTAGAACGCAGTGATACAATGTGTATGTGTGTTCAGGTGCATATACATGTTAGAACGCAGTGATCCAATGTGTATGTGTGTTCAGGTGCATATACATGTTAGAACGCAAGAGACTAACCGTATCACCTCAATCATTTCCAAGTGTACAGTTCAGTGGCGGTGACAGTCACAAAGCCATGCACACATCATCTTATTAGCGGAAACAGAGCCTTTACCCCACTGAAATGAACATTTCTCTTTTCCTTCTGCCCCATCCTGTCTACTTACTTTTTTTGAATTAATGAAATAAAAATGAATCCCAATTTCAATGAGAAATGAAAATTTAGAATTAGCAACTAAAGAGTTTTGTTTTGTTTGGTTTGTTTTTTTTTTAACCAAAACCCCTTTTTAACCAGGATGTCTGGTTTATATTTGAAGTAGAAACCACCCAAGAGGGAAGATCTGATTGTAGGATTGAGTTATGAGAAAAATATAAGGCTGAATTTATCAAAGCTAAAGTATACTGACTTTATACTAGAATAATAAAGCTTACCTGCAGCTTTAAATATATAGCAAAACCAAAATATCAGATGCAAGTAGCATGTAAATTTGAATGAAAACACAATCTAAATATTCTAAGATTTTTTTTTGTTTGGGGTTTTGTTGCTGTTGTTTTGTTTTGCTTTGCTTTGCTTTTGTTTTTGCTTATTTTTTGAGACATGGCTTCTCTGTGCAGCCTTGGCTGTCCTGGGCTCACTTTGTAGACCAGGCTGGCCTTGAACTCACAGTAGTCCATCTGCCTCTGCCTCTCCAAGTTCTAAGATTGCAGGAATGCTCCGAGTTTCTGGGCTACATTCTGTCTTTTCAAAAGGAAAGAAACATTTTACTACTTTTAAATGTTGTTAAGTTTACAGGTAAAATAAATAGGAACATTTTCAGAACTATAACTTCAAACAGCCTCCAAATAAGAGAAATAAGATGCTGGGGTAGAGTGGGTGGAAATAAGTTTAGTCTGAAAGAAGACAAGAAAAGTTAAAGCACGTAGTAGCAGAATGATGGAGCTAGTGAAGCTACTGTAGGTCTTAGACTAGAAAATGTATTCTCAGATATGTACGTGCTGAAAACACAGCATGAGTTCTTGCACGCTGCAATTCCAAAACTCAGAAAAAGACTAGAATGTTATACCAAAGGAATTACAAAAAAACACACGTTAAAGATAAAACCATAATCTAATAAAAACAAAAAGACTTCACTAAAAAGAAAAGAAAAACTGAGTCTCCTAATAGGTTTGTAATACAGAAGAGCTGACTGGATC
This sequence comes from Acomys minous, assembly GCF_964271855.1. Taxonomy (NCBI): domain Eukaryota; kingdom Metazoa; phylum Chordata; class Mammalia; order Rodentia; family Muridae; genus Acomys; species Acomys minous. The sequence continues at coordinate 9,044,380 of NC_140501.1, read as the reverse complement.
AATGAAAGGATTCATGGAGAAAGAAAACATAATGAAAAAAGGACATCGTTAGTTACAAATGTTTTAGAGTTTAAAATGTTGACCACATACTCCAATAAATAGCTCTATATAATGGTGGCAGTAATTGAACTCAGTGGCTTAAATTTTTTATTAAATAATAATAAAAGGACATGAAGTTGGAGGGGGGCTGGGGAAAGCCCAGAGGATGGGGTCTGAGGAGATTTAGTAGGGATTGAGGATAATCAAAATATATTGCATACATGCATGAAATTCTCACAGAATAGGTAAAATATATTTTAAAATAAAGTTTAAAAAACATTAGAAAGAAGTTGACAAATTGCTAAAGGTATCATTAATGTCAGGTCATTTGAAATACAGAAAAAAAAAACTAAACTAAATCATATAAGACTGTAAATGTCAACAGCATGGTAAGACCTCGCTCCAAGCCCTTGCCCACAAAGTCCCCTTCAAGAACACCCAACAGCGGTAAACTGGACCCTATCCCCTGTGCTCCATTTTTTGGCCCACAACTCTGCTTTCCTGGAGGCCTGGTGGCATCAGGACAATCAGGTACAACCCTGTACCCCAATCCTCAGCCTTCCAAGTCCCCCTAAAGTACACCCAATAGCGGTAAGCTGCACCCTGTCCGCTGTGCTGCATTTCCACCCCAGAACTCTGCTTGCTTTTCCACAGGCCTGCTGGCACCCGGGACACCAGGTAAGCACCCCCACCCCACTACTTACCGTCCCCACCCTAAACCCTTGCTCGCCAAGTCCCCTTAAAACACACCTAGTAGCCTTAAACTGAACCTCACCTGCCCCCAACCCCTGGATTCCATTTTCCTGTCCACAACTCTGCTGCTTTCCTGGAGGCCACTCTGGCGCCTGAGACCCCTGGCCACGCTGATATTACAGACCCAGAGGCAAGGTTATTACCCAAAATCCCAGAGGCCACACAGGCCACAAAAACCCCAGAGGAGACATCTTATTGGACCTGAAGACTTACTAGTTCCCAGAACCTCAGGGCACTCAGGCTAGGAGACAGAGAAGAAACAGAAACTGGGAGGAGGGGGAGGGGAAGGAGAACGACATTTTATAAAACACCCATCCAACAAAGATAAACTCAGAAATCAGCATCTAAGCCTATAATAACCATAAAACCCAGATGGCTAAAGGCCAGCATAAAAACACAATCAACAAGAGCCAGAGAAATGTGACACTACCAGAGCTGAACTTTCCTACCACAACAAGCCCTTGATATCCTGACACAGCTGAAGCAAAAGAAAATAACCTTAAATTCAATCTTATGAAGATAATAGAAGCCCTTAAAGAAGAATAAATAAAGATTTATTCATTAATAAATCTCTTAAGGAAATACATGAAAATACAATCAAACAGGTGAGGGAAATGAATAAAACGGTTCAAGATCTGAAAATGGAAATAAAAGCAATAAGGAAAAGATAAATTGAGGGAATCTTGGAGATGGAAAACTTCTATAAGACAATAGGAACTTCGAATGCAAGCATCACCAACAGAATAAAAGAAATGGAAGAGAAAATGTCAGGTGTAGAAGATAATATAAAATAAATCAATATATCAGTCAAAGAAAATGTTAATTCTCAAAGATTTCTCACAAAAAACCATCCAGAAAATCTGGGCCACTATGAAAACACCAAATCTAAGATTAATAGGAATAGAAGAAAATATTTCCAGCTCAAAGGCCCAGAAAAAACTTTTTTTTTTTCTGAGTCAGGGTTTCTCTGGGCAACCTTGGCTATCCTGGATTCACTTTGTAGATAAGGCTGGCCTTAAAATCGCAACAGTCTTCCTGCCTGTGCCTCAAAGAGCCATGTGCCACCAGCCTAGCTCTAGAAAATATTTTCAATAAAATCATAGAAGAAAGTTTCCCTAACCTAAAGAAAGGGATGCCTATAAACATACAAGAAGCTTATAGAATGCCAAATCGATTGAACTAAAAAAGAAAATCCTTCTGCCACATAATAATCAAAACACAGGACAAAGAAAGAATATTAAAAGTTGCAGGAAGAAAGGCCAAATAACATATAAAGGGGGGCCTATTAGATTCGCACCCAACTTCTCAACACAGACACTAAAAGCCAGAAGGCCTGGAGAAATGTAGTGAAGTCATTAAGAGACTACAGATGCCAGCCCAGACTACTATACTCAGTATTTTTCACTCATCATAGATAAAAAATTAAAATATTTATAAAAAAACAAATTTACACAATATCTATCCATAAATTCAGCCCTGCAGAAGATGCTAGAAGGAAAACTCCAACCCAAGGAGGCAAACTACACCCAAGAAGATACAAGAAATAAAGAATTTCAAACTAGCAAAACTAAAATAATGGAAACACACACACATACACACATACACACACAGACACACCACCATCAAAATAACAGGGACTAATAATCACTGGTCATTAATATCTCTCAACGTGAAGGGACTAATTTCCCCCAATAAAAAGACATAGACTAACAGAATGGATTTGAAAAGAGAATATCCATGTGAAAGCCTCTCATGGATATGAATCAGCTTTGGCAAGTTGCAAAAAGACTAGGGACATTTCCTTCTATTGAGGGTGGAGAAGGCAGTTCAGTTAAGGGAAAGAAATCCAAGACCCAAAAGTAGGCAATGTAATCAGAAACTGCCCTTTCTCCCACTGTTAGGAGTCCCATATGAAGACTCGGTTGCACATATGCAGAGGGCCTAGTTCCATCCTATGAATACTCTCTGGGTTGTCTTTCAGTCTCTGTGAACCCCTATGGGCCGATATTAGTTGATTCTGTAGGTTTTCTTGTGGTGTCCTTGACTCCTTGGGCTCCTTCAATCCTTGCTTTTCCTCTTCCTCAGGATTTCCCAAACTCCACCTGATGCTTGGCTGTGAGTCTTTGTATATGTTCCTGTCAGTTGCTGGGTGAAGCCTCTCTGATGATAGTTATGCTAAGCTCCTGTCTGCAAGTATAGCAGAATATCATTAATAGAGCCAGGGTTGGGCTCCCTCTCAGGGTGTGGGTCTCAAGCTGGACCAGCCATTAGTTGGCCATTCCTTAAATTTCTGCTTCATTTTTACTCCTGCACATTTTGCAGGTCTATGGTTTTGTGGCTAGGTTTGTGTTCCAGTTCCTCCACTGGAAGTCTTACCTGGTTATGAGAGATGCCTGGTTCAGGCTCCATATTCCACATTGTTAGTAGTCTTAGCTAGAGTCATCCTCATAGATTCCGGTGATTTTCCATTGCACAAAGAAAGGAAGAAATCAAAGTATCACTATTCACAGATGATATAATAGTATACATAAATGACTCCAAAAATTCTAACACAGAACTCCTACAACTTGTAAACACCTTCAGCAAAGTCACTGGATAAAAAATTATCTCAAAAAAATCAGAAGCCCTCCTATATGCCAACAATAAATGGTCTGAGAAAGAAATCAGGGAAACAACACCCTTCACAATAGCCACAATTAATAATGCAATATCTTGGTGTGGTTCTAACCAAGTAAGTGAAAAACTTCTATGAAAAAAACTTCAAATCTTTGAAGAAAGAAATTGAAGAAGATTTCAGAATATGGAAAGATCCTCCTTGCTCATGGATTAGTAGGATTTACTAGTAAAAATGGCAGTCTTGACAAAAGCAATATACAGATTCAATGCAATCCCTATCAAAATTCCAACACTATTCTTTACAGACCTTGAAAGAACAATGCTCAACTTCATATTGAAAAAAAAATGCAGGATAGCTAAAAACAATACTGAACAATTAAAGAATGTCTGGAAATATCACCATCCCTGATTTCAAACTGTACTGACTACAGAGAAAAGGTAATAAAACTCACATGATACTGGCATAGACACAGACAGATGGATCAATGGAATAGAAGCAAGTAACCAGAAGTAAATTCACACACCCACAGATACTTCATTGTTGACCAGGAAGCCAAAACAATACAACAGAACAAAGAAAGCATCTAAAACAAAGGGTGCTGGTTTAACTGGATGTCTGCATGTAGAAGAATGCAAATAGATCAAATAGATCCATATCTATCACCCTACACAAAATTCAAGTCTGAGTGGCTCAAAGACTGCAACATAAAACCAGATATACTAAACCTAATAGAAGTAAAAGTGAGGAAAGAGCCTTGAATGCAGGAGACAATTTCCTGAGCAGAACATCAATAGCTCAGACACTAAGATCACCAATTAATAAATAGGACCTCGTGAAACTAAAAAACTTACATAATAGAAAAGAAACCATCAAAAAGACAAAGTAGCAGCCTACAGAATGGGAAAAGAGCTTCACCAACTTAACATCTGACAGAGGGCTGATGTCCAAAATACATAAAGAACTCAAGAAGCTAGATATCAACAAACCAAATAACCCAATTAAAACATGGTGTAGTAGTCTAAACAGAAAATTCTCAACAGAAGACTCTCTAATGGCTGAGAGGCACTTAGAGAAATGTTCAAAACCCTTTGTCATCAGAGAAGTGCAAATCAAAACAACTTTGAGGTTCCATCTTATACCTGTCTTCTAGCTAAGATCAAAAGCTCAAGTGACAGCTCATAGTGGCATGGACTTGAAGCAATGGGATCACTTCTCCATTGCTGGTGGGAATGCAAACTTCCACAGTCACTCTGAAAACCAAGTTGGCAGTCTCTCAGGAAACTGGGAATCAATCTCCTTCAAGTCCCAGCTATATACTCAAAAGATGCTCCACCATACCACAAGGGTACTTGCTCAACTATGTTCATGGCAGCTTTAGTTATAGTAGTCAGAACTTGAAACAACTTAGATGTCCGACAATCCAAGAATGGATAAGGAAAATGTTATACGTTTACACAATGGAGTATTACTCAACCATTAAAAATGACATCGTGAAATGTGCAGGCAAATAGATGGAACTAGAAAATATCATCCTTAGTGAGGTAACTGAGACCCAGAAAAACAAACAGGATATGTACTCACTAATAGGTGGATATTCGTCATAAAGTACAGGATAAACATGATATAAGCCACAAACCCTAACAAGCTAAGGAGAGCCCAAGGGGGACACTTGAATCTCACTGTGATGGAGAAATAAATTAGACATTGGCATTTAATGGAAGAGAGGGAATGGGTGGAAGAAACAGGGATGGGAACAGGAGAGATGCAGTGGGGGAGTATGGATGGAGCGAGAACTGGGAGAGACAACTGTTATAGTTAATTTATATTTTGTGGGAGCTTTTCTAATCATTCACTCTAGTCCCAAAATAAAAGACACAAAGACCTATTAGTTATCTTAATAAGCTTTAGGCTCAATAATTGGCCAGACATCCATTTATACTAATCCTCTAGGTTAGTCTGGCTACTTCCCAGCCACATGCCCCAAGTTACTTGCCATATTGGTCCTGCTTGGGCTGTTTCTGGTCTATTAGGTCAATTCAATATGACAATATTATCTCACTACATCTTCTTCCTTTCTTCACACTCCTACCTCTTGGTCTCTACTGGAGACCACAAAACCAGGAATGAAAGTCCCTGCTACCTATCTCCTCTGCCCAGAATTGACTATTCGGCTTCTTTATTAAGCAATCAGAGATAATTGGGTAAGAAAGTTTATACGGCATTGATCCAAGTATGTGACAATGTACTTTTCCAGACTGCAGCCAGATCTTGGGTCCCAAAACTCAGCATTTGCTTACATAAAGCACCAGACCAACCCCCAAAAGACAACTGAACTACAATGAGTGAACATCTCTAGGATGACCTAGAAATCTAGGACAACGGAAACTCCTACAATCTATGAGGATGACCCTAGCTAAGACTCCTCCCAATGAGGATATGGAGACTGAACCAGCCATCTCCTATAGCCGAGCAAGACTACCAATGGAAGAATTAGTACATCAACCCAGCCACAAAAGCCTCTGACCCTGACCCACAGTTTGTCCTATCTATAAGATGTACAGGAATAAAAGACAGCAGAATTTGCAGGAAGGGCCAACCAATGACTGGCCCAGCTTGCAACTCATGCCATGAGAGTGAACCCATCCCTGACACACTGATGATATTCTGCTATACTTGCAGACAGGAGCCCTAGCACAGCCATAATCAGAGAGGCTTAGCCCAGCAACTAATCAAAACAAAACCAGAGACCCACAGCCAAACATTAGGTGGAGCTTGGGGAATCCCAAGGAAGAAGAAGAACAAGGATTGAAGGATCCAGAGGAGTCAATCACAAGAAAACCTACAGAACCAACTAAGTAATGTAGCCCCATAGGGATTCACAAAGACCGAAACACCAATGGGAGAGCATTCATGGGACTGACCTGGGCCTTCTGCACATACATAACAGTCATGCAGCTGGGTCTTCCTGTGGGACTCCTAAAGCAGGAGCAGAGGCTGTCTCTGATGACACTGCCTACCCTTGGATCCCTTTCCCTTAACTGGGCTGCCTCCTCTAGCCTCAATAGAAGATGTGCCTAGGCCTACTGCAACATGATATACCAAGATTGGTTGATACCCATGGCAAGCCTTTCCTTTTCTAAGAAGAAGGGAAAAAGGGTGAATGGGGTGGTGGAGGAGAGGGAAGAGGGAAGGACTGGAAGGACAGGCGGCAGAGGAAGCTTTGATCAGGATGTCAAGTAAATAAATAACAGCAAATAAAGGGGGGGGAAGAAAAGAGAAAAATGTAAATGTCAAAGTTCACTCTAAAAGCTGGTAGGAGTGTGGTTATCCTATAACCTCTAAGGAACCATCAATAGAGACCTCTCCGCCTGGAGGACACTCCAACAACCCCAGTTCCCCACAGATTTTCCCCAAAGAAGAGGCAGCCCTCCTTCATACACCTCACAGAGCTCTCAAACCACTGCACCACTGAAAAGATGAATTAGCAATCATAAAATTAAAGGACAATGAAAGTAGTATATCATCACTGACTAACTATTCCAGAAATGTATGTCTAGATTAATAATAGAAACTATTGCTAACATAATTCCACAAGTCTATAAGGAATTTTTAAAAAGGAAAATTATGTTATTAAACAAAAGAGTGGTTTGAGAAACCAACATAATTCATAAAAATTTACAAAGAAGATAAGTAAGAAAATGACAAAAGAAAGAGAGAGAGAAGAGAAAAGAAAAGAAAAGAAAACCTGTTCTTTTTTTTTCTTTTTTTTTTTTTTTACTTTAATTTATTCTTGTTACATCTCAATGGTTATCCCATCCCTTGTATCCTCCCATTCTTCCCTTCCTCCCATTTTCCCCTTATTCCCCTCCCCTATGACTGTTCCTGAGGGGGATTACCTCCCCCTGTATATATTCATAGGGTATCAAGTCTCTTCTTGGTAACCTGCTGTCCTTCCTCTGATTGCCACCAGGTCTCCCCCTCCAGGGGACATGGTCAAAGTTGAGGCACCAGAGTATGTGAGAAAGTAATATCCCACTCTCCACTCTACTGTGGAGAGTGTTCTGTCCATTGTCGAGATCTGGGTAGGGGTTTAAGGTTTACCGCCTGTAGAAATGATCATAATGAGTGAGTTAACCCAGAAGCAGAAAGACTCAAATGGTATATACTCACTTATATCTGCATATTAGCCCAAGGGGCATGTCCCACGAAAGCCTTCACTTACCAGTAAACTGAGACAGAGGGGAGGACATTCTAGTGGTACTCTAGATGAGAGAAGCATGGGAGAATGGCAAAGTAGAAGGATCCAGAGGGTCCTAGAAACCTACAAGTAGAACATTATGATAGGCAGATTTGGGCCCAGGGGTCCCACTCAAACTAAGGCACCAGCCAAGAAAACCTGTTCTTGACCTGAGAAAGACAACAAAACAGGCAGAAAGGACAGTCAATGAGTGGTTTCAAGCATCCTCAGATGAAGCTACTTAATCATTAAGGTAGCCATTACCAGCACTGCTGTTACAGAGCCAATAAAATAAAATACAATTATCTCCTTACATCTGTCTTACACAGGAAGCATTTTAGATTAATTAAGGACTAAAATGTGTTACTTTTCAAAGTTTGTATATCTTTAGAACTTCAGAGTAAGAGAGATTTCTTAAAATACGAAAAAAAAATCAGAAAAAGAAATACATTGGAAAACTTGGTACTTAAAAATTCAAACTCCTGCTCATCAAAAAATATTATAAAACGAATAATGACTATAAAATTTTTTAAAAATTACATAGAGAGGTGGTGGTGGCCACCTTTAATCCCAGCACTCAGGAGGCAGAGGTAGTTAGATCTCTGAGTTCAAGGCTAGCCTGGTCTACAGGGTGAGTTCCAGGAGAGCCAGCATTACATAGGAAAACCTTGTCAGTGAGCATGGTGGTGCACACCTTTAATCCCAGCACTCAGGAGGCAGAGGCAAGTGGATGACTGTGAGTTCGAGGCCAGCGTGGTCTACAAAGGGAGTCCAGGACAGCCAAGGCTAAACAGAGATACCCTGTCTTGAAAAACAAAAAAAAAAACAAAAAAAAAAAAAAGAAAGAAAGAAAGAAAGAAAGAAAGAAAGAAAGAAAAACCTTGTTAATGAGGGAGGGAGGGGAAGAAAAGAAAGAAAAAAGAAAGAAAATAATGCTACTTAGACAATCAACCAAGGATTAGTATCTATATGTGTAAGGATATAAATATTACGCTTGGACAAAGAAGTCTTTTCTGAAGTTTTTTTGTGCAACCATAGAAGAAAGAGACCATGCTTTATTGAGTGTTCACAAGATTACCTGATCTCTTCATTTCTTACATAAGATTTGATTCAACTACCCATTACAGGAAGTGTAGAAATTTTAAACCTTTTCTCCAGACAGTCTCCATATTTTTGAGACTGAGGAAGAAACCAGCTTCCTGCATCCTCACAGCCTCTTCCACGATGCTTCAAACTAACTGGTCTGTCCTTTTTCTGCCTCAATTGCTCGTTTAATACAGTCACTTCAGGAGCTACCCCAAGCCTCGAGAGCGGACCCTTCTTCTCAACAGTGATCAAGCTTTTGAGATGAGCAGCGAAAGTTTGCCTGGAGATTCCCAAGGTGTTAACAGGGCAGTTGTCAGTCATTTCCAGCCATGGAGCGTTTATTCTGTAGACACGCCAGCCTCTAACCATCATAACGGCTGCAGTTTCCTATCTAGCGGGCCGTACACCACCTGCTCATGGAAGCCCAACAATTTCTTAACGCTCATCACATCACTCCCTCTCCATCTCCTTGCCTCATTCCATCACTTGCCTCAGTGCCTGCTGTTCAAACCACAGCTGATGTAGAAATCACTGAGCCAGCTATTAACATATTTTCCCTGCCCCATATTTAAAAGAAACAGAAGAGAGTCCAGGATTTGCAATAAGTAATGGCTATCAATTATTTTTAATCAATCTATCATATAACTAGCAAGGTTAATTTAAGTCATAATACATTTTGTGTATATTATATATAATATATTTTCCATTGTTGAAATCTCCATTTTAGGCACAACTGGTCGTTATATAATAAAACCTTTTTGGTTTGGATTTTTTTATTTTTAAGCCATTATATGAACGTGTATATCACTGATCTCTTGCTTCCTTTCACTCTGAGCAGTTTACTTCAATGCTACCATCTGCTCTTCTCCAGTAAACAGCTAGGGAAGAGGGGAAGTGGTGACCCACATGGTCTCCTAGGCATGCCTGTGATTGACATGTTTCCTAAGCCACATTGTCTTCTCACAACAGTGTCCTCTAGTTTTGTGATTTCCTCATCTCCAACACTACTGAATAATATTCTCAAAACAAATAATACACCATAGATTAAAAAAGCAAGCCACACAATGTTTAGCATAAATTCAAAACCATGAGCAGAATAACTGTGAGAATAGAGCTTAAGGTACCTTCTTGTGATAAAAAACAGAGTTTTACTGCAGACAATGACATTAAAATTAATGTTCTCATTCATTGAGTATATATCTGCTCTTTAAATAATTCTACTGTCTTGCCTTAGGCTGCCATATTTAACAACTGGGAATCGGCGGCTAGCAAACCTCATACTGTAACAATTTCCCTCCGCAGTTCACAGTTCCCTAGGACTTCCCAAGCTTTTTTCACTATAATGATGTTTACAAATCGTGACATAGTAAGTTGGTTGGCAGCTCCAAGCAAGATGGATTTCTCCCTATGAGATTTAAATTTGTTCCCGTTACATGATTGTAACACCATCCATGTAGTTAGAGAGAGAGGGGCACAGCTTAACAAGGTCTGCAGGAGTTCTGTCTGACAAAACAAAGCATACGTCTCTGTCTCCTCATTTCAAAGCTGCCAGTGTGTCCATAAACACAACCTACCCAATACTGGGTTTGAGGAAAAAAATAGGAAAAATTATCTAAAATGTCAGTACCCTGGTTTGAAATATCTTGGTTGTCTAACTTCTAGTCAGGAAAGAAGCGTGTTTAGAAGTTATGCCCCTGGTAGGATTCAAACTTTCCATTCTTAGCTGAAAGGTAGATGTGGGGGAAAAGAAAAAGAAGTTTACTTACTTTTTCAAACAAGTTGCCTTTCCTTGTCTCTTTTCTCAGCAGGTATCTCATCCAGAAAAACAGCAGCTGGAGGCTGGTGTACTACCTGTACACCAAATCAATACATCAGTTTGTCTCTTGTGAAAGCTTTACCTGAAATTAGATGTAGCTGCTACAGGACGAGAACCATCTCCATGGCTTCAAGAAACACTTGTTACTGATGTTTTCATCCTAAAAAGAGCAATACACTTATAAATAAATTCTATAATTTAGAAACAAATATTTTGTCTTTTTTAAATGCATAATTGGGGCTGGGAATGTACCAGCAAGGTAGCGCCCTTGCATACACATGTGGTGGATTAAAAACCCAGCAGATCAAATTAAATATATACAACTTTAAAATATGTCTGTTCTGAAAAGGCTGTCCACAAGATCACCCCTGCTGTATGACACTGTGGAAAATGCAAAGCAGTGAGGAAAGTGAAAGCACTGGTGGCCAGCAATGTAAGGCGAGATAGATTGGTGTGCAGGAATTTGGGTGATAGACCTTACCAGACTAGACATTAGACAGATTACCTACAAGACAGACAGATAGGCAGAAAGGCCAGTGCTAGGTAATAAAGTGGGTGGATGGCCAAGGTGCCCGGCTCTTTCTCACCTTTCTGAGCTGAGACAAAGGCCTGGCAACGTAATAGACAAAGGCCACATAGGTTGTTTTGTGTTTTGTGTTTTGTTTTGTTTGTTTCCCACCTGTAGAAGTCCTGATGATAGGCTAACTCAACCTGTCCTAGTCATGCCTCCTTACACAATAGTTGTAGGCCAGTGAACCGTACAATCTTTCTTAAAACGGATCAACCCTAAATTAGTGGAGGAAAACTCTTCCAAGACTTAAAAACAAACAAACCAACAAACAAACCAGTCCTCACAAAGAGAATGGGATTTTTGGCTTCCCAAGGCCCTTTCTCTTCTGTGGAGTGTTCTCTTTCTCAGTATGTTTGCTGTTTTATCACCTCAGTAAATACCTTCCTTCAACTGTGGATTCTGTCTGTCAATATTCATGGTGAATATGGGCCATAGTGCATTTTTAAAACCCAGAGATCGAATACCAAAAGTGAGTTCTAGTCTAGACTGTAGACTTTGGGTGACAACAAACAGGAATGTCAATTCATGTCTTGTAACACAGGTTGCACTCACATGAGGGTGGTTTGATAACGGCAGAAGTTGTGTGTGAGGGAGGAAGTCGACGGAGATTCGTAGTAATTTCTGCACAATTTTGCTGTGACTCTTAAACTGCTCTAAAAAAATATCTATTTTAAAATATAGTCAGCAGCTGAGATAACAAAAGAGAACAATGGCACTTAACAAGCCTTAGCAACAGGGAACCCGAAGTTACGGCATGTGTTTTTAGAAAGCAATGACATCAGCAGCGAGGTTTAGCCTCAGAGGGAGATTCTTGTACAAAAATCTAGAACAGAACATCTGTTGAACCAAAAAAAAATGCAAGTTTTCTTATTGAGCATCACACATGATCCACTGTCCGTGTTTTGTAGCAGTCACAGAGGGTGCGATGGAATGAGCCTTCTTGCTCCGTGCCACGGAAACAGCACCTCCGAGGAGACTTCCTTGGCTGAAAATAGAACTCTGAAGTTCCAGTTTGAGCTAGTCTTTTCTTCAGTGCCGTTGAGTCATTTCCTCTCTCTAACCTTCTTCCGAGAAGGGTCTTCTGAGAAACCTAAACTTTGAAAGTTACAGAATATTTGGAGTTACGGGTTTTCTGAGTGTTTCAGAATCTGACCGAGTGCACATGAGAACTGGGAAAGAGCATCAATCCTATTTGAGTCATTATGGCAGAACCCTACATATTCGTGTTTACTTCCTTACCATGCAAAAAAGTATTTTCACAACACCCTTCATATAGGCATGAACTACTATCTCCAATGTGAGGAGCAAAGAAAAAAAGGTTTAATAAAAGCTCACAAAAGGCCTCTAAGCCTGATGGAGGACCACAGTGAGCAATACAATTTAACACCATGTATATAAAGACATGGACATTCTTTTCTATACAGTGAAATAAAATTCCATGTATTATCTATGTGGTTATTTTCCTTACAAAATTAGTCTGGTTCACAGAAATTATTTGTTCCTGAATCCATGTTATCTTCCTTATTATTCTGCACTACATCCTCTAAAATCACTAAATAAAACCTTTAAACTGTGTGTGCATGTATGCGTACACATGCATACACACACAGAGACACACAAAACAAACAAACCCTAAAAAAAAAAAAAACCCTAGTGTTCTCACATGGTGTGCAGACAGCACTAGAATTTCCTATATTTGCATGTAAAGGCCTTTTGGGTCAGTAAGGAATGGAAGTAAGTTTAGAAGGCATCAACATGAAATAATTATGGAGCAAACCAGATAAGTACTCACTAAATCTCCTAGGATGCAGAAGTATTTGGAGTTTACCAGTGGTTTTAAAATGTTTAATTTGGACTTGGGAGATGGCTTCTTGGATAAAATGATTGCTGCACAAGCATGCAGGCCAGAGGTCAAATCCTCAGAACTCACATAAATGTTTGGTGGGCATGGCGGTCTGCCTGACTTTTGGGTCTCAAAAGACGGAGACTTGTGGTCCTATGGGCGAGCTAGCAAGCTAGGCTAGCCCTGTTGGTGAGCTCTGGGATAAGCTGAGAGACCCTGTCATGATGAATAAGGCGGAGAGCCATCCAGATTACTTCAACTACAGGCCTCCATGCATGCTATACCTGTGCTCAGGTACACAAACACATGTATGCAAACATGCATGCACACCACCCCGCACACACACACATGAAAAAGGAGAGAAAGATTTGACTCAAGTTAAGTGAAGATGCCTGAAAGTTCAAAATTGGGGTAAATGTCGCAAAATGAATGAGGAATGTGACTGAATGAAGAAGAAGCGTCCATATGAAAGTCAAACTAAAAACTGGTCAGAGCTAATATATAGAAAACAAGGCCAGGTTCCATTTTAATTAAAATTGCTCTCAAAATTTCTACCTATTATACATAGGTAGAAGAATGAAGCATTCAACAGAGCCAACTAACCAGGACCCAGAGGGGCTTCCTGAGACGGAAGCACCAATCACGGACCACGCATGAACTGGACCCAGGTCCCCAACACAGCTGTAGACGATGGATCGCTCAGGCTTCGTCTAAGGCCTCTAATAATAGGCTGTCTCTGGCATGGGCTCTGTGGTCTGCTTTTTGATCACTTCCCTCTGGTGGGACTGCCTTGCCAGGCCACAGGGCAAGAAAACACACTCCGTCCTGATGCGGCTTGATGAGCTGGGGTGGATGGGAGGGGAGAGGCCTCCCCTTTTCTGAGGAAGAGGGGAGGAGGGAGGGGGAGAAGAAAGGGGTGGAACTTGGAGGACAGGAGGATGGGCCTGCAACCACCACGATGTAAAGGGAATAAACAAAATTTAAAGATTAAAAAAGAAGAATGAAGCCTTTAAAATGCTTCTCTCTCTCTCTCTCTCTCTCTCTCTCTCTCTCTCTCTCTCTATATATATATATATATATATATATATATATATATATGTTTTTTTCCTTAATTAAGTGAATCTTTTGAAAAGAACATCTTTACACATGTTTACAAATATCTTCTCTGGAATTTACAAAAATACAAAAGAGCCCGTTATCTTATAGTCTTGCTTAAAGCATACAGAATACATATCTATGTAGTTTATTTTCTCTGTCTACAGTTGGCCCAGCTTTAAACATAAGACATAAACGCCAATGCCGCTCAGCCCTGTAAAGACCATGCCTAAAATAAAAGCATGTATACTTCAGTTTACTCAGTCCTTTTCAGAAAAATAAATAATAGAAACTGATTATGCTTATCTGAGGACAGGAACCCTGGCAAGTGTGGGACGATGGATTGATGATCCCGGGCCCCTTTCTGTCTTCTAACATGATGATGGATGGCGGCGCTAAGCCACAAATCAAAGAGATATAATACAATTTTCAGTATGTTTCCAAGTTACTTATCCCATTCTTTAAATCCTAAACACGACAGAACATTTATTCTTTTATGAAATTATGTTCACAGCAAATTTCCTAAAGAAAAATAAAAGAGAACTTCACCAGTTCGCCTTACTTGGGGGCGGGGGGGATGGGTCTTTGCTGACGTAGCCTCTCCCATTCTGGATTCAGTGCCCCAAACCAAAGTAAGATGCACCGTTGTTTTATTCTGTGATAGACAATAAAGCTGGAGGATTCAACTGGGTTATAACCCCTTGCTGGATACCTCTAATGCTGGCCCAAATGATCAGAGCGGAGTTGTGCTCTCCTGATGTATTCCCACGACACCAGACACCAGTGCCACTTCAGGTTTCTGTATTAGGCAATGCATGTGTTTGCTTAAAGGATGGACTCAGCTCTGTGGAGGTCTTCAAGGGAATTTGATCTCTAGTGCTAAACACATCTAATTCAATGCCTTATTTCTATATGTCCTCATCTGCTGAGGGATGGGTGATTGATAGTTCATCAGTAGATGACATGAAACTTAAGTGACAGAGGCTGCTCAGTGTAATGTGCTTCCTAACAACAACCATTTCAAAAAGCACAAAAATCATCAGAGAAAACCTACATGTAGTGTTAAAGGGGAAAGCCCCCAAGTTTCACTTCTACAAGCCCTTCTGCTCACAGCCCTGTTGGTATCTGATCTCCTGTATTCTCCCTTTCCTATCAACGTTTACATCTCAGACCAGTTACTTAGGATATTGTGCTTAGCTTGGGTAAAGCTTTATTCCTAATGCTTTCTTTAATTAAAGGCATAGGAGTGCGTTCTGATAACTCAGAAAAATAAGGCAGCCCTGAATCAAGCTTTTAGGGGAGGTAACATGTGATAAACTTTCCAAATACAAAACGCATTTGCTTCTTTTCCAGAAAATAACATATTGTGTTTTTAATCTTCATCATCATAAGCTGTGTCAAAAGTCTTCCCAAAAATACTTAAAAATTACAAGGTGGACCTAGAACTGGTGCAGACTGAGACTCTCTATGTTGCCCACTTACTCACAAATAGGAAACGCTCTAAAAGTAGAGCAAAGATCACAAGATTGTGAGTCAAAGAGGTAGGTTAGAGCTCTGGCCCCACAGGTTATTAACTGCCCGTCCTCTTAAGCAAGTGACTTAATCCCTAAGAAAGGGTAAAGACACAATACCTACATCTCAGGGTTGTGAAGATCAGATGGAGTGGTGCTTACAAAAGCGGTTTATACCCTGCCCTGGACTAAACACTGGGTGTTTAGATGGGCTGCGGGAGACACTTGCTGAAGAAAAGAGACTCTTACGTGCCAGTAGGCTCCCAGCAGGGACTCCCTGCAGGCGCCTTTTGAAGGCTGATAAGCATCTCCAACAGCTGCGTTAGAGACTACAGGGACCAGGCTAGAGGGCAAGGGTCATGCCCTTTGACCCTTTGCTCTCAGCTCAAAGGACATCTGCCAAAGATCCCCTGGAGGGAAATAGAAGTCTAAGGACTGAGGCACAGAGAGCATTTTTAAGGGCTTCTAACATGCAGCATGCTGTTTCAAGCCCGTTTCTTTGCCTACATAGTGTTCCTTCTCTGTATCCCATCTCCAGCTTATAATATTCTGCCCAAGTGTTACCACGTGTGCAAGTTTGTCTGGCTTCTACACAATGCTTGCGATCCACGCGTTCTTAGCAACCTGTCACCCACAGCTCCTTCCCCTCATACTGAATCTCTTAAGGCAAAGGGTCATGTGACTTTCATCCCACTTCTCTAAAGTTAATTGTATTCTGCTGCTCTGCTTCCACAAGTGCTAAAGGGACATTTTTGTTGTTCCAGGAGGTCCTTAACTCAGCTACATTTGCATTTGTTTGGGTGCTTTTAAAATTCTTATCTGCAGCTCGGATTCAACAGTTTTAAATTAAGGCCTTAAGGACCACACATAAAAAAAAATTTTTTAGGTGATAACAGTTTTTAAACACCCTGATCATTCTAACACAGGGAATGGCATTTAAAACCACTGAATTCCACCACTGTGATCGATGATCCTGTTAGGTTTACCATACAACAACAATAACTTTATAAACACACCTACACACACACACACACACACACACACACACACACACACGAGGGGGGGGAGCGAGACAGACAGAGAGAGAGAGAGAGAGAGAGAGAGAGAGAGAGAGAGAGAAGACAGAGAGAGAGAAAGAGAGAGAGAGAACACAGAGAGAGGTGCCTTCTTAACATGGTTTAACATAATAGTCTTTTTTTTTTTTTTTTTTTTTACTTCAGTATGTTATTTCCACTTGTGGCTGTCTTTCCCTATGCATTAAATACTCATTTCATAATAAGAGTCTGCTTCTGATTTTAAAAATTCTCCAGAGCTTCCTACTGGAGATTCCAAGCACACACAGCCACTGCTGCTATGAGGGTTATGCACACTAGTCAGTCACAAGCAAGACTCAGAAATTCTTTTTCGAAAATAGCTGCATAAATATTAGAGGGGAGATTTGTAGCTACGTGTCTCTTCAGAGAAGACTCTTAGCAGCTGCTGGCTGGCCTTCTGCTGAGCTTCCAGCTCAGGCATTTTTATGGAAGAGTGGGGAGATGGTTCAATGCAGCTGATAAGCAAGCTGGCAAACACAGAAGCTACTGAGGAAAGGCTGGGGGGGGGCAGGGGGGGCACCTCTGGCCCCAGAGGTAATTTCCACCCACCACATTGCTTTTGAAAACAGACAAATAGCTGGGCTGTGGCATTTAGTAAACTGAGTTTAGAAAAAATAAACCTGGCACATGTCAACCAAAATAAATAACATCCTTTTGGGATAGTTGTTTTCACTGGAGGCTGTAAGCATTTTTTTTTTTAATGACTGCTACTATAAACTAAAGTTATGGGTCTCTGAAACTAAAAGAAAATGTTTCAAAAGTATGAAAAAATGTGTGGAAAACTGATCTACATCTTGAAAACAGGCAGGAGATCCATGGTTCACACTCTGGTTAAAAATTAGGGAAAGACAAGAAAATATGATTATATAGCCAAAACAATTTTGACTCTAATTTTAAATTAGTACCAAAGCCAATTACTAAAATATGTTTCTGAAAGTTTTACACAATAGAAAACAAGATCAAATCTTACGCAGTCTAAGCTTGAGGATATTAGTGTGGCTGTTTTCATCCGAACAATATCAGGCAAGCTACATCTCAGCTATGCTTTAAAAATGTAGAAAAAAGAAATCAGTAGCTTAGCAGACAGCTTATAAAGCTACTTTGCATAGTTACATAATTTCAAAATTACAACAATTTAAACAAACCTCTACAAAAAAAAAAAAAAAAAGACACAACATCCTCGGGTTGCTTGAGGGTTAGCCAGTGCAACATATGGCTGCTGGCTCTTCTCCCTGCCCTGTTACCAACTTAGATTTTTCTGTAATGTTTAAAATGGTTCTCCATTGAGAGTGAAAAGAAAAGTGGGGGGGGGGGGAAAGGAAATATTCAGCGTTGCAAGATAAATGAACTACTTTTATAGAAAGCAGAAAGTTCCTGGTGTGAGAAAAACAAGCCTTGTATGTGGTTGGGGAACTACTATTTCCCACCCATGGTGTGTGGCTACGGAATGCCCAGAGCACGCACAGGGTGTAAATAGTGGAGGACAGGAGTTGAGATGCAACGAAAGCCATTGTCAGTCTTTGAATGTGATCCAATCTTGGGCAAAATGAAAAGGCGTTCAAAGTTCGTCTCCCATCCGTAATTAACCCTCCTGTTACCTAATGACCCTTATTAAGGTATTAGCTAATAATATTTAAGGAACACAAGTGAACTGACCCCCAAAAAGATGAGGTTACAAATTAGTTGAGGATAAAAATGTTTCATTTCCTTCAGGATAAACTCCTTAGAGGACATGAGAGCTTGAAGTTGGTTGTTTCCTTCTCTCAGTGAGTCAGAACCGAAAGATATATTTATAATTCTCATGGGCTTCTTGTTGAAAAGTGCTCTGAGAGCCCTGCTATGCATTCTAACCCTAGGAGCTGCAGTTGAACCAGAGTACTCCTTGTCACTACCTTAATTCCTGCCAGGCCTCTGGCCACCATTTCTACTCAATGGCATTTGTTAAAACATCAAAAGGGAACACTTTGCTCAGACCCAACAGAACCAGTGCTTATATTAGGGTGGTCGTGAAAGGGAACAGAAAGAGAGGTTTAGATCATCCTCAAACCCATCATGGGACAGTGGTGACTTACACCTGAGGAGCAAGGAGGGAATCAGAGGATGGAAAATTACAAGGAGAAAACATCAGGTGCAGGGAGGCGCTGAACACTAATCTGGCAGCATTCTTGCCTAAGACATCTCAGAGCCATCAGGCGTCCCTGGGGTACTGAGCAGCAGATAGAAAGGATGAGGAATCCTGACCAGGTAGCAAGGACCAGATGTGGGAGGCAGGAAGGCAGGGAGAATCTTGCTAAACTGCATTCTTTAAACTTGATTATGGGTAAGTAGGTTTGTGCGTGGGACTGAGAGAATTTCAGGTGTCAGGTAAAAGTTTGCTTATGAAGGGAATTATTTCCCTCACATGGCAGTGACGACTAAACAAGGAGAAAAATGGAGTTATTTAAGGAAGAGTTATTGGGTTCTGGCCTTGAATAACCAGGACAGTCTTTCACTCTACAATAACAGCAACATTTATTGTAGTTAAAAGTGTACATGGTTGTTACCTCAATTTGGGGGATTGTACATTTGTATTTGAGATGTCTTACTGTTGCACACATTAAGGAAGTATAGAATATGAATTATGGAAGAACAGAAGTAAAAAGGGAGCCCAGACCTTTGTAGAACCACGTTTTGGTAATAGAGTTTCAAATAACCACTGCTCTCTCCGCAGCTTTCTGTCCGACTTTGACTCAGTATCTGTCCTTCTTCTCTAAGTACTCTGGATGTTTTCCTTAACTTCAAAAAAGTGGAGAGGATAAATAAAGCATACAATTAAAAACAGCCTCGTTGTAAAATTTCAAGGCTTGCATTTGAAAATGACACTATGAACATTACCACATTTTATCTGCCCTTCCCCTTCCTATTTTCATCTAGAAAATCAGAACTTACATTTCTTGATATAAAAGCATATTGATGTCATAAATAAAGCCATATATTTATCCTCCCAAAGCCATATCTTCTCTTATTTTTCTAATAGAATATTGCTAACAGCAATACTACCCTAAAGAAATGCATTTAAATTTATTCCTTGGAACTAAATAAAAATAAAACTTATTTATGGAACTTGAGACTCCATGAAGCAATAAAATGAGAGAATTCCATTAATTTCTGGTTCAAAGACATATTTTATTGTGACATATCATAAATATTCATGTAACAATGGTGGTACAAATACTAACAATAAGTGTCTTCTAACTGCACATGCTGGAAACTCTAAGAAAAGCATCACAAAATGAGCTAAAGATGTTGCTGGCACCATCTTAGCTCCCTCTAGGTACCTGCAGAGAGGTCTTTCAAATTTTCATGCCTTCAGTTCCATGAGTGAGTGCTGGCTTCACAGACACTAATTTATAAGACATAGACATAAACATAAACAGCTCCTGATTCCCTTTCTTGTCTTAAAACAAAACAAAACACAAAGCAAACAAAAAACTCCACTCTTACTTAACACTATGATCCATTCCCATGGGGACTATATTTATGAACCATTTTTCTAACATACAAAAGATAAATACATTAATAACACCGTTGAAGAAAAATACTTGTTATATATAAACAAAGGTAAATATGTAAAATGACCTCAGAAACTTTCATTTACTATATGCTTTCATTTTATGAAAAATAATATTAGGGTCTTGTAGGATGGCTCTGTAGGTAAAGGTGTTTGCAACAAATCCTAATGGCCTGACCTCAATTCCTGAGGTTCATTTGGAGGAAGAGAGACCTGACACCACTATTAGGTTGGCCTCTGACCTCCATACATGTGCTATGACATGCAACCTTTCCCTCAAAAGAAAAAAAAAGTAAATATAACATGAAATCTTTTTTTTCTTTCTTTCTTTTCTTTTCTTTTTTTCTTTTTTCTTTTTTTTTTTTTTTGATAAAGAGTTTGTCTGTGTAGCCTTGGCTGTCCTAGACTCACATTTATAGGCCAGGCTGGCCTCAGGCTCACAGAGATCCAAACCTGCCTGCCTCTGCCTCTATGAGTTCTGGGATTAACGTGTATGCACCATTGTGCCCAGCTAAGAAACTTTAAAAGTATTATTCGGGCTTTTTCCTTGACTTTTCTCTAGTCTTTCTTGGATGCCACTGATAACCACAAGCATGTCTCCTCTTCCCTCTACGTCACCACATCTCAGATTTAGCAGTATATCTATTCCCAGCTCCCATGAGCTTAACAAGAAATGTTTAATCTATCCAGTTGTCTACACCATACAGGCTTTGATATACTTTTTCCTATAATGCCTCTTAATTTGCTGAATTTTTTTCTCACTGAGTCTCTCCATTTCTACAGTACTGGGGACTTTATTTTTTTAATTTGAAAAATTTTTAATTTTATTAATTTATTCAGATTACAACTTAATTGTTGTCCTATCACTTGTATCCTCCCGTTCTTCCCTCCCTCCCACTTTCAGCCTAGTCTCCTCCCCTTCTATATGGTCATAGGCTATCAAGTCTCATCTTGGTAGCCTGCTTAGTCTTTCTTTGAGTAGCATCAGGCCTCCCCACCATGGAGAGATGGTCAAATATGGGGCACCTGAGTTCATATCAGAGTCAGTCCCCGCTCTCCACATAACTGAGGAGAATGTCCCGTCCATTGGGTACATCACAGTAGGGGTTTGATGTTTACTACTTCCTTGGTTAGTGCAATAGTTTAAGCAGAGAACCATGGGCCCCGATCCACCCATCAAGATGTTCTTCTTGTAGGTTTCTAGGACCCTCCGGGTCCTTCTATTTCCCCATCTCCTATATTTCCCTTACCTAGAGTCTCAGTGGGATGTCATCACATCTAGCCCAATCTCCTGGTAAGTGAAAACTTTTGTGAGACATGTCTTTTAGGCTAGTGCCCAGATATAAGTGATTATATACCATATGAGTCTTTCTGCTTCTGGGTTAACTCACTCATTATAATCATTTCTAGTTCCATCCATTTGTCCACAAATTTAGGGACTTCCTTGTTTTTAATAGATGAGTAGTATTCCATAGTGTAAATGTACCACAGTTTCTTTATCCAGTGAATTTTATTTTAAAACATCAGACTCAGATCCACTGCTCCTAATTGCTGGCTGTGTTAGTTAGCTGTCACTAACTTCCCAGCTCTTGTCTGAGGAGTGTCTATCCGCAGTCGATGGTGATTAACACAGAGACCCACAACTGGCCAATGCAAGCAATAAGAGACTGCAGAGACCTCAGCCAGAAAGGGAGAGCATAGACTGCACCCCCACCCAAGGCTCAGCGATCTCGGAAGAGAGGACCGAAAGAACGTAAGAACAAAAGTTTGTGGTTGACGCCAAGGAAGCATCCTCTGAAACCAGCATAGTTGACCTGTACCATTCTTCACTTTTAAGCATGAGACCTAGTTTGCAATACTATTCTGTCTTCATAATTCTGAGACTTGGGCACTAGATGCTCATTTAAGCCGATAGAACTTAGTGTCACTATAATATAGTAATTGTTGCTATAATAAAGGGAAGTTTGCCATACTGATCCTTAAGGGAATACAGTTACTACAGCACCCTACTTCTCACTCAGCTGAACTAATTAGAAAGGCCTTGTACTTGTCCACCCCAAATCTGCACCTTCAAAGCACACTGTCAGACCTACCTACTCTTTTCCCTAAAGCATATTGGAAGGTTTCAATGTAACCACCGACTGGCTGGTGGGTCTAGCTTCTGCCTCTGAACATTTTGTTTTCACTTAAATCACTATCCGTATCATAGCTTAAATCTTACTTCATATTAGGCTTCATAATGATATTGTCTGTCTGAAATTCTTACTGAACTCTCAAGTAACATGGACACTGGCAGAGGACAAGCAACTCCTAGCTCAGAGGCAGAGCTCAGTTTACTAGTGACCGAACAAACTTTAATCTCTGCCAAATGCTAGTGCAACTCCTAATTTCCAGTAATCATAAGACAATGTGCGGAAGGTCAGGAACTGCACATGAGATGGCTCGCAGTAAAGATGAGCAAACCTCGCCCTTGGGAAATTCCTGTGTATTGAAGTGGGCCATAGCATTCCTCTCTTCCTTCCTTCTTCGTTTTTTATCTTTTCTTCCTTCCTTCCTGTCATAGCTTTTGTACTGCGAACAATTAAGTCCAAGGCATCACTTATTCTCTACAAGCTCCTTACCACTGAACGTCAGCTCCTTTCCTCCCTTTTATTTTGAAACACAGTTTCACTAAATTTTGCAGGCTAACACTGAACTCATTTTGTAGCCAGGACAAGCCTTGAACTTGCAAAATTTGCACTTCAAACTCCCTAAATTGTTCACTTTATACTTTCTTCCCTTTGTACAGTTCTTTTCCACCTATCAGAGACTTCTGCAAAGTTTTCAAAGATGTCCACTGATTCAAATTTTTCTCAAAGGATACTGATCTGCCCAGTAATTGGTGTAAAGGGTCAGGCAAGACATCTGTGACACATATTCCTGTTGACACACAGAAATTCATAGTGGTACTGTATTTCCTCATTTGGCGCATTAGCCTGAAGACACAGCACATTTTCCTTGGCTTCTGGAGAAAGCGGTTGTACATTCACCAGCGCACCCCCTTCCAAATATCCCCAGTCCACTAACCACACTCAGCACTTAGAAGCACTCAAGGTCATTATGGGGGGTAATCCGAAGTAACGAGTCTCTGCCTCTTATTATTTGTTCATTATTTTATTGACCTGCACATTAATCCACCAATAGCTACAGCTGGCATTTGTGATAGTTGGTCTTGGTTGTCAAGTAGACTGGATTAACATATCTAAGCCCAGTTGAACACAAAAGCCTATCTGTGGGGGCATTTTCAGAGATGACTGACATGGGCAACAGTGACTAGGGAGAACAAAAAAAAAAGTGTCCTCAATGTGGGCAGCATTTTCTTACTTCCACCCAGATGAAAAAGACATCTGAGATAAAAAACAATGCCTGCAGGCACACAAGCCTTTCCTGCAGAGCAAGCTTACTTCCTGCTACTCCCGCTGCTGCTGTTCCTGCTGTTGCAGGGGCCACCACCACTGCTTCCATCCCCCACTGACATCAGACACCGCAGCTGCTTAATGCCTTTAGCTTAGACTCCATAGTAGTAACTATGGGCTCTTCCAGGCTTACAGTGATGAATTGGTTCTACTGAGCTTAGATGTGTGTGTGTGTGTGTGTGTGTGTGTGTGTGTGTGTGTGTGTGTGTGTGTCTGTGTCTGTGTGTGTCTGTGTGTGTGTGTGTACACATATAATGTGACTTCAGTTCTCCTACATAACCTTCCCTAGTGCAGCATCCTTAACAACTTGGCTGTGCATTATAGACAAAATAGAAGCTTGAAGCCAAAGCAAGGTTAAAAATCAGGGCATCAATGTCCTACAGCAGATAAGTTTGGAATATGCATACCAAATGTGAAAAAAAAAAAAGGGTGAAAAGTTCACTAGCTTTTCACAGAGTAAGAACAGGGTCAGAACCCTGGGCACTGCAATGTTGGCTCCGGGTCAGGGCTTGTCACTGTAATTAGACACACTATGCAGAACAGATAAGCAGTAGACATAGAAAGCATATTAGTAGTTGCCCAGGTTTGTGGGAAGGAGAGAATAGGAAGAGATTAGTTAATGGGTCGTTTCTCTTTGGAATTAAAAACAAAAACATCTTGGTACTGGGTAATGATGATAGCATTTGTAAAAATGCCTAGGGGCCAGCAAGTTGTGCATTTTATTTTATTTGACTTCTTTATTTCAATGTTTTGAGACACGCTCATTCAGGCTTCGGACCCTATGTCCCTGAGGATGCTTTTGAATCCCTGGTCGTCTATCTACACCTCCAACGTCTGGGATTTCCATGTGTTCCAGCACAGGTGCCTAATCCACAGCTGGCTAAAATGCAGACAACTGACTGTGTAACGCCCACACGCAACTGATATTTCTACGACACAACTCCCACACCTAAGACTAGTGAAACATCTCTGAAGACGGGACAGAATTGTGTGAGCCGGTGGACCAGCGTGTCACCTACAAGACAGTGTCTGCTATGTGTGACAGCAAGTTGCCCTTGTGAAATCTTAACACTATGATCATCTAAACAAGGCCTACACAATGACAACACCAGTTGACACCCCCAATGTGGATGGAGAGCTACGAGCAGTTAATGGCTACTAAGAAAGGGACAATCAGACCTTTCTCCAGGGATGAGACGCGAGAGGTTACCCAGTCCCAGGTAACTCACTAAACACACACACATTTTAGCAGCGCTACACGGACTCAGCAGGTGACACACACACACCTAAGAAGAGGTCGTGACTCTGAGAAGGAATGAGCAGAGTACAGGAAGAGCTGTAGGTAGAAGATATAGAAATGACGATGTAAATATAATACTCAGGTATGAGATCCCAAAATATAATAAAATAATGTTTTAAGAATAAAAAAAAAACCAAAATGGTTAGCAGAGTTAATTCTGTTACATGTAATTTAATAATACCTAATTGACAGGTAAGTTTTGAACTGGGGACATTGAGCTGATTCTGGCAATGATGCAGGAAGGAGGTGGATCACAAAGAAATAAGTACAAGTTTATATAAAAGGAAGGGTGAGCAAAGTGTATAAGTTAAATAACAGCTAAAATTACTGCTGGGCTTCTATGTGCTGTTTTAATTCTAAAATAATCACTATAATTTAATATCTGAGGATGTAGCTAATTGACAGAACACTTTCCTGGCTTGCGTGAGGCCCCAAGTGCAAAGCCCTAGCACTATAAAATAACATATAAAATAAGTAACACCACAGGCAAAGAGCTTCTGGGTATAAGCAGTCAATAGAACTAGCAAAATGTTCAAGTCAGCCATCAGATCAAAACACTCTGTCTTAAATTTTCCTGTGTTTAATACTTCAGTTTACTATAGGAAGGAATTAAAAAAAAAATACAGAATTACACAGGTGCCTTCAATGACTTGAACCCTATACCCATGGGACAGTATTTGGGGGTTTATCCTCATTTTTACCTAGCATATATTATATGGCTCAGGGGCGTGGTCCATAGTGAATTTAAAGGATCTCGTCTGATAAGATATTCTATCAATAACTTCAGCTATCAGTGGATAGTCCAACACGCAATGACATTATCTAACATGTGTTCATGCTGAGCACTTGTGGCTATCCTAGACATAGTAACCGAATTGACGTCCAGACAGAGGCTACAGGTACACAGAAGTGAGAAGTCCTTGCTCAGTAAGGATCACCTCCTTCCATGCTCCCATATAAAAAGCATCTAAGTTTTTTAGTTGATTCTGTCAAGATATGTTAACTCGGGGAAGCCATCGATGGATATTTTGGGTTTTCAGCCCATCTGTCAGTCTGAATGTGTTTCACTTAAGTGTATGAATTGAAACTAATGCTCTAAGAGTTGCTCAGTTGCCACTGATAACTTGGTCAACTAGCCCCATCCTCTATCCGGTTCTGGAGACCTGATCACAGGCTATGTCTTTCTAGAATGGTGACATCCTTGAAGGCATGGAGTAAGTCTCACTTTATGGTACCAGGGTCAAACACAGACTCAGTTATTATGCAATGAATACTTCTTAAGAATTGGCTGCAAATATGTGAGATCTTAATTCAGAAGTCTCTCACACTTAGAGTGTTGATTATAGTGGGCAAAAAAGGAGTGAAAGATAAACAAATGTTTCTTCCCATTGGTATGAAGAAAGAGGACACTGTTTCAGGGTCTATACATTCCCAGAGTGAGAAAGAAAGCAGCTTAAGGGAATGAGCACAGTTTATGGATTTTCTGAGAACATCTCCAAGCCAGTTTGTTTCATTTCCTTAGAGTTCTTCAATCAAATGTATACCTAGGGTCACTCGCATATTCCACTATGTGGGGGCCAGGGTGGAAGTGGAGATTCAGACACTGTGAAAACAGAAGTCTGAAGAGTGGACATCTGCAGCCGGACATTACTTACTGGGCATGACAGGTCCATTGCTCATGGGAACTCACAGGGCTGTGACAACATGCACATCTCCAGGAGATCAAACCAGCCAAAATCCCAGTAGAGATGTAGGGGCTCATGAGGTCTCAAGTCTTATCTGAGAAGCTGTTGGCAATAGATGACAAGGGTGAAGGGAGGGTGAGTTTTCCTCCAGGATGCAACACCTGAAAGGCCCGGTCATGCTCTAGCAGATGGCCTTGTACTTGCACACATGCAAACAGCATTGAGTGGACTGAGTGAGTCTTTATAAAAGAGAAGGAGACATATGAAGTTGAAAGGGGAAACCCATGGGAGGCAATAAGACAGGAACTGAAAGGGAGATGGTAGCAGGCAGACTTGATCAAACCATATGCTGCGCATGCCTGGACTTCTCCATAAGAAAAACCCGAAAATATAAACAACTTAGGCTTCCAGTTTTATGCGTAGCTGCTTGTAACGCCATAGCCAACACCCTCTCTGTCCCACCTTTGCCACACTAATCACCTATAATTAAAAAAAAAAAAAAATAGCTTGTTGGTTTGGACAGAGCGACATTCCAGATCTTGTGTTCTGTGACAGCGTCCCCCAAAGAAGAACGTGCCAGACAGACTTTTCAGGTCCTGGACATTTCTGGCCTCTTCCTGCTACTTTGTCCCATCCTTCCTCCATTCTGATCATAAGCTCAGTGAAATATGAGGACTTAAAGACCTCAACTGTCCTACAAACATGTATGTGTCAGGTTGTCACATGAGAGGATCTGATCCAAAAGCTAGGAAACTTGACTGATTAAAAAAGAAAGAAAGAAAACTGGCTTAGAAAGTATTACAAGATAACCATTTGAAAAACAAAGAAAGCCCCCCCCCAAAATGCATTATATACAGCCTATTTTTCTTAGTACTTTATTTTTGGAGGCAATCAGAAAAAAAAGAAAAATACTAACACTGAGCGCAATGACACCATGATTAATCCTTGCTCAGGTCTTCCTACGTGCTAAACATCATTTCATAAATATTTTGCATACATTAACATATTAATTTCCCCGTAACCTCCCAAGGTAGCAAATATTTGTATTCCCCATTATGGTCAAGGAAACACAGCAGAGTTTATCCAGGAAGGAGATGGTAGAGCGCAGGTTGGAGCTGAGGTAGATTCACTCCCACAGAAGACAGCTTTTCCAGGAGTTGTGTCAAAGCTGTCTGCTCTTTGGCACACTTCAGCCCTCATCTGTGTGAAGGTTGTGCTGTGTGTGACTTAATAGTATTAAAATACAGTAAAGCTTTAACTTTGTGAAATTTCCACAAATTTGAAAGCAGGAAATTCTCTCTCTCCACTTAAAAGGGGAACAGCTTACTAGATGTAAATTACTGAGGTCACTTGAAAGAAATTTCCTGTGTCTTCCCCAGTTTTGGGCCTCTACCATTTGGAAACTGGTACATAATGTCACCTCTGAATGGTCATTTTGAGATGACTCTTTTTAGTAATGTCAGATTTATCTGACTGGTTTAATACCCTTCATTTTAAAATGCTATTATCCTGAGTGCGTGCAGGGGACAGCACACTTAGTCAAAAGTGATAGATGAATTCATTATCTTCAGCCCGTTTTAATGGGCCATCTAGGAAGAAAATCACCGGTCAGTTTGGGCCATAGAATATTGCTACTTGAAGCCGCTTATTAAGGCAAATATGAAAATAGGTGGTGTTTCGGTTTCCTGTCAGACAACAAAGGTCACCTATCATGAGCTTGAGAAACATTCGACCTTATTTTCCATCGGCCCAAACAAACAAACAAACAAACCAAACAACAAAAAAATGTAGTGTTGAAAGTTTTACCCTTTTTCGTTGTAACTTGGATATTTCAGAACAGTGTGCATCACAAAGGGGGAAGGTGGTTTGTGGGATTTGGGATGTGCAAGGCTCTGCACAGAGAAATGGAGGTCCGTACCAATGTACTCCCTGGGTGCCACTTTCTGTAAGGGGGCTGCTGAGCAGTAAGGCTTCACCCTATCATTGAGAGCTGTGGGACATAACCTGGTGTACAGTGCAAGCAGGAAGGTCAGTGGGTACTACTCGATGGCTTCTACCCTCAGGCACTAGACACCAAAAGTATGGAATGTGCACAACAGAACTGTTATTCATGTCTTAACTTTTATGTTTCTTGGTTGAGAAATCCTAACTGCTTATCTCTTAAATTATTGGTTTTCCCTTGACTCATCAACGTGAACTTTTGCACTTTGACCTGATTCTGTGAACCTGCTGCTGCTGAATCCAATAATGGCAAACAGTATAAATTTCACTTTTGTTTGCTTCCGGCTGAGGACTCAATGCTGTGAGTTACCAGTCAAGTGAAGCTGACCTGACATTATATTAGCACGTCTACAAATGAAATAATCATGTGTGCTTTATTCTAAATACATATTCCATCAATTTTCATGCTGGCAAACTGCTGAATCGCACAATGTTTTTTGAGGCAATCAAAATTTGGGAGACAAATTAAATAGGGTGGTATGAGCCTGTAATACCAGCACTCAGGAGGCCCAAACATGGGGCTTGTAATGTCAGCCTCTGTTGTACATAGCAAGAGCCTATGCCAAATTAGGACGTGGGGGCATTAAGAAAATAAGCAGGTTGCAAAATTATTCTGGGGCTAGTATAGTATACCAAAATAGCCTAGAAAAATCTCCAACTATCTTCCTATCTACGGGTCACATTCAAGTGGGAGCAACAGCCCAAATTCTTAGGAAACACTAGCTGACTGCTCTTACTGCTGTTCAACACCCACCGTTCATCACGGTGACACCCTTAATTAGGAAGTGGCCGTTGTGGAACAGCGATACCCAAACAGGTGCTTGTCATGCAAGCCTGACAACCTGAATTCTACCCAAGGAACCCACCAGGGATGGACAGAGCCAACTCCCTGGATCAGTGCTCCGACCTGTCCATGTGTGCTGTGGCACATGCATGCCTGTACTTGTGCACACACATCATGCGCACACATGCACTATTTAAAAGCATTAATAGAGAATGATCATTGTGACTACGCTATACAGTCGTTAATCATAGCACTGAGTAGCAAGACTATTAATTAAAAATTAAATTAAAGATCAAGAACTTAAACCTATAACAGTAGTGCTCCGTAAAAGGGAAACATTTGGGGAAGCAGCCAGCCCAGCCACACCCCACTTCCTTGCTTTTCTCTGCAAGGATTTCAAGGCTCCGTATGTGAGAATGGGACTCCATGAAGGCTAAGATCCATGGTTTGTCCCAGCAACTTTAGCAATGAGTACAACTTATCTCAAAGTGCTAACCAGAAACTCTTCGGATGATCAGCTTTGTATTTTTGTCTTTAGAAACATATTTAGACTTCATCAGATTTATTCTCAAATAGTCAACAAACCATCAATTTGAAAGCTGTAAATGTTATATTTTAAAATATACTTCTTTCTCCTGTATACTTATACTACTGACTATATTTATTAGGTTCTCTATAATAAATTATTTTCTAAAGGAGCTAACTAGAGTAAGGCACATATTTTATTGGGCTTGAATGTTTTCTAAACAACTTTAATGGTAGCTATATGAAATAATAGTCTATTTTTTTCAGTGAAGCTAATTACCACAGGGAGGTAGTAGACTCACACAAGAAAGTGTTTTTAATAGCTAATTAAACTGACAAAGTAGCAAACACCTTCTGGCCACCTATGCTTATTCCCATTGAAAAAACTCAGCTCCCAGCATGAATCAAAGAAGCCTCTCCTTACAGGAACAGTGGTGAATGCAGACTCATGGCTTCCCAGACTGCAGAAAAAAAGAGCCAGATGTGTGATCAGCCCTGAACAAGTCACTTATACCACCCCCTCCAAGGCTCAGCAAGTATTGTGGAAGATGGAACAAAAAGTGTGTAGGAGCAGGAAGATGGTGGGGAACTATGAAAGCCATACCTCAACACAACTACAGTAATCACTAATGCATATCAACTGTAGTTACCTGCACTGGGTTCATAGAAGACCAACCCCATCCATAATCAGTCAAGGATTAGGGAAGAGTTCATGGGCCCTGCCCTTTTCCTTTGCACTATTGGCATTTGATATCCTGGGAAGGAGGAATCATTTTCTTTACTCATGTACCCTCTGTTGAGTGCCCCAAACTCAGCATCACACACACATGGCCCTGGTTTATCTTGGTGGATCACAAAACAAACTAAATAGACACAAATAGAAGGGAGGGATTTATAGGGATAGTAGGGAGATAAGGAGTGGAGTGTGTGCAAGAAGCAGAGATCCTTCCTGCTCAAACTATGGCACCAGCCAAGGACAATATAGGCAGTAAACTTCAAACCCCTACCCAGATCTAGCCAATGGACAGGACATTCCCTACCGTTGTGTGGAGAGTGGGGTCTGACTTTCACGTGAATTCTGGTGCCCCATTTTTGACTATGTCCCCTTGACGGGGAGGCCTGGTGGCACTCAGAGGAAGGATAGCAGGCTACCAAGAAGAGACTTGATCCCCTATGAGCATATACAGGGGGAGGAGGTCCCCCTCAGTCACAGTCATAGGGGAGGGGAGTAGGGAAAAGAGGGAGGGAAGGAGGAATGGGCTAACAATTGAGATGTAATATGAATAAATTAATAAAATATTAAAAATGAAACATCTGAATTATAAGAGAAAAAAGAAGCATGCATATGTGAAACTGTAAAATGATAATAATTACTAAACTAAATAAAACATTTCCTCTTATTATTTATTTGTATTGTATATAATATATAATATTTTAAATGTATACATATTCATTATATATGTATATATGCATGTGTGTATATATATATATATGTGTGTGTGTGCATGTGTGTGCGCACGCGCGCGCGTGTGTGTGTGTGTGTGTGTGTGTGTGTGTGTGTGTGTATGTGTGTGTGTGTCTACATGTACGTCTATCTGTTGCAACACTTGTGTGCATTGCCTGCCTACAGAGGGCCAGAGAAGAAGAAGGTATTAGATTCCATGTAACTGTTGTTACAGGTGATTATTAGCCACCATGTGAGTACTGAGAATTGAACTTGGATCCTCTGGAAGAACATCCATTACTCTTAAAATCTGATCCATCTTGCCAGCCCCCCAAAAAGACTTCTTGAAATCAGTGTAATATTTTCTGGGAACCAAGCTAAAAGGTTACTTCTTTGTTTAACAAGCAAGGTGTTACCAAGTAAAGAGTAATAACCGTTGCATTCTACTGTTGGATAAAGGTAGGAAACTGAATGAAGAAAGAGAATAATTTACCTTTTGTTCATCTGAAAATCATCCACTTACCAAATAATGCAAAGCATAGAAAATAATGAAATAAATTCCAAATTGCTTGAAAAACTGCAAGAAAAAAAAATTAATTCCTACAAGAATCCTTCCATCCCTTCCTATTTCCTCTAGTAATTAAAACTACTGTCTACAAATAGCAAATTCCTTAGGAATAATGAACAATATAAAAGTTTAAGGACATGAAAGTTTCAGTTTTCAAGCTCAGAGTTACATGGAAGTAATGAAATCAATCTTAGACCTTATTTCTAAAATGGATAGAATATTGTCCATAATAATCAAAAAGCCTTGCCATATTATAGCTTACTAAAATAAATTTCAACAGAAGCTAACAACAGTTTTAAACAGATGTAAGTTACTTCTACCATACCCTCTGTTTATGAATATGGGCAAAAAATGTTAGAGAAGGTTTTAAACAGCACAGATCACACAAGTCCATCTGCTTGTGTCATCTGCTACTCTCTGTGTGACACAGTATTGCTTATAAAAGGAAAATCACATTCACATAGCATTTATCCAAGTGAATTCTATAATTGAATTCTTAAAAGTTTTTTTTCTTTTTTCCTTTTAACTTACTAATTAAAACTGATATTTTAGTATGATTTCTTTTGTTTAAGAATAATGATATTTTTATTCACTAACCCAATTGAATATGTTCTCAAATTCATTTTTTCCCAACCACATTATATGTAAAACCACACTTCTTGAATTGGTCCTCTATTTTTTGTGGTTTTTAAGGTGAATGTTAATATTCAATAGTAGATTGATATTTAATATTTAATAGTAGATGTGATATAAATTAAGTGTCACATCTCTAATTTATATGGTTAGCTAGTTCTTTGCCCACTGATGGACCTCAGATCACACCTATTATCTACCTAAGCTTCATTGGAAGAGGCTCATCATGGGCACAAGTGGGAGCACAACTGTCCCTCAGTTCCTCCCAGCAGAGCACTGAGCACACTGGGAGCACTGGGCAGCAATCAGGTAGAGATGATTTTACTAGACATACCAGGCTTAAAGAAGCAAGTAGTTTGGATTTGTGTTTGATGAACCTTGTCAGAATGCTTAGCACCCATACAGGAAGTGCATTAGATGAAACTACAACATCTTCCTAGAAAGGGACCCTTTCTCCCACCTACTAAAAGCCAGGTCTACCTAAGCAAGGCTCCAGCAGGCTTCACAGTGTGCCTTGAAGATGTGTTTCCTTTCCCTTCTTTTGTCACCTCCTCTCCTCTTCCTACTCTACTGTCATCACTCTGCCTCCTATCCTCTGTCCTACTTCTTAGATTCATCCACTTAACAAATATTCACTGAGTAGTATCAGTGCTGGGTCAGTACTGTGCTAGCACACTCCTCGCCCCAACTCTGCCCCCTTAGGCTCATATATTTGAATGTTTAGTCCCTAGTCCGGTCCATGGCATTGCTTTGGAAGGACTAGAAGGTGTGGCCTTGTTGGAGGACTTTGTTACAGGGAGTAGACTTGCAGATTTCAAAAGCCTTCACCAGATATGTCAGTCAACGTCCTGTGAGCTGGTGCAGGTGCTGCTTGCTTCTGGATGAGAACAGAGAGACCTTAAGATCAAAGGTCCTGTATCTTGCACAGGGGCTGCTTAGAGTGATCATGGTGAGGCCTGTGCACTAGGCAAGGTCCCCAGTCTCACCCTGCCAAGTGGAAAATGAGTGTTCCATAGAGTGTTGGGTTTAGCTCTTTTAGAATAATATTGCCAATATCAGACGGCAGAGGCACTCTGGCGTTCCATGAGCCTGAGATGATACTAGGAGTGTTATAGTCCTTTGTTAAGCTGCTGTGCTAAGCATAGCAGAGGAAGTGGGCAGATGCCCCAATCCAGCCTGAAGGCAAGCCTGGTAAGATGCAGGCCATCAGCAATCAGCACCGAGCTAGTGGTGATGGAGTGGGCTTCAATGGCTACCAAGGCACTTCCTCAATTGCTGCAGTCACTCAGAGCTTCCAGCTACAATTCTTCCCCAGAATAACTGAAGTCTCAGGGGGTCATGGTGGAGGAATGGTTCAAGCATGAGAGAGCAAGCCAAACAAACTTTATTTGTGAACTGGGGATTTATAAACCGTGGACAATGGGGAGGAGTTTGTGGATCAAAGTGTCTGATTCTCTAGGGCTAGAGGTGCCAGGATACTTCATTTACATGCAGTAATACAGTACCTCATTTACACGCAGTAGCATGAGGTCCTATAACAAAGAGAACACAGTTCTTAATTATTCTATCAGTGGGGAAGAACTCCCAGGTACAATTAAAGGTCATTTGCTGAAGGCTAGGATCTCCTTCGTGTAGGGTGGGGTATTTCCAGGAATCCCCAGGTGCTTGCTGAACAGGTTCTATCAGGAAAGAGTTGTGCCTGTAACGTTTCCTGTTGGCTATGTGATGCTCTTAAGAGTTTCTAAGGTTCAGAGATGGGATCCCAAGAAAGGAAGTGCAGTCTCTGTATACCCAGCTCAGAGGCCACCTGGAAGCATTAGCCTTTGATCTCTCCAGAAAAGCCCCACACCAACCCAGTTTTTTCTTTCTGCTGCATGTTTGTGGAGGATGATGAAGCTCTTAGCTACTGCTCCATCACCATGCTTGCCTGTTTGTCACCAAGATTCCCATCATGATGATCATGAACTAACACTCTGAAATTGTAAGCAAGCTCCCAATTAAATGCTTTTTTCCCCAAGTTGTCTTTGTCATGGTATCTCTGAACAGCAAGAAAATAGCTGCTAAGACAGAAACTAAACACATAATTATAATAATGATAGAATAAGAAAGCATAAAGATGAGAATGTGATGAGATGTTAGTCTCATTGAAGTCCTGAGGTAGTTTCAAGGCCAATGTGAAGAACTGATCTCGAACAAACAAACCACGTGATGTGCACTGGAATGGAGTGTGGAACAGAATGACAAGGTACAAAGGAGAAGAGAGAGGAAGAGAAAACTAGAAAGGGGAAAGGAGAGGGCTGAAGAGCAAGAGGGGAAGTCGGAAGCAGAGAGGAGCAGGCAAAGGTGAAGGAAGGGGAGAGGAAAAAGGAAAGGACAGAGGGAAACTGGGAACTGAAAACAATTAGACTTTACAAGAAAAATGAATAAGAATGAATCAGTAAGACAAGAAAAGGTTCAGTGCAGAGGAGAAAACAACAAACAGCACAAGGTCTCTCTGGAAGTAGAGCCTGATGGTGTCTAGACAGGAGAGGACATGGTCTTATGACAGAAAGGATATCACTGCTGGTGTGAAGGGCAATTAAAAAGAAAGGAAGAGTCGGAGTTTAGTCGAGGAGAGTTGAGAAAGCATCTGTCCTGGAACTTCTTGTTTTTCATGAAGTAGAAGTGAGATTATTTGCTGAAAGTGAGGGGGTGGAGAAGAGGACCATGAGCCAACTGGGAAATATATTAAGAGCATCCAGCAGTGTTGAGAGGCCAGGTGAGATGAGTGCAAATCACTAATGGTACCACTCTTCTTGTTTATGTAATCTTAGCCAGAAAGTCTTATCAGGACAAATATGGCACAGAGAAAGCAAAAGTTAGACTCATTCAGAGATGATGACTTATCAGAATGGAAAAAGTAAGCAAGAAAATTGTCGGGAAAGCTGCTGAAACTCTGAGTAAGTTGATTTGACTGAAATGGGACAGAAAACTAGAAGGAGCTGGTATTCAATTGACTAAAGAACTGAAGTAAGCAAATAAGCATATAATCTTTGATCCCTTGAAGTTCACATCAGATCAAAGAAGCCAAACACATCACATAATGAAGATAATGATTAATGCCATAAAGAGAATTCATTAAAAAAAAATCATGTGCTAGTATAAAAAGACCTGGTGGCTACTTTACTATAAGTCATCAGGTTTGTGAAGGGACATTGTTTCAACTGAAACATGAATAACAAGAAACATTTAGTTTTGCTGCAGGAAGAGCAAGGTCGGTTTAGAGAGGCACTAGAGCAGGAACTGACACACTCAGTCAAGCCTGGGATGGAAAGAGTGGCCACAGCAATCTGGAATGTGAGGAGAAAGAATGATGGGACTGAAATCTAGGGGATGGAAGCCACAGTGTGAGCAGCTGAATAGAGTCTGGTTCTTTTTTTTTTTTTCCCCCAGATCAGAAGATTAGACGAGTGGTCGGCTTTACTGCTTCACAAGTTCACCACCTGTGAAGGTTGCTGCTGTGTGTGGACTGGGAGTAGGAGTCAGAGCTAGCAGATGGCTGTCAGTCATTTGTGTGATCCAGGAGCTAGATCAAGGTGGATAGTCTAGTGGCTGAGAAAGAAGATGAGAAGTAGACTGGGTGTTAACGGCTAGCACTAGGGAAGCCAGATCAAGTAAAGAGCTCAGGCTTGGGACAGAATCAATTGCTACAGTAGCTTCACAGGCTGAGGAAGAAGGCAACCAAGCAAAAGATCTGGGGATAGAAACAATGGATTTCCTTTTACAGGATTAAGTTTGCCTTGTTTCCAGGGCCTCTGACTAGGCAACAGTTATAAGGAAGGATGAACTTCTTGTCGGAAGGACAGATAAAACTTGGAAATAATAGTATAAGGTGTGTCAGGGGAGGTTAGCTGAGTCTTTGAAGAGTGAATTGCAGAAGTGAGACTGAGTCCTAAGGGCCTAAGAAGGTCAATGGCTGACAATTCCTGTTCTGGGTGTCCTCCTTTTGTGCAGGATAGAAAAGGGATGTGTTCAAGTTAAAAATCTATGGCATCTCAGGAAAAACAAAAATGATGAAGAGTTCACAGTACATTAGGGAAACATAAGGTAGACTTTTCTCAATGAAAAATGCATTAAAAATTACACTTTAACCCAAGAAAGATCTGGATTGTGTAGACTGGTGATGGGGTTCTGACATTTTTCTAACATCCTAGAGTGTTTGTTGTCTATTGGAAGAAGACTGAGATTGGTGTCTCTTTTTTCCCTTGTGCTCTATGGCAGTATGGGCATACTATATTTGTTGGACAACACTGCCTTCCACCGAGTTTTGTAAATAAATCTTTGTTAGAATACAACCATGTTCTTTTGTTCTCCCACTACAAATGGTCAAGATGAGTAGATGTGATCAAGATCATTTGGTTCTCCACATTGATTTATTAGAAAATTTTCCTTATCTGCAAACTATGTGTCTGTAAAAGAGGAACAGTGACTAAGGAACTAAAATGTAAGTGAGATGCAGAGTGATTGCCTCCAGGGACCTTTCAATGAAGACTTCAGGGACATGTCTTCCCCTCTTCAGGAAAGATTATACAGATCGTTCCTTATACAGCTAAGACCAAAGCTCATCTAATGTGGAACAGCAAGCTTCCTTGGTGTGTACACACATTCTCATGGAAGCCCTGGTCTTT
This sequence comes from Acomys minous, assembly GCF_964271855.1. Classification (NCBI taxonomy): domain Eukaryota; kingdom Metazoa; phylum Chordata; class Mammalia; order Rodentia; family Muridae; genus Acomys; species Acomys minous. The sequence continues at coordinate 9,007,106 of NC_140501.1, read as the reverse complement.
CTTGTTGCATGTATGGAGTATGGGACTCAGATCATTCCTATAAACAAGAATGTACAACTATTACTGGTCTGTGTTAATCACATGAGTCTCTGACCACTGTGGCCTATTGAATGCTCTTGATGCTTCAACAATGTTCACTTGAAAAGGAATAAAATTAATTGCCTGTGTATACAGGGAGTACAGATTGGCAGCTTCCCAAATGAGAGGATGACAGAGAAAGTTTGCTGCCTGATCAGTCACCTGAAATTCCCTGGAGCATCATCTTCATCCTTCTGGCCCAATGTATCTGACAGACATATTTGTGAGGCAGGAAGAGCAAATAGTTTAGTTTTACAATTAAGCTCAGTTGTTTAGAGGTTAAGATGTTTTCAGGTCTAGAGAGATGTTTTAAGTTGATAGAGATGACATGATAGATGTTGATTTACATTCAGAATTTTAGATGCAGCAAGATAGGAAAGATGTTTTCTTCAAAGCTGCCAAATACAAATAACCAAAACACTACAAATATAACATTTATTTAATTCCTGATTATCTCATGGTTCTTCTTGTTGTAGGTATTTTATTATATATGTGTGTAATAATATAAGTGTATATGTCAAAATATTTAGTTAAAATTATAAAGAAAAAAGAAAATGTTCTCTTTCTATGTCTTGATCACACACGTATCCTCTTAGGAATCTAGTGCCTTTCATGTGTTTTAATTCACACACACAAACAACTGTCTGAAAGCAAAGCCACATTGGCTGAGCTGTTTCAAGTTTTCAATACTAGTAGAACAAGCTCCCAAAACCTGAGGTACAAGTTCAGATTGTGGCCCCACAGTATATAGGCTGCAAAACCCAGATGGTACTGGATGGCAAGAGGCAGATTTGAGCCTATAGTGCCTGATGAACTCTTGAAATGTCTAAACAAGTTGCATCTGCCAATGCCATCTTTACAACCAATGGAATAAAAATCTAGTCAAACAAATTCACTATTCACAAGTCATGCATTTAGATTTTGATGTTACATATCTGATATTTTAAAGCACTATCACTATTAAACAAAACTTACAATGAGGTAGGAAAACAAAGAACAAAGACAACAGCAAAAAAACCAACTTCCCAGTCTTGTACACACAGCTGATGATTTAAGCCCAGTCTCTAGAAGATAGACTACAGACCTGGGACCCAGGCAGGCAGGCAGGCCTGTGACTTAGTCGCTGTTGCATGTGCGTGTACCATCCTTCAGACCACATTGTGAAAACTTATGATCCCAAACCTGTAGTGCTCTAATCATACTGTAGAAACTTCGGAGAGAAGCATCAGCTGTTGCCAAATTCCTTGAACCCTTGAAGATCCATGGCAGCTACCTTTTCACAAGGGATATTGGAAATAAAAGAAAGGTAAAAACTCTTTATCACTGCGGTGTCCATCATCTTCTACAATCTAGCTTCAATAAACTTTTAAAGCATATCAGTTCCTCTGCGTTCCATTTAATTAGCATACCTGCTGTGCTCCTAACATGGTATGAGTTCTAACTGATAACTAGTCCTTTAGTTTTCTGAATCAAGTGCATGATGTCATTGCTGTGACTTCTCCCAACAAACATTGCTCTCTGCACCTCTGTTCTTACTTCTTGATGGGGTTTTTCTTATTATTTTCCTGCATACATTTACTTTTGTCTTCCAGTCTGTTACTTTGGGACCTCAAAGAATATGTTGTTAAAAGAAGACTCAACGGGAAAACATTTTTATTAGAGGAAGTGCCTGAAAAGGAAAGAAAAAAAAAAAAAAAAAAAAAGGAAACGAGGCGAAGAAGCCTGGAAAATCATCCAAAAACAATGTAAATCTGACCTCAGCGGAAGAGGGGACGTTGTAAACTGAGCAGTCAGAGGAAGCATCACAAGCTTGGAGTTCTCGAAGCTACTTAGGAGTCATGTCTCAGGGATAGACCTGTTACAGTATTTCAGCTGTGCTCACAAGCAAAGAATAGCCTCGAAGAAGTGTGGGTTCTGTACATAGGAGAACGCTGGTGTGCGGAGTACACAAGAAGTTTTTGCACTATTGCTCTCCTTAGAGCTGGAGCACAAAGCAAGTCAGCCTTGTGGCTGCCTTTACGAGGTGCTAGTAGTAACCTCTTCAAAGACATAAAGTACATCTAAGATACACTTTCTTCCATAACAACTAGAAAAATCCAAATACATCCATGCATGCATATGAATACAGGCATACGTGGGGGGGGGGGGAAGTAAATAAAACGCTGTAAAATACACTAATTATTTAGTCTTAGGTTTACCTTAATTGTATGCTGTTTCATCTAAATGGAAAAGTACTACAAGAATGGTTGTATCCTTTTGTACTAATAAAGCTGTACTGTATTCACCCAATATCATCTCACTTACGTCCTTTTCTCTTGGTATCTAAGGTCTCCACAAACATGACAAGTAGCAATAAGCATTATAAATATAGGGGCTGAAAGGCTGACGCAGATATTTGAATCATCCCCATTTCTAGTATCCCAGATAACACATATACTCATAAGGATCGGCAGACCCTGGAAGGATACTAAAACTGGATATGACTCAGTACAGTACACACAATCCTTTGAACTCATATAATATGATAAGTGTTCCTTACTGTGTGTGTGTGTGGGGTGTGTGGTGTGTGTGTGTGTGTGTGTGTGTGTGTGTGTGTGTGGTGTGTGATGTGTGTGTGTGTGTGTGTGTGTGTGGTGTGTGTGGTGTGTGTGTGTGTGTGGTGTGTGTGTGTGGTGTGTGTGGTGTGTGTGTGTGGTGTGTGTGTGTGTGTGGTGTGTGTGTGCGTGTGTGTGTGTGTGGTGTGTGTGTGTGGTGTGTGTGTGTGTGTGGCATGTGTGGTGTGTGTGTGTGGTGTGTGTGTGTGGTGTGTGTGTGTGTGTGTGGTATGTGTGGTGTGTGTGTGTGGTGTGTGTGTGCGTGTGTGTGTGTATTCCTTAGAGTCCCCTCTCATCTATATGTAGAGGTCATAACAATATCACTTAGATTCTTACCTCACACCTTCTCATACTTTCATTAAAGTAATTATCTTGAAGTATGATTAGCTAATTACAGAGAGAGGTAGATAACGATTGTGAATGCAATGTAAGATAAACATTAATGAGCAGCAACAGGATCCAAATACTGCAGTCAGGGAGAAGACGTTTGGACTTGGCAGAGAGACAAGAAATATTCAATAACTTTTTGATCAGATGCACTTGAATCAGAACTAGCAGTGCTACACTGTGTTATTGCAACTGTGTAGGACTCCAAGTCTTCCGCTTAAAATCCAACAAAGTGCCTTTACATTTCAATGATTGGAATAGTGTTCTGAAGTCTTCTGATGCAGACTGATTGCAATTTGACAACTGGACTTTTTAGTCCTTCTGTTTCCTGCACTTTTTAGAGAGCATTATGTGGGAAAGATTTGTTTTCATTTGTAACTATTGTCAGAGCAACAGCATGTATTATAATTAAGTTACACATGCTTTTGAAGGCCGAGTATTCTAAAATTTAAATTGCTCACAATATGGTAGGGGCATATTTGTTTGAAGCAATAGAAAAAGAACAGGTTGAAAATAGATTTTTTTAATTAACTGGCCCAGGATCAGAGCACTTTTCAAATAAAAATACAATAGAGCATCTAATCAGATAGGTTATTTACCCAGAATAATTGGATCTCTGCTCTTGGAAAGTCCTTTAGAATACGCATTGGCTGCAGTGTTTTTCGTTATCTAACAGTGTTCAAGTGGATGGAACCCGAAACTAAGACAACCTGTAGTGTAGAGGTAAAATTCCTATAAGAACCAGCTATCTCACTGGGAGAACCAAGGCAATATCAAGGGTAGCAATGACACCCTACCTCTGCTAACTTTTGTACTGGTGACAGGAGTATCCTGTTCCCAAACCTCCTTACAGTGTCTTTATTATATTGGATCAGAGAAGTGTACCTGCCTGGGCGCCCCCACCCCCCAGAGAGTGAACTGTTTTTAAAGACAAAAATCGAGGCTAACTCACTTTTCGTCTCCCTGGCGAATTCCTAACTGACCTTCAACATATAGGAGCTGATTTAAAATATAAACAGTGCAGAAGAGTATGATGAGTTTAACTCAGTGTGTTGTCTACTCATGCTGTTCGAGGCATGCTGGGTACAAATGAAAGAGAAACTGAAGGGATCACTTGAGGATGTGTAAAGCCTCTAGAACGGATCACCTGAGAATGGTTAAATGCTGGCAAGAGAAGAGAGACACCCAGGAAGCTTTAATAACCGAGCAGGGAGGTTTGTCCTTGTCCGGTCTGCTACCTGGTTCTGTGATAAAGACAGACAAAAAGCAACTTGGAGGAAAGGGTTTATTTCATCTTACAGGCTACAACACACCACTCAAGACATCCAAGACAGGAGCTCAAGGCAGGAGCTTAAGCAAAAAAAAAAAAAAAAAAATCACAGGCAGACGGTACCTGTTCATGGGCTCACACTCAGCTAAAGCTCTTGTACGGCGCAGACCCACCTGCCCAGGGGCCATACTACCCACAGTGGGCTAGGCCCTCCTACTTCAAGTTGCAAAAAAGAAAATTCCCTATACAATGAGCAGAGGCCAATGTATGGGGGCAGTTCTTCAGCTGAAGGTGTCTCTTCCCCCATGTGTCAAGTTGGTAGCCAAGGTTAGTCCATTTTGATGAATTAACCAAGGACAAGCCATGCACGAGGAAGAAAATGAACCCGACACATTTGTGGGAAAGTGGGACTAGATTTGCCTGTATTAGGTGACTCAGGACAAAGAATAAAGGCAGCAAGGTAAGGTTGCAGTAAGAGAGGTAAGGCTGGAAACAGAGAAGAGCTCAAAAGATGTAGTGAGAACTCTGAACAGTATAGTGCAAAAAATCCCTGAGCTGAATCACGAAATCTTAATTTAGCCTTCTGCCTCACATTTACTCTAGCATCAGAAGAAAAAGACCATGGGTTGTTAAGACAATATAAAATGAAGCCACGCATAATGAATACTCCTGTATCATAAGCCCAGGAATGAGACGAGGCATCTATACCAGAGTATGAATGTTACTCTGGCCATCTTGGAATTCTGCCAAAATTAGAAAGATATATATTTAGAGAACAGTGTACTACTGTATCCAGTTAGCAAAACAGTGGCAATAGGTTCTACCAGAGGCCCATGATATACCAGTCACGAGTTCTAGGCCCGTTAACAGTACCAGCCTGAGTTTTGTCTTGTGAAGGGGACCTTAGAGCTGAACAGTCGCTTAATCGCCAGATCAGTGATATATACTAGAAGACTGGGCAGAACCTAGAGCTCTTCTAGATACTCTCAGATATGACTTCTCATGTCTGGCATCACCCTGTTATTTGCCAACTTAGACTTGGTATTTAGGAGCAGGTGCCAGCATTAGCCTTTCCTGGCAGTGTTTCTCACTACAGCCATAATTTCATGTGTAATCCTAACCGCAATTTCTACAGTTCTTCAAATTAGCTTCACTACATACTTCTTTTAAATATACATTATCAAGATAAAATACAATAGTTATGTAGCCTTTTGTCATAAATGTATCACAGCCTAACTCATAAGAAGTGATTTTTTTTTATTCTTTTCTTCTAAATGAGACTCGGTGATTTAACTAATTTCTTCCCATTTGTACTGCTACTAAGGGGAGGTCTCAGAGTTCACTTCCCAGTCTTTTTGACTTCAGATAATGTAAAGCACACGGTTAATAGCTACTTTTCATCTTCTTGTAGTCTGCCCAAAAGGTCACAAACATTACAGGTTTGCTGATTAACCGCTTGACACAAACAGACAAAAGAAAATGTCTGCTTGCTCCCAGTGTCCTCGCCACCATTTCGTTAAAACAGTTAAGGCTTGAGGATTCCATACATGGATATAATGTGCTTTGATCAAATCTATACCCTTTTCTTCTCAACTTCATGCACCTACTCTCAGTTTATCCCCCTCATTTTTTGGCCACCTGAGTCCTCTCGGCACTGCCAGTGTGTGCATATAAGTCCCTCCTCTAGAACACGGGCATGCTCTCAAGCATTGCATCAGAAGAAATCTGCCTCTGCATCCCCAGCATCCATCAACTGCCGGTAGCTCCTCAGCGTGAGATGGGGCATCATGGGTCCTCATCATGGTACTTGGGCTGGCTTGATCTTGCTCATGTCTTGTGCGCCCAGTCATAGCCGCTATGAGTGCATCTGGCCAGTAATCCCGTCACATCTGGAAAACAGCTTTCTGCAGCAACCAGCTAATACTTCTGGCACTTAGAGTGTTTCTGCCACATTCTCCAAGATTCCTGAGCCTTAAGGGATGGGAGGTGTGATGTATGTGTCCCAGTTAGGACAGAACATTCTATAGTTTCTTACTCTCTGATTTTGCCAGGGGGAATAAGCAAGGAGGTGGGGGGGGGGGAGAAGAGGGGGCGGGGAGGGGAAGCAGAAGGTGGGGAGGCTTTGTATTGATCATCATTTACTGTGGAGGACTGTCTTGAGTGTTTAGCCAATCAGCTGGGCAGAAGAACAGGAAGTGGAAGGCAGTACTTCCTAGAGAGAGGGAGGAGCCAAGAATTGAAAGTTGACAGGGAGAGAAGAGGAGGAGAGAAACCTCCGAGAATCAGATTGGCAACTGCTTGGGATATATGTATGCTGTGAGGTTTAAAATAGTTTATTTTAGTTTACGAGTAGATTAGAATCAGTTTAGATTCTGCCCAGCATAGTACTTGCAGCTTTAAAGTATGTTTCAGTCTCTTGCGTCAATTATCAGCTTCCTAGGCCAAATAGATAAATTTATTGTAACAATTAACTACAAAAATGAGCTCCTCTGATAAGGGTAGAGAGCTGTATTAGTTTATAAAGACAAGTATTTAGAGAGGAATTGACTACTGTGTCCAATTAGCAGAACAACAGTAGTAGGTTCTCCCAGAGGACCCATAATCTACCCAGTCATGGCTTCTGGGCCCACTAACAGCACCGGCCTGAGTTCTGTCTTGAGGAGTAGATCTTAAATCTAAGCACTTGATTAATCCCAAAATGTTTTTTTTTTTTTTTTTTGCCACAATTGCTCCAGTGAGTACCCTTTATCAGGCCACTGGTTATTGAGGATTGCAGCTTTCATACTGGGTACCATCGTTGACTACTTTTCTTCCTTAGTGGAGTGCATAGCACCGTTTGATAGTATTAAAGCTATCCAATGGGAATGACACTTCCTGGTCAGCTTGATTTCTCCATGGCCTGTGACCCACATGTATGGTGTCTTCAGCGGTAGGATCTATACCACTACTGGGCACATACTCAAAGAATTTATTGCTCTTTGATGGATCTATAACCCTTATGTTTCTTCCTTGGACACACAGTGGCCCTTTTGAGGCAACCCGTGTATAGCACCACAGCCTGCTCACCCAGTCAAAGCACACCCCTGATCTCTGTCCTTTTTTTCTGCCCCTTCAGTTCCTGTCATCATTTATGTTAACATGCATATATGTTTAAATCCTTATCATCTCAAAAAGATAGCTTTCCTCTGTCCATGTCTAATTTAGCTTTCATTTCTTACTTATCCAAGTGAACTATACTCCATTTTTTCCCAGGTGGCCTGACAAAGAAGCCCAGAGCCATCTTTTTATTGACCTTTTACCCTGTGATCTCATCAGCATACGCTGGAAGCCCAAACTCCAGCCTTAGCCACAGCTGACCCCTAGTACTTCCTTCACCACCACTGCTCCAGGACAAGGATTTCCTACCTCCAACAGCATCTGAAGCCATCACCAAGTGTCACGTGATCCATAATTATCTCTTCTGCCGCCAAACCCTTCACTGCACCTAGTTTCTGTCACTCCACTCTAGGCTTACTCATTTTCTTGAAACAATCCAGCCAAGCTTAGGCTACATAGCATTGTTACTCCCCTCTGAAGGAAATACCTAGCTTCAGATGGGCACGTGCTTTCTCCTCTTCATTCAGAGCACACTTCAATTTCACATGTTCAGATCCTACCTGGAACCTTTATTATATTGACCTTCTACATTTTTTTGTATACGTGTTCATAATGTTAAAAAATAAGTAAGTTTTCACAAGTCTGTCTGTCATTTCTTCCGCCCAGGGGCCCTGATGATCTTCTCCACATCATTTCTAGTTTATTGTACATGCCACCATATACATAAAGGTAAACAACCCGGAACCTCTGCTGCATATACAAGGAGGTGTGATTCTGTAAAGAAGATGAAAATCTACAGGCAAATAATTAAAATACAAGTCAGGAACTGAAAACGTATATAAGGAGTGATTCAAAATTCTGTGACAGTGGAGAAGGAAGGCATACAGATTATTGGTGGGCTAACTGAGTTTGCCACATTGGCAGATAGAAAGCAGCCTAATGACAATGGTCTTCATGGGACTCTAGGTGAGAGAAGCATGGGAAAATGGGGAAATAGAAGGATCCAGAGAGTCCTAGAAACCTACAAGAAGAACATTATGATGCGCAGATCTGGGCCCAGGGGTCCTGCTCAAACTATGGCCCCAGCCAAGGACAATTCATGCAGTAAACTTCAAACCCCTACCCAGATCTAGCCAATGGACAGGACATTCTTCACAGTTGAGTGGAGAGTGGGGTATGACTTTCACACGAACTCTGGTGCCTCATATTTGACCACATCCCCTGGATGGGGAGGCCTGGTGGCACTCAGAGGAAGAATAGCAGCCTACCAAGAAGAAACTTGATACCCTATGAGTATATACGGGGGCAAGAGGTCCCCCTCAGTCATAGTCATAGCAGAAGGGAGTAAGGGGAAAATGGGAGGGAGGGAGGAATGGGAGGATACAAGGGATGGGATAACTATTGAGATGTAATATGAATAAATTAATAAAATATATTAAAGAATTTTTTAAAAAAGAACTTGAAAGAAAATGTCAGATCTTCCAGTATGATCACTGGAGACACAAGGCAAAAGACTAAATGAGGACAAGAATGTTTAAAAAATAAAAAGGTAGATTAAGGAGGAAATGACACAGCAGCTTTGTCTCTTCTCGGCTGAGGCTCCAATTGAAATTTGACTAATAAGTATCAGAAGAAATTTGCAGTCATGTTTATATTTGAAGCAAACTCGAACAGTTGATTATTTACCTTTAATCATGACCATCGGAGATAAAGTCAAGCGTTATCTGTGCAATCTCGTTGGGGAATCCTAATAATAACACATTCGCTTTTGTGTATTCTCCAACAGCAGATATGTAAAACAATTCAAAGACAAATTTGGCAGGTGCACTTTTTACTACAGGCTAGAATGTCTTAAAGACACAGTTTCTTTATTCACTCCTTTGTCTATGGTCAAGTAAAGATTATACACCTACCCACAGCTAGAGAAATAAAGCTCTCATCACAGCTGTACCTAATTCCTGGGAATTTTATTCAGGAAGGAGTTCTTCATTGCCAGCATGTTATATGAAAATTGTAATCAGGTCCCAGTCTGATTTCTTATAACATGGTGCCATCTAGAGATTAAAGATGATGTTGCTGCAAGCTGCATTTTTCTGAACCAGTTTCTAAATTGCAACATTGCGTTTTATTGGGAACATGTTTAATAAGGCATTTTAAGTGCCTATAATAGTCTATCTGTACGGAGTGTGTTTAAAATAAACTAATGACTGCTTAGGTCAGTGCCAGAAGGCTTTGTCCAGGAGTTTCACAATAGCCTATGACACCAAAAGAAGTTACACTGAAGTATAGGAACTCCAATTTAGATCTTGTCAAAAGGCATAGTCAAACTTCTACAGAGAAGCAAGACAGTTTTCCTCCTATATACAAAACATTCGCGACGTAGCTATGAGTGAGACTCTGCACTTAAGCTGTGTGTCAGTTCCCTGATACCTGCCTAACAATGACACACTAACTTGATAATTCAGAATATCCGGAATGTCATTTCCCACAGTTCTGAACGCAGAAATCTAAAGTCAAGACACCCGAAGGTGGAGTCTTTGTAAAGCTCTAGGGCAGACACTTACTCCTCATCTCACAATTTCCGGTTACGCACACAGTCTTCCTCTTCCCCGGCTCTTGGTCATATCTTCGTAATTTTTGCCCTCTCATCTCCTTCTGTTCTGTGACTCACTGGGGCTGCATGGCTCCAATCTGTAATTTGGCCTCTGTGCTTTCTCTGCCTATCTCCCCTCTCTGGGTCTTTCCTCTGTGTATTCTGATAGAACAGTTGTTGGATTTAGGCTCTTCCTGGAGAAGCCAAGACGACATCTTCGCTTGAAGACCTTTGACTGCATCTGTGAATTCTCTTTTTGTCAAATAAGGTAACATTCTTTAGTTCCAGGGACTTAGTGTTGAGGGTTTTATTTTAGTTTTTTGTTTGTTTGTTTGTTTTGTTTTGTTTTGTTTTAACATGGACATCACTCAACACATCTTTTTCTGGTTCTTTTATAAGAAAAGTAAAGTTTTGACTTCATTAATTTTATCACAATTAAAAGGAAAGCGTATGGTCATAGATGACGAGGTACAGTTGATACTCAGGGCTAGAAGTATACATTGTACTGACCATCTCGTGTTCAGACAGCAGCATCCTGGCCTCTACCCACTGAGTGCCAACAGCAGTCCTCGTCATAACTACTGAAAGTGTCTTATAAATGCTACTAAATATTCCATGGTGGGCTGTGGGGATAGTGACCCTGATTATCATAAGCAAATATTCTAAAATGGAATGATAGAGGACAAAAATGTGACAAAAAAGTGGTTAAAGAAATTTCATGGAGGAAATAAGTGAGCTAATGATTGAAGAAAAAACTGCCCCTGGTATTGACTAAGCACTGAGACGCCAGTTTTGGAGAAGATGTATTTTATGAACTTGTCCACACCAAATGCCATTTCTTGGGTAAAACCACTACTTTGTTAAAATGTGTTTGCCAAGCTCTCATCCAGGCCTTAGGGCAGTGGAGCCATGGCACTCTGCTGAATGAATGAGGCAGTGAGGGTACAGTTGTAGAGTGAAGCCGGACTGGAAATGACACGATGCACAATTTGAAAGTAATTGTGTTGCATGTGAAGAAGTGTTGAGTAGCTTGTGTATTCAAATGAGCTGGCTAAAGAAGAATAACAAGTAGAAAGTAGTAGAGAGGTCGGAAACAGGAGCAAGACAAACCACCTAAGAAACTATTTAAATAGTCTTGTCAAGTAATGAGTTCAGGCGTCAAGGTGATGACAATGGGAATTTTTAAAGGATTTCAGCAAAGAAGAGATAAATGTCAGCTTCTCACTGTTGAGCTTGAAGAAAGTGGGGTGGGAGAGGCAGACAGGAAAACTTATACATAAGAATGACTTTCAACTGGAAGGTCCACAGAGGAATGAGGTGAGGAGCCTTAGAAAAAGCTGTATGTGCACACCATGAAGCCAGAAGGCAGAAATGGTTTGATCAATTTTAGGTCCTTCTTTTTTAAAAAACATAGCGATGGTGAGTAAAGAAAGAAATGATTTAATTTGTAATTAGTTGAGTTGCAAGCTAGAAATTATTTCCATAGAAGTTCAGGGTCACTAAAAAGGTCATTGAAAAACTGAAAAACAAAGGTGTTCTTTTTTTTCTCCTCAGTGACTCTTATTTTTAGACTAAACAGAAAGGCAACTGCACACTGTTCATGCTTTGACTTGCAAACCACTGTCCTTCATGGTACAATATTCACAACCTAAGACTCTTCAGATAGGAATTTTGAGAAAAGTATTTATCTAAAAAACAAAACAAAATGTAAACATCTTTCAAGGTAGATTTTTCTCATTGTTGCCAATACTTTAAGCAAACTGGTTATAATGACTTGGAAAGATAATTGTATAGTTACTTCAGCTTTTTTCTATCTTCCTTTTAATTTTCTGTTTAGTAATTCTTAGGCTGTCATCCTCTTAGTATTTTAACTTACAAGATTATATATATATATATATATATATATATATATATATATATATATATATCAGAATACTGTACAGCTAATTACAGAATGGTTTCATTTCAAAAAAAAAATAATCAAAGTAAAAGTTAGTTAATGAAGAGGAGAAACAACTCAAACTCCAAATGTGCCTTAAGGAAAATGGTTTCTTTTTCCACCACTGAAGTCACTGTCTCTCCCATGAGCAGGAACAGTTCCAGATGCATCATTGGCAGTTTTATAACTGTGTTATCATAGGTTAAGCCAACCTCCCATTCAACATCCATAACCGCTTTGTGAAACTGAGAGGAGGGGCTCCACTTCTACCATATTTACTATCATCAGGTGTGGTGGAGTGTGCCTTTAGTCCCAGGAGTCCAGAGGCAGAGATAGACAGATTTCCGAGCCCAAGACCAGCCAGGACTACACAGGAAAAACCCTATCTCAAAAACACCGAAACAAAACCACTTTTATTGCCGTCCACCAGAAGAGTATAAAGATGAATTTAACGCATTATGTCTCCTAGATCTGTATAATAAGTAGCTGATGTAATAGTATGAACAGGCTGTGGGGATGCTGCTGAGAGGTGAATCAAGTCGATTGTTCCTAGTTTTATGTAGGGTATCTGGACATTTTACACAGTCACATTTGAATCGACGGACTACGTAAATGAGGTTGTCATCCTCCCACTGTGAGCAAGCCTCATCCAAAATCCTAAGGATAGGCAAAAACAAGTCTGGCCAAGAAGGGATGGCCTCTCCTGTCCGACAGTCTGTGATCTGGGAATGTAGCCCCTTAGGCCTTCTTCTCCCTGACCCTGTGCACTGCAGAGGTTAAAAAGTTTCAGCTTCCATGCTTGAAGGAAGCAATACAATAGAAACAAAAAACGCTGTTGGTTCTGGTTCTCTCAAACCCAAGTAATAAGCTAATGTATTCAGTGTTTGTTGTTTTAAATTATGTTTTAGGGAATGTGAGACATTTTTGTCTAATTTGTGAGCCACAATATTATGGAAATAATCTACAATTTTTGTAATTCCTAACATAATTTTCTTTTATGATGTTGGAGATATTTAGGTAATATGTTCAGAATGAAAGCCAAACGAAAGAAATGAATATTGTAACAACTTAGGGTAGCATGGTTTCCCTTATTATATGTAAAGTTGACTTGGTGGCAAACCTCTGTCATTCCAACCCTTAGGAGGCTGAGCCAGAAGTTATCACTGCACCTTCCAGGCCAGTCAGAGCAGTGCCAGGGCTGTGTGAGAAGACCATGTATCAAAATAAGCCCACAACTAAAACTAACTTGAAAATTTTCAAGACTTTTATGTTTCTGCGCACATCAAGGACTTCAGGAATGAAGCAGAGGCATAGAAACCTATGGGGCTTATGAGAGAAAAGCCTAAGAGCCTTTCTGGCAGATTGCAGGATCCCAGGCAGATAGGAAGTGTCTCTCTAGAGTGACTGGGTAGCAGAGCTCAAGGAAACATTCCTTCCTAATGTACACTGAGATCGTCATAGGTTTATCTTTTAAGGGCTTGTAAATGCTCGTGAGTGACATAACCATAAGAAAAACAGGAAGTGAACAATGGTGATTTTACGACAGCAGAATTTGTTGTTTGCTTAGGAATCTTTTAGTTTTGTTTTGTTTTGTTTTGTTTTGTTTTTTTGGTTTTTTTTTTTTTTTTTTTTTTTTTTTTTTTTTTTGTCTCTATGCTCTTTCTTCTGGTTCCATAATATCAGGTCTCAAAGAAATCCAGAGCAAGGCTCATTCAAAGCTGGTGGCTGCTCCCAGCACTTGTCACCCCGCCCCCTAGCCCTCTCCAGCCCAGGGGCTGAGCTTGGCTTGGCTTCTCCCAGCTTCTGATCCTGTGTGACTCAGCCACTTCTACCTTGTGCTCTCTTGGCCTGTCCTTGCCTCGTGCCCTGGTATGCTTGTCCTCTGACTCTTTCTGCTGTCCCCACTGTCTCTCTCCCCTCATGACATGGTTCATTCTGGACTCTTCCAGGTTCCGCTGGCTGTCTTCTCTCTCTTATCTACAGTAAAAGCCTTCTCTTCAACTGTGGCTCTCCCTCATTGCTGGGGTCTTTGGCCACCGGTCCTCAGCAACAAGGGAGCAGAGGCGATGAAGTGGGGGTTCAGTGGCCAGTGAACATGAATGGAAATAACCTTCCAGGATCATCTGTGGGAAGTCAGGTCAATTTTTTTTCTGGGTAAATGAGGGTTATATAGAACTTTGGGGGGAGGTGTAGGGAGATCCAGAGTGGGCAGAGGTCATTGGCTGAAAGGCTATGGTACTGAGATGCCTCATTAGTATGAAGAGGCATTCCATGAATCCCACGTGCTTGCTGAACAGGTTCTGTTGGGGAAAAGGAATTAGACCTGTAATTTCCTTGAGAACTACTGACATTGCTCAAGTAGAGAGTGTGGGGTCCAGGATCCCCCAGGGAGAGAAGAGGAAGTCTCACTGACAAACGGAGTCCTCCATTCTGCACCAAGCTCAAGGCTTTCTGGTAATGTCAGAGTTCAACCTTAGCGGCAGGATTTCCTAACACTCAGCCATACTTTGGAGTGGTCGTTACACTCCAGACACATTCAGACACCACAGAATACCCGGGCCACTGGCAGGGGAACAGAACCGTAGGCCTGAGAATATCCCTCAAATTAAGCGTTAGAGGAGACAAACGGTGGAGATGGATAGAATCTATAAGCAAGCTATGTGAGTTTATGGGGCCTTGATTTGAAATGCAATACAACTTATCTGTTAAGAATACAAACAACTGATCCATCTGGAATACAACACCTGGCCCTAAGGCTAAGAGATCCTGGTGGAAGGTGGGTGAGTGGGGCGATCACAAGAATCAAAGGAACAGGGAGTTTGCTGTGAAGAAGTCTCTCCAACAGGACCGCCTGAACAAGGACAACAATGATAAACATGTTAATGTGGAAAGTGGGTGGGGTGCTAAAAAGGCTTCAACCGTACCCAGAGAATGAGAGGAAACTAAGACATGCTGAGAGCAGCACACCAAGTGATACCAGAAGGCCAGCCCTGAAAACATGTGCATGCAAAAGACTGATCAGACTGTATTTATATATTTAGCGGAAATACCTGTGAGTGAGTGAGTGAGTGAGTGAGTGAGTGAGTGAGTGAGTGTGTCTGTGTGTGTGTGTGTGTGTGTGTGTGTGTGTGTGTGTGAAAAACAGCTAAAAAAAAAGCCACACATTTGAAATAAATCCAAGGGTTTTCACCCAAGCTCTTCACAAGAGAGCTGGGAGGAAAGAAAAGGAAGGAAAGGGAAATGAAATATTATAACCTCAAAAAATACTTCCAAAGTAAAAACAGCGCCAGATATTAAAAATTCCAAGTCTGTCATATACAAGTCACTTAGTCTGGACACTTCTGTCATTTTAAGCTCTTACTCACTTGTTCATCAATGAAAGGAAAACGGGGTGCCGTTGAGAGAAAGCCTGGATTCACTGAGAAGAGAATCCATCAGCCCCTGTAACATATTAACTCCCACTGTTGCTTTATTCCAAGTGGGATTCCTTCAGGTGTCTTGTGTCACATTTTGTGATAGTTCTCTGTTTATTGCTCTTGTTGTAACTGATGTTATCACTATTTATGTGAAGGTTGTATTGTCAAACAAGATAAAACCTTATGTCACTGCCTTCTATAGTGTCCCTTTCATCTGAGGACCACTGGGTTTTCCGATGTATCTTTTAAAAATCATATCCTGAGTTAAAAGTGAGAAACATACATTATTCTTTGTTGTACAAACAAAAAATAAAAGCAAAGATGCCAATACCTTGAAAAAAATCTATTATATAACCCATTGAAGTGTTTCATGTTTGATGATTTGACAATATTTGCAATTCACAGTTTATTCTTTATATTCTTACAAACCTGAACACAGGTTATACTTTCAGCCTATAAATTCATGTGTTAAACATATAAATAAAAACAAATAAAAGAGGGCTAGAGAGATGGCTCAGTGGCTAAAGGCACTGGCTGTTCTTCTGGAGGACCCTGGTTCAATTCCCAGCACCCACATGGTCATCTGTAACTCCATTTCCAGGGGATCTGACACCCTCATAAGCATACATCCAGACACCAATGCACATAAAATAAAAATAAATAAATCATTAAAAAAAATAAAAGTTAAACCTAGTTACTTCTTTCCATTCTTAGATGGAATTTTAAAAGTTGCCACCTCCCTTCCTCCCTTCTCTGCACGTGCATCAGAGGACAGCCTGGAAGAGCCAGCTATACCCACCAGCACGTGGGCCTCATCATCACATCATCAGTTTGTCAACAAGAACCTTTCCAGCTGAGCGTGGTGGTGGCCATAGATACAAATTTGGTGTTCATTTTCCATGAAACATGATCAAAATTAACTCAGTTTTTCTCATGAAGGAGTACATATGCTAACAGCAGAAACTCTTCTAAGCTTATTTGTTATTTGAGATACTTGTTTGAGACTTGACCTGTTTCAAACCAATGCAGTTCTTTAGCCCACTGTGCCTACACATGGCCCTGGCTTGCTCTTCTCCCTCCTCTCATGGGCTGAGATTTTATTACAACACCGTGGCCCCATTCAAAGGCCAGAGATTGGCACATATGATTTCCAAATTCTCACCACCATGGACAAATGCTTCCCAAATAGCTTACGTCTAAATTCTCTCTGCTCTACACTTAAGGAGCTCCTTTCTAACTCTTAAAAAAAAAAGATTATGTTGTAAACTCTTATCTAAGGGTTTAAAATCTATATAATCTACACGAATTGGCTTTAAACTTACAACAAAAGGCTTATAAAAATCTATACATGAGTATCTGTATATGCGTTTCAACTCTTGTTTAGGATATATGTGCATATAACTTGGATGCAACTCCTAAAAAATTAGATAAATAGGTGATGGATGGATGGATGGGTAGATAGATATAAATAAAGATTTACTAGAAAAACAAGTGTTTTTAAACAACAACCATGTCAACCACATGGCTTGCAATCTGCCATGTGACTTTACTTTCTTTTTTTTCTTTTTTTTTGGGGGGGGAGGGTTTCCGAGACAGGTTCTCTCTGTGTTAGCCATGGCTGTCCTGGACTCACTTTGTAGACCAGGCTGGCCTTGAACTCACAGCAATCCACCTGCCTCTGCCTCCCGAGTGCTGGGATTAAAGGCATGGGCCACCACGCCTGGCGACTTTACTTTCTTAAGATGACCACATGCTATAAAGAAACAATTGTAAAACTTCTTAGGTCTAATGAACTCTCTGTTTATTACGGTATCTTCTTTCTGACTAAGAAAGTAACAACAGTGTGATGATGATAGAAATTTAAGGATATATTGACCATAACATAGTGTATACCTGATTCAATTCTGGTTTACAATATTCTGTGTACAATGATGAAAATTTAAGTTTATAAAGTCTATTCATGTTAACAAAAGCTAATTTAAGACATATGTTTAATTACTTATGTCTTTGCTAACAGCTTAACACCAAGCTGACAAAAATGTTTTAAAAATAAGGCATATTTAATAATCACGATCTATAAACTCTGTAGGTTACAAGTCTAATGAGTCACAGAAACACTTTTCTACCTTCTTTGTCTTTAAAGATTTAGCTGTTTGGATAAGCGAAACTGTGTGTGTGTGTGTGTGTGTGTGTGTGTGTGTGTGTGTGTGTGTGTGTACAGTATTCCATAATGCTGTATCTGGTCCCCAAGAACATCCTTTTCACAAAGTTGGGCATTTAGACAAAAGACCCCATTCCCTCAGAGGCTTGAAGTAAGTTCCTGCTTGCTAAAATGGGAGTCATTCTCCTTATATCTGGCAAGAGAAATCTGTGTCCTTCCAGTAACACATGACTGTGGTGTCAGTAACCTGCCAAGGTCGATGTGGGCCACTAGACTCCCTCAATCCCTATTCACAAATGCCACCCCAGCTCACAAGCCCTTTCCTCTAGGACAGCCTTGGCAGCTTAAAGTAAAATTTTTCCCTTTTCAACTATAGAATGGCTATTTTGGTTTCTTTACTGTGTCCATTTTCAGAATCTGTAAAGTTGCCAGTCTCTATGGACTGTATCTATGATTAAAAGTTTTATTTTGATACTAAGCACTCCAATTCAAAGACTATTATTATTAAGGCTTAAACTAAACAGGGGTAGCGCTGCAAAATCATAACCTTATATAAGATACTAACTAACTGCTAAGGATAATTAAGAAATGCAAGTTGATAGTCACCTTATAAATGATTCAATGTGTTCAGAAATATATTTGTAGTCAAGCTAAGAGCTGGTACAATTAACTCCAGAAATAAGCCTTATTAACCCTTCTGTATAGGTTTTCAACATAAGTAACTAGAAACAAGCAAAGTTTGTCTATTTAGATATACTTTAGATAGACAGATGGTCCTCAAACACTTCAGAGATCTGCAAAATATGGCACTTAAAATGTTTAATAAAAAAATATTTTTGTGGGGCTGGAGAGATGATAGCTAAGAGCACTGACTGCTTTTCCAGAGATCCTGAGTTCAATTCCCAGCAGCCACATGGTGACTCACAACCATCTATAATGTGATCTAATGCCCTTTTCTGGCATGCAAATGTATATGCAGGCAGAAGACTGTATACATAATAAATAAATACATACATGCATACATACATACATACATACATACATACATACATACATACGATTTTTTGTGAGAGACACATCAGTTCTTGCTGGACCCCTAATCTCTGCCAAAGATTATGATGGGCACAAAAGAACCCCCACTTGAAGCTCGATTCAAATTTGGCAAAGCCGGCCTCTGCACTGTAAACTGCCCTTTACCTTGACCGATGGCAAAGCCGGCCTCTGTGCTGTAAACTGCCCTTTACCTTGACCAATGACAGCACGCTGTCCAAACTGTAGGCAGGCAGGACACTGGCCAGGCAATTGCCTCACTTTCCCAAGACAAGGTAGGCCAGTCCCTCCAAATTCCTGCTGCACAGAAAAGTCTGTCAGGTCTTCTGGGCCTGGTGGCTGAAGTTAGATGCCTCATGGACCACAGGGGGACCTTGGGTGACTGTACTGGTAGCAAGTCTGTGTCATTTTTAATAGATTTGGAAGCTGCTTGCTCTACCATTCCTGTTTACTTGGGTAAAATTTATCTTTCTCAGGTCTCTGACCAGTTTGAAGACCAGATTAGTAAAAGATGAATCAGTTTAACAGCCAAAACCAAGCTTTCAGCTGCCTTCTCTGTCCTCTTCGTGTGTAAAAATCAAGCCAGAGGCTTCACTCTCCGAGAGCTACTAGGTCTAGACACAGTTTACCTCTTACCAGACTCAGAAAGTAGGCTACAAAGTAACTTTTTTACTATTCCTTTAGCTAAAGAAACTCTCTTTACAGTAACTGCTCCCAGTAATCAACCACCTGTGTCTCCAGGTGAATAACTGGATAGGAAAACCTGCCAAGCTTAGGTAAGGTCTGAGGACATGAAAGCTTAAGTTGTGAAGATCTAAGGAAGCCTTTTAGGGTCATACCAGCAAAGTTCATCGCACTTGTTGTACATAAACATCACGGATTCTCTAGGTCAACTGAATATAACTAGAGATAAAAAATATTCAAACCAAATCTTGATGGCCACCATTTAGAAAATTCATTCACAGGTTGTGTAGTCATTTACAGAATGTCCATTATTTGCTGGTATATGATAGGCACCCCAAAGACACCAATTAAAAATGCATAACTTGCCGGGCAGTGGTGGCACAGGCCTTTAATCCCAGCGTGGAGGAGGCAAAGGCAGGTGGAACCTTGAGTTCAAGGCCAGTCTGATCTACAAAGCAAGTCCAGTGCAGTAAAGGCTACACAGAGAAACCTTGTCTCCAAAACAAAACAAAACAAAACAACAACAACAACAAAAACAAAAGCAAAAAGAAACTCATAACTGTCCCATTGAGTCTAGAAAATGAAGCTTGAAGATAAATGGCAGTAATGTAAATTTGGTCTTATTAATTATTAATTATTAATTTGGTCTTATTAATTAGGAAGGTGCATCAAAGCAGGAACATGGACAGAGAAACACTTGATTATCCCAACTACAGTAGTTTGTGCATTAATAATAGTTCATTTTTTAAAAGTCTCCTGTTCTGGAACTGTGTGCATTTTGATCGCTAACAATATTCCATTGTGAACACTAGACATTTCTGCACAGTGTTTGCACAAGGGAATCTAACAGCCACGGGCAGCAGTTGCTACTGATCCCCGTGACGCTAACACACGCTTCTGACGTCTGTTTCAGAAGACAGGAAAGTCAACTTTGGGTTTTCAACAGAACCTTGACATATCCTACACATTGAAACATGCTTTATATGTTTCCTTTTAATCAAACTATACTAATAAAAAACAATAGCAACATACGTAAAATTTCCTTCGCCTTTCAAGGGACAACCCTCAAAACCAGCAAGTCAAAGCAAGAAAGGAAGTAATCTGTGTTATTCTTAGAGGTCACTGCCCCCTCTGTTGTGTTAAGATAGATTAGAGAAGACACAGCTGAGAATCGAAGAATAGTTCAACATGGGAAAAGGAGAAAAATCTAACAAGAACACAGGAAATAAGATGCATTTGACAATGTGCCATCAGTACAGGACAGAAGAGAACCATATTGGAGAGATTAGGGAAGAGCAAATGAAAGGATACATGCAAGCAGGTATCCACGATCCCACTTTAATAAGTACAGACAGGGAGACAACGCCATCTGACTTACATCTACCTCCTTGATTTCAAACATCAGTCCTTAGGAAAAAGGCCATTTTCTTCTTTGAGCTATGCTTTGTATTGCACTTGGCACATTTCCCCAAGCCTATACAGTGTTGTCTGTAAGAGTATGAAAATAATATATTTTTGAGTAGTTTGAGCTCTTAAAGCATTATTTTTTTCAGCCAAATTTAAATAGCTTATTATCCCATCAGAAGAATTTTAAAATACACTTTTAATGTGGATCTTTCTTTAGCACCATATTTAACACCAAAGCACATTTTCAAATTAACTACAGAAATATTGAACATATAATTTAAATGCCTTAATGTCCACAACCAAAGATTTTATATAAAATTAAAGCAATTCTATTTCATTTTATTAATTTTTACTTCTTATTTTAAACATTTTGAAAAGTGAACGATTTTATTGAAGTAACATAAACATAAAATAAACCACATTTTTTCTTATAAGTAGTGTGAAAGCTTTGGGTGTCAGGTCAGCAGACCCATCACCACAAGGAAAGTAATTAATGTAAACATGACCTCTGGGTTTTCCTGGTGGCCTTTTGTAATCTCTCCTTCACAAATTCCTCCCATATCTGTCCTTATTCTTGCAAAGGAAAACACATGAGCTGATTGCTGTCCCTAGAGATTTGCTTGCAAATATTAGAACTGTGTCTTTTATATACTTATATTGCCAAAGAAGAATCTATCTACATACATACATAAAATATGTATTCTTTTTCCCAGTGTTGCTTCATTCACCAAAATTACTTTGAGATTTGTTTGTGCTTAGGTGTTTATTCCTTTGTACTGCAACGTACGACCTCGCTATGCACACTTTGTGCACACTGAACTTTTTACGCTTCTCCTACGGATGGACATTGAGTCCTTTTCAGTTCTGAGTATTAGAAGTACATTTGTTTCAAACACCGGCGTGCCAGTCTTTGATCCTTTCATTTACAGAAATATCTAAATTTTAAATGGTTAGAATGCACGGAGCATCTTATGTACTGAAGAGACTCCCACATGGCTTCGAATGGTGGCACCATCACATTTCTACAAGCAGTGTAAGGGTGTTCTAGGTCACCATCTGGCATGGTCATTCCTTTTACAGTCAGGTATTCCCAAAGTGACATGGACATTTTTAATGCATCCCTTCTCATTTCTTTCACATATAACGAGAATAAGAATATCTTAGTTTGCTTATTTTATCGTTCTATGTCTTTTTTAGTGATAAATCTTTTCATATCTTGTTGCATTAAATTTTAGGGGCTTTCTTAGTGTGCTTTAAGGGTTCATAGAATACCCTGCATATATGCCTTCATGAGACAAATTATTTGAAAGTACTTGTTCCAACCTGTGGCTTACCTCCGCATTCTCTTACACTATCTTCCAAGGCGCAGGAGACCTTAATCTTGACAAAGCCCAATTGTCCTTGTTTTAGGTATAATCATGCTTGTATCAAAGCTGAAAACTATTTGTCTAAATGAAGAACACAATTTTTGACCAAGTTTATAGAACCAGGCATAGGATTTCTCCTGTGGAGCAAGCCTCAAATACAACCAGTTGCTTACCCCCAAAGTTATCACATCACTGCTAAAACTGTGAGCACACCTTGCATCTCAGGTCAGAAGAGGTCATAGTAAGAACCCAGTGAGAGTACTTACTGTTACATTTTGCCATCATCATGCCATCAGAAAGCTTTCTAAATATTTACCATTATACCTCTTGGTTTGTGCTACTTTCAACATTTGTCAGAGAAAAAGTGGGTAGTAGTTCATTAAATTGTGGCAGACTATGTGGAGACTCTTAACTGATCAAAGTACTGAGAAGAAGTGACTTCATTTTCAGTGCCGTAAGTGGACTGTCTACACCAAGGTCCCTGTACCTAAGGCTCAGGAGGGACCGGGAAAGATTGAAAAGCTGGAGGATGAGAAGGGGAGCATTCCTTCTGGATGTGACATGGCTGTTGTACACATGAACTCACCTCAGCTGTGATTAAATGCACACGACCTGAACAAGCCAAAACCAGTCAGGAGACTTGGGGGGGGGGGGGTTCTGGCTTCCTCACCATGACTGAGTAACTATTGAAGGTTGATGGCTGCTGAGGGAGAGTCGCTTTTGGAGGGGGATGTGGCCACAGGTAGACTGTTCATGCCCTAGGAGATAACCCACATTCTAAACAAACATAAAAGAAATCACACACAAATTAAAAAAAAAGAGAGAGAAATCACTTACTTGCCTAAAGACACAACCAATATGCAAATAGTATGACAATTGTCTCCCCCTTAAGTTTTATTCCAATGTCCATCATTTTATATACATGCACTACTGCACTGGAGAACAAGATAATTGCATTCTTTCAACTGAGTGTCTGGAAAATAGTATCCAAAACTACAGGAATGCCATAAGATATAGGAAGGAAATGACAATCAAAATATTGTCCTTAAGTTGACAAGCCTCTTTACATATTTCTGATGCTAACAACTGAGCAGTCCTTCAGAAGCAGCCATGAGTTTGAGAAGAATTTTGCAGTACCTTTGACTGCTCTTGGTGTTTTTCTTTGTTTGTTTGTTTGTTTGGTTGGTTGGTTTTTTGTTTGTTTGTTTGTTTGTTTGTTAGGGTTTTATTTGGGTTTCTAATTTCTGCTATTGCAATAGTTTCCTGGAGATTATTCTACAAAGAATAACTTTCTCATCCAAAAGTAGGACAGCTATGTTAGCATGCCAGGATTTGGGGAGCACTTCAGAAGGAGGAGAAGAGTAGATGGAACAGTTAAAGAAAGGGTGGGTGAGGAGAAGTTGGAATGCAGTCTTCTGGGAATCATGTGGCTTCTGCACACTTGAAACCCAAGCAGCTGTGATTTCTTGTACAAGTCTGGGCCTGTCATTAACTTGTCACAAATGGGGAGGGGCTTATGAGAGAAACCTTAATGGTAAACACTAAAAATCCAGGATACTTAAAAGAAAGATTAAAAACCTAACAAAATAAAATATTTTGAGATTCAAATTTACTTATCTTATACTTTGGTATCATCTTATACTTTTGGTATTTAGATTCTTAGGGTGTGGCCACTGGTTAATTTTATTGCAAGATCCTCAGTTTATCTAGAACTATAATTAGTTATATCAAGTTTATGTTATCCTGTAAGAAAAATGATTGCATAATAAAGAAAGCACAAATAAAGCTACTACTGGCAGTTAACTGTATATAAACCCATTGGGGGGATTTATAAACAGTTAACAACTGATGCAGAGCGATGAACAGCCAAAACTATCCCAAGTCTCCAAAGGCCCCGCCTCCTGTTCTGGGGTCATTTATATATCTCCTACCAGAGTCTGTTCACAGGATCTTTTCAGCTGGCAACAATCAAGCTCCTGCATGAGGTGGTTTGTCTTCAAGTAGATTAACCTCACCTGTTCTCTCACAAGACCGTTCACCATCCCACACTTGGGAAACAGGTTTATCTCTCCTTCAGAGGTTATGGAGGAGAAAGGGGTGAGCAAATGAATTAAGCAACGTGAAAGATGTATGAAAAAATAAAAAACTCATGAGAAGATAAGAAAGATGTTTACTTCAAGTCTGCCAAATACAAATGGCCAATTCACCATGAATGTAACATTTATATAACTCCTGATTGTCTCGTGGTTCTTCCTGTTGTATGTAGTTTATTTTACTCATGTGTAGTAATATAAATGTATATGTTAAAAAAGAAACATAATAAAAATATTTTCAAAAAAAAAAACAACTGATGCAGAAAGAATAGATGGTTTCTTCAATGGTGAATTCAATGCTCTTCTAAACAAACTTTCATCTGTTCCCTTGAGATGGACCCTAATGCAGGTTACACACCACACACACACACACACACACACACACACACACACACACACACAGATGTATAATCAGACAATTTGGGAACAGAAAGGGGAATGGCAGGTGCAGTGGATGATGGGAGGTAAGAAGAATGTGCTTGGTGCTATGGTGTAAATATATGAAAAAAATCCTAATGAAGTCCATTGTCATGTATTACTAATACACACTAATAAAAGCATGAAAATAAGAAATACGATAAAAATTTCTCAGGCTACATTAAGTTACGTTTGGTTTAAATAAGAAGTTTCGTCTGCGTAATTTTCAAAGCTAGTAAAATCATTTTTTTTAAAGTAAAAATCTGGTCTAAAGAAAGTCATATTTGGTTTAAATATATAGCTTCTTCTTTGGAGTAATTTTGTTTTCTGTGCCCAGAGGGGAATGAAAACCAGTTATTCTGGTAATGGGAGCCCTGGAGAAGTGCCGAGCTAGCCACAGAGTCACTGGCAGCTTCCTCTTGCAGTCTCTGAATCATCCTCAGGTACAAATAGTCACCTTCAGAGATGATTCAGGGCTCAGCTGCCTGTCTGTCACTCCATACGCCAGCACATATAAGTTATCTTCCTATGAACCATCAAACAACATTGAGATCACACAAAGTTTGCGTTTGTTAGAAAAGTGGCAATGTTTTGGTCAGGCTGACTTGCATAAACGCAAAATTTGCCCAACCAGAAAGTCATCACCCAAATTAAGTTTCATTTGGTTTGTTTTATTATATTGCTTCAGTTTCTTGTCAGCTATGAAAACTCCCACGAATCTGACATGAATAAGTATAATGAAGTACTACCTTAAAAAAAATACTCACAGTATCTTACACACAGATAACAGGACTGTTCAGGCTCAAAACAGCTCATTGGCAGAGCACTTTTCTAGCATATGTGAGACTGTAGAGTTCGCCTCAGTATTTGCAAAGGGAAAAATAATTACAAGAATATTTTATCTGAACAACCGGTGACAAAAGACACATGAACTTTCTGTATACTACATATTAGATTATTTGTGAGATATGACCTTACTTAAAATGAACAGAGGTCCAATACTAAACAGAGATGTGTATAAGGCATTAGATATTAACCCCAAGGTGTATTAAATATGTAAGTTGTGCCACCTACTGCGGGACCCTTCTAGACATGTGTAGCACTGTAAATGTGCATCACTGCAGGACGCTTGGATCCCTCACTGTCACTAGCTATGTTTGCCCTCTCAGCCACATAACGTTAGTGGCTCTCATGTTACGTAGTGGGATACATAGCATTTTCATCATCACAAAACAGCTCTGACACACAGACCACATTCAAAATCAACATATATTTTTTAAAAACTAGGATTTTATTCTTAATGAAAGAACGATTGGGTTTTTTTTTTTTAACAGCATACTATAGTGTTCTATGTTGTTTGTGCTCACAGACAGCTCACGTGATATTTTTTATTTCTTTTATTATTTATTTATGTGTCTTTAACGTGTGTGAGTAAAAGAATGCACATGCCACAGCAACCATGAAGAGGTCAGAGGGCAACCAAGCTTTAGAGTTGGTTCTGTCCTTCTACTGTGGGTCTCAAGGGTCAAACTCAGATTGTCCTTCTTGTATTGCAAACAGCTTTATCTCCTGAGCCATCTTGACAGCCTCAATGGGTATTGTTTAACTAAATCGGCTGAAAGTATTAACTATTACTACACAGTTCAGTGGCGTCAAACACAAAAATATGTGGAGGGACCTTAAACATAAAGTGCAGGAAGCATTTCAAAGGAAAAGAAAAACCAAATCAGTAACATCAAATAATTTTTTGAGAACAGGGAAAGAGCACAACCAATTGTAATTTTTTAATTAATAAATAACCACATGCATGAAAATAAATGAAATGCTACTCTTACTGAACACCTAGCATTTCTCTGTTTCTAATGTTTTCCTTGGTCATATGACACTGTGGAGTTTTATAGAACATGTGCAGCAAGGCATGTAAATCCTCATTTATAAAAAGTCAACTGACTTTATTTTTCAGTGGGGTAAGAAGGAGAAAACCATGTGACCTCCTATAAATGGTAAGGGTTTTTTTTTGTACTTTTATTTCATGTATACTTTTCCATTTTGTACTATTCATATCTTAATTTTGTCTCAGCACCAAGAAAATTTAATATCAATAAAATCAATATGGTATATATACTACTCATTTCTGTGTTTAGTGCTGCCAGGAAAGACAATGAATGCCTTAAATACATAATGCACAAAAGCAACTTTTCACAACAGTCCTGGCATAAAGTGACACTTTTTTCCTTTGTCACATAAGAAAAACTGTAGCTTTTGAAACAAAACATTCCCAAGGCAAAGCCAAATTTCAAACCTTGTCCCAAAGCCAAGTCCACATTTTTAATCATTATGTACATTTGCTGTTACTTTCCTTTACTTTATACAAAACTATGTTTTAGATAAGGTCTCACATTATACAGCCCAAGCTAACTTCAAATTTCAGAAGTTGCAGGAAAAAATTAATGATATTTTGAGGTTTTTTTTTTTTAAGTACTCACTGTTTTGTGCCCAGAGACACAGAGTTTAATCTGTTCTCTATTATGTAATTCCTGACTAAAGGAGTGTGTGTGTGTGTGTATGTCAGTATTTTTTATACATATCTTATTTTTATCAAGCCTACCCCTTGCTCACTCCTTCTGTATGTGAGTGGAGGGCTGTCCTGCCTGCAACATGAACAGCCCACCAAGGGTGCTATCTCTGAAGAGAGCTGACATGTTCTCCTGGGGCGGCTGTCAGTTGCCTGGAGCGCCTCATATTCTTGGTAATTTGTACATTACATTGCAAGCGTCCCTGGTAAACTCAAATTTCCAATTTCCCAGGTGTTGCTAAAATCTCTTCTCTGACCCCTTGGCAATGGGCAGAGATACCTTGTTGGTGGTGTTCATATGTCAGTCAGGAACATTGCAGAAGGCAGGCCTTTCTTCTTCCTAGCTTGATACCAGGCTTGGTGGCCGAAGTTCTTATGCCTAGGACTCATAAAAAATCAAATCAAAACAAATCCAGGCAGCGCAGTACAGGAGGAGGAAGACAGAGACTTGAGGACCACTATGCCACCCACCAATCTGAGCTCCAGCGCATGGCACAAGCAGGCCATAGACACCCACTTGCCAGGGCACATTGCGCCTATGGAGGATCTCGCTTTGTGTGGCCAGCCCACAACAGGAGCCATCAAAATGTGTGAGTATTCGGTGGTCAGATGAGAGAGAAATGTAAGTGGAACAGAGTGAGAATTATGAAGAAAGATGGAAGTAGAGACTTGAGTGGCCAGCCCTGCCACGTGGGACCATAGGGAGATCCCTGACTGAGCTGCCACTGAGGGGGATATCTGAGTCCGTGACTACACAGAAGGAGGGGGTCAGTGTTGATGTCCATGGCTCATATTACCAGCAGTGTACAAGACAGTGTCCCGGTCCGGGAATCTGCTGGGGCAACAGAGTTGTAGAGGAGCTGTGTATAACTGGCCCCGTCCTCTTACTGGATGCGATGGTCTGAAGAGTGGGCCCTGTCTCATCACTCAGGCAGCAAATGGAGCTGGTCCTGGTGGCCAGAGTTTGGGTGAGTCAACCCCAAGGATGGGAATGGGAGCGCTGGCCCAGCCCTTCACAGGCTGCAGCACCTGGGAGAGTGGGCCCCAAACCTTGATTGGGAAGCACACTGAAGTTGGCTCTGGAGGCATGGGTGCTAGTGAGCTGGCTCTGAGGGCATGAGAACAGGAGAGCTGCCCCCGCCTCATGCATTGGGTGGCCTAGGCAGAGCAGTGATGGAGAGCTCACCCTGATGGTGGGGATAAGGAAGAGCCAATGGGCTGACCAGCTCATCTATCAGCCAGGCCTCTGAGCTGGTCCACCCAAAAAAAATCTATATCATTTGCAAACAGTTGGGAAGCTGTTTCATAGCTTCAGGGTCTCCACGACACAAGGGAACAACAGTATAGCCTGGTAGGAGGCCTGATGAGCATGCAGCGTTGATGGTGTCACAGAAGCCAGAGATCTCAAACCAGAAGACCGTGACTCACTGAAATGAACATTTGCCAGCGAAGATGTGTGGATAAAGGGATATACTGTGGAGCACGCTGTGACACACTACAGCTTCAAATATGAGATGCTTTTTATGCTTTGTTGTGTTGTTATTATTGTGTGTTTAATTTGGGGAGGTTGTAAGGATGAGTGGCAGATATGACAGGATAGGGAGATGAGCAGGACTGGGGTGTATGATGTGAAACTCTCAAAGAATCAATTAAAAAATTTTAATCTATCAAATGACTATATTTCACATATCTGAAAAATAGAAATATTTTTTCAAACACTATTTTCTGAACCAAACATGTCAAGCATGATCCATTCCTATTTCCCACAAGTACTCTTAAGCACTGAGCCATCTTTCTAGGCCATAAATCACATGTTATAAATTGGGGAGGCCCAATGGCACTCGGAGAAAGGATAGCGGACTACCAAGAAGAGACTTGATACCCTAGCACCATATTCAGGGGGAGGAGGTCCCCCACAGCCACAGTCATAGGGAAGGGGGATTGGGGTGAAAGTGGAAAGGAGGGAAGAATGGAAGGATGCATGGGATGGGATAGAAAATGAGATGTAATAGGAATTATTTTAATTTTCAATAAAAATGTGTTATTAATTTAAAAAAACTATTTCATCCCACTTTGTAGAGCATTTAATGTGCTGTGATGGCACCACTGTTGGTGGTACCATTCCCTATGCTGCGATGCTGGAGTGTGTAAACAGGAGGAAGAGCTCAGCATAAGCATTCATTGCTGTCTGCTTACTTGTTGTGGATGTAGTAGGATCAGCTGCTCACGGCCCTGCCATCTTGACTTCTCCATCCTGTTGGACTACAGACTTAAACACAGCCAAAATAATCCATTTCTTCCATACTTTCCATTGCTTTTATCTTTTTGTTTTGTTACAGCAACAGAAAAAGAAGCTAACAAGGTGACTTTTCTGAAGCTTCATGATAAATAATGGCAACTGGAATTCTGATCTCTGTGCTTTACTGTGAGGCACAAAGATTATTGCATCATACATCACTAATGCTGGCTGGACTTGAATGATAAGTTCAAACAGCTGTTACCCAAAATTTTTATACCCAGCAAAATAGACAGGAAAAATATAATGGGCAAATGAAGGCACTCTTCATTAAACAAAAACTGAAAGAAATGGTTTTTAGCACAAAAAACATAACAAATAGCATAAAAAGGAATCTTTAAGACTGAAGTCAAAAGATATTGAGCTAACTAATTCATGTGAAGAAAGAACACCAACAAGAAAAAGTACAGAGGGAAAGATATGTGTGATTTTTCTCAATTTAGTTTCTTTAAGATTCTCTTCAGGCTTCAAACTGTCTCTGCTATTTTTTTTTTCCACTTTGGAAGCTGCCAACCTGCACTTCCTGTTTACTTAGGTAATTAATTTTATTCCTTCTCAACTCTCTGATGGGGTTGAAGACCAGATACTTTAGTTTTACAATTAAGCTTCATTGTTTAGGGGTTAAGGTATTTTTAGTTCTGGATAGATGTTTTAAGTTGATAATGACAAGATATGATAATATTGATTTACATTCAGAATTTTAAGGGCATAAAGATAGGAAAAATGTTTTCTTCAAGATTTCAAATATAAAGAGCCAAAACACTATGAATGTAACATTAATATAATTCCTGATTATTTGGGTAGAGTTGTATTGTAATCCAGAGTGTGATATAAGAGGATTTCCCGGTGGGAATTCTAATTAGTAGGTTTGGCAGACAGACCAAGTCTTATGAGCCATAGTCATGTTGTGCAGGATGCAGACATCAGTGCAATGCTTCCAGCAAGCTATATTTTCTACTTAATAGAAGGTGTTTGTGTAGGGCAGATGTCTAGATAGACATGGTGTGCTACAGTCAGGGCAGAGAGCTGGAAACTGAATTGAGAATCCTAAGTCCTGTGTCTAGTATGAGACCATTCACCTTATACTCAAAATGAACGCTGAGATAAAATAAAATTATAGGCATTCACTGCATCTTTGCTCATGACAATGGACAAAATATCAGTCTGCTAAGGCTGCTGTAACAAAATCACAGACCAGGTGGCTTAAACAAGAAAAAAAATTTTTTTCACAACTCACAAGTTCTAGATCAAGGATTTTCTCCTAATTGTCAGGTGGACACATCTTCTGCTATGTCCTCCCACAGTGGGAGAAAAATATTCTCCTGTATCTCTCCACACAATGACACTAAGCATATAAACTCAAGAATTCACTCCCGTGGTATCACTTTCCTTGGTTACTTTCTTAGAGTCCTGCAAATACAGGAGATCGGGAGCCACACAGAGCTTTTAGAGAGACCCAGAAGTTTAGACCACAGAAGACAGAACCCTCTGCTGGGTTCTGGTCCTGCTTCACCCCAAGAACTCTGCTTACTTACTAAGGTCACTTTTCAAACAGCCTGTTTGTGTACCAGATCAAGCAGTGATTGCACTTTGCCACCACTTATGGGCGTAGGAGTGGCTGCTGCAGAATTGATTTCAATGACAAAAACAAACAAACAAGGAAGGAAGGAAGTGAAGAGGGCAGTGGAGAGGGAAGAAGGGGAGAGAGAGGAAGAAGAGAAAGAAGGAAGCAGAAGAGAGGAAGGAAGGAAAAAATAAAACGGGAAAAAGAATAAAAGGAACTGGGCTGCCAAGGGCCCGCGGAGCAACATGCCGAGGTTTTTTTGTGACTACTGTGATACGTATCTTACCCATGATTCTCCGTCTGTGAGGAAGATACACTGCAGTGGCAGGAAACACAAGGAGAATGTGAAAGACTACTACCAGAAATGGATGGAGGAGCAGGCCCAGAGCCTGACTGACAAAACAACCGCTGCGTTTCAACAAGGAAAGATCCCCCCAGCTCCGTTCTCTGCTCCTCCTCCAGCAGAGGCGATGATCCCACCTCCCCCCAGCCTCCCGGGCCCTCCTGGTCCTGGCATGATGCCTGCGCCCCACATGGGTGGCCTTCCCATGATGCCCATGATGGGCCCTCCTCCTCCCGGGATGATGCCTGTGGGACCTGCTCCTGGAATGAGGCCGCCCATGGGAGGCCACATGCCCATGATGCCTGGGCCTCCAATGATGAGACCTCCTGCACACCTCATGATGGTGCCCACCCGGCCTGGCATGACTCGGCCAGACAGATAAGAGCAGAAAGGCCCTTTATCAGTTGTGTCTTTCTTGTTCTGTTTCCCCAGGAGATCACGGTGCTGAGCCTGAGTGTTTTCTAGCTGCATGACGAGTAAACTTCCCCTTCTCAACAGAATAGTTTTGCAGGGAAGAAGTGGTATTTAAAAAAGGACAGTTTTCACTCATTGTGAATGTGAAAATAAAGTTGTCAACTGTTTTGGTTAAAAAAAAAAAAGAATAAAAGGAAATAAAGAATGACACAAAGGCAATCTGCAGCTGAATTAAAGGAAAAGCAAGAAGGGAGAAAAAGAGAAGTAGGGAGAGAAGGACAAGGGAGAAAATAAACAAAAAATAACACTTAACACAAAAATCATAAAAATAAATGTAGTGCACACATAACAAAATGAAGTATTGAAGTTACAAAGACATAAGAAGCAAAGCACGAAACAATATATACACTATAATCCCGTTTATATAGGCTTCAAAACACATGGAACAATATGTTGTTTTTCTGTTTAGGGATTATTTCGCATGTGGGAAGACTCTAAGAAAATTACAAACACATCATTTAGTGGCTACTTTTGGTGGAGGAGAAAGAAGGTCTCAAGCTTGTTGGAAATATGTATTTCTTAAGCTGGGCAGTGAGTCCATATGTATTTGTTTTTAATACATTGTTTAGATCGTATGTGCATATTTATACCATATGGCCTACATTTAGCTATATATTTATTACACATTTTAACTAAAGCAGTTATTTTTCTAATTGGCTTGACTCATGTATAGTGGGCTTTAAATACAATATTTGTTAGTTCATACATGCATTTGAAAAAGCAAGATTTCCCTGCCTCCTACCCCCCACCCTTAATTCCTAGTTCAACTAGAGAAAATGCTAGGTGATGAAATAGCCTGTCCCTGTGTGGTATACATTTTGAAATAAACCAAGAGGAAATTCTCTTTTGAGAATGAATTTCACAACGTAATTGATGGGCAATTTACCAGTTACATGACTGCCATATCTCAGAGTAGAACTCTAAGCCACACACCAAGGAGCAGAGGTCATTTCTTCCACTTTGCACTCTAGCTCTACTAAATGGATATGAGCCAAGATCCATGGATGGCTCAATTTGTCATTCCAGAAGGTGAAGACAACATTTTCTGTCTCCTAAACTGAGGTTATGAGGATGAATTTATCCATAAAGCATCTTGAGGTGGTGGCAATAAAGAGTAAACCTGTATGTAACACCTGTATTTTACAGGTGTAAGCTAGCAAGGCCATGTGCCTGAAACTTTGTTTGTTTTAGACTTTTAGGGCCTAAAGTGGACACAGACATGGTTCAATCTCAAGACTAGCCATTGATGTGGGTAATTAAGAAAGATGATAACAATTTTCTACTGTTTACTCTTGCGTGCATTTAACCTTCCTGAAATATGGATTGCTGAAATTTATATACAGTATCTAGTTACTACTGACCTATAGTGACCCACCTCCAAGCAGAGGATGGGCCTCATTGCTGAATTACAATCTAAAAATAAAAATGTTTGTTTCATGAAGGACAAAGAAAGGGGCTAAATAAATGACTCAGTGATTCAGAGTATTTGTTATTCTTGCAAAGAACCCAGGTTCAGTTCCCAGTACCCACCTAGCTAACAGCCATCTCTAACTACAGTGCCAGGAATCTAACCCCTTTTTCTGGCTTCCTTGAGCAAGACACACAAGCAAGCAAAACACTCATTCATAGAAAATAAAAATATATGTTTTTTTAAATTAGCGAGTAAGAGAAGCTTGTTTTTAAAAATAAATCTTGCTGTGCGTGGTGGTGCACGTCTTTAATCCCCAGCATTTGGGAGGCAGATGTCAGATCATGCTTGTTTGTTTGTTTGTTTGTTCGTTTTGTATTTTTAAAACACCACTCAATTCAAGGATACATTTCTTCCACAATTCACACCAACCTCCAATGGACCCTTGCAATCTGGTGTTCACACAGATGGCCCTGGTTAAGCTAACTGGGTCACAAAACAAAACTAAAAGTCACAAACCTAAGAAAGAGACATGTAGAAATAAAAATGGGAGAGAAATAAGAGAGAGTTGGAGAAGTGAGTAGCCAATATATATGTGCATGTATTAGTATTTATGACTAGTATTCAGAAGAAAATATACTTTAAAGTTTTCCATATCTCTGCTCTAAATTTGCTTTAAAGTTTCTATTTACCTTTTTGCGACTGCATCTTACTTTCAAGTTTTAAGACATTAGAATCAGCCTTGTGTTTCAGTTACCAAAGCCTCAGAGCACAAGGACTCTGTTTAGTATTTAGACACATTGATGTATCTTGGTTGTTTCCACTCTGCTTTAAGATTAATGAAATCTCTGAATGTATTTAATATGCTCTCTTTTCTTCCTTCCAACTTTTCCTACTTATTTTTCCATTTTGCTTCTTCATTCATCCAACCTTTAAGAGAATTTTTAAAAACCACTATGTTCTAGAGTTTTGCTAAGTAAAGAAATGACAATGCCTATACTGACTTCCTGACGCTCACAGGCATACAAATGCAGATGGTGTTTGGATAATGGATATGTAAGATGTGAATCTTCCTTTCATTCACACTAAACTATGATTTTTGCATCAAGCACCATGTAGCTCATTTTATTAACAGCTAGCTCTAAGCACATCTGTATTATATCTGATATCCTTGGGGTGTGAATCATGGATATAATATGACATTTTGTTATGTACAATCAAATAGTCGAGTCTGAGTTGTTTATAAAGAAAAGGGTTTTAGTTAGCTTACAGTTTTGGGTTTTTTTTTAACTCATCACTGTAGCTTTGGCTCCGCTCGGATTATGACCTCCTAGCAGATGGCAGTAGTGAACAAGAGAGGAAGGAGGAAAGAGAGAGAAAGAAGTGACTGTGTGGTGGGGCAGGAATCCTGAGTCCTGAAAGAGCTGGGCATGTTCTACTTTAATGATCTGCTTACAAGAATGAGCAGTCATAACTCCATCTGTTCCTTCTGAGGGAAGCATTCTCGATGACCTAATTAGGACCTCTTAGACCCTACTCTAAAAGTTTACATAACACTGTCACCACCCCCGTGCTGAAGATCAAATCATAACATGAGAACCTTTTTGTGGGAGGACAGTGTGTCCAAAGCACAGCAGAGGAATGAGTGTAGCTAGGAATCCAGCAAGGCAGCTATGCCCTTTGTAAATCATGGCAGGTCTTCATGGAGTATGAAACTATTGAAATGTTTAGTATGGAGAAATTTGGGGCAGAAACTGGTGAATGATACGCTCTTCCTGACAGCTAAAGAGTCACACATGTGGTAGCCACTATTGATACCCATCCAATATCTCTGCAGCCTTCTTTCTTAGAAGAACCACATTTTATTTTCTGGGTGCAATGCACCCATGGACACCGTTCTTGCCAGAAAGATACAAGTAGTAGTTCAATGGGGATTTGTGATTTCTAATGTAGGTGACACCCCAACAATTCCTTCTCTGTCTTGAGACCTAGGTCAAAAGATTGAAGTCAAGGTCAACATCTTGCAACCAAGAAGAGAAAACGTAACAGACTGAAGTGGGGGACTGGCAAGGTGAAAAGTTCTTGGGTCAATCTGAGCATCTACAAAGAAAAGAAAAATAACAACTATATTTTTGTTGAATTTCTGCCACACATTGCTAAAACCAAACCTTGACCGATGATTATACGCAAACTGGGGAGAAAGGAGGACTGAGACCTTAAATGTGGGGGGAGTTGCAAAGGTCAGGTGGTAGGGTTTGGATCTTCACAGACCTTGAATTAGGGAACTGAAACAAGGGATACGCCAAATCTGAGAATGTGAGTTCCACTCATATTCAGTGAGCTCAATGCTTATCTTAAAACCTCAGCAAATGTGGGAATGCCTATAGGTTGTGAGAAATAGGCTCAGGAGGGTCTACTTGTATGAGAGACCAAGCAACTTTCTACTTGGAACAAACAGGAGCTTATTACCCAGCCTGATGATCCAACTTTACTCTGTAGAATATCTACACATGCATAAATAAATGTGAAGTAATTTTACTAATTAATATTTTAATAATAAAACTGACTACAGAAAATATATAGATATATGATATTGTTTCAAGTATAATGGATTTGTCAGAGTAAAAATATCATACTTAGAATTCTTTTATTAAGTAAAAGTGGCTAAAGAAGCTGTGCTTAGTGGCACACGTCTTTAATCCCACCACTCAAGGAGGCAGAGGCAGGCAGATTGCTGTGAGTTTGAGGCCAACCTAGTCTACAAAGAGAGTCCAGGATGGTCAAGGCTGCACAGAGAAACCCTGTCTCGAAAAACCAAAATCATCATCATCATCATCATCATCATCATCATCATCATCATCTAAGGAAACCAACCTAACTCCTACATATGGCTGGACAAAACTGAAATTTTTTTCTGACTGTTCTCCCATGCATGTTTCAACACCACAAATTTCAACATTCTGAATAATACCTATGTTAAGACGAGTCATGAGAAAGTAATTATTGCAGCTGCCACAAGAAGGTTGGCAGTGTGATTGGCCTGTGAGGACAACGTCAGAGCCTCCAGACACTGCCCTCAGACATCTCCTGCTGTGCCTGGGTTGTCCCATGCACAGCGCAGATGCATCACTATCCGCGAAAGTCAGAAGTCGAAAGATGTTCCTTGTCTCCAATCCTTTAAAACACAGCGGGCTCAAGGGAAGCAGGTGCTATCTTAAAGGTAAATAGGGAAGCTAGAAAGGTGAGAAAATGAAGCAGAGAGGCAGAGAAATCCATAGAGCGAGAAGTTCACGACCTGCCGTTTCTGGTGCTAGTGGTGACTCAGGCAAGGACATAGAGCTCCTAAGTCTTCACTGTAATTCATGAGGTTGCTAGAGGACCAAAGTGTGAGACCAAGTTTCATTTTAAGCTAATGAGCCTGAGTTTGCTACAGTGGCAGCAGGAAGTTACTATGTCATGCTTTTTCTGTTTGTTTCTCCATCTATCTGTCTTCCCTACTAAACTACTCAGTAGAGGAAAGAGAAGTCTTGGGCATGCTTTTATATTTTTGTTAATGTTCTCCTTCTGCCGTGGCTATGATTTCCATTCTTTCCCCTTTGCATATAAAATTTTTAGTGCCCTTCCTTGAAAATCGGCAGTTTGCATTCATATATCTTTGCAAGAATGATAATCGTATGAGGATCACTGATAAGGTTTTGGTTTGGTTTGGCTTGATTTTTGGTTTTTTTTTGTTTGCTTGTTGGTTTTTTACACAGGAAAAATAAAGTTTGCATGCCTTTGCATCTCAAACACGGAGAATTATTCTTAGAACAGGCATGCACATGACGCCTCACTTGCAGTGGTAAAGTTGCTTCAGGTCCATCAGCTGATCCCTCACAAGCATGCTCCTTGGAAAGAAGTGCAGAGAGAGTGTTATTCATTCATTCATGATTAAACTTGATTTGCAAAATGTGAGCTTATTATGAATTGTGAGCTCTCTATTAAAACTTTCTGAGTAACCCCTGGCTGAGCTTAGAGTCACTAAATCACATTGCTAGACATATTTCAACAAGGCAATTATTGTTTTCACTTATCTCTTAAGATGTTTACTGTGATGATTGACTGCAGTTCATTTTATTGAAAGACCACCATGGGTGGCCACCTACTACACTTTTTCTTTGTGTAAGTCAGAAATTAAATAACTTCATTAATATAAGTGTAGCTGGTTTTATCATAAATTTCAATTGCTTAATTTCTAACTTGAATTGCCTATTTTAAAGTCTTTACCAATGTGTAGCATCAGAAAACATGTTGTTTTACTATTAATGCTCATGTTACATATGTGAGTGATAAAGTTACAATGTGATTCATCATCTTATCCATTATTGCTTGACAAACCTATTTACTAAGAAGTTTCACCAAAGACCTAATGACTTGAAATGTATACATCTATATCAGACAATGAAGTGATTTCTCTGGTGTGACTTTCCTCTACATTTTAAATCTTGAAATTGCTAAGGTCAACATTGCCTTTGGTTCACAAGTCCCTTTTACTTGACATATAGAACTATATGAATTTGGTTTTAGCTACATATTTTAAATTTTAGAAAAAGAGTATTCAAAGATTAAATACTTTGTCCCATCACTATCTTGAATGTTTAGCATCTAATTTTTCTTATATGAGACACCCAATTATTAAATGACTGCTATCATTGCTTGATACAGACATACTTATTTTGTTTCCCATGTAAATCTTTACCTTGTTGAGTGGGAAGAGCAAGTGGAAGAAGCAAGGATGGGTTTTGATTACTATTTTTATTTCCAGAAGAAATAAAATCAACCTTCATAGGTCTTTGTAAAAATAGGCTAGGCAAAGAAACATTGCTTCCTGGTAACTACTAAGATCATTTTTTCCACCCCATTCAGAAAAACAAGTTAGGGAAAATCAATTTTCAATAGCTTCCATCTGAGTTCCAACTGACATTCCAAAAATAGTCAGTCTATACATCACCCATTATACAGTCTACACATTAAACACTTCCTGGTTGGTTCTACATATCCAGTGTTGGACTCTACTGGTTAAGGTGGAAATCTGGTTTCTCTGCATAGCCATTTTGAGCCAGACTATGAAGAATGGACTCTCATTTCTCTGAAGGGTCCTCAGTCCATCCTGGCAACCCCAAATCTTGTAAGGGGAGTCACATAGTCCTAAAAAAAAAATACAGGCCCAGCCCTTTCTTGATAACAAGCACAGGGAATTCCCAGAAATACTCGACCCTGTGCTGAGATCCTAGCCTCCAGCAAACAGCCATTAATTATACCCAGGTGCCATCCCCTCACACATAGGATGATTAAGTACTGTTGTTTTCCTTCCTGTGACAAGGCCCAGTGTTATTTAGGCACTGTATACAGAAGAAGTATCTGGCACCTTTAGCCCTAGCAAATCAGGTACATACACCCTCACAACTCCCTGACTCAACTCCCTTAGGGCTTATAAATCCCTGGTTCATAAGTAAAGTTGGGCTTGATTTCTCATTCCACCATAACCCTCTGAGAATCCATTTATTTCAGGGGGAATCGCCACTGGCTGCCTGGTGATCAGGTAGCAATGGAAGAACTGCCTTTGCAGTCACTGGGGCCACTCAACCACTGGTGGTAACTCAGTGCTAACCACTGGGGAAGTATCCACCAAGTCTGCATCTCACCCTGTCTGCCAGAGAGTTTTTGGCATATCCCCTGCCACACCTAGAGTGATTGATGAACCAAAGAGCTGTGACACTTAGATCTTCTGGAACACCCGAGCTTCCTATTGAGACCTGCAGTCTCTTTCTGAAAAGGAGCTAACTATAAAGCTCATTCCCCACCTCCTCTGAGAGGCTAGGAACATGACTCCTCCCTCTAGCTGTCCCTGAGAGAGAGAAGGGACCTCTGATCTCAAGGTTCATCCTTCCCATCTGGAAGCAAGAAGCTCCTGGACTGACCTGCCTGGCTTTGGATGCAGACCTACCGGGCTCTAGACCCAGATCCACTGGCACCAGACTCAGGTCCACAATCCAGGGTAATAGAGATTAAGTTCAGAGTGAAGCTGTGCTATAAAATGTCGCTTCCTGCTTCACTCTCTGTGCATCTTCACGATCCATCCCTGCATCTTCACTGTGCCTGCATCTTTACTCTGAGAACACACTTGACTGACAACACCCTGCACTTGAGTTTCCAGCAACCTTTTCCTTACATTTCTTACATTTACAGTCCTAAAAGTTGTGCTCTAGGCCCAATGCAGAAGCTGTCTGGCCTCTTGGGACCTGGATTTGGAAAGCACATCACATTATATTAGGAGTACTTTATCGGGTTCTTTTTCCTGCCTCCCTACACCACCCCTATCCCTTCCAACCCCCCAACATTAGGTGGGAGAGAGCAAAGGTTAGAGGGGAAAGGGGGCATCAATACATTGTTAGACTACTTCCTGCTGGTTAGGGACTTCAAATTCCTTGGGGGAAATTTGGTCTTTGTTGTCAGGATATCTCTATGCAGCAACCAGCAATCAATCAAACAGTAACCAGAAACAGCAGCAGCAGCAACAACAGGAAGAGGAGGAGAGGAGGAGGAGCAGTAGCCACCTTCACCCCCTCAGGACTCTGGTAGTTATCTACCCTCTGAGTCCCAAGAATTCCAAACATAAACTATCTTCAGCTGGTAGAATCATGCTCCTGCTAGAGCATGGGGCAAATCACAGTCAGCTGCTGTGGACAATCTGAAGCAGCCGCATATTGCACGCCTGGAGTTAGGACAAAAGCCATATTCACATAACATTTCTGTGTTTTCAAAGAAACCAAATATTGTCACTACACATTGCCCTTTGCTCCTTGGGAATGTCATTCTGAGCACTCTAGCTTTTTTCTACATTCTATAGGAAATGAAAAGGTGTTACTTATTCCATATCTATTCTCTTGTGTTGTTAGCAGAGATAAGGAAATGAGGTGGGACCTTCAGCTCGTTGCCAGGACACCTCTTTATTTAGATCATGGACTTCCCACTGTTCCAGTGAGAGTGTTCTTCCTTGTTATACTCAAACATTGCTAAGCGTCTTTTTTCTATGACAAAAAAAATTATTCAGGCTTTGTTATAAGTATATCAAATGTGTTCCCAGTCACATTTACATCTCAGTAAATTGAGTCTAAATTCCCACATATCTATGGCTCAAACATTTAAAAAGAATACAGATTGAATGTGCTTCTTCTTTGTCTTCATCTTCTTCTTCTCCTCCTCCTCCTATTCCTCCTCCTCTTTCTTCTCAGTGCTTGAAGTTTTTGCTGAAAATAATTGAATACTAAGAGGTAACACAAAAATCTGGAACCTAGAATCATCCTGAGTATTCTTCATTCATGTATCTGGTGCCTGATCTGAAGAAACTTGAAACCTGGAGCCTATGTGATGCTTTGATTAAGGTGTTTTGCATAGCGTCTCCGAACTTGAAGTTCTTACATAGCAGGTTGGAGCTTTGGAAAGCACATCCCTCCAATTCTAACCTATTGCTTAGGACAATATAGTGTGTCCAGACCTAAGACGGAGAGTCATAGACATGCCTTCGCCAAGAAGGGATATCAGATCGCTTGTGATCATGTTCTTCAGTAATCTTATTATTGGTTATTCAACATAAGTAATAAATATATATAGATGTAATAATAATAATAATAATAATAATAATAATAATAATAATAATAATAATGGTCACTTCTAAAGTCAGAACAGCTTTTCTCAAAATTACAGGAGGCCAAAATTGCATTTTTCTCTTAGGCACTTACACAATCCGAATTCAGACTCCTGACCAGACAGGTCAGCCATTGTGTCCTGCTTATCTATTACCAGGTGGTATGAGCTTCAAGACATCTTAGAGTTGCTGAGTCCCATAAGATAGTTATGGGCTCTATATCGTTTCTTAAGGTTAACTTTACTGAAGAAATTCCACTTTCTAAAAAGCGTTATTTTAGGAGATGAAACTTGCCATTTAATTTAATTCAGAAAGAAATATGAAAATAACCACTTGCTATCCTCTTGCTAATCTTGCTTTGAGATGTTTTATTGAAGTTTAGAGTGTGTGTGTGTGTGTGTGTTTGTGTGCATGTGCGTGTGTGCTCACATGCACTCGTGGCGAGGATGGCACAGTGCACACATGGGAGGCAGAACACACTTGCAGGAATCATCTCTCTCCTTCCATCATGTGGGTCTCGGGGATCAAACTGGGGTCTCAGGCATGGCAGAAGACACTCCCGAGAATCTTCATTCCTTAGGCTATATCATTTTTGTTTTTACAGATTTGTTTTGTTTTGAGTTTTGGGTATGTGCATATGAGGGGTGTGTGCAGATGCCTGCAGAGGCCAGGAGAAGGCTTTAGATCCCCTGGAGCTTCAGCGACAACAGGTTGTTCTCTCTTTTTATTAATCTACCAAATTAAATGTGCGTTTCCCAAATACTCTCATGTGTTGGGCTTTGCCATGGAGAATGGCTAGAAGCTTCCAATGATTTATTGTATACCCGATGATTAGTGCCTTGTGACTGTCATATTTTTATATATTTTATTAATTTATTCATATTACATCTCAATGGTTATCCCATCCCTTGTATCCTCCCATTCCTCCCTCCCTCTCATTTTCCCCTTACTCCCCTCCCCTATGCCTGTGACTAAGGGGGACTTCCTTCTCCTGTATATGCTCATAGGGTATCAAGTCTCTTCTTGGTAGCCTGCTGTCCTTCCTCTGAGTGCCACCAGGCCTCCCCATCCAGGGGACGTGGTCAAATATGGGGCACCAGAGTTCATGTGAGACTGTCATATTTTTTAATTTGATAATGAAATACTTTCTCTGTCGGTGTATCAGTTGAAAGTGACAGTAAGGGAAGTTTAGAATAAAGTATTGTTAAATTATGATAGGAGTGGCTATAAAAATGTAATGAAGATGCTAAAGGCTACCTTGTGATTACAGGGCAGAGGGTGAACAGGGTCTTTGGTAGGTGGGGTTCTCTCATGGCTAATTGAGAAGGTGTTACTGTAGCCCTCTAGATGCCAGGGAAGTTTGCTGCATGACTGGGTTAGTAAGACACTTGGAATACGAAGCAACAGACAGCGACAGGGTGTTTAAAAAAGTAGGGGAATTGGTGAGGACAACAGGAAGTGAGCCACTAGATTCCTGCCAGAGGCCCACGGTTTCCTAGCAACAGCACTGTATAGGTGCAAGGTCAAATGATCAGCACCTAGTGTTTTCGTAGACCCACTCCACGGGACAACCTCAAAGTAAGAGTGAGAATAGGAAATTTTATACAGACGAAAGTCAAGTAAAGTTACTCCCTTCCATTTACTAACTAAATTTACACCATGTACATGGGGGGGGGGCGGGGGAAGCATAATCGAAGTGCTTAGCATGGGCTCTCAGAACAGGCATAGAACAGTCAACTTGGAGCTAAGAGGCAGTGAATTAATAACCTGGACAGAACACAAACAAATAAACCTTTGAGATGTCTGCTTTAAAAAAGGAATTCTAAGTCCTAAGTTTGATTCTAGAGAAAGCATTTTCATATAGCAGGAAGAAAGGAATAGAAAAAAGATAAAAGCACATGTAGTAAAATTATATTCACAAATATTGCTTAAGAACATATGGTCCACACGGTCACTGTGAAAAAAGCCTTCACTTTTTAGAGTTGAGTTTTATAAAATGTTATGCATATGCATTATGTCACTTAGCACCTCACAGACTTACAGTTATTAGTAATAGACTAATCCTGTCTTACATACCGAATATCACACTACTTAATTTAAAGTGTTCAAAGATAAGTGAGTAATACGTGAGTTCACACCCTGACATTGACCATGAAATTAGACTAGAGTTGCCATTAGATCGAAATATAAAGGAGTCTATCAGTTAACTGGAGTGGACTCTGGATCTGTTCAACTCTACAATTCACTTAGACAGTAGGTACTTTTTTCCCACTCTGCAGTGAGGTTCTAGAACCCCCTCTCTGTGTGGAAACCAACCGCATCCAGCCGTGGATATCATCAATCCTTGAAAGCCCACCACTAAGTTTTTAAAAATTAAAAACTATTTTTTTAGTCACCTTAAAATACTATCACCGTTTTGTTTTAATATTTAACATATATAAATACGATGAATTATTAGTGTATACCCAGATAAATTTCATAGCAAATGACCATTAGACTTGCTGTTTTAATATGCTCGTTAGTGTCCTGATCAAAGGACATCTTCCCTGATACTGTAGTTTTTTTTTGTTTGTTTGTTTTTTGTTTTTTGTTTTTTACTGCTTTGCAAACTTACTTAAATCTCCAGTCTTGCCTATGTGTTACTCCACCAGTGTCTCTGGCATCTCGGGCTGAATGTAAGAGCACTGCACTTTAAAACAAACTCACAAAAGTCCGATTCTGCACAACGTAGCCAGATGGAAAGATGCAGTCTCCTCCCCACCCACCCCCCTGTCCCCCCTCCCCCCCCTCCCCTTTCTCTCTCTAACAACACAGAGATTTCCTCTATGCTTTCCAAGTCACTTCAGCTATTTTCCAAACTATCACCATTCACCGTGGCTGTTGAATTTTTAAATTTTGAGGGCGTTCGGGAGACAGTAAAACTTGAGTTGCCAGTGCATTCGTGTGCTGTGTGCTGTGTGCCCCTTCTTTCCGGCTCTGTGCAGCCCTGGTGCCACCGTTACTAACTGCCACCAGCAGAGGGTGGGCAGGGTAAGGGCTGTCAGCCGAACCAAAACTTGCTGCCTGCCTGCATCTGCAGCGAACGATTTTACAAAAAAGCCAGGACCAGTCAGGATCACACAAGGCACTGGTTATCGAGTGGACAACAGCAAACGAGTTTAAGGATGTTTAGATTTAGTGTTTTCGTTGATCTCGCCGCCTGTGGAGCTGCATATGGAAAGGAAACAGAATGTGCTCTCGGCTCTCCTGAGACTTCTCTATCAAATCTGTACACTTGAAGGAGCTTAGAATAACCGCAACAAGTGTTCTAAACTATTTGATTAAAAAAAAAAAATAGTTTCAAAACAAAACCTAGCAAGTCTGTGCAGGCGAAGCATTTAGCATGGAAACTATTTTAAGAATTCATTTTAAAATAAAAATAGTATTTTAAGACTGTTCTGATTAAAATGTTTTCTGGACCAGTTTTCTGGACCGCATCCATGAATTTGTAAACACTATG
This sequence comes from Acomys minous, assembly GCF_964271855.1. Taxonomy (NCBI): domain Eukaryota; kingdom Metazoa; phylum Chordata; class Mammalia; order Rodentia; family Muridae; genus Acomys; species Acomys minous. Next base: position 8,962,708 of record NC_140501.1, on the reverse strand, counting down.
TGAGATGGGGAGATGATGTGTAAGCCATACGTGGTGTAATTCAAGAAACTCTGACACAGAAAACATCTGAAAGCGAAATGTGGTCTGAGGAACCTAGGGCTCCAGGTAAGTCCTCCCTGAGACAGCTCCTGAGTGCCAGCAAAGGCTGCCTGCTCCCCGAGTCCCCTCATGAATAGAGCTGTCCCATGCCAACAGCAGACCAACACACGTTTCCAGACTAAGAAACACTAACACAGTCTTTTCTCCTTCTAGCCATTTTTTAATGTTTACAAGATTTTGCAACTTTGGATTTTGACAAATCAGTGAGCGCAGTGTTTTCTCATAATGACTAGCTCTGTGTAGTGTTTTACAGGAAGGACTTTTTGTTGTTTTCACATGAAATATTTGCAAGCGGCAATGAGTACTCACTGACGTCGCCCACCTCTCTGTAGTATCTGTGAGTTCTAAAGCTGAGCCAATATGACCACATCCTAAGCCACAGGTGAAGCTTAACTGGCAACTAAAATATTAATCTTTGATATTCTCTAGAATTAACAATCGTTATTAATTTAAATAGATCTGTTCCAGGTATTCTGAACAAATAAAATATTTAGTTAGCACCCATTCTCATAAACATTACTTGGTAAGTGGAGATTCTTTTTTACATATGCAGACCCTTAAGTTTACAATTACCATAAGTAAAAATATAGAGACATTAACTTTTTTGGTATGTTAGATATACTTTCTTGGTGGCTAATATTGTTCTAGGTCTTAGTTGTGAGTGCCTACTTTACCTATTAGAGTCTAATGTTTAAAATAATTACTTTAAAGTAAATATTTTATGTATCATTGTGAGTGATGTAGATAGGGAAACAGAAATTTGGATATGAAGTCATGCTACTTCAGATCACAAGGAAATGGAATTTTAAAGGTTTTTCTTGTACAACTGTATTCAAAAGAAAACATTTAACCGGATGTTATATGCACACCATATTTCATCCTTTCTCAACTACTAAAGCCACAAATTAGCAGCTGTTGTATTACTTAACACAGCCAAGCTGTGCACCTGCAGCTAGGCACAGGCTATGCATATAAAGAAGAACCCACAGCAAGTCCAGCTTTCCCTTAGAAGCCCAGTTGTTAAATATAATCATCTGCCTTGAGGTTCTGCTACAAAAGAATATATTCATAAATATTGTCAAACATAGAAATTATAGTTTTATATCATTAAACTCTTGTCAAAGGCCAAAACTGAATAACTGAAATAACATTTATTAAGTTGGTATAAATTAATAAATTCTAAAATTTTACCATTTTGATAGTTAGCATCATTCTATACAAATTTCCACTGCAAAAATTAAACTGGAATCATTTAGTTTATATAAAATATTTGGGAAGAATGGTTGAATTGGTTAGACAATTTTTCATAGCTAATTAATTATTTTCAATTTCATTTTTATTTGTGTGAAATAATTTAAAGGGGAATTATACCTCTAGAAAAGCATTATTTAATTATGTATGACAAACATCAACAATCAGATATATTTATAATCAGATGTAATTTGTTGATTTCAACTTGATCATACAAAGTATTTGTTTTTGTTTTTGTTTTTTTCCTTGTTAGCTTGAGGCTTAAGATCAATGTGCTGTATTGTTTAAAGCCTACTGGAAGACTGAAAACAAAATATTTATAGAGCAATAAAATCCACACTCTCTAAAATAAAATATGCTTTCAGATAGGGTAAGCAAGCAACCGATGCTTTAAGCTCTCTAAAATTATTACATTTATGTAATCTAAAACAACAAGGAAATAGACATTGTTAATATTCAAATTATAAAACACATTTTTATTTCTTGAACTGCAAACTGTCAAAGGTAATAGAGAATTAAAATTAGAAAATGTTAGAAAGCCTTATTATCAACAAAAGATATATAAAAAGATTTTCAAAAAACAAATAGTCACCTTTAATTTTGCTCTAATAAAATTATTCTAGAGAAAGGACAAAATTTTAGGGCATGTTGTTATACACAGAATTTAGTTTACATTATAGAAATTTACTCTTTGAGCCAGGACACACTGTTCAGAGGCTTAATTAAGGGAAACCAAACACTTTCCTTCCTTTTTCAAAGCTGCTACTTACTTTTTTAAAAAAATTTAAGTAGCATTTCAATTAGCATAAACACAATCATGTATGTTACCTGTCTCTCTGTTCCTATGTAAGGAAATGAAATTCCTTATGAAATGTAAGATTTAACGCAAATAAACATCAAAATTATTTTTTATATGCAATGGTATCTATTGGACAGCAATTTGGGATGTAGATAAATCAAAGCATGTATTCATGTTTTGAGAAGTTGAATTTAAACATCCACACATGTGGCAGCAATGTAAACTGCTGGCACCATTGTGGAAGAAGAAGCTGAGTGTACGTAATAAAGTTCAACACACAGGATGACCCATGACACTACAATCTGCCTAAGGACGGAAGTCCATCCAAAATCTAGCAATGTGGTAGAAGCAGCAGTGCCACAAAAGCTGTATAAAACTCGGAACCCAGTGCTCTTTAGCTGAGTAAATTAGGCCAAATTTATATACTGGAATGCTTTCTGGAGCAGAGCTATATTTGAGGATTTTTTAAAAAAAGATTCTAGGTGCTGGAGAGATGGCTCAGTGGATAAAATGTTTGCTGTGCAAGCCCGAGGACCAAAGTTCAACTCTCCAGCCCCCACGTAAAGGCCAGGCGTGGTGGTGTCTGAACACTGACACTGGGCGTAGGAGTGGGCAGATTCCAGGGACTCCAGCCTAGCCAAAATAGCAAGCTCAAGATTCAGCAAGCTTTCCCATTTCCGAACGTAAGATGCAGAAGCAATTGAAAAAGACATCCTGGCACCTGCCTCTGGCATATGGAGATATAGCCATGTGTGCACGTGCACTTGCATATATTCATGCACAATATATAAATGCAGTTATAGCACACACACACACACACACACACACACACACACACACACCCGTATACAAACAGACAGGAAGGATTGCAAAAGAAAACTAAACAATACACAGATAAATAATAGAGGAAAACGGTGTGGTTATATTGATTTCTATTTCCCAAAGAGGCAAGCTAAATAGGACATTGTTTAGAAATACATTCAAATGTAGTAAAACTACATATATATATATATATATATATATATATATATATATATATATATATATATATACACACACACACACACACACACACACACACACACACACACACACACATACCCACCAAATATAGGGACGAGAGGACTTTTGGGGGTATGGGAATGCATGCAAGGTCAAAGGGTAGGCATAAGGTAGCTTCAAAGTACCTGTGATGTTTTGTTTTTCAAACTGAGGAGTAGGTTCACACTCCATGGGCTTTGTTGTCATTGACTGATCGGATTGTTTTCTGTTTGTTTGTTTCGTTAGTTGGTTGGTTTTTCGTTTGTTTTATTTATCTTATTTTTTACATTTTTATCACATTCTGTTGTTTCAATTGCATATGTACTATATTTCACAATAAAAAAAAGCATAATAAAGCAAATGTAACCACATACATGATGAGCAAATTGGTGGTAGTTTTTGCTTGATTTTCAAAACATCTTCTCACCAATTCTTTATATTTCCCCAACCAATAATAACATGGAAAAATGAGGGTGTTAAAGTTCAAAGTAAACCCAGAGAGAAACTAATTCTAATGTAATTCATCTAAATTTATCAGAATCCGATTACAACACAGAAGAGAATGCAGAGCCGTAGATTTCTATACAACTTCAGTAGATCTTACTCAGAAAGAGGCACGGTGGAGAACTTAATAACACGCAGTGTGTCCGGATGGCTGCGGAGGGCCGGAAGTACCCAGCCTCGGCTGCTGAGGGCCGGAAGTACCCAGCCTCGGCTGCAGAGGGCCGGAAGTACCCAGCCTCCGCCATTTACAGTCCTTCTTTACTTCCACAGGCCTCATCCCTCATTCCTGAAACTCGCTTCAAACAAAACCGTAAATATGAACATGTCTAAATTTTTCCTTTAAAAGTAGAAGACTTCAGTTTCATACTCATTTACACACTTCCAACATGATTTTTTTTTTAACATCTACCCTGTGACAGACACCGTTTCATATAAAGCAGTGCACAAAACCAAAACCTAAATTGTGGACTGTTCAAACCCTTTTTAGTCAAGTGGAAGTCACATGGGACAGAATTAGAGCAAGTTTAATCTATTCATGGAAAACGGTAATTCTGTAAAGATACACTGCCAGTGGCAACGTTTTCTTTGTCTGAAGCCCCACTGACAGGAAGCTTAGCCTGTTCCCATGAGCACTTTAGGAGAGAAGACATTCTGTTTGTTTGTTTGTTTGTTTGTTTCGAGACAGGGTTTCTCTGTGTAGCCTTGGCTGTCCTGGAGTTGTATTGTAGGCCAGGCTGGCCTCGAACTCACAGGGATCCGCCTGCCTCTGCCTCCCGAGTGCTGCGATTAAAGGCGTGTACCACCACCGCCCGGCTTAAGAAAGTCATTTTTGTGTGTGATTTTCCCCCTCTAGAACCTGTCTCCTGCAACTAACTTTTTCTTTTACTTCCTGTAGCTCATGTCTCCTGGAACTCATGCTCATCCTGCCTCAGCTTCTCAGGTGCCTGGGATTTACACATGTCCTCCGCCATGCCTGTCTCTGTGGAACCCACCAGAGAAAAGACAGCGTTGGCTCCTGTAGCTTCAGAGGAAAAGAGGGCTCTTGGCTTCTCCCTATGCGGGCGTGCTCTGTTAGCAACGGTGTGCATAGGAGCAGGCTCTTCTAGAGGAAGAACATACAGCTTAATACACAAGCTTCAGGGCCAGGGCAAGAGGCCAGGAAGCTCTACCACGCATGTTCTGGCTTCTCTGAGAATCCATCTCTGGAACAAAGGGCTGTAGAGATAGCTCAGGGCTCAAGAACACTTACTACTCTTCCAGATGACCATGGTTACATTCCCAGTGTCCTCATGACGGCTCACAATTGCGTGGAGCCCCAGTTCTAAGGAATCTGATGGCCTCTTCTGATCTCTGCCTGTACCAGGTATTCACGTGATGTATATACACACACACACACACATACATACATACACATAAGCAATGCACTCATACATGTAAAAAATAAAATAGGTAAATTTTTTAAAATGAATAACTGAAACTAGTTAAATAATAACAGAAAATGAAAAAATAGAATAAGAGAAATGTATTGTGGTGAACTAAACACAAAACCATATAAATGTCAAAAAAGCAAGCCTCTATCCATCTCAATGAAGGAAGACTGGATGGACTAGAATAGCCCAACCCCCCAGGGCTAAGGCCTTCGGTCATCACCATGGCTCCAGTGGTCATCACCCAGTGCTAGGTGGAAAAAACTGAAGGCTTCTGTCTCCACTGGGGCTGTGAACTCTCCTAGCCTCACTGGCTACAGTCCTCGCCTCTCTGGATCAGTTGGCCAGGTACTTTAATCACCATGGTCCTCTAAGGCTGAAGTCTACAAAACCCAGGATGTATCTGCAGAGCACTCTGGGACCAAGGTACATCACACTCAGGCCCCAGGTTTTCAGCTCACCATTTGGGTGCTGTTGTCACTCCAAACTGCCTCCTTCATCCCTCCTTCTCCACTGGTTCTTCTCTCACTAAATGTCTCCTGTAGCTTCCTTTAGTCATTGTCTTTTGGATTCTCTGCCAGCTACCCGCCATAGCATGCAAATAAAATCACATGCCTCTCCTTGTGGGCTGCTATACTGAGGGTCCCCACATAACTCTTTCTAGTAATCATAACTGGCCTCTCTTTTTCCTTCTTGGAGTTTATTGTTCAATGGTGATTACCTTAGATTCAAGAAAAGGGTTTTTTTTTTCCTTTAATGTGTTTTATGATTCTAGCTCTCAAAACATGCACTGTCAAACCTGGAGTTTCTGTGCCCTTCCTCGGACTGCGGAGTAGCCTCGCCTGCCAATTCACATGGGCATCTCACCACTCATCTCCTGTAAGGCATCTGTAACAGAGCCCCTGAGCTCAATGCTCTGAAGTTTCCTCCTCTAGACTTGAATGACACCAAGTCCTGTTGCCCTTTAAAATGAAACCAAGGTCTTAAGGATTTTACAACTTTCAGCATTACCTATGGAGACATTCAAGTGGGTCAGGATTAAAAGTTTGAAGTCACTAGTATACAGCGTTCTGGGCATTTGGACTTCACAGTATAGTCTATGTTTTAAAGTTTTAATTTTATTCATTTAATAAAAAACAAATATCAGTCTTAATGTATCATCCCTATTAGCTTCTCCAATGAACATTTTAATCTCACAATAATAAATTAGAAGTTGCCAAGTTAAACTTAAATCTCATTAAAAACAACTGCCTGGTTTTGCTAACTTTTCTTACTTTTGCCCCAATCACTGCACACATTGCCATGGAGTGGTGGTAGCATTAATGAGCCATGCTGTTCTCAGGCACTTTGATAGCTAATTTGTGAACCAAGAGTGGTCTCTAAGGATGCTTTATCACTGCTCCTGCCTGCTAGTCCACCTCAAATCTTCTAGAGGGCTGCTTTCAACTGCTGTAATAAAATACCTGGAGATGGAAACTCCACAGAAAAAGCATGTCAGAACCACAGGATGCAGGGCAGTGCTGTGAAATGCTGTCTTCAGGGACCAGACATGGTCACTGTTCTCTGAACAAACTGCAGCATTACTGGCACAAGACCCACACAAGGGCAAGCCGATAAGCCTAGCCAGCATTCCAGCAGAAAGAACTATCAGGAGTTACAAACCACAAGAGGGGAGGGAAGGGGACACAAAGGTGAGAGGGAATATGTTAGGGGAAAGTCAGAAGGGAATATGATCAAGATGTATACATGTATAAAGTTGCTCAAGAGTAAATGAAAGATATTCTAAAAATAACAAAACAAAATACCTGAATGTGGGCATTGTATAAGTAAAGGAGATTTTTTTTTCCCATCAAAGTTTTAGAAAATGAAACTTCAAGTTCCACTTGCTTGGATCTAGTGAGAGTCTCTTGAAGGATGCCATCTTGGTAGGAGCCTGAGCAGGAGGGATCATGTGCCAGAGAGCAGAAATGGGTCAGCTTTATTCTTTAACAGTAACCTCTCAAAAGGGCTGGTCACAGTGGAGCAGGCCTGTAATTCCAGCACTTGGAAAATGGGCACAAAAGATGATATATTCAAGGTCACGCTCAGCTATATAGTGAGAGTTGGAGGCCAGACTGGATTGTATTAGAACTGTACACATACACCCCAAAGTGGTGGGGGGGGGAACCTTCACTTGAAGAACCAAATAGCAGGAGACCTAGGAACTATGCAAAGCAACATGCTGCCCATGTAGGGGAAGTGGAAGAGCAAAAGCTAGTCCTCAGGCATCTCAGCATCTCAGCAGCTCTGTGTGTTCACTAGAGAAAGCAAACTAGAGAGCTGTCCATACCACTGCCCACCCCCCGAGGTGGAGACACATGTGTTCTTCTCGGCATTTCTCTGACTTCATGAACTGGGTCATACCATCTAATTTAGCGGAATCCGGCAGATGTGGGTTTGACTGCTGGTTCAGTTGTTCTATGGGGCTGAGATTAAGAATAACTCTGCAACTTCTCTGAGCTCCAGTCTCTCTCTCTCTCTCTCTCTCTCTCTCTCTCTCTCTCTCTCTCTCTCTCTCTCTCTCGCTCTCTCTCTCTCTTTTGAAAAGTAATGAGAAAATTTTATAGTTAAGTTACAATTTCAAAAATAAAAAAGAGATGATAGTAATTTCTTCTAAAGACACAGCTAGAACTAAACCTGCTAAACTACTTATAAATGAATACATAAGAGTGAATGTGTGTATACACACACACACACACACACACACACACACACACACACACACACACAAATGTAGACATGAATGTTACCTGCAGTGGAAGGGTGACCAGTGCTGGGTATGGCTTACATCTGGAGAGGGAGTCAGACAAGTCTTAGGAGATGGTCTCTCTTATCTCTTACCCTGAATGCAAGAACTGAGTCTCACCCTCTTTGGCATGAGATACTGACCTCTCACAGATCAGAAGAGGAACTCTCCAATGTCCCAGTAAATGTCTGTGTCCACAGACTTTAAAGTGAGATAGCATTCCTAGTTTTCCGTTGTGTTTTCCATGAAAGAATAATGAAGAAAGGCAAAGCATTATCCCTGTTGTAGCTGAATGACTATTCCAGAAGCTCTGGGTGAAAGAATTTTTCTCTGGCTTCATCTGCTTAGTCTGTGCTGAACCAGTGACCTGAGGACAGCTATCTTCAGCCTCAGGTAACACTGCTGATGGCTGCTCTCACATCCCTACATCTGAAGTTATAAGGACAGCACCAGGAGCAAGAAGAACAGGTAGTCCGAACAGCAGCCATAGCTGGACAACCCCTGCCTCGCTCTAGCAGGGGAAAGGAGCTGAAGTGTGAATCGTGGCTCCATGTGGCTCACTGTGTGACCTCAGAGACGCTAGTCAACTCTGCACGTCTCAGCTCCCTCCTCTGTGAGCTGAGAGCCGCCACCGCCAAAAAGGCATCAGGGATCTTATTCTGCTCAAGCTTTGTTTCGTCCACCAAAGAGACAGTAAAATGCTTTCATACTGTCAATTTTTTCTAATTTTCTAATAGTAAGCAGTTTCATTTGGGTTTGTAGGTCAGTTGCATGCTTTCCTAACATGCACAGAGCTTTGACTCCACCTCCAGCATCCCAGAAAGCTGGTCATGTTGTCACAAAGGAGGTAGAGACATGAGGATCAGATGTTCAAGGTCGTCCTTGGTTACGTAGATAGTCCAAGGTCTGCCTGAGATTTCTGAGATTCTCTGAAACTGATACATGCACATATACACACATGCACACATGCACATATACACACATGCACATATGTGCATATGCACTCACACACACACACAAAAAAAAACCAATGAGAAACTGGCAATTTAATCACAAAACAATAAAACCACCGTGTTTGGTAAATAAATTCTTAAAGTGGAATGCATTTAATATTTTAAAATAATTAAATTGTCTTCAGTTTTATGCTTCCCTTGTAAGCTACACATGGATGTAAGCTGTTTAGAGAACAGGGCGGGAGACGTGTTATCCACACAATAGTTTACACACTCCCATACTTACCCACAGTTCCCAGACAGTCTCAAGCTCACCCTGTCCTATCACTTCTTATATAATGAGCCGACTGTTTTATAGACACGTGCTTTTAACTACTGAGATGTCTCAGACCTTACTAAGAACCGTGCCAAACACTATGTTAATCAGTGCCTTCTGCTGCACATTTGGAATCAGTCTTCCTAAAAGTGGTCACAGGTCAATTAACAAATGGTGCAACTACTGTGTGTATCAAGACAGATGCAGAGTGGCTACTTTGAATCCTGATTATGTAGGCACAGCAGTTAAACTCTATAATGGTCTGGTGGCCTCTTCTGCAGTTTCTTTGATGTAGAACTAAGGCTAGTTCTTCATGTAGAGTTTCAGTGTTGAGGATTTTCTTATTTGATCACATCCCCTCATAAACTGCTAATATGGCCTCTGACTCCTAAGAACTGCTGATGGAAAAGGAAAGAGGAATTATAAAGTATTATCTTAATTATAGAAGAATCTCAACAGATTGCAGTTCTGGTTTGTTTGTTTGTTTCAAGACAGGGTTTCACTGTATAGCCTTGGTTGTCCTGGACTAGCTCTGTAGATCAGGCTGGCCTCAAACTTACAGAGATCAACCTGTCTCTGCCTCCTGAAGTTCTGAGGTTATAGCTGTGTGCCACCGCACCCTGCTCTGTTTTCTTTACAATCTGTTACATATAAAAGATTTAACATATCAGCTTGATGTGGTGGGGCAGGCCTGAATTCCCAGCACTCAGGAGTCAGAGGCAGACCAACAGCTGTCAGCTGGAGGCCAGGCTGGTCTACAAAGCGAGTCCAGGACAGCAAAGGCTACACTGAGAAAACTTATCTCAAAAAAAAAAAAAAGCCCAAAATAAATAAATAAATATTTTACATGCGTACCTAATTTAACAGCATTTTTAAAGTGATGATGTTTATATAGAGTTTTCATGTACTACTTAATGCAATTAAAAAATTTCAGTAACAAGTAGAACAAACTGGTTCAGAAACATGAACATCTGACATCTGGCACCTCCCCCCTTCCTCCACCACACACACTTCAAGGTGGGAACAAAAATGTTAGGATGCTGGGACCAAACATAACGGAAGGAAGCCTACAATTTGTATTGAATATCCTGGGGCCTCGAGTGAGCATCTTTAGCAGATGAGAAAGTTTTGATTAAGAGAAAAAGCCTCATCTATTTGAGCAAAGTCATTTCTCATTTTATTTTGTCGCCTACTTAGAAGGCAACCACGAGAGCCATATGAACACACCAACACTTACTCTCAGATGAGAAAAAGATCTGCCATACTGGCATTTTTCTCGAACCATGGAATGTTTTAAATGGCTGAGTTGTATATGTAATATTTTGGCTTAAATATAAGATTCTATATGTCTAGAGTGACAAGTTAGATCTACATTCCTCTTTACTCAAATTTTCAAGCACACACTGGACATGCCATATAAGGAAAAGATGTGCTCCTTATAGCCTCCATTCTCTGTGTCCTCTTTTGGAAAGTTCCATTTTTTTTCTTTAATGGTTTATTCATTTTACTGTTGTATGTATGAGTGGTTTTGCCTGCACTCACATATATGCACCATATGCGTGCCTGTTGCTCGCAGAGGCTAGCCAAGGTCATTGATTTCCTAGAACTGGTGTTATAGGTTCTTGTGAGCCCATGTGAATGCTGAGAGACAAGTCCAGGCCCTCTGAGAGTACAGCCAGAGCTCTTAACTACTGAGCACCAGTGCAGCCTCAGAAACTCACTTTTGACAGAATCACCCTCCTTTCATATTTCTTCTTTCAATTTCATAATAACTATGTCAAGCTCCTTCCCAGGCCCTCAGGCATCCCTAATTCTTTATCTCTGAAATTCCCCCGCCACCACAACCAAAGCAAAGTTTTCCTACTGGTAATGTCAGCTGTGCACATTCTGTTTTTTTTTCTAAGTAAAGTTGTTAACTTTTTTTTTTAATGTGGCTAATAACATGGTTATCCAACATACAGTCATGAGTTATTTTTCTACCCTACTAAGAGAGTAAGTTAGCAACAATGACATGGAGCTAATCCTTTACCCAAAGTGTATGATTAATGGCATAGATTTTAGCACACACAGAGGCTGGGGAAGAGTTTCAACGGTTGGGCTCTTTAGCCCTCTTTAAATGTAATAATACAAAAAAAATCTGATCAATTTAACTCATTAAGTCTACCCCACAGTACTTCACATCAAAGACATTAGTAAAGTTATCGTCATCGAAGAAGCAGGACAAATTCATAGGCTTCATAGAAAACCCAGAAGAGTCCCCTATCATATGTCCATTCAGAGCTCCCCATCCACGTGTGTTTGTGTGTGTGTGTTATGTCTGTGTCTGTGTCTCTGTGAGTCTGTCATCTGTGTGGGTGTGAGTGTGTGCATGTGTGCACACGTGCTGTACTTTTGTGTATGAATATTTTTGGCATGCTTGTTAAAATACAAGTTTCCAATGGAAATAGCGCTTGCTATATATAATTTCTAGAGGAACACTGATCCTGTTTTAGACCTTGCCAAAAATGTTGTTCTTAATAGACCTGCTAGAGTCACACCTTTGTTAATGGGCATCTAGGTGGCTATAACCCACAAGCCACTGGCGCTGCTATTCTCCAGTAAGTTAGAGTTTGCCTGAAGCTCTTCCTTTCCCGATGTTTTTCTCAAACTCCATAAATTAAAGATGGGAAACCTTCCTTCTTGGGCATGTCAGTGTAACACACGCAGGAAAGTGTCTGTTGGGCAGGAGGTGAAGTGTAAGCTAGAGAAAGGCAGTTTAGCCCTCATGAGGTTCGTTCCATAGTTACCAAGCATGTTGCAAACTTTCTGAACTTCTACATTCCTTTGGCTTTTAAATTACATGAATCACACTTTAAATCTAAAAATTAAAAAAAATTCAGAAATGGTATCTCTTTTACAAGTGAGCCATCAGTACTGTTTTAAGGTTATTGTAATCTTAGTAATTCAATTGTTTTTAGTCATATGTAATCCTTGCATATCCAAACACGGTTTGTTCTTTAAGTATCATTTAAATGTCCATTAATTTGTTTAATCTCATAGATAATGTCCAAAATATACATATCTATACATTAAATCTATCCAGGCAAAAGTAAAATAAGGACGTTAAATTTGCTTGTGTTTTCACTGTTAATTTTTAGAGTAATGTCTGAATTCTCTTTGGTAGAGGCAACTCCGTGCCTTCCATCTATTTGATGAATTAACCCTTAATCCTAATAATTAGACATCTACCAAAGGACTACCTTCAACTGCCTTTGTTTCTACAGTTGTGACAATGTAGGGAAAGATTACATGTTTCCGTCCATGTAAGCTTTTAAAGGTAATCATAAAATTGACTTTTTCCAAACCTTCTCTGAAAATGTGCTGACACTGTGGCTAATGGCCAGCTCCCTAACGGTGTGCAAGCAGGACATTCAAAGACACCTAGTTATATGCACAGTGTGGCTCAGAAGACTAGTAAAAGATTTCTGGTTGTTAAAAAAAAGAGATAGATTTCTAAGAAATATTTAATCATAGCATCTACCACACAAGGAAGCATAGTTAAAGATTTCTATCACTGAGATTCCTAGATCCTGTCAGGATTATTTCACTATAACATACTGCCCTGGTCACAGTGGATAGCAACAACGCTCTATGCAATTTTGACAATTAACTGATGTGTTTCTACTTTTCTCCATAGCTTTTAGGAATAAGAACAAATTAGCACCTCCCAGAATGAGGTGAGAATCTTGAGGCATTTATTTTGTTTTGTACCCCAGCTCTTTCATACACATGAATACAGTACTTTAAAACAAAACAAAAAAAAAGTACTTTAGGCAGATTTAACTTAACATTTAAAAGTTTGTTCTCTGTTGCTTTTCTCTTGTTGTCCTTATCTGTCTGCCATTTGGCAGAAAGGCTGCTGGGAAAGGTCTTGGGGAGAAATGGCTTTGAACAGAACAACATTGGAATAACAAAAGAAAGATGTCACAGAGCTAGAGATGAGTGATCTAAGAAAAGATGGCTGCCCTCGCTGAGGGGCTGAAAAATAAACAAAAGAAATTGTCCTAGGGTCAATTCAAATCAAATGTGTTAAGAGTTGAAGAAACAAAGTAGAAACACAAATTTTTATCCAGAAACAAGGGAAAATAACACTTGTCTATAATTTCTGAGGCGGTGCGTGCTTAAGAGGAAAATCATAGTAGGAGTGCCGTAACTGATGGATGGGAAAGACGGAACTCAAAGGAATAAGGAAAGCAACGCCAGCCCTCCCTGCCATCCTCCCAGTTTCCCTCACTGGTCCACCCACCGATGCTGGCAGCGCTCCCAACCTCAGCTCTCTACAAACAACACTGAATGACACAGACAAAGCAGAGAAGATACAGTTTCTTTATGTTTATTTTAAAAATGTATAGACACACACAAAGGAACTCTGTATCCCACGTCTGTAACTGCACGGCATTCTTTTGCCTGTTCTTCCATACAATACTAGCACACACATCCACTCTAGGGGCATTTCTCCTTGAAAACAAGTTGTCTGTGTTATAGGTTGGGTTTTTTGTTTTTTTTTTTTGTAGCCACTCAATGATTACTTGTTGAATGAATAAATAAATTCAGCCATTTATTCATTCATTATAGAACTATTGGAGTTGGCCAAAGAGGGGAGAAAATAAAACAAAACAGGTTCTATCATATTCCAAAGGAGGATAAAACTAAATTCAGCTCAGAGCAGATCTACCAACTTAGAAGTGAGTTGTACTTCTTTTTACATTAATTTTACCTCTACTTTAAACATGTAAAATGTATTTTAATCATGTCCTCATGAATCTTAAGGCAAGAAAAGGCTTTGAAAGCACCCAGGCTGCTTTGTTGTTTGCGTTTTCCTCTTCTTTGCACTGATGCTGTAGTTAGGATCAAATACGTTTCTTCACTTCATGAACTCATGCTCAGCTCTGTGTCTGCTGCAGGTACCTATGTGCGTGCACTGATATGCTGACAAGATGCTAAGGTAAGGGATACTGCATAAGTACCTAGAAAGTTTTATGGTGACTCTAGCCCTGCAGTCTCTAAAATTATGTTCCACTCTTAGAAAACGGAATGTTGTGAGGCTGTGGCTCAGTATGTACAACTATATGATTTAACACATTTCCAACAAAAAGACCTTAAAAATTGTTAAACAGCAGGGTAGAGGTGGTGCACGCCTGTAATCCCAGCACTTGGGGAGGCAGAGGCAGACAGATCTCTGTAAGTTCGAGGCCAGCCTGGGCTATGAAATGATTCCAGAACAGCCAAGGTTACAAAGAGAAACCCTGTCTCAAAAAAACAAACAAACAAACAACAACAACAAAAAACCCAGAAACAAAACAAAAAAAACCCAAAACAAACAAACAAAACAAAAGCAAAAAAAAAATAGATAGATACATAAAACGTTCAATAATCTTATCATGGTGTTAATATGCATTTAGTCCTCTTTGTTGTGACTCAACGGTTTCACATCTGCTACTTCAGTTGTTCTTAAAAGCAGCCTGACAAGATAGAAATTGTTAATGTGCTAATTGTAGAGATGAGGAAATAGAGAAGTAGAAAGTTACCTATGATTACAAAGGTATATCAGCTAGCTTTGATGCCCATTTTTGTGGATAAGTGTATAAGTTCCATTCTTAGGTTAAACACAGATCTGCCATTTCCATTAATTTTCACCAGGGAGTCTGAAGATGTCAGGTATTTTATGGACTATCTCAAAAAAAAAAAAGAGATGTGAGAATCTTCAATTCTCATATTAAAAGGATTAATTAAGGGAGATTAATTAATTTAAATAACTAATTAATTTAAAAGATTAATTAAAAGGACTAATCTATGACACAATTTCAATTGTCTAGAAATGACAATATGAAAATAATTCTTGTCTTTTCTTTCTGCTAGCAACCAAAACAATGACAAACTTGTCACTCATTAAATCCGTTTAGAGCAGCAGACAGTGGGATTATTTATGTTCAAGTGAGTGCATTACTATTATGGCTTCTAACTGAAGTTACAGTTCAGTATACAGCATTTGCCTAGCGTTTAAAAAGAGTCAATTCCCCAGCACTGTAAGCAATAATAATACACATATTCACCGAAGGCAGTATGGAAAGTTGGAAATGTTAACATTTAAATTGTTGGCTTTCTCGTTAGTTGCAGTTATTCTTATTTGTAGAGACTAGCAATCCCTCGGAAAATCAGTAATACTATGTTACCTTGCTTGGCAGTTTGTAAGCCACAAAACCACAGGAAATTCCTAAGTGAAAGTGAAAATGAAAAATATAGGAAATGTTTTGAAGCTCAAAATCACTGACTCTAGTTTAGCAAGTATTGCCTGAAGATAGCATAAAATATATGATAGTACAGCTACCATCCTGTCACTAAAATGTAGCGTTTAACCTTGTCTAAGAATACAAGGAACTAGGGAGGCTGTTCCCTTCACATGAGGGAGAAGGAGCTGAGCAGGAGCCCTGCGAGGCTGCTGTTGCAGGCTCACCTCAGAATCCTTACTCATAGTTTCTCAGCATTCAGTCCCAGTCAGCATTTCTTACCCATCTCCTTTATTGATTTGGGACTGGCAGAGGTAGTTCATTCCCTGAAAAGGAAATATTTAAGACTATCTGGCGGGAGCAAAACTTTGCTTCTCTTGGTCAGTTTTCCCACATCGTGTTATGATAGGTGCTGCATTGTATCGACTTTTTCCAGGCTGTAGTTCTCACATGTTCACCGCAGGTTTTCATCGCGCCCTAATACACGTTTGGTGTTCCTACTGTAGGTATTATACTCGCATGTACGGATTCCGGAGCTCTGGACTGTGCTCCTGCAAGCAACCGCAACTAGCCAACGACTGCAAACACAGTCAGTGGGATCATCTGGGACCTAGCTTCCCAGACGTACCCATGGCCCAATAGAAGTGACTGTTAATTGGTCAAGGGTCCTGGTATCCTCTTGCTGTAATCTCCTAAAGGTCTTTTGAGGGTCTAAGTCAATTCTGAAAACCCGATTTTCGCCTCACGTTGGTTTTATGCCAGGGATTTGACACTCTGTACAATTCCCTAGAATTTGGCGAATCAGCCTATTCGTGGCTGAGCTCTCCCACTTGCACTCTTGTTAAAAAAAAGAAAAAAAAAAGCCTCTGATACAATGTTGACTCGCCTGACAAACGCCATCCTATGTTGTGTAGGAGAGGAGTTGGTAAGGTTATCCCAGCAAATCACGCGTCTATAAGACCCGCTCATGACAGCAGCTCCTCATGTCACCCCTCACCTCACTTTCTGTCCCTCTGAACCAGAACTGCTTGATTAGCCTCGACCAGCCTCCCCTATTCACATGTCTCTGGCTCCCTTCTGCTGTCGCTACACCTCGGACCCATGCCACTGTCAACATTTCATTCCTTGGTCACAGCTCAGTTAGCATCTCATAATTCAAGCCAGGTGGTAACCTAGACAGATTCCAGAGTCAGTCTGCCCACCATCTCTTCGTCCTCCACACTTTTCATCCCTAGCATCTTGTTCTGTAGAATATACTTGCTGAGCGAGTATAAAACCAAAAGAAGTCGATATCCCTATTCAGATTGGCTACAAGACACTAAATACATGTCTACATATCGAGTTTTATACAGGCATTAGTGATTCTGTAGCTAGATTCTGTAGCTATCACACGCATTGATAAACTGAATCATTTTTAAATTTGTATCCTGTAGTAATTATTTTAGGTGAGTGTACATTAGACTTGAACATGGCTAATGGGCTCAAGAAAACTAAAGCATCAGCGTTTCCTGAACAGTGGATATTGAGACATCCACTGGCTTAGGTAGCTGTTTGGTAGAGCTCACACTGCAGAGTGCATCTGGATGGTAGATGGTGTTAGCCATCTCTTAAACGCTGCATATTGAAATGATAATTCTCTTAGGGGACAGAGGCTCGCCTTGCCTTAAATACCTGACATTGTAGAAGTCAGTCTTTTGACTCGCACGCAGCACCTTAAGTATTAACTGAATGATTCGTCTATTCTGCTCACGGCTGGAAATGCTACCAGCTCATCTGCGTACAGTCATGTAGAGAACAGGCAACAGCGCCGTGCATCCGCCGACCCACACCGTCCTGGCACGTACCTCACTCACCCTCACTTCTGTTTCTATGGAGATTTTATATGGATACCTTCCTCCTTGCTGTGGCTACTATTTTGAAGCTGATAGAGAATACGCAGAGAACATGGTGCACAAAGCATGGCACTGCTAAGTGCCTCAGTGACGTGGTGGAAAGCTGAACAGCCTCTGCTAGGTGTCAGTAGAACAGTCCCAACAGCACCTTTCTGGGCTTTGTACAGAGCCTATTTCCATCCCTCTGACTATTCTAAATCAGCACTCCTCATCCCCTCTGTACATTGACTTTACGTATACTTAAGTATTTTTAAAGCTTTAAGCACTATTAAGCTTTAAGCACTCTTTTGGATTCGTTCTACTCACTTACTTTGTAAGAGCAATCGTAACTACCTTTGAGTTTTTAGTGATTTTTATCAGATTACCTATTCTTTTAAAGGCATATTACATTCATTATTGTGTGCGCATGCTGGAGCATGTGCCAAGGTGTGCATGTGAGCATCAGAGGACAAATTGCAGGAGTGTGTCCTCTCTTTCCACTTTGTGTGTCCTGGGCACTAAACTCAGACCTGCAGGTTGTCAGCAAGGACCTTTCCACCTTGAACCATATGCTGCCTCAGATTATCCAGTCTTTGTTTCGTTTTTCCAGTTCCCCCAAGGTCTCTTCCCCCAAGAAGATCTCTAAGAAATACAGCAGCTGCTCTTTTCTGGAGGGTGACAGGTGGAGGCAGTAGATCTAGGGGAGAGGAAAGGTTGGGGGGCTGGGAGGGGTGTAGGGAGGGAAAGCTGCAGTTGGGAGTATTGTGTGAGAGAACAATAAATAAAAATTTAAAAAGAAAAAGAAACATATTAGCTGAACCACCACAAACCTTCAACCCAAACACACTCTTGACAACTTTCAAAGTGCATGAAAATGGGCAAAGTATCAGACACGAACAACAATTTTTACATGAAATTGATTTTCAACAGCTAGACACACACACACACACACACACACACACACACACACACACACACACACACACGAGATTTGGCTCAACTCTTAAGAATGAAAATAACGACTTAAGTTTAATTTCATAAAGTAGCAAAACAACTGAAAAATCTGTTATTTTGAGCAGTTTTAAAGAAAAAGAAAACACTACACAATCCAGGTCTTGGTATTTTGGGGGGAACTATTAGCTGATAAAAGACAGGGGGGAGGGGCAGATGACACCAGTCTGTCTCCTCTGATCTCAACAGAGGGTAAATCTAATGTTTGAAACCAACAGTTTAGATAAAAATCTAAGACACTCTTAGAGAATTGAATATAATCAACAAAAAGTAGTGGCACTTAGTAATATCTCCTACCCTGGAACCTTCTAACTGAGTCTTTTGTTATTTTCAAAAAGTTATAAGTGGTCTAGATGATTACGATATACTTTTTTAAAGGTGACTGGGGGGAAAATTGACTTAGATCCAAACAAGTATGCTCCCAACAACTTTCTTTGAACACAGCACAACTTTGTGAAGTAGGAGCTTCCACAGTAAGTCACTGTCTTAGCTCTTCAGCTGCCAAGTCTGGACAGCAGTCAGGACAGCACTGCCCCATTCCTTCCCAGGGTGCCTTAGGAACAAGCATTGCTACTGTCAAGGTTCTTTCCAAATTCTCCGATGCTGTTAGACTCTGCACCTCTAATCCTTGATGAGGGACTCAGGATAACTCTGACTACTTCCTCATGGCCTCTCAGTGTGTTGTATGAAGGCAACAGGGATAAGCAGGCAACAGTTCCTATCAACATCAGCCAACCAATGGGAAGAATTAGTCAAACCTTTTTATCTAACGTTAGAGTAAGTACCAAAGCTGGCAGCCCTGATTTTACACAAACATGAAACATGATATGGGAATCAAAAGGGAAAAAAAGAATGGCTACACTGCCGACCGACTAAATTAGAATGTCTGCAAGTATGAGCCAGATATTTGCATGTCTTAATGGCTCCCTGAGTAATAAAAGAACAGCCAGGTGAGAAACACTGAGTAAAGAAGAAGAAGTTTAAAATTAGCTACTTGTAATTTTAATAGTGTCCTTCTAAAAAATCCTGTGGAAAACTATGAAATACTTTTTTTTTTTTAAATACTGAACTACAAGGACAGTGAAAGTTTAAAAGAAATTATTCTCCCCCTCGCCCATTTTTGCAGAAGCTTCACTGCTGGCAGATCACACTGCACTGACGATCTTTAAGACTTGCGCTTTTGTGGGGCTGTGATATGTAGTACATAGCATGACTGATTTTCCTAATTGAGTAATCATCAGTTACCCTCCTCCTGCTCTTCAGTGTGCCACAGTGTCAGCTTCAGAGATATAACAAGAAGAGGAAGGAAAGAAAGAAAGAAGAAAAGAAAGGTGCTAACTGCTTCTTATTAGAATGCACATGTTTACTCATCTTTCCTTCCATGATTTCTAGTTTGATTTTAAGGACAGAGATGGAACTTCCCATAGAAACGATCAAAGGGCTTTGCCCTCACTACAAATTTACAGACCCAACAGCGCCTTGGAATTTCATGTGTGGTGAATGAATCATCCCTATATTTATTCTATATGTGCATTAATACCAGATGACTCACAGAATGCCACTGTTTTAAATAAGCCCACATTGGGGGAACTACTCCAAGAGCCATTGGAGGGAGTAAATAGAACACAGGCTTGAAGACCTAAGACTTCCTGCCCGTTCCTGATAGACTCCTGGTAACCAGAGAACTTTGAAGTTCTTAATTTTGTAATAATTTGAAAAATAATTTTAATAAGATAATCTTAATTTCTGTCTGATTCTTTCCTGTGCCTCCAGCCAGCACAGGAAAAAAAAAAAACTGTGGGAACTTGTATACAATGGGGAGATTAGATAGAGTCAGTCACTCAGTGGTCACGACTGAACACCACCAATGTGGGAAGACTGATTATGTGGTTCCAAACATATGGACATATTGTAAAAAAAAAAAATCATAGCACCCATCATTCAATTCATACTGATGAGCAGCTTGCTACATTACCAGACCCAAGCACATTTTTATTTTACAACAAGTTAATTCTCTAAACTCACATTGGTACTTGTTTCCATATACCATTAAATCCAAATACTGTGGAGAAAATAGTGATTGCAAGAAAAGAAGCCACTAAAAGTGTGAATCTTTAAAAATATTAAATGTACTTAGTTGGTGTAATTAATTTATAGATTATCATTGAATTACTAAATTACAGATGTTTAAAAGACCCAGGAGTCATATGTAGTTGAGATTCTAAAATTTCCTAAGATGTGAATGTGATGGTCATTATGTTGGTTTCTTAAAAACCTACCTTCTAATTATGCTAAAAAGAACATTTTAGCTGAATTTACCTTCCAAACCTGAACACCAGTCAACTGATAGAGTCTCAGTCAACCAGTAACAAGGGTTAGTAATCAATTCAAGGGCTTTGTAGGTGTCCTCCTTTCCGAATATCTGCCCTGTAAGCCTCAGAACCCCATGAGTGGAGATGCATGGGAGCTCTCATGCAGCACTGTTCTGATACCGAACTGAGAGTTTCACTTCTACTGGACACTCTGGATTCTGTAAAACCACCTGTATTTCATATAACTTTGAAGGGCCTGTGTCTCCTTTGCATTTCATATAGCTTTGGCTTTTTTTTTTTAGTTGTAGAAGGCATTTGAGAGCAGTTCTGATATTTTTGTGATGTTCAGAATCATGTTCACATTTTTTTCTTTAGTTATATAATATACCAAACTGTGTACCCTGAAACCGATGATGCTTCTAATTAGTAATGGCTTCAAATACACACATGCCCGTGCACACACACACACACACACACACACACACACACACACACACACACACACACAAACACACGAGAGAGAGAGAGAGAGAGAGAGAGAGAGAGAGAGAGAGAGAGAGAGAGAAAGAGAGAAGACGCTAAGTTTCAAATTCATTGGTATAAAAATGTTTCAATTATTTTAATTATAATTAATATGCTTTATTACTTTTTTAAAGGAAGTAGGAGTACACATTTTTAAAATAAAATACAACATAGTAATTCTGAAACTTTCTGGGCTTTCCAAGTCAATGAGTTTAAATGAATTTACATCTTCCAAAATCTGATTACCGTTACCAAAAAAAAAAAAAAAAAAAAAAAAAAAAGTGTTGTTAAGAACCAAATCCTTTATACTTACTATATTTACAGAAAGGAGCTGGTTGCATGTCAGATTTCCAAAGAGATATTGTTAGGTATCTTAAAACAGAATCTTAAAATAGGATATTTCTGTGTTGATTCTAATTGGAACGAAACTAAGAAATAAGTAACTTTTCTGCCAAGAAACTTGTCTATTGGTGGGATTTCCCATGATTCAGAGTGTGATAGGTCCTCTCACAGCAAACACTCCAGTGTAAAAGAGAAGAGGAAAGTTGTAAAGAAATTTTGACATAGTTAGTGCCAGCTAAAAGTTATGTAAATGAGACTTAATAAGATTAGCTGTCATTTCCCTATGAGCAACTCATAAACGTCTGTGTCACAGAAGGAACACACATTCAAAACCTCATGGGTTTTGACTTCAAAGCATAAAAGTATCTAGAAAATAGTTAAATAGCAAAAAGTAATACAAAGCAAAACATTAATCCATTTTTAAAAAATGTAGGCTGAAATTAAGCAACACAAGATAAAGTAAGTCAGAAGGATAATAAATGGCAAACGTGCCCAGAATTGAATGTCAAAACCCGTAACATCTGGATATTAATAGACATCTTCGGGTAATATGCCTGTTTTTTTTAAAAACAGTTTTCTTGTAAAAAGCACAAAACAGAGAGCGGCAAGTGCTTTCCAAAGACTACGAACTGGATTATTCGAAACCAATTTGAAATTGCTGCTTGTAGTGGATGTTATGAATTCTCAGTTCTTTTAATAAGGTTTCTGAGAATTCTGGAATTTCCTGAACCACAGCGTGTAGCAGGGAGTGGGCTTATCTCAGCTCTGTGGTTGTTTACAAGGCTCTTTCCGAGCTGTGTGCTCTTTCTACCGGAGAGCCAAGTTCTCTGTGCAGCTGGGCAGGGGAGAAGCCCCTGGATGGCACGCGCTCAGTGTAAGGAGAGACCTTCCCCAGATGAGCCAGGCTCATTCCCGGGATGCCACGGGATCGGTGGCTGGGGAAGATCGCGCTAGGAGGTGACGGTGGGCTCGGACTCGCCTGGGCCCCCGATGACCGGCCAGACTCCCACGGAGAGGGGAAACTGAGAAGCCTGAGGTCGCCCGCGGCTCCGTCGAGCGCGGCTGGCGGGAAGCCCGAGCCGCGTGCGCTCGCAGGAGGGTGTGCGGCACCCGGTCCGCACGCGCGGGGCCGGCTCGTGAGGGCGTGCCGGGGGCGTGGCGCGAGGCGTCCCGGCCCCGGAGCCCCCGCGCGACCGGCGGCGGAGGGCGGACCCGGGTGGGAGGGCGGGGGGAGGCGGTGCGGCGCCACCAGCGGCTCCCCCGGCTCCCGCTCTCCCGGCCGCCAAGAACGAGCCGCCGTGGGCGGGGCCTGCGGTGATTGGCGGGCGGGCGGGGAGGTCGGAAGTACTTTGTTTTTTATGCTAATGAGGGAGTGGGGCTTGTCCGTATTTACGTTGAGGCGGGAGCCGCCGCCCTTCATTCACCCACATGGTCCTTCGAGGTGCCGCCGTCGCCGCCCGGCCCGCGCCTTCGCGCCACTTCGCGCCGTGCGGCGAGTCCGAGGGGTGGGGACGGTCCCCACGCCGCCCGCGCCCCCTGCGCGGAGCTCCGAGCACGGGCCGGCCACGCCGCACCCCCGCCCCGGGGCCTCGGGCCGGAGTGGCGCGGAGGCTGGCGAAGATGGTGGCGGCTGCTCCGGTGAGTGCGCCCGCCCGCCCCGCCGCCCGCTCGGGAGAGACCTGTTGTTGTGCGCGGCCCGGAGCGGCGGCGGCGGCGGCGGGGCGGGCGAGCGGGCCGGGCGGGTCTCGGGCCGTTGGGCGCCGGCGAGGGGCGGCCGTCCCGGCGCGCACGCGGGCCGGAGGGGGGGCCCGAGGGGGCGGCGGCCAGGACCCCCGCGGGGCCCGCCCCGGCGCACACAATGGCCCTCGGGAGGGTTTGCACGAGGCCGGCGCCCGTCTCCGGGGCGCCGGGACCCGGGAGGGGCGCGCGGCTGCCGCGCGGGCAAAGTTTCTCCCGGGGGCGAGAGTTAAAGCGCCTCCAGAACAAAGCGGCGGCGGCGGCACATGGGGCAGGCCGCGGGCCGGGAGGGGGCGCGCCCACGAGGAACCTGCGCGCGGGGCGGCGCGGCGGCGCGGGCGGGAGTCGGCGTCCCCTAAACTTTGTGCGCGCCCGAGCCGGCGCTGGGACGTAGGAGCTGCGGGGCCACCGGGGCCGGGGCGCCACCCGCGCGCTCCTCGTGGGCTTTTGTGTGCCGCCGCGTGGGCAGCTCCCCCTCGTGGGGGAGGCGGCGTGGCGGCCCGCGGGGCTGCCGAGGAGGCCCGAGCCCGCTTTCGGGACGGCGTGGAGCCGGGACGGGCGCCGGCCGCGAGCGCGGCGCGGGAGGGCCCGGCGGGCTGGGCAGGAGCGGCGGCCCCGCCGCCATGTTCCTGCGGGGCGGGCTGCGCGCGCCGAGGGCGGGTGGAGTGGGGGGGGGGACATGGCGGCGACTGCGCGCCGCCGCCGATTGTTCCCGGCTTAGGCCTCGGGCCGCGTGCGGCGAGCCCCGTGGCCGTCCCCCTCCCCCCGGGGCCTGGCCGGGGGGGCGCGCGCGGGACACAAAGGACGGCCGGCGTGTCCGGAGCCTCGCAGCGCTCGGGCCTCGCTCGCCGCCGCCGCCGCTCGCCGCGCAGCCGCCCAGAAACGGGCGGGGGGAGCGCGGCCCGGCTCTGACCTGCCGCCCCCTGGCGGCCGCGCAGGGACCCGCAGGGCCGCTTGCCCCCTTGTGCGACATGTGCTGCCGGCCCGGGCTCCATGAGCGTGGCGGGCACTTGGCGGTGTCGGGTGTTTCCCCCGTCCGGTTTTCTCTTGATAAGCTGGCGCGAGGGGGTGAAAACTGGAGTGAGGAGCAGGCACGAGGTTTTTATGTGACCAGAAAGAAGGAAATTAGCAACATGCCACGAGGATCACAGCAGTTGGGGGAAACAACTCTTTATTCCGGCTTGCAGCCACGAGGTCTTGATGGGGGGAGGGGTGCTGAAGAATAGTCCCCTGGTCGCTCTTTTCCTCTTGCCTGAGCTGTACAGTAGAGTTCAGGGTTGATGCTGGGCGTATTCTACTATTTCTGGAGCACATTAATTATTGCACGTGTGTGGATCTTTGTGATTTTTAAACTTTATTCTGTTACAACGCTTTTCACCCAATACGTTGTTGGCCTGGCTCTGTTGTCCTTGGTTTTGCAAATGGATGGAATTGCCCTTTAGGAAGGTTAGAAAAAAGCAAATTCGAATAGGGTTTAGAAAGTGGTAGTAATTTTGAGCAAATGTGCTTATCCTTTCTCTGTCTTCACCCCCCACCCCCAGCCCTAGTCATGCACGTGGACCTAGCAGCACCCGAAGCTTTGCCGAAGGATACTTACCGAGAAGGAAGTTTGCCTGAATGGGTAAGTATATTCCAATTTGTAGTTAAAAGTTCCTATAAAGACAATTGTTTTCACTTTTGTCTTTGAGCTTTTACAACAGGCTTGGGCTTTTGAAGCATGAAATAAATGCGTTTTGGATTTTGTCAAAACTTCTACAAGATTAAGTACGGGTGACCTAGATTTTAATGAAGTAAATCTGTCGTTGGTTTTGGAAACTGTTTCCAAAGTAGTAGTAGACCCATTAAGTTAGATTGATAAAGTAGATCTAAGTTAAGGTGATATATAAAATTTAACACTACTTTTACCTTGTATGACCAGTAAACTTGAAAATGGCTAGACAATAATCATATTGATTGTTTTAATCAAGTATGTGCCACTTTGGAGGACAGAAGAAAAGGGATTGCTGCTTGGTGGATCTGAAGTCAAACTGCTGCCCTGCTGGTAACATTCTCCTTTACGTATGGTATGATTTTATTAGTCCTTCAATGTGTGGATTTGGGAGGAAGGGCCAATATTCTAATGGGGGTTGCTTGTTTATTCCTTTGAAAAATGCTATTCTTGAAAGGCTTAAGTATGTCCAATTTGGGACTTGTGGATTTTAGATGATTTTCTCTTTTTTTGGATTAAGCTGAAATTTATGTCTGTCACAGGTTTTAGAGCTTTGGGCTATTACTTTATCTAATTATTTATTTCAGATTTAACAGGAATAAAGAGAACATCACCTTGGGAACCTGAAGATTGTGACCAGTCAGAATAATGTCAAAGTGCTTACAGTGCAGGTAGTGATATGTGCATCTACTGCAGTGAAGGCACTTGTAGCATTATGGTGACAGCTGCCTCGGGAGCCAGGGTGGGCTGAGCGACAGTGCGGGCTGCTGGCGCTGCGTGCTTTTTGTTCTAAGGTGCATCTAGTGCAGATAGTGGCGTAGACAAGCATCTACTGCCCTAAGTGCTCCTTCTGGCATAAGAAGTTATGTCCTCATCTGACGGGTCAAGCGAGCGTGTAGGGGTCTGAGTAGTGTGTTTGCAGCCCTCTGCTAGTTTTGCATAGTTGCACTACAAGAAGAATGTAGTTGTGCAAATCTATGCAAAACTGATGGTGGCCTGCTATGTCCTTCAAGTGTTGTTGTGTTTCTTTCTGTTTTTCTACCTTAACTAATTGTGTACTTTTATTGTCGATGTAGAATCCCGTGCTGTATCTGATGCGACAGCTTCTGTAGCACTAAAGTGCTTATAGTGCAGGTAGTGGCTAGTTATCTACTGCATTACGAGCACTTACAGTACTGCCAGCTGTACAGCTCCAGCCTCGGCCCGTCGCCAGTCAAACTGTCCTGTTGTTACTGAGCACTGTTCTATGGTTAGTTTTGCAGGTTTGCATCCAGCTGTATAATATTCTGCTGTGCAAATCCATGCAAAACTGACTGTGGTGGTGAAAAGTCTGTAGAAAAGTAAGGGAAAATCAAACCCCTTTCTACACAGGTTGGGATTTGTCGCAATGCTGTGTTTCTGTATGGTATTGCACTTGTCCCGGCCTGTTGAGTTTGGTGGGGATTGTGACAAGAAGATGTGAAAATTAAGTATTGCTGAAGATGCCAATTTCCAGTGTAAAAAATATTCAAGAGATTTGAAGTGTATGAACACTTTTTGTAACTTACTGCTTTCATTGGTGTAAAACGATGTTTAAATTGAAATTTAGTTTTTTACTAAATCATTTCACTTCTTGGGTTTGCTTGTCAGACTTAAGAAAATTATTGTGACCTTAGGTAAAGTTGAACTGGGACCTTTGACTCACTCAGAATCTGGTATGATTCCAGGCTTATTTCAGGTCAAACCCCTATCTAACATTTGATAAACATGAGTTGATAAAATGTTACTTTCTTTGGATCCCTTTGTAAAGAGGGGCTTTTCTTTTATTAAAGCATGACATTTAGGATGAGATATTTTCTGATGACACTTCCTAATGCATGAGCTCTTTTGATGACAACAGTTAACAGGTGGTAGCTTCCACTTTCTGTTGTTCATGTGTATGGCCTGCAAGTAAGAATTAACCTTCAGAGTGTTCTTAGCATGTGGTCCCTGAATGACAGGTAATGCATTCTGCCTCCCTGGAGCCCAGGAGGGGTGAAGCACTGGGACTACAGTCTGACAGTTGTCACTTACTGTTTATAATGTTGTATACAGTTCCCTTAGATTTGCTTCCAGGCTGTGTAGTGTCAAAGTCAGGTCTAAGCTGATATTAGCAAAATATCACCATGAAAACCTTGAAGAACAATTATTTTAGTGATTTGAAATTGTCATGCCCTGTACAGTTAGATTATTTACAAAGTTAAAGTTTCCTATCTCTAATGTGTTTTTTTTGAAAGAAATATAAGAAGCTTAGTCTTGGATTCTTGAGCAACAAGGTAAGGATTTCACAGATCTGGAGTTGATTGTAAGAAAGTGGTCAGAATTAAAGTCAAAGTGAAATCATTTTACCTGAGTTTCTAAACGTTTTCTTTTTTGAGTTGAAGAGAACTTGTTTTAAATGATCAATGAAAAAACTTAAAAATGATAAGTTCTATAATGTTGACATGATTCATATGTTGTCTTTAAAGGGAGAGGATCTGTCAAATGTACAAGTTAAGTACGCAGCCTGACAGGTGCTTTTATTCAGGTGTGCTAAGTTACATGTTTAAAGTGAATAGTGTGTTAGATTATAGTCTTAGTTAGACACTGAGGCTGAGGTAGTGATTGTGTTTTGAAGGTTTTGATCTTGAACTGATATTTAATTCTATTAAATGCTATCTTAGGGGCCTAGCAGTAAAGTGGAATTTTTCCAGGATTTTCCTTTCTCCCTTTTGGTTCAACAGATTGGGGAACTAGACTAGTTGATAATCTCATCTCTAGAACGCTGGAAAAACAGCTTTGGTCTCTTACACGTTGATCTTGTGGTAGCTTAGTACTATATTTGCTGTACTGTTTGTATGCTACATGTAAACAGTTGAATTCTTCCCGAGTTGAGAAGGAAGTACTGTTAGGACATTATAAGGCCATTAATTACACAGTGTTGGTTTTGCTAAAAGCCCTTAAGATGTTCATTTTAACAGGCAAACCTAAGTACAGAAAGCCGGCTGCATTTTCCCTGTGCATGGTTTGAAGAGTCAGTCCTGTGTAATTCCTGACAAAATGCAACGTCCAGCCCAGCTGCCTGGCGAGAGAACAACTCAATGTCACTAAGATCTGTTGTATGTATAATGAAATTCTGTAGCTGGTAACACTGGAGTTTGTCTGGCTTTAGAGAATCAACAGGCAAATCTCCACTAAGCAATGGAAACAGCTCGGTGGGCAGCATCCGGTCTGGGTGTTTAAGTTGCAGTCAGCATCGATGCCTCCTTGCAGTTTTCCAGGTTGTTTTGTGTAAAGGTAACTGCTTTGTTCTGTGTGCTCAAAGTCGGTGTGCTTTTCTGTTTGGGTAAATGATTTATCATGTATTGCTGCTTGTATAGGATCTATTCAGAAAGTGCCCTGTGAACTTTAAAGTATAGGAAGATTGTTGACAAAGGTTTTGGTGTATTTTCCAGTAATCTGAAACAGGCAGAGCATTGTGAGGTACCTGATAAGTGTGGTTACAGACTTGGGGTGCTGTTCAAATTGTTTTAGTGCTAATAAATGCTGCATTTTAAAGCCTTATGTACATAATGAGCATTTCAAAATAAAGTTATCTTGTAGCACTGGTGATCTTGTATCTTTTTTTCCTATAAGTGGCCTGAACATTTCCTGTTTAGGGCGTGAGGAGAACTGTCTTATATTTAACCATGGAGTTTTGTATTTTTGTCTTAATTTTACAGGTAAGAGGAAATGTGAAAGGTTAATAAGTGTATGCCACTCAAGGATAACTATATAGCATAAAATTTCTACAAGTCATGATAGATTTGAGAATCAAGTCTTATGTGCTGAGTATTTGGAAAAGTAAGTGAAATATGAGTATAGAGTTATGAAGTATTAAACATGATTGAAAATGAAGAACAAAAAGTCTCAGTTTGTATATTGCTCTTTAAATGTACATTCCTGATTATTGAGACATGTTATTAAGGTTGGACTTATAGAGGAGTTTAAGCTCTTGAGGAGCCTTTTCAGAGATCAATCACCTGTTCTGGTTCTGAGCACTGTGGTAAGTACGTAGGTACAGTGAAAGTAAGATGCACTTGACTACTAAGGAGCTGATAGGCAGATACTGGTTAGGACACTTGTGCAGTAAGTAGCAAGGATGATTGCCAGTATTTAAGGATTGTCTTAACCCCACCCCGCCCCCAGCATCAGGAGCAGTTTAGCTTAATTAGAAACTATTTACTACTTAATTCCCATCCTGCCGCTCCAAAGAATTTGAGCCTTAATGTCTTTAAATTTTACATGGTACTGTTTTTCTAGTTCCCTTAGCCTCAAACTTCAAATGTACCATGCTAAAAGTTCTAAGGCCCATATTAGTGTTTTCTTTCAATTTGTGAGCTTTACTTTGTTTTTCTCTCTATGCTCCCTACCTTTACCTTTTCAGAGTCTCATGATAAACTTGGCTCTTACTCAGTCTTGTTTCTTTCTAGGATATTATGTATGTTAGGTCACAATCCACAGAGGCCTTTGTCGCACGAAGGATAGATTAATTTAAGCCTCATTTGCTATTTTAATTTTAAAGACTGGACTGTGCTCCTGCTTTTACCTACACTGGTAATGTAAACTATGAGCATGGTGGCTTAGAGTTAATGCCTCGTATGAAGACCCAGGCAAACCTTCAAGTTAGCAGAAGTTCCTGGGGGCAGTTAGCCTACACATTGTGATTCAGCAGAAGGAAATTGTCTTGAGGCACATGGACACCTTCTGATAGCAAAGTGATGAAATTTAGCAGACATCCTCTACTAACTGGTCAGAAAATGCAGTGTAACTATTGAAAGTGACTGCAACTGAGTTAGGGACTTTAGCAAACCAGAGGTTGCCCCAGTTGCTTTGTTGCCCAGGGGACTAAGACTTGTGTGAAATGCTTTAGTGATCCCTTCTTTCAACTCTCAAACCAACATTTAGGGACTGAATGTGGGCAATATTGTACAGTGTACTTTGATCCTTGCCCAGACCCAAGCCTTAAAGATTATCTAGTCCAATTTGTGCTGTCCCTAAATGACCCAGTAGAGCCGTCCACTGGAGCATAATCAACCTCAAAAGCCGTATCCTTGACTATAGAAGCCAGTCTGCTGTCCATGGCTCCTCTGTTAGGAGTAAAAACACATGAGCCACTTAACCTACTCACAGCAGGGAGATAGCAGCAGGAGTTAAGAGGAGCCTCAGCTACATAGAAAGTGCTGGGGCTGCTTGAGACCCTATGCTGAAAATGCAGTTGGTGGGTGTGTCAGTGTTGTAGGTTAATTTACCAATACTGCCTAATTTTTATTATTAGGCCTATAATTGTTATGGCTGTATTTTCTAACTTAGCAAATCAAGACAGACACCTGTTACATTTTAAAATAGCCTTAGTTAACCTGGGGCAGAGCAGATATTAATCCCCTAAACTACTTCCCGTAGTGGGACAGGTATGGAATACCTGCCCCAATCCCATGCCAGCTGCTTCTAATAATTTCTATCAAGCTCCTACCTCCCATCCATAATTCCCTTCCGTGTTCGTTACTGTCTCTGGGCCAAGCCTCCATCCACACAGCCCCCATGTGCTTCTACCTGTCCCATAGCACAACCTCTTTCCGGTCTTTCCTCCAGGCCCTGGATCCTTAGCCGTTTTCTCTGCCCAGGTGTGATGGCCTTCAATTGGTCAAACAGGTAGGCTCTTAGGCAGAGACAGCAACCAATAATCTGCATCAAAATCAGACCAACCTCCACAGTTGATGGTAACTAAAACTACAGATCTTTGTTTATAGGATTCCCCGGAGACCAGGGATACAGGTGCTGTGTTTTGGTGCCTTGAGTGAGCTAACCCTTAGTACCTAGTCACAAAGCAGTGTTCTGTGAATTTTGAGGTAGGTATGTGTATTTTAGGTAAAGAAAGTCAGTGTGTCTTCTTGAATGACAAATGAATACCTTTGTGTAGTAATTATAGGTCCCTGTAATGTGTGAGCTCCAGTTAAAGCCTGCCATCTTTATTTCTAGTGCTACAGAATTAGCTACCTTAGCAGAGGCACAAAATATCTTGAAAAGTTGTCAGGATAGTTAAGAGATGAAAAGTAAATAGACCTCTGAGCTACAGTCCACCACCACAGATAATTGATGAGGGGGGAAGGGAAAGGATTTAGGTAGCTTACACTCGAACAAGAAAGCACGTAGTTCCTGCAGTGGGTTATCACAAACTTTAGTTGAAAGCCACTATTCAACTTTCTGGGACAGCATTTAAGATCTTACTGGATTAAGATGTGGTTATTAAAAAGTGGAGGGGGATGGAGACAGTGTCAGTGTGGTTTGTTTCTGAAGCTTTAGGGGTTCCAGCGTCTTCCACTCAAAACTCCCTATTTCTTGGCTTCACCCTCAGCCAGCAAAAGCAGTTCCCATCATAACACATGTATCTCTACCCTCTTTTGCATTCAAGGACACTTGTGATGTACTACATTGCTTTGTAAGGCTAGTCTGTTAGCCTTGGTTCCATTGCTCTCCTTAATACCCATGCGCCATGTGACATATTTGTTGGTTCCAGGGATAGTAATCAGATACTTGCCGACCACAACCTCCTTTGATCTTCTCTTGGAATTATGCTGATTTTAAACGTGGTTATAGCCCTAGGCCTTTGTAACTCTTAAGGATTTAGGCTCCAGGAAAGTTCAGTTTTAAGAGCTTTTTGAAGGAGGGCAGGAAGAGTGAAGGATGCTTAGGAAGAATACCATCTTAAGAGTAATACAAGAGAAGATGATTGTTCACAGCCTGAATAGACAGTTGCTATGGGATGAAGTGAAGATCTGCTAAGATGAAAAGGGCCACAATATTTCTCACAAGAGCTTTCCAGAATGTGGCACCCCAGTCAATTAACAGGTTAATTGAAGGTCTCCAGGATAGAAAGGTGGTGGAATCAAACCATCTTAGCCAGTAGCACATGTAAATACTGTTTTTTTAGAGTATGAAAAAGATCATCCTTGGGGTTAGGGTTAAAAATGTAGGTGTGCCTCCGAACTGGGCCATGACACTTTGTAGGCAAGTTATGAAATGAACAAGCAATTTATTCATAGATTACTAAAGGCACCATATGGTGGTGCACACATTTAAACCCAGCACTTGGGAGGCAGAGGCAGGGGGTTCTGTTGAGTTCAAGGGTGGACTGATTTCCACATGGGAAGTAAATTTTATATGTAGATAGTTATATATAAAAAGCGACTAATAAAACAGTATACTTTGAAACCATTTGGGGGAAAACAAGTAATTTATTAAGTAAAAGACAAGAAACTAACCCTTTAAGCAGCAGTAAGGTTTTGCATAGTATGTGTTATGTTTCACAACATGAAATTCTGGGTTTTGGCCATTGGGAATGTACATGTCTAGAATGCAGGTGATACATCTACTGTCAGAAAGGTAAACCTTGTTTAGTCTCTGGCCTGGCTTCATGATCAGTAAACATAGGGACCTGAAGACAAAAGAACATCTTAACTTATTAAAATACTTGTAAAATAAATAGGTCTTGAGCAAATATTAGATGAATTCATGGCTGAAGTGTTCTGTGGTTAATGTAATCTTCACTGTTTTAGAATGTTGGTGTTTTTTATTGTTTTCCCCTAGTGGTAAAGATTGATTTAGTGCATATTTTAGTGAAAAGGATAGCAAGAGACTATAGTGCCAAAGGGACATTTAATAAAAAGAAACACTACACAATTACATGTACTGTTGCAAGGGTGCCATGGATGGCCGAAGGGGACAGGATAGTGGAAACTTGCCTAGTGTGATGGAGTTCAGAGCAACTTTGAGAAGCAGCTACCAAACCAGGATTGGTGTGTAGATCTTCCACCATCCCTGCATTCTAGAGAAGAGTATGTTTGAGACTAGCTTCGGCTACATACTGAATTCAAGGCTGTCTTTGGAACTACTAGTAACACTCTTGTCTACAAAGTAACAAATCCAGTTTTTCTGTTAAGTGAAACAAGGTTGAGTTCTGAGAAGCCACATGGTGACTCACAATCATCTATAACTCCCAGGGTTTTTTTTAGTGCCCTCTTACATCATCTGGTATCATTCATATACATACATATGTACGTACATACATAAATCAAAATGTCTTTAATTTTTTTTAAATAGATGACTTTAAGATTACTTTCCTGCTGTTATGCAGCAGACGGCCATGGTCTAATTATTAATGGACAACCCTGTGCTAAAGGCTGTGTATCCTTAAAGACACTTAATTCTAAGATAAGTCTCAGGCATAAGATCAGAATTAGTATAATGAGGTATTGATGTAGTAAATGGAAGACTTCAAAAGTAAGTGCTACTGGAGTTGAGGGGGAGAAATGACTAATTCATTAGTGTATTACAACAGGTAGTTGAAGAGGCTGACTTGTGACTCAGGCCAATATATACAACAATACAGTAATTCAGTGACTTTTTGTTAATTTGGCCTTGCTATGTTAATATTAAGAGTCATAATACATAACAGTTTTTTTGAAAGATGTTAAGCAAAGTTGAATGTTAGTACCAAATTAGTACATTCAGTGATAAGACTTACTGTTAAAATGCAGTCTTTGTTTTTATGTATGATTGGGCACTTTAGCTAGAAGGGCTTGACTTTAAAATGATGAAATGTTACCAAGAAGAGACTTGATACCCTATGATCATATAGAGGGGGAGGTAATCCCCCTCAGGAACAGTCATAGGGGAGGGGAATAAGGGGAAATTGGGAGGGAGGGAAGAATGGGAGGTTACAAGGGATGGGATAACCATGGAGATGTAACAAGAATAAATTAATAAAGGAGGAAAAAAATAAAATAAAAAAAATGATGAAATGTTAGAAAAATCAAACCTGAATAACACATTTTACTCATCTTAAAGACTTGTTCATGTTTTAAAACCTACTGTAACATTTAAACATAGGTTTGTCTCCAAGAGGATGTCATTCACAAGTAATTTTCATTTTTGGATAGGACTATTTGATTTCATTTAGTTTTATAAAAAAAAAAAAGAAAGAAAGAAATTAAGGGACAGCAATACATTTAGAAGCCATGTAATTCACCCTTAAATTACAGGGTTCCTACACACATCCAGTTCTGGGTAATGATAGGGTCTAGAAAAAGGAAACACTGATTAACCTTATTTGAAAAAAGAAACTACCAGAAAGATGGAAGAATCATACTTTGATAATTCAGTGAGATTATGCTTCGGCTATTTAATGAGGATTCTGCAATGGGATTATTTAACTGAATGACAACAATAACCTTTGTTGCTTAAGAGGGACGCTAGGCACCTACAGCTCGTGCTAAAGACAATTCTGACAATAACTAACGTTTACACATTAACCCTGTTGGCATAGTCTTAAGTACTGCTGACCCTATTCTTTCCTAAACTCATTAAATAATTGGGGGAAGTTTGAGGAAATCAATCTCTATTAAATAGTTAACCATAAGGCATATTTGTCTTAGCAAACAAAATTCTTTCAAAATGTTCCACTTTTGAAACTGTTTGAATCTTTTATGTTGACCTAGTGACTTTGTTTGCAAAGGTTAACTAAAGTGGAGTTAAGCAATTGTTTGGCACGTTTGAACATTGTAAATGGTCGTACAGGATAAAATGAGTAAAGTGAATGTTTAAAAGCTAATGAACAGCAGACCTTTTCTCTCCCTAGATTGTTGGGAGTATTTCAGAAGTTCCTAGTTATGCGCCCACTTGTTTTAATTCTCATTGTCCATGTGCATTTACTAATATCTCTAATCTCCCCTTCACCTCTATTTCTATTCCTCTTCTCTGTCTATAGCATCTGCATTTAGTGTATGTACCATTAAAGATTTTTCTGGAAATTAACATCAGTTACACAGGTATTTATGGACTTATAAAGTATTAAGAATAATTTTAATTTTCATTTGTACATTTTACATTCCTATGCATATCTCAGAGACCGAAAGCAAATATTAAAAATAATATTACATTTTGTATGTATCATGCTACCTGGATATACACTTGAACTATCTATTTGTAGGATCACAACCTAATCAGTATTTCAATTCAAACAGCCTAGTGTTTGCAAAGTCAACTGTCCTGTCTTGAAGCTACTGCCATCTAAAAACTAAATAAAGATCTTTTAAAGACTTGTGGTGTCATGAACCCACACCAAAAGAACACAAAATGTGTGTAGCAATATATTTAGAGAATTTTAAAATTATTTTTCCACTTTCTGTCACCTGGCTTGTTCCAGTTTGCCATGTTGTTATGAAATCAAAAGACACGATTTATGCCATCTATAGCCTGATGTGCACCATGAAGAAGGCTGCTTTCTGTCTTTGGTACTTGAATATATGCAACAGATTAGACATAGAAGATAGTAAGAAATGACTTTGTTTTTCAGGTTGCCTTGGATATGGCATACAGATAGATTAGGAAAAGATAGAATGAGATGACAGGAAGAAACAAACTATACCCAACTAATACCCACTGACAAGATAAAAGATACTTCTTTAAAAAAGAAAAAAGTTTATTATGCTTCCTTGAGCAAATTGACCTGTCAACAAAGACATACCCTCACAACTGTTCTTGTTCCCTACACATTCTAGTTTCGTGGCAGAAACAATAGACAGTCACTCTTTCTGCTGCAAAACTACCAGGGAGCACAATGGCACTGTGGTTGCCTAGAAACTTGGAAGAGTATATCCAAAGTACTTTTGAGTAGCTTGAGTAATTATGTTACAGTTTATTATTTCATTCACCCTTTACATAGGACTTCTGTTATATGAACTCTATTTAATAACTATTTTGGGTAGCTAACTTGTCAAGCACCAAAAATTCATTTAATTAGCACAAACTAGATCATTCCTCTGGTAAGTTTCTCCATGCCAGGCAAGAAGAGATTGAGGCAGGTATGCAAGTGACCCTAGTTCATGGCTTGAAGTGGAGCCAGCATATAATTCTAGAATATCTGAGGCAGTAGTTCTCAATCTTCACAATGCTGTGTCTCTCGTTGTTGTTACTTAATGACTATAGTTATAAACTGTTGTGTAAGTATGTTTGCCTTATGGTCTTAGGTGACACCTGTCCTCCTAAGGTGAATCCTGTCCTCTACACACACACACACACACACACACACACACACACACACACACACACACACACACACACACACACACACACTGGGGAAGGGGTCCATGAACCACTGGCTAAGGGATACTTTGGCCTGAAGGGAAGACAACATACTCAAGAGGGCGCAAGGAATATGTAATTCCGGAACAGTTAACTAAAAGGTCTAAGAAAAGAATAAAATAAGGGATTGATAAACATTCAGTACTCAATATATTTTAACAGGCTAATTGCCTAGCAAAAAGGTGCAAACTGAAATAGAGACCAGAATCCATTGCTGCCTCCATAAAATACTATACTATCAACAATAGATAGCACATTAAGATAAAAGGGTAGAAGTATTCCAAGCAGATGGAAATAAGAAGCATGCGGGTTTAACTTGTACTAGCCGACAAAATAGATTTAAGGCCACAAACTAATCAGAAGTGATAGAAAAGGACATTTCATATTTAATAAAGGAAATTTCCATCAAGAAATTACAGTTCTTAACACAGCCACCCATAAAACAAGCATAAGAATGTAAGAATCACAGATGAACTCCCAATATGATAGTAACTTCAACATGCTCTCTAAGGTCAAGACAAAACTAGAGAAACTCAGATAAATAAATGTAACATCTATAGAGCACTGGACCTGTCTTGACCACTTCTATTGCTTGAGAAGAGGCATCATGATGTGGCAGCTCTAATAAAAGCATTTAAATTGTAGCTTATGTACAGGTTCAGAGTTTTAGTTGATGAAGAGTATGACAACATGCATCCAGATATGATAGTGGATGTATAGATGAGGGTTCTACATCCGGATCCCCAGGTAGCAGGGATAGAGACAACCACTGGACTACGCTTTGGTCCTTGAAACCTCAAATCCTACTTTTAGTGACATACTTCCTCCATCAAGGTCACACATCCTAATCTCTATAGGAGCACCATTCCCTAATCACCAAGCATTCACATATATGAACCTATGAAGTTCATTCCTATTCAAAACATCACACCACCCAAACAGAAGTTCATGGGACTTTTTCTAGAGTTGAGCATAATTGGGACACAACGTCTCAACAATTCATGAAAATAGAAATCACATCTCATTTTAGGCAGCAACATCAGAAAGTACATAATCTCATTGAGGTGAAACAGTATGTTCCCAGTGGAAAACTGGGTCAAGGGAGAAACTAAGAAGGAAAGTAAAACTTTTCGAGAGTTAAGTGAACATGAAAACTAGACATCAATATACATAAGACACAAAGGAAACAATTTTAAGAGGATATTTCATAACACAGTAGCTACATGGAAAAATGGGATATTAATATAATGTTGCATTTGTACCTGAAGGCCTTATAAAAAACAAGGGTCCAAAGTAATAGATGGTTAAGAAAAAGATAAGTCTGGGCTGAAATTATTAAATTAGAACAAAAAGATACATGAATCGAAACAAAGAATTGATACATTGGACACATTAACAAGAGTGACAAACCATTAGACAAGTTAACCAAAAGAGAGCTAAGATACAAATCAAAATCAACTGAAAAAGGAACCATCAAAAATAAACTGAAGAATTCAGAGAATCATAAAGACCTACTTTAAAAATCTGTATTTCATTGTACTTGAAAAATTTAAAGAAATTGATAGATTTCTAGATACCTAATAAGACCTACCAAAATTAAATCAATGTGATGTAATTTTAAAATGCATGTAACAATGAGATAAAAGCAGTAACTTAAAATTGCCTCTCAAAAACAAAAACAAACCACAGGCCCAGATGGCTACATCACATAATTCTACCACATCTTCACGAAGAACTAATGCCAATATTCAAATAATTTTGCAACATAGAAGCAGAAGAAACATTTCTACGTTCTTTTTGTGTTGTGAAGCCACTATTACACTGATAACAAAACCAACCAAACAAACAAAAACAAACCAAGCAAACAACAAAGCAAAACAAAAACAGCAAAAAAGCAAATTACAGGTCAATTCAATCCCTTATGAACATAGATGCAAAATTTTAAATGTTTGTAAGCAAGATTATCCACCAGAGCCAAGTTTAAGTCCAAGAGATGCAAAAGTGTGTGTGTGTGTGTGGTGTGTGTGTGTGTGTGTGTGTGTGTGTGTGTGTGTGTGTCCTGACCACAAAAACATACTAAAAAACAAAAACACACTAAAAGGAAAAAACCACATGATTCTTTCATCAGCTACACAGACCCACAGCCACAAAATAGGTAGATCTCAGGAAGTCTTGTGAAGGAGTGGGAGCGGGGGATGGGGGGAGACTGAGTCAGCAGGAGGGGTCAAGGACAGCACAGGAAAACCTACAGAGTAAACAAGCCTAAGCACATGGTGGCTCACAGAGATTGAACCACCAATCAGAGAGCTTGCATGGGCTGCACCTAGGCTCCCTACACATATGTAGCAGATGTGCAGCTTGGTCATCTTGTGATTCCCCTAACAATTGGAATAGGGGCTACCTCTGACTCTGTTGCTGCCTTTGGATCCCTTTCTCCTAGCTGGGCTGCCTTGTCTGGCCTCAGTGGGAGAGCATGCACCTAGCCCTGCTGTGACTTAATGTGTGGAGTGTGTTGGGGGGAGGGAGCTTGGTATCTATGAGGGATCTCACCAGAGAAGGGGTGGGAAAAATGTGTGGGGAGGGAAGTATGAGGGTGGGACTGGAGGAGAGAAAGAGGGGAGTGGAACTGCTAACAGAATGTAAATTGAATAAAGTAATAGAGGAAAAAGGTTTCTTGGGAGTAAGTATAAATACAGGAGTAAAAGACTTACATAAGAAAATCTTTTAAATTGAAGAAAGAAATAAGATACCAGAAGATGGGAAGATGTCTATACTCATTGGTAGGATTAAGATTATGGAAGTGATCATCCTACCAAAAGCATTTTACAAATTTAATGTAATTCCCATCAAAATTTTAACTTAATTCTTCACAGATAATAACCAATATTAAATTTTCTTTTGGAGCACAAAAATGGCAGCCAAAACAATCCAACAACAACAATAACAAAAGGAATTGCTAGATTTATCACTACCCTGATTTTAAGTTGTACTACCTAGGTATAGTAATAAATACAGCATGATACTGGCATAAAACACAGATATATTAATGAAAGAACTGACAACTGAGATGTAAGTCCACACACCAGGACCACTACCCCTGGTTTTTTATTTGTTTTTTGTTTATAAAAAGAAAAGAGGCAATATTAAGCATTAGGGAAATATAGTATCTTCAAGAAATGGTGCTGACCAAATAGGACAGCTACATATAGAAAAAAGAAAATTGATCCTCCTTTTTCACCTTGCATATAACTCATCTCCAAATGGATCAAGGACCTTGTTATCAGAATCTGAGATGAAAAGGTAGAAAATATACTTGAATTTTCACACACAAGGCAGACTTTCTGGACAGAACTTCAGTAGCCCAGACATTAAGACCAACAACTGAGAAATGGGACCATATGAAAATCAAATCTTCTGTACAGCAAAGTGTGCTGAGTGTGTTTCTCAGCTATAGGAATTTTCTGGTAGAATATTTGTTGTCTTTTTTGTACAGAATTATATCATTAGGATATCATTTGAACAAAGGACAGCCTATAGAATG
Organism: Acomys minous; assembly: GCF_964271855.1. Taxonomy (NCBI): domain Eukaryota; kingdom Metazoa; phylum Chordata; class Mammalia; order Rodentia; family Muridae; genus Acomys; species Acomys minous. Next base: position 8,923,045 of record NC_140501.1, on the reverse strand, counting down.
GGGGAAAAGTCATCATTAGCAATATATCTGACATAGGGTTAGAAGTATCTAGAATATGCAAAGAGCCAAAAGAATAAATATCATTAAAGTGTCTACATAAAGAGGGTTGAAGGGGAATAAGGGAACAGGAAGGGTTGAAATGGTGCATAGAAGTAAACAATTCTCAAAAGATGAAATACAAATGGCTGAAAATATTTTTTGAATGTTCAGTATTCCAGGGATAATGTGCAAGTTAAAACTGCTTTGAGACTTCATATTTCATCAGTGAGAATGGCCATGAATCCTTGAGTTGAAGTAAGCAAAGGATAACCATTATTCACTGTTGGTGCAAGCTTTTACAGCTTCTATGGAAATCAATGTGGGGTGTCCTAAAAAGGTAGAGATAGATCTTTCACATGATCCAGCTGTATGCTTTTGCTCATATACCCAAAGCACTTTTGTCTTGCTACTGAGATACTTGCTTATCCATGTTCACTGCTGTTTTTTTCACAGTAGTCAGGAAAAAGAAACAGCTTAGTTGTTCATAAATTGGTGAATAGACAATAAATATTTGGTACATTTACCCAATGGGAAATTATCCAACTGCTAAGAAAAGTGAAAATATAAAATCTTCTGGTAAATAGATAGAACTGGGAATAAGCATTCTGAATGAAGTTACTCAGACATAGAACAACAAACATTTCATATTTTCTTGTTTGTAGCTATCAGCTTTGAATCTTCAGACATTCATATTCCATTTAGAATACCCATAGAAGTCAGAAATTAAGTCAGAGGTAGTGAGGGGTGGGAGCTTTTGATAGAGGGAAAATAAAACATGGTAATATAGAGGGTATAGGGGAATACTGGAACAGGAAGAGCTAAATTGGGGTGGTGGGCAGTATAGAGGAGAGAATATGGGGAGGGATAACTAGCACTAAAGTCCCCTTGAAATGTTATATGGGAACTGGTGGTTTGAATAGGTTTGGCCCCCATAGACTCATGTGTTTGCATGACTGGCCCATAGGGAGTGGCACGATCAGGAGGTGAGGCCTTGTTGGAGTAGGTGTGGCTTTGTTGGAGGAAGTGTGTCACTATGGGTGGGCTTTGGGGCCTCAGAAGCTCAAGCCAGTTCACTTCTACCTGCAGATCAGGATGAAGAACCCTCATGCCCTTCTCCAACTCCATGTCGGCCTCCTGTTGCCATGCTTCCCTCCATGATGATAATGGACTAAACCTCTGACTTGTAACCCAGCCCCAATTAAATGTTTTCTTTATAAGAGTTGCCATAGCTATGGCATCTCTTCATAGCTATTGAAAACCTAAGAGAGAAACCTACTATAGAAGCTTTCTAAAATATATACAAATATAAAAGGTTTAATGGAATGATGCTACAGTGGGGGATAATTTCCCAACCATAAGCTACCAAAGAAAACCTAGTGTTGGGTGTGAGCTACCTTTCATTGTGTTGTTGGCTGATGGCGACACATAGGCTGTCAAGCATTCCACACTGTTGCTGGTACTACTGCATGCCTCCTGCACTTGCCAGTAAGGTCCTGCTGCTGAAGATACCACACACTGGAGTCACAGAACATGTAGAATCCAAGCTGATGCTAACTTGGGTGCTTTATATCTACTGGTTGGTTTTCATGGCACTGGAAGGTGTTATGCATGGTACTAAAGAAGAAAAATAATTATCAATATTATCTAGCTGTGACCCTTTCAAAGCACAATGACTGGTTTGACAAGATAAACTTATTGATGCAATAATGACATCAATGGTATAGAAGTAACCAATAATTTTCTGATTGAATCTAAGGCATATTTCACAAAATTGAACCCATATCAAGTTCCACTAAAGAGATGGAGAACCTGTAGTTAGAAGGTTCACAGGCCCTTGGAGGGAGAGAGAGACAAATCTGCTAAATGGACACCATAATCAAATGACTACTAGTGATGTATTGCTAAACCCAGAGATGATACAATCTCTCCATTCTTATCAGAGAAGCTTCTGGCAGTAGAGTGCAGTTAACACAGACTCTGTCATCTACTCAAAGTGCAAATAATAAGACTGACAATCTCAGCCATACATGTGATGTTTGTCTCATATCCCTTCTCCTAGGGCTCAAATTTTTTTTGTGGAAGGGAGGGTAGAAAAGTTATAAGATCTAGAGGGAGTGGATTACATTAAGGAAATGGTCTTTTCCAGACTCAGTAGGGAGGTTTCACATATGAACTTACAATGATTGTGACATCACACATAAGACCCCCTCAAACTTCCACAAGACAAAAATCTCACCATAAATCAGGGGCATGGAGGTGTACATAATAAAATCCCACCACTAGCTGAGAAACTATTGGCATTTGATAGATCCTGGGAAAGGGGCAGCATCTTTCTTTAATGATGTGACCACATGTCAGGGCAGACACCACTTTTAAGACTGGTAGTGCAACACAAACCAGATGTGATCGTAAAAGGAAAAAAGAAAAAAAAAACCTTCAAATTTGGGTAGGAAGTGATGGGAGTGATCATGAAAGGAGTTGGGGGAGGAAAGATTAATACATTGTATGAAGGAATTAATAAAATTATTGTTAAAAAGCAAATAGTCTCCAAAATCCAGTACTATTGTCTGAAATAATGCAAAAATGTTTAAGAAAAGATTATAACCAAAATTAAGTTCTAAAGAAAATGTGAAACAAATATGAGGAATAGCGATATTCTTAATGGTATAGAACAGTCATGGAAAAAACAAAACAAAAAAAGTTCCATAAAGGAACAGGAGAAATCTGTGAGAAACCGGAGAAATGAAAAATGTCAAAACATATGCCGGTTGAGAGGGATTGTTGAATATTAATCAGGAGGGGACAGGTAAGGGACACATATATTTATCCAGATACCAAAAGATTTTTAGCTAGTGCTGGGAGTTTTTGAAAATTCTTTACAGTTACTTCCACATATTCTGCATTGTTTCTGTGGGAAAGTCTGCTCCACTTACTTGCCAGTTAGAAGTTTAAAAACAAATAAATGAACAAAGAGCAGTGATGCTTGTGAAATCCATGTCATTTCCCTTAAAAGTAAGCTTTCTCATTCTTTATCTTTTGGAATAACATACTGAGTCATCTCAGGCTGAAGAAAAGTGGAGGTAAACTCTAAGGACTGGGAGTGTGGTACAGTGAGAGGCCTCACCCTGGGTGACATTTTTGGAGCAATTCTCCATACATGGAATTGCATTCATAGCAGTCAAAGATAAAACTCTCCATGCCAAGTACAGAGTTCTTTTTAACTGTGATCTCTAGAGCGGGAGTATCTAAATAGGAAATAAGCTACAGACTACACACTTGACAACTATGAAAGCACCTGGTATCTTATCACATGAAATCCTGTGAAGGTCCTTTAGGAACTGTGTTTCAAAACCAGGCTAAAATGACTCCATGATGGTATCTACTTCAAAGCCCAGTCACAGTGTGAGATAACGCCTGGCTACTCTGTAAAACAGGTAAGTTTGTATAGAACCTGTTAAGATTCATCTGAAGTTTGTATGTGGCAGGTTCTCCAGAAGCCAGAAGATGGTGTTGGATTCCCTGAGGCTGGAGTATTGGCAGCTGTGAGCTGCCTGACATGGGTGATGGGAACTGAACCCTGATCCTTTGGAGAGCAGCAAACACTCTCGACTGTTGAAATATCTATCCAGGCCCGAAGAAAGATTTAAAATGCTACTTGAAAGTTGTGTCATACAGCACATTCCATGAATACACATTTGCTTGTATCCTGTGTTCACCCTAACCCATCACAGCTAGGGTTAGAGGCTCGTGAGCTTAACCATGCTAGAGAGTGGCTTGGCTTGATCTTGTACAGGTCTTAAACAACCACGGATGCTGTGAGTTCATGAATTCAGTGGCTCTGTCATGTGAGAAGACACCCTTTTGGTTTGGTCATCCGAAGCCTATTTTTTTGTTTTGTTTTGTTTTGTTTGCTTGATTTTTATAATTTTCTGGTCCCTCCTCAATGACTCTTCCTGAACCTTGGGAGGATGAAGTTTGATGTAGATGTCCCATTTTGTGGATGAGATTTCCATACAATTTGTTCTCTGCACTTGTGAGATTTTGCATTAACTGCCATCCACTGCGCTCGCGCGCGCGCACACACACACACACACACACACACACACACACACACACACACACACACACACACACAAACTTCTCTAATGAGGTCTGAGCAATAGAGATATGACTTTAAAAAATAGTTTGAAATTATGTCTAATTAACAACACAATAATAGTAGGTTTAGCCCTAGGGCCTATGAATCCTTTGGGGGCCAGATTTACAGCACCAAGAATGAATATCTTTCTTAGTAGTAGACTTTAAATTCAATTAGAAAGTGGTTGGTTGGTTGGTTGGTTGGTTGGTTGGTTACCCCTTTCTTGGTTAGTTTTTATTTCTAACTTGACATAACATAGAGTCATCTGTGAAGAAAGAGTATAGATTGAAGAGTTGTCCAGTTAAGACTGGTATATGGGCATGTCTGTGGGGCAAAGCCATGATTATTAAAACAACATAGGCAGTAGTATCCCTAGACAGGTGGTATTGACCTGTACAAGAAAGCTAGCTGATCATAAGCCAGTAAGCTAATCAATAGTAAACTGTTTAGTTTCTGATTTAGTTTCTGCCCTTACTTCCCCCAGTGACAGATTGTGGCCTGGGAATGTAAGCTGAAATAAAATGTTTCCTTCCCTAAGCTGCATCTTTAAAGAATGTTTTGTCACACACAACAATGAAATTAGAATATCCCTAACATCTGCATCACTCTTGTATCTATAGGCATATTGTGCTATGCTTGTAGGTTATTGTGTTCACAGCAGGTTATGACTGCTAGCTGTCCCTTACCCCATTAGTCTGCATAGCATCTGCTGGTACTATGACTGTCAACCAAGAGGAAGAAGCTTACTGGTTAGTACCTACCTTGATTTCTCTAGGTCCTGTGGCCAATATGTGTGGCGTGTTCAACAATAGAGTCTTAGCATCAAGTTCTGTGCATAATCACGAGCTTTGACAATAGCCTGCACTTTCTTAGAGATCTTCACAACACTCCTGATGAACAACTCAAGGAGAGGTGTCCCTATGCCTGGCACTGAGCTTTTCATTTGTCAACCCATGGCTTCTGGCAGGACTATAACCCTCTTTGTGTGGTAACTCCAATTAAATACACACACACACACACACACACACACACACACACACACACACACGTTTATAAAATAATAGATTTGCATATGGCTTTTTCAGATGTCCTTAGTTCTCAGTCATATTGGATCCTACTGCCACATTTATGACTTGTGTGTTCAACTTTGAGTACTTATAGATCCAGAGCCTAGAGAGGGGCCATTGATGAGTAGGAGAGGAAAGATATTGAGGCAGTAGGGATAGTAAAACACAGGTGATATGAAGGGTGAAGGGGAATAATGGAGGGGAAGGTTAAGTGAGGAGAGGGATGGGAGGATAGGGTAAACCAACAGGTCAGGGAGACATAACTTACATGCTTTTAAAACAGTAGAACTCCCTAAGTGTTTGCTGGGTGCCAGCACCAACAAAGACAATGTTGTTCCAACTTGCGCCCTTAAGACTGCCCTCTTGACAGTGAGATGCAAGTTTGAAACAGGTTATGCCACTCTTACTTTAACAGATATATGCTCTCCTCTCTGCTCCTCCCTTCAATTCCGAGAAGCAGCGTGCTTGTGACTCAGTTTTGAACACATAGTTCCTGGAACTCTTAAAGAGTTTCAAAGAGTCCACCGAGAGAATATGACTGTGCCTTGTGATTGCCTCTCTCCTTGTCCTGTGTCACTTGACTCCTTCCGGACAGACATGTGAGAGACTAGCAAAATCATTTTCTTTTTATAATTTGCCCTTGGGCTTTTTGTTATCAGTCTAACCTGTTCCCTAACACACAGCATTTTTTAATCAAATTCCTTCAAAATTTAATAAATTATTTTCTTTCTATCTGACATGCAAAGTGTACATTATTTCCCCCTTGGGTCTACCTCTCATATTTCCTTTTTCAAAAAGAAGTGTTTCCAGAAATATTTGGCTTCATCTCATTACTTTTTACTGTCAGTGCCTGAAGGCAGAACTTATAATGTAAATGTAAAATAAATGTACTTAGCTAAGTTCCCTTGTGTATGCAATTATAATGTATTCCAATTGGAGGGTATACCTAAATAGGAAGACTCTTCATCTCCAACATGAGATTACTTATGGTGTCAGTCACTTAGGTAGACATAGGCAGAGAAGATAGCTGTAGTAACTAACCCTAAACAAGGCAAAACACAATACAAAATATTATCGTTGCTGATGTTCTAGGGAAAGTTCTGTTACTATAGAGGCCCCAAGTGAAGGATGAGAGAATTCTAATATGTTTGGAGGAGCACAAAATATTTCATATGATAGTATTTCTGTTTATCTTCAAAACTACCATGTGTTTTGGATATACTTCATATGAATATACTTGATGGTTAGCAAAACTTTATCATTATTTCCTATCACCTATTCATAAATACTAAATACAGTATCAGATAGTTTTCAGTTATTATGCTATGTACAAAAACTCATTATATAAAAGCATGAAAATACTCCTCTATATTAAATATGTTATAACTTAGAGATGTGACTTTACATATATGTGGATAAAGCAATTACTGTAAAAGAGACTGGTTGAGGATCAATTGGTACTAAATTAAAATACAGTCATCTCAAAACTTAACTTTCTATTTCTGAAGCAGAGACAGGAAGTAGATTGCTTTGGTTGGATCTTTAAATATAATCCAAGACTTGGGGGATTATGGACATGCAGCCATGGTGTACAAGGATAATTCAGTAAAATATGCAGGTAATTAAAAATAAATGCCTTTGAATGCAAAAATAACTAAGTAAATTTAATTGCTGACATTAACCTGATGCCTCTTGAAACACATTTCAGAAGATTATGTAAGTATAAAACTTATATAAGAATTAACAATAAAAAAGAAGTAAATTTAGAGATAAAACATTGTTTCCTGAAGTTTTGTAATTTTAAAATCACGTTAACTGTGTCTGTCATGTCCTAATGTAATATTTATTCAATAGTTATATTATATTTCATTCCTTTTTACTTAATAGTTTTATTTCTAGTACTTTTTACATTTATTTATCTCATGTATGGAGGTGTGCACATATAGCACAGAAAGTGTGGAGGTCAGAAAATGTCTTGGAGTAGTTGGCTCTTTTCTCTGACCATGTGGAGTTTGGGGCTAGAGCTCAGGTCCGGAGAATGGGGACAAGTACCTTTACCAGCTGAGCCTCTTACCATGCATCACGGTTTTGCTTGTAATAAATATTAAACACATATTATCTTCCTTAAATAGAAAGAGCAAACACATCAGCATCAAAATAGGTAAAACTATTTGGGGTATGCTATGTATACAATTGTTTCTGTGTTTGTAAACTACACTTCATTTAATGGTGAAATGGCACTAGAGTATGTAAAATCCTCTTGGGTTCAAGGCATATACAAATGTGTAATCTGCTGGACTTGAAAATTTCATCATGGCAGATTATGTTTATGTCTTAATTGCTCTGTAAGTTCCAAGTGGTGGTGAAATAGTGTCTCCTTATTTCTGCACAGCAGTGAGACTCATACTGCAATATAAGCAGATGTGTAACCCTGGAGCAGTATGCTGCTGACAGCAAAGTTACCTTCAGGTTGTGTATAACATGACAGACTTCACGTTCCCACAGTCAAAGCAGCAAATGATGAGAACCGTCAGCTCACTACATCTCTCAAAGCTGGTGCTTATCAATAATTACATTATTTAAAAATGAGGCAACTTCTTTAGTGTTTCATTTGCCCCACACAACTTAATAGTTTGTTTTTTGCTATAACAAATCAATTGCCAGCATGGCATTTAACAATTTTGAGGTGATTATGATTATGGTGTAGTTTTTAAGATCGTTATAACTAAGCAGATCATAACAGAAAGCTAGTCAAAACCCAGAAAAATATATGAAGTGGGGTACCCATCCTTAGTTAATATCTGCAACACAAAGCTCTGGGAACATGAGGGAAGAGAGGACCAAGCAATCTCCAGAGACAGAGGACTAGAAAATTTGCTGTGAAACATTCTCTTCTAAAACGACAACAAAACAGAGTTTGCAGGGGCAGTTCAGCTTAGTTAAGAGTCCTTATTCGTGCAGAGGATCCAGGTTGATTCCTCGCACCCACATGGCACCTCACAACTGTCTGTAACTCCAGTCCCAGAGGATTTGAACACACTCTTGTTGCCTCCGTGAACACCAGGCAAGCATGTGGTACGCACACACATACATTCAGGAAAAACACTGGTATACATAAAATAAATATAAAAAATAGGTATAAAAAACAACAGCAAAACCTCATGAAGAGCAGAAGACAAGAAGTGGAGGAAACTGGGGAGCAGAGGGCAGATCCAAAAAGAGTTGGGGTGACAAATATGAGGAGGATAGTATAAAAATCTGTTGTTGGCGATTCTTGTTATATTAATAAACTATGTGATTTTCAAAAAGTAACAACTGATTGGTATGGTGCCAAATTGACATCAGAACGGCACAAGAACTAAGCACTTGCTAGCTTCCTGGCCCAGTCAAAAGTTCTTTGAATCATGCTTACTTATACTCTACTTTTCTTTCCTTGGTTACTTGTGTCATTCTTGCCTCCATCAGTTGCCTAGGGTTTCATTAGAATAGAAAGCATGCTTCTAGCTTTTCTCTAATGGCCTGGCCATCTCTTCTGCCTCCAAGGCATATTTTAACATTCCATGGGTTCTCGTTTGAAATTGGATTAATGGGAGCCTATTGCAGGTTACAAAACTTTCACTTGTATTGGTTGTACACAAACTAGCATTTTTTAAAATAATAATTCTTATTTTAAAAGACATATGCTCAACCATATTCATATTGACCTTATTCATAATAGCCAGAACCTGGAAACAACCTAAATGTCCCTCAGTTGAAGAATGGATAAAGAAACTGTGGTACATTTACACTATGGAATACTACTCAGCTATAAAAAAAAAAACAAGGAAATCCTGAAATTTGTGGACAAATGGATGGAACTAGAAAGGATTATACTGAGTGAGTTATCCCAGAAGCAGAAAGACTCACATGGCATATAATCATTTATAATTGGATATTAGCCCAAGAGGCATGTCACATGAAAGTCTTCACTTACCAAGAGATTGGGTAGTTGTGAGGACATCCTATTGGGACTCTAGGTGAGAGAAGTATGGGAGAATGGGGAAATAGAAGGACCCAGAGGGTCCTAGAAACCTACAAGAAGAACATCATGATGGGCAGATCTGAGCCCAGGGGTTCTGCTCAAACTATTGCACCAACCACGGACAATACTTGCAGTAAACATCGAACCCCTTCTCAGATCTAGACAATGGACAGGACATTCTCCACAGTTGAGTGGAGAGTGGGGACTGACTCAGACATGAACTCTGGTGCCCCATATTTGACCACTTCCCAGTGGTGGTGAGGCCTGGGGGCACTCAGAGAAAGAATAAACAGGCTACCAAGATGAGACTTGATAGCCTATGACCATGTAGTGGGGGAGGAGGACAGAGGGGAGGGGACTATGGTGAAAGCAGGAGGGAGGGAGGACAGGAGCATATAAGGGATGGGATAACAATTTAGATGTAGTCTGAATAAATAAATTAAATAATAATAAAAATGGGCTATGGAAGAAGAAAAAACATGCAATAAACCAATTGACAAAATGCTTTAAGTAGGTACATTTAGGATTTCCAAACATTTTTGGTCAGGAAATATAGCTCAGTAGTAGCGCATGTTTGGCCTATACAAACAGACTGCTGGTTCTAGAAACGTTTTGAAGACACATTTATTTTTCACATATTTCAGGTTGAAATAAGAAAATCTAAAATAGAATGTTTTTAGCACTGGGATTTGGAGGGAAATAGTTATGTTATTGGGATTATTTTCTTGGAAGATACCTCAGTCAATTCCCAGAATAGATGGCTGTTACGTTTTTAAAAGCAATCCTATATTTCAGCATGGAATCTCTTTCATACTATGATGCATCACGCCCTGTTGTGACACTGTTCGAAATCCTTTCCAAAACTGGATGCTAGTGCCATGCTCTTGAATCTCTGAAACTGTGAGTTGAATAAACATTTCTTTAAAATCTTACTTAATAGCTAATATTCCAGGACAGCTACAGAAAATGACATGAGAGGTTATCTGTCTCCCACACAGGTTTGTTGAGTTAGGCTGTGTCTTCTAGTGTGTTCCTCCCTCTCATGCCATCCTTAGCATAAATGTGTCTTGTGTCATTTTGATATTTTTCACATCATATTAAGGCAAACATTTCTTTCACATGTCATGTGTCTTGAAATCTCATTTTGTTAAAACAAATTAAGTTTAGTGTTTGGCAATTCTTTTTATCTGGATGGTTTTCTTTTGCCACAGATGTTACAGACTAAAGTAAAAGTAAGGGCTACACCTGCTTTGAAGCAAATTCTCCAATTTTACAGTGACTTCTTTGCTTGGCTTATTAAATGTCATGAAAGAAATTAAATCAATTGAACTCTACTTTAAAAAGCATGCCCCGATGTCCAACATTTGAGAGCTGAAGATCACCATGTGGATTATTATCTCTTGGTTTTCAGCCCAGGAAAGAAGGCATGCATGTCATGGTTTTTGTTTTGTTGTTTTTGTTTTGTTTTTTAAGCCAACCAAGTCTGAAAACTTTTATTAGCATAGTGAGGGCTTATCCTTTATCAGCTGAAGAGGCTCCACTGTCATCCACAGAGCAGCAGCCCTGGCATCTAGTCCAACCATTCATCCCAGCAGTAGGTGCAAAGGTATCCAGAAAGGAATGTCTGTAGATAACAATATGTTTTTAAAAAATCCTCAGATTGACATACCTGCCTTAAAATATTTACAGTATGCTTTACTTCTTGTCATTTTCTAATTCTTGTCTATTAAAATTTTTATGTAACATAAATATAAATGATTTGGTATTTACTACAAACATTTTAGCCTCTGAAGGTTTTAAAAAATATTCTTACAAGTGTTCTTTTATCAAGAAATATTTATGCAACCTACTAAAATACAGCCTAAACCATTTTTATGCATGGAAAACCATCATTATTTAAAATAGAAATCATCTACATTGTCTACTTATTACAGCATTCTTCCCATCAAATAATTGTTTCACTTACACATCTTTATTTCTCTTTCTATAAAAGTCTCAGCAAGCTAGGCACTGCCACCTTTGAACAGTTGGTGGCTCCAATGCTTTGCAACTGTCTCAGTTTGGTGATGAAGTAGGAAGACTCTCTTCTAACCATTCAAAATGTATTTGAAAACAAAAATGCGTGAGCAAATACAGTGTATTTTATCAGAAACTGAAAGGCTTATAACATATGAACTTAAAAGAAGAATTTTTGACTCTCCTAACTTCAGACTGCGTGATATAATGTAAATTCCTGTTAGTAATTTACTAAATGTACTGAAAGATCTCAAATATTCTAACAATGATGTAATGTCACCCACACTTGCAGTAAACATTTCTTAGGAGTCATGCTTAACAAGAATACAGAGAAATAGTTGATCAATATTAGCAGTTTATCTTAATCATTGCAACTGATTAGTTCTCTCTCTCTCTCTCTCTCTCTCTCTCTCTCTCTCTCTCTCTCTCTCTCTCTCTCTCTCTCATCTCCAACATCCAATGTACAGTTTGGAGTGGGGACACTACTGGAAGTTAGTGGCTAGTACCAGTAAACTCAGACCTCAAACAGTGAAGGGCAATCCTTTTACCCCAATTAGACAGAATCTATGAATTACTGGCAGAAAGTCACTTTGGTAAATGAAATCTTCCTGAATTTGGAGTCCTTTCACTGCATGAACTTAGCTACCAGTTTTGATGAGATAAGAATGAGGTGTGTACCTTAGGCAGCAGCATCTTACTGCTGTGGTCTCAGCAATGTGGAGCTTTGCAGTGTTAAAGAGTTCTTGGTTCAGTTTGGAGTCTAGAGTATCCTTTAGTATTAGACACATTAGACAATTTCTCCTATGTTTGACTTCCAAGGTCAGACTATTCTTTTTCATATTTCCACATTAAACGCATGTATTTGGTATGAAGTCTACTGGCCTCAGTGTTCGCCACCCCCTACCCATTATGAGCAGCTGTTATTACTGGGTTTACGGGCCCTAGCCTTAGAGGCAGACTAACTCAGTTTGTTTGCGTCCTGGGTCTACCATTGATCACCGTGTCAATCATGTAACATCTGGAAACACTGAAAATTGCAATACCCAGGTAATGGGCTGCAGTAATGATTAAAATGGCTAGGGTAGGAGCTAGAGAAATATCTTAGTGGTTAAGAGAGAAACCAAATTCTATCCTAGTTCTCACACTGCCTGCCAGCTACTGGGGATTCAACGTCTTTCTCTGCTTCTGCAGAGGCACTGGTGTATATGTGGCATTTACACATACATGCATACATACACTATACACATATACTGGCATACATACACACTATATACATATACGTACATACATACACACATGCATACATAGGCACACACACACACACACACAGCTTTGGTAACACCAGGTAGCTAAAATATGGTAAACAAAATATTCACCATTCTGTCCATGTTTTTGTTCAATGAGTAGATCCAGAAAACACACCAGAATTCCTGCTTATCAGTTTTATAATACTTGTCAAAATAACTGACGTGGGGCCAAACCTTTCTTGATTTATTTTGTTTCAGAGTGAATTTACTGTTGGGAGCTGATTTTTAATTTTTTTTTATCTTATTTTATTTTTTTAATGTTCACAGACAACTTAGTAGAATACTCTGGGCCAGTCTTTCTCGAAGTAGGGCAGGAGCTTCTGTACACTTCACAAGGGAGATGCTAAGGAAGTGCAGAGACCAAGGCTCGTGGCTGTGAGCAGCATTTAAAAAACCTACACTTTCACAGAAAATGCATAATTATCTCTCTCCCTTGTGCCAATTATTGCTATGTACCATCTAACCCCAACCTACCCACCAACCAACCATCTTGCAGAATGTAGCTGGTCCATACAGATTACATCTACACAGTATATCTACTGCATTACTATGGTGTACCTGGGACCGTGCTTGTGATGCTGAGACAACAGCAACAACAACAACAAAGGATGCACTTAAAACATTTGAGTAGAGAGGATTGGGTTTTCTTTTTGTAATCTTGACACAAGCTGAAGTCATTTAGGAAGATAGAGCCCCAGTTGGGAATTGCATCCATAAGTTCCTGTGGGCAGATCAGTGGGGGCAGTTTCTCGATTGATAATTGATGTGGGAGGGCCAAGCCCACTGTACGCCTAGCATGGATAAGAAAGCAGACAGCAAACCACAAGGAACAAGTCAGTAAGCAGCATTCTTCCGTGGCCTCTGCATTAGTTCCTACCTGCAGGTTCCTGTGTTGGTGGCCTGCCCTGTCTGTCTCTGTGACATGAAAGAGTAAGACAAATAAATGCTGCCCTTCCGCAGTTGCTTTTGTTCAGTACGTTTTATTACAACAACAGAAGGTAAAGCAAGACACAGAGAAAACTAGTTCTGGATCTAAACTAAATTGTTCTGAAGCCAGCTAAGCAAGATTACTACCTTCCTAGTTGTAAACTGGTTTTCACATAAAGAACAGAATCTGGAACATCTGGAAAATAATTAATCTCCACATCTGCTGTTGTCTAATTCAGGAATAGTGATATGGAGATGAAAAAGAAATGAAAATATGAAATCAGTAACAATGCTTAAAAAAGAAACAGCAAAACCTCCAAAAGTGCTAGAAAAATATTTGAGTAATCAGCATTTGAGATTTCTAAGTGATAAGCATTTACAATGTGTGACCACAGTTTCTAGGTATGCTTTTGAACAGTAAAAATTTGTAATAAATCAGAAACGAAAACACACCAGGAAGAATATATAGAATAACAAGGGGAAGTTGCACGGTAATAACCCACCGCGGTCCTGTTTCAATTCTTTATTCCATTGGAATGCCAGCACGTAGATAATCCCTCCACATCCAACAAGGAGCCGACACCTGACATCTTTTAATTCCCTTCTTCAGCAGATATGTGGACTTCTTGTGTTTAAACACCCCATCGGTTGGTTGAAGGGCGGGGTTTCCTGGCCGCAGATAGAGCCCTCTGTGCAGAGTGGGCCACAGGTAAGGCAAGCTGGGTTCAGCTGAATATAGGAAGTTCATGAAATGTTAATCTCAGAACGTTTCTGAAGGGTAGACTGGTAACATAGCAGTCGCCATTCTCCAGGCAGATGTATTCCACAATCCTCATTGGCTCCAGTATTTATGGCTATTTCCAAATTCTATTATTTAGTGTTTGTTGGCATCTTCACTAAATGCATATCAGGCTCCATGGTAGCTATAGCATTTTCAGTTTAAAGTATTTGAGAAAAACTGCCATAAAAATGTATGTTCCTTTTCTATGATTTCCAGGGTACATTTGTTCTTACTACAAACTTCAGCACCCTCAGAGTATAATATTCTTCATTTCCTCATTACATTGAGAACTTTACCCATTTCACACCAGAGAAGCACTCTGTGGCTTCTATTAATCACATCCCAGTTGCAAGGTCTCTATTATTGTGCTTGGGGCCATGATTAAGTAGAATGGCATTATGTGTACACAATACTCTGATTCAACAATGATGGATCTGATCACTGGGATGGTCATCGTGTGATAGGCAGGCAGTAAGGGATGTAGTATGACTTAGTGGATACAAGGATGCTTAACAGCCTGGATGGAGGATAGGAGGTTTCATCATGCTAATAGGCAGATGTGTGGCTTAGCTTTATGAATTGTAGATTTCTAGAGTTATGTACTTGAGGTTTTTAGACCATAGTTGATATCAAGTAACTGAAGCATAAAGGAGGGAGGCTTCTGTGCACTGGGAGGCAGGTCCTGTATTGAGAAGTAAACATCACTAGTGGCATAAGACAATGAGGTAGCTGCTGCTCAGTCCAGATCCTGCTGAGAGGAGAGGCATCTTGACAGAGTGTCTCTCTTTTCCTTAATAGTGAGCTGTAATCATTTGGAGAGTTGAAAGCTGTTTGAGAGTTTGAATAGAATGTGGAGAGGTTTCTAGAAAAGTGGGCAGGGAGGCAGTTTGAGATTAAACTGACATGTTGTGAAGTAGAAAACAAAGGCCAGGCACCAATACTGACTGAAAGTGGTTTCTGTTTGCTTTGCTTTTCATTTTGTCACAGCTATGACACTACAGAGCTCCAGGTGTGAGGGCAGGTGACTCTGTCAGCACATTCAAAGTTCATTTGATCCCCCCAGTTTCGGTTCCTAGTTAAATTTGCTGGTGGGAAAACAGTTTCAACTCCCAAAATACTTTGTTTAAATAAATATTTTTGCTATGCTACCACAACCATATTTGTGTTGAGTATTAGGGATTAATCAGAAAAGTAGATGCCATAGAAGCTGTACAATGACTTTTTGAAGAAAATTTAAAATTATTACATACAATGTTTTGTCCACAGCATTAAGTATTGTGAGAATTAGAAATATAAAACAGAGAACTCAGTAGGACAAGATGACTATGCACTTCATATTTCACTAACAGTAAACCAAACCCAAATGCGATCTTCTCAGACTTTTCTCTACATGACATCTTGCGATGTGTGCATGCGTCCATGCGTATTATTCGTGTGTTTCCACTCTTGAGAACTTACTGTAGTTTATATAATGTGTTATGAGCCTTAAAACAGAACATTTGTTTTAGAGCATTTTCCCCCTACGGCAGGGTTTCCTGCAGCTCAGGCTGGCCTTGACATGTCTGGTGGCTGAGGATGTCTTTGACCCTCTGGTATTCCTGCCTTCACCTCCCAGGTACTGAGATTGCAGACATTTGCCGTCATGCCTGGTTTATGTAGTACTCAGATGGAACAAAGGGGCTCATGTGCTCTAGACAAGGACCGTTAGGACCGTTGCCAACTGAGCTGCATCTCCTGTCCGGAAACTTCCTGTGTATTAGATGACAAATATTGTTCTGATGCTTTGAGCATGTGCAGTGTGCTCTTGGTTGGCTCATTGTGTGTACAAGTTCACTTTATGATAAATCAAAACATGTGGACCATAATCCTCATTAATGATGTGATAAAGGCCACATAAGAACAACAAATGCATTTTAGAAATTGAGGAAAGGATCATGGTACCATGAAGGCAAACTGGTATCATTTTGAGAATAAGGGTCTGGATGAACATTCTTTGGAAAAAGTACAAAGATGAGAAAAGGAAACCATTTGGTTTCTATGAAATGCCTGTAAAACAGAGCAGTAGGTCTAAGAAAATGGTTCAGTTAGTCATATGCTTACCACACAGACATGAGGACCATAATTCACACAAAAATCTATATGGAATTTTATTCAATACACAAACCAAACCAAGACACCAAAACACAACAGCAGCAGCAGCAACAACAGCAACCAATGCTGGAAGCTGAGCTTCTTCATGCTTGTAGGTTTGTAATTGCAGCACTTCAGTTCCTTGTGGCTAGCCAGCAAGTTCTGCTACTAGAGATTTCCAGGACATTGAGAGATCCTGTCATGAAACACAATGTAGATGGCTCCTGACGAATGCATATGTATCCGTGCATGCACACACACACACTATGACCATACCACCACGACCAGCATCAGCACCACCACCAGCATCAGCACCACCACCAGCATCAGCACCACCACCAGCATCAGCACCACCACCAGCATCAGCACCACCACTAGCAGCACCACCACCAGCAGCAGCAGCAGCACCACCACCAGCAGCACCACCACCAGCAGCAGCACCACCAGCAGCATCAGCACCACCACCAGCATCAGCACCACCACCAGCAGCAGCACCACCAGCAGCAGCACCACCAGCAGCAGCAGTACCACCAGCAGCATCAGCACCACCAGCAGCATCAGCACCACCACCAGCAGCAGCACCATCATCATCAGCAGTACCACCACCAGCACCACAACACAATAAATAAAATGAAAATAGAGGAAACAGCAGAAACTGTTCTGATGAGCTAGGATGGAGGCTCAGCTCAGAAAGACTCCAAAATGGAAGGCTAGACAATGGTATGTCACTGGGCAGAATAACTATAGTTAAGAATACACTGTAGTCTGGTTCGGACACTCACTAAGTCCTAGGTAAGGTACTTAACCTCTCTGAGCCTTGGATTCTTTCATTTGTGTAGCAGGGGTTGTAACCATCTTCCCTACAGGCAATAATGTGAATATAGTGGGAGAAAATGAGCATTAAAATGCCAAAACTTGTGGAATGAAGCAGCTTTCTAAAAAGGCCATTGCTAGCTTCAGTATTGCTTGTTTGTAATGTAAGAAGATCTCATGTTTACTTTCTGTGCAATGGTATTCGTTCCTTATTGCCCAAATCCTCAAACGTAACTGCTCACTGTCATTTTATGGCAGCCTAGACTTACTCTGTTGCTACCGACACTGTCTATCTTGCACTATATATATGGAATAGGAAGATAAAAATTAGTTATGCATATGATTACTTCAAATAAATTTTAATTAGAGAAAATAATTTGTTTTGAGCAGCTAAGCCTTTTATGTCTTCTGTTTTTCAAGAGTATTTACACATCCCTTTCCTCAGTATTGCAGATTTTCATAGCTACCAAAGACATACAACCTCATTTAGTACAGCTCCTCCATAAAGTCTAGAAGACCTGAGTAGGGTATGGCTACTTCAAGGTTCCAGATGCTAAAAATGCAGGGATGTCTTGAAATTCCACTTTTCTACTGAGCTGTTATTTCTCCCTTGTCATGATCTTACTCTTTTCTATGGGAATCTAATTAAAAATGAATTATTTTTTCTAAGATGCTTAACACACACACACACACACACACACACACACACACACAAACACTGAAACACTGTTAGGGATGGCATGAGGAATCACTGTTGTAAAATTATAAAATAATAGGAAAATATTTTCCTTGTTTATGTTAACTAGCATACAAACAATCAAAAATGTTCAGAATATTTGCCTTCTGGTCCCTTTGGTGTTTTAAATAGTTATTAAAATTTATTGTTTGTAGTCCCACATCAGCTGTTCAGACTGGCTTTCTTTGCTGCCCGCCCCACTCTGTCAGCCAAGTGACTGGAGGGAAGAGGAATGCTGAGGCCATGAGGGTCAGATTAGAGGGGCATTTTGGAGCAGAAGAAACCTCAGGCAAGAAGGGCAGATGGAGACTTCATAGTTTTAATTGTCTAAACAACTTATTGAGCCTCTGAATAAGTGTTGTCCTGTTATTGACAGTTTCCTGGGATTTCAGTAAGGCACATTAATTAATTTGGATATGAAGATTTATATTTACTAAAAATTTATTGAGCCACAAAATGTTTATCCTTAAGCTTTGATGTAATATCAGAAAATCTCCAGGGCTGGAAGATGAGGAAGTGCTAGCTGATGTTTTTGTGCTTTTCTCTTCTTCCATTAATCTTTTGTGTTTCCTTTTCTTTCTCTGATGTTACAGGCATGTAGAGATTCCTTGGAAGGACAATGTGAGATTTTATTTGTATTACTATTTTCAGATCATAAACGTAAATTCGGAAGATACTTGAAACCACAATAGGAAAGTAATAAACATAGATGGGTAGTTAGTACATTTCTATCTTTCCTCTCTCTATGGAACTCAGCACAGCTGCTTCTGCGCATCCTGCACTTTCTTACTCAGCACCCTCCCATCCAACGTTCCTGGAGAGTTTTTCGAGCTTGTAAAGCATACTTTTTATTGACTGCATTCCTTTCCATCATATCGTGGGTGTGGTATGCAGATTGTTTTTATAAGTGCTATGAGTGAATAATGGGGCTTCCCAAACACTGTCTTCCAATATCCTCTCTATCTAAATGACTTATGTTGAGATGCTTACAGCTCATGTTTAATTTTGCTTGATTAGATTCAACTTTGTAATATTAAGGATGCGTAAAAACAACAAACCTGAGGAAAGCAGCTGCTTCTTCTACATCATGCCTGGAAGCCACTGTCGCCTTCTTTGTATGCTGTGAACCGGGCAGATTTATCCCTTTATGGTACTTACTGGTTTATGTGCTGGTCTAACCTTCTGAATTGTAAATTTTGAGGGCAGCCACCGTATTCGATTTGCCTCTTTATTCCTAGTTCTAAGCCTGGAATGGAGCCTGGCAGGTAGGTGCTTTGACATTCGAGTGAGTCATTGAGGTGATTTCAGACATTGGGGGAGCTGATATAGAGGTCAGTGCCTCAGTGCTCACTGTGCTCAGCTGTGAGCAGAGCTAGCTGAAGTCTCTGGCTCTCTTTCTCTGTTTCATGCTACGAAACATCTGAGGAGTGAGAGCAGGGAATATAGAATGCAGGGAATGTGTTTGGAATCATGGTTTGTAATTTAAAACTTCTTTTTAATTTTCTTCTAAAAGAAGGATAAGGTTATTAAGGAAGGTGAAGGAACAGTTTAAAGATGTTGTTCCATTGTTGTAGAGAAGGTTCCTATGTTATCTCCTGTGCTTCCACATGGATTAAAAACATAGAGATTGGTACAGTATGTGATTGTAGGTATTTCTCTAAAGGTTGTTTTCCTCTTCAAATAATATAGCAATACAGATTAATTTGTATTTAATTTCTATGACTAATATGTTATGGACCCACATGAATGCAGCGATTTATGATTAAAACATGGTACTGTATTTTGATGTGGCCTTCATTTTAAATTGTACCTTAACTAGTATAATAATTATTTGATGAGATTGTTAGTTAAAATTTTTAATATTCAATGGTTATCAGGCTAGTAGATATTATGATTTGAAGTTGCGGTTTACTTACGTTCAAGTTCTGAGAAGCAAACAAGATGCTTGGTAATGTGAGAGTTCTCATCAGGCAACCTTCACAGATGTATTCAAGCTACGTGAGGAGGAAGATGTGGACTCATCCCCATTCGTTTATTTTCTTTTTTAAAATAAATAATTTTTATAATTTTATTTATCTTAATCATCATCATCATTGTGTGTATGTGTTTATGTACATGGTGTGTTGTGTGTGTGTGTGTGTGTGTGTGTGTGTGTGTGTGTGTGTGTGTACATCAGAGCACAACCTTGTGGGGTTGATTCTTTCCTACTTTTATGTGAGCTCCAGGCTTTTGTGGCAAGCTCCTTTACCAGCTGAGCTATCTTGCCAGACTCCCCTATTAATTTATTTTCTGAAGAGGGGTTATGTATCCTAGTCTGCTAGGGTCATTGTTAATCCTTTCAAGGTTCTATCCCAACTTGTTCTTTGATGGATTCATTCAATAAATTTATGAGAGGTATAAGTGGGCTATATTATGGGGAAACTTAAGAGTTCCTTAGGGAAACATAATGTTATGATAACCTAAGCAACAACACATTATTAATCAGCTAATAAATGACTGACAAAATACTATTCTTGAGAAATGGAAAATATAATGTGAAATGTATGATAAAACATCTTCAGGAAGAATCAGAACTGAGAGACATAGGAGGAAGGAATTTTAGACTTAACTGTTGTTTAAATGTATAATTGGTTAAGACATATTATAGAGAAAATAAGATAGGAAAAGTGGGTTTACGTCCAAATAATAAAAGCTCACTATATTTAAATGTTGAGCTTTTATAAACCTTTAAAAGGAATTAGTATGAATTCCAAATGAAGAATACAGTTTTGTGTAAAACCTAGAAATTGGTGTTCTAATACCCTGGCAAATGTTGCTGGCATTCACTGGGCTGTATTGAAGAAACACAAGGATACAGGCTAAGGTGTGACAAGGGCTGCTGCTATGACTTAGACCAGAGAGGGACTTATGGTTAACATCCCTTTCTGGGAACCAATGGAGCTGACTGGGGTCTCAATAAGAAAGACTAAGGACGTGGGAATGAAAACAATGAGTATAAAAGACAGATGGACAAAGTGTCAAGTCATAACTTATATCACATACACTCATAAAAGAATAGAGGGCAAAAAAAAATTGCTAGGCTTGTAAAGAATGTTTTTATTAATGAAAAGAACAGAGCTCAGACTGTGTTTGTCAAATTAGCAAATTAATCAATGGGTGAGAGATTATGGACTAGAGTGTAAATATTGTAAAACCTTCCTTGCATAAACAGAGTTCATAGCCATATATGGTGGTTTATACCAGTAATTCCACCACTCCAAAAGATAAGTGACAAAGGGGTTATTTATTTATTTATTTATTTATTTATTTATTTGTTTATTTCTAAGTCTGGGATGATGGCAGGATACTGACATTAAAAAGAGAAGGGATAAATGAGAAGGTCGTTGTAAAGGAGGATCTGTATGAGTATTTAGTGCAGAGGACACACATAAAGGCAAAAGCAGCAAGAGCCTCGGCAGTAGTTTCCCTATGGTGCCCAGAATACCAGTGGCATGTCATAGAAATGCATCCTTTGTTGGTGCAGGTGTTAAACAGTCGGCCTCCCTTTGCAGTCGGGACAGATCCATTCCACCTTTCCCTCTTGGCTTTAAGCGAATGTCAGCAACCCCTGCTAATCCTGGGTTCTAGAGGAATCACCCAACTCTGCCTCTGTCTTCACATCGTCTTCTTCATTGCTTCCCTGTTCTTTCTTGTTAGCTACCATGGCTCACACTAATTTCAAGTGATGTCATCCTGATGTCTTTAAGTGCACCTGCAAAGACTTGTTTTCCAAAACCATCACGTTTTGATGTTTAAAATTCAAGAGTGAACATGATTTGGGGAGAGGGCAGTATTCAACTCAACAACATCCCAAGGAATAGTTTGAAGAAGAAGAAGAGGAAGAGGAAGATAAAGAGGAGAAGGGAGGAGGAGGAGAAAGAAGGAAATTATGATGTGTGAGGAAAGAGGAAAATAGGCAAAACAGTAAAGGAAATGTGACCGGTGAGCTTGGAGAGTTAGCACTGGCAAGAAAGCTGAAGAAGGGAAGGACTCTGGGAAACAGGGAGTATGAGGTGCCAAGCTCAGCAGACCCAAAACACCTCTGGCCAGTGCTTTAATTATTGATTATGGGCAATAGTAGAATAGTTATGAGATCACGGAGATAGTGGAAGTAAAATGAGAGTCATGACAAGCTAGGATGGTATGCAGAGCTCAGGTAAAGGAATGAGGTAGGGGAATATTACTGTCCACTAGGGGCCAAGTGTTGGCAGTGAGGTACAGTGCCAGAGAGAAGGCTATTCTTTCTCCTCACAAAGTTTGGATCAAGAAGAGAATTCAGAAGTGGCCAGAACAAGAGATTTCTCTTTTTAGCTCAGGAGCATGAACTGCTTGTACCTTTTCATATGCAAATATAAAAAAACCAGGCTGAATGCTAATGTGCAAAGCCACTTGTAAAGTCATATTACTTTTTCAGATGGTTATTAAGGGTGCTACATGGACCTTATTTATACATAGTAAAGATTAAACATATGATAAGAAGAATCTTTACATGAGGCAATTAACAATCAATTATGACAATGGTATATAGCAATGAAGCCTCTGGAAGAACTTCCTTTTCTTTAATCAGAGATAATTATCAATTATGAGGCTTAATCATTACTAGACTGTCTATATTTTGCATTTTAAAAAGCTGAAGATAATTAGTCTCCAGCTATTGCTCCAAGTGCTCATTATGCTTGAGGAGGAATGACTCTTCCTTTCAGAAGTGACTTTTAGCTTATAACCTTGAGCAATTTAAGAGTGCCTTGTACCAACACTGGACTTAGATGGGATGCTCAAATTTTTCCTGTTATTCAAAACAACTTATTTGAAAACTGCATATATACTAAATAAAGTAAAAATTTATGGCTTTTAAAAATAGTTATTATCGTAGGTTTCTAGGACCTTCTGGATCCTTCTATTTTGCCATTCTCCCATGCTTCCTAGAAACCTACAAGAAGAACATTATGATAGGCAGATTTGGGCCCAGGGGTCCCGCTCAAACTAAGGCACCAACCAAGGACAATACAGGCGGTAAACCTTAAACCCCTACCCAGATCTAGACAATGGACAGGACATTCTCCACAGTTGAGTGGAGAGTGGGGTATGACTTTCACACTAACTCTGGTGCCCTATATTTGACCATGTCCCCTGGAGGGGGAGACCTGGTGGCACTCAGAGGAAGGATAGCAGGCTACCAAGAAGAGACTTGATACTCTATGAGCATATACAGGGGAGGAAGTCCCCCTCAGTCAGTCATAGGGGAGAGAGTAGGGGGAAAGTAGAAGGGAGGAAGGAATGGGAGGATACAAGGGATGGGATAACAATTTAGATGTAATATGAATAAATTAATAAAATAAAATAAAAAACAAAAATATTATTATTGTTATTATTATTATTATTATTATTATTATTATTAGTAGTAGTAGTAGTAGTAGTAGTAGTATTAGTATTCAGAGATCTGCCTGCTGCCTTTATCATTAGGAGGAGAAAGTTTACTGTATTTATGGCATTACTTATAAGCATGGATTACTGTTAGATATTTTTTCAGTGGGGAACAATAATGTCTATTTACTGAGTGAGCCTGTGAACCAGTATAAACTCCATACGTATCTTACCCTATTTAAACCCATGCAAAATGCTACCTCATGGACATTGTATTCCTGCCTCATTGCCTACAGTAATGAAAACAGGTACTAGAGCGTCCTTAAACACTTGACCAAAATAGTATAGACAGCAAGCAACCATTCTAGGGTATATTTTATAACTAGTATTAACATTAATTTTACCCAAACATATTAATATCTGAGCTGTTATAATGTCTGATGTGAGAAAATTTAGTAGTGTTATTAATGTTTCAAGATACCTAATTTATACTTTTCCTTATATTTATACTTTTCCTCTAAATATAAATGAGAAGTGAGAGAGAAAATCAGTGAAAGTGAAGTACCACATGAGGCATTGACCTATAATACCTTTAGCTGAGAAATGACAACCTGATTTTTAAAGTGTTTATTGAAATTATTTCATCAGATGGTAATCAGTAAAATCTACAGATTAAGTTAAATGTAAAAAGTGGACTCCTACTTAAGTAATAAAAACCCAATAACATCCCTCAAAAAATAAGATACACAAAAATTTGACATATAGGGACTAAATGCATTCAATATATCTCCCCAGTCCCTGAACAAAGGATAAAGGTGGCTAGGCTTTCAACTGATCTCCTGGGCTTTCTGGGCCCTTACTTCTTATATTCCATGATCAGTCCAAACAGTATAAACTATTACATATTTTTGCATAATTTCTGGAAAACATTCAATTTAAGAAAAATATTTTTGCTGATGTGAGTAAAAAATTTATTTGCTTTTTGTGTGAAAATATTGGAAAAATTGCGATTAATTAGGGTATTGGATCTTAGGTGTGAACTGCTTCGTGTAAAAACTAAAAAAACTAAAATAAATAAATAAAAAAATAGGCTTAATAACAGTTGGTGCCAAATGTACAAATGAAAGGGAAATAAGTTTATACTGTATTAATTTCTGCTATAACATGTTTTTGCTTCAGTAATTATCTGGTGGAGAGGTGAAGGCAGAAGCTTGAAGGCTGGGTATGATAGAACAGGTACATCTGATAAGGGATCAGTCACCAGGGATCCCTTCTTCCTGGGTGAGGAGCCAGTGACAAGAGCAAGAGAACTCATGCTTTGTGTGAGGGACTTTGTATAGCTTAAATATGACAAGAATGTGGTCATAGTTCTCATCATTGGGAGTCTAGTGGGAGTGAGAGACAGGGGCATGTAGTGCTGGGGCCATCTGTAATGACTTGACGTGCTGTTGGGCCACAGCTAGACACTTTGCATGACTCTGAGATGCCATAGGAGAGAGAGGCATGGCTGGCTTTTCATAGACACCAACAAGCACCAGGCCTCTGGTCATCTGTGAGTGAGTACAGGGCACTGCAACTTTACTGTCTAGCTCAATAGCAGCAGAGGCATGCTGTTAAGGACTGGTTTGGCTTGTATTTGGACACCATTCATGTTTGTGTCTTGTAGAAAAATTTTAATCATTTCCTTCCTCCCTCCCTCCCTTCCTTCCTTCCTTCCTTCCTCCTTCCCTTCCTCTCTCCCTCCTTTTCCTCCCTGCCCCATCTCTTTCAGGTGTAGTTAGTAGGTCATGGGTTGATTGAAGTGTTTATTACAAGAGATGATAACTGTAATCCTTTAAAGTTACTATTGTTACTTTTGGAGCAATAGTGTTACCATATCAATCATTGTCACCATATCAGTGTTAGCTATTATCATTTACTGAGTCTAGAGGTTACTCCAACTAACTTCTGAGCATGCTTTAGTTTTATTTATTCTGTTATTATAAACTGTCTGATAAAAAGCAACTTAGGGAAGAAGAAAGGGTTTATTTGGCTTACAATTCCAGGTTATAATCTGTTATATCAAGCAAGTCAAGGAAGGAACTTAAAGTACCATACCCATAGCCAAGAGTAGAGAGGATAAGCACATGAATCCTTGCTTGCTTGCGGCTCAGTTCTCAGCTAGCGGCCTCTACTCTTATATAGCACAGGATCTCCTGCCTAGGCAACAATGTTGCCCACAATGGGCTGGGTCAATTAACAGTCAAGACAAGCCCTCACGTTCATACACTTCAGGCAAATCAGGTCTGGGCAGTTCCTCAATTATAACTCCTGTTTCTGGTGATTCCTAGTTGTTAACAGTTAAAATCAACCAGTACAGAGTGTGAGCTCTTCAGTGGTCCATTTTGGCCTAAAGAAATATTTAGGGTGAAGACTCTGTGATCATTTCACCAATATACATTATTTACTCTTACAGCATCCTGCCAATTTGTATCTTTCTTTACAAGATCTTGTGTTGACAAACCATAAATGGTTACCGAAAAGTACTAGGGAAGCTTCACATTTAGAGATTACTAAAGTTAAGTTGTAAGTGATGGCCATTTAAAGATTTTTCCTATATAAGGACACTGATGTTTGAAAGTAAAGTACAAGGCCTATTCTACAAAGTGCTGATTGAACAGCTTTCAAACGTGGGGCATTATAAACATCAAAGCATTGGCATCTTCTCTTGCTTCGTTTGTAGTATCTATGAATAAATTGACCCAAAGACCAGTGATAATTCAGTGTCTATAGATTGTTCTAGGAATGTCTATGTAAAAGGCATGGTGGTATTGTATTCTGATTGGAAGATAGGAACTTGCCTTGAATGTTCTCAGAACGGAAATTGAGCTATTTGTTTGGGTGGCATAAAAATACTGAGAAGAAAAGTAGCCTTCCCAAAGCACTTGTTAACTTGTTCACTATGGCAACAGGAGGAGACAAATGTATCAGCAAAATGTGTCTTTTATTTATGAATGTGGACCATTTGCATAGGCTAAGGATATTTATTTTCTCATTAGAACCCATTCAATTTCTGGGTATGCTTTCCCCAACTGTTTTGTTGAAAGTATAAAACTACTGAGAACTTGATTGTAAGTTTCTTTAAGCCTAGTTAAGTTTTATCGGAGCTTTTAATATCATATGTCCAATCAATATTTGCTCCTCAAACCATCACTATGTCTCAGTTGTATGTGTGATTTTATTCTTTGGAGAAAATATTTTGGAGACTAGAGTTGAAGGGATCAGATTGCACAGTGTGACTGCTTTTAATTCTATGGTCTATGATGATCAGCTCTAACATGGGGAAATTATAGTGGGACTAAGGAAGTTTGGGGGACACTTAGAATTTCATTTTATATTAACATATGAAAGAACATAAAAGAACAGATATATATTTCTATTTTTAAAAAGTCTGATAGATTAATAAATAGTCTTTAGTCTTACTCAGTGTAACTGGATAGGTGGTTAGGTGGAGCATGTTTCTATTTACCTAGGGAGAAACTCCCCTGAGCACTTACGTCAAAAGGATAAGATGGACTTCACCTTTACTGTGATATAAAGAACGTGATAGTCTTTCAGAAAAGTCATAGTTAATGTTACCAAAAAAAAAAAAAAACAAAAACAAAAACAAAAACAAAAAACCAAAAACTCCAAAGCACTAAAAGCATAAAGCTTTTTACCAAATTTTGTAATTTAAAAACACAAAACATTTAAAAATAACTTCTTCAGGTTGCTTTGAAACCTACGTGTTATTAGGTCTCTCAAAACCAGCTTTTGCTGAGGTCCATTTTGGGGAATTTGAATACAAATTCCTATGCATAGAGAACCTTGATTAGTAGAGAAATATTTCATCTCATTTCCAATCCATGTTTCTCATCTCCTGCTTTTTCTAATTCTCTTTATACACACTTTCTTTTCAGCAGGTGAATGTTTTCTAAAATGAACCGGGAGGAAGAAGATGGGGATCCTTTCAATTAATGTGGTTCTTCTCCGAGGTCGCCAAACCCGGCTGCAGCTAGGCTCCGCAGGATCTGGGCTGAGGCGGAGCCGGCGGCCTGAGGGCGGTGTGGCTAGGGGCGTGGCCTGTTGGAGAGGCGGGCGACCGGGGCTCAACCCAGCTCCACAAGCCGGCACATCCCAGGTTAGTGGCTGCGAGCCCACGGTGGCAGCAGCGCTAGTGGCCGGTGCCGGATGCTCGCCGGTTCTCTGCTTCTTCCGGGCTTGTGTTCCGCTCCCGCAGTGCCAACCCGCCCTCGTTCGGGTGGGACCCTGGCGATGCTGAGCATGAGAAGTCCAGCGTCTCAGCCTCGGAGCTTCAGAGGAGAAAGTGAAGCTCTTGCAGGTGAAGCCTCGGTCCGCTCGCGTGTCGAACCCCGGCCAACCTCCGCCACACATCTTCCTTCGGCGCCGCCGGCGCTCGGCACACGGCAGAATGGGGACCACAGCGGGAAAGGCACGACCCGAACACCGAGAATGGATGCCCGCACCTGGCGTCTGGGCTGGCGCTGTCTCCTCCTCCTGGCTCTCCTTGGATCTACCCGGAGCGAGGGCGTGGAGAGCTGCGAAGAAGTTCGGAAACTTTTCCAGTGGCGGCTTGGGGGAGCTGTCAAGGGGCTGCCGGATGCGCCGCGGGCAGGTAAGAGCGGCTTCTTGGCCCGGCAGCGTGCTGGCCTCCGGCCGGAGACCTGTAGGCTTGGGACCGCGCACTTCTAATCATTCAGAGGTGGTCCTGGTGAGAAGATGACCTTTGGGGTCCTCCACCACCACTAAGTGATACCAGTGCTTGCGGGAATAGGGCAGTTTCAAGGGGGCTCCTTAACTGTATCTGGGGTTCCTCGGAGCTCTGGAGCATTTGCTTCCTGAAGGAAGTCTCCAGTGATGTGTTTAAAGGACTAGTAAAGAGGAGGCTTGTTGACCCTGTGGCAACTCCGCGGATCTGTTCCCAGAGAATGTCACCAGGGTTCCTGGTTTTTCTGTTTCCTCACAACCACAAAGGAATTGTGTTGGTTGCCGCAAGTTTGTTGGTAAAAATCACAAACCTTTTTATATTTCTTTGCTGCACAGGCACAGTCGATGTTTTCTGTAATGAACACCCGACCCAGTGCACTCAGACATGACCTTTAGTTGCCCCTCCGCACCCTTGCACCAAACCTTCCTACAGTAATTTGAACCTCTCAGTGTGTCTTCCACACCCAGAAGTAGTTTCAAGCCTGAAAAACTGTAGGGCAACAGGCGATCATACCCTGTATTTTGGGGGCACTGAGCACTGATGAAGTATACCATAAATTCACAGAGAAAGACTTAACGTGGCAGGTGGAGACCATGCTTCCTATAAGCCCCCTCTGCTTGCATTCATCCCTTGTGCGCTATCCTAGCACTCAAACTCCTGGCTGCTGATAGGAGAGCAAGTACACATTCTATCTGGAAGAGCAGGTGTTAGTGAGCCAATGCAGTGTCTGCAGCTAAGTTAGATCACAGTGGAGAACCCTTGCTGTTGCTGAAGTCAACAGAGAGGGACGGATTTGAGGAGGTTGTTGCACAAAGAATTTGCAAAGGATGGCTGAGTACAAAATACATCCTTTTTCCAATCCAAGGAGGCTTGCCTTTAGCACTCCCCAGTGGTAGCACATTTGCTTGATTGCTTATTTGGCAGTTAACTCAATTCTTACCATCCCTCCTGGGTGTCTGGGCACATGAAGCCCATCAGCCAGAGCTTACATAAGCCCTCTGAAATACACCAATGTTTATTTGAATACCTGTTCAGTAGGACACTAGACACTCTTTCCACATTTGACACACATAGTTGATACTTCCAGTTTAGGGCAATTCTTGTTTCCTAAAAAAACAACACACACACACACACACACACACACACACACACACACACACACACATCCCCCAAAACCTAGGCGTATACTTATTTCAGTGTATTTTTCTCAAGAAAGACTTCTCACTTAGCTGCTTATAAAACTAATTGGTTTGTGTGCAGCAGATATTGAGCTGTGAAACCCTAATACATATTATGAGACCTTGTCTTCTGAATGCCATAGCTTTGTGTGTAGTTGTGTGTAGCTTTGATTCCAACACCTTCTCACACTCAGTGTTTCCAGTGCCTCCTGAAGACAACACATTGTGAAAAGGTGTTGAGTTTTGTTTCTAGAACCTTGTATATGTCATCTCTGTTGAGAGCATGGCCGCCGTGAAAGCATTTTACCATGATAGAAGGGAGTGTTGAAGCTCTACCCTACAGAAAAGCAGATGCTTGTCATTGTTTGCATTTGGTACACATGGCACAGCTGAAGTGCCAGGAGGGCATACACCTTCTTCTTAAAGTCGTTCTGGGTTGTTTCCCTATCGCAAGCACCTTTCCTATCTGTGGCTTAAGGTAAAGAAAGGAGCAATCAGAGCAGCTCCCACTAAACCAGCTGGGCCAGTCATGCTCTTGGAGACATCAGTGGTGCTCCTAGAAGAAGTGCTAACTTCCTTGGATATTAAGACAAACCTAGTAAACTCATTCATATAAACATTTGGTATAAAACTGAATTTAGCTTGTGTCATTCATTGATTTGAATGATTCAGTTAAGCATTAAAATGCTTTGACATTGATTTATCTTTTTTCCCTGCTAAAAAATATCTCCTTTTCAATTTGCATAAATCACATATAGCTAATGCTTAATAGTTTTATTCTTTTATATTTATATAACAGTTATATTTCCTAACTATATTTATAATAGTTAACATGATAAAAATCAGTCAGTGGCTACTTAATTTTCTAAAAATACACCAGTCTCAGAAGAGTGTACACTTAACATTTAGGTAGTCGTTTCCAAATGAGAATATAAATAGTGGCATTTTTAAACATTCCTGAGCTTATTTAATATATAGTCTTTCATTGGCTAAAATAATAAATTTAGCTTAGTATTTTTTAGAAGTTTATTATTTTATTATTTTAAAAATTTCTTGTCCACAGTGCTTAATTTCTTCAGTGTCTAGCTAAAATGCAATTTTTGTAATATAAAGGAGATAGAATAACTTTTTGCAGTTCCTTCTTACACTTTTGATTTTTATATCTTCTGAAAAATCTTATCCGATTTGAAATTATTAAAATGGTGTGGACAGCCTTTTAAGCTGTCTCCCAGATTTCTCCACGTTTGTTCTCTGCACTGCTCCAGTTCCTTTAAGCCTATTGAGCTCCTAAGAATGTTTGGATGAGAAATGTGAAAAAAGAGAGAAGGAGTAGATGTGATTAGAATTACAGATTTCCCTGTGTTCCACTTTTATTTCCTAAGTAGTAGTCAAGGTGCCCTTTGCTCTTGTTTATTTTATTCAGGGAAGAACTGTTAATGGGGCATCTTTAAAAGGCCCTTTTATTTTATTTTACTCATTGGGGAGGGAAGATAATGATTTATTCATATACATGTGCCTTCTTTCAGAGGATGGATAAGAGATTTATTTAAAAATCAGATATCAGATAATTAGTTTATAACTAATTTTAATGGGCGCTTATCTATCCTAAATATATACTTTAATAGCAAAGTTTGTGGAAGATAAGTGTTAGTTAGCTTTTTATGAAGCAATTATGTTGCAGAGAGATGAGATTTGCTTGGGTTTATGGTTTAGGGGGCTCCCTGCATGCTTCCAACTTGGGCCTCTGTTGAAACAACTTAGGTGGTCGTGGGTAGGAGCTGCAGACTACACTACACACTTCACGAACCAGGGCAAAGAGGCCAGGGTGCAGCAGCCCCTTTGAAGCATAACTCCAATGATCTAACGCTCTCCCACTGGATTTTATGTCTGAAAGCTTCCACTGCACCTCCCAAGACTGCCACTCCTGGAGCCAGAGTTTTCATACAAGACCTTTGTGGGGCGCTTAGCGCCACAAGTGTGGTAATCACTTTCACCTGTTAGGTTTTAGCTATAAATAGAATGGTAATCAATTTGATGTGGCAAATCCCAAAATTTTGATACTGTGTAAAACTTTAAAATAGAACTCTGCATAGTAGTTTTGGCTCTTGGGGTGCTTTAAAATACTTTGGCTCATTCATATCGTAAAAGGTCAGTTTGTCTTATTGTAATATGCAGGAACAGCAGTCGACCTTATAGACCTGGGCCTCAGAGTTGTGTGCCCATGGGCCTGCGTGGGGAGAGTGTGTGCCAGGGTGCACTTTTAGACCTGGGGCTCAGAATTGTGTGCCCATGGGCGTGTGTGGTGAGCACATGTGCCAGGGTGCACCTATAGATCTGGAGGTCAGAGTTGTGTGCCTGCGAGCTTGCATGGTGAGAACACGGGCCAGGGTGCACTTATGGAAGTAAGAGTAGACTTTTGGGAGTGAGTTCTTTCTTAACATCATGCGGTTGAGGGGTTTGAAGTCAGCTGGTCAGGCATGCAGGGCAAGCATTTTTACTCACAGTCACCTTGCCACCCAGAAGTCATCTTTGAACTTCTCTTTAAATTCTTGTCATTACAAGAATTTTTTTTCATTACAAGAATTTTAATACCCTTACTTAATACCTTGTTTTAAAATTACTTGATTTTTTTAGGATGACATGTCATTGTCTTATCTCTACACATCAGAGACTTTAAAAATAATAATTGTCTTTTTCACCCTCAAATAGTTTTAAAATTAGGAAATGTGTCTGAAATGACATTATTTGCTTATTGTAGTTAATATGTGTCTTGTGAATTACTATACATCTAAGAAACAAAGTTGTTCTGATAGCTACAATGCACAGAGCCACAGGTCTGTATCAGCGAGGCAAATGCTATAGGGCCAACTATAAGTACGCTATCAACTATAAGTATGTGTGCTTCATTGTCCCTGGTCCCTCTCAGCATCATGGTGACTTTTTTACCTCATGTCACAGTCTTCTGTTTGTATGATGGATTCAGGATGGTTAGAATCTGGAAGCTAAGAGGAACATCTGTGCTCACATCCTGCGTTCCATTTGCTAGACTGAAGCCAGTTCAGAATTCGGGAATGTTAGTTTGCTAGCCCATGATGTGTGTGTGTGTTTGTTTGTGTGTGTGTGTGTGTGTGTGTGTGTGTGTGTGTGTGTGTGTGTAATATAAATTATCTAGACTTCTAACTAGATATCTGTGATTATATCATTGATATATTCCACTAAGTCACAATAGCAATTAGTTTGAATGGGAACCAACACACATATGAGTGAAGACAAAAAAAGAAAGATTGAAGAGCTGACTTATTTGCATGCCTAAAATTTCAGCTAAAATTAACATGTACTACACTAAAACATACCAGTTACTATTGGAGAATGCATTTTCTTTTCTACATGGCACTTATTACACATTCCTTTTCTCTCAGCTCTACATCTTTCTCCATGAGATTGTGTGCGTAATGAAAACAGAGAACATATCTTCTGGGGACAGTGCTATAAGCAGTGGTCAATCTATATAGTAACAAGACAGGAGCCCACATTCAGGAGGATCTCATGCCTATTTTAATGTACTCTTGGCACCATATTGAAATTTGAACACTGGCCTTCCATCTGCTTCTGGCTTGGGGTTCTGAAAGTCGTACAGATGATTGGGCCTGATTTGTATCTTGTTTTTTGAATATGGTTTGGTGCATAGAATAGGGCTTGATACAAAATAAGAGTTGCAGTATTTTATTTAGTTAAGCTGAAAGAAGCTTGTTGGTATATTTTGGCTCTCTTTGATTCTTAAACCATAGAAGGAAGTCATTTTAAATCTCTTTGATTCTTAAACTATAGAAGGAAGTCTTGAGTACTGAGTTCTAAGACCCTGC
The DNA here is from genome assembly GCF_964271855.1 of Acomys minous. NCBI lineage: Eukaryota > Metazoa > Chordata > Mammalia > Rodentia > Muridae > Acomys > Acomys minous. The sequence continues at coordinate 8,889,879 of NC_140501.1, read as the reverse complement.
TATCTATAAGCTGTGAGTGTGAATGTTTTAATTGTTAAATACATGGCTCTGAGCTAGACACTTGCCTTGGTTCTTTTTTTTTCTTTTTTTTACAGATGACAAGAACCATTACAGCAAAGCCCAACATGGTGTAACTGAAAGCTTTAGACATATATTTGCTTTAAATGTAGCTCTGAGAAACTAATTTTAGCCATTTCCAAGTTGATATTTTACATATACCACAAACTTTACTAACATCAAGTTGCAGAGTTTTAGAAATACCTATGTCATGGGTACTGGAGAGATGGCTCAGTGGTTAAGAGCAGTGGGTGCTCATCTAGAGATTCTGAGTTCAATTCCCAGCACCCACATGCATTTTACATCCATCTAATAACTGTGGTCCAATGGGATCTGATGCCTTCTTCTGGTTCACAGATTTACATGTAGACAAAACATCCATATCCACCAAATAAATAAGTCTTAGAAAAACATAAAAAAAGAAAAAAAAACAGCAACAAGAAAAAAAAAGAATTCCTAGGCTTATTGTATGGCCGCTCTTTGAGAACTCAGAACTTCCTATCTGATTGTCGCCATCTAGATACAAGAGAGTTCCTTCTCCAATTCTTATTTTTAAAAGAGGTATTTATGTGCACACACACACACACACACACACACACACACACACACACACACACACACACTTGTGTGTGAGGAGGCCAGAAGAGGGCGCTGAATCCCTTGGAGATGGACTATCAGGAGTATTAGGAGTCTTAGGAACTGAACGCATGTTCTCTAGAAGATAAACATCATGTGCCCTTAACACCCAAGTGTTTTGTCACTTCATATCTCCAGTTTTGTGGTGGTCTTGCACACTGTCCTGGGAAGGACTTTCCCTGTGAGGCAGATTGCCCCAGCTGCGAGCAGGTAAGACACAGGTGTGCTGCTTCCTGCTGGCACATGTGTCTCTCATGCTATCACCTCTGAAGTTTCCCACTACCGTCCATGGGCCAGTACTTGGTGATTTATAGCACAGTGACCCATGTTAAATGTATTTCCATTCTTTAGCATAATATACCAGGAGAGAAGAATCTGTAATTGATTTTTCACAGGTCAGCACTCAAACATAGACTTTGATAAATAAATTATTATTTTGTATTAATAGTCACCTAATACTCTATTCGTTGTAATTTGAAGAATGTAGGCACATAGTTGTTTAGATATGTTCTGTTCTGTGCTTGGCTCTGTTGCAAGTACATTGTTTCCTCGGAGCCAACATTTTCTTGTGTAACTTTGGCACAGATTCTATAAAGTGACCCAATCTTACTTGTAATGATTCAAAAATATAAGGTGATAAGATAATATGATGTCATGCAACAGATAGTATATTATATGAGGTTTATTAAGTGAGCATGGAGAGAGAAGGAAATGAGGGAGGGGTACAGAGAGAGAGAGAGAGAGAGAGAGAGAGAGAGAGAGAGAGAGAGAGAGAGAGAGTAAGAGGGAGAGGTGAGGTAGGACTGTCCTTTTTTATAGCCCTGGGCAGGGCCATGCCCCTGTGGCAGGTAAGCAATGACATCACATGTGGGCAGACTGAAGCAGAATTCTAACACCATTAATTTTAAATTTAAAGGATTTAAAAGTAAGGTTGTTTCATCTAGCAGTTTTGAAATGGAGCAAGTGGGCAGCTAGAGAAGTATCTGCAAGAGTGTGCTCTCTGCTCTTCTTCAGGAGCAGGAGAAGCATTTGACAGGGTTCATTTGCACCCTGCCATCATGTGATCTCACAGCTTTATTGACTCGTAAAGAATGGAAAGAGAATGGAGCAAAATACAATTTGCGTTTGGCCCTGTATTAGTTGGTTTATGTTTTATTTGGGTCTAATTCTTTTCAAAATGGAATTTCTTCCATGAAGAAATTACTAGTAATGACCTATGCAGTGAATCCTCTTTTATTCTTCCACCCTGTTAATTCCTTGCTGAGAGTGACATTCTGAATGACATTAATCATCTATGGAATAGCTCCTGTATTTGTTGAAGAGTACTGTAATGGTAGTATTGATGGTCAGCGTGACAGGAAGTAGAATCACCTAAGACATACATCTCTCAATAGGTCTAGACTGGATGGGCTAAGGTGTGAAGACCTACCTCAGGTGTGAGTGGATTGGCTAAGGTGTGAAGACCTACCTCAGATGTGAGTGGCATGGTTCTATGGGCTGAAGTCCTGGACTAGATGAAAAGAAGGCAAGTGAGGCCTCAGCATTCGTCTCTCTGCTTTCTCATTGCAGATGCAATGTGACTGACCAGCTGTGGCAATGCCTTCCCTGCCGTGATGATCTGTGCCAATCTATGACCTAAAAATGAGTTCTTCCTTAAATCTCATTTGTTTGGCATTTTGTCACAGTGAGAAAAGGAGTCAGTGGAGGTTAGGACAGCAGGTGGACATAGCAGAGTTACCTCAGATTTTGAGGATGAAGATAATTGTTAGTAAATCACAAACCATGTTGTATTGTAGCAAGCATGTGGAGTCTGTAAAGTATTTCCAAGAAAGACATTTTTTTTTATTTTTCTTTTCTCTTTTTTTCCCCCTGAAACAACATTTCTCACTGAGTGCTCTGCCTCTGCCTCCCAAGTTCTGGGATTAAAAGCATGTGCTATCATGGCTCAAATCTATTTATTTTAAATTACTGACATGAAATTGTTTATATTTATTATTTAGGACTTAATTTTCACTATACATACTGAAAATGTAACTAGTTTATACACATAATGCATGTATGTGGTAAAGTGACTAATATTAGCTAAATAATATACATGTGATCTCACAATGGATCATTCTTGGTGGCAAAAAATCTTATAATTCAGTTACTTCATTTCTGAAGAATGAGTGTACTAGTACTATACTTATTAGTTCATTGTACAACAGATCTGTTGAACTTAATTCTTTCTAACTATAATTTTGTATTTTGTGATGAGATCTTGGATTAGCTGAACCTGTAGTAACCACCGCTTTACTCTCTATTGTTACAAAATCAGCCTTTTAGATCATGTAGTATTTTTCTCTTTGTACCTTACCTTTATTATTCAAGATGGCATCTGCAAGATTCATCCTTATGGCTGCAAATGATAGTACCTTATTTTTTAAAGACAAGTCATATTCTATTGTGTGTCCACAGCACAGTTTTCTCCATTCATCTATTGACTGATGGACACTGAGGTTTATCAAGTCTTTAGGACCTCTTTACAATGAAAATTTGGATTTTTTCTGCATATATGAAGTATGTGCCATAATTTATTCACACATCTTATAAGAAGCATGAAAAATTTCCCTAAACAGAAGAATTATTGTGTCAGTGCTAATGAAACGCACATGTATATTTTGATTTTGCTCAGCTCTTCACTTAAATATGTTTAAAAATAATCATGATCTAATAGCTAGTAAGCATTCCTTAGTACATGATTAAATTTTTATTACTCATTAGGATAAGGGGTTTGAATTACTATTCTTTTCCTTCAATGATATGCTAAAATTTAGCTTAGTTTTCATAATTCTGTATAAGCAACATAATTGATCTCTGAAGCTGAATTCTTAGAACTCATATTCTACTGCCGTTTCATGCATGTTAGGAAAGGATGAAATCTTAGAAAGGAGTTGATCTGAAAACACAGCAAGAGTATGCCTGCATTGATCAAATAAAATGAAGGAGGAAAAATTACACTGGGATATCCTGTCCATTGCATATAGATTATTTAAGTTGGAAATTGTCAATATTAAATTACCAGTTCAGATTTATTTGCTTTTTGAGTAACTCTGTTATTCAGTAAGGTTAGACTAAGTTACATTTGGCTCATTTTCTTTTGATCATTGAGATGTCTGTGCTTAATGAGCTGAGACTGAAGTAGGTCAATAAAAGGAAGAGATTAATAGTCCATTCTCACCAGGCTTGGAACACATTTTACTCTGTGTTTAAAAACAAAACAAAAAACCCAACAAACCCAACTCATATTTTTGAAAAAAAAAAAAAAGGTTTTGATCAACTTAAAAGGTAAGGGAAGTAGAAATAACACAGTGAGATGTACACGGAAGAAATCAATGAGCTTCTTTAGCTTCTGGGTATCGGGTGGACCTGTGTGGATCTATGCCTGCTCAGCTAGGAGCTTTAGTCTGAAACATAAAGCTAAGTTTTCTTTTTTCCCCCCTTGGAAGCTCACTTGTGAAAAAAAAAGCTGCAGGTCATCAAATATTTAACATTTAATTCATCCATGCAAATGTCTTGTAGTCACAATGAGAAAAAATAAGTCTGACGAAGCACTAACATGTTGTTTTGGGATGAATGAATGGAAAAATGAGACATATTATTATCACAATTTGTCAAATGTTATGGTGCAGAGGAATGGATTTATAGTTTTGAAATGGCTTAGTTTGGCCATTCCGTTTATTAGCTGTGTGACATTTAGCAAATGACTCAACTTCTCAGATGTTTTGCTTTCTTCTATACAGATACTGTCTATACAGGTTTCCTGTCTCCTCTGGTGTGTTTTCAGAACCATGTCATGCTGATACTGCTTGAACACATCTCCACAGATATGCTTGTGTATTGTATAGTTTTATGTGAACTTGACACAAGCTAGAGCCATTTAAGAGGAGGGAATGTCAGTAGAAAAAAGATCTGGCTGCAACTCATTTTCTTAATTAGTGATTGATGGAGGAACCACCCAGTCCATTGTGATGGTGCCATGCCTGGGCTGGTGATCCTGGGTTCTATAAGGAAGCAGGAGCAAGCCATGAGGAACAAGGCAGTAAGCAGCATTCATCCATGGGTTCCTGCCTCCAGGTTCCTGTCCTGCTGGAGTGAGTTCCTGCCCTGACTTCCTTCAGCGATGGGTTGTAATGTGGAAATGTAAACCAAGTAAACCCTTTCCTCCCCAAATTTCTTTCTTTGGTCATGGTGTTTCATAACCCCCCAAAAAGACTTTCAGTATCAGTTACAGTTACTTCTTGTGACCAAGTCAACTTAAGGAAGGGTGAGCTTACTCTTAGAGTTTGCAGTATGGTCTATTACAGAAGGAAAGGCATGGAAGCAGCAGCCTTGGGTCTGCAGTTAGGAACTACAGAGATGAATGTTGGGGTTCCTCTCAATTGCTTCTTTTTATTGAATTCTGGGTCCAGCCCATAGGACTAAACTTCCCTCTGTGTGGATTTAGAATTGTTTTTTTCTATTTCACATCAACCTTCTGTACATGTCAGAAATGCCGCTGTGTAGTTTCTCACAAAAGAAGGAACTAAAGCAGTTCTCTGGTTTCAAATTTAAAACTTTCCGAAAGTTGATCCTTTATAAAAAGTTTCTGTCATTGCTGTCAACTACAAGGGTGTAGGGAGTAGGTGGTCCCAGGAAATCTGTGCAAGGCATCATTACAATCCTGTGGTGCTGGCTAGACAGCTGAGAAGAGACATCAACATTCCCCAGAGGTCATGCGGAAGCTTAAGTTCCCACATTTGTTGCTGTATGGTGGATCATCATCATATGTCCAGGAGTGGTATAGCTGGGTCTTCAAGTAGAACTATTCCTAGTTTTCTGAGAAGCTGCTGTATTGATTCCCAAAATGGCTGTACAAGTTTGTACTCCCACCAGCAATGGAAGAGTGTTCCCCTTGCTCCACATCCTCCCCAGCATATGCTGTCACTTGAGTTATTAATCTTAGCTAGCCTGTGACAAGTGTAAGATGGAATGTCAGACTCCTTTTGATTTGCATCTCCTCGATAGCTAAGGTTGCTAAACATTTCTTTAAGTGCTTCCTGTCCATTTTAGGTTCCTCTGTTGAGAATCCTCTATTTAGGTCTGTACCTCATTTTTAATTGAGTTATTTGGTTTGTTGGTGTCTAGTTGCTTGAGTTCTTTATATATTTTGGATACAAGCAAGCCCTCTGTCAGATGTGGAGTTGGAGAAGATCTTTTCCCATTCTGTGGGCTGCCATTTCTTCCTTTTGACTGTGTCTTTTGCCTTACAGAAGCTTTTCAGTTTCATAAGGTGCCATATATTAATTCTTAATCCTAGTACCTGAGCTGTTAGTGTTCTGTTAAGGTAGTTGCCTCCTGTTACATTTTATCTTCTATCAGGTTCAGTGTATCCAGTTTTATGTTGAGGTCTTTGATCTGCTTGGACTTAAGTTTTGTGCAGGGCGATAGATGTGGATCTATTTACATTCTTCTACATGCTGACATTCAGTTAGACAAACATCATTTGTTGAAGATGCTGTCTTCTTTTTTTCATTGTATATTTCTGGCTTTTTTATGAAAAATCAATAGGTATGTTGATTTGCTTAATAGTCTTTGATTCCATTGATCATCTTGTCTGTTTCTATGGATTTTTATTACTATTGCTCTGGAGTAACGTTTGGAATCAGGACTGATGATACCCCCAGAAGTTCTTTTATTGTACAAGATTGTTTTACCTCTCCTGGGCCTTTTCTTTTTCAGTATGAAGTTGAGTATTGTTTTCTAAAGTTGTTTTTTTAAGAATTATGTTGGAGTTTGATAGGAATTGCATTGAATATGTAGATTGCTTTTGGTAAGATAGCCATTTTTACTATGTTAATCCTACAGATCCATGAGCATGGGAGATTTTTTCCATCTCCTGATATCTTCTCCATTTTCTTTCTTCAAAGACTTGAAGTTTTTGTCTTATAGATCTTTCACTTGCTTGATTAGAGTTACCCCAAAATGTCCGATATTATTTGTGAAGGGTGTAGTTTCCTTAATCTTTTTTCTCAGACCTTTTGTCATTTGTATACAAGAGCGCTGCTGATTTTTTAAAAAGTAATCTTGTATCCAGCCACTTTGCTGAAGGTATTTATCAGCTGTAGCAGTTCCCTGGTAAAATTTTTGTATGCTATCATATCATCTGTGAATAGAGAGATATTTTAACTTTTTCTTTCCAATTTGTATTCTCTTGATTTCCTTTAGTTGTCTTATTGCTCCAGCTAAACCTTCAAGTACTATATTGGATAAATATGGAGAGAATGGACAACCTTGTTTTGTCCCTGATTTTAATAGGATTGCTTTATTTTTCTGTCTAATTTGATGGTGGCTGTCTGCTTGCTGTATATTACCTTTCTTATATTTAGGTTTGTATCTTGTATCCCTGATATGTCCAAAAGTTTTACCATGAAAGAGTGTTGGATTTTGTCAAAAACTCTTTCAGCATCTAATGAGATGATCATGTGGTCTTTTTCTTTCAGTTTGTTTATGTGGTGGATTATGTTGATGGATTTTCCTATGTTGAACGATCCCTGCATAGCTGGGATGAAGCTTACTTGATCATGATGAATAATGCTTTTTGTTGAGTTCCTGGATTCAGTTTGTGTATATTTTCTTGACTATTTTTGCATCAATGTTCATGAGAGAAATTGGTCTGAAATTGTCTTTATTTCTTGAGTCTTTGTGTGGTTTAGTTATCAGGATGACTATGGTGTCATAAAATAAACTTCGCAATGTGTCTTCTGTTTCTATTTTGTGAAATAATTTGAGGAGTATTGGTATTAGCTCTTCTTTGAAATTCTGGTAGAATTCTGTACTAAAACCATCTGGCTCTGGGCTATTTCCCCCTTTGGTTGGGAGAATTTTAATGACTGCTTCTATTTCCTTAAAGGTTATGGGTCTATTGAAATTGTTTGTGTTGATTTAACTTTAGTAAGTAGAATCTATGGAGAAAAATGTCCATCTCTTTTAGATTTTCCAATTTGTGGAGTACAGGTTTTTGAAGAAAGAACTAATGTTCTTTGGATTTCCTCAGTGTCTATTGTTATGTCCCCCTTTTCATTTTTGATTTTGTTAATTTGGATATTCTTTCTCTGCCTTTTAGTTATTTGTGGTAAGTATTTGTCAATCTTGTTGATTTTCTCAAAGAACCATATCTTTGTTTTATTGATTCTTTCTATTGTTCTGTTTGTTTCTATCTCATTATTTCAGCCCTGGGTTTGGTTATTTCCTCCTCTTGTGTGCTTCTTTTTGTTGTAGAGATTTCAGATATGATGTTAAATCACTAGTATAAGAACACACAAATCTCTTTGTGAAGGCATTTAGAGCTGTGAACTTTTTGCTGAGCACTGCTTTCGTTGTGTCCCATTGGCTATGTTGTGCATTCATTTTCATTGAATTCTAGACAGTTTTTAATTTTTAAAAAATTTCTTCCTTGACATTATTGTTGATGAGAAGAAATTTGTTCAGTTTTCTTCAGCCTTTAGGCTTTCTGTTGTTTCTGTTGTCCAGTTTTAACCCATAGTGGTCTGATAAGATACAGGGGTTATGCTGGGTGGTGGTTGCACATACCTTTGATCCTAGCACTTGGGAGGCAGAGGCAGGTGGATTGCTGTGAGTTCAAGGCTAACCTGGTCTACAAAGTGAGTCCAGGACAGCCAAGACTACATAGAGAAACCCAGTCTCAGAAAACAAAACAAAACAAAAAGACACTGGGGTTATTTAAATTTTCTTTTTATCTATTGAGACTTGCTTCGTGACTGAGTATACAGTCATTTTGGAGCAGGTTTCCTGATGAGAAGAAGTTATATTTGTTATGATTGAATGAAATGTTTTGTAGGTATCTGTTACTTCCATTTGAGTCATAACGTCTGTTCCATTATTTCTTTGTTTAGTTTCTGGATGATCTATCTATTAGTGAGAATGGGGTGTTTTGAAGTCTCCACTATCAATGTGTGAGTTTGTTGTGTGATGTAAACTTTAGTAATGCTTCTTTTTCTTTCCTTTTTTTTTTTGAAGGAAAAACTTTTATTTATTTATTTTAATTTTTACATATACATTTATTTTATGACACATATATACACTAGACTACCTATAGCAAGAAGAACCATGGCACAATTAGGAATTATATAAATAATGCATTCTTAGTATTTTTGGCTATTTGCATTTGACAGCATTGAAGAAAACATCTTTCCAGTCTTGGTGCATCTAAAATTTTAATGTAAATCAATCTCTATCACATTTTGTCATTATCAAATTAAAACATCTATCTAGACCTAAAAACATCTTAATCCCTAAACAACTAAGCATCATTGTAAAACTAAGTTACCTGGTCTTCAACTCCATCAGAGACTTGAGAAGGAATAAACCTGATTACCTCGGTATGCCAGAAGTGCAGGATTGTGGCTTCTAAATGAGAAGATGACAGAGACAGTTTGCTACTTGAATAGTCACCCAAAACTCTCTATAATGTTGGAGCATCTTCTTCAGCCTTCTGGCCCTTATCTAACCATCCTATGTTATCTTAGTAGTATTTCTTTAATGAATGTGTGTGCCTTTCCATTTTGGGCATAGATGTTCAGAATTGAAACATATTCTTGGTGGATTTCTCCTTTGATGAGTATGAAGTGTCCTTCCCTATCTCTCTTGTGTGATTTGGTTGAATGTCTATTTTGTTAGATATTAGAGTGGCTACACTAGCTTGCTTATTGGGTCCATTTGCTTGGAAAATCTTTTTTCCAGCCATTTACTCTGTGGTAGTGTTTTTTTTTGGTTTTTGTTTTGTTTTTTTATGTTAAGGTATGTTTCTTGTGTGCAGCAGAATGATGGATCCTGTTTTCACATCTACTTTGTTAGCCTATGTCTTCTAATTGGGGAGTTGAGTCCATTATGATGAGAGATATTAATGACCAATGATTATTAATTCCTGTTAATTTGATGTTGTATTCACTGTATGTGTGTGTGTATGTGTGTACATGTACATGTTTCTGTGTCTTCTCTTCTTTTGCTTTTGCTGGTATGAATTACTTATTTCCTGTGTTTTATTGGGTGTGGTTAACTTCTTTGGGTTGGAGTTTTCCTTTTAGTATCTTCCGTAGGGATGGATAGATATTGTTTGAATTTGGTTTTGTCATTCAATATCTTGCCTTTTCTATGGAAATTTAAAGTTTTGCTGGGAATAGTAGTGTCTTAGAGTCTTGAAGACATCTGCCCAGCCTTTTTTGGATTTTAGAGTCTCTCTTGAGTAGTTGAATATAATTCTAATAGATTTGCCTTTATATGTTACTTGTCCTTTTCCCCTTGCATCCTTTAAAATTTTTCTTTGTTATGTACATTTAGTGTTTTGATTACTATGTGGTAGGGGGAACTTTCTTTTAAAAGAATTTATTTATTTATTCATTTTACATCCTTATTGCAGCCCCTCTCCCAGCCCCTTCCCCTATATCCTTCTATGATTTTGTTGCAAATATTTTCTGGACATTTGATCTAGGAGTCTTCTTCTATTTCTATTATTCTTAGGTTTGGTCTTTTCATAGTATGCCAGATTTCTGGGATGTTTTGTGTCAGGATCTTTTTCGGTTTAACATTTTCTTTCACCAGTGAATCTATTTCTTCTGTCGTATCTTCACCCTCTGAGATTCTTTCTTCCATCTCATTTATTCTCCTGGCGATTCTTGCATCTGTAGTTCCTGTTTGTGTACCTAGATTTTCTATTTCCAGAGTTCTCTCAGTTTATGCTTTCTTTATTGCTTCTATATTTCAATTTTCAGGTCTTGAAAGTTTCCTTCACCTGTTTGCTTTTTAATTGGGTTTCTTGGCATTCTTTATGGGATTTATTAATTTCTCCATTTGTTGTTTGTCTTTTCCTTTGCTTCTTTAAGGGATTTTCTTGTCTTCAGCTGCATTGGGATACTCAGGTCCTGCTGTCATAGGATACCTCTGAAGGTGCCAAATTCCCTGGCTCTTGTTGGTTGCGTTCCTATGCTGGCCTTCAGGCCTCTAGGCTTGGCTTGATTATACTTCTAGGTGCTGATTTCTGAGTTTGTATTTGTTGAATGGGTGTTTTCTTCCTTTACTTCTGTGTCTTCTTTGGACTCTTGGGCCTTATGGCCTGGATTTCTGTCAGCCTGCTTAACATCTGAGCCACTAAGGAATGTCTTATCAGGTTGAGATTTGACTTCTGGCAACTTGTTTGGCCTTTCATGCAGCAGGGAGTCTTTTCTTCTGACTGGTGTGGCCTGCATCTGAGAAGCTGGAGTCGCTTCTAACTGCTGTGACCTGTACCTGAGCAGCTGGAGTCTGCAGGAATGGGGGCAGGTAGTCCTGGTGACTGAGGTTTTATTCACACTACTCACCATGCTTGATGTGCTGGCTAGTTTCATGCCTGCTTGACACAAACTAGAATCATTAGAGAGGAGAGAGTTTCAGTTGAGAAAATGCGTCATGAGGTAGGACTGTAGACAACCATGTCGGGCATTTTTCTTAATTAGTGATTGATGGGAGAGGGACAGCCCTAGGATGTTGGTTTTGGATGTTATAAGAAAGCAGGCTGAGCAAACCAGAGGGAGTGAGCCAGTAAGCCACACCCCTCCATGGTCACTGCATCTCTTCCTGCCTCCAGATTGCTGCCTGTATGAGTTCCTGTCCCTGTCTTCCTTCAATTGTAGACTGAGATGTAGAATTATAAATTCTTTCCTCCCCAACTTGTTCTTGGTTATAGTGTTTCACCACAGCAATAGAAATTCTAACTGGAACAGGAATTGGTACTAGGTATGGGGGTATTGCTGTGACAGACCTGACCACATTGTTTTGGGGAATATTGTGGAAAGACTTATGAACTTTGGGCTAGAAAATCTATTGAGTGTTGAGAGCTCAGTGAGATGTTCTACAGGATCTGGGAAGATAAGAGTGTTGAAGGCAATGAAGGCAATGGAGGGCTGGCTTGTGACATTTCATCGAGATGTTTACGACTCTATCAGAGCGATTTGTTGTTTGAATTAAGATTCTGTGGTTCTGTGCAGCAGAGGTGGAAGAGTCAGTGGTGATTAACAAGAGACCAGCACCATTGAAACGAAACCTTTGCATTGCTGTGACAATTAATCCTTGTCAGTTGGCGCTAAGAAGTTAGCAGTGATTAAGAAGAGGTCAATGTCCTTGAGGTAAAACGTTCTAGGAAACCCATTTCTCCTCTTGGTTGCAACCTCTAACATTAACAAGAGAGGAGGTGTCTAGTCTTAGTACAACTTGATATGCCATGGATGGTTGATATCCATGGGAGGCCTGCCATTTTCTGAAGAGAAACAGAGGAATGGATGGAGGGAGGAGAGAGGAAAAGTAGGGGAGGGACTTGGAGGTGAAACTGGTCAAGATGTTAAAAAAATGACTAAAAAGAAGAAAGAAAAATATATTCTATGGAGTGTTTCTCCAGAGTTAGGACATATAAGCTGTGTTTGAGAGACTGCCAAGGTTGTACCTCATATTGGCCGGCCAAATTGGTAGTGTAAGAGTCATTCAGGTGGTACTGGTTTTGAAGTCATGAAGGGACCATGGATAGCAGCTGGGGCTTGTCACTAGGAAAGACCAGGAGAGGCCACTGGTGAAGGTGAAGGTGACACCTCAGTAGCAATTGAAGTCCCAGTATTAAGTTGGTCATACAGAGAAGTTGAGGCTTAGCACCATGAAGAAAGCCTAGGAAAATATATTGGTGAAAGTACAGCCCAGTTCCAGCAGAAACCTAAGCATTTTGAAGATGCCAGTACCACGGAGCATGTGCCAAGCACAACAGTCATAGAGTGAAGCTGGCCTGAGCTTTGGAGACAATCTATGTGGATGTTGTTAGAAAATGGAGCTTGAGAAGCTAAGTCCTTTGGAGGATCCCAGAAGATGGTGAGTGGATCCAAGACCTTGGACACTGAATCATTTGTACTTCAGAGTTTAGTTTTGCTTTGTTAAGATTGTAATTGTGCCCTGGTTTTTTTCCCTCTTGAAGTAAGAAAGTATTTAGTTTATTTTATAGGCACACACAGTAAAGAGACTTTGGATTTCTTAGAGGCTGTTCTTGTTTAATGTTTGAACTTGTAAGACTGTGGGACTTTTTATGTTTGTACAATGTTTTATACTGTGATGCTAGTATTAATGTGTGGTCTTGAGGATAAGCAAGAAAGGAAAGGTTGCGACTTAACAGGGATTTATTGCTATGTCCAGTTGACAAGGGGTCAGTTGTGATAGATAGTTTTATGACAACTTGACTCAAGTTAGAGTCTTTGGAGAGGAGGGAGTCTTAAGTGAGAAGATACCTCCATAGCATGGGGCTGCTGGCAAGCCAGTAGGACATTTTCTTAATTAGTGGTTGATGTGGAAGGACCATCCTTGTGCCGGTAGTTGTGGGTGCTATAAGGGAGGAGCCTGAGCATATCAGAGGGAGCAAACCAGTGAGCAGCACCCACCATGGCCTCTGCATCAGTTCCTGCCTCCATGTTCCTGCCCTGTTTGTGTTCCTGTTCTGTCTACTTTTAGTGCTGGACTACAGTGTGGAAGTGTAATTTGAATAAACCTTTTCCTCCCCAGCTTGTTGTAGTCATGTGCTTCATTACAGTAATAGAAACTCTAACTAGGACGCTTGAGGCCCCAATCTACTCCCAGACCCAGAGCAGTCACAGCTCCAACTGTGCAGTCTGCAGGCCTGCATAGACCCAGAAATTCATCTTAGCTTCCCCCATCCCCATTTGTTGTCCTTATGGAAGGTGCTCTTCTTTCTTCTCACTATTTTTGTCTTACCAAATTTGATCTTCTTTATATTAGTTTTATGGATTGAGAGCAGTTTAACCACAGTGAAACCATTTTTTCTCTTATTGAGTAAAAATATTTTCTACCTTGTAAATACTTCACTGTTTATTCAAAGAAGCTATTCAAGTGGCTTCTCAAAAACTTTTCTGGCTATTCCTCTTCGTTTCTCCAAGAAGATACAGTTTCTTGATGTTCTTAGTGCATCTTTCATGACATCTTATCACATTAAGATTTTGCAAAAGGGTCTCTTCATTATCTGATCCCTGGAGGGAAAATTATATTTGATCCTCCTTGTTAGCCTCAATAACTACACAATGTCTTGCATGGAACAGGTGCTTAATCAATATTTGATGAATTCATTTGACTTATTAATCAAACTGAAGAGCAGGAGATTACTCTGCAACTTAGTGCAGGTGAGAGGAAGCCATGGCAGTTCCTGAGAAGGATGATGGAGGGTCACTCATGCTCTGGGCCCTCCTTCCTGCCCAAATATAGGGACGGCAGCTTGTTAGTCCTGATGTCATTCCTGAGAATTCTTCTTGAGTTGGCCCCAGGAGGACAAGCAGCAGAACCCAAGCTCTGCATTTCATGCCTCATACATTTCATGCTGCTGCTTAGTGGGTCTGGGCAAGTGCTGCTCACTATACATGTTCTCACATAAAGAGCTGCTACTTGAGAAGTTTAAGGTTTGTGTCATTGAGAGAGCCAGTATATTTGCACAGGAAAGAGTTTTCTGACTTACCTCACCTTCTGGCATCTATCTATCTATCTATCTATCTATCTATCTATCTAATCTTAATTTACTATCTGATACACATATCTATCTATCTATCTATCTATCTATCTATCTATCTATCTATCTATCTAATCTTAATTTCCTATATGATACACATCCAACTATCTATCTATCTATCTATCTATCTATCTATCTATCTATCTATCATCTGTCTGTCTGTCTATCAACCTTATCTTAATTTACTATAGATACATCTAATTTTCTATCTATCTATCTATCTATCTATCTATCTATCTATCTATCTATCATCTAACTGTCTTCTATTTAAGTTTTACCAGTTAGAGATACACTTGTATAAAAAGTGAATGCATCAAATGAAGGTCTTTATAAGGCAGAATTCTTAGGATTTCTGAGGGAGAAGCAAGTTTCATATATGACTGCCAGGATTTAGTAGATTTTAGGTACTACAAGTCCTCTGTGGAAAGGAATGATAACAGCAACAACCTAGATGCTAATGTCGATGCTCCTGTACACTTGCTTGAGACATCTGTACAGATAGGTGCAGTGTCCAAGCAGAGGGGGTAGGAAGGGAGGGAGAGATGCAGTGTGAGTGAGTACAGACAAAGATTGGCAAGTCATTGGGCGTGAGAAGAGGGAAGAATTTTGAGACTTGCTGAGTATGTACTTCATAAAGAGGTTAGGGTAACTGGATACGGCGTCTACAAACTATGGCACAGCTAATATTTAACTTTTGGATTACTTACAAGTGAAATGGAGATGTGGAATTCAGTTAACACAATCACAAAGTTCAATTATATAGAAACAACTCTATTGTATGGTTTGTAATCCTCGCATTTGTTACCTTTGCACAGGGCACACTTGCTGACTGGGTGGATGAGGAACAGGCTAAGAAATTGATGAGGCAGGCAGCAATCAGAGACTGGGCTTCTTGCTTTCCCTGAACAGACTTTCCAGCACAGTGGCACCATCAAATTTGCATTTAAAATTTTTTTCTGGCCTATAGGGTGTCCATTTGACTTCTTTTTCAAGGCGTGAGAGAAGAATGGCATTAATACAGTTCAAAAAAGTCGGTTTAAAATGGGTTTACGAGGCTTATAATGCCTGTGTGATTTCTTTCTTCTGATTACTTACAATAGGGATGTGATAAGAACTCCCCATGCAATTCTTGCTGTATATCTAACTGAACTTACAGAAAACAAGAGTGACATGTTTTCCTTGAATTTATGACCATGGTAAGGCTTTGGTTATAAAGCCTCTTCTGTTGTACCTACTTCTTCATATGACATGTGCTTCTCTGCATAATTAATGCAGGATTACACTGTAGACCCTTCCCATCACCTGTGCATGATTTACTGACTTTTTAAAGTGCTCATAGTAAAAGCTAGAAGGAATAAAGCAGTTCCACATGTTAACTGTAAATTGTTGCTTTTACACATATATTTGTATTTTCAGCTATTTTAATATTTTAAAACAAAATTGAAGGGGAGGTAAACCTATGTCTGTTTTGATCCCAAGTGTGGCATAGAGAAGAGGGCAGGATGTTTACCACTTAGATGTGAGAAAGCAGCATGTTTTTCCACTTAGAAGGCGAACTGCTTCGTTGGGGAGCTTGGTGAGAAACATCCTTGAACAGACTGAGAGGATAATTAAATATCTTACTTTCCCCCCAAAATTAAAATAAAAATAATTAAAAAATAAATTATATATATTGTGTATATTTTATTGAAAAGTAGAGTGGAATAACAACCAATGCCAAAGGAGTTGATAAATTTCTACACAATAAAGTTCTTGGAAGGCAGACTTGTACAAGAAAGTTTGTTCTAGAAATAGCAGACATCCCCCTCTAACACCGAGTCATTTATTCTGTCAAGTCCCCAGGCAGCAAGGGCCATAGGCTAGTAGATAACAGTGAAAATATTGACAGCATTGATGCTTGTTCAGGTGGAATTCACAAAGCCATACTCTACCAGGGCTGCCACATGGCACTAATCAAATTCTTGATAAAGTTGTCCCAGTGAAGGCAGGGACACTGTTTAGAGAAGAACAGTTACCATGGAGACCACAGAGAACAGGCCAGAGCCTTGACAGCTCCCCTTTCTTAGTCTTCCTGAGGCTGATAATTTCCTTTCCAAGATCGATTCCTGAGACTATCAGATCTAAAGAAGCATTGCATAAAATATTTAACATTATTTTCTGGGCCAGGAAATTGATAACAATCCTAGGAGTTCTGACAAACTGGAATTCATCCTCTAATACTTAAGAAGGACAACTTCTTGAACTTATTGATCTAGATTATTTAGGAAAGGTGGTTAAAAAATAATAGACTATGGACTACAGGACTTGAGTTTGATCCTCAGAAGCCAAGTCAAAAAGTCTGCAAATGGTGGCATGAGCTTGTGGTCTCAGCACTGGGTAGGCAGTAGGGTTCCTGAGGGTTGCTGGTGATCCATCCTAGCCTGATTTGTGAGCTTTAGCTTAATGAGACATGCTGTCTCAAAGCAGGTGGATGGCTATTATGAGGAGATGCCTTTCATTGTCCTCTGTCCTACACATCACATACCCAACCCACACTCAAATATTCACTGCACACATACATATGTAAAATGTAGAATAATAGGGATTTTGCCATGGTATAGTTATCTATTTCCTAGATGAGAGAAGCATGGGAGAATGGCAAAGTTGAAGGAGCCAGAGGATCCTAGAAACCTACAAGAAGAACATTATGATAGGCAGATTTGGGCCCAGGGGTCCCACTCAAACTATGGCACCAGCCAAGGACAATACAGGCGGTAAACTTTAAACCCCTACCCAGATCCTATAGCCAATGGTCAGAACATTCTCCACAGTTGAGTGGAGAGTGGGGTATGACTTTCACACGTACTCTGGTGCCTCATATTTGACCATGTCCCCTGAATAGGGACACCTGGTGGCACTCAGAGGAAGGACAGCAGGTTACCAAGAACAGACTTGATACCCTATGAGCATATACAGGGGGAGGAGGTCCCCCTCAGTCACAGTCATAGGGGAAGGGAGTAAGGGGAAAATGGGAGGGAGGGAGGAATGGGAGGATACAAGGGAAGGCATAACCATTGAGACTTAATAAAATAAAATAAAATAAAAAAGCAAATACACTTTTACAAAAAGAAAAAAGAAAAAAAATGTAGAATAATTTATAAGTAAGCAATGGTATTGCAACACGCTTATTTTTTCTTTCAAGTAGCAGATTATGCTGTTGTTGGGTGGGGGTAAAGGTAGAGGCTACCTTCTCGTACCTTCTGGTTACCCTCTACAGAGTGTTAACTGTTGACTCCAAATTCATGACCTGAAATGTGAGAACGTATCATAACTAGCGTGACTTTCCCTCTGCTTCATGAAGCAAGAACATATCCTTTCATATAAGAAGTGCCTATTATTGACTGTATAAGGATTTAGGCATGTGGTTTTTATGTGAACATTAATTGGCCATCTCTAGGCAAAACAAAACAAAACAAAACTCTGAGCACATTATGTATAGGAGACACAGTGATGCTCTTTATGTGTATAAAGGACATTAAGGACGCTGTTACTATCCCACCTATGAGCAGTATATCGACTATATTTGCCTGAGTTTGCAGAGTCCTGAGCATTAATTTTTATTGAATAAAGGACTACAGAAACTCATAATCTCTGAGATACTTAATATTATTTTTAGAGTTTTCACTTTTATGAATGATATCTGTACATACTTTTATAGAACAATGAAAATATTGTATAAAGTAATAAATGAATCTGTAAATTATAGTGACACTTTAATATGAAGCATATTTGTAAAAATGTAAAAACAATAACCACAAATACTATTTAATACCATTTATTGAACCAGTTTTTGATGTCTGCAGCAATATGTTCTTCCTAGATAGAATGTTTCTGAAGCTCTCTCATTAATTTTGAGTTAAGACAGCGCCTTCTCAGATTTATTACAAAACACTGTATGTGCAAGAAAGAACGAGAAGAAAATTGTTAATATTCTATGGAAAATCTTTCATCCTGGGCTTTGTTTTAGTTGCTGACAGTATGCTTGAGACAAAAAGGATAGGAGGAAACAAAGCTTGGAATAAACCAATGTCTGCATCCTGTGGGAACTCTCCCCCGACCCCTGCCACCGTGACAGTTTCTCTCTGTAGCCCTGGCTGTCATGGACTCACTTTCTAGACCAGGCTGGCCTTGAACTCACAGAGATCCACCTGCTCCAGCCTGCCTGAGTGCTGGGGTTAAAGGTGTATGTCACCACACCCAGCTTTCTGTGGAAACTCTAGTCTCAGGATGAAGTAAGACCAAATAGTACACGTACACACACATGCACACACACACATGTATTTGCACATACATAAGCACACATACTAGAAAATTCAGACACACACAGAAGCACACATGCATATATGTAAACACAAAGACATGTGTGCACACATAAGCATGTGCACATAGACCATAATATAGACAGAAATTAGAAGAGATGTTTATTACATAATTAAACAGGCTTTAGTAAAGCAGCTATCAATGAGTTCGAGATGACCTTGCAGGATCCTAAATACAATGTGACTGTCTATGAAGTAGATGGAAAAACAAACAGACAAACAAACAAAAACCAACCACTAGCCAAGACCATTCAGATCTTCGAACAATATAAGCTTCTTGACAGTGACTGATGTGAATTTGAGTGAACATCCGATTCCCAGTCTTGAGTGATGACCACCCTTCTATTAATTCTTCCTACTGGCTTGGCAGAGTCTGCTCTGCTCCTGTGCAGTGTGGGTGAGGAGGGGGGCAGACTGAGTGGTACTGAGCGCTCCTGTGCAGTGTGGGTGAGGAAGGGCAGACTGAGCAGTGCTGAACACTGAGTGCAGAGTTCCTGCTCTTCAGATCCCTGTTCCTTCACTTATGTCCTAGCTGTTGATTTTCTAGCTTCCAGAAAGTTTGGGAGTCCACTAGACTTTAGTCAACTTATACATGGAAAATGGTCAGATTCAGAGCCAAAGATGGGAGCCTAACCGAGTGCTTTCCCTGTCTTCAAATGTTGCCTGTTCCCTAGTGCCTTTCCTTTTCTGCTCATTTCTGTGGTTTTAATTGATTCATTTTGTCTAGGTTTAATTCATATACATAATTAATGCATATGGCTAATTAAATCAAACTTCTTGAATTGTACAGACACAATTTGTCTCCACTTTGACAGAGGGGACTTAGGCACCCATGTATAAAGTTTCTTTAAAGTTCTGAAGTAAAATAAAATAAAATGGTGTGGCTTTACCCTTATTCCAAAAATCTTGTTGCTTGTGAATTAGCTGACCATCTCAGTGTCACAGGTGGTGGGATTGTGTGGTAGGTGCCCTTCTCACAGTGAGGCGGAAAACAACTGCGCTTTCTGACCACCTGAGACCTTTGACCTTCATATTTAGGTCCCGCAGAAGAATTAACGCGTTGCTCTCCAGGCCCTGACACATACCTTAGTGCATTTAGTTTTTGTGACTGGCTAGTTCTGAAGAAATCATTGCACTGATGGAATACAACACTAGCCCATGTCCTATACTGTCTGGATAGCCAGGAATGAGACAGGATAACATAGAGACCTAGGGTAAAACCAAACACATCTAGTAAAAAAAAAACAATACTATGATTCATAATGATATTCTATACTCATAATTGGTGGCTTCCCAGCAGTCCTTAGCAGGCTTCCTCTAGTAGCAGGTGGGAGTGGGTGCAGAGACACACAGCCAGACATCATGCAGAGTCTAAACTGGAGGTCTCCTTTGGGTCCCTCCTATAAGAGCTTAGGGTCCTCCACAGAAGAAAGGGAACAAAGATTGTAGAGTCAGAAGGGATGGAGGACACCAGGAGAACATGCCTCATTAAATCAAGTAAGTGAGGCTTGCATGGGCTCACAGAGACTGAAGCAGCAAGGGCAGGGCATTCGTGAGTCTGTACCAGGTCCTCTGTGCAAATGTCATGCATGTTAGTTAGGTTGGTCTTCTCATAAGACTCATAATAGTGGGATGGGGGTATCTCTGACTCTGCGTGCACTTTAGATAGTTTTTCTCCTATCGAGTTACCTTGCCCAACATCAATATGAAGGCTTTCACCTTGTCTTATTTTATCTTCTTTTGTTCTGCTTGTCTCTCTTGGAGGCCTGCTCTTTTCTTAAGAGGAAGCAGAAGGGAGTGAATCTCGCTTGGGGAGAGGGGAGGTAGTAGGGAGGTGAAAAGCATGAAGGATAGGAAGGTATGTTTTGGATATATTTTATGAGAGAAGAACTATTTCAATAACAAATAGTGATTGCAAACTCTTCAAAGTGTTTGATTTTATGAAAATTATGATTTTTCACAAGACAATTTCTCATGTGTAGCCACTAGATGACCACTGGAAATCTGTGTCAGATACTGAGTATGTCTCTGCAAAAGTCATGTTAAAGCACGCTGAAGTGGCTGTGTTGGGAGATCGTGACCTTAAGGAGGCAGTTAAGGTCCACAAGCAGGGCCCTCATGCCTCTGAATGCTGCCTCGCCCCGTGAGAAGAGGAAGCGACTTTCAAATGTACATGATTAGTAGGTACAGGGGGATGATGCCGTCCGTTGCCAGGGAAAGACCAGCTGTGTTGGTAGCTGGATTTTGGATTTCTTCTCTTAAGAACTGTGAGACAAGGCATTTTCATCCAGTAAGGATGATAGGACTTCTCTGCTAGCAGATGAATATGTTTTTAAGCAGCTATTCCTTTATTTATTTTACGCATCAAACCATTTTTTATTTTTCTAAATATTTATTTGAGTTTAATTGTGTGTGTGTGTGTGTGTGTGTGTCTGTCTGTCTGTCTCTCTCTCTCTCTCTCTCTGTCTCTCTCTCTCTCTCTGTATGTGTGTGTATGTGTGTCTGTCTGTCTGTCTGTCTGTCTGTCTGTCTCTGTGTGTGTGTGTGTGTGTGTGTGTGTGTGTCTGTCTGTCTGTCTCTCTCTCTCTCTCTCTGTCTCTCTCTCTCTCTCTCTGTATGTGTGTGTATGTGTGTCTGTCTGTCTGTCTGTCTGTCTGTCTGTCTGTCTCTCTCTCTCTCTGTGTGTGTGTGTGTGTGTGTGTGTGTGTGTGTGGTGTGTGAGTGCATACACACAGGTGAGAGTATGCATGGGTGCACATGTCCACCCGTGGAAAACGTACATGGGAATGCAGAGGCCTATGGCAAAAAGAAGGAATCATATCTTCTGGAGCTGCAGGGATAGGAGAGTGTGAGTCTCTTGACATGGCTGCTGAGGATCAAGCTCCTGTCCTCTGTAAGCACAGGATGGGCTCTTAACAGCTGAGCCATCTCTCTAGGCCCCAAGACCTTTCTTTAAGAGACCCGATTTCCTTTTGAGAGAAACGTTATTTCATGGCCATGACTGGGGTACGGGGATGCCCTGCTCTACACTGAGTTAGCATTTCTAGGCCTTTCCCAAGACACTAGGAAATATACTCCGTAAAGATAAAAGTTTTGGTGACTTTTATTCATACTCCAAATTTAAGATTACAGGGTTTTACTTAATCTTGATTTTATTACATTTGTATCCCTTCCACATGAACAGAGTCCTACTTTCCAAGAATGTAGGGTAGAACTAAAGATAGAATTTGAGTATTTCACAAACTCTGGTTTAAACCAATAGTAACACAACGCTCTCAGAATAGTATGAGATGTGGTTTTAAAATCTCCTTGTCTCCTGTAGGACTCACATCCCCTTTTAATTTTGTTGTTACTGAGTTTCCAATCCTTTCTTCCTTTTGATTTTCCACAGTCTTCCATTTTCCTCCCATTTGCTCTTACAGCACTCCCTGTGTGTCACTAACTCTGCATTTCTTCCACATGATCTTCACGCAGAAGTTGTTTCTCATCTTCATTCTTCCCCAAGTACTGTCACCCAGGTTGCCAGGGTTTCTAATTTAATTCATGTCATTCCTCTGTGTGGTATAGCATTGTCTTTTACTGAGTCTGCAACAACACAGCTACTTCTCTGCTCCAATTCTTGAGGAACCCCTTTCTCAAGTGTGCTCTTTGTGAGCGCTGTTCCCTGTCCCTTGTTTTATTATGATGAGTGTGTATGAGATTTGACATCAACATTTTCTGTTGTTCATTTTTTTGTTTGAACATTTGTTTAAAGACATGCTCATAATAACTTTTCTAGTTTTAAATAATTCTTTTTCTATTGTTCTGTGTAAGATTTCATCATATGGCTGCTTGAGCAGATGTGATGGTACAAGTCAGTAACAATAAAATTGTGAGACAGAAACAGGAGGATTGCCATGAGTTTGGGACCAGTCTAGTCTACACAGAGAATTGTAGAGAATTATCTGAACACTGTCATGAGACCCTGTCTCAAAAGTCAAAATGGAGAAATAAATAAATAAGGAAGGAAGGAAGGAAGGAAGGAAGGAAGGAAGGAAGGAAGGAAGGGAGAAAGCAATTGGGAAAAAGCTAAATGATGTGACTATGTGTTTCTGCATGTCCTTAGTTGATTCATTTTCTTGCTTTGATAACTAGGCTGCCCAGCATTTTAACATTCTAATAAGATGTTACTGTGTACAAAGTTCACCTTCTAGAACATTCTTACCTATTCAGGCCACACGTGGCTGGTGCACTGCCAGTTGGAAAATTGCCTAGCCTATTGCCTACTTTTGTTTCTCCTGCCCACTTACATTTTGATTCTACTTCTAGAGCTTTTCTATTAAGTGTGTTTTATCCCAGCCAGCTTTAGCAGAGTTTGTCAGGTCAGGACTGCTCTGTTCAGTGCTGCCTTCCTTGAAGGGGTTGTCATGTACATCCCTAAACTGGTCAGCGGTGTTTTCCTGTATTTGTTTGCCACTGTTGTGATCTGTTCTTTACTCTATCAGCCGTTTATTTGCTGCTTCCTCCCCCCTAGACCCTGATATTGCAAAGATCTTGTGGATGTTGGTTTTTCCTTTCTTGTTTGTAGTTTAAAGCTTTGGAGATGTCATATTATATGGTGCGGTTGATAGGTTTTGCTTATTTCTTTTTTCTGTTGTTTACTTGTTTTTTTGATTTTTTTTTTTTTTGTTTCGTGTTGTAGATTTCGAGACAGGGTTTCTCTGTGTAGCCTTGTCTGTCCTGGACTCACTTTGTAGACCAGGCTGGCCTTGAACTCACAGAGATCCACTGGCTCTGTCTGGTTATACGTTAGGATATAGTAACAGTTAAAAGCCACACAGTTACCACCACTGTCTTAGCAGAATGTCTCCCTGTGCTCCTGGTTAACATACTGAGCATGTACTTCAGCAGGCTGGTGGCTGTGAGTGTTTTCTGTTGGGAACAGAGAGGAATTAACCAACCCGTTGTTCCCAGATGATAACCTACAGTAGTCCTGCCCCTCTTGGCTGACAACTCCTTCTGTGAAATGCTTAGTATTTTATGTTTAATTTTGTTTTGTTGTTAGCTTTCCCTACAGAGTTTGAATGTGCTGTTCAGGTGCAGGACACCTGCTCTGCAGCCTGGGCTGTCTTGCCATTTCAGCGGATGTTGGGAGTATGCCATGGTCCTTGAAGCCAGGCTTTGATATCTTTAAAAGAAAGAAAGATACTTGCTGTTACCTGTTGTATGTGTTTGTGTTCTCTCTGGCTTTGTTTTCTTCTGATGCCTGTTTTATTTACAGTAGGGGAACTGCAGTGTGGGCTTTGTTCTTAACAAGCATCTTACCATACACTTCCTACTTGCACTGTGAGCAGGGACCGTCTCATCTTTCCCTGAGGATTTCATTTACTTTAGAATCTTGTCTTTTTGGACAGACATAAGAAGAAAGGGAAGGCTCTTTTTAAATCATATCTCTCTCTCTCTCTCTCTCTCTCTCTCTCTCTCTCTCTCTCTCAACATTGATACCTCAATTTTAAGTCATTTAAACATATCTCGTAGGTGATATAGTGATTAAAAAGTATACAATTAAAAATTAGCTGGCCATTGAATTGTGTTATCATAATTAGCTTGGAATTCAGCTTTATGTTGCTGTTATAAAATTTCAAGACTGTAAATAAAAGCTTCAGTCAGTGCAGACCCTTGATAACAAGGGAAAGCATATCTACCGAGAGATCAAATACACCCATGCTGACTGGGAGTTGCTGAGTGTAACGAATTCTCTCCTACATGTTTAAAATAGCAGTGTGAACAATTTGCAGCATCTTTCTAATTGTAGTTTCCATCATTTAAAATCGGACAAAGAGGCAAATGACTACTCTATAACTATATCTTAGACTATTTTATTTTGAATAAATCTTGTTTGATAGTTCCTAACCTTAAATTTATTATCTTGCAGCTTTCCAAACAGATGCTCCCTTTCTAAGTAGAGAGAGGAAATGGCCAGTTATGTTCATAAACCAACCAATTATAGGTTTAAGACTTGCTTTCCTCTTCCTAGAATAATGGTGCCAATCACTTGCTGGTTTCCACACTTCAGCATTACTATTTTGTAGTCTGTTGGTGTGCGAAACTGGATAATTATGTTTTCTCTCTCTTTCCTCCCTCCCTCCCTCCCTTCCATCCTTCTTTCCTTTCCTGAGACAGGTTTTCCCTATGCATCCCAGGCTAACCTGGAACATACTATGTAATTCAGGCTCACTTTGCATTTGGATTCTCCTCCTGAGACAGGTGTGTGCTACCCAACCCAACTAATATAAAAGATCTATCTTTTTTTTCTGAGGGGTTGGAGATTAAACTAGGGTATTGCATGTACCAGGAAAACACTCTAACCCTGAGCTATATCCTCAACTTCCAATAGTGAAATTTGAAGCCTCTTTTAAACTCAATTTCATTGTACATGAGATGTGACAGTAATGGTGTATATGTCATAAAGTTGACATGAGGATTAAAGGACATAATACATAATGTTATTGACTGCTTATGATATACTGTGCATGGCCTGGGTGACTGGGATAATTGTCAAATGGAAAAGGCCCACTTGGGGCTTTTCAGTATTAGTGAGAAAGCTAATTAATTAGGTGTCACATAAAAGAATATAAAAATTTAAGCATGGTAATTAGAGTGGAGACATGTATGTCCCCTTATAGATATATGCTGTAAGGACTTGAGCTGTCTGGGAGGTTCTGAGATTCCTCCAGAAAGATGAAGCACATATCTAAAGAACTGTGTGTAAGAGTGAACCAGAGAGTCATGCAGAGGGAATAAGAACCTGGCGAACCTGAGGAACTAAATGAGGCCAGACTCTGAAGGGAAGAACACAATGGTTTATGGTCCTGGAGATGCATCTGGGGTGGGGTGTGGGGGAAAAACAGAGAAATGTGGGGTCTTAGTCATTACTCTATTGTTCTGAAGACACACTATGATCAAGGCAGCACTTTTGGGGAAAAAAAAAGACATTTAATTGAGTGTTTGCTTGAAGTCTTGGAGGTTAAGGTGCTGTAATCAAGGTGGAAGCATGGCATGCAGATGTATGCTGGAGCAGCAGCTAAGAGCTGCATCATGGAGAGGGGGAGGGGGAGGGGGGAGGGGGAGGGGGGAGGGAGAGGGAAGGGGAGGGGGAGAGGGAGAGGGAAGGGGAAGGGGGAGGTGGGAAGGGGAAGGTGGGGAGGGAGAGAGGGAGGGGAAGGAAGAGGGAGAGGGAGAGGGGGGAGGTGGAGGGAGGGGGAGGGGAGGGAGAGGGAGGGGGGAGGGGAGGGAGAGGGAGGGGGAGAGAAGGGGAGGGAGAGAGAGAGAGAGAGAGAGAGAGAGAGAGAGAGAGAGAGAGAGATGATTTAAAAAGACCCTTCCCTTTCTCCTTACGTCTGTCCAAAAAGACAAGATTCTAAAGTAAATGAAATCCTCAGGGAAAGATGAGACGGTCCCTGCTCACAGTGCAAGTAGGAAGTGTATGGTAAGATGCTTGTTAAGAACAAAGCCCACACTGCAGTTCCCCTACTGTAAATAAAACAGGCATCAGAAGTGTATGGTAAGAATTTGCTTTTGTATAAGGCTAGGGAAGATAAATGAAAGAATGCCAACTTAATACCTATGTGATGTCTATAAATATTTGATGTTTCTTAGCTTTGTAAAATGCTCAGATACTTTCATTTGTTGTTTAACTTCAGCAAATGGAAGCCAACATTATGAGAGTTGTTGGTACCCCATGTTGCCTGAAGGAAAAGGGTAACTTCATATGCATTGTCTTTTTTGAGAACAACTTTCATAAAGAGCTTTCATACTATCTCTGTGAATGTGGAGGAAGAGCTATTTTGTTGGCCCAGTGCATATGTGTGTATGTGTATGCATGTGAACATATTTCATTTTTACTCAATTCAATAATAACATCAATAAATGCAGAGCTAATGTGGGATCTCTGAAGCATTATAGGTCAAAAAGAAAAAACTGTTATTAGGCAATTCAAACTTGTAGTGAGCATTACATAAAATCCAGGCATCCTAAACTATCAACACTTTGTGCTAACATTGAGTTCAAAGAGGAATACCTTTATGGAGCAGAATGGTATGTCTCTAGGCATCTCAAGGAGACTGGACATTATGTGGTAATAATGGATGATAGATAAATTTTCTGGTAGCAAATGAACTTGAGAATCAATTTCTCACACTGTTCACAAACCTCTAGCATACAGTATTGGTCATAATGTTTGCTATGTAACATGCCATGTTTCTTAAATAGACTTATAGTCATCATGGGAAATACCATTTGTTTTTCAGGACCAGAACTTCAGGTTTGCGTATCCAAAAACCCAACATGCTGCACCAGGAAGATGGAGGACAGGTACCAGATTGCCGCTCGGCAAGATTTGCAGCAGGTGCTTCAGACATCCAGCTCAACATTAAAACTGCTAATATCTCGAAATGCAGCTGCTTTCCAAGGTAGATGGATTTGAGTTCTGGCACTAATGACTAGCCCTATTATGCCATTTACTTGTGATAAGAATATTGGTAAACTTGGCTAGCTCATTTCTTTGTAATTGTGCATCACTCTGGTATAAAATGAAGTCTGATTTTTTTTTTTAGCCATTATAAATTATGTATGGCACTTTCCTCAGTGAATATTGAGGATTAACAGAAGGAAATGTTGTGTTATTGAAATAATCTACTGGAATGTAAACCTTTATAGAGTTCTTCCCACTTCCCATGAGTCTCATTTTACCTGATCATTTTACTTCAGTGGAAACACACACTTACTACATCCCATGGTAAAAAAAAGTACCGTGAATACTTTTTTTATGGTACCATAAAGGCCCTATGGTTTTTACCTGGATAGTCATAGATTTATTTTTAACGATATGAATTGAAGAACTGTGTGTCTTGAGTTTTGTCCTGGCAACTGGTTATGCAATTTTTGTAAGAATACAGGTTTGATGTTTTAAGTGCATCCAAGAGTGGTAAATAATAAAGTAGGATATATTAATTGGTATTTCAGGGTCAGCTAACTTCAGAATTCATCTCTAACTGAAACAGCATATTGACACATGAAATTAATGAATTATGAAATTATTAGACAAATTATTAGGATAGATGGCCTTTTCCTTACTTTAGACTTTTCTGTAACATTTCTTATCATTGTAAAAAACAGATCAATTTGTTTTCTTTCCTATAAGGCATTAGCTATTGTCACTATGATTAAAATGAAAACAACTTCCCTTATATGGCTTTTAAACTAGTTTACAGCTTCTGAGAGGCTTTAGAATATAGTTTTATTTCTGTTATGAAATTTACTTATGAGACATTGTGGGGAGAAATTTATTGGCATGCAATTTAAACAAAGATTTGTGATTGAACTAGCAAAATTAGAAGTGTAAGTAATATGATTATTTGTCATGATAATGACAGCATGTGATATAAAAAATTTATTTTTTGTGTGGGCAGGAAGTAGAAAAGGCCAAGCCAAATAGGGAGTTTCTGATTGTCAGTCATATGCTTAAGAGGATCAGGCCGAAGTTGGAAAGAAACCCTAGAACATGTTTGAAAGAGTCAATGAAGACGTAAGCATGGGAATATTACCAATGAAATCTCTTCATCCTTTCAGAACAGGTAGATAGGGAAGGTCATGATACACCTGCCCACTCTTAGTGGCATTAACTGCCACTAGACACGAGACACATAATAGTTTTTCCTTCAAAGGTAATTTAACAGATTTTCATTAATAAGATATTCCTAAATCAATAAAGATCAAAAGATTATAGAACATGGAATGAAGTGTTCCACTGCTGAAAGCCTTTGATGAAACTGCTAACGGATGTGTGACGTCAACCTCATTAGCCAAATGGGTATTAATGTTCAGGATCGTCCCTCCTGTCTGATGTCACTTAGTGTTCTGTGTTCTCTTGTTACTTTCTTCTTAGTGAGTTTCATGTGCTGCTGTTAGCAAGATGGACGCAGGCTTTGTGATAAAAGTAATCAAATCAAAACACTAAACCGAAAGACATAATACATATGCAAAGGACCTGTTTAAAAAAGAGAGGAAAAATGCATACATAAATGAAAATAATCTTTTGAAGAAAGAGCCATGACATGATATTTTGAGGCACAGAATCTCCCCTAATGCCTGTGAGTCTGTTTTCTGTTGGTCATCTACTGCTGGCATGCAGCCTACCTTTAAGAACAGTTTGTTTATCCAGTGAAGAAGTTTTTCCATGGGAAGAAACTAAGTTTTCATTTGCCAGTGGTTATCACTTGAGGATTGCTTTTGGGTTAGGGATGGGGGCATATGTCCACTCCTCCTTTCAGCTCTAGGGGCCCACCTGGTGAAGATCAGTGCACGCCCTGTGCATGCTGTCTCTATCTCTGTGATTCATATGTGTGTGGATCATGTTGGATTATAGGGCCATTTTCTCTTGGTGTCCTCTATCCCCTCGGGCTCTTACATTTTTTTTATGTCTCCTCTTCTGCATGGCTCCCTGAAGTATGAGGGAAGGAATTTGATGGAGACATCCAATTTAAAACTGAGCGTTTCAAGGTCTCTCACTTTCTGCATATTGTCTTGGTGTGGGCCTCTGTGTTAGCCGACATCTACTCCAGGAGGAAGCTTTTCTGAGGATGGGTAAACAAGGTGCTGATCTGTGAGTAAAGCAGAATGTCATTAGAAGTCACTTCGTTGTTACCTAAAAAACCACACCAAAACAATAGTATTGGTTTTATCCTAGGACTCAAGTTCTTGATAACTCAAGCAGTTTTTGAATATGAGTTCTGCCTTGTGGAATAGGCCTTAAGTTAAATCAGATGTAGGTCAGTTACCCCCACAGTCTTTGTGTCACCCATGCACTAGCGTGTCTTGCATGCAGGACAGTGTTGTAGGTCAAAGGATTTGTGGTTGGGATGTTTCACTTCCATTAAAAAAATTCATTTACTTTGAGAACTTCATTCAAACGCATGGCACCTAGATTACTCCCACACCTTCCTCTCTACCCTCTAATATCTCTTCAGTTCCCTATCATCCTCCTAAATTAATGAACTTTAATTATTATTGTTACATATATATGCATTTATATATGTATGATGAATTATTTATTTTTCCATAGACATTTAAAAATGCTAATTTCAAAGTAATAGAATAGGAATATATGAATATAATGTTTAAATATATTTATGTATCATATATTAGGTATATTTTAATTTTTAGAAATTTATTTATTCATTTTATATCCTGGTCATAGCCCCATCCATCCACTCCCTCAAGTCCTTCCCTCTCACCCCCATATCTCTTTCCCTATTCCTCAGAAAAGGGGAACCCCCCCTTCCAACCACCGCAGCTCATCAAGTCACATTAGGACTGTGTGTGTCCTTTTCCCTTGTGTCCTGGAAAGGTAGTTCTACCAGGGGGAAATGATAAAAAAGCAGACAACAGGGGCTGGAGAGATGGCTCAGTGGTTAAGAGTACTGGCTGCTCTTTCAGAGGTCCTGAAAGGCACTGCTGGGTGGAGCCTCTCAGAGGACAACTCTGCTAGACTCCTGTCTGCAAGCGTAGCAGAGTATCCTTAACAGTGTCAGCGGTTGGCTCCCTCCCTGGGCTTGGGTCTTGGGTTGGGCCAGGCACTGGTTGGACCTTCCCTGGATCTCTGCTCTATCTGCTCTGCCTTTATCCCTGCACATCTTGTAAGCAGGGTCAATTTTGGGTGGAAGTTTTTTGAGTGGGTTGGTGTTCCCATCTTCCTACTAGGAATCCTATCTAATTAGAGGGTGTGCTCTTCAGTCTCTATGGTCTCTTCTACTAGGGGTCTCTGCTAAAGTCCCTCTGATATCCTTCCCTTCCCTGACTTAGGTTCTCAGCTTGTCACAGAGATGCCCCTGCCCACACTTTCTCCTTTCTCTACAGGCCTTTTGTCCTCACTCCCCTGCTCTCCGCAGGTCTGATCTCCATCCTCATATCTCTCTGTGTTTCCTCTCCTACCTTGTTTGTTCCATCTGTTCAACCACTACCTCTGTCTATTCTATTTCCCCTTCTGAGTGATATTTAAGCATCCTCCGTTGGGTCCTCCTTGTTACTTATCTTCTTTGGGTCTGTGAATTTTAGTATGGTTATCCTGTTAAACTGTATGTCTAAACTCCACTTTTAAGTAAGGACATACCATGTGTGTTTTTTTTGGGTCTGGGTTACCTCACTCAGGATGATCTTTTCTAGTTTTATCCACTTCCCTGCAAATTTCATGATTTCTTTGTTTTTAACAGATAAGTAGTATTCCATTGTGCAAATGTACCATAGTTCACAGTTTCTTTATCCATTCTTCAGTTGAGGGGCACACACACACACACACACACACACACACACACACACACACACACACACATTTAAAGGACCTCTTCCTTAGTGAGGAGGCATCCACGTGAGTTCCCTCTCCATTCCTCCAAGCCTTGTGTCTGACTGGAGTATATAAGTGCCTTTAGCAATAGGGTCTAACTTTCACAGCTTCCAGAGGGAACCTGAGAGCCATAACAATTCTTATTTCTCTGTAGTATTTGTGAATTATTTCAGTCTGTTTGTATTGTGGGAAGTTTTTCTTTTCATTCAACTGTGACTGATAGTTTATCAGAGCAGTCTGGGCTGGATCGGTGACACCTTAGAGCTTGGAGTACATTGCTCCAGGCTTTTGTGGCCTTTAAAGTTTCCATGGACAAACTAGCTGCTATTCTGGTGTGTTCTCCTTTCTATGTGACTCTGACTTTTCTCTTGATTCTTTCAATACCATCTCTTAGTTCTGTACATTAGCACTTCAACTGCAGTATGTTGGGGGAGTTTCCATTTTGGCCCTGTCTGTTTGGTGCTGTGTATGCTTCTTGTATCTGTCTAGGTTTGCTTTCCCTCAGTTTGGGGAAGTTTCTTGCTCATCATGTTGAGGGTCTGGTCTAAGCCATTGGCCTGGCATTCTTCTTCTATTACTATATTTCATAAATTTCATCTTTCCATGGTATCACAAAATTCCTGCATCTCACTTTAGTGTGCTTTCCCCATATTTTAAGTATTCTTTGCTTACGCCATCTAGTTTCTCTACTTTATCTCTGAACCTTGATATTCTATCTTCTACTTGATCCATTCAAGTGGGTAAGACTTTTCCATGGGTTTTCTAATGGAATTAAATTTTCAATTCTGCGTTCGTTTCAACATGGCCTTTCTTTTGCATTTCTATCTCTTTACAGAATTCAGTGTTCACAGTGTGAATTTTCTTTCTCATTTCGTTAGGCACATCGTTGTACCTTCCTGGACTTTGCCTAGGAGTTTTCTCCTCTCCTCAGGTTCACGGAGATGTTTGTTCATGCCTTCTATAAACAGGCTGAATTCTTTGATCACGTTTATGATGGTTCTTCTATTCTTGCATCCTGGGATTTATCTAGGTACTTCCCACTGGAGATCATTTCTATAGGCTAAAAGATAATGGTTTTGTTCTGTGTATAAAACACATTGGCATTGGAATCGTCTACTTGTGTATACCATGTGTAGGCTATTAGGCTAGACTCAGCTTCAGTAAACTCTACTTTTTCAAAATAAAGAATTTACTGGAATTCATCTCAATGGCATTTTCTCAAGACAAATCAAATTAACAACAGAAAAAAGAGTGTTTCTGAGAGAGTTCTGTGAGATGGCTCCGGCTGTCACTATTTCTAGAGGCAGCCATGCTTGGAGCATTTTGTAACCTAAAGGGAGCAAGCTGATGCTCTCAGTCTACTATGCATAGAGCATCAGGATTATCTTCAGAGAGGGATGCTGCCCTTGTCACAGGATAGTCACTGTGCCTCATTTGCATAGGCTCCAGCACGCTCATGAATAAAGCAGGTCAGCCCTGGGTAACTGAGAGTGTGAGTCCCTTTGGCTTTTGATGATGGCTGTGATTACTTGCTTTAAACATATTTTGAAGACTGTTAAAATAAATGTTTTATTTATGTATGCACTGAAGTATAGTGGGACTCATGCAGCAATAAGGAAACGGACAGAATATTTCGTGTTCTGCAAAAAGCAGTGAACACAACTCTCAGACTTTTCACTTTCTTAGTGTCTGCTCCAGCAAAGCCATGGCATTTAGTTTTACAACTTAAAACTATCTGGACTTTCGCTGTCATTTTTAGGGATGGAACTCAGTGATATGTTAGTTAAAGGACACATTAGAATTTGTGCTCCATATAAACGTTGAGCTGTTAAGACTAAGAAATGGAATCTTTCCTTCCTGATGTACTGTTTCCCACTTTCTTCACCTTCAAATATATTTAAACATAAAACTAAGGTTTATTTCTTGTCTGTTTCTTTTATTAATTTATTCTTGTTACATCTCAATGGTTATCCCATCCCTTGTATCCTCCCATTCTTCCCTCCCTCCCATTTTCCCCTTATTCCCCTCCCCTATTACTGTTCATGAGGGGGATTTCCTCCCCCTGTATATGCTCATAGGGTATCAAGTCTCTTCTTGGTAACCTGCTGTCCTTCCTCTGAGTGCCACCAAATCTCCCCATTCAGGGGAAATGGTCAAATGTGAGGCACCAGAGTATGTGAGAAGGCAATCCCACTCTCCACTCAACTGTGGAGAATGTTCTGACCATTGGTTAGATCTGGGTAGGGGTTTAAAGTTTACCGCCTGTATTGTCCTTGGCTGGTGCCTTAGTTTGAGCAGGACCCCTGGGCCCAAATCTGCCTATCATAATGTTCTACTTGTAGGTTTCTAGGACCCTCTGGATCCTTCTACTTTGCTATTCTCCCATGCTTCTCTCATCTAGAGTCCCAATAGGATGTCCTCCCCTCTGTCCCAATTTCCTGGTAAGTGAAGGCTTTCGTGGGACATGCCCCTTGGGCTAATATGCAGATATAAGTGAGTATATACCATTTGAGTCTTTCTGCTTCTGGGTTAACTCACTCATTATGATCATTTCTAGCTCAATCCATTTATCCACAAATTTTGGGAATTCCTTGTTTTTAATAGCTGAATGGTATTCCATAGTGTATATGTACCACAGTTTCTTTATCCATTCTTCTACTGATGGACACTTAGGCTGTTTCCATGTTCTGGCTATTATGAATAAGGCTGCTATGAACATGGTTGAACAAATTTTCTTGTTGTGTGCTGGAGCATCTTATGGGTATATTCCAAGGAGTGGAATAGCTGGGTCTTGAGGAAGCCCTATTCCCAGTTTTCTGAGATAGCACCAGATAGATTTCCAAAGTGGCTGTACTAGTTTGCATTCCCACCAGCAGGGAAGGAGTGTTCCTCTCTCCCCACATCCTCGCCAGAATGTGGTGTCACTTGAATTTTTGATTTTAGCCATTCTGATGGGTGTAAGATGGAATCTCAGAGTTGTTTTGATTTGCATATCCCTGATGACTAAGGAGGTTGAGCATTTCTTTAAGTGTTTCTCAGCCATTTGATATTCCTCTGTTGAGAATTCTCTGTTTAGTTCTAAGCCCCATTTCTCAATTGGGTTATTTGGTTTGGTGGTGTTTAATTTCTTGAGTTCTTTATATATTTTGGATATTAGACCTTTGTCAGATGTAGGGTTGATAAAGATCTTTTCCCAGTCTGTAGGCTGTTGCTTTGTTCTCTTGACAGTGTCTCCTGCCTTACAGAAGCTTCTCAGCTTCATGAGGTCCCATTTATTAATTGTTGACATTAAGGCCTGGGCTGTTGGTGTTCTGTTCAGGAAGTTATCTCCTGTGCCAATATGTTCCAGGTTCTTCCCCATTTTTCTTCTAAGTGACTTAGTGTCTCTGGTTTTATGTTGAGGTCTTTAATCCACTTGGATTTGAGTTTTGTACAAGGTGACAAATATGGGTCCAGTTGCATTTTTTTACACATAGACATCCAGTTAGACCAGCACCATTTGTTGAAGGCGCTATCCTTTTTCTACGGAATGGATTTGTCTTCTTTGTCAAAAATCAAGTGACCGTATGTGTGTGGGTTCATATCTGGGTCTTCGATTCGATTCCACTAATCAACTAGCCTGTTGCTGTGCCAGTACCATGCTGTTTTAATTACTATTGCTTTATAGTACAGTTTGAGACCAGGTATGGAGATTCCTCCAGAGCACCTTTTATTGTACAAGATTGTTTTAGCTATTCTGGGTTTTTTGTTTTTCCATATGAAGTTGAGAATTGAACTTTCAATGTCTTTAAAAAATTGTGTAGGTATTTTGATAGGGATTGCATTGAATCTGTAGATTGCTTTTGGTAGGATGGCCATTTTTACTATGTTAATTCTCCTGATCCACGAGCAAGGAAGATCATTCCATCTTCTCATGTCCTCTTCAATCTCTTTCTTCAGAGTTTTGAATTTTTTTTTAAACAAGTCCTTCACTTGCTTAGTTAGAGTAAGTCCTAAATATTTTATATTGCTTGTGGCTAATGTGAAGGGTGTGGCTTTCCTAATTTCTTCCTCTGCAAGCTTCTCATTTGTGCATAGGAAGGGTGCAGACTTTTTTGAGTTAATTTTGTATCCAGTTAATTTGCTGAAGGTGTTTATCAGCTGTAGGAGTTCTCTGGTGGAATTTTGTGGGTCACTTATGTACACTATCATATCATCTGCAAATAGGGATAATTTGACTTCCTCCTTTCCCATTTGGATACCCTTGATCTCCTTTTGTTGTCTTATTGCTCTGGCTAGAACTCTGAGTACTATATTGAAGAGATATGGAGAGAGTGGGCAGCCTTGCCTTGTTCCTGATTTTAGAGGAATTTCCTTGAGTATCTCACCATTTACTTTGATTTTGGCTATTGGCTTGCTGTATATAGCCTTTATTATGTTGAGAAAAGTGCCTTGTATTCCTGATCTCTCTAAAACTTTAAACATGAATGGGTGTTGGATTTTCTCTGCATCTAAAGAGATGATCATGTGGTTTTTTTTTTTTTCAGTTTGTTTATATGGTGGATTACATTGATGGATTTCCATATATTAAACCATCCCTGCATGCCTGGAATGAAGCCTATTTGGTCATCATGAATGATATCTTTGATGTGTTCTTGTATTCATTTTGCAAGTATTTTATTTAGTATTTTTGCATCAATGTTCATAAGAGAAATTGGTCTGAGATTCTCTTTCTTTGTTGAGTCTTTGTTAGGTTTAGGTATCAATGAGACTATGGCCTCATAGAATGAATTTGGTAATGTTCCATCCATTTCTATCTTTTGGAGTACCTTGAAGAGTATCGGTATTAGCTCGCTCTTGAAGTTCTGGTATGATTCTGCACTGAAACCATCTGGCCCTGGGCTTTTTTTGGTTGAGAGACTATCAATGATTGCTTCTATTTCTGTAGAGGAAATGGGACTATTTAGCTTGTTTATCTGTTCTTCACTCAACTTTGGCAAGTGAAATTGATCAAGAAAATTGTCCATTTCCCTTAGATTTTCAAATTTTGTGGCATATATGCCTTCAAAGTAGGATCTTATGATTCTTTGTATTTCTTCAGTGTCTGTTGTTTTGTCTCCCTTTTCATTTCTGATTTTGTTGATTTCAATACTGTCTCTCTGCCTTTTAGTTAGTTTGGCTAATGGTCTGTCTATCTTGTTGATTTTCTCAAAGAACCAACTTTTGGTTTTGTTGATTCTTTGGACTGTTTTCTTAGTTTCTAATTTGTTAATTTCAGCCCTGAGTTTGATTATTTCCAGACGTCTACTCCTTTTGGGTGTTTCTGCTTCTTTTTTTTCTAGGGCTTCCAGTTGTGCCGTTAAGGTGCTTGCTTATGTGCGATGTTTCCAATTTCTTTTTAAAGGCACTTAGTGCTATGAATTTTCCTCTTAGCACTGCTTTCAATGTATCCCGCAAAATTGGGTATGTTGTTCTTTCATTTTCATTGAATTTCAGAAACTCCTTGATTTCTTTCTTTATTTCTTCCCTGACGCATGTGTCATTTAGCAGAGAGTTGTTTAGTTTCCCCGTACGTGTAGGCTTTTTGTTATATCTGTTGTTGTTGAATTGCAGCCTAAGAGCATGGTGATCTGATAGAATAGAAGGTATTATTTCAATCCTCTTGTATCTGTTGAGGCTTTCTTTGTGACCTATGATGTGATCAATTTTGAAGAAGGTTCCATAGGGTGCAGAGAAGAAGATATATTCTTTCTTGCTTGGGTGAAAGGTTCTACAGATATCTGTTAGATCCATTTGACCCATGGCATTGGTTAATGATGTTATTTCTTGGCTTAGTTTCTGTTTCAATGACTTATCCTTCAGTGAGAGTGGGGTGTTGAAGTCTCCCACTATTATTGTGTGGGGATCGATGTGTGGTTTAAGCTTTTTTAACAGATCTTTTACAAATGTGGGTGCCCTTGTATTGGGAGCATAGATGTTCAGAATTGTGATGTCATCTTGGTGGACTTTACCTTTGATGAGTATGAAGTGTCCTTCCTCATCCCTTTTGATTAATTTTGGTTGAAAGTCTATTTTGTTCGATATTAAAATGGCTACGCCTGCTTGCTTCTTGTGACCATTTGCTTGGAATATTTTTTTCCAACTTTTTACCCTGAGGTAATGCCTATCATGGGTGAGATGTGTTTCTTGAATGCAGAAGAATGTTGGATCTTGTTTATGCACCCATTCAGTTAGTCTGTGTCTTTTTATTGGAGAATTGAGACCATTGATGTTGAGAGATATTAATGACCAGTGACTGTTAAGAGTCTTAATTTTGATGTTGTTTCCAGTCGAGCATTTGTGTAGTTGTGTTTTTGCCATGGTATAGTTATCTATTTCCTGAGTAGTTTTGGTTGTAGCTTGACCCTTTGGGATGGAGTTTTCCTTCTAGTACCTTTTGTAAAGCTGGATTTGTGGATAGGTACTGTTTGAATTTGTTTTTGTTATGGAATATTTTGTTTTCTCCATCAATGGTTATTGATAGTTTTGCTGGGTAAAGTAGTCTGGCCTGGCATCTGTGGTCTCTTAGGGTTTGCAGGATCTCTGTCCAGGCCCTTCTGGCTTTGATGGTCTCTGCTGAGAAGTCGGGTGTAATTCTGATAGGTTTGCCATTAACTCTTGGCTGTTTAATACTGTCTGTATTGAAGAAAGTTCCCAATGTCATATATGGCATAGGAAATGAACATTATTGTATAATCTCAGTGGTTAATGATCTGTAGAACAGAGTCACTTACATTTTTGTTTATGATTTCATTCTACTGCTTTAATAAAATTTCATCCCTTAATTATGAATACTTGAAAGATTGACACACGTGTCTTTTCTATTTGAAAATCTAAGATCTGAAATTAATAAAACTGCATTCTTGTATTTTCTGAAATGTTGGCGTATGCCCAAAATTAAGCATCCCACTTTTAAAAATAGATTCATTTATTTTTATTTTATGTGTATGTGTGGTTTTGTCAGTGTATGACTATATATACTTATATGAGATGCTTCTAGAGGCCAGAAGGGCCACAGATCCTCTAGAAGTAGAGTCATAGATCGTTGTGAGCTTCTGTGTAGATGCTGGGAACTGAACCTGGGTCCTCTGGAAGAGCACCCATTGCTCTTAGTTGTGAGCTTCTGTGTAGATGCTGGGAACTGAACCTGGGTCCTCTGGAAGAGCACCCATTGCTCTTAGTTGCTGAGCCACCTCTCCAGTCCAAATATGTTATTTTAAAAAGCAGGTGAAATGAAATGAGAGTGTCTATGAAGAGAAATATATGGAAAGAATATTTGAATAATGATCTAATTTTCAAAATTCCCTTGAGCTGGTTGTGGTGGCACACGCCTTTAATCTCAGCACTCAGGGAGGCAGAGCTGATCACTGTGAGTTTAAGGCCAGCCTGGCCAACAGTGCAATTCCAGGACAGCCAGGGCTGCACACAAAAAAACCCGTCTCAAAAAAATGTATTTCCTTTGTTTGTAGGAATCTCATAAACATAAACAATAAAATGTTCTACCTACTCTCATTTCCCTCCAAGGCCCCCACATCCTTTCATCATGTTCTTTTTTTCCCCCCTACCACGTCTGGTTTTTGAGCTGGCCATCCACTGGAACCGGGGACCCCACTAGTTTCCATATTCCATATATATATGGAATATATATACACACACATATATACATACATACATACATACATACATATATGCACGTACATACATACATATGACTGAGTAGGTTTTATTTAGGAATATCAATATAAACACATATACATCCAATAGCAGGTAATGAAAAAGCAGCCCTGAAATTGAAGGAAGGCAGGGCTTGGTAAATGGAAAGGTTTAGAGCGAGGAGGGGAAGGGAGAAATGTTGTAATTATAACCTAAAAAAAAAAGAAAAGAATAATGAGTTTAAAAAAAAAAAAAGAAGATTCTCTCTTCCTCACAGCCAGCATCTCCTCAGTAAGCAATGTGGCCTCATCTCTCAGTCCCTTGAATTTGGCTGCCTCGATCTTGTGTAGGTTTTATACATGTAAGCACAACAGCTGTGAGGTGATGACCGTGTCAATTGTTCCACAGCAAATCCTCCTGTTTTCTGGCTATGAAATGTTTGCCAGCTCCTCTTGTGGAATGTTTCCTGAGCCTCAGTGATGCTAGAAATACACACATTGAGTAGCCAACTACATGTTCATCAACGTTTCTCTTCTGGGTAGCACAGCCAGGTGACAGTCCCACCCATTGTTTGGGTGACTTGTCACTTAGTCACTTTCTTCCCACACAGTAGTGTCATGATTTTGAAAGTTAAGTGTGATAGACACAAGGTGATACTTTGGTTGGAACCTGTGGGGTTCCCTGACAATGACACAGCATGAGTGTTTCTTTTGCTTTTTCTTTTTTAACTGAGGCCTTAGTTTTGTGCACTATAAGCCTTTATGACTATATCATGCACACACACCTATACACCGAGATAACAGATATCACTTTAGTTTCCTAAATTTGAAAATTCTCATGTAAATAATTGACACTGTTTTTCATAAGAATGCAGGTCTTGCACATCCTGAGGATGGAAGTCATGTGGTCACTCTTGCCTCTGGCCCTGACTTTTTATTTGTTGCTCCTTATTTCTTTCCTATCAAATTAATTCAGCATAACACATATTTTATCAAGTCCCAGCCCCGTAAATAAATACATATGCAAACTCAGACCTATCTACACTGTGTGCATATGTAAATCTCACTAGCTGACAGCAGTGGGTGGGTGGAGACGGCAGTTCACAGACCACAGTTTCACACTGAACACCAGCTATATCTGTGTGTCTTTTCCAACACCCGCCTCCCCCAGGCCTTCTGCTTTTTCCTCTGGGTCCTAGACCTTCTGTGATGGAAGACTCTCAGCTTCACCATAGATAGTAAGATATGGTGCATCTTCCAGTTTCCAACACTTCTTATCTGAACACAGAAACATTAAATATCTACCACGTGGCTCTCAGTGCCAATGTGAATCAAGGGCTTTTGGATTACTCTCATGCCTATTAGAGATTGCGGGGATGATCAAATGCACAAATTAATGAACACGTAAAGCACAGAAATCTTTATAAAGTAGAGATGAAGTGCATGATCTTCTTGTTATTATATCTATTATATATTTTTTAAATATTAGGTTTTGTGATAGTTCAATGACAAGAAATGAACAGTTCTGATCTGCTTTTAAAGTATAGCTTATTTATTTTTAGCAATGTTTAGTTTTTAAATTTTTTTTATGGATTTTTTGTGAAGTTCAGGTTATGTGCCCCAATCCCATTCACCTCCTCATCCATTCATATCCACCCTCTGCCTGTGTATCCCCAAGACAAAACCAAAGAAAATCTTGCCATGGAATCTGCAGTGTGTCACAGTGTGTCTCAGTCCACCCTTACGCCACCCAGCTTTACTTGCAAATGTTCATTGCAGTGAGTCTGGTTTGAGGCCTCTGGCTTCTGCTAAACTGTCAATACTGGATCCTCACCTGGACTCCTCTTTGATATCCTGTTGTTGCCTTGGTGTTGTGGATATCCTGCAGATTTGGATCTGCAAGACTGGTCCCTTCACATGTTCCAGCAGAACACAGATGGGGTGAATGTTCAGAACCCTGCATCTGGGTTTGGGTGGCAGTTAACTTGGACAGCCCACCAGCTCTCTATTACCAGTGCCACCAGGGCCAGCTCTCCCACTTTGCCTAGGCAAGGGGCAGGGCCAACTCTCTTGCTCTCTTGCCCTCTGGGCTGGCTCTCCCACATTTATGCAACCAGTGCCAGCTCTACTGTGCTGCCCAGGAGAGGTATGTGCCCTCTCCCGAGTGCTGCAGCCAGTGAGGGGTGGGGCCAGTCCAGCACAGTGCTTGAGCATGAACATGGCCTCAGGCAGCAGGTAAGACCAAGGACATCGAATGGCCTTTAGTCGTAACGCAGGCCTCAGACATCAATGCAGAGCCTGGTTGTGATATGACCATGAACCCGGACATGGCCTCCAGTGGCAGCCTGGGCCCAGACATCACCATGACTCCAGGTGCTTGCTCAGGCTCCGCATACCCACGTGTCCCTCACCATCATCACGTCTGTAGCTCTACCTCTCCCCACAGTGCAGGGACCACTTGGCTTCACTTTCTCTTCCATCTCTCATATAGTCTCTCTTTCCCATCTCTCCATCCTATAGTCACTCATTGTAGGGCTGCCTACCACTGGGCCCTAGGGCTGGGAGCTTGGGTGTCTCCAAAATGTTTACTTCTAAAGAAGCAATAATACCTGGCAAATTTAATCAGGGAT
Source organism: Acomys minous (assembly GCF_964271855.1). Taxonomy (NCBI): domain Eukaryota; kingdom Metazoa; phylum Chordata; class Mammalia; order Rodentia; family Muridae; genus Acomys; species Acomys minous. The sequence continues at coordinate 8,848,531 of NC_140501.1, read as the reverse complement.
TTTCCTAAAACCCAAATCTATTTTAATCAACGTTTATATTATTTTCTTGTGACTACATGTTTAATGGTGAAATAGAGGATGTTAAAAAATTTTTTTTCCTGAATATTGTATAGAAATATATATTAAAGCAGTTACAATATAAGTACTACACCTTTTGATTTTTATAATTAAATAAGATAAATTATTCAGAAAAAACTTACCAGATGGAACAAACAATAACATGTGAAACTATGTGCAGTCAAATTTATACTTTTTGTGAAATTTATACTTTTTCTCTGGTTTATTTCTATTCAACAAATATCTGAATATTGGTGTTTTGTCAGTTGTTTCACTTTTCATGTTATTATGTGGGTACGGCTCTTAAAATTACAAGTTCTATATAACAAAAGCTTTACTATTATAAAGGAAGTTATAAAACACTGCTTCAGGGACTAGAGAGATGGTGTAGAGGTTAAGAACATTTACTGCTCTCGTAGAGAAGAAAACCTACACAGTAGCTTATAAGCGGCCACTCATTCCAGTTCTAGGAGGCATTCTCTACTGGTCCTCATGGGTGACAGGCACACATATGGTACACTTGCACACACTCATACACATAAAATTAAAAGCAATACTGGTACCCTGCCCCTCCATTTGATTACTTCCCCTTGGTGGGGAGGCTCCCCTCTGCCCCTACTAGTGGGCACACAGAGGAAGAAGATGCAGGCTACCAGGATGAGACCTGATAGGCTGTGGTCTTAAGGGGGGGGAGGGAGTCCTCTTCTGTCAGAGACCTAGGGGAGGGGAATAGGGTGGAAGAGGGAGGGAAGGTGGAAACGGGAAGAAGCAAGCAAGTGGATAAAATTCAGGATGTAATCTGAATACATTATAATACATTTTTTAAAAAAGAAAAATAAAATGAAGAATGTAAAAAATATTAAAAGTAGCACATCTTTAAAAATAAATAAAGAGCTGGCAGAATATGGAGAATGAGGCTCATTTGAGTGTTTCTTAATATATTTTATATACAAGACAAAATTTTGAGCAGTAAATACTTCTTTTATTGTAAAATATTACTAACTTATAGCTATTATAAGTCAGTAGTGGACCAAATTTCTTTGAATGTTGTCTTGGTGGAGTATATGTCTTATCAGCATTTCTCAATAGTTATTTTAGTGTTAATTTGTTTTAGTATTATCAAGAGTCGCTTAACCCTGAGATGTGTACAATGTAACTAATTAATTTAAAAAACAATGTCATCAATATTTTGGGAGTTCATAGTTTCATGATCTTTAAGATCCTACAGAAATTTATATATGAATTATTATCACTTCAGTTTTAGAAGAAATATAACGACACTAAAATATTAAAGAAACTACCTGGGTATGTGTTTCACTCCTTTAGTTCTCCCGGAGGTAGAGACGGGTGGATCTCTGTGCGTTCCAGGATAGCCTGGTCTACACTGTAGTTACAGGACAGCCAGGGTTATGCAGAGAGACCCTGTCTCAAAAATGTTTTTAAAAATTTAAAAATTAATTTATAATTCAATGACATATTTTTACTTTTGAATATTATAGCAGTTTTTATGAGCTGCTGATTTATATCTGAACATGATTACAAGTTCTATAAAACAAAAGCTTTACTATGCAGTTTTTATGGAGGACGTTTGCTCCTGTTTGCCTTATTGATGAACATCTTCTAGCAGAGTACACCTAGGACAATAAGCCCTGCTGTAGTGATAGGGCGTGATGGAACATGGGGATGGGAGGTAGTTACAGGGTTTGAAGTAGTGCTTATGGACAGCAAGAAGGGAAATTAACAACAACAGAAAACCTAGCTCAACACTTGGGACACCTAACTAATAGTAATACTGGTATGTAGAATGTCTGGCTGTTTTCGATGTTAACCCTCTTTATTTACTTGGCAGAGGTTACAGGTGATGTAGCATCCATGGACACGTTTGAGCAGCTGCAGTGAAATGTTATGGGTGACCGAAGACCCACCTATTCATTTCCTAGATATTCATGGGGAAATGAGCAACCTCTATTTTCTTGACCCTGAATGAAATAAGGAACACTTGCCTTATAGAAGTGTAAGTCAGGGTACGTTAAATGCTTTGGAAAAATAAGGAGAACTGGGTGAAGGGGAACAGAATCAGTTCAAGGTTGCAATTTTAGATTGGCTATTCAGAAAAACAGGCAATATTACAGCTAAGATTTGAAGTGAAGGAGTTAGTCATGTGACTATCTGGGAGATACACATCCTGGAGGCAGGAGAAACCTCAGGTGCCAGAGGAATAGCAGCAAGGAGGCCAGTGCAGCTTACCTACATGAATGACATGTGTGACAGTGATTAGAGGGGATACCATAGAGGCAACAGGGGGCAGGGCAGGTGAGGCCATCTAGGGTCTCTCTGCAACAAGAGGTTTTCCACGTATGCTCTTGAGTTTAAAAATTATCTGTAGTCTTTGGACCAAACCATGCTGAGGCTGTATTGAACCTAAGCCCAGCTGGGAAGTTATTGCCGTAATTCAGAAGAGACATCATAATGGTGTAGACCCAGCTGCTGGCCGCGGAGGCAGTGAGCAGTAGGCAGATTCAGGGCATATGATCACCAGTGTCCCCTGGGCGTAGTAGAAAGGAACCGAAGACAGAATGGGCCTGGGTGTGGTGAAATATGTTGGTGTGTCTGTGCATTCACCGCCTAAGGTGCTGGGGAATCATGGGGGCCCAACTGTGGGACTGTAATTGCTCATCTATGACACAGATTTGATGAATAATTGTGTGGAAGATGCAGCAGACTGCTCTACTGCCTGGCTTGTAAAATGATAGAAATATTTCTATAATAAAACACGTCTATAAAATCTCATACTAATTACTTACCTACACACTTGAAAGCTCTAGAAAAGCAAAAGAAAATAATACCCCCCCCAAAAAAAAAATTAGGTGGGAAGAAGTAATCAAACTCAGGACTAAAATTAATGATATAGAAACAAACAAACAAAAAACATGCCTATATATGAAAACTAATTTTGACAAAATAACTCATGATTTTATGATTCTATGTGATGAAACACTCTAATATTTAGCATAATTTAAAGATGAAAGCCATAAGCAATGAATAGTACACGCAGTCAATTTGAGTAAAAGTCTAAAGCAAGGTGAGTGTTATACAGAGAATTCATGCAGCTAGGCAACATTGAATAAAGCTGAATATTTGTAATTAAGCTGAAGATCAGGAGTTTTAAATGAGACATTCATTTTTAGGGAAAGAGATATACCATAGATACAAAAAATAAATAAAATTTAAAAAGTTACTTACCAACTCAGCACATAAATTTCTTTGATGGTTTAAGTCTCATTGAAGTTTATTTTGAAATATTGGCAAGACAGTCATAAACCAAGCCAACATTTGCTAATTTATATAACTTGAGAATGAAATGATTTCTGTTTATCAAGCAATATTAATAGCTGTCAACATTTAAATGATAGGCTTTCCTTATAACTTCTTTTATCTATTACAAATAGTTGTCATTTTAAAATTAATAGTTTCTCAGATTAAAACAATTTACATGGCATTGCAATTTATTATAAACCATTAAATACATTTTATCAAAATATATGTAAGTTATTAATATTTGAACTGATGTTTGCTATAGCCTTGGGGGAAGAGCAAATTAAGATGAAAATATTACACTATCATTCATAACATTCGATTGAGAAAGTGATAAGGTATAGTAGAAAATGAGATAACTCTCTCCTCAAATAGAGGACTTAAATTTTATAACTGTTCTCTGGTGTAGCTGTTCATGATGGAAAATTACCCACGCATATCTTTGTGCTTTCAAAATAAAATATATCTAGCATTAAATGGAATATAGATACTATAGCTTTGGTGCAGAAGGCAAAGGGCTTGAAATGGTCCCTCAACACCCAATGAGTCATAACAGTAAATAAATAAAGGGTAATTGCTGGATAGCTGTGCTCTGTTCTTTTTTTTTTTTTTTCTAGAGTAATTTTGCCTATGGACAAACTTTTGTATAAACAAAGATAATTGAACTTTTGCACCCTAAAGGCTATTGTTCTCTTTTACAGTTATTGGACTTCATTCCCCTAGCGTGTCAGCTTGACTTGGATGTTAATTTAGAAAAAATATTCAATATTTTTCTTTAAGTAGGAATAAATTGAAGATAATCTGAAATAGAGGACTGCTCTTTGTGGTGGGAAAAATTTTGTTGTGAATGGATGGAAAATATGCTTAGGAGATTAGGAAACTGGGCTAAGGAGTTTGGGAGCCCAAATTTAGATCTTGTCTTTAGTTGTTGGGCCTCAATTTCCTTGCTATACAATAGAAAATAATAATACTTTCTTCAAAGCGACAGTTAATGAGGATCAACTGAGCTAATTCCCATGAAGTTCCTATTGTTACATCATAAGCACTTAGCATATGTTAGCAATTCTTCTTCCTTTATTTATAGAGTGTTTCCCCCTCAATATGTGGTGGTTTGTAGTCAATTGTTGTTTCTCTGTGTTAGGGGTATAGGATGAACTTGTTTGTCCCACCGTTCGAAATGCTGCAGTGGCTTGTTGGGAGAAGGGTTTTGGTGGTACCAATTTCTACATCTTTCCAAGGGTCATTGTGTCCATGATGTGGCAGCAATCAGATTGTAAGTGTTTGTTATAGCCCAGTATACTGTGAGATGACAAATGCCAGCAATTTATGGTGCTGTTTGGTGAATAATAGTAATTGGTGTCCTTTAACTCAGGTTTTGATGCAGCCTTGCTGGCAATGAAACTCAGGAAGATAAGAGTGAGGGGATTATAATCATGATATAATGTGAATAAATTATAATAAAAAACATTTGTCAAAACAAAACAAAAAAAATGACCAAGCAAACAAAAAGTCTCAAGTTGTATTAATGGCTGGAGCACTCTGAGTTTCATTGTAGTCAAAGCTAACATGAACACTAAGATCTGATGACTGACATGATAATGTGAAGGAGCAAGTCCATGGAAATCACCCAGCGGCTGGCTTAAGAAATAGAACAACCTTATTGTCATTTCTCATATAAGAATATTCTCAAAACAACCCAGATGTCCATCAATCAAAGAATGTATAAAGAACTTGTGGTACATTTACACAATGGAATACTGCTTATCTATTAAAAACAAAGAAACCATGCAATTTGCAGCCAAATGGATGGAACCAGATCATCCTGAGGGAGGTAACCAAGATGCAGAAAGACACACATGCTGTTTGTTCACTTATAAAAGGATTTTAGCCATATAGGACAGGATAAACATACTACAATTCAGACCCAAAGAAGATAAGTAACAAGAAAGACCCACTGGAGGATGCTTAAATCTTACTCAGAAGTGGAAATAGGATAGACAGCAGAAGTGGTTCAAGAGAGAGAGAACAGGATAATAGAGGGAGCACAGATAGAAGTGAGGAGTCTATGTCAGACTTGTGGAGAGTGGGGGTGGGAGGATTGAGGGCTTGCAGAGAGAAGAGAAACCATGGGTGGTGGATTCTCTGTGACAAGCTGGAGGCCTATGTCATGGTAGGCTCCTAGGAGGATGTAAGGGGACTGCAGATGAGACTCCTATTATCAGGGGCCATACTGACTGAAGAGGATATCCTTTAACAAAACAAGACTCCTAGTAGAGGGAGGGGAACTGCAACCTACTCACAAAAACTTGGACCAAAAATTTACCCGGCCTACAAGATGTGCAGGGATAAAAAAAAGAGCAGAGATTGAGAGAATGTCCAATGAATGCTTGGCCACACCACGCAAGTGAGCCAACCCCTGACACTATTAATGTTATTCTACCATGCTTGCAGATGGGAGCCTAACATAGCTGTCCTCTGAGAGGCTCCACCCAGCAGCTGATGGAAACAGACACACAGCCAAACATCGTGGGGAGCTCAGGAAGTCTTGTGGGATAGTGGAGGGAAGGAATGAAGAACTCAGAGGGGGCAGGAGCTCCACAAGACCGACAGAGACAACTAACCACTGTCCGGGGGAGCCTGTGGAGACTGAAGCTCCAACCAAGGACCACTGCATTGAATGGACCTAGGTCGTCTACACAGATGTAGCCAACGGGCAGCTTGGTTCTCATATAGGTCCCCTAGTAAGGGGAATGTGAGCTGACTTTGACATGGACTCTGTTGCCAGGCCACAGGGGAAGAGGATGTGCTCAGTCCTGATGACACTTGATATGCTGGGGTGGGTGGGTGTGTCTCCCCTTCTCTGAGGAGTAGGAGTGGGGATGGAGAAAACAGGGAGAGAAAGTGGGATCAAGAGGAGAGGAGGGAGGTGGCCATGGCTGAGATGTAAAGTGAATAATTAATAATAAAAAGGAATATTTTTATATCCAGGAATCTTTAAAATTTGAAGTTATTTATTTGAGAGTGTGTGTGTGTGTGTGTGTGTGTTGAATTATGATATTAGATGGGGCCTTTTCTAATATATATCTTAGCTCCCAAATAATTGACAGAGAGACCTATTAGGTTAGCTTTTGCACTATAACTAGGCAGATACTCATCTATTCCAACCCTTCTAGGCTGGTCTGGCTACTTCATAGTCACATGCCCTTTTACCTGCCATCTAGTCTCGCCCTGGCAGCTCCTGCTCCATCTTTGTCCTCATGGTGACCTTCATATGGCAACCTTCCTCCTCCTTCCTCCTTCTTCCTTCTTCCTCCTCCTCCTTCCTCTGGTCCCTACTGGAGACCACCTCAGCTAGGAATGGAAGTCCCACCTCCTGTCCTCTCTTACGCAGCTATAGGCTGATCAGCTTCTTTTTTAAACAATCAGAGATAATTAGGGAACATTCTTTACAGATTCTTCATAGAAATAATAATGCCCTTACCCAGACTGCAGCCAGGTCTCAAGGCACAGAAAACAGCATCTGAATACACACTGCACAATACCATCCCTGAACGTGAAATGGTGTGTGTGTGTGTGTGTGTGTGTGTGTGTGTGTGTGTGTGTGTGTATGTGAATGCCATGTCTGTTCATGTGCCTTCAGACTCCTACATGCACAGACTCCAGACATGCACTGGAGCTGAAATTACAAGCATTTGTGAGTCAACCAATGTGAGTTTCTAAAAATTGCAATTTGGTCACAGACTTGAAGTTGACCATTTTTTGTTGCAATCTAGATACAAAAATTCATAGTCTTCAGAACAAAGTGAATGGCTTTGATGGTTTATAGAATTTGCAATAAAATTTAATTTAAGATAGTCTTCAGTATTTTTGGATGCCGGTGTTGACTATTACAGTTTTGTAAGTATTTGTGTGCACACATGAGTGTGTAGTCACTTGCTGTGTGTCTGCATGGATTACCTTTCTTTATTGTTCTCTGCCTTCTTTTTGAGACGGGCTCTCCCAGTAAAACCTGAAGTTTACTGATGATGAAAGAAATCAAAACATAGTTCCTGGAAGGTCATGTTCATCAGTTGAATGACTGTCTTGTAAGGATGCTGATGGTATGAAACTCTCCAAGAAGTTGTAAGAAACATTATATTAAAAAGAAATAAATTTAGAAAACTCAACTGAATGTCCAATTCTGTTAAAATTTGTTTTATTCTAGCATTTGATAAACTATAATCTTTCTTCCTTTATAATAAAAATATTCAGTCTCTTGGAGAAAAAGAACAGCACACAACTGTCTTCTAGTTTCTACATAGACAGGCAGGCAGACAGGCGTGCATGAGCACCTCTGTCCATGAGGTCCCGTGCAAGCTCACGGGGCCAAGGAACTTTGGGTTGAAAATCTATAAGGAGTAGAATATTTAAAACAATGAAACAAAATAAATAATTCTTCTAAGTTATTTTCTAGAATTTTTATGTTTTAGCCTTATTGCCTACTGCTGTGATAAAATACTCTGAGAAAAACAGGGTGAAGGATTTACTTCGGGTCCCAGGTTCAGATTGCAGTCCATTACCGGGATGAAGTAAAGACAGCAGGTCTTGAGTCAGATAGTCACACCTAGCCTCCAAAGCACAGAGAGTGAACGTGTGCTGCTTTGTGTTCAGCTTGCCTTTCTCCACCCTTACACAGTTCAGTATCCCTAGCTTAGAGAATGATGCCACCCACAGTGGGAGTTCATCCCATCCTCAATCAGAATAGTTACACATAGACATGCCTACTGGCCAGCTTGATCCAGGAAACCCCTTATTGAGACGATGTTTCCAGGTTGTACATGTTGACAGTTAAAACTAACTAATCACCATTTGTCACAGTGACGAAAATTAGACACATGACACAATCAAGGTAGAGAATATTTTCCTTACCATATGAAAATATCATTTGTCCTCTTCCTTCTGCTTTCTCCACAGCATTGTGAAAATTGAGTCATTCAGCATAAACTCCACTGTGTTCTGCTTTGTCACCACAACTTACCTAACATTAACTTAGAGATACTGATTTTTAAAAATAATCGTTTGTTTTATGGTTTATTTTTTTTCCCGTTAATTTATTTAATCACTTTAAAGCCTGATCACAGCCCCCTCCCTTCTCTCCTCCCAGCCCCTCCCTTACACTCCCCCCCCCATTCCCTCTCCACTTGACAAGGCAGCCCAACTAGGGAAAGAAATCCAGAGGCTGGCAACAGAGTCAGAGAGCCCCTACTCCCATGATGATGAAGCTGCACATCTGCTACATATGCATAGGGGGGTCTAAGTCTAGTCTATGCATGCGTTTTGGTTGGTGGTTCAGTCTCTGTGACCCCCCCCCCATGTGCCCAGGTTAGTTGACTCTGTAGGTCTTCTTGTGGTATCTTTGATACCTCTGGCTCACTCCCTCAATCCTTCCTCCCACTCTTCCACAAGACTCCTGGGCTCAGCCTGTTGTTTGGATGTGGGTCTCTGCATCTGTTTCCATTAGCTGCTTCATGAAGCCTCTCAGAAGACAGTTATGTTAGGCTCCTGTTTGCAAGCATAGAAGAGTATCATTAATAGTGTTAGGGGTTGGCTCTCTCCCATGGGGTCTCAAGCTGGGCCAGCCTTTCCCTTAATCTCGGCTCCATCTTTATCCTTACACTTCTTGTAGGTAGGACACATTTTGGGTTGAAGGGTTTATGAGTGGGTTGGTGTCTGTCTTCCTCTACTCATGGTCCCATTTTAGGCTCCATATGCCCTGCATCTAGGAGTCTTAGCTACAGTCACCACTGACAAAGTCCCAGGAGCCTCCCCATTCTCAGTGATTCCCCCCACTGAATTCCCTTCTCCCTCCAGTACTTTCCCTTTCCATGCATCTGATTCTCACCCCTTCCCCCACCCCCACCTGTTTTCTGCCTAGTCCTCTTCCCTCCATCCTCTTCATGTGCCTATTTTATTTCCCTTCTGACTGAGATTCAAGTATCCTCCTTTGGTCCCTCCTTGTTATTTAGCTTTTTTGGGTCTGTGGATTGTAGCATGGCTATCCTGTACTTTATGGCTAATATCCACTTATAAGTGAGTATATGCCATGTGTAACTTTTCTCAGTCTGGGTTACTTCACTCAGCATGATATTTTCTAGTTCCATCCATTTGCCTGCAAATTGCATGATGCCTTAGGTTTTTATAGCTGAGTAGTATTCCATTGTGTAAACATACCACATTTTCTTTTCTCTTTCTTTCTTTCTTTTTTTTTCTTTTCTTTCTTTTTTTTTTTTTTGAGACAGGGTTCTCTGTGTAACCTTGACTGTCTCGGACTCACTTTGTAGATCAGGCTGGCCTCAAACTCACAGAGATTGGCCTGCCTCTGCCTCCCTGAGTGCTGTGATCACAGGAGTGTGCCTGGCTTTTTGTATCATGTTTTATTTATCCATTTTTTTTTCAGGTGAGGGACACCTAGGTTGTTTCCAGTTTCTGGCTATTATAAAGCTGCTGTAGTCTTCTTTCCTACAATACTTCCCCACCGCAGTTTCCCCGCCTTATACACCGCCATGGCTCCCCTCCACCTCCTCTCTCTGACATCTACTCCTTCTCTGTTTCCCTTCAGAAAAGACCAGGCCTCCTATGGATATCAACTGCATATATCCTGATAAGTTACAATAAGTCTAGACAGAAAGCCTCATATCAAGGCTGGATGAGGGAACCCAATAGGAGGAAAAGGGTCCTAAGCATAGGCAAAACATATTAGAGACACTTTCCACTCCCACTGTTAGGAGTCCCACAAGATTACCAAGATAAACAACCATAAAGGCATTGAATTTTTTCTGTCTGTTTATTCATTTAATCTCTTTATGCCTTGATCCCAGCCCCTTCCCTCCTCTCCCCCCACACTAAGCCCACCCCCTCCTCCCATCCTTTCTCTTCCTCCCAGAGAAAGGGAGGCCCCCAATTGGTACTGATCTACTCTGGAATCTCAAGTCACTGCAGCACTAAGCACATCCTCTCCTGCCTGGGAGTGATAAGGCAGCCCAACTAGGAGAAAGTGACACAGAAGAAGGTAGAAGATTCAGAGACAGTCCCTATTCCCATTGTTAGGGGATCCACATGATGACCAAGCTTCATATTTGCTACATATGTATAGGGGTCGAGGTTCTGTCCATGAAAGCTCTTTGGTTAGTGGTTCAGTCTCTGTGAGACCAAGTGGGTCCAGGTTAGATTACTTTGTAGGTCTTCTTGTGGTGTCCTTGACCCCTGCAGCTCCCTCTATCCTCCCTCCCACTCTTCCATAGCACTTTTAGTTCTGTCTAATGCTTAGCTTTAGGTCTCTATATCTGTCTCCATCAGCTGCTGGATGAAGCCCCTCAAAAGACAGTTATGATAACTCCTGTCTGCAAGCATGGCAGAGTATCATCAAGAGTGACAGTGGTCTGCCTTCTCCCTTGGGGTGGGTTTTTAAGCTGGGGCAATCATTGGTTTGCCATTCTCTCAATCTCTCTTCCATCTTTGCCCACATGACTTTTGTAGACAAGACACATTTTGGGTTTAAGGTTTTATGTGTGAGTGGGTGTCCCCCTCCCTCTGCTGGGAGTTCCACCTGGCTATGGCAGGTGCTGACTTTATGTTCATTAACACCCATTGCTTGCAGTCTCTGTTAGGGTCACTACCATAGACTTCCACTGAATTTTTTGGCACTTTTTCTTACTGTATTTGAATGTACTACTACTTTCAATTGGCTTCTCTTTATGGACCACTAGGTGCTACAAATGAGATTCTTTTTATTTCCACTGTACCTTATGACCTCTAGGCTATTACATTTAACATAATTTTAAAATTCTAATATTTTGATGTTGAAATACCTAAATATTTCACATTAATATTTTCATATATATGGCCTTTTCTGTTTTCAACTTCAGTAAGCGTCTTTAAAAATTTACCTCAAGGGAGAGTCATGATTTTAAAGAAATATTTTACAAAACAGATAAGCTATAAATCTTAGACATTCTCAGTTCTAATTTAAATCAGATTAAATCTATGAGCACTATTTGAGACCCCACTGTTTAATGATTTCAACTCCTCTCCGGGTCTCTGGTTTTAGTTGGAGGGATAGAGTTCATTTATTTTTTTCTTGAGATCGGATTTCTCTGCGTAGCCCTTGCCATCCTCAAACTTTCTATAGTATAGAGCAGGCTGGTCTTTATCTCACAGAAATCTGTGTGCCTTCCCCTCAGGGCAAAGTTTTAAAAACAGCTGTTGGTGTTCTCTACTTGAAATATTTTTTTAGAAGTCCAAGTGATATTTTTACTGACTGTAGGATGACTAGTTTAGGTGAGAGCAGAGGCAAGATAGTAAGTTTTAGTAATGATGATGGAATAGGGAAAGATTTTTGAGTATGTTCAAGTGGAAGGCTAAGCAAGACTGTTTAGAGCAGGATCAGGCTGAGGGAGAGACAGAGAAGGAGCGAGCACTTCTTTATAACAGCACATTGCCCTTATTTTGTTTTCAATATCATTTTTATTTCTTTTCAAAATATTCTATGCAATTTTAGTTCTATGAGTAACCTATTCTGGAAAGCTCCTTCACTCCTTCACGAGTGTGTAATACCTAAGAATGCTGTACTGTGTTCAGGCAGTCCTCATTTGTACAACTTTGTGTCTCCTGAAGATCCTGCTTAGCTGACCAATGAATGGCCTTTCTCATGTGGTTCAATTCACTTCAGTTAGGAGGGGACTGTGAAAACCGAGGACAACCTGTGTGTCATCAAAGGCTAATCTGAGAAGTATGATTGTTCTCAAGCAGTTCACCATCGACTGTGGACGAGGTGCCGCTGGTTACAGTCTCAGGGTCTTTGCTGTGAGGGTTCTGGGAGGTCATAAAGAAGCCTCTGGCCTTGGAGTGCTAAAATTGATGTAATGAGGACAATTCCTGTGCATTGTGGCAGTAGGTGATTCCCGTTGCCATAAAGGGAGAAAGATTCCATGACTATGTATTTCAGGAAAGCTTTACTCAGACGTGAGCAGGTGTGAGGAGAGGGGGGTTTGGGAAACTGAGTCAAAGATGTGCAATCCTCGGCAATTTCTAATCTCGTAACTCTAAATTGGTGATCTTTCTCAGTCCCAAGTTTTCCCTTTTTTATTCCTGTTTTCTTAATTTTTTTTAATTCTCATCTCATTTTGTCACCTCTCTACTCTTTATTTTCTCTAGCTTCCTTTCTCCTTCTCACATCTGTTATAATTATGTTCTAAAAATAATTTTGCAGTCATTTCTCAAGAGCATTATTTTAGACTTTTATGTCCTTTAGCCCTTTCTTTTAGTAAATAATGTCCATTTTGATCTTTTAGAAATGTGTTTTTAAAAACACATTTAATGAACTAGACACCTAATTCATTTAAGATATCTAGAAAAAATTTAAAGTTTAAAGTTGTATTTTTGATAATGAAAGTCAAATAAAATTTCCTTTAGTAACCATTTACTGTATAGCTTAAGAAGTAATTTTATCATTACATTTTATATAGTTTCCAATTTTACTCTTGATTTTCTTTTTTTAAGTTAGTGAAATATTTTTTGGCAGCTTCTGAGCAAATTTACTATACTTAGAATGGCATTCAAAGATCAGTTGTTCACCTGAAAAAGAGCCCAAGTTTATCTGATAAGGTATGTCTGTCCTGCCTTGGCAGAAGTAGCCTAGTCTGAGATGTTGCTGTTACAGAGTGGAGGGAAAGGTGATCTTGGGAGTGACTCACGCCCATGTATGTTACTCTCCACCATTCCCATGGGAAAGGAAAACATTCTTTGAATGAGGGTTTCCAATATTCTCTAAAACTTGTTTGTTTGTGTTGAATTTCCCTCCCCCTAAATTCCCCAAAGGATATGTGAGAACTTGACCTCTTATAAGTACCAGCTCACGCACTATTGTTTTTTTCTATGGAGACAATTATGTTAAAATGAAATCACTAGAATGCGTTTTTAATTGTACCTGGCTGATGTTTCTATTTAACAATATCAATCAGTAAGCACACACGTCAGTGCACAGAGTTTTACTAGCAGGCTCAGAGCTCGACACAAGTAGATAAACCAGGTATGGTGGCTCATGATTGTAATTTCACTGTTTTGGAGCAGGAGGCAGGAAGAATAGTAGTTTAAGTTCATCTTCTCTTGAGACCAGGCTGAGAGACACAAAGCTCTGTCTTAAGAATATAACAAACAACAACACAATTAAATCTGGACATAGAGAGATGTGCTGGCTATTTTCTATCAAATTGACAAACGGTAGAGTAGTCTGAGAGAAGGGAGCCTTAGTTGAGAAAATTCCATAAGACCTGGCTGTAGAAGCTTGTAGAGTATTTGCTTAATTGCTAATTGACCTAAGAGGGCCCGCCACATAGTGGGGAGTGCCACCTTTGGGCTGGTGGTCCTGAGTTCTATAAGAAAGCAGGCTGAGCAAGGGAAGAGGAGCAAGGCCGTGAGCAGCACCTTCTATGAGCTCTGCATCAGCTCCTTCCTCTAGGTTCCTACCCTGTTTGAATTCCTGCTTTGATCTCCCTCAGTGGACTATGAGTGTAGATGTGTAAGGCAAGTAAACTCTTTCTTTCCCAAGTTGCTTTTGGTCACAGTGTTTCATCTCAACATTAGTAACTCTAAGATAAGAGAGATATATACAGATAGAGCACGTGATGCTATTGATAAGCTGAGCAGTTTCTGAAGCCAGAAGTTAAAAGAGGGACATCGAATAGATTCTTCCTCACATTTCTCTAAAGTAATCAAGCCTAATTGCCTTGGCTTTAGACTTTAGCTGTCAAAACGATAAGACAGTAAATTATAGTGTGTAAACTACCCATTCTGTAGCATCTTGTTACAGTAGCCCCAGGATATGAATCAATTATTTCTAATTTCTAATATACATATTTAAAATTTTCTTATTTACTTCTAATTCATTACATTTTATTATAAAATTTAGCCAATTAACATCTGTAGTGTAGGTTTTTGTTAGGCTATCACAACAAATTTAAATTTTGTTTTCAAGTAGCAAATTATGTTTGAAACAAATTTTGTGCTTATTACGGTGCTTTCTATTGAGGAACTTAAAGAAATCTTATGATTTTCTAATACAATACCCAGGATCTTGTGTGAGCCATAGGTATATAGAAATTCACAATCACATTTTCAAGTATAAACTAACATAAATATGTTTGCAGTGTGCCATAGTTTATAAGGTAAGCCTTTCTGTAAGCCTCTATACTTGTTTCATAGCTGACAGTGCTAGGCTGATTGGAAGAACACTACTGGCTATGGCATAAATTATTCTCCTTTCTTTTCTTTTCTCCTTCATTATTTTTGTTTATTATTATTTTTAAGTGGAGCAACACAATGATTTCTTGTAGACAGCCCTCTGTTGGTCTACCTTCCAAGTCATTGGCAAACACTCTTAGAAACATGTGCTTTCTTTATAAGTGTGCCTGGGATACATAGTTCTAACACAGTTCTGCCAGGAATGGTGGTGGCAAGACAGCTACACAAAGAAAGAAGAAAGTCTACAGAGTATGTGCTGCTTTGTTGTCACAGACATTTGCATGGCATTGCATGACATTTTTATCCACGTGTATGGTTTATGTGATACCCTGAAAACATCTACCTTGCTCTGAGTCATTCAAATACTATTTTGTGGTCGATCTCTGTTCAGATAAGAGGCTTGCTCTAGCTTATGAGTTTTGCCTATTTTATCTCGTGCACTATGAACTTGACACTATTTTAACTTATGTCCTTATACTTGTAGTTAATATGACCAATTTTGTATCTTCCAGAATAGCTGTTTGCAAACAGCAAGCAAGCATTTGTAGGAAACTAGAGCAAGTCTTTCCAGTTGGTCTATATTAGAATTCCATCTACATTTTAATTTGGTTCCTGCTGTGCAGATATATGAGACTGAATCTATTACCTGGCTCAATGGTCCTTTCAGACAATTTCCCTTTCTCATTCTGATTTTATTGTAAGAGATCAGCGACATACTGTAGAGGTCTGCAGATCCAATTTTGATGACTTTCATGAGGCATCGATGACTATAACTTTCCATTAAGAAAACAAAGCCAAATCTCAAAACAAGAACCAATGGTGTCTTGTGCTGTTTAAGAGATTGCCTCTTGATTAAAGGAGCTGATTGTGGAGCAGGATGTGAGACTTTCTATTTAGACATTTTTTTACTGAGTCTTCATTTGGGAACTGTACAGAAGAAAACTGTATAGTAATTTCCCCCTTGGGAAAAGGCCGGGTTTAAACATTCAGTGTTCTATTTTATGCTTAATGCTACATTGGGTTGCCAGTTTCTGATGAGCACGATCCACCTGCTGTTTTTTTTTATTTGGAAACACTAGTTTCTCTGAGTGTTTACTATAGTGTCTGCTTTAAATATAGTCCTTTCATGCATTTAATGCAGTTAATCCTTACTGCAAAACAGATTAATAGACCTTTGGTGTAAAGTTGAGGAACATTAATTTAGTTTTGCTCTGGTTTATTTAATTCGTTGCTGGGGTGTACAATTTCAAGACATGTCTAGAAGTTAGAGAGATGGTGTCAGATTGTAATAATGTGGCATTTCATTTTCTCTTGCTGCCCAGCAGTTTGATGAAATACACTCTTGGGGTAGAATAACTAGCAGTTACTCATCCCATTTGCAGCCAGTGCTCTCTTCTTCATCTTCAGAACTGTCCTCTTTTCACCATGTACCTGGGACTTAGTTTTGAACCTCTATTCTAACTCTAAGATCAGTTTTTCCCAACGCACTTCATCTCTCTTCTTGCTATCTCTTTGACATTTTCTTCTTGATATACAATTTATGCCTTCCCCTCTCTTCTTTTTAATACTTTCATCATGGCAACAGCCTCTTAACTGGCCTGACAAATGTAGATTTTTATAAGCTAACAGATGAAGATTTTAATTTATGCTACTCATATGCCATTCTTCAACTTAAAAATTCATCAGTGCTTTGTAGTTCCTTCCTGCTTAAAATACTATCTGGTATTCATAGCTCTAAATGTCTGCTATAATCTCCATTATATCTATTCAAAATTAGTTCTTATCCACTGTCATCGCTTCTCTCTTACAGTAGGTCCTACCAAGGATTCTCTGATTTTTCAACATTGTCATTTTCCGGAGATGGAGAATTGCATAGGATACTTGTACCTGTAACTACATTACATTCCTCAGTAAAGTACCTAACCGTGGTAGATGTTAAACTAATGGGACATAGGTTTTTGTGTTTTTCCCTCTCAGTATAAATCAATGTGATCTTTAGATGATGGGAGAAATATTTATTTTTAACTCCATACTCCAGACCTTACTACTTTGCTGCTGGACTTGACTCATCTACACCAGGCTCTATTTAACTCTTGCTTTGTGGCCTTACACCATTTACTGAAGTTCTGTGAGGTGGAGATAACCACTGCCCCAACATTAAAGAGTTGTTATGAGAACTGGGAGTCTGGATGCAGAGTTTTCAAAGAATGAAAAGTTATCAGTACCCTGCATGTATCACTTATCTTTCCAGGTTGGTAGCTATGTACCACATTTCCAGGGCTTGAGAAATTCATATAGGGGAAAACATCTTAAATACAGAACTCAAATTTTAACCTTATTCCTAGTAATTGCCTATATATGTTTATTTTATATTAATACTCTGTAGATACATAAATGCTTTTGTGATATTAAACTTGGGATGCTAAAATATGATTTAAAGGCTGGTGATTGTAGGAATATTGAGCTTGCTAAATATTTTTAAATTAATGAAGCTATTAGTAATGCAGTTGTAATCTGTGTAACCGTACAATGTATTGTATATGTTTGTTCTACCAGTTACCTTCATCATCTATGAACACTGAATATGCACTATTTAAATTTAATTAGTGACTGTAATATATCCCCTGGGTACTAGGCAAAGAATTACTATAAAACGCATCTAATTTATTAATACAACAGTATTAAGTGACATCTAATAATCAAGATTATTTCTAATGTTATCAAGGGCCAAGCTATCCAGTTTACACGATCTTGTTCTTAGACTTCTTGCTCTCTTCTTTCCTTCCATTATCTAAGCTATGTTCGTGTATTCACTATAAACTTTTCTTTGAATGGTTTTTATAGTTCAGGATTTTAAGTATTATTATTTTTCATGATTCTTAATGTAGGAGGGAAAATATTTCACACTTAAAAATCCAACGGCATTTTCTAGAGTCATAATATTTCTGAAATTATCTTGAATTGATTTGAATAGCATCATGCTTTCAAAATAAGAAAAAGAATCTGCGTTCTTTTCTTTGCAGCAGAGGATTCTTTGCAGTTTTCTCTAACATTTGTGCCTCAGTGATTGATCTAAACAGGGAGAGCACTGAGATGTGGATTCAAGTGACATGAACCAACTGAACATATGCTTGCATTTTCATGGCCCGAGAGCCTGTTAGGTACATGGAGCGTTCTGAGTTCAGCCTCCACCCCTACAACCTTCATGCTCTAATAAAACAAAGATGGTGAATAATTAGAGCAGAGAGGGGCTTTCAGAGCCTAAGGAGCACCCTAAGAGAGTGGAGTTCTTCATCTATGAAGAAGGCAAACAGAAGCATGGGAGCTTACACACATACTGCTTCTTAGTTTGGGTACAGAATATGGCTCCTTTTCTTTTACAGTTTAATTGAAACTTTGTAGGTATATTTCTTTTTATTTCCATATAGTTGGTATTAAGGAAGAGAATGTTTTCTGGCTTCTGTAAAATTGTTGCACCAAATCTTCTTAGCTGTGACAGAGTCATATACTTTACTATAAACTTCACTTTTATCTTCTTCCCAGGTGATACTTAGAGTTTGGCATCCATCAACAAAGCTTCAAAACAGAATAGTGCTAGGAAAGAAAGGGGGCTTAAACAGGCAGGTGGAGGTTTTATTTATACTGTAGGAATACTAAACACCCTGTTTATGTCAGCTATTTCTCTCTTCTCAGGGTAAGAGTCTTCATATTTTAGCAGTGTTAGTTGAACCAGAATACCATGGAAAAAAAAGTCCCCTCCTCCAGAGCACTCTAAGCTATCAATTTTATAGACTCTGCATAATTTTGACAAGAATGCTGTTTGAAACAGGCTGCTATGATTAATTATTGCTCATTAGCTTGATCCTCACTGTGCATGAAAGGGTATGGTGGTTTTTCTCATTCTGAACTCTGTGTTGTTTGTGTGAAACTGCAATGCATTTGGTGAAGCTGGAGGGTCAGAAGCCCAGGACACGTTGTCAAAGGGCAGCATTTCTGTGCGCACATGTGCGAATGTTTAGCAAGTGTTCAGCAAAATCACAGTAGATGAACCAACAGAAAGATTGACATATAGTTTTTGATGCTGGTATCTTGTCTTATACTCTATAAAATCAACTTTCTTTTTAGAAAGAAGTCTGTGTACAATTATTATTCATAATGTTTATAGAATACATTGGAAGACTCCAGTGCCAAAACACAAGCCACTAAGCTCATTTGGACTTGTTGTTTTTAGAGATTTTTTTTAAAACTACATGGTTAGCTTGGTTTATCAGTCTCTCTGAAGAAAGTGAGTAGTGACAATAGTATATGCTCTCTTGTAAGAGTAGGGCATTTTCCATAGGTGCAGCGCTGAACTCTTCCATTCTCAGACGCTCTCTGCATTTGACAACTCAATACACATGATTATGTTGATGTAAACAATGAAAACACACAGCCAAGAAAATGATTTTCTTGGTGGTGGTGGTTCTTTTTTTTTTTTTCCTCTCAAGACAGGGTTTCTCTGTGTAGTCCTGGCTGTCCCAGACCTGCTTCATACACCAGTCTGGTCTCAAACTCATAGAGATCCGCCTGCCTCAGTGCTGGGATTAGAGGCATGCATCACTGAGCCTGACAGAACATCATTATTTTTGCTTACCAGTTATTTTTGGCTTTTATGCTAGAATCAGGCAATACTCATTTTTTAAAACCTCATGCCACGAAAAGCAATATATTCCCTATTTGTCAGTGCTGTAAATTGAACCGTAGATGCCAGGCAAGCACTTTACCACTGAGCTACATCTGCAGGCCTCCAGAGCTCTCTTTAAAGATATCTTACTGTGTAGCTCAGGCTGACTTCCAGCTACTGGGAAGTCAAAAAATAGGAGAAAATTTGAAGTTATAGAAAATATTTCAATTTATAAAACTTGTCCAGATCATATTGGGAGGACAATTTCTAGTAGCTCTAATCATTTGTATTTGATAAAAAGTAGAAAAAAAAAAAAAAAGAGCCATGGCTTAGAATTATCATAGTGGGGACCAGTCTCCAGTGGCTACCACAGATGTAGGTATCATATGCTAAAAATATGATCTTTTTTATAATGAAAAACTTGATAGCTATCATAAAGCTAAAAGCATGTACATTATTTGTAAAGTATTTTCTCATTAATAAAACTCATATTTTATAACTCCTGTGGGGATACTGATATTCAAGCTTACGAGGCTAGAAGGGATTATTTATTCTTTAGATTCTATTATTAATAATGTACAAACAGCTAGAAACCAATGAAAGAAATAGGATATGCATAGGTTTGCATAGGAAGAATATTGGTATAACTTTAAATGCTTCTTAGTTATTAATTTATGTATTCCCCTAGGGAAATCTATTTTATTTCCATGTTTCTTACTATATTCTTCTAGTTGTGCTCATCTTTATAATTTTTATTTATTTATTTTATTTTTAGTTACATATATGTATGTATGTGTGTGTCTCTGCATATCATGTGCACATGAGTGCACGTGCGTATGGAGCATAGCGTCATTGAGACCCCTGACACTGGAGGAATAGGGAGTTGTCAGCCTCTTGGCTGGTTCTAAGAACTAAATTCCAGTCCTCTTTAAGTGTAGCCCATGTTCTTAACTTCAGAGACACATCTCTGGCCTGAGCATATCACTTCCTATTTGAGACCCAACCTATACATTTTTGGATCTTTGGACCCATTTTCCATGGAAATAAAGTATTTCATCCATAACTACATGATTTTGAACAAAAAGTGAAAAAAATTAAGAGGTGTTAATGTTTTTACTTATAATCAAGAGATTAATTCTGGCAAGAATGATGTCTCAATAGTTTCTTAATGTTTTTAATAGAGGAAAACAATGATAACAGATACATGGTTTATGGTCTTTATTGCAATATAACAGCCAATCACAAAAGTCATAGTTTCATACAGCTAGGAGCGTTTATTTCTGGCTACTGAATTTGCACATTAGCCAAGGTTTGGTTGATTAAGGCTTGGTTCATCTTGTTTTACAGATGGCTTTGGCCTCAGACAGTTTTGTTCTAGGCTGTGGCTTGCAAAGATGTATGTTGATCTATGTGTCGAAGTTGGAGCCCAGATGAAAGGAAAGTAATAGAAAATTTTTACTTTTTTTGGCAGAAGTGTCAATGCAGCAAGAGCACACATGTGTGTCTCATAAAGCTGGAACTCAGAACTGGTGCACTATGTTACTTCTGTGTGTTTTCCAGTGGTCAAAGCATGTCAGCAGATGGGGGTGAGCTGTTTTCCTGTGGACCTAGAGCAAGGAGGGACTGAGGTGTACAAATTCAATTAGTACAAGTTCAAATTCTGTAAAAGGTTAGAAATAATCTCTTTTTTTCTTTTTTCTCTTTTATTAATTTATTCTTGTTACATCTCAATGGTTATCCCATCCCCTGTATCCTCCCATTCTTCCCTTTCTCCCATTTTCCCCTTATTCCCCTCCCCTATGACTGTTCCTGAGGGGGATTACCTCCCCCTGTATATGTTCATAGGGTATCAAGTCTCTTCTTGGTAACCTGCTGTCCTTCCTCTGAGTGCCACCAGGTCTCCCCCTCCAGGGGACATAGTCAAATCATAGACACTTACCAAGCACTGAGATGCAGTCTACATGGCAACAAAACCATGTGTATTATCCTACAGTGTTTTCTCCCTGCAGCCAGAGTAGAGGCAAAAGCAACAACAATGAATGAGATTGATGAAGGTACAGTGTGTAATGGTTCCTTAATAAATAAATTTATGGCATCTGTGGATGATTAGAGGATGCCATAGGGGTCTACTATGGCTTAGTAATTTCCACTCAACTCATGTTAGAAATCCTGTAGTGATGAATATTTACTGAATCGATGAGAGATTATTAATATAAAACGTGGATCAGAGAGGAGTTGAACATCTGCCATCAAAGTCTCAGGTGTTACACACTTTCCAGATCCTGCCACCCCAATTAACTTTGGTCTTGGGGATGGTTGATACTATGTAACTCTTTGGCAGAGCTGTCTTGTGTATTGAAGGATGCTTGGCACATCAGTATCCTGGCATTCACACAGTAGATACCTTTCTTCTACCCAGACATGACAGTGTCAAATGCTTCACCCCATGCATTGCATTCTCTGCAAGAGATTAAAAATTGTGCTCAGTTATGGACCTCCATCACAGTACAACTTATGTTGTGTTATTAATCTTGGTATGTGAGAACCCTTCATATTGAAGGTGGGGGAAACCAAAACTCTCAAAGGCTACTTTATCCTGATTATACTTGGGCAAATAACAGATTTAGGAGCAAAATCTGTATCTCTTTATCACAAAATGAATGAATTTCATTATATTGCTCAGCAATACTAAAGAAAATAGTGTCTTAGAATAGGATTCTTCTTTTCATCAGTTGACCAGCAAAGACAATTACTGTGGGTAGAGAGTAAGGCTTATGAAAGGGAATTGAGAGGACTGTTTAGCTCAAATCAGTTGAGACAGCCAATGACAGAGTCAGATGTAGTATAAGGCACAGGTGTCAGAAGTCAAGGTGAGCTTCACAAACGGAGAGAGCAGCGTAACTTCAGTCTGTTCTACAGACTGTGCCTATACAGTCTGCTATAAAAATAGCAGCTAAGAGATGCTGAGCGTGAGGTCATGGTTGAAAGTGAAGAATATGACTGGAAATGAGGCCGAGGGACAGAGATGAATGTTATGCTCTGGGTTCTGAACTGTAATATCGAAAGCAATATTGGATCCACACAGGAATTTTAAACGTGAAAATTACACAATTGCAGTAATACTTTAATCCTGGGCAGCATCACCCTGCTCTTTGGTGGTGGTTGTGCTACAGGGCTAGTTGTAGCTGACAGGAAGGTTTGCTGTGGGAGACAAAAAAAAATCTGTAGAAGAATACAAGTTCAAGGAGCAGGACTATTTTCTTTGGAGGTGATGATTATGCCTTAATATTTATTATTATTATTATTATTATTGTTGTTGTTGTTGTTGTTGTTGTTGTTGTTGTTACTATCATTATTGAGGCAGGTTATTACTAAGGCAGGTATATACTTTTAGGGAAAATGTACATTCTGAACAGATTTGTGTAAAATGCTTCATGGACATCTGTGGCCTAGAAGTAGCTACTGGTCTATGAGAAAGGGTTCAGGACCTAGGAGAATAAGTCAGTCAGCCAAGTCCTTCCTTGGTTTGGAAGCATGAAGACCGAGTTTGGATTACAAGTACTCAAGTAAAGAGCAAGGCTCTGTGGTGTGGCTATCATCCCAGCCCAGGAAGGCTCAGGAGGAATTCTGGAACTCTGGCCATCCACAACTAAGTGGATGAGCTCCATGTTCGGAGAGAGAACCTGTCTCAAACGTTACAGTGAAAAGTAATTGAGAAAGATACTCAACATTGCTGTTTAGCCTCTATATACGTGCACATACACACACATACATGTACACACGCATACCACATTTACACACATGGTTTAGCATCTAGGATGGGGCTGGGGAGAGGTGTATAGCTGATAATAACAATAAGATAGGTGCATTGTTCAAGAAAATGTACATGTTGGGAAAGGATACCCTTTCTCAAAAACAATGACGACCACAAAAACCTTTGCCCACAAAACAAGAAAGAACATTGAATCAGCAGCAGTTGACAGACATCAAGGCAAGAGGGAACTTTTAGTGGAATGGCACAGGAAACAAGCAAAACAGCAACCTGAGGTCAATGCAGTACCAAATGTGTTTGTGATTTGGTCTTTAGTCTAGGCAAAAGCTAGAGTTAGACTCTGGCTGGTCTAGTAGTTTGTGTTAACAAACTGACAGTGAGTGAGGAAACCATGCATTTAAGATATTTGCATTGAAAAAGTGAATGCTTTTTCCCCTTACTCCCCTTGGTAGCCTGCTATCTTTCCTCCGAGTGCCACCAGGTCTCCCCATCCAGGGGACCTGGTCAAATATGGGGCACCAGAGTACGTGTGAAAGTCAGACCCCACTCTCCACTCAACTGTGGAGAATGTCCTGTCCATTGGCTAGATCTGGGTAGGGGTTTAAAGTTTACTGCACATAAGGGAGGGAGGAGTGGGAGGATACAAGGGATGGGATAACCATTGAGATGTAATATGAATAAATTAATAAAATATAAAAAAAAGAAGAGAGAGAAAAAGAGAAAAAGTGAATGCTTGTGTCTGCACAAACTTTCTAAGATACTTATGTTTCTTTACCATGGAATGCTTCCTCAGGGACCATGGAGGAAGATTCACGTACTGATGATGTAATTTGAAGCATTTTTGACAGATGAACATCACGAACTTAGTTTGTATCACAAAATATCAGTTAAGTGTTTCCAGTCCCTTCTGGTTTTATTTTGCTTTTTTATCCACGGTGTCACATTCTTTTCTTTCTCATATTGTAAATGTTTAATCCTATAATAATTAAAAATGCATATGATTATTATTTAAAATATAAACTAGACATATTTTCATCTTGTGTAGTATTGTTATGGTTTTATCATTTAGTTATTTAAAATATATATTGGTTTTCAGTTATTTACTACATATTATTTTTAATACTTTGCTCATTATTACAAATGCTTAGTTTTTAATGTTCAGAAAATATACTTTCATTAAGTGAGTTTTTTTATTATTCCATTTGCATGTTTTTCTCCTAATGTAATCAATGCATACATGATGAGGGAAGCATAATAACGTAATTGGAATTGGCTATAAATCAGAATTGGGTTCAAGAACTGGATTTTTCTAATAATGTTTTTAATTATCTCAGACACGTGAAGTAATACATTTCAGTTCCTGAAAAGAATTGCTTGGAATTTTAGCGCTATCAGTCACTTGCCTCTAAAAATAAGTAAATTTTTATCAGGTTGCAAGAGGAAGTAGGCCTTTAATAAGTGGGTAAATGGGAGCACAGGTACATGGCTTGTAGCGTAAGTTAACCTAGCTGAGTGAGGTTAAATGCTCACCATGTGTGGTTCTGGCCCACATGTGCACATAGCATCCTTGAAACATCATTATGAGAGCACTTGGACTTCTGAGAAGAGAATGAAAAGAGAGAGAATGTAGCCAAAGATAATGCAGAATGATATGGAAGGCTAATAAAATGTCAACCGACTCACCTAGTATAGCCTATTTGGACTTTCTGTTTTCGGTGCTGGCACCTGACATTTGAGCCAGGAAGTTTAAATAGAGTTGCACTGTGTCTTCATAGTTCCATGGGCAATCCCAGTGTGAGCTCTAAGAAATAACTCCAAAACACAGCAACCATTTACAAATGTTTGAATTAAATAAGCTTATAGTCTATCCATCTAACTAACAATAAACTCCCATCCTCTGCTTTATAGAACACAGAATGCCATGTTCTACAATGAGAGGACAGACAATGTCTGTCTGTGGGCCTTAAATTGTCAGTGGAATTTAAAATAGGGTTGAAATAATTTGTGATAAGACAAATATATTCCTTAGGCTACATAAAC
Source organism: Acomys minous (assembly GCF_964271855.1). Taxonomy (NCBI): domain Eukaryota; kingdom Metazoa; phylum Chordata; class Mammalia; order Rodentia; family Muridae; genus Acomys; species Acomys minous. Next base: position 8,823,407 of record NC_140501.1, on the reverse strand, counting down.
TTTCTTAATTGTAAATTAGTGTAGGGTTTATGGTTTTCCTGTTTCCAATATGGAAGCTGCAGCCATAAACATTATTTTATGATATGGGGATCTCTGGCTTGGTTCTAAATAGTATAATTTGAAACGTTTTGATTAAGGAAAGGTCTCTACTTGATTGAGTTTTTAAGAATTTATATATTTGACTCATTTCAGGCTCCTATTGTGCATGTGTGTTGTATACAGTACAACATAGCTTCATTTTTGTAGCCACAGAGACCTCTACTATGGACAGGGCTTGTATTCTAAAACAGATGATAGCTTTTACAGTAGAAGCAGAAAAATAGAAGATTAATCAGATGATTTTCTGCTTCCTTTCCTGTGGTTTCACTCAGTGTTAAGTCCTTTACCACATGTACACAGTGTTCTTAGAAAGACCGATGAGTGGGAAGAGGTAGTTGAACTGCCATTACTTGAAAGTGTAGAAAACCGCTTTCTAAAATCCACTGCAAATGCATCCCAACTACCCATTACTTATGACTAAAAGGCCCTTTCGTAAAATTTTCTGAGTAATGTACTGATGCCTGAGCAAATACTGCAGTTAGATGTGTATCAGGATATATCACCTTGACTTTCTGTTTCTTGAAAAGACAAATTGAAGATAGAAAAAATTGTATGCATATGTGTGTGCATATATTAGTATGTGTGCTGTGTATATGTGCAGGTGCAGACATATGCAGTTATGTATACATGCTTGTGCACACGAGCTTTATTTTTGTTTTTTTTTGCTTGTTATGTTTTGTAACACCATCCTGCACTGGGACCTGGAGGTCTCTGATCAGGTGAGCTGACGGATCAGCTTATCCTGAGGATCTGCCTGGTTCTACCTCCCCAGTGCTGGGGCATGGCTTGGGAAAATAATTTCTGAATGGAGATATAACGTGGGAGAAAGCTTTGTATATATCACATAGTCATTGGCGTTACTGATTTTCAAGACTGTTTTGAATGACCATTCAGTAAGTCTTACAACGTATTGACTAATATCATAATAGTCATATGGTTTTTTGCTTATTACTATTTGTATGTGACTCTGCTTGTTAAATGTAAAGGATTTTAAATGGATGGGTGAAAATTTGGGGGAAGCTCTGAGTTTTGAAGAAAATGTTGAAAATCAGAACCCCACGAAAAACAGAAACAAGGCATCTTCAAGGACCTTATTAGCCTTCATAGACTTTTTCTTTAGAATATCAATCATAGCATCTCTGTCTGTTTCTGCTCAAGAAAAATTTCAAGAAAGAACTATATTGACTCTCTCTCTGTCTCTCTCTGTTTCTGTCTCTGTCTGTGTCTGTGTCTCTGTATCTCTGTGTCTCTGTGTCTCTGTCTGTCTCTCTGTCTCTCTGTCTCTCTGTCTCTGTCTCTGTCTCTGTCTCTGTCTCTCTCTGTCTCTCTCTCTGTCTCCCTCTCCGTCTCTCTCTCTCTCTCTCTCTCTCTCTCTCTCTCTCTCTCTCTCTCTCTCATGCAGGAGCACAAACTGCATGGCACACATGAGAGCTCAAGGTGATTTGGGCAGTTACATATTTTGTGCCCCACTTGAAAACCCAAGGTGGGTTTATACAGCTCTTCACTTCCTCTGAGATAAGCAGTCACTGCTGCTGCATGGAAAGTCAGTGTCACGGCACCAGTGCTGTGAATTAGTGTCTTGGCACTAATTATTTTGAGGTCCATCCTCTTCTGGTTCTAACATTCCAGTCTGTCAGGCATGTAGCAATGTTTACAGTAACACTAGGGGGAATTTAAAGAAGAAATAGAAATAAATTATGTAAATAATAATTTATAATATATGTTTATCTATATGCATACAAATACATGTAATACCCACACAATATATCCATATAAAATGTATGCAAGCGAAACATTATAATTCTGGGGAGTCAAGAAATACCCTCTAAGTTAAGGCAATAGTTGTTTCTGCAAGGAAAACAGAGTCATAGATGTTGAGAACAACTTCAAATTTTCCTTGCATTTTGTTGGTAGCATCATTTGTTGAGAGGAAGGGGTCTTTAAGCAGGACATTCCTCCTAAAGCCCCAGCACCCGTGGCAGTGTGCCCTGCAGAGCTGCAGCAGGATGATCTGGGGTCCCCCAAGTCTCACCCTGACTCCCTTCAGCTGTCAGGACCTTCAGTCATTCTTGCTCTCATTTGTTGAACAGGGTCCGTTACTCTAACCAAGGTTGATTTTCCTTTCTTCTTATTTCTAGTGTATGAGAATGCCAAAATGCCCAGGTGCTAATTTTAGTTGGAAGAATTTGTGGTTTCTTGAATTTACTATTTTTCTTTGAAATCTCAAAATAGATAGAATGAAAAGTTTTAGGATTTCTTTTTACCAGGCGAAGGAACCTTGGTGAATAATGGTCTATGCCTGTGCCTAATCATCATGGCTTCTCTTTTCAGGAGTTCATTAAACAACCATCTGGCTCTCTCAGCCATGTGAAGAATATCCTTAAAATACATTGTGGGTTGCACAACTTTCTTCAGAAAATTTCTTTGGATGGGCCTTCGTATGAGACTTGGGGCACAGTTATTTTAAGCCTATTGTGTGTAAGTCTCTCTGTGATCTTTCAAACTTGTTCTTACTCCTTCCGTGAAACTGAAAGTTTGTTCAAACACTGGCCATCATGCAAGAGTCTTATATGAACCCTGACCCCAATCTACTGCCCCCTTCAGACAAAGTGAAAGACAAGTGATCACTGACATTTTGTGGTTGGTATACACTGCTCTCCTCATTGTTCATCACTGCCAATTTTAAGAGGTGTTATCATTCCAAAGCAATGTAGCTGGAGCTTGCACCAGCTTATTTTATAAAACTATAAACCCAACTTTTATTTAGGATTTCTTTACTAGCGTGGATTTTTAGTAAGGAAGCTCAGAAGTGTGGCTGGCTGGCATCCCATTCCAGTTGTTGTGAACAGCTCCTTTTAAATCACTAATCAAACTGGGGAATTTCCTAAACACAAGTGTATGGATACTTAAAAAAATTTTTTTTAAAATTTTTTACATATACATTTATATTAGTACACACATATAAAATAAACTACATACAGCAAGAAGACCCAAAAAAAAAACAGTCAGGAATTATATTAATATTACTTTCATAGAGCTTTGGCTATTTGTATTTGGCAACCTTGAAGTGCATAGATATCTTATGCATAAGGCTTCAAGATAAACCAAACTCTCAAGTACCTAGTTCATAATGTCTGATTGAGTTAAATGGTTATCTAGTCTGGTCCTCTGACATTGCAGCCAAATAGCAAACCAAAAGATGGCACATATTGGAATGCTATGCACTTGCCTCAATTAGAAGGAGCTGCCAGGATCCTAGGTATCCCACTGCAGAGGAGTTTGCCCATTGACATTCCCAACTTGGAGATAAGTGCTGCTCAAACACTGTCGTAGACTTGAACATTTTTCTGAGCATTATTCTAACTCAGGGGAGTAAAGGACACCATCACAGATAACACAGATTCTGTTATACATTTTCCATGAGTGTAGTGTATGTCATAGGACTACCTGCATATTTACTTTTAGGGATGGAATTGTTAAATCAATGTTACTCCTTTAAAAAGTGACAATTTATTTTCTGTTATTTTGGGATCATATATACATATACTTATGCAGTTCTCTAAAACATGTTGGCATTTATTTATTTATTTATTTATTTATTATTTACCTGGGTATTCTCTCTATGGTTTTTTTTTAATTTACTTCTTCCATTAGCTAATGGTGTATTGAAGAAAGCCCTTTGGGTTACTGAGTATGTTCTGATAAAATAATAGCAAAGAAAAACTGAGCTCAGGTATTGGTAACATCTGAGTAGTTCAGCCACCTTGGAAGGCTTGCAAACTTCTCTTAGCTCAATTTGTTTTTAATGAAGAATATATCTATACACATGGCATAGTTCTTTCTTTTATTTTTTGAGATAATTATGGAAGTAAATTTAAGATTCCTGTAAGTCAAGAAAGCTTTCTCTTCTTTGAGTAGATAATCTTTGTAGTTCTCATTGTTTTGTTCCAAGCTCATCATACTGAAATATTGTAAGGAAGATGGTATTAATTTATGGAGTATTAATTTCTTTTTCTTTCTTTTTCAAATTGACATAGGAGTTACAAGTTTTACATGGTATGTGTAAAAGCATAGACACACTGTCTTCTCTTAAAAGAGTATTTAGCCACCACTCTTAAGCATTCTTATGAGCATAACATGATGTATGGCCACTAACAAAGCCATCAAGAGAAATTATATATCTTTTGGTCTTATTTAGCCCATACTCTGTGCCAAGAAAGATCTGCTCCAATGCCTTTAAAACATGTGAAGGAGTTTTGCAATAAGCTTTTCATTAGAGAAAGTATGTGAAACCTTAAAACTTGGTAAAAATCCAAGGAATAAAATTACTTTAATAATTACAATATCCATATATTTATGCATGTCTGTATACAATATAATATACTATATGTATAATATACATATATAGTTTATATTTCAGGTTTGATTTAGGAGAAAAGTTAGAAAAACTGTAGCCATGAAAAGGAGTTTTCACTCTCTTTTCACACATTTTATTGGGAAATAAAATAATTTAATCTTAAGATGTTGTTATGAAGACAAATTGAGAGAGAGAGAGAGAGAGAGAGAGAGAGAGAGAGAGAGAGAGAGAGAGAGAGAGACTCTACAATTTGAAAACAGAATACCCTAATTGAAAGACAATTGCTGACATGTGTATTGAATGCCTGCTTTTTCTTTTCCTTTATTTTTTTGCATTTTTAAAAATTAATTTATTCTTGTTACATCTCAATGGTTATCCCCTCCCTTGTATCCTCCCATTCTTCCCTCCATCCCATTTTCCCCTTACTCCCCTCCCCTATGACTATGACTGAGGGGGACTTCCTCCCCCTTTATATGCTCATAGGGTAACAAGTCTCTTATTGGTAGCCTGCTATCCTTCCTCTGAGTGCCACCAGGTCTCCCCCTCCAGGGGACATGGTCAAATATGAGGCACCAGAGTATGTGTGAAAGTCAGACCCCACTCTCCACTCAACTGTGGAGAATGTCCTGTCCACTGGCTAGATCTGGGTAGGGGTTTAAAGTTTACAGCCTGTATTGTCTTTGGCTGGTGCCATAGTTTGAGCAGGACCCCTGGGCCCAAATCTGCCTATCATAATGTTCCTCTTGTAGGTTTCTAGGACCCTCTGGATCCTTCTACTTTGTTATTCTCCCATGCTTTTCTCATCTAGAGTCCCAATAGGATGTCCTCCCCTCTGTTGAATGCCTGCTTTTTCATGCATATTCTGTGGCTACTGTGACAAAGTACTTGCCTTTCATTCCCTGTAGAAGCTCATTTCAGAGGTCTCTCTATAATCAGGGAAATACAATATGCTTTGTGGTTGATACTTAACGTGGCCCTTCCTCAGACACACCATAGTCATTATCTGATATCCTCCATCATGCAGAGGCTCAGGCTGTGCTGGACACCCAATCAGCCTCCTCGCTTGAAATACAATTATGTGTTTGAGAAGCAAATGCTCTATATACTTTTTTCTTTACGGACTCAGATCACTCTTTCCTTCTCTCCTTCCCTCTCTGTTATCCATCCATCCATCCATCCATCCATCCACCTATATGATACTTTTCTCTACTGATTTTTACTTCTCAGAATAGATAGAATCAAACAAAACAAAATAAAACAAAACAAAAACGATGTCCAAGTATAATACATAGTAAACCATTTCTGTTCTTTTTTTCTTTGAACAAAGAGCCTATAATGTTCCGTTTCCTACAGTAAGCAGTTACCTGGGTAACATAGGCTCAGCACTAGTTGTTTCTCTTTTCTCTGCTTGTTAGGCTAACTACTGTGCTCATTTTAACTCCCAGCCCAGCCCTGCTCCTTCATGATGAATTGATCCTTACCACTGAATTACTTTTCTAACTGAACCCTGCAATTTACAATTTGCCTCTCTATTCAAGCCAAACTGCTTTTAAAATAGACATTGACCTCTTTTTCCCCCATCACTGAACCTTTTCAATATATTTGAATAAAATTTAATGTACCAAAAATAATTTTAACTGTTAAACCAATTGAATTCTTTCAAGGAAACTTAGAAAACTTTAAATAATGTGATAGTTAGACTAATTTTTTTTTACAAGCTTTTAGATATAGGGACCTAAAAGGGACCTGGGGAGATGAAAAAAAAAAGCTTAGGATCAGAAAAGCTACATAATTTTTTTCCTCTGGATGTGTTTGCAGCCTAGACAAGGAGAGGCCAGAGAACATACTCCTTAGTTAATGCTCTCTATGAGCATAGAACCACCAACCAACAGAACACCCAATGTGATAGTTTTAAAATAAGTCCTATGCAAAGAGAGATTGTTTGTTTGTTTTTGTTTTTAATGAGTTTGAGGATGGTGATGAACAACTTGGAACAGGTGTTTGTTTGGTCTTGATTCTGAAAGAGTAAAGGGGTGATAATCCTGTTTAAAGCAGCTGGGAAAGAACAGGAGCGGAAGGGCAGGCTGGTAGTGTGCATCCATGTGCATGGGAGTGTGCATGGGTGTGCATGAGTGTAGAAGCCCAAGGCTGAGGTGAGAATCTCTCTTGATTGGTCTTCCATCTTATTCAATGGGACAGGGTATCTCAATTGAACTTATAACTCATCGATGTGGTTAGTGTCTTTTTCTGGGAGTCCCGTCTTTGCCTTCCTAGCGTGAAGTACAGGCAGGCTACCCTATATGGCATTTATGTGGGTTGTAGGAACCTAAATACTGTGCCCCACGCTTGTATAACAAGTGCTTGCCCCTTGCCCCAAGGCACTATATTCTTCAATGGCAAAATTAATGTCTCTGTGTGAACTAGAGATGGGACAGGGATGGATGCATATACAGGTTTTTATGTGAGAAATAAAAATAACTCAAGTAGAGCTTGGGTATTTTTATTTGGCTTAAGTTTTTCATAGAACAATTTATTTCTTTTTAAAAATCTTTTTATCAGCTCTTTATGAATTTTGCATCATGTACTCCAATCTTACTAATAACCCCTTACCCTTGTATCAGCCCTCCACTCTTGCAATCCGCAGGACCCCCCCCCCCCCACCAATAGAGAAAGAGAAATCTCATTGTGGAAGCTGTAGTGTGTTTCACTGGGTCCCACAGTGCACTCTTTTCTCCACGCTACTTTGCTTGAGATGTTCATTGCAGTGATTTGTTTGTCTGGTATGAGGCTCTGGCTTCTGTTATATTATCAATGCTGAATCCTCACTGGGACTCCTCTCGGACATCTTGTCATTGCCCTGTGTCATGGAGATCTGTACTTTTGGATCTGTAGGACTAGCCCTTTAATGCCCTCTGCCAGGAGTAGCTTATTCTTAAGCTGATGAAAGAAGGTCAAATTTTAACTGTTTTCCTATTGGGACACTAGATGAGAGAAACATGGGAGAATGGCAAAGTTGAAGGATCCAGAGGATCCTAGATACAAGAAGAACATTATGATAGGCAGATTTGGGCCCAGGGGGCCCACTCAAACTATGGCACCAGCCAAGGACAATACAGGCCATAAACTTCAAACCCCTACCCAGATCTAGCCAATGGACAGGACATTCTCCACAGTTGAGTGGAGAGTATTGTCTGACTTTCACAGGTACTCTGGTGCCTCATATTTGATCACGTCCCCTGAATGGGGAGACCTGGTGGCACTCAGAGGAAGGATAGCAGGCTACCAAGACTTGATACCCTATGAGCATAGACAGGGAGAGGAAGTCTTCCTCAGTCACAGTCATAGGGGAGGGGAGTAACGGGAAAATGGGAGGGAGGGAGGAATGGGGGGATATAAGGGAGGGGATAACCATTGAGATGTAATAAGAATAAATTAATAAAATAAAATTTAAAAAAATTTTAAACTGTTTTCATTGAGAAATTGGATCTCTCCACTTTTTTGTAGATCATTTATACACTTTTTCTTTATCTCCATAGTTACCTTATAAAAGGTGAATGTTCCTTCATGGAAATCTTAAGAATAAAAGACCAGATTTCTAAATTTGCACACCTAGTTTTACATGCTGGTTCCCTAAGTTTAGTACCCTCATTCTCCTTTGAATATATGTAGTCTGGAATAACATATGTCATACTTTAAAACTTTTACATTTTCAAACTTCTATCTTTCTGTCAGGTTGCAGTCCCAATGTCTTCATGAGAGGTTTCTTCCCATAACAAATTATGTAACTGAATGGCTTAAAATAGCCAAAATAATTTCTTGTGTCTGTGAACATTACCTTAACAAAATCTATGGTTCACCAGAGTTCCAGCCCCATTAGTGTCTCCTGTAGACAAGCTCTCCTTTGCTCACGTACCTTCTAAAGCCCAGTGGTTCCTGGTTTGTGATTTTTTTCAGTCTCTCTCTGTCTTCCCATCTCCTCCACATACATGGGTGTCTCTGTGTATTATCAGCCATTGCATTTATGGCTGATCTGGGTAATCTAGGAGGTTCCCTCAAGGCCCTTTATTTAGGTATAGTTGCAACCTATGGCTACTTCTTATCTCTAAACATTGGTTTCCATTAGTTATAATTTTAGGGATATATTAACAATAAAAATAATTACATTAAAAATCTCTGGTCAGCAAACAACAGTATTAAGGGATTTATTATAAAATTTACCTCACATGGCTTTGAGGACTAAGACATGCAATTTATCTTCTATAGAAAAAAATATGCCAAGGGTAACTTAATCCCAGCCATAAGGTCTAAGAATGTGGGTGGAGCATTAGGACAATTGTGTGAGTCCCATCTGATTCTGCAAAGCCAGAGAACAAGTAGTGCTGATGCTTGAGGGTAGAAGGCAGACATCTTAGCTCAAGACAAGAGCTGTTGTTTTCCCCCCAAATTTTGACTCTATTCAAGGTTATGATGATGCTTCTACTATGCTTACAATCACTTGCTGTGCTTTTATTTCAGCTACCTTGCCTTCTCTATTCTCTGTACCATTCATTTCATTAGCATCCCTCACTCCTTATCATTCTGAAAAAATGTACTGCCCTATGATATCAGTTTTAGGCACAGTGCTATCCTATCTTAATCACCTTTTCCCAGATGCTTCTCTGATGAACTGTTGTAATAATTCTCTGATCTCCTTTCTCATCCTCTTTTTTATTTTTTGTATGAACCACTCATGTACTCAGTTTCACTGTGATTTGTTTGACTTATTGCCAATCATTATCATTATTTTCTACTTTTACTTGATCATACTGTCTTGGTCAAAACAAAGTCTTGTTAAATTTTGTCTTATTCTGTGCTCTATTACACCAGTCAAACATGATTAGAGATAAACACTGATGCTTTCAGACCATCATCATTAACTCCTTCAGGGATGCTGAAGTTGCCTGGGGACCATGTACCCTGTCCATTAATGCATCCATATTCCCTGGTGTTCATTTTATTCTATAGTCTCTTTTCTCAAAGCACAAATTATCACTTTTGGGTTAGGTATCAAGATCTTTCTCATTTTACAGGGAGAATAAAAGCAACCATAGTGGGGTGCAGTATTGTAAGTCTAGCACATAGGAGAGGCAGAGTCATGAGTAAGATTGCCCTGAATTCTAAGGCATCCAGGGCTGGAGGCAGGGGCAGGGACTGCCTTTGTCAAGAACTTTGTTGGCAGAGATTTGGTCACTTTCCCTTGCCAGGGCAGCATTGGTGTATACAGAGGAAGGGCATAGGCTGTGGTCACATGATGGGGGAGGAGCCATGCCCCCTTGGGGAGGGAATAGGGTGAAAGAGGGATAGAAGTTGGGAAGGGGAAGGTAGGAGCAAGGGGATAAATTGTGGTGTAATATGGATAAATTATAATAAATAAATTTTAAAAATGGAGAAGGAAGAAAAAAGAGAAGAGCTGGAGAGGAGAGGAGAGGAGAGGAGAGGAGAGGAGAGGAGAGGAGAAGAGAGGAGAAAAGCCACCAGAAGAAAAGAATTGCAAAGGGTTCTTCCCCATCATAATCTTGCCTGACCTTTTCTTCTTTGCCTTTCTTCCTAGTGCTGTGAATGACATTTTATATTCAAAATCTATTTTGTCTTCTTCTTTTAAAAAGTTGCAATAGCATCCTCTTTTGTCTTCCACAGGTATTAATATTGACTTGTTCCCAACAACATATTAATAAACTGTTACTTCTCCTACTCCTATACCTACTACAAACTACTTGAATATATTTTCTTACTTTTTTTTTCATTCTTAAAGTCTAAAGATGTTTTTAAAACTTATCTGCAATTACTGTCCACAAGTTCTCTCATTCCACTCTCTCTTGAATCTGCTGCAAAAAGTTCTTTTATCAGCGTCTCTGATATTGTCCATGTTGATTAATCCAACACCCAGTTTTCCGTCTTTATCTTAACTGCTCTGTCAGCAGCAACTGACAGTGAGCACTCTTTCTGACATATGTTTCATCTTTTGATTTTTTGGGACTGGGACCTTCACCATGTGTCCTCTGTCCTTACTGATCACCTTTCTGTGTTGTCCTGTACCACCCCACCCCATACCCACTGCCATTTCCTCCATTCGACCAGCACTAGACACTGTGTCCTGGCTCAAATGTTTATTTTCTTTTTCCTCTTTTTTATCCATGTTTCAAACATTATGTCACTAAGTATTACAGCCTCAAAAATCAAATCTGCTGTGTTTGTCTTGTACTTTTATAGTGAACTGACAACCGTATCCAGGTGCATCCTTGAACTCTCTACTTTGCACCTCTAAACCTGCTTGTTTGAGAGAGCTCACTCTTTTCAATGGTTGGAAATTCTCCTGTGACGACTACATCAGTCTTATCATACGATGCCCAATATTGTTGCAGGACAAGGTAGACCTTTGGCCCAAGTTCTTGTTCTTATCAGTAAAAAACTAGATAGTGAGAAAAGGCTGATAGCCAAAGCTTTATTCAGAAGAGGAAGTGTTTGTGAAACCAATGGGTGACCTTCCAAGTAAGGATGCAGTGGAGCTTCTCTAGTTATTGATCTTTAAGGGATTTTACAGTTTATGGATATTGACTTGGGAGGAGGTATTTACTGGTGATCATTTGATTAGCTCCACCTTCCATGATAATTAAGTCATATATAAAAATCACACAAGCATGCCTCCAGTGCTTGGATATATTCTTTATTTTTGACATGGACAGCAGAGGCATTTTTCTCTTAAATTTGCTACCAGTGGCCATTAAGTCAAATGTGGTTTTCTGGGAACTGCACATGCTCAGGGATAATTGATTAAAAAGTCAGAATGAGCCAATTGGTGATGAAGCTATAATATATACATGCAGGTTTATTGGAAGGGGCAAGGGAGGGGGAAGGGAGCGGAGAGCATGAACTAGGGATGGTGGGAAAGAGAAGGAGAGAGGGCAGGAAGGTAGGACAAGGACAAGGGCAGGGGCAGGCAAAAGGGGCTGTGGAACCAAAATGTCTAGTTTATATAGTGAGTCTCTGGGAGAAGGGAAGCCCCGCCCCTAGGTAGTGTGCAGGGCATGTCAGCCACGTCCTGCAGCAGGACCTCACAAGGGCATTTGTAGTTGGCATGATTTTTAAAGACCAAACGAGCATTTAGGAAGGTTCTCTTTCTCTTTCTTTTCCAACAGGAAAAGAGAGATAAACGACTTCTCTCATTGCACATAGAATAGAGAAGAAAGTAAGTGAAGAGCTGGTCATTGATCTCAATCCTTGACTTAAAGCCTAGCAACTCTTTTTCAATATGAATCCATACTATTGGCTACAATCGTAATATGTCTACAACCCATCATGCATCCCTTTCACTCTACCGCACTGATCCAACACACTGATTTTTACAGTGTGTTGGCTGTTTTAGGGAGATCATGCTGAAGGGTCAAATCATCCATCTTTGTGCTCAGAGCCCTCCCGCAGTGTTGTCCCACAGTGCTGTTTCATGCAAGGGCTGCTGTGACTTACAAGGCTGTGTCAACTCAATTTCCCTCCTGTGGTTTTACCTTTCCAATAGCCAGCGGTCTTCTGATTCTAACTAATGTTTCTTTCTGTGACTGTGGACAAAGCCAAGTGGTGGTATATGATTATTTGTGTGGAGAAACCAAGTGGTGGTGTATGATCGTGTGTGTGGAGAAAGCTGAGTGGTGGTGCATGATCATGTGTGTGTAAAAAGCTGAGTGGTGGTGTAGGATCATGTACTCCTGTGATACATGTGTGGAGGGTAGAGGTTGATAGTAGTTGTCTTCCTATCCTTATTTCTTTCTACAGAATCTCTCCCAGAACCCAGAACTCAGCACTTAGCTCTGCTGGCAAGCCTTTGGCATCTACTTGACATTACTCCCAGGTATGGGGTTACAGAGATGTACCATGAGTCTGGCTTTTACATGAATACTGGGGACCTAACCTCAGATACTCATGCTTGGATAGCAGGCATTTTGTCAACTGAGCCACCTTCTCAACCCTTTAAAGTTCTTTTTCAATAAGTGCTCTCAATCCTTTATTCAATCTTTTCTTTCCTATTTATTTTTCTTTTGTATATGCATATCAATAAATTATATACTTTATTTCTGTCCTTCCAATAGTGGTCCTTTATGGAATAATACTTATTATAACTAATAAGATGTGCAGTTATTTATAATTATACTTAGCAGTTTTAGTTCTACATGTAGCTTTGAGTCATTTTAGTTCTGTTTTTGCCCAAAAGATCACTTGAAATCTTTATGTAGGTTATTTGTGCCAATAAACTTTCTGAAGTTAGTTATAGTTTATGATTCCTTTCATCAGCATTATTATTTGTTTCCCAATGAATTCTCTGATACAAATAAAAAGGTCATTGAATGATCTTTGCCTACCAAATTTGTTGATTCCTAAACTGTTTTATAAATTTTGGCTGAACATTTCTCTATTTACTAAGAAGTGATGACGGCAAAGTTTAGTTATTTACATATCTTTTCTTCATGCTTTGAATATAGTTAATACATAATTTTCTTTGATTTGATAATTGGAGTACACATTTACTCTTCTAAGCAGAACATATGAGTCCTATGTAGGTGTATATTAAGCACCACAGTAATCAGATAGGTGAAGGTTGGAAGTATGCTGTGTAGTCAGGGTCATTGTTTGTTTTTATCCATGTTGGAATTAGTTCTTTTTTCTTTTCTTTCCTCCCTTCCTTCCTCCCTTCCTTCCTCCCTTCCTTCCTCCCTCCCTCCCTCCCTTCCTTCCTTCTTTGTTTCTTGTTTCTTATTTGTTTGTTTGTTGTGTTTGAGAAAAACAAGGTCTTTCCATGTAGCCTTGGTTGTGCTGGACTTGCTTTGTAGACCAAGCTAGCCTCGAACTCACAGAGATTCACCTGTCTCTATTGTTCTTTAAAATTATCTTCATTACCTGTAGGCCCGGCTAGTAATCAATCAAGACACAGACACTTGTTATATTTTAAAATAGCCTTAGTTAACCTGGGGCAGGGCAGATATCAATCCTCTAAACCACCTCCAATAGTGGGGCAGGCATGGGATCCCTGCCTCAATCCCATGCCATCTGCTTCTAATAACTTCTATCAAGCAAGCTACCTCCCATCCATAATCCCAAATACTTGCTCATGTTCTTCATCTGGGCTGGATTCTCCATCCATGCCAGCCACGTGCTTCTCCTCCACTTAACCCATGGCAGCCTTCCTTTCTTCCCTTCAGGTCTCTCTCTTTTCTCTTCATGGATGTTTCTCTTCTTCCCAGAATTCCTCTCTCTTCTAGCCCCTCCTATCTCCTTTGCCCTGCCCTAGTTGGAGGCTTTTTATTAAGCAAAAGGTGGGTCACACAGATAGCAAGCAGTAATTACTATAAAAATACATCAGACCATCCCCCAACGTGTCTCAGCTTTCCTGAGTGCTAGGATTACATGTGTGCACCACTGTGCCAGGCTAGTGTCAGAAACTGTAAGGAGATGAATTCAATCTGCTTCAACTGAACATGGGGTTTTGTTAGTCTTGCTATTTACTCCAAGTTTGATTGTAATGTGAAGATTTATTCCCCTGCCTAATCCTCCTCTAAGACTTCTAATTACACGAAGTAGATAATCAGACTTCTCGTATGGACAATTGGATTTTTTCATCTACTCTATCCTAATACCAGTTGTCCAATTTCATCTTTGCTTTTTTTTTTTTCTATTCATGGGTCCTGGCACACGTCCTTCTGGAATCTCATCTAACACGGTTTGCCTTACTTGTTGTCTTTTAAGGTTTTCTTTCTTTCTTTTTTTCTTCATTCCTTCTTCCCTTTTGTTGTTTCCAGTACATTTTTATTTGCTGACTTGTTTGTTTGCTTGTTTTAAGGACAAACTCTTATTAGGAAAACTAGGCTGGGCATCTATCTTGCATTTTTTCCTGCCCCAGTTTCCTAAATGCTGGGATGATAGCCCATCCCATGTCATGGTGTCATGGTGCCTGGAGCTATTTTGTTCTAAGACAGGGTCTTACTGTGTAGCTCAGAAGGGCCTCAACTTCTATCTTCTATCTTCAGCTTCAAAAGCATGAGACCATAGGTTGGTACCACCATGCCAAAATTTCTTTGGGAAATTGTAAGTGGGACAGCTTACTCACTGGCTGAATGAAGAAGAGAGGGAAAAAGGAAATGGAACTGTGGAAAGAGAATTGACTGTACAGACGTCTAGGGGAAGAGTAAGCCATTATCTGACAGATTGTAGAAGTGGAAGGCAAGGACTAGGGTGCACAGCTAGGGCCATGTGGAGATGAAAGGGTAACAGCTAGGTGAGGGACACAGAGAAGGGCTTGCCTAGCATGCAAGAATCCCTGAGCTTAATCCATACTACAATATAAACTGGGCTTGATGGGTATATGCCTGTAGTCCCAGCACTCAGGAAATGGAGACAGAAGGATTACATATGAGGTACAAGTAGTTCGACAGATTTCTGTTAGGCAGGCAGACAGGGAGAAGAGGCACATATAGATAATAAAGATGACAAATTTCCAATATGACAATTGGAAATTTCTGGCTTTATCCTCACCTCCAGACCCAAGACAAATGCCTGACTTAAAGGCTTGACAGCCTTTTCCCCTTGCCAGTAGTTGAAACAGCTGCATGCATATCTGATAGTAACCAGCAGATCTCTAATTGAACTTAAGGTGTCCTCAACAAGAGGGAAATTGTTCCTGGCACTAGAAACCTATTAAACTCTTCAGGGCTAGTGAAAAAAAAGAATTTTATAGGAGAGCCTACATCCACCCCTTTACTTAACCAGCATAATTCCTAATGACATTCTAAATATTTCCTTTCCTTTATACGTTTAACTGTAAGAGAAAATAGACCCAATCAAGATTCCTAAGCAGTAATACAAGTCGAGAGATATCTTTGACTATATAGTGAGTTTAAGACTAGCTTGAATTTTTGTGAGCCTCTGTCTAAAAAACAAACAAAATGTTTAGATTGGGAAATCTGGGACAGTATCAGCTTGGTGCATATGGTAGCTAAAAATCATTTCTATTTTAAGAAGATGACCCTTAGACAAGTAGAGGATGAATGAAATAAACAGGAAACAGTCTAGTCATAGCCAAGTCATGAAACTTCTGTTATAATCTAAGGAATCCATAAGCAGTGGAACTCTGAGTTTTAGTGGGTGTGAAATGGAATGGAAGTAATGATAATATTTTGGAGATAGAGTTGGGTGCATGTGGACTGTGTGAAACCGTCCTCAGAGCAGGTAGAATAAGTCAGACTTGGTCTTGGGGTCCTTCCTTGGTTAACAGGTTTCTTTTTTTTTTCTCCTTTATTAATTTATTCTTCCAAAGTGGTTGTACTAGTTTGCATTCCCACCAGCAATGAAGGAGTGTTCCTCTCTCCCCACATCCTCGCCAGCATGTGGTGTCATTTGAATTTTTGATCTTAGCCATTCTGATGGAATCTCAGAGTCGTTTTGATTTGCATTTCCCTGATGATTAAGAAGGTTGAGCATTTCTTTAAGTGTTTCTCAGCCATTTGATATTCCTCTGTTGAGAATTCTCTGTTTAGTTCCAAGCCCCATTTCTCAATTGGGTTATTTGGTTTGGTGGTGTTTAATTTCTTGAGTTCTTTATATATTTTGGATATTAGACCTTTGTCAGATGTAGGGTTGGTGAAGATCTTTTCCCAGTCTGTAGGCTGTCGCTTTGTTCTCTTGACAGTGTCTCCTGCCTTACAGAAGCTTTTCAGCCTCATGAGGTCCCATTTATTAATTGTTGACATTAATGTCTGGGCTGTTGGTGTTCTGGTCAGGAAGTTGTCTCCTGTGCCAATATGTTCCAGGCTCTTCCCCAATTTTTTTTCTAAGTGACTTAGTGTCTCTGGTTTTATGTTGAGGTCTTTAATCCATTTGGGAAGGACAGCAGGTTACCAAGAAGAGACTTGATACCCTATGAACATATGAACAGGGGGAGGTAATCCCCCTCAGGAACAGTCATAGGGGAGGGGAATAAGGGGAAAATAAATTTTTTATTAATTTTTTATTAATTTATTCTTGTTACATCTCAATAGTTATCCCATCCCTTGTATCCTCCCATTCTTCCCTCCCTCCCATTTTCCCCTTATTCCCCTCCCCTATGACTGTTCCTGAGAATTTCTTTTTTTAATCCAGCAGCAGGAAGAGGTTGGCTGGTGTGTTGTTACTGTTTAGTCTCGTTTTAGGCCAGTTCCTGCTCAGCATGGTTAAACTCAGTGGATTGGTGTTCTGTTGTGATGGTCAGTAAATGTGTCTAGATCTTGGAAATAGTTGAGTCTTGAGCAAGGAAATTAGTATTACAATAAATGCGAGTAAGATGGGTGAAAAAGAGAAAGGTAAATCAAGAGGACGCAAAGGCCCACCATGTTTTTCTTGCGATTCTCCTTACTGCTTAGCAGTGTCATCCTTACTCAGAGTCCCAGTGTTAAAGTTACCTTAGTATATCATTTCAGCAGTTTTTCTGTTACTACTTTTTCTGCATATGGTTTACAGTAGCTTTGATTTTTTTTCTGATCCTGCTTCCCTGCTGAGTCATATGAATGACAATGGCATTGAAATGTGTTTATTTTGCATTCTCTGGATATCTCCTTTCCTCCACCAAGCTTACATTTCACTATCCTTCAGAGGCAGCACTAGGGGGCTGCCATCTGCACAGCAGCTTCCTGCCTTCTCTCACTCTTATCTTTTCTAACCCCTTTCTAACTTCATCCTTTCCCACCACAGAGGGCTGCATTCATTTTCTACCTAAAAAATCATCACTCTGATATTTTTTCACAAGCTTGTGTTTACTTGTTGACTTTCTCTATAGAAAGTGAAATTCATGGTAGCAATCATTATTAGTAGGTTTTATATTTTGGACTCTTGGTGTCTCACTGGTTTTTCTGTTTCCCAGCATTCTCTTGAGTCTTGTCCTCATTCTTACTTCAGTTCTTTGCTTAAGCATGGCTTACTTGCTGTCCCTGTCTGTTATCTATCAATAGTACTCAGACTTGTAGGTTGTTGAAAGTTGTTGTTTGTTCCCTTAATTTTACTTCCTGAGATGATGATGCACACCATTACTGTTTTTCTCTTTCCACAGAAAAAGGAACAGACGCTTTATTTTGATCACAACCATGACTACAGAATTTACTTAATTTTGATAAAATAATGGCAGAGTTGGTAGGTAGGAAAATATCTTTCCCTAGGCCAGAACCTTGGCCAGTCATCATGACCATCTGATATTTCGTATTGGTGGCTCCTCCGTATTTACGGTCTATTTGATACATGCAGGATGGTAATTCTGAGAGAAGCCACATGGAAGAAAAATACAAAATGGTCAGGTAAATTTGTTAAGAAAAATAGCAAGTAATTTGGTCATTCCTGTTTCCTAGCTGGACTATATAGCTTGTGGAGCCTATTTACTATAGGTATCATTTGTAGTCAGACCATATGCCAAGAAAGGAGATTTGGTTCTATTATCTGCCTGTGTATTTGTATATCTATGTCCCATCCAGCCATTCATCTGTCATCTGCCCATCTATGCACCTATTTATCTATGCATCTATCTTGGATAATCTCCAATGTCAGATTGACTGGATTTAGACTAACCTAAGAGACATAAAGAATATCTCTGGGTATGTGTGTGAGTGGATGTCTACAGAGGATGAACTCTGGAGGAAATGTCCTTTTTGAATGTAGGTGGTACAGCTACACGAATGAATGAGCTGAGGAATGAAAGAGGAAAGAAGAGAGAGCCAGTGGAGTACCATCACCTCACCCACACTTGCCCCTGTCTACTGCCATGTGAACTTTACTTTCATATAACTCTTCTTTCCCAACTGGCATGGTATCTTGCACAAGAGCATGTTGTCAGGCAAACATAAACTGAGCCTCCAAACTCATGAAACAAAATGAATCTTTCCCTTCTTATACTATTTGTTTGATTATTTTGGTGATAGTGATAGGAAACGATTAATATACTTTCTGTCTATGTTAACTGGATATTTGTCACTATGGGAAAATGTCTGAGGGAAATAGTTTAAAATAAGAAAGACTTGTAGCTTACAATTCCAGAAGTATCAGTAGAAGTTTGGTTTAGATCCGTTGTTTTGGATCTGAGTATTGTGTCAGTGGGAGCATGAAGCAGTGGAAGCAGTTCATTATGTAATAGCCAGGAAGGAACAGGGGAAGAGGAGGAAGGAAGAACAAGTAGAAGGACAGAGGAAGAGAGAGGGAGGGACAAAGCTGAAACTACTTTTCAAAAGCTTGTTCCCTGTGACCTCCTTCCTCCAATCAGGCCCCACTTCTACCACCTCCCAATGATGCCATTAAATTAGGAACCCATCATTGGTCAATGAATTAAACCTATTATTATCCCGTCACCTTTCAGTGTTTGTATCCACCAGCTATGGATCAATCCTTGAACATGTGAGCCTTCTGGAGGTATTTCATTATTAGATAAAAATATCATTCAATCTATCCTATCTATCTATCTATCTATCTATCTATCTATCTATCTATCTATCTACCTACCTACCTATCTACCCATCTGGCAATTCTGTTTTCTCAGAAAGTTAGTGTGCTTTTTGAACTCTATGTTTCTAGTCAGTGTTTCTTCCTAGTTAATACATTGGCAGTTTTATTTTAGTTTACTTATTCAGTTATTTACTTTTGTTTTGTGCTTGGGATAAATTGCACGTACTTGTGCATATTTAAAAGCACTCTGAACTAGAGACAATCATGCTGAGTGACATAACCCAGACTGAAAAAGACACTTATGGTATATACTCACTCATAAGTGGATATTAGCCACTTAATACAGGATAACCACATTACAGTATAGAGACTGATGGGCCAACCGAGGCCCATGTATGATGTGGACTTAGATGCTCTGCTCAGATGTAGTAGATAGGCAGCACAGTCTCCTTGTGGGTCCCACAATATGGGGACTAGTGACTACTTCTGACATGGACTCAAGCCTCCCAATGTTGATCACTTCCCCTCTGGCAAGATGGTCTTACCAGGCCACAGATAAAGAGGACACAGGTAGTACAGATGACACTTGATAGGCTGAAGTCAGATGTTAGGAAAGGAGGGCTCCCCTTTCTGGGGACTAGGAGAGAAAGGGAGAGGGGATGGGGGAGGGAGCTACAATTGTTATATAAAGAATTCAAACTGCAGAATGAGTAGGTAACTTATATCGCTAATCCCACTACATGGGAATAGCTCTGAGACGGGCTGAGACATGAATGGCTATGCATAGACAAGGCTTCTTGTTGGTAACAGAATCCCTGTGACTTATTAGATGCCATTCTTTGTATGGCATGAATGAAGATTTGCAGATGTCTTACTTCTGCTCATACAAAGATCAGAGAACCAGTCTTAATTGTTCTGTGCATGCCACATGCCTCATACATTTATAACTTTAGGACTGTATAATGCTTGAGAGAAATTATTTATTTTCAGAACAAAAGAAATGGACACTGACACTAGATCAGACTAGACAGGATTTATTCCTCTCACCATCCTCCACTGACATCCAGCATCCTTCATGTTCCAGCGCCAAGTGCTTCAGTTGCTGTTCCTCACCGGAATATGACAGCTCCCAGGACACCTTCGAAGAAAGCTTCCAATCTCAATTGGTCCAGCATTTCAGACTGTCCCCGACACAGGACTCTAATTAAGCCTGGAACATCTCACCATTTAGAAACTGGGCCACACATGCTATTCTTAGCTTGTTTAACCATTTTCCCCAATTTTATTTGGGCCTCTACAAAGGTGTTATTTGCCACAAATGAGTTGGAAGAAACCTTAAGAGAACGACGCCCCATTTCCCCTAATGAGGGTTGGGTAGCTCTTTTGGGCTACACATGCTTATTTTCATCAGGAGTTGGCTACAAGTTATTATTGATCTTATACAGAGAGAAAACAAGGATGGACTCAGGGATGTCTCTCTTTTCCTTTATCTTTCTTTCATAGGTATGGAGACAGGAGTTGAAAAGAAAGAAGGGGGATATATAAATCTATAGAGATGATAGAATGAAAAGTTGATTATTGAATCTACTTCTCAACTTAAGTTGAGTCCTTAATTGTTACTCACAAGTAAGGTTATTTTAAATTCATTGGAAGTTTAATTTTGATATATTGGTATAGAATTCAAATTTAATATTATTCTTCACACACATTATATATTTCCAAAGGTATTGCACCCGTACAACTCAATTATAATACAAGGTTTACTTCCAATACCTTGAAAGTGGTTGTTTAGGATAATTAAGTAATACAAGCTAATTGTTAGTTGATCATGATCATGTCGATTATTAGTCTATCTTTATCACAAGAATATATATCCTAGGTTTAACCGATAGATAGGATTCTATAGTTTTATAAGGTAAAATAATTAGATGTTGTCTTCAAACACCTCAGAGACCTATAGAATATGGCATTTAAAGATTTTTTTTATTATTTTAAAGATTCTTTGATAATAAGACAGGTTAACTCCTGTCAACACCTAGCCTACCTCAAACCAGATGATAAGCACCAAAGAACCTCCTTATGGAGATGGCTTCAAATGTGGCAAACAAGCCACTGGGCAAAATGTCCTCATTTATGCCACAGAAAGAATTCTGCCTAAAAATGGGCAAGCTTGGATGCAGGCAGAGGTGATGGCCAGACTCTTTCAAGACAGGCTAAGCAAGTCCTCAACAGTTTCTGCCTCACAAATGTGTCTGTCAGACATATTGGGCTAGAAGGCTGAAGATGATGCTCCAACGTTATAGAGTCTTGGGTAACTGTTCAGGAAGCAAACTGTCTCTGTCATTTTTTTTTTACTTTGGAAGCTGATAACCTGTACTTCTGATTCACTCAGGTATTTAAGCTTTATTTCTGCTCAAGTCTCTGATGGGGTTGAAGACCAGATAGTTTAGTTTTACAATTAAGCTTAGTTGTTTAGGGGTTAAGATGTTTTTAGGTCAACGTAGATGTTTTAAGTTAACAGAGATGAGAAATGATAGGTATTAATTTTCATTCAGAATTTTAGACTCCCCAAGGTAGAAAAGGTGTTTTCTCTAAATTTACCAAATACAAATAGCCAAAACACTATGAATGTAACATTTATATAAGTCCTGATTATTTCATGGTTCTTCTTGCTGTATGTAGTTTATTTTACATGTAATCATATAAATATATATGTAAAAAAGAAATATAATAAAAAAGAAAGCTACCAAAATATCGTATAGTATATAAACATTATTTACTTACCATAAATGTAAACTTTAGAAGTGTGTTGTGAAAAGTTAATTTCTACTAATGAATAAATGTTATCTGCCTTTACTGTTGAAAAAAAAAAGCATCCTGATTTTAAGCTATACCTTTCACCCTGCTACAAAAGAAATTTTATTTAGATATTGTATAGACACATATTTATTCCTTCAGCATCAATGATCCATCTGTTTGCTTTTATCTTAATACCATCTGTCTTCAAGTATTTATCAGCAGAAGCTTTTTGTGGGGGGAGAGGAAGCTCTGGATTCTATTTTGAATCTTTGCTTTCTTTGTTCAAAGAGATGCTTTAAAAAGAAGCACAAGAAGAGCTCAAGATGGGGGTCAGTGTTTCTATTGTGCGCCTTATAGAAGGTGGCTCCCCCATCTGGGGAGGAAGACATGGAAACCCAAAGTCAGAGTTCCAAGGTCCTTGTAAGTGATTCAGTCAGAATGCTATGCATCAGACTCATAAATTAAAGGAACAGGTCTTAATGCTAGCACTGCCCTGTCACCTCAGCATCCCCCCCTGAGGCAGTAACAGTTACAGAGCATTTATAGTGCGACATGTGCTGTTCCATATTTTCATATTGTCTCATTTAATCTTTGCCTTCTTCATTATGTGAATGCTAATGCTATATGCATTTTACAAGTAAAGAAATACAACTTGGGAGTCTTATAAGAGAATATGAAGCCAACGCCCACACCTCTATATTGTGACTCTGGGCTTGTGTGTTAATGCTCTAGCCTCTGATGCATTCAGAAGACTAGGAAATCCTGAAGACTTTCGTATTCAACAGCAATGAGTCAATCAACTATTCTTTGAAACCAAAAACTTAATGTAAATAAGTAGGAGGAATGAATACAGATTCAACTTAGAAATTACCTAGAAAATGACTGGTGTGCTTAAAATAATTAAATATGTATTTCATTTAAAATAAAGCAGTAAAATGAGCAAACTATAAGGGAGCAGGGGGGATTCACAAAAAATCTGCATGCAGGAACATAACCCACATGGGCATATCTATATTTTATCAAAGCTCTCTAGAATTATTAGTCTTTAATGCATTACTAAAGCTACGAGAAAAAAAGAAAGTCCACCAAAAATGAACTTGAAGAAAAGAACAATGAAGAACCACTACTCACTAGAGTGAAAAAGTTGAGTGAGAGGGCTCTTGTCTTTTCTAGTTTTAGCCATTCCAAAACTCAAGTGAATTAAAAGACTAGCAGGCCTAAGAGAACTTATGAGTGATTTCTTTTTAATGGCCAAAAGGAGGCTATTGGCAATGAATATTAGACTCCTTGGAAAGCATAGACAGGTTTCTAAGCACTATTTCTTCATAGCTCAAAAAATGTGATGGAGAAATTGCTTTTAGGAACACCCAAAATAGTTCAATTTCCATTAATACTGTTGTAAAATATGTACATAAAATCAATCTAATAGTATTTTAAGTTACTTCATAATTAACACAATTTATTCCATGATCACCAGGCCAGTTCAGTAATGTGAACTATATTGATGAGTTCATCACAGGTTAAAAAACACAAATTAATGTTCTTCTCAGTATGTTAGCAAGATTTCTCAAAGCTAACCATTATTCCTGAGAAGATAGTCTCTTTAATATCTTTAAAAGCTCTAAACTGAACAGAAACCATAACCAGCATTCTTGGACCCACATCCCAGAAAATTAAAATGTTACGCATTCCTTCATCAGATTTAAAAAATTTACCCAGTGTTATTAGTGCAAACATTTTCAGTAGAGGCAGAAGTCATGTCTGAACACATGACCATTATTTATTCACGATCTTCAACAAGGTGAGCTTGATGTTATTAGATCAGTATATGAGTGCTGTACCAGTCAGTGTGGAGAGCATGAGTGTAGGAAAACCCCTGTGAAGACACATGTCTGGGTTTCTCTGTGCTCAGTGCTGGAGCATCTTCAAAAATGCTCAAATCCCTTGCTTTCATATCCAGCACCTTCTCCAAAGCTCGTTTTGAAAGGAGGAGAAATTATGACAATTTCCCCAATAGTCTCATCTTCTCAAACAGCCTTTTGATTAAATCTTAGGAACTACTAAGGCTTTATTCAGTTTCACAAGCCAAAATAGCAAGTCACTGTGTTTTCTTTTTGTAGAAGGGATTTTTTTTTCTGAAGGAAGGAAATTAATGTTTTTTGAGTTATTTTGAGATTGAGGCTTTGCATAGCTTCCCCCACTTAAAACATCATTGCAATCCCGCAAGATAAAACAAAGGGTAGGAATGTCCTGAGTTTTCTTTGCTTTAAATAAGTACATGAGTGAGTAGTGCACTGCAATTAGTGTTTTCTGAGTCTCAAGGCCAAGGCTCCAATGGTTGTAATTTTCTCTTAGGAGCAAATCAGTCACCCTTTGAAAGTGAATAGTTATGGTGTTAATTTAAGTAGAACTTCATAAATATAAATTCCCAACAAAACAGATGTATTTAAGAATGTGAAGAAAATGAAAAATACAGTATAGCTATGGTACTTCTAGACTTGCACTTTCATGTTCTTTATTTAATGTACAAAGCCATGAATCTTGCTCTCTTTTTACCTCTGGCCTTTAAGAATGATTCTCCCTATTCTATTGAAACATAATTTGCTTTTGTATCATTTTGTCTTGATCTGCTTTCCCCTCCTCTTAAGAGGATATTTCTAGCATTATAAAATTATGTTCAGGTCTGAAAGCGTGAAAGATCTAAAACTCCATAAAAGTCTTTGAGTTTATGGTTAATATAGAATCAAAGTCATCAATAAAAGAATGAGTAGAATTTACTTCCATGCAATGAAGTTGAATATACTTTAAAAACCAGAGTGTTAAAAATGATTAAAACTATAGAAGATATTATAGAAAATGGCATTCAAAAATATATTTTAAGTGTATTTACAATAAATATGCATACCTTCTATACAAGAAAAACTGGATTTTCCATGTATGACTTTTACTAATAATTTACATTACTAAATGTGATGTTCTGAGCATTTTCTGCTTTATATACCAATAGATATTTGCTTATTTGTAGTTATTATCCAAATGATAGTTTAAGGACTGTTGTAAAAACAGAGCATACCAAGGGGATTAAAAAAAAGGAAACTTAGAAGACAAAAACCTAAAGTTACTAGCTTAGAGAATACACATCACATGGTCTCCTGATTCCCACCCTCAACATAGAGCTGTGTTTGCTGTTTCCTGGTGTACAATCCTATACCATATGTTCAGCTAGTCTCTGGTGCCCAGATGTTTGGGTAAACAATAGACTTTTTGGTGCTTTCAAGGTATTTCTTAGGTGATATTAACATTTAAATTGGTAGATTTTTGACTAAAGTAGTTTACCCTCCATAAAGACTGCTGGCCTTATTTAATTAGCATTTAGGAGGAACAGCAATCGTGACTCCATAATGAATGTGGATCATAACAGCAATGTCAGTCCCTCTAGGGCCTCCAGCTGCAGATTAACATTTCCAATCTCAGACTTGTCAGCACCTAAAACCAAGTGAGCCAGGTTCTTAAGCCTCTTACTCTATTCCAAAGTCTGTCTCTCCCCTTTTGACAAGAATTCTGAATATGAAGATGGCTTTTAAAGACAAACAAACAAGCAGGTAAGCAAGCAAACAGAAGGTCGCTGTAGTCCAGGGTGGTCTGGAATCAACTATATAGTTCAGGATAGCTTCTTGCCTCTGTCTCCCCATTGGTGGTTTTATAGTCATACAAAACATACACAACTTAAAAGAGCTTCAGATATTTTTTAACATAATATTTTAATTGATATTTTTAGGTTAATATATTTGGGATAATTTCACATAATGCACCCTGATCATACTCACTTCTCAGTCCTCCTACGTCTGCCCCCATCCATGTGACAATCTGGCTCCCACGAAGAAGAAATTATAACAAAAACCACAAGTCCAATTTTTACTGCCCATTTTCTCTCTGAAGCCTCGTCAAACTCCCAATGAAAACTGAATCCTTCCTAACCCTCAGCTTAACCAGAAGCCATCAATTGTGGAAAGTTACATTGCAGCATCTTTCAGAATCCTTATCACAGTTTTTAAGACTTCTCTTTGATCTCTTTCTGTTTGGCTCTTACTTTTGGAGGTGGAGGTAGTAACAGAATCAGTCTTTGAAACTACTGTAAAAGTAGCTTCGTTGCCCTCTATAGTCAGTAGAAGCACAGCTCATAGTCTTTGGTGGCAGCACAGGCCATGGACATCAACATGGCCTCTGATGCAAGGGCCATGGGCACCAATATGATCCCTGGCAGCATTTCAGCTCATGACCTCAGGCTGTGACACAGACCATGGACATCTGCGTGGTCTTCAGTGGTAACACTGGCCACAGACATCAACATGGACTCAGGCTGCAGTTGGACCATGGATGCCAACATGGCCCTCAACTGTAACATGGACCATGGACATCAAATGTGGTTCCAGGTGGCTGCATAGGTCACTCACATCAACATGGCCCCCAGCGGCAGCCGCATGGCCCACAGACATCAACATGGATTCAGGCTGCAGCATAGATCACAGACATCTGTATAGCCTTTGGTGGTAACACAGACCATGGGCATCAACATAGGCCCCGCTGCAGCAGGACCACAGACTGTTATTCATGGTGGTTCAGCTGGGAGGATCAGGTAGTTTCATTTTAAGCAACAGTAGGACAACCTACGGCCTGGAGGGGTACATAGTTAAGAGCACTCCTGTGATTATTTATTAAATTCTAGCTGGACTATGTATGACCTGGCTTGTTTCTCAATAACTGAGACAGAGACATTTTGATCCATTTAAAGAAGGCTTAAGCAAATAATTTGGCAGGTACAATTTAAACAAATATTCTAAGCTAGTCTGTCTACCTCCCAGCTGCCCTCCCCAAGTTACTTGCTAATATGTTGTCCTGTCTGGGCTGGATCTGCTCCATCAGGCCATAATCTTTTTCCCTCTCCTCTCCTCTTCCTTTTTTCCTCCTGTCCCCATGGTCCCTACCTCAGAGCCCAAGTCTGGGAATGGATGGTTCGCCTCCCTCCATTCTTCCACGGCTGTCAGCAACTTTATTAACTAGCCAGAGATAATTGGAGAGCAAAGTTTACACAACACTCTCAGGTGTACATGACAATGCACTTGGTCTGGATTCTAACCAGATCTTGGGGGCCAAAGTTTAGCATCTGAGTACATAGCAACAGACTAAACCCCAACACACTCAGTCTTTCAAAGGAGCAGAGTTTGGTTTCCAGCACATATTTTTGTGGCTCTTAACTGCCTGTAACTCCAGCTCCAAAATATGTCCAATGTCTTCTTTTCAGCCACTGCAGGCACCCATGAGTGCACACATGCACACACACACACACACACACACACACACACACACACACACACACACACGACTGAAAAAATATATTTCTTAGGGTAAACCTAGCTTTTTAAAGTAAGGTAGTTTAACAGTTACACAGCAAATTATTAATTCTCTGTATAAATGACAATACAGGATTTTGGGTGACTATCAAAGAATAACCCCACATCATTATAATCCAACAATTGTTTCAAGCCTTTTGGCATTTAGATTGTTTTGATGATTGAGTTTCCAATAGTTGCAGTAGCATGTTATATTATTTCTAAGTTTTGTTCTTAGGATGATTCAAAAGAGAGGGTTCTCATAGTAAACTTTCCTTAGCCCCCTTGCTTGCATTTGCTTGGCTGCCTGGCTGTTTCTCAGTTTTTCTTCACATGAATAGAAAGAGAAATTTGTTCCTGACATTAGTCACCTGACATTGCTTCTTAAGAAATGAAAATTTCAGAAGAGTTGCTCTAAAGCACTGTGTGCTTTTGATGAAAACACTGGTAGTGCTTCTCTGATTTCCACCTTCGATCTGCTGTTTCATTTTGTTTTAGGCTGAGGCTTCTTGGAAGGAGTGTGAGAGAAATGGACTGAGGAAGACTTCTGCATACTCTATGTGTGGATAGATAGCTTAGTTAATGGAAGTCCAAACATGTGGTAGATAGAAATACTTTTTCTCCATGTTTAATTTTTTATTTCTTTCCAGCACAGGTTACATCTCATATACTTGTGTCTGCAACAATGATATGGAGCTTAAGGAATCAATAGTGTTGTATATAGGTTAATCACAGATGTACCTTATCGCTATGAAGTTTATAATTGATATACTATCTTTTTGATATATAATAAAACCCATATATTCAAAGGGTGATAGTTAATACCAACCCGACAGGTCTAGAATTACCTTGGAGACAAGCCTCTTCATATGTGAGTGAGGGCTTTTCAGAGTGTGTTAACTGGTGTGGGAAGACACACATAGGCAGCACCATTCCACCCAGGGGCTGTGGTCTCTGAGTACATACAGAGGGGAAGGCAAGCTGTTCAACAGTGTCCATCACTTTCTGACTCTGACTGTGGACTGCTGTCACCATCTCCCTCATGCCACTGTCCAGGCAAGAGGGACTGCTTGCCCTCAGACTTTAAGGCAAAAAGCAACCCCTTTATTCTGCTTGTTGGTTCTTGATGGTAGGGATCAGAAACGCACTAATAGAGTCAGGATTCTAGACTTTGCATGGCTACTATCCAAGAATAAAATCATATAAGTGCTGAGAAAGACAGAAAAACAAAAAAATCCTTGCACACCATTTTTAAAAGCACAATAGTATAGCCATTGAGTATAGCTGTTGTACGGTAAACTTATGAGCTGATCACAGTCTAGAAAAATGATTCATTGTTCAAAATATAGATTATTTTACTATTCTAACTTTTGGCTATAAACAGAATTAAATAATACGTTTTTTTTTTAATTCAAGGGAAAACTACTGACAGGACTATGATTTGAACTTTGCAAAGTCTGTAAACTGGACAGTTGGAAGAATAAATTATTTTTAGACTATTTAAATTTTATTTTCCTTCTCTAGCATTTTATATTTTGGCACTAAGAAAACTGAGACCCCAAAGTCTAACCTAACATGCCTTATAGAGTCAGGATTTGGACCCTGGTGATGGAACCTTGGTTCACAGTTTGCTTCTGGTGGATTTGAAGTTCTCACCCAAAAGCTATATTTTAGAAAAGTACATTTTCATGTTTCACTTAGTTCAATAAAATATTTTATTTTGGTTTCTATGATGTGGTCACAAAATATTAACATGTATGAATTTCATTTTAACAAATGAAGATACTTAACAGGAAATTTTTAAAAATTAATTGAAGGAACTTTTTCTTTTAGACAATAAAGTTTTGTCTCCTATAAAACTGGATATCCAAAGCACATAGGCTACCTTGTTTAAGGAGAAATGGCAGTAATTACATTCTTTTAATATTCTGATTAAGGCTTTATATTCTTGAAGCGATGGATGGTTCCTGATTTCAATTTCTTCATCCCAATCCACGCCATATAGTTAGTTTTTGTTTTTGTTTTTGTTTTTGTTTTTGTTTTTTACATTTCTACACAGACATTTCTCACAGCTAGAGCTAGGTATCAGCTGCTACCCCAGCCCAAGTGGGACTGAGCACCACTCAGGTATGTAGAATAGAACATGATCCATCCTTTTCCATGTCATTTCCTATCAGTACCTTACACTTAGAAAAAAGGAATAGAAAAATGAATGTTTGCTTAGTTAAATTTTCTCATTTTTCTTAAGAAAGGTCAAAACACTTGAAATTATAGGCAAGGCAGTTGCATTACTTATCTTTTGAAAATTCTGTCTTGTATGGCTGATGAAAAAAGATGGAATTTCATTGTTGCTGTCAAATTAAAGTCAGGTATGCAAATGTGGACACTGAAGTTCTTGTAGCCAAAACACTGAGCATCTGAAACATGTTTATTAATATTTATGTACACAGAGTCCTTTTGATTTTATAGCTGCCTTGCATTTCTTGTTGCATGTGAACACCTTGTTTCTGTATCCAAAGGAACTCCATATCTTTCATATGGAAATGAAACTTGCCCAAATTTAAAGGCTTGTTATTTTTCAATATATTTTTTTAGTATTTTATCAAGAAAAATCCTTCTAGAACACCTTAAAGGATTTATTAAATTTTGCAATCACTAATTTTTTTCAAGAACAATTTTTGTGTGAATATTTTATATATATTAATGAATTTTAATGCTATATAGTGCTCAGATGGCAATTATTTATGATATGTAATTGAACTATCTATAATTTTGGAGGTAATCAGTTGGTTATATTAAATATTAGCATTAGAAAATTTTACGCATCTGAAACCAGCTTGGTTTTGAGTTGATTTGTAAAATTGGAGATTCTTGAACAAGAAATCAAGCTATACATGAGTATTCTGTGACCTCCCCACAACCTGTACTTGTGTGTGTGTGTGTGTGTGTGTGTGTGCAGGAGCATGTGTAGGTTGGCACACGTGTACGTACATGCTGCATATAAGTGTATATGCCGGTGGAGGACTAAGGTTGATTCTGGGACTCATCCTCTTTTGTCTTGTATTTTATTCACTGAGGTCAGGGGCTCCAAATCCAGCGCAGAGACCACTGATATGGTTGGTTTGGCTAGCCATCATGCTGTGAGTACATGTATCTGTTTTCTGAGGTAGGATTACAGACAGGACCATTGTGCACCTGGTCCTGGGAATCCCAAACTCATGCCACCGTTTTTTTCTCTCTCATAATTACATGTACTATGGGTGATATTAACACTCGTTGAAGGAAGAGAAGAGAAAAAAGTAATACACCTCTTTTCTTTTTTTTCAAATGTTGGCTACATCTTTATTTTCTTCCAGGACAACAGCATTTTATAAGAATTATCTGTTTGCACATGATATGATAGTGTATATAAGTGACCCCCAAAATTCCACCAGAGAACTCCTACAGCTGATAAACACCTTCAGCAAACTGGCAGGATACAAAATAAACTCAAAAAAGTCAGTAGCTTTCCTATATACAAATGACAAACAGGCAGAGGAATAAATTAGAAAAATTACTCCTTTCACGATAGCCACAAGCAATATAAAATATCTAGGAATAACTCTTACCAAGTAAGTGAAGGATTTATTTGAAAAAAAAACTTTAAACCTCTGAAGAAAGAGATTGAAAATGACATCAGAAGATGGAGGGATCTACCTTGTTCGTGGATTGGAAGAATCAACATAGTAAAAATGGCCATCTTACCAAAAGCAATTTACAGATTCAATGCAATCCCTATCAGAATACCTACTAAATATTTTGAAGATATTGAAAGAACAATTCTCAATTCATATGGAGAAACAAAAAGCCCAGAATAGCAAAAACAATCCTATACAATAAAAGATCCGCTGGAGGAATCTCCATACCTGATCTCAAGTTGTACTATAGAGCAATAGTAATTAAAACAGCATGGTACTGGCACAGCAATAGGCTAGTGGATCAATGGAATCGAACTGAAGACCCAAAGATGAATCCACACACATTTGCTCACTTGATTTTTGACAAAGAAGCCAAATCCATTCAATGGAAAAACGACAGCATCTTCAACAAATGGTGCTGGTCTAACTGGATGTCTACATGTAGAAAAATGAAATTAGACCCCTATTTGTCACCATGCACAAAACTCAAGTCCAAGTGGATTAAAGACCTCAACCTAAAACCACAGACATTAACCCAGTTAGAGGAAAAAGTGGGGAAGAGTCTGGAACTCATAGGCACAGGAGACAACTTCCTGAACAGAACACCAACAGCCCAGGCCTTAACATCAACAATTAATAAATGGGACCTCATGAGGCTGAGAAGCTTCTGTAAGGCAGGTGACACTGTCAAGAAAACAAAGCGACAGCCTACAGACTGGGAAAAGATCTTCACCAACTCTTCATCTGACAAAGGTCTAATATCCAAAATATATAAAGAACTCAAGAAATTAAACACCACCAAACCAAATAACCCAATAGAGAAATGGGGCGCAGAGCTAAACAGAGAATTCTCAACAGAGGAATATCAAATGGCTGAGAAACACTTAAAGAAATGCTCGACCTCCTTAGTCATCAGAGAAATGCAAATCAAAACGACACTGAGATTCCATCTTACACCCATCAGAATGGCTAAGATCAATAACTCAACTGACACCTCATGCTGGCGAGGGTGTGGAGAAAGAGGAACACTCCTGCATTGCTGATGGGAATGCAAACTAGTACAACCACTTTGGAAAGCTATCTGGTGCTTTCTCAGAAAAATGGGAATAGGGCTTCCTCAAGACCCAGCTATTCCACTCCTTGGAATATACCCAGAGGATGCACTACCACACAACAGGGACATATGCTCAACCATGTTCATAGCTGCCTTATTCATAATAGCCAGAACTTGGAAACAACCTACGTATCCCTCAATAGAAGAATGGATAAAGAAACTGTGGTACATTTACACTATGGAATACTACTCAGCTATTAAAAACAAGGAATTTCCAAAATTTTTGGACAAATGGATTGAACTAGAAATTATCATAATGAGTGAGTTCACACAGAAGCAAAAAGAGCTAAATGGTATATACTCACTTATATTGAGAAACTAGTCCAAGGTGTACGTCCCCATGAAAAACTGTACCTACCAGGATAGTGGGTAAGAGGGGAGGACATCCTATTGAGACTTTAGGTGTGAGAAGCCTGGGAGAAAGAGGAAATAGAAGGATCCAGCTGGTACTGGAAAACAACAGGTGAGTCTGGGCCCTGGGGTCCTCCACAAACTGTGGCAACAGCCAAGGAAAAAATAGGCAGTAAACCTTGAACCCCTACCCGGACTAGCCGATGGACGTTCTCCACTGTTGAGTGGAGAAGGAGATCTAACTTTCACACAAACTCTGGTGCCCCATATTTGAACATGTCCCTTGGATGGAGACGCCTGGTGGCAATCAGAGGAAAGATAATAGGTCACCAAGGAGAGACTTGATACCGTATGAGCATATTCAGGGGGAGGAGGTCCCCCTCAGACACAGACTTAGGGGAGGGGAGGGGACTAGGGGGGAAGTGGGAGGAAGAGAGGAATGGGAGGATACATGGGATGGGCTAACAACTGAGATGTAATATGAATAAATTAATAAAAAAATGTAAAAAAAATAAAAAAATAAAAGAAGAGGCAGCCAGGGCGAAGACTTTCATTTTTAATCATAATTACAAAGATAATGTCTTATTTTTTATCTTGAAAAATACATATGTGTAGCTGTACATATGCACATGGATGTGCACAGACACAAAGATACACAGTTGTTAAGGATGAGAAAAAAATACTGTGTACAGGTGAATG
Organism: Acomys minous; assembly: GCF_964271855.1. NCBI lineage: Eukaryota > Metazoa > Chordata > Mammalia > Rodentia > Muridae > Acomys > Acomys minous. Next base: position 8,790,443 of record NC_140501.1, on the reverse strand, counting down.
TTACTGTAAGCTAATTTTCCCAGGTAGTATGCTTAAAATTGATATGAAGAAATTAGGGATCTTGTAATTCTATGATTAGCTAGAGATAAGGTTTATATTATGTATATTTGAACTAAAGAGACATAAGAATATTCAATAAGTTTGAATATTCAATCAACAAAAATGGTGGTTTATTTAAACATTTCTTTTTATAATATTAATATTTAAAACTGGAGTTCTCCTCCATAAATTCTTTAGTGATATTCTGTGTATTTTGATGTGTGTTATTTTAATTTAATTTTAATAAAAATGCTTTCCAATTAAAAAAAAAGAATTATCTGTTTCCAACTTTTAATCATATCAAGCATTTTAGTTTTTTTCCAAGACACCTCTTATACACCTAGTACCATTTCAGTTTCTTTTGCAAATATGGGCTGCTTTTCCTCAAAAAATGTTTAGCACTCTGGGTTGTTCACTGCACACATGGTAATTTTCAAAAATTCATATTACATTTACAGATTGCCACACAATTTGGCTTTCAATGATCAGTTTGGCAAGAGATAATTCTAAATAATTTTGATGTACAGTCTATGACCTTTATGTAAAAGCCTTAGATTATTTTTGAGATCAAGGGAAGTGGGCAACAATCATTTGTCCTCCACCACTCACAACAGAAAACATGAAGCTCATGTAGTAGAAGCAGAATTTTCTTCAGGGGAAATAATTAGCCTAGCTTTTGGGAGGCTGAGGAAAATGGTGCAACGGGAGAGTGAGGATTAAATTCTTTTTTTTTTCAGTTAACAGAAAAGTGTATGTTGTTCTGAAAAAGTTAGTTTAATCAGTTAAAGTACTCAGTCATTTAGAAGAAACCATGACAAGAAAGAAAGGAAAGGAAGATTTTAATACAATTTGTGATACCCTACTGTAATTTAAAAAATCTTAATTGAATGTAATTGCTTCACTTTCCCCTTTGCCTGTCTCTCATTATCCCCTCCAATGTCCTTTCTTCCACCTTTCCTTTCAAGTCGATGGCCTCTTTCTCCCCAGTTATTTGTCACATGCATAAATATATAAGTACAGCTTGCTTAGTCTGTTTAGTATTGCTTACACTGGTTAACTAGGTAAGGGGTTCAACCTCAGGTAAGACTAATTTTCCCTCTTTCAGTCTCCTTTAGTTACTTGCAGTTCTTTGTGTAGGCGTGGGGTCCCGTAAACCTTCCTCTGTCATCATTAGCAGACTTGGCATGTCTGTTGGCTTCACCATGGTCCGAGTCTTGTTTTGAATGCCTTATTGTTGATGTATCATGGGTGTAGCTTCAGTGCCATTTCTAGAAGATACTATTGCAGTTTTCTCAGTCCTAGAAATTTTACTAGTCTTATTGACTGCATAGTGTGAGATGCTTGAAGTAGAACTGTTAATCACCCCACCCCCATAATAAATCAGTCAGGGGCAACTGTAGCCATGTACATTAGATAGAACCAGAGCGTGATTACCGGCCTGTGGAACAGAGCACAGATAGAACACTTCTAAGATAAGTAAAAAAGGAAATCAGAAATGCAAATTTGTCTCAAAAACTCATTAGAGAAAGCTAGATAAGGAAGCATATGACCCAGAATCCTAGACTTAAAATTTGGCTTTATCTTAGTTGCATGTGATTGACAGGAGTTTTTTGTTTCTAAAGAGGACAGCAGAACTTGTCAAACAAGTATGCATAACTGTGCCAGAGGTTCTGACACCTGTCACTTTCAAAGCTGTTTTTCTTTGCTTAGTGCTGACACTTAAAAAATGATGAATAATACCTGAATTTATTTTATATTTTGGGTATTAACATTATAATTAATATGCAAAAAGTGGAACCACTTTTTGTTTACAGTGTTTAACATTATAACTTAAATATTTTGTATCTAAAATTTTTTGTTTAGACCTGTTCTGCCTTCTTGAAACAGTTTTATATACTTTCAAATGGTTAGTAAAATAATTCAATTTAAGTAAAATATATAAAATGCATATATATTATTGGATTATCTCAATTTTATTCATTAATCATTGGAGGAAAGTAAGGAACAAAGAGTAAAGTCATTTGAAAGTAAAAACTTTTGAGTCATGCTAGACTTAAAATTTTGTACTTTGAGTATATTTATCTGCCTGTGATCCATTGAGTTGTTAAAAGAGAAGTGGGGTAACACTTGTGGTTCTATTTTCCCCAAGTCTTCATGTAGTGATGCCATTTCTTAGCAATAGCAATAATTGCAGAGTCAGCAGTTGAGCTATGTGAGAGAACAAAGTGGGAACCCCGAGGATGAAGAGAGTGGCTCCCATGATAGAGAGCATGCTTTTCAGTTGGCTTTATTACCATAGTAGTATTGAGTCTGTGGTTGTGGCCTCTGTGAAGCTTCTAGCGATTGCTTCATAAGGAGGTGTGGAGGAAAGTCCTGGTTATATAGTCTTCTCCTGAGGCACCATCTGTCAGGGTCACGGACGGAACTACACTGGGCTTCAGCTGCTGGCTGGTCTTGACATGAGTCCTTTAAAATCCAAAATTGGCTCCCCTGAGTTCTGTCTTCCAGTTAGGTGCACTATTATTGGTCCATGGTGAGATGCTACACTCTCAATTCGTCTAAGCCCACATCTTCACATTGGAAACAGTAATTTTTAAAATTACGTGTATTATCTATAGGCCCAGCTATCAATCAATTAAGACACAGACACTTACTATAATTTAAAATAGCCTTAGTTAACCTGGGGCAGGGCAGATATCAATCCTTTAAACTGCCTCCCATAGTGGGGCAGACATGGGATCCCTGCCTCAATCCCATTCCATCGGCTTCTAATAACTTCTCTCAAGCTCCCTCCCATCTATAATCCCTTATATTTGCTCATGTTCTTCATCTGGGCTGGATTCTCCATCCATGCCGCCATCTGCTTCTCCTCCACCTAAGCCATGGCAGCCTTCCTCTCTTCCCTTCAGGTCTCTCTCCTTCCTCCTCGTGGCAGTCTTTCCTCTTCCCCAAATTGTTTCTTCTCTAAGCCCCACCCATCTCCTGCCCTGTCCAGGTGGGATGGCTTTTTAATAAGCAAAAGTGGGTCAGACAGCAAGCAGTAATTAGCATCAGAATACATCAGATTATACCCCAACAGCAGTATTTGCCTTCTCTTGAATTACACAAATATATTTGGTAAATAGCTTGTGGTTGCATCTCATACAATACTTTGCCTAGCTTCAATGTACATGCAGAAGATAATTTATCCTTTTTCTTTTTTTACATGAAAAAAAAATTGACATTTAGGTCAGCATGACTCTTCACTTAAATCAGAAGTGATACCCCAACTGGCCATTTGCATGGGAAAGGTCTTCTTGGTAGCATGAAATAAGACACACTGAGAAAACTTCCACCACAGTGAGCAAATGGTACTAATTAGAAGTTTCCAGCCTCACTTTTGACATTTGGATTCTGATACTAATAGTCTAACATTGGTGGCTTGGGTAATAATTTACAAATAATATGACTATTTTAAAAGTGAACGGGGCTGGAGAGATGGCTTAGAGGTTAAGAGCACTGACTTTCTCCAGGGGTCAATGAGTTCAATTCCCGGTAACCACATGGTATCTCGCAGCCATCTATAATGTGATCTGATACCCTCTTCTGGCCTGCAGGTGTACATGCAGGCAAAGCATTGTATAACTAAATCTTCTTTAAAAAATTGTTTAAAATGAGCCAGGCGTGGTGGTGCACACCTTTAATCCCAGCACTTGGGAGGCAGAGGCAGGCGGATCGCTGTGAGTTCGAGGCTGGCCTGGTCTACAAAGAGAGTCCAGGACAGCCAAGGCTACACAGAGAAACCCTGTCTCGCAAAAAAACAAAACAAAACAAAACAAAACAAAAAAACAAAAACAACAACAACAACAACAACAACAAAAAAACCAAACCAAACCAAAACAAAACAAAAAAAAATTGTTAAGAATGAACATAGGAATTGTGAAAGTCCTTGATATAGTTCGTACAGCAATTTGATCTTTTAATTTGTTAGTCACACCCATGGCAAAAAGGGGCCATTTTCTTTTCATATTCTGTTGCCATTTTCTAGAACAGAATGCATGCTGGCATTTGTGAAATCCAGGTACCTTTAATTGATTCCAACCCATATAGAATATGTAAATGACTAAGGAACTAGGATATTGCGGTATTCGGATTGTCTTTGTTAAATGAAAACAAATTTACAAAGGTGCACTTTATTTATTTATTTATTTATTTTTTACATTTTTTTCTCCTTTATTAATTTATTCTTGTTACATCTCAATGGTTATCCCATCCCTTGTATCCTCCCATTCTTCCCTCCCTCCCAATTTCCCCTTATTCCCCTTCCCTATGACTGTTCCTGAGGGGGATTACCTCCCCCTCTATATGATCATAGGGTATCAAGTCTCTTCTTGGTAACCTGCTGTCCTTCCTCTGAGTGCCACCAGGTCTCCCCGTCCAGGGGACATGGTCAAAGGTGAGGCACCAGAGTATGTGAGAAAGTAATATCCCACTCTCCACTCTACTGTGGAGAGTGTTCTGTCCATTGTCTAGATCTGGGTAGGGGCTTAAGGTTTACCGCCTGTATTGTCCTTGGCTGGTGCCTTAGTTTGAGCGGGACCCCTGGGCCCAAATCTGCCTATCATAATGTTCTACTTGTAGGCTTCTAGGACCCTCTGGGTCCTTCTACTTTGCCTTTCTCCCATGATTCTCTCATCTAGAGTCCCACTAGAATGTCCTCTCCTCTGTCTCAGTTTCCTGGTAAGTGAAGGCTTTCGTGGGACATGCCCCTTGGGCTAATATGCAGATATAAGTGAGTATATACCATTTGAGTCTTTCTGCTTCTGGGTTAACTCACTCATTATGATAACAGATAATAGAAAGATAAGTCTCTTGTCTTTCCAAAATCTTGATGGTGGACAGCACTCCCTGAAGTCTTTCACTTGCCAATATTGACTTCCCCTGACTGTGGGCATTTAGGGAGATATTTTGCTGTATTCATCTTTGGTCTGTGGCTGTTAGATTGAGAAGAATAAAACTGGAAAAGGGCTCCAGCTGAGATAGGCTTTACGATGTCTTAGAGCAATGATTGACTTTACAGGTTTAATGTAGTTGCCTCATATTGTATTTAAATCTTATCCTGTGCTAGAGAAATTTGCACAGAAATCATCTACAAGTAGCGATCCATTGCTTTACAGTTGGACAGCTTGCTGCTCACTGAACAACTATACTTCTTCATACAAGTCATTCTGAAACCTGAAGTGCCTTTATGGAAGTCATTTTCAATAAAGAAAAGACGGCAAGATTTTTTTTTTCTGTAAAAATTGTGTTCTAAACTATTGGCTTTATCTGAGCTAGTGGGAAGAAAAAACAGTTGTTAGAGAAAAATCCCCACTCCCAAAACCGAGCAAAGCAACATGCTTATTAGCATCAACATTGGCAGTGGTAACCCTAGGATTTTTCAATACCCTCTCTGTCCACTCATGATGGAAAACAGGAGGTGTCTCATTTGATATTAGGTACCCTTGTAAAGTGTTAGAAAAGAGATGCCTTTATACTTAGCACTTATTCAAAGAATAGGTTTGTTTATTTTCTTTCCCTTTGTTCATTCTACAAAGGTAAGCAGCTTGAATAGAACTGTGAAATATGCCATAAATAGGAACTGGGTGTGAGTGAACTTTACAGGGGAAAACATGGCACCTGGCTTTTCATTTTTACCCACTTTCACTGTGCTTTGTCATTCAACATGATGTGTTCTACTTTTAGATTGGAAATGTTGACTGAAATACTGCTTCACTCTTTTCACCGAGTCTCTTAGAAAGACCTTCGTATTAATAAGACAAAATGTATTACTTGCTGTGACAGAATTTTGTCACAGACTTTTTTGTATGGCACTCTAGCTCACCTAGGTTTTCAAATTTATCCAAGCAATTATTGAACATTTGAGACTGAGTATGAGAATTAGACAAGTGATTGTAGAAACCCAATTAATTCCTTACTTAAAAAAAAAAACAGGGCGAGATTAAAGGAAATTGACACTTGAGTGAAGACTTCAGTGAGTTTGATGAAAGTCCTGAATATTCAGTTTTACAAGCTATTATTAAAGCTCTGGCTAAAAACAATTATGTTGCAAATGCTCTTGCCTTTGATTCAGGAAGATCCTCCAAGATCAATCAGTCACATGGTTCTAAATGGAGAACTAAAGGAACTCAAGGTTCAAAATAAATGAGCTGTGTTGGCTAATTCATGTACATATGTGGATTGTTTTTTGTCAATACAATTTTTAAATCAGGAACTTTTAAAAGTCTTTATTTCAGACGGAACTTGATGAACCCATTTACATCCCGTTTCCACAATCTGTTGTGAATGCTTTATGAGCTATTCTAGACTGGTGAAATTATTAGTTAAAGAAAAATGATAAAATGATGTGCTTTATAAAATGTATCTGAACTAATGGAAAATGACTGAACAAATTGATCATTGAGAAAAGAGACAATAGTACATGGGTGGTCCGTTATGAATTGCTGCAAAGAACCTGAGAATTCCAGAGTTTTTTGTTTGTTTGTTAGTACATTGGAAAGGTAGGATATTTAAAGACTGACAGGCAATAAAAATCATTTAGGTATACTTGAAAGAAAGATTGGCTCTAGTGGCTGTGGAGTGCTGTGGGCTGAGACAAGGCACATGATTCTCAAATTCTTCCAGGTCATTTCTGCGATTTTCACGTCTCTGTGGGAACTTGACTGAAGGACTGTAGCTGCCATTAACAGCTCTGTTCTCATTATTTTCCATGGGTCAGCTTACATTTTCTGAATAAAAGAGCTCACTCATTTCATAATTTGGAAATAAAAGTGTCTGAATGACCATCTGTGAACAAAGATTGGGCTTGTGGCCAAGAAACAAAATAGTCTAAGCCTTTGACCTTGTAGAACAAACTGTCTTGGGGAACAGATAATTTGCAACAGTGAATTTGCAGCACAGGAGGGCTTACACGTGGGTATCCGAGGATTAGAATGGGTAAATAAGGAAGCTGGCAAAGGGTGTTCTGAGGACGTAAAACTTGAACAGGTCGTGGATACCTTTGGGTGACCTCCATATGTCTTCTCCCATTCTTGCTCAGTAGATTATTAATTTAGAGATAATTAGGTACTTAGATCTTCATATGCTTCCAAGCGCACAGATTTAGAGCCCTTTAGAATGTACTCCTTCCAACTCTCAATCAGAGACTTGACATTGGAATACTACAGTTAATGAGAATGGGGAAGGGGACGTTTCACACCAAATAGTTTCTGTGCTTTATTATTTTTAATGAAACAAGTTTCAGCATTTCTGTACAGCTGCTCCCCTCTGAGAATTTGCATTGAAGCACAATAACACAATTATTTTTGTGTGTGTATGTGTGAGAAAGAATAGTCTGCCCTGCTGAGAAGACAAAGCAGCCTTTTTCCCACAAGGCCATTATAGATTATATATTGTTCTACTAACATTGGGGCACTTCGTGGTTATGTATTATGATTTAAGCTAAATTAGGTTAGGAAGAACGTAAAGCAATTTTCTGTTATTAAACTTGAAAACCTTACTCTTTCCATATTTCATTAGTTATGGAAACCTTGTGTGTCTATTCATATGTGTAAATTTATAAATTAAACTTACAGTCACACACATTTTAAATTATGGTTTTATCTTGGCCACTCTTTGCCCATGCAAACTCTGATGAATTAAGGAAGACTTTCATGCCTTACCTCAGTTTTCACATCTCTGAAATGGACACTTTGTGATTTTAAGATATGAAGTACCTCAAGCTGTACTGTCCTGTGTTTGAAGTTACACCCGTACTTGCTGTTATGAAAGCCAAGTTACTACAATTAAGTACTCCTGGTATTGGGCATATTCCTCATAGAGAAAGGAATTCTGGATGATTGAATGGCTAAAAATATATAAAGTTCTGAAGACTCCAGGGAAGTTAGGAACTAAGAGCATGTGTGAATTCCTTTACCACCCTCAGTCACTTTATTCAATCAAATCCCGATTCCTGGTAATTAACTTCCTCAGTTTCTTGACCAGGCACTTCTCTGTATTTGTCATAGCAAACTGGGAAAATGTACAAAAATGATGCAGTGTGTTTTCAGAACTCAGTGGACAGAAAACAACATGAGTCAACTCTGTGTCTGTAAAATATTCAACACACTCCTAATTAATGAAGAGTCAGAGAAGGATGTGCCAGAATTCACGGAATACTTCTAGAATAAAGAAAGTGAAAACAAAGCATATCAAAACTGATTGGCTACTCAAAGCTCAGGGGATTATTTACATGGCTGTTTATGTTTATGTTAATAAAAATAAAATGGTTCAGCTGGTTGATGGTGACACATGGCTTTAATACCAGAACTCAGAAGGCAGGGGCAGGAGGATCTCTGTGAGTTTGGGATCAGCCTGGTTTACAGAATGAGTTCCAGGACAGTCAGGGGTACATAGAGAAACCTTGACTGGAAAAATCAGAAGGAAAAAAAAAAAAAAAAAAAAAAAGAAGAAAAGAAACATTTAAAAAAAAGCCCTGTCATTTCAACCCGAGAAAAATAAGAACAAAGTGGACTGTAGCCTATAGAGAAGACAAGCAGTAAATCTATTTGGCAGGAAATGAACGAAGTGTGCAGTAGAACAGCAAGAAAGGAAATCAACAAAGTCAGTAGTTAGTCATTTGACAGATATATGTAGTTGAAAAAAAGTAATGCTGACTGAAAAAGAAGTCTCCTCAGTTACAAAAATCTACAACAAAGGGAATACAACTGGTTTCTTTACAGAAATAAGACATCACAAGTAATTCTATCTGCAAAGGAATTAGATAACTTACACAAAAGATGAACACTTTTAGTAAGATCCAAAGTAACCAAAGTTTTTGAAGTATGAAATCCTACAAGATACAAGACAAGAAAAATATCTTGTAAACTGCATATGTATGGATGCCTTTACTGTTCTAGCCTTCCAGTATCTTTAAACGTGTTCATTAGTCTTGCACAAATTCTTTGCAAAAGGACAGAGGACAAAGGAACACTCCCTAACTTATTCTCTGAGGTCAGTGTTATCCTGATACAAAACCAGACAAAAATCATTGAATGACACAAAAATCCTCTAACTAATGGGAAATAACCAAGAAAATATGATCAGACCATTATAAAATATACACTGTGACCAAGAGGAATTACTCCCAGAAATGAAAACTTGGTTTGACATGAAAGTGAAAGTCATACAACACATTAACTAAATAGAAAAGGTGTGCATGTAAGAATGTGTGTGTGTGTGTGTGTGTGTGTGTGTGTGTGTGTGTGTTTTGCACAGTCCACTCTGTAGAAACAAATATTTGACAATGTTCAATATTTCACTGATAGGAACACATCACATACTAGAGGCAAAGGCTACTTCTGCCTGAGAAATTTTAGTTATTAGTACTGAGACCTAACTCCGATTTGACATGGAATCTGAGAGCTGAGCCCTGAGGAGCAGGAACAAGGCAAATGCCTCTGTTTTTCACCATCTGTCTCACACTGCGTCAAGATCTCTGGGGATCCGAAGCCAAGAAAATAAACAAAGATATTCAGAGAGGAGAGAAGAATTCAAACCACTCATGTATGTAAATGATAGATCTAATACATTAAAACAATCTGATAATGGAAATGAATACTTTATTGCTGTAAAGGACCTGATTCATGATCAATATCTAAACATTTGAAATGAGCTAGAAAGCAATAGTATACATGTAGCTGTATGATAAGGTAGGACATAATATAAGTAACGATTAAAAATGAGGGCAGAACAGTAGAATTAGACAACTAACCAATCACAGAATTATTGTATGATTCAGTTGGCACAAAGAAACATTACTGGCAGTTTTTGGTTAAAAAATCAGAAAGAAAATCTTTGTTTTAACATAGTACGTACTCCATGTCATGTTTGTATGGAAATATTAATAAAATTCAAAACAAAAACAAAAACAAAAAACCCCACTGCACAAGACTATGTAATTAAAAACAGGACAAGTCTTTGTCCTGGCTGAGATGGTCCTGGGAGTGAGCAAAGTAGCGTTCCTGCATTTCCCAGGCTCCAGAAGAAGTACAGGCAGTCTACCTACCACAGCTAACAACCTGGTCTTCAAGACTGATCTCAAGATTTTCTTATTGTTAGGTTCCACAGTCTAAATAAACTCTGTGCATCCTCAAACATGTCCCTGCCTCATGAGATCTGCTTTAAAATAACCCAGACCAGGGTGTTTCTATAAGTGCTTCTTATCTAAAGGCCACACATTCTGTGAGGCTGTCCATAAGGCTTTTACACAGACATACATTTATAGTGACTATTTCTGATTCAGGTCTAGTCATTTGGAAGGAAGAAAGTGAGGACACAGGGGTGTTGAGGTGCTAATGAAAATGATCTAAAAGTAATTGTGATGACAGTTACATATATCCGCAAATACACTAAAACCCACCAGATTGTATAATATCAGGTGAATATGACTTGTGTGTTATACGTCAGTAAAATAGATGGGTATAAAATATATGTAAAAGATAGATTTACAAGGTAGAACAAAACATGCATTTGAAAACTGTACACGTATGTGTATTTACTTTTGCTAATTAGTATCTAGAATGATTCCAGATGCTGGATATAGACATGAACAAGGCATTGTCTCTTGTGACAATGATCTTCAGTCTCAAAAAGTAGCCAAGATGGACACAGATTACATATGTTGAACATGTATATCCAACACATATTCAACTATATGTGTTGAATTCAGAATCCATGTTAAGATATGAAAACACTAATAATGTGTGGGGTTTAATGTGTGATTTAAGCTTTAGTAATGTTTCTTTTATGAGTGTAAGTGCTCCTGCATTTGGGGCATGATGTTCCGAATTGAGACATCATCTTGGTATATTTTTCCTTTGATGAGTATGAAGTGTCCTTCCCCATGTCTTCTTGATTAGTTAGTTTTAGTTGAAAGTCTATTTTGTTAGATAGTAGAATGGCTACTCCAGTTTACTTCTTGGGTCTGTTTGCTTGGAATACCTTTTTCCATCCTTTACTCTGAGGTAATGCCTATCCTTATTGCTGAGGTGTGTTTCTTGAATGCAGAACAATGATGGGTCCTGTTTTTCCATCCATTCTGCTAGCCTGTGTCTTTTTATTGGGGAGTTGAGGCCATTGATGTTGAGAGATATTAATGAGCAGTGGTTGTTAGTTCCTGTTTTTTGATTGATGTTGGTGGTGGTTGTGTGTATGTGTGTGTGTGTGTGTGTGTGTGTGTGTGTGTGTGTGTGTGTGTGTGTTTCCTTTTCTGTTTTTGTTTGTTTTTTGCTATTGTGGAGCTATTTACTTCCTGTGTTTTCCTGGGTAAAGTTACCTCCATGGGTTGGGATTTTCTTTCTAGTAGATTCTGTAGGACTGGATTTGTGGCTAGGTACTGATTAAACTTGGTTTTGTCATAGATAATCTTGTTTATTCCAATCTATGGTGATTGAAAGTTTTGCTGGGTATAGTAGTCTATATTGGAGTCTGTGGTCTCTTAGTGTCTACATGACATCTGTCTAGCAGAATTCTAACAGACCTTCAAAGAATAGCTAACACCAATTCTCTTCAAACTATTCCATGAAATAGAATCAGAAGGAGCATTGCCAAACTCTTTCTATGAGGCCACAGTCATCTTGATACCTAAACTATAGACTCAACAAAGAAAGAGAACTTCAGACCAATTTCTCTTATTAACATTGATGCAAAAATATTCAATAAAATACTCACAAACAGAGTCTAAAAACACATCAAAAGTTGCATAAACCATGACCAAGTAGGCATCATCCCATGCATGAAGGGTTGGTTTAATATTCAGAAATCCATCAATGAAATCATCATAACTGAAAGAAAAAAAAACCAAATGATCATCTTATTAGATGTTGAAAATACATTTGACAAAATCCAACACACATTCAGGTTAAAAGTCTTGGGCATGTTAAAAGAGCAGGGATACAAGGCATATACCTAAACATTGTAAAGGCAATATAGAGCAGGCCTATAGCCAACATCAGGCTAAATGGAGAGAAACATAATTTAATTCCACAAAAATCCAGTAAGGCAATTAAAGGGGACCAAGGGGATACAAATTGGAAAGGAAGAATTCAATGTATCACTATTCATGGATGATATGATAGTATATGTAAGTAACCCCAAAAATTCTATCAAGGAACTCCTACAGCAGACAAACACCTTCAGCAAAATCAACTCAAAATAATCAGTCGCCCTCCTGTATACAAATGACAAACAGGCTGACAAAGAAGTTAGGGAAACTACACCCTTCACAATAGCCACAAATATTATAAAGCATCATGGTGTAACTCTAACCAAGAAAGTGAAAGACTGTATGAAAAGAACTTCAAATCTCTGAAGAAGGGGTTTGAAGAAGATTTCAGAAGATGGAAAGATCTCCGTGCTTGTGGATTGGGTGAATCAACATAGTAAAATTGGCCATTTTACCAAAAGCAATCTACAGATTCAATGCATTTCTCATCAAAATACCCACGCAAGTCTTTACCGACCTTGAAAGACCAATTTGCAACTTCGTATGGAGAAACAAAAATCCCAGAATAGCTAAAACAATCATTTACAATAAACAGTCCTCTGGAGGAATCTCCATCCCGAATCTCAAGCTGAACTAAAGAGCAAAAGTAATAAAAACAGCATAGTACTGGCATAGAAATAGTCTGGTTGATCAATGGAGTCCAATGGAAGACCCAGAAAAAGACCCACACACCTATGGACACTTGAGTTTTGACAAAGAAGCCAAATACATACAATGGAAAAAAAGATAGCATCTTCAACAAATGGTGCTGGTCTAACTGGATGTCTAAATGTAGAAAAATGAAAGTAGATCCATATCTATCACCCTGCACAAAACTGAAGTCCAAATGAATTAAAGACCTCAACATGAAACCAGACACACTAAATCTGTTAGAAGAAAAAGTGGGGAAGAGCAGTGAGCTCATTGGCACAGGAGACAACTTCGTGAACAGAACACCAACAGCTCAGGCCCTAAGATCAACCATTAATAAATGGGACCTCATGAGGCTGAGAAGCTTCTGTAAGGTAGAGGACACTGTCAACAGAACAAAATGACAGCCTGAAGACTGGAAAAGATCATCACCGACCCTACATCTGACAAAATGCTAATATCCAAAATATATAAAGAACTCAAGAAATTACACATCACCAAACCAAATAACCCACTTAAAAATGTGGTTCAGATCTAAACAGAGAATTCTCAACAGAGGAATATCAAATGGCTGAGAAACACTTAAAGAAATGCTCAGCATCCCTAGTTATCAGGAAAATGCCTCTCAAAATGACTCAGAGATTCCATCTTAACACCTATACAAGTGGCTAAGATCAAAAACTCAGGTGAAAGCAAGTTCTGGCGAGGATATGGAGAAAGAGAAAACTCCACCATTTCTGCGGGACTGCATTGATGGAGATTTGGCTCAGATGATGATAATTAGCAATTATTTGGAATTATGGATAGGAGGTAGCTCAATAGAAATTATTAGAAGCAGATGGCATGGGATTGGACCAGAGTATGGGATACCTGTCCCAATATGGAATATAATTTAGGGGATTAATATCTGCTGTATCTCAGGTTACTTAAGGCTATTAAAAATATTACAGGTGTTTGTGTTTTATTGATTGTTAATGGGTTAGAAAATACCACTGTAGTAATAATTATAGGGTTAATAATAAACATTATATGGCCATCCTTATAAATTAACTGCAACTTACAAATTCTGCTGCATATAAGGAACACACCACAGCAACAACTCAGACATTAACTCAGAGTAAAGGACTGGAAGAAAGGTTTCTTAAGCAAACAGACACAAGAAGCAAGCTGGAGTAGCCATTCTCATATTTAATAAAATAGACTTTTAACCAAAATTAATGAAAAGAGATAAGGAAAGAAATTTTATCCTCATCAATGGAAAATTCTATGCCTCAAATAGAAGGGAACTCACATTTGTAAAAGAAACATTATTAAAGCTTAAATCACACATTGTTCACCACACATTATGGAGAAACTACAAAACCTCACTCTCACCAAAGGACAGGTCATCAAGACAGAAACTAAACAGAGAAATAATGAAACTAACAGATTCATGAATTAAATGGGCCTAACAGATATCTTCAGAACTTTTCACCCAAACACAAAAGAATGTACATCCTTCTCCTCACCTCATGTAACTTTCTATAATTGACCATTTTAGGCAGAATTTTGTCTGTGGAAGAAACGAGGACATTTTTTTCCAGTGGCTGTTTTGCTACACTCAAAGCCATCTCCACAAGGAGTTTCTTTGATGCTCATCATCTTCTTAGTGGTAGGCTAGGTACTGCCAGTAGTTAACCTGTCTCATACTCAAAGACTCTTTAGAACAATAAAAACATTTTTAAATGCCATATTCTGTAGGTCTCTGAGGGTTTTGAAGACAATATCTAACAATTTTACCTTATCTATCTGTAGAATCAGACCCATCCATTAAACCTAGGATGTATATTCCTGTGATAAAATTATACTAGTATTTGACATGATCATGAGTTTATCAACTAACAATTGATTTGTATTACTTAATTATCCTGAACAGCCTATAATAGCACTATCAAAGTATTGGAAGTATATCATGTATTAATTGAGTTTATGACAATACCTCATATTAGAATAGAAATATAATGTATGAAGAATAATATTAAATTTTATTTTTTTTATTTTTTATTTTTAATTACTATTTTTTCCTTTATTAATTTATTCTTGTTACATCTCAATGGTTATCCTATCCCTTGTATCCTCCCATTCTTCCATCCCTCCCATTTTCCCCTTATTCCCCTCCCCTATGACTGTTCCTGAGGGGGATTACCTCCCCCTGTATATGCTCATAGGGTATTAAGTCTCTTCTTGGTAACCTGCTGTCCTTCCTCTGAGTGCCACCAGGTCTCCCCCTCCAGGGGACATGGTCAAAGGTGAGGCACCAGAGTATGTGAGAAAGTCATATCTCACTCTCCACTCTACTGTGGAGAATGTTCTGTCCATTGGCTAGATCTGGGTAGGGGTTTAAAGTTTACCACCTGTATTGTCCTTGGCTGGTGCCTTAGTTTGAGCGGGACCCCTGGGCCCAAATCTGCCTATCATAATGTTCTACTTGTAGGTTTCTTGGACCCTCTGGATCCTTCTACTTTGCCATTCTCCCATGCTTCTCTCATCTAGAGTCCAATAGAATGTCCTCCCCTCTGTCTCAGTTTCCTGGTAAGTGAAGGCTTTCGTGGGACATGCCCCTTGGGCTAATATGCAGATATAAGTGAGTATATACCATTTGAGTCTTTCTGCTTCTGGGTTAACTCACTCATTATGATCATTTCTAGCTCAATCCATTTATCCACAAATTTTGGGAATTCCTTGTTTTTAATAGCTGAGTAGTATTCCATAGTGTATATGTACCACAGTTTCTTTATCCATTCTTCTACTGATGGACACTTAGGCTGTTTCCAACTGGACCCATATTTGTCACCTTGTACAAAACTCAAATCCAAGTGGATTAAAGACCTCAACATAAAACCAGAGACACTAAGTCACTTAGAAGAAAAAGTGGGGAAGAGCCTGGAACATATTGGCACAGGAGACAACTTCCTGAACAAAACACCAACAGCCCAGACATTAATGTCAACAATTAATAAATGGGACTTCATGAGGCTGAGAAGCTTCTGTAAGGCAGGAGACACTGTCAAGAGAACAAAGCGACAGCCTACAGACTGGGAAAAGATCTTCACCAACCCTTCATCTGACAAAGGTCTAATATCCAAAATATATAAAGAACTCAAGAAATTAAACACCACCAAACCAAATAACCCAATTGAGAAATGGGGCTTGGAATTAAACAGAGAATTCTCAACAGAGGAATATCAAATGGCTGAGAAACACTTAAAGAAATGCTCAACCTCCTTAATTATCAGGGAAATGCAAATCAAAACAACTCTGAGATTCCATCTTACACCCATCAGAATGGCTAAGATCAAAAATTCAAGTGACACCACATGCTGGCGAGGATGTGGGGAGAGAGGAACACTCCTTCATTGCTGGTGGGAATGCAAACTAGTACAGCCACTTTGGAAATCTATCTGGTGCTATCTCAGAAAAATGGGAATAGGGCTTCCTCAAGACCCAGCTATTCCCCTCTTTGGAATATACCCAGAAGATGCTCCAGCACACAACAAGAAATTTTGCTCAACCATGTTCATAGCAGCCTTAAATTTTAATTCTATGTAAATGTATCAAAATTAAACTTATTTTGCCTCAATATATAAAATTTTATATCAATGAATTAAAATTAACCTTATTTGTGAGTAACAATTAAGGCTTTAAGTTGAGGAATAAATTCAATAACCTATTTTTTGTCCTATCATCCCTGAGTCCAAACTTGTTTTCTCTGTAAATAAGACCAATAATAACTTATAGCCAACTCCCATTGAAAATAAACCTCTGTAGCCCAAGAAAGCAACCAAAAACCTAACCTACACCCCTTAAATGAAGTGGGGCATTGTTCTCTTAAGATTTCTTCTCTTTGATTTGCGAAGAATAATACCTTTGTAGTAGCCCAAATAAAATTGGGGAAATTGGTTAAACAAGCTAGGAATAGTATGTGTGGTCCAGTTTCTAAATGTTGAGAAATTTCAGGTTTAATTAGAGTCCTGTGTGGGACAGTCTGAAATGCCGAACCAAATGGGATTGGAAGCCTTCTTTGAAGCTGTCCTGTGAGATGTCTTGGTTTGGTGAGGAACAGCAATTGAAGCACTTGGTGCTGGAACATGAAGGACGCTGGATGTCAGTGTCCAACATGCTGAGAGGAACAAATCCTGTCCAGTCTGATGCAGTATCAGTGTCCATTTCTTTTGTTCTGAAAACATATAATTTCTCACAAGCACTATACGGTTATAAAATCAGAAGTGTATAACATGTGTGTGATGCATAGAACAAATAAGGCTCTTTGTATGAGAAGAAAAAAAAGACATCTGTAAATCTTCATTCATGCCATATGAAGAATGGCATCTAAAAATACTTCATAGGAATTCTGTAGCCAACAAGAAGCATTGTCTGCATAGACATTCATGTCTCAGCCAGTCTCAGAGCTATTCCCATGTAGTGGGATTAACAATATAAGTTATCTGTTTGTTCTGCAGTTTAACTTCACATCCCAAATGTATTCCCCTCCCTCACCCAATCCTGATCTTCCATTCCTCCATTGTCCTCTCTTCATCCCTCTTCTAGCCCTCAGAAAGGGGAGCCCTCCTCCCCTAACATCTGTCCTCAGCCTATCAAGTCTCATCTGTACTACCTGTAACCTCTTCCTCTGTGGCCTGGCAAGACCACCCTGCCAGGGGGAGTAAACAAAGTTTGGTGGCCAGTGTCCATGTCAGAAGTAGTCTGTATTCTCCATACTGTGGGACCCACAGGGGCCTGTACTAATACATCTGAGCAGAGAGGGTCTTGGTCCACATTTTAAATGGTCCTTGGTTGATGTATCAATATCTGTATTGTAGTTTACTTATCCTGTATTATGTGTCCGCTACGAGCGAGTATATACCATATGTGTCTTTCTGGGTCTAGGTTACCTTACTCAGGATGATCTTTTCTAGTTCCATCCATTTGCCTGCAAATTTCAAGATTTCCTTGTTTTTGATAGCTGAATAGTACTCTATTGTGTTAATGTACCACAGTTTCTTTATCCATTCTTTGGTTGAGGGACATCTAGGTTGTTTCCAGATTCCGGCTATTACAAATAAAGCTGCTGTGAATATAGTTGAGCAAATATCCTTGTATGGTAGAACATCTTTAGGGTATATTCCAAGGAGTGGTATGGCTGGGTTTTGAGGTAGAATTATTCCCAATTTCCTGAGAAAGTACCAGATTGATTTCCAAAGCAGATGTGTAGGTTTGTACTTCCACCAGCAATGGAGGAATGTTCCCTTTTCTCCACATCCTTGCCAACATGTGCTGTCACCTGAATTTTTGATCTTAGCCATTTGTATAGGTGTAAGATGGAATCTCAATGTCATTTTGAGTAGCATTTCCCTGATAACTAGGGATGTTGAGCATTTCCTTAAGTGTTTCTTAGCCATTTGATATTCCTCTGTTGAGAATTCTGTTTAAGTCTGTACCCCATTTTTAATTAGGTTATTTGGTTTGGTGGTGTTTAATTTCTTGAGTTCTTTATATATTTTGGATATTAGCCCTTTGTCAGATGTAGGGTTGGTGAAGATATTTTCCCAGCCTTCAGGGTGTCGTTTTGTTCTGTTGACAGTGTCCTCTACCTTACAGAAGCTTTTCCGTTTCATAAGGTCCCATTTATTAATGGTTGATCTTAGGGCCTGAGCTGTTGGTGTTCTGTTCAGGAAGTTGTCTCCTGTACCAATGACCTCAAGGCTCTTACCCACTTCTTTACCAGACAATTTTTACAAATAAGTCTGTGATCTTAGAGGTGAAGTTATTTCTCTATAAGCTGAAATATTTGTGTTTTGGAAGTGGTTTCATTTCATTTCATTGCACAGGTAAGTCAGACAGTTTGCCTGCTGATATTAAAAACAAACAAACAAAAAACCCTCAATGATACTGAACAGATTCAAGAAAATCAGAATACTTCAGACTTTGACATAATGGCGGTTGAAAACTGTGCAGCTGTTTTTATTAAGTATTTAGTGTGTTAGACAAGATCCATGTCATACCTCCTCTTTCCATCTTATCTGAAGGGGGTCTTTTCTCTGTTTCATTAGCCAGGATAGTTGGTCCCAAAACTACTGGAGGCTCTTCTGTCACCATCTGTGTTCTCCCTATAGGCTGTGTTTGTACTGAAGATGCACAGGTTCTGGGAATATGAATGGAAGTAAGTCATCAGATTTTCAGGACAGTCACCTGTACCCAAGGAGGCACCTCGCCAGCCTTTGTTCGAATCATTTTTAATCATCAATGTTCTCATTTTAGGAGTGTCTCAAATAGGATGATGTAGTTACCCCAGTGGTATGGTGAAGTTTTTAATCTATATCTTTATCTCTTGTTTGATCTGAACATTGAGAAGTTTAGGAGTTCATGACATGGCTTTGTGTGGTACCGATGCAGCTTTGTGATTAGGTAGTTCTTTATGTTCTGCCTAACATGTCAGGATCATAGTGCACCTCAGGTTCTAGGACATATATTTTCATTGTGTGTATGGGAGGTGGTTATGTGTGGTGTGTGCAGCTGTGTTTGTAATTGTCTGTATGGGTGCGTGTGCAGATGTCAGACTTTGACATCAGATTGTCTTCTTCAGTCACTCGACTCTTTCTCAGCCTTTTCATTCTTTTTCTTTTCTTTTTTTCCTTTTCTTTTCTTTTGGGGCAACTGTCCTTCATAGAACCTGGAATTTGCCCTTTTCAGTTATCCAGGCCGGGCAGGGAGCCTCTGGATCCCCCTGTTTCCTCCCTTCCAGTGCTTATGTTACAGGGGTGCAGTACTACACCACAGTTTTTGAGCTGTGGGCGTGAGTATCTGAACTCAAGTCCTCACGTGCACTCGGCAAGCGCCTTACTGACTGAGCCCTCCCCACCCTTAGTATACACATTTTGTTTAAAGTATTTTATCAACTCCGAGGCACAATTTGTTTTGAAATTGAGGCATTATATTAAATTTGATGATGCATCATAGTTTTATTGGCAGCATTTTCCTCTTCCAAACAGAACATACAGTAATGATGAATGTTACAGTCGATGGTAACTTAGAGCTGGTGAGGTTCCGTACTCCATGTGCATCTGTGATTTGAGAGGCAGATTTAATTGATTTGGATGATAAATATGCAGCAAGTGTGGTAATTTAGTCAGTCCGGGTAAATGACTTTGAAGTAGATAACATTTCCCTCTTACATCTTTCCTTTCATTTTCACAAGGTTATGATGCACATTAAAGCCTGGTTTCAATTCAACTGCTGTCATCTGTCTGTTCTGTTTTGAAACAAAATATGAAGAGAGGAATAGTCCAGGTTTAGGTGAAGGCAAGATAGCATAGTGCTCAGGTAATTTTTACCTAAATCTAACTAGTAGGGGAACTTTTTGTAGGAAAGAAGAAAGTGGAACCTTTATACTTAGCATTATTTCTTAAATCATAGTAAATATATGGCTGTAGAAATAGATTCAGCCTATCACATCTTTACGGGTCAAAATGAGTCTCCAGCAATTAAGTTCGATCTGTGAGCAACTGCTGTCAAGAACAGAAAAATGTTGTCACACTTGCTATCTACTTGTCAATGAGCTATGTGTATTAATTTTTTCTATCTTTATTTTGTAGAGCATTATTGAATGTGAGAGCTCAGGTTATTTTAGAAAAATTGAAATGATATGTTCAGTTTTCCATATTCCTCCATTACATAAAAACATGGACTTCTAATAGCACTGTTTAGCAATAATTATACGTTCTCATTAAAGGAAAACAACTCTTCTGGAAACTGCAAAAAGAAAGAAACATTCTCTTAATAATGTGCAACTGGGAACAGTCAAATCTAAGAGGAATGAAATTAAAGAGTGTTTACTTAATATAGCCAAAAAGATTAGAAGTGAACAAAAGCTGCACTAATAAAGTCCAGTGATATTATCATTTATTATAATATGATTTTTATTGTTTTGAGACCAGATTTAAATGGCGTTTGGAACTTGGGATTTCTTAAATATTCATTAAATCTCCCTCTATGCTTAAATATAATAAAACTTATTTCTTTTGCTCTAATTGTAAGCCCCTGTTGCCATTGTATTTTCTCTAGTGAATAAATATGTAACAACAATAAAACTGAGCCTGCTTGACTACATTCTGAAGTGGGATAAACAACTTGAGAGGACAAGAGCTAAAGGCCTTTATATGTCTCCCTCCCTGTGGGTTTATATAGGACACACTCATTAAAAACTGGCGATTTGCTCACCACTAATGAATCTATAAATCTGCACATTCACTAAAACAATTCCGGTGGATACAAATGATGGGATAACAATTGAGTTGTAATCTGAATAAATTAATTAAATAATAAAAAAAAAGAAAAAAAGAAAATATCATATTAAAACCCATTACTTTGTACACTAAATCTTACTGATGTTATTTACAAAAAGTTCCTGCATTTGAATAACAAATAAACAGCAAAGCCTTACCCACACCATTTTTTCTTTTTCTTTTTTTCTTTTCTTTTCTTTTCTTTTTTTTTTCCTATCGTTAGAAGGAGATGGCTAAGGAATGGCTCTTCCTTCCTTTCTTCTGATTGTTTCTTGCCTTGCCTTGTAATTTTGTTCTTAAATCTACAGTTTTGAGATATTGGCACACTGGCAGATGTCTGCAAGAAATAATGCATACAGAGTCAATATATTCTTCCCTCAGTTTCCTTCAGTAGGAATGTTTTACAAAAGACAGTGCAATACCACAAGAAGGATACCATCTTTGGGACAGCTGAAAACAGAAAGTTAGACTCACCAGAAAGGCATTTGATAGGCGTGTCCATAGTTCTTGACCTTGGCAACCACTGTTTTCCTAATTTGCCACTTCAAGAATGATACACCAATGAACTTGTGTAATATGTCATGGTTTGGGATTGCTCCCACTTTTCCTTGTAAAGCTCCACATAGTTTCACAAAGAGTGGCCCAAATTGTTGTATATGTGCAAAAGTAACTTTTATTCTCTATCAGTTGTTGTGTGGGAAGCTTGCTGCCTCCTTCTGCTCACTGGTGCTTAGCCCTGGAAGCTTCTATCTTCTGTACAACCTAACTTAAACCTAGAATGTTTTCAGCCTCTGTGACTTGATGCTTAATAAGCTCACCCTTAATTGTTCTTTCTGAGCTCTGGGCTGGCTGGTTCAACTCATCTGTTCTGGCTCAAACTCTTCTCCCAGCTGACTTAGTTAATCTGTTTTCTCTCTCAGCCTGGAATTGCTCTGCTTGGCCTCAAACTAGCTCAATAATCCGCTCTAATCTGGCTTCTTCTCATTTTCTGACTCGTTCCATCTTCACCTGAGTTCTCTCTCTGTAACCCTTCTCTCTATTCCTGTTCTGTTAAAAAAAAAAGAAAAGAAAAAAAAAAAAAAGAAAAGAAAAGAAAGGAAAACCTGTCTGCTCTCTTTGTAAAACTGCCTCTTAAGTAGCTTCCCTTTCCCTTATCTTCTCATGATAGTTGGGCGTATCTTATTCTGTCAAGTCTTCTCTGATTGGTCACCTTTTCTACCACTCGGTTAGACATCACTTCAAACATGGGTGCTTCCTTCTACAAACTAACTTTACCTTTGTTAGGGATTAAAGGCATGTATCACTATACATGGGCATAAGTTTTTCTTTACCTGATACTTGCTCTATACCAGGCTGACCTTGAACTCAGATCTGTTTGCCTCTGGTCTCCTGGATTAAAGGCATGTTTGTATTCCAGCCAGATTACATAGACCTAGAAGATCTTTGGATGTGATTTCTTACCAGTTGTATTACATAGACCTAGAAAGTCTTTAGATGTGATCTCTTGCCAGAACAGCCATGTTCTGAATTAACAATCCTCTACATATATGTGTATAGTTCATTTCTGTTGTTTGGTACCATCTTATGGGCATATGGGTAGAATGACCACAGGGTTTTTTTGGTCTACTTTAAAAAAAAAAGACTATTTAATATTTATTAAGCAATCAACATTTGAGTACAAGTTTTTGTGTGGACATGGTTTTCATTATTCTCTTATAAATACTGAGTACAATTGGAGGCTCTTACAATAATTGTCCACTCAGTTGTATAAGAAAATACTGAACTGAATTGTTTTGAATGACTTTGGTGCCTACGTTCTTACCAGCCAGGTCTGAATGGCTCTCTTTCTGAGCATCCTTTCCACTATTTCCAATTGTTGCAATTTTTCACTTAGCTCTTCTGACTAGATATGTCCTTACATTCTGATTGTGCTTTATGTAATATATGTTTGTCTTGTGGGTAACAATGCTGAATACCCTTTTACGCTAGTTCCAGCCCTTAGGTACTTAACGACATAGGTTAGTAATTGATAACAATAAACATGATAACCAAGAGAGAGGCAGCTCACTGAAATGTTTCATCTACATTAAGAGCAAAAACCCTGAGGCCAATAACCAAAAACTTGATGTGAGGGACCCAGTACTCACACACCTTGCTCAGGTTCTGTACATAGATCAATTCAAAGACAATGAACCTCATGATTGATATGTAAGCTATTTCTGTTTGGAAGAGGTTTCGGCAGCATTACTACAAGTGTATGTGATTATTAACCCTTCCAGCCTCCCTGGAGAAACCCTGTACCTCCTTTCGAGTACCAATGCAGACCTCTGATGTACCACATCAGTGCCTATGAGGACCTTTGCTGTTCCTACATTAGAGTGTCTATGGGCTGGGGGCCAGCCCCAGTCCAATTGAAAGGATGGCTCAAGAAGAGATAAAGGGTCAGTGAGGGAGGAGTCGGGTGTGGTTGTCAGGGGAATCTTGCACCTCTGACTGACTGGCAATCAAATATCTACTTTATTTATACACATTTCACAGAACAAATGATTATCCAAGAAGTACAGATTATATCATTTTGTCTCTGTATATGTGTTTGATATTTCATTACATATCTGGATTATAAGTTCAGGGACAATTACAAAGTGCAAATAGAACAGATTTTATTTTTATTATTAGCCCTATAACTCCAATTCGAAGAATGTAAAGAATGTCTCTACTAAAGCAAACACATTTATTATATAACAACCTGATTTTAGGTTGTCAGTATTTGCAGTTTTAAAGAACTCCAGACAAATAGAAAATATCTGAACTGGTCTTTTTATGAATAGCAAATACTAACACCTAACTCCTTTTACTATATCATTTTATCATCTATGCTATAAAGTAAGAAAATGTCATTTTAATCTATTTATTCACTGAACTACTCTTCCAGGAGTGTACCCTGTATGACCCCCTATCTTTAAACTACATTTTAAGAGAGTTCAAAGCATATCATAAAAGGGCGCTTGGAATCTGTTACTAATTCTCCTGGCCAGTCGGAGTTAATCAATTGTCTTTGTTTACCCTGCACTAATTATACTGTTTGAATGTGCTTAGTGGTGGATTCTCCAAGAAGATTCCTAGAGTCATGGCCTCATTTCAAAATTCCTAAATTAGTGTTTAACTGAGCTTTTCACAATCTCTGGGGCATAAGGAAGACGTCCAAATAGTGGACAGACAAAGTTATGTTAATACTTTCTAAAAAAGACTCAGACAGAATTTTCTTGAAAAAAAAAAAAACACCCACAAAATGAACCATAATGCAGAAAGTGCCCAAGGATGCAACATGCAGAGACCAGAACCTTAAAGTGAGAGGAAAAATGACAGTGATCTCAAGACTGGGCTCAGCTTTGCTGGAACAACTAGGTCAGCTTCATGACTTTTGCCATTGCCAGTGGCTATGTCTGTGGCTCCTATGGAGATGGGTGGTGGTTGGTGGATACTGCTCCTTAATGGATACTAATTCCTAGAGATCCTGAAAGTTCTAACTAATTAGCCAAACTAGGAACGTACTGTAATTGAAGATAAATGGAATTTACACTTGAGGATAACTTGCAGTGTTCTGACTCGGTACATTAGACCCACCTCGTAGTTATTTGTCAGATGCTGACAAATATTACAACTTACAAAATGACTGAGGAGCAAGCTGTTAAATACCCCTTACCCATTGAAGTAGCAATTCAGAAGCTAACTTGTTTCTCTGGGGGAATGGAGGCAATTTGTGCTGATATCTCCAAGTTGCAAAATCTGGAGACAGTGCTATCTATGACGTCCCTTCTTAATTTATCTATTTAGCCTGTTTAGGGTCTAAAGATAGATCTTTAAAAATAAGTGAACTCTTTTTAAAAATTGTCCACTATCACAACTCTGATGGTTTCAGATTAATATGTTCATGAGGTTTCAGAAGTTAGCATGAGCCCTGGTAGGCATTCTATACCTATTGACTTTGGATAATGGTTTTTAATCCTTGCTAATTTTCAAGTTATCAACAGTAAAAATATATTCAATTTGTTTAATGGTAACTACTTTATACCCATTGCAGTGCTCTTAAAGTTGTTTAATGTTAGCTTAATGCATATTTACTGAATTGTGTGGAAATTTCACTATTTATAACTAACACCTCTAAAACAAGATATGAAAAGAAAAAATGAAAACAAAAAGCAATAGTAATAAGAAATGAATGAATTCACTCTGTGAGAAATATGGACAAAAGAGATAAAAATCAGATCAAAATATCTGATGATTTATAATGAGTATACTGAGGAAATGCATGCAGTGATATGTGAAGTCATCTTTATTGCTGAGGTGAGGGAACTTCTCCATGCACTCAGAAAGACAAATCATTAGCAGAACTATTGTATAATGAGCAAACTCCTTATAGTTGGTCATTGTTTCTTGCAGTACTTACTAGTTGGGAATAAAGTTCCTGGAAAGGTAAGCAGTTATATTCCTGTAAATAACCTAGAAACTCCAAAAGGCTTCTGTGTGAGGGACCATGGGTACATGTCTCTGTTCCCAGAATCAAAGTTTTCTATGAACAATTTTAAATGTAAAAATGAAGTACATATAATTGAAAATCTTGTTAGAAAATGAATTATTGAGCCTTAGCTCAATAATGTTTCCTCATTGAAGGAAATTTTGCATGCCAATCACTTATTTTAAAATACAACTTAGCATTTTAGAATTAGAATTATGTCCCCTTATTGTACATTGATATAGGCAATAATAGATAATCATAATTTCTTTTATAAAATCTTTATAAATACCTATTCTGTTTTAATTAATTAATTACTTCAATGTATATCCTGGTGAGAGCCCCTTCCCTCATCTCCTTCCAATCCTACCATCCCTTCCCACCTCTACTTCTCCTATTCTTCAGAAAAGGGGAGCCCCCTACCCACGCACTCCACTCATCAAGTCATATCAGGGTTGAGTTTATTCTCTTTCCCTGTAGCCTGGCAAGGCAGTCCCATCAGGGGGAGGTGATCAAAAAACAGGCAACAGAGTCCATAACATAGACAGCACCCACTCCCCCTTACTAGTGGATCCACATGAAACTTGGGCTGCCCATTGGCCACATCTATGTAGAGGATCTAGGCCCAGCCCATGTGTGGTCATCAGTTGATGCATCAGTTGATCTAGGCTCTGTTGGCTCTGTTCATTTTCTTGTGGAGCTCTTGTCACCATTAGGTGATCCTTCCTCCCACTTTTCCTCTAGACTCTCCATGCCTCACCCAGTGTTTGGCTGTGAGTCTCACCATATGTTTTGAATTGCTGCTGGATGGAGCCTCTCAGTAGACAGCTCTGATGGGCTCTTGTCTGCAAGCATAGTAGAGTATTCATAGTATTAATAATAGTAGAATATTAATAGTGTTAGGAGTTCATTCTCTTCTATGGAGTGGTTCTTGGGTTGGGCTAGGCATTGGTTGGACCTTGCCTTAATCTCTGCTCTATCTTTATCCCTGAATGTCTTACAGGCAGTGGATAATTCCCTATTCTAAATTTTTTACTTTAAAACCATTTGTTACTGCTAGTACCAACTTTGAAATTATATGTATTAGAAAGTTGTTGTATGTCACTTCACTAGGGAAGGAAGCTATCATTAAACATCCAGAGATAAAGAACCAGTGGGCACTGGATAGGTTCATGCACATGTGTGCCATCAGACTGCCAGATACTCAGTATCCAAGCATGAAAGAGAAAAATGATACTAAGAAATACAGCTTGACAGTTTGTTGTAGCACTTTAAGAAAAGCGCTTGTATCAAATCTAATACGTGAAAATGGAGAGGAAAATGACTTCAGACTGTTGTAAATATTTTGCACAGGGAATATATTTACTATCTGGCCTGACTTTCAGGGCCAACCAAGGGTTGTGTATGTAGTTAAATAAAATATGTATACCTTTGCGTAAGTTTAAGTCCCATTTGAACTTATAAAATGAACAACTCATTTGTTACATAGTTCTTTGTTGTATAGGAAATTGACACAATGGGGCAATTATTTACACACATTCCCTGATCCCTACAGAGCCCAGGGAATTCCATACTGTGGTGTCCTTATTCCTGCTAGCAACAGCAGCAGACATCTTTGGCTCCTTCTGTTGCTGTGTTTCTGTTATTGCTTGCCTTGAAGAGATCTCTTGCCTCCTCAGTGGAGCTGGCTTATGAGTCTTACAGGTCTCACTGGAATGAGACTCCTGGTTGGACAGACTAACACTGAAAGACAGGCCAGATAGTAAATATATCCCCTGTGGAAAATATTCACAATAGTCTGAAGTCATTGTTTGGTCTGGGGTGTATTAGCCTGATGCAGGCGCCTTTCTTAAAGTGCCTTTGTCAAGAATTTCAGCTGGGTTCTGTTCTGCTGACCAGAGCTACATTTCCTTGTTCTTGAGCTGGAATGGATAATAATTTCTGGCCTAACACCTGCTCTTAGTATCTCATCAAGGTGCCTCAAAACTTTCCCAAAAGAATATATTTAAAAATTATTAAATGACTGTGTCTGATGTGCTTCAGTTTCATCCCATTATACTGCGGAAGGTGTTTCCTTAGCCGAACACTTGCTTTTATTGTGTTCCGTTCATCTCTGCAGGAATGCTCTCTCGTCTCTCTCTCTCCCCCATCATCCTCCTTGTTGTAAACCCCTCTGAGGGAAGATTGCACTATCAACATTAAGAATAGTGTACTGTGTTAATGAAATAGCAAATGTAATCTATGCCAGAACTAGCTAATGGGTGGATTGTGATGTCCATGTATGCCAGAAAAGGAGATAGGTGTGCTAGGATATTGATTTCTTCAGGTCCAGGACAAACCTGCATAATGTGGCTTCACATGGTAAAGCTAGTCTTGCCTCTTTAATTCTCTGTAAAGAATTAACACTGTTCTTTAAGAGGCTTCTGCTTTGCAGGACTTCAAGTAGCATTCCTGGGATACAGGCAGGCATGAATAATGTAGATAAAGATTTAGCAATCTCAGAGAATAATTGGCAGACATGAATGAATTTTAACTTATTTGCAAAGCAATCTCATGAGTGTGTAACTCAGAATAGCATGTGGCAGGATAAATCACCTGCAGAGTGCTTTGTAATCTCTGCTGTCTTAATGGAATAGCAAGTTTGCTTGTAGGTGTCCCTGCGATCTGGCAATAAATGGAGATAAATGATCTATTTGGATTTCTTTCCAAATGTGGCCTTCTGCATCCTAAAAGTTACCAGGCATATTGACTTTTCCTTAGTCTTTAAGAGACCTGTGAGGCTTTCCAATATACTGCCTTAAATTATAATATACTATAACACAAATAAAATTTGAACATTTCATATTTTGTAAGTTATAAGAAATAACTTGACAGTAAGCTAAAGGCTGCTTTTTAAAGGTTTGTTTTGACTTTTAAGCATTGCATTTCAATCAAAATGGAATTTATACTTCTAAACAATATGTGTCTGTCTATCTATCTATCTGTCTGTCTATCTATCTATCTATCTATCTATCTATCTATCATCTCTCTATCTAATGTTCGGTGTGCGCGCGCGCACGCGCACACACACACACACACACACACACACACACACACACACACACTTTTCCTTCTGTGTATTGGGGTTCTTTGTGCTTTAAGTGTTGAGTCCTCCATGAGTGTGATAAACAAGGATGCATTATTTCATTCTTCTAAGTACATAGTTAAGAGGTTGCTGAGTATTCAAATACTCAATGTTTTTTTTTTTTTTAATTTCTCCCCTGTGTCCCATGGCATATGAGCTTTTTACCTCTGGTTGGTTCTCTCATGGTCACCATATAGCTGCTGCATGTACGGGCACTTCATTTTTTTACAGCCACAGTTAAAGCAGGACATGTAGGTTGTTTGTGAGCATTCTTTTTCTAAGAGAAGGAAAACGTCCAATAGGTCTGTCTCTCTATTGATTCTTATGAAAATCAGAATCACGTTGTGAAACCTGGCATTGACCTCATTTTCTTTCTTTTCTTTCTTTCTTTCTTTCTTTTATTTTATTTTATTAATTTATTCATATTACATCTAAATTGTTATCTCATCCCTTGTATCCTCCCATTTCTCCTTCCCTCCCATTTTTCCCTTGCTCCCCTCCCCTATGACTGTAACTGAGGGGGTCCTCCTCCCTCTGTATATGCTCATAGGGTATCAAGTCTCTTCTTGGTAGCCTGCTATCCTTCCTCTGAATGCCTCCAGGCCTCCCCATCCAGGGGATGTGGATTGACCTCATTTTCAAAGCATGAAAAATTGCTTGGATGGAAATGTCCAAGAAACATTTTATCCATAAAATAATATGACTAACCATCAATTTTGTGGAGTGGCAGTGAACAGAAACAAATCTCAAGCTTCAAAGGCAGACATTCTTAATTATTCTCTTATTTTTATTAATTATGTTAGTACTTTCAAGGTTATAAATAAAAGTTCAATGAATAGTTATGATAGACATCATGACATTTTAGTTATAGAGACTTTTAAATTCATTGCTTTGTATCTATGAAATAGGATACAACATTGCAAATGAGAATTCACCTCTACCTGTGTATTTGGAAGCCAACCCCTTAGCATTTAAATACACATGAGGGTCTTAAGCACAAAAAGATTATTTGCCTAGTTTATTAGCCCAGAAGAAAAGTGCAGTAAGTTATGAGAAGAGCAGTCTAGGGAATAGTAGAAGTTGAGGAGGAATCAGAATCAAAATGCAAGGGATTTTAAGGTGGAAGAGACTGTTAGTGCTTAAAGAAGACACAAATACACTGCAACCTTGGTTGTTTGTCCTAAGCCTCGTGTCTGACACTTGAATGATGAACAAGAAGGACCTACTATTAGTTATGTCGATAAAGAGTGTCACCTGTGTATTTTGATGTTACTTCAGAGGTAGATGGATCTCTCTTAGTTTGAAGCCCACCTCATCTACATAGTGAGTTCCAAGATAGTAAGGCTATGTAAAAAGACACTGCCTCAAAAACAGAAACAAAAACAAAACCAGAATGGTAGATTGCCAGAATAATTAAGTTAAAATCAGGAGATGCGATCACTCTGTAGATCTTAAATCCAATAGCTGATGTCTTTATAATAAGGAAAGACACAGGACTAAAAAAAAAAATTGTTCTTCAAGGGTAGGAAAAGGCTCAAAATGTTCTAATGACACTTCTAGATCTCTTATCAACTAAATCTAAAACTTTTTATATTAATTTTATACAATCACATCCTGATTGTAGCTCCCTTTCTTGTCTCCTCCTAGTCCCACCTCACTCCCCCTTTCCCTCCCCCCTTCATCAAGTCCTCAGAAAGAGGGTTCGTCCTCTACTGCCATCTGACTCCAGCCCATCAAATCTCATCAGGACTGTCTGTGTCCTCTTCCTATGTGGGCTGGTGTGGCCGCACCACCACGGAGAAGTGATTAATGAGTGTGCAACAGGGTCTATGTCAGAGGCAGCCGTACTCCTCATATTATGGACCTCATATGGAGACTGCTGCCTATTGGCCATATCTGAGCAGGGTGTCTATGTCCTTACCTTGCATGGTTCTTGGTTGGTACATCAGTCTCTCTCGGTCCCCCTGGGACTAGACTTGTTGACTCTGTTGTTCTCCTTGTGGAGCTCCTGTCCCCTTCAGGTCCTTCTATTCCTCAACTCTTCCCTAAGTCACCCTGCACTCTGCCTCAAAGTTTGTCTGTGAGTCTCAGCATCTGCTTTGATCCCTTCTTAGGTGGAGTCTTTCAGAGGACGTCTATGGTAGGCTGCTGTCCTCTTCCTTCTCTTCAAGCACTTCTGATGTCTATTCTAGTTGACCTTCTGAGTTAGCATTAAGTATCCTCCCTAGGGTCCTCTTTGTAATTTGGCTTCTTTAGGCCTGTGGATTGAAGTGTGATTATGCTGAATTGTATGGTTAGTATCAACTTATAAATGAGTATATACCATGCCTGTTTTTCTGGGTCTAGGTTGCCTCACTCAGGATAATAATTTCTGCTTCTATCCATTTGCCTACAAATTTCAAGACGTCTTTCTTTTTAATAGCTGTGTAGTATGCCACTGTGTAAATAAACACCAAAACATAAAAAACATCACCCAACGTGACCAAATGGGCTTTATCCCAGGCATGCAGAGTGGTTTAATATACAGAAATACGTCAATACAACCCACCATATAAACAAACTGAAAGAAAAAAAGCATATGATCATCTCCTTAAATGTTGAAAAGACATTTGAAAAAATCTAATACCCATTCATGTTAAAAGTCTTGGAAAGATCAGGGATACAAGGCACACACCTAAACATAATAAAGGCAACATACAGCAAGCCTATAGCCAACATAAAACTAAATGGAGAGAAACTTAAATCAATTCCACTGAAACCAGGAACCAGACAGATACTCTCTCTGTATCTCTTCAATATAGTACTTGAAGTCTGAGCTAGAACTGTAAGACAACTAAAGGAGATCAAGGGGATACAAATTGGAAAGGAAGAATTCAGTGTATCACTATTGGTGGATGATATGATGGTATATGTAAGTGACCCCAAAAATTCTACCAAGGAACTCGTATAGCTGAGAAACATCTTCAGCAAAATGGCTGGATGAAAAAACTTTAAAAAATCAATAGCTCTTTTATATACAAAAGACAAATGGCAGGCCAGATGTGGTAGCACACACCTTTAAAGGTGGATCTCTGAATTCAAGGCCAATCTGGTCTACAAAGCAAGTCCAGGACAGCCAAGGCTAACACAGAGAGACTCTGTCTCGAAAAAAAAAATGTACCTTGGAGTAACTATTACCTAGGAAGTAAAAGACTTGTATGAAAAAAAACTTCAAGTCTCTGAAGAAAAAAATTGAAGAAGATATCAGAAGAAAGATGTTTAATGCTTGTGGATCAATAGGATTATCATAGTAAAAAATGTTCATTTTACCAAAACAACCTATAGATTCAAAGAATTTCCATCAAAATGCCAACACAATTCTTTACAGACTTTGAAAGAATACTTATCAACTTCATATGGAAAAACAAAAACCCTAAATGACTAAGACTGTCCTGCACACTAAAAGATCTTCTGAAGTTGTCTTCATCCCTGATCTTAAGCTGTACTATAGAGCAACAGTAATAAAAACTGCTTGGTGCTGGCATAGAAAGAGACTGGTGGATCCACAGAACTGGATCAAAGACTCAGGAATAAACCCACACATCTATGGATACTTGATATTCAACAAAGAGACCAAACCCATACAATGGAAAAGAGATAGCATCTTCAAGAAATAGTGCTGGTCTAACTTGATGTCTACATGTAGAAAAATACAAATAGATCCATATTTATCACCCTGCAAAAACTCAAGTCCAAGTGTATTAAAGACCTCAACATCAAATCAGACACACTAAATCTATTAAATCTAAAACATTTATGTAAAAGAGAATATGGAATCAGTGGTTTAGAATGTAGCTTCTAATCCCTTTTCCAGCTGAGTGGCTGAAGGATCAGAAACATAGATGTCCAGGAAGCACCAGTGTGTTCTCAGTTACTGAGGTACCTTTGAGCAGCACACTCTAGCAGTAGATCAGAAGAGAATATTCATGCAAAACCATACTTTGGGAAAGGTGGCATCATTTGACAGCTCCCCATGCTAGTGCATGCCACTGTAAGCTTTTCAATTTAACAATGTTTTAACCTTGAAAACTGAAGAGTCAACCAAAAGCATCATGTAAATGTGTACTACAACTTACTGAGAGTTTATAAAAGCAATTGAAATATTCTTTCTGATTCCTTTATGGTTTGTCATTGTTTGAAGACAGACATTCTGTCACTTGCCTCTGGCAGGACTGCCTGGACAGCCCACAGTGGGAAAGGACATGTTCAGTCCTGATTCAACTTGATGAGGTGGGTTTGATGAGTCAGGAGGCTCCGCTTTTCTGATAAATATGGGAAGGGGACAGGGAGGAATGGGAGGAGAGGAGGGAAGGGGCATGACCAGGATATAAATATCCTGGTGAATGAAATATAAATTAATAAAAAAAAATACAGACATTCTGGCTGGTCTTGAATATTCTAAGTCAGTGGTTCTCAGCCATCCTAATGCTGCCACCTTTTGATACAGTTCCTCGTGTTGTGTCAACCTCCAACCATAAAATTATTTCGTCGCTACTTCATAATTGTAATTTTGATACTGTTATGGATCATAATGGAAATATCTGATATGTAGGATATGTGAAATACAACCCCATAAGTGGTCACAACCCACAGGTTGAGAATCATCTTAGAGTCTAAGTGGATCAGACTGGCTTTGAATGTATAGTGATCCTCCTGCCTCAGCCTTCCTTCTGAGTGCTGTAATGATAGAAATGTACCATATTCCCAGCTACTAATTTTTCCTAATTTATAGCTAGAAAGTCTAAAAACACGTATTGGTTGTTCATGCTGTATAAAGCAGAGGGTTTTTTAGGGTGTGTCTTGCCCCAGGAGACTCCATTTCATAAGCATTTGGTTTTGTTTGGAGGAAGAAGAATGACTGCAGCTCTGGATGGACCCTGAAACTGTGCACAATCAGGTGCCACCATTCAGCACAGACTGATAAATTACATAGTTCTGAGCCACTGTATAAGCTTATTGGGGTGTATGGACACTGTGGAGACACAGGAGCACATTAAAGGAAATTAAAGAGCTTATCAGAGATATCAAACAAAAGGAAAGTGTACCCCTCACCTGGACTCCATAAAGTAAAAGATAGCTAACACCCCAAATGCATGGCCCCATGCCACTTGGCACCTGGTGTTCACGTTTTACAGTCATGAGTATTCTGAAGCTTTGGCTTGCCTTGGTCCCCCATAGTTGCCTATTTACCTACTTGCCTGTTTGCCTGTCCACTTCCTGCTCATGACTTGTTCCCTGCTCTGTCCTTCACCTCTCACCTGAAGCCTTCTGCTTTTCTCTCAAACCTGACTCTATCAACTCCCCTCAGTAGCTCCCTCTGTGCACTGGTCTGGTTATATTGTCAATGAAGATGTTTTCTCAACCTACTCCTGAAGTCTCCTGAACTCTGCTGCAGCCTCTTGCATTTATTTTTTAAATCTCATATATATATATATATATGTGTGTGTGTGTGTGTGTGTGTGTGTGTGTGTGTGTATACATACATAGTTACTTTTTGTTGCTTGATATGAGAATTCGTATTAGTAATAATTATGGTTGGAATTAAATAACACATTTGTCTTAGTCAGGCCATCATAGTAGGAGGAATTGTATGACAAACCGTGGCTATTGAAACTATAAGACCTTGCGGAAAGACACACATGTTCATTTGTGTTTCTACAATAGTGTACATATGACAGTGAGTCTGGGAAATGAGAAGAGATGTGCTAGAATATGGAGCTTTTTACTATACGTATTATGATTTTCTTTCTTGGCTTCCCTAGCTGTCTTCTGATTCCAAATCCTGCACCATGTCATGATATTTTGAATAGTCCATATTTTCATAAGAGCATTATTCCAACTTTATAGATGTAGAATTCCAAATTATCAAAATTATCACCCCGGAAAGGAACTTTAGAAATTTGTTTATATTTGCTCATAACAGTTCCAGTTGTGTGGGTAAGGGAAGCGCTCTCTCTCTTTCTCTCTCTCTCTCTCTCTCTCTCTCTCTCTCTCTCTCTCTCTCTCTCTCTCATTCTCTCTCTCTCTCTCTCTCTCTCTCTCTCTCTCTCTCTCTCTCTCTCTGTGTGTTTGTGTATGGTGTGTTTCCTTAATATGTTTGCCATATCAAGGAAATCTGTAATTAATCATAATTCTTTGTCTTATAGAGTCTTCCTCAAAATAGATCATGAAGGTATAGTCATAAAAATTAAAGCAACTATCAACCAATTTATTCTATCCAAATTATTATGGCAATATTGATTTAAAAAAACCCAACAGAATGCCAGGGCAGAAGTTGAGGAACAATGACCTGGTACTTTCTCACTCTTCCATTGGATCCCTAAGTGTGTGCAATGGGAAATCAGGCTG
The DNA here is from genome assembly GCF_964271855.1 of Acomys minous. Lineage (NCBI taxonomy): Eukaryota > Metazoa > Chordata > Mammalia > Rodentia > Muridae > Acomys > Acomys minous. Next base: position 8,755,347 of record NC_140501.1, on the reverse strand, counting down.
TCTATAGAATGTGTTGAGCTTATACAGCCAATGTTTAGAGAAATACAAGTTGGTCCATTGTTTCCAAGGAAAGAAGTCAAGAATCCATGTGAAAATAATGGCCCATTAGAAATCAGTGGTTCAGAACCCTTCTGAGTGATGCTTAACATCTGAGAGTGACTGTTGAGTGCTTGAGTATCACATCCGTAAGGAGAAGACTAGCCGAATAGAGATGGTTACCTACGCAGTCATGAGGATAATTCATGGAAGATGACTGCTGCCAAGAAGTTACTTTTCCTTTCTTATTTCCTGCTAGCCTGCATGCTAAAGAGGAAGGAATTTGAATAGTTTAAAGCAAAAATGCAGTTAGTGAGTCATATGAACGATTTAAGATATCAAAATCCAGCTATATATATGTTATAATGTGTCCTATACTCTCAGATGCTTGAACTTGAACATTTTATATTGATACTGTTTTATAATTGTATTATATTAATTTTCTAAATACATGCTTTACAAAAACATTAAAATAAGGTTACCTTCTTTAAAAAGTCAATAGAGAAAACTAAGTTAGACATAGACTCTCATCTGGATACATGTGGAGATAGGAAGTTAAAGCAAACTCCTGTGAAAGTAAAAGCTGCAATGAAAATGAAAGTTTGCCCCCACGTTTACAGAGAAAAATGATACTATCACAAAAGGTAAATATATTATTTTAGAGAAATATAATTGTACCTATATTGTACATGTACAATTGTAAATGTCTGGTTACATGTTTAACAGTAAAGAAACTAAATTCTAATGTGACACTGTTTTCTGCAACTGTTTTGAATTATTTCAAGAACATAATATCAGGACTATGGGGACTGCATGATTTCAGACCTGCTGTAGACTTATTTATTTAAAGTGTTTGGGCTTTGACCTACCTGTTAGCTGTAGAAGACATTACTTACCTCTGAGTGGTCCTTTGTAAAGTTAAGGATCCATAATGTACATCAGATGTGCTTATCACTGGCATGTACCCAATCAGTGACTCCTTCAGGGGAATCTTGAACAGGGATCGTTTTCTGGAGTTTGACACTGCAAGGTCAATACTAGAGCTAAGAGGAGAGCAATAGGGCAAGCATCTATATGAAAAAACTCTCCAGGGGAAAGAATGGATATATAATTAGAGATCATTTATCTGCCAGAAATCAAAGAAAAGGGGCTGCAGAGATGCATCTGTCATCTCTCAAGCATAAGGATCCGACTTTGATGCCCCAAACATACTTCAAGAGTAGGAGTGAGTATAAACCCCATATTGGTATGAGATGAAACGAAGAGTCAGGAAAATTTGCTGAACACCTAGGTTGGTAGTCTGGCATGTGTAGTGACAAACAACAGATTTTTCTTCAAACAAGGTGGATGCAAAGACCCACAGCTGAGGTTTGTCGCTGAGCCCCATATGTGTGGCGTGTTATGCATGTGGCTATACTCACATATAGCTACATACTTAGGAGCACACACAGAAAGGAAAAGAAAATCCAACAGAAAGTATTCTAAATTTATAAAGATGCCCAAAGTAAAAGCACCATTCGTGGGTGCCTGCATGTGCAGGTGAAGGGGACTTTTGACTCCAGCTCGCCATGAAACTACACGGCTTTCCTTCTCCCCAAATGTAAGTGATCTGAACTACAGAAGTGAATTCATTTGTGCAGTATCACACAGTTAGGCATTTACAATATAGACATATTGTAATAGTGCTACTGACTAGTTACAATGGTGATTGTCAAGCCTGGTTGGGCATTTGTACTTTGCAGATGCATGTTGCCAGGAGTCCTAAATAACTGGATCAAAGGCCTGGGAAAGCAGCAGGGGATGTAGCTCACTTGGCAGGAGGGCAAAGGCCTTCATTCACTTTCCAGTAGCCACCTCTTCAATCTTGGTGGGTTTGCTGTGGAATCTGTTTTACTAGGGACCAGAAAACCACCCCTGAGTCTAGGATGTAGGCTAAAGAAGAAGCTCTGTGGACCAAAATTTATACTTGACTATGATGAAAGTTTTCTACCACACCTAGGAATCCTAATTTATCCATCCTAAAGAACATAACATTACTCCCCCTATTTTACTACATTGAAGTTGTGGATGCTCAAATAACATGAAAATATTTCATTTTTATTTTTCTGTCTTGGAAGGAAGCCTCATTGATTATATTATAAGATAATCAAGTTTCTAAGTATAATCACATTTACTGATGTGATGGAATGCAAACCCCACATGCAAAAAAATTGTGTTTGTTTTGTGAATATGAAGCTTATTGCTAATTGACACTTTGAAAAGTCTGATATTACCCATTTGAAGAGAGGACACAGAAAAAAGCAGTTTTAAGAGCCATTTGCAACTGGAAAATAGGGAAGTTGAGAATAAAAGACCCATATGAGAAAATACCCGAGAGCTAACACAGACTCTATTTTGTAAGGAGAGCACACTGTTTTATGTGCATGTTAAACTTATCCACTAGTGGAAAACTTTTACTGACTGGCTCTATGATGCTTAACTCTATAGCCTACAGCTTTTGTTCCTCCATCATGTTAATTAGCCACTTCTTAAAAAGTTTCATTTGCTGATTTGGATGAAATAAAAGATATATGAGACCAATTTGGTGGCTACAAAATGAGAGAGTGGTGATTTTTTCCATTATTAATTTTAGTAATAGGGCTACTTTCTTTAATAGTATACTTAATAAGGAGCTGTACATTTGAAAAGCTATTTTTCCCATATCAATTATAATTTTAATTCCTTCCATTGCCGCAATTGTTTTGTGCCAAAATGGATTCAGTATGAATAAATGAAACAATAAATAATGGAAAGTGTTAAACAAGATCATTTTATGTCAATTACCCAATAATTTAAGTAGAATTTCTTCAATATAATTACATAACTATCAAAGAAGTAGTCAGCAGAAATGTCTTGAATTGTCTCATTCAAAAACAAAGTAGGGTGACGGGTACTGAGAACTGGTGGTATTGAGGGGTTCAGGAAAGTTATGGTCCAATGATGCAAACTTTCCGACAGATAGAAGGGATACAGTCAAAAGATGAGTCACACACTAATAACATAAGAATGTATGGCATTCTTTAAAATTGAAAAATGGACTGAGTGTTACCATTCTGTAAGGCTTATGTAATGAGATATATAAATTAATTAACTCAGTGTAGAATTCTAGGAGGCATAAATATATCTAGATATATTATAGCGTACTACAAATATAATCCATTTTTACCCACTGGAAAATATTATTAAGTAAAAACAAAATCTAACACTATGAGAAGTCATAGGGAAAAGTAAAAGAAGTATGAAGCAACACTATTTACAAGGAGTTGGGGAAAAGGGACTCTGTGTCAGTAAGCATTTCTAGCATGGAAGAGCACTAGTGTTGGCATTTGGGAGGAGGCTTTTCAGTTTCCGAGGTGTGATGTGAACAAGAGGAAGCAGAGTGTGCTTCAGACACAGGCCTTAGCAGCATCTGGAGGACTTCGCAACTGTGGGCAGAAGGGAATGATGTGTGCTACCAGAGCCTGCTGAGTGCCACAGCAGTGGAGCAGCACACCTTCCAGACGCCTTGTGACATCAGCAGGGGAGAAGCAGAGAGCGCCTGGTGCCCCTATCTGGCCACACTCAATTGAAAGCCACAGCTAAAAGTATGCTCTAGATGCAGTGAATTTATATGTTGTTCTTCATTTCATACTCTCTGCAGGCTGCAGATTCAGTTGAGGTTCCACGTGTTCTCCATATATGCAGAAGCTACAAAAGAAAGGCTCGCGGTCAGCAGACTGATTATCAGTGATTGGGAAAGGGGTGAGAAGAAGAAATTAGATCAGCGGGCACAGTATACCTTTCACACTGAATCCTATTGGCATGTACAACTGATACATGTTAATAAAAATCGAAAATGCTGGAAAAAAAAAGAAAGTGGTCAATTCCTTCTCAACACATAGCCGTCAGTTAGCACAGTATGTGTGGAAGTAGTGAACTTTACTCCGTTTGGAAATATGACTCATTTTCTGTTTGTTGAAACAAGGCTGAGATTGGTTAGGTAAGATATTCATAAAGTCCCAGTAAGGAGACCTGCCCCACTAACACACACACACACACACACACACACACACACACACACACACAGAGAGAGAGAGAGAGAGAGAGAGAGAGAGAGAGAGAGAGAGAGAGAGAGAGAGAGAGAGAGAGAGAGAGAGAGAGAGAGAGAGAGCTCTCCTAATCATCAGTGTCTTGTCTATGTTGGAAGAATGAAGTTTACTGGTAAAGAAAATATCATAGGTCCCATTAAAGACTTTCTCTTTGGTGAACTGCCAGTATGTTCTTCTGCCATGGTGGTTACTTATGCATTCTGTGTAATTCGCTCCTCATTTGGTGTAAACTGTTTTCCTCCCTCAGAATTTTCTCACGGTGTCAGAAACTTCCAACTCATGTTTTTGTTACTGTGTCAAGTGTTTTTGTGTGTGTGATAAATGTTGGTCAGAGTGGACAAAAAATGATGCTGTGTATGCTGTGACTTTACTCTTCTCAGTGGGTTCCATGAAAAGATGTTGGTTTATTGTGGGAACATCTGCATGCATCTCTTTCCTCTTGCATACATTCCTGACACATGCTGGTGATAGACGTGATAGTTTAAAATGGGCCCACAAATTCTTTGACTTTCCTATTAAAGGATCGAGTCCTGATTTCTCTCCCCTTAAGTCTGTGCTGGACTAGGAACTTGCTTTAATAAACAGTAAATCAGGCATATTAGCATGTGGCTTGTGTGGGAAGACACTCTGGTATCTTCCTCTCTCATGCTAGATCAGTTATCTGAGTGTAGGTCAGTGGCCCTGTTGTCTGGATGCCCAAACAAACACTCCTTTAAAGGACATGTAGCAAGTGGTTGAAGACTGCTTTCCATAGTAGGTGGAGTCAGAGGCTGCCGACCATCTGTGAGCCGTCATACATTCAGATTCCTGAGCTTGTGCCAAGCACTAAAAGACAGCATGGGTCAAAGCCTTAACTGAACCTCAAGAGACCCTCAGCCCAACCTTACAGCCGATCTGTTCTCATGTGCCTGGCCCACAAAAACTGTAAGGCTGCAAGCATTCTTGCTTTACACTGGTAGCTTTAGGCTATCTCTCATACAGAACTACATATATAATGCACTATTTACATGTTTATATTCCATAGGCACTGTTTCTCTTGTCAGCTCAAATCTCTCTGACATGTACAAAAGTTATTACTAATATCTGAAAATCTTGATGGAAGAAATTTTTATTCATATCTTGCAGGGCTCCCAAGGTCAGAAGTCTATATTTTACAATGGTGGTTTTCTGCTTTCTGTAGCATGCCTTTTATTTTCATCATAGTTTCTTCAAAAAATATTTTGTTTTTATAATACTTTAATATTATTTATATGCCTGTACTTTTTAATTTTTGAAATCTACTTTTAATATATTTCCTATATATACTTAATTTTAATTTAAACATTTTACCTTTTAAAGCTAAACGGAAAAAATATTTCTTTATTCAGTCCTGCCATTATTTAATCTCCAAGTAGTCTGATGACTGCCATGCACTGTCAGTATTGTTTCTTTCAGAGGTCACAGTGTTTGTGCCAGCCTTGAATACCTTCAGGGGCTGGAATATCCTCCCAGCAAAATGTTTGTTCTTTTTAACTAGAACTTGCATCTTCTTCTTTATCTGTTCCTGTGACTCTCCATCACTATCTTCTTTTAGAGCTTGTGTTTGCTCACACATCCATTTGTGCAAGTGCTGTACGTTCCCTGGCATGCATTACACCCATGTGGTGCTCCCTCCTCTCAGTTGTGTCAGGGTGTAGAACCACATCTGAGTTTTGTAATCTGTGACCTGCACAGGATGAAGGATGTATTGGTTGTATGTGCATTCTATGTATTACATCTTTAAGTGCTTGGAATTGAGGGTTTGTATTGTGATATTGCTCTGTAACTTAGAGTGTCTCCAAGAGCTTCACAATTAGTGTTTTTGAATGCTTTTGCACCCTTATTACTGCTGGATCCTGTCTTCAAATCAGTTAAGAGTTATCAATTCTTATTGAGCGTTAATATTTTATTGAATCAATTTTTATCATAATTAAATTTAATTTTAAGGTGTTCTCTTGGAATGTTTTTCAATAGAAACTGTAGTCAATAAAACAGTTTAACAGTATTTCCTTTATATAAGAATATTAGGACCCTCTGGGTCCTTCTATTTCCCCATCTCCTATATTTCTCTTACCTAGTGTCTCAGTAGGATGTCCTCACATCTATCTCAATCTCCTCATAAATGAAGACTTTTATGGGATGTGCCTTTTGGGCTAGTGCTCAATTGTAAGTGAGTATATACCATGTGAGTCTTTCTGCTTCTGGGTTAACTAACTCATTATGATCATTTCTAGTCCCATCCATTTGTCCACAAATTTTGGGATTTCCTTGTTTTTAATAGCTGAGTAGTGTAAATGAACCCCAGTTTCTTTATCCATTCTTCAACTGAGGGGCATTTAGGCTGTTTCCATGTTCTGACTATTATGAATAAGGCCACTATGAACATGGTTGAGTGTATATCCTTGTTGTGTGGTGGAGAATTTCCTTGGTATATTTCAAGGAGTGGAATAGCTGGGTCTTGGGGACGCCCTATTCCCAGTTTTCTGAGAAAGTGCCAGATAGATTTCATGATGGATGGATTGGGGTCCAGGGGGGTCTGCTCAAACTATTGCACTAACCAAGGACAATACAATAGTAAACATTGAACCCCTACTCTGATGTACCCAATGGACAGGACATTCTCCACAATTATTTGGAGAGCAGGACTAACTCTGACATGAACTCTGATGCTCCATATTTGACCACCTCCCTTTGGTTGGGAGGCCTGGTGGCACTCAAAGAAAGAATAAGCAGGCTACCAAGATGGGACTTGATAGCCTATGACTCAATAGTGGGGGGGGGAGGACCCCTCAGTCATAGATCTAGAGGAGGGGAATAGGGTGAAAGCAGGAGAGAGGGAGGGAGGAATGGGAGGATAAAAGTGATGGGATAACAATTGAGTTGTAATCTGAATAAAATAATAAAATTAAGATAAAAAAGAATATAAAACAAATATTGTTGCCTTTTCTTGAGTGTGGTTTTAAAGGCTGCTTGCATTTTTTTTCCATCTGAGATGTAGCCAGAGGTCCTGTAACTGACAAATATGAGGGACAAGGTAGGTTAGACCGTCTCATGCTGAGATTAATTAAGAAATATGTAGTGTTCACAGCACTGCCTGAAGGCATCCAAGAACTGGCATGATAATACAGAATTATTGGACCAAAGTCCAGGGAAATTTAAACCCGAGAATGGCGGCATTGTGTTTCCAGATTTAGAAAGAGGCAGCAGCTGAGGGGCAGAAACAGAAGTGGGGCTTTTTAATAGGAAGAGGGTATGGAAATTAGAGGTTAGGTCTTGCATGAAGAGTTCAGACTCCAAATCTCTGTCCCTTGAGTATGTGCCTCTAAGAGTAGAAACAAACAAGTTTTCTTTCATGTACAGACTGTCAATTACATAATTTCAATTCCAGATTCCAGTGGGTTGACAAGGACTTTCTGACATGCCCTCTCAAACCTCAAAAAAAAAATTGAAAGAAAATACTTTCTATAGAAATAATATTACCAAGGACTTCTGATATTTTTTCTGTTGTTCCATTTACAACATTTACCAGTTAAGCGAACTGGCTCAAAAAATGGTAGAAAACAAAGATAGAAAACCAAAGATACAAAATATACAGACTTACATGTCCCAGATAAGGCACATACCAGATATTCATCTCCTAACAATGATATTTGTCAGTGAAAAGAAAAAAAATAGGAGCTGGGGCATTATGAGTTTGATTTAATATCCCTAAACCATTGAATGTCATTGTACATCTTAAAAGGCCAATGGGATGGTGACTATAGATAATTTCATGTTCAACATTCACTATGTAGATTACATGAACAACACATTATGATCAAAACACATGGCATCTATGAGAAAACTAGTATATATGGATGACAATTCAGCAGCATACAATTTGAAAGCACTGCTTTTCAAATAAAAAGGAATCAGTGATACTGACTACCATAGCTTTTAGCAAGATTTTTTAAATAAATGTATTTTATGTCCATGGGTATTTTGCCTGCATGTATGTTTGTGTACCTTGTGCATACCTGGTGCAATATAGGCCAGAAGACGGAGTCAGATTTCCTGAAACTGGAATTAGAAACTGTTCTGAAATGCTATGTAGGTGTTGGGATGAGCCTTGGTCCTTTGTAAGAGTAGCCATTGCCTATAACCACGGAGCTATCTTTCCAGCCCTCTAACAAAATCTTACTAGATGTATTAACACAAGTAGCAAGTAGAATAAAAAATGTATGTAGTTAGCAAAAACAAAAACAAAAATGAATGAACAGTTGTAGAATAATCTCTGTATTTCAGCTACCTACATCAATTCATGAGTTTGCCAAAGTCATAGATAAAAGTTCAACTGTAAAAAATCACTTTGATATGGCAATAATAAAGTTTCACAACCCTGTAAGTTAAAACCAATAAGAAAATGAATTCTAAAGAGGAGTGTCATTAATAAAAAGAAAAAAATCAAATACTAAGACTAGTAGAATGTCTATGGATAATGGGTGAAGTAATATTGAGAGCAAGATGGTCGTCCATAAACTCAAAATAACTCACCCAAAATGTCATTTTTTCTTTTTGCCAGAGATTGCAATTTAGCTTCCATGATTTATATATTATTTAAAAGATAAAAAAATACGGAAGCTTAGAAACTCTTGCTGAAGGCAGAATTCCCATATGGTTGCTTGCAGTAAGATGTATACTTGATGCATGATATACAGGGAAAAATTTGGAGAGAATGTTCACATAATTTGTAGTTGAGGGCTGTCTAGTAATTTCTATCTGTCTTAGTTAGGGTCTATATTTCTGTAATGAAACATTAAGACTAAAAACAATTTATGGTAGGAAGGGTTTTATTTGGCTTAAATTTCTATACCATAGCCCATCCTCAGATGAAACCAGGGCAGTTTCAAAGGGCAGAGACTGAAGTGGAGATCCTGAAGGAATGCTGTGTACTCTTTGCTCCTCCTGCCTTGATCCGTGGCCTTCATTCTTATTTATTTATTTATTCCAAGTTTTTATTACTTTTTTACATATATATTATACAATAAACTATATACAGCAAGAAGAACCAGGATCTTCATGATCAATCAGGAATTATACATTCATAGTGTTTTGGCTATTTGTATTTGACAACCCTGAAGAAAACATCTTTCCTATCTTGGTGAAAATTAAGCCTTCATTCTCAGAGAGCTCAGCATGTGGTTGCACTGCCCACAGTGTCTGGGATATGCCTGCATCAATCACTACTCAAAAAAATAGTGCACAGGATCACATAAAAGCCAATATGGTGGGGACTTTCTTTTTTCAATTAGGGTTCTCTCTTCTCTAATGACTTCTGATTAGATTTCTGAAGTTTATTCTTTTCTGTCTTTTAAACACCATGTCTTCCTTTTAAATGATTTGAACAAGGAAAAACCTGAAGGAAAAATAAAAAAATGAAAATGGATTTCTTAGCCAGTCACAGAGGCACACAGAAAAAAACTGTCTCAAAATTGTACCCATATAACTCAACTATAATCCAAGGGTTACTTCCAATACTTTGAAAGTTCTATTGCAGGCTGTTTAGAATAAATAAGTTATACAAATTAGTTGTTAGTTGATCAAATCATAGTCATTTCAATTACTAGTCTACTTTTATCACAAGAATATACATCTTAGGTGTGACAGATAGATATGATTCTATAGAAAAATAAGAGGATAGTTAGATAAGGTCTTCAAAAACCTCAGAGATGTGCAGAATATGGCATTTAAAATGTTTTTATTATTTTAAAGATTCACTGACAGTGAGGCAGGTTAACTTCTGGCAACACCCAGCCTACCTTAAAGAAGATGATGAGCATCAAAGAATCTCCTTATGGAGTTGGCTTCAAATGTGGCAAACAAGTCACTGGGCAAAGTGTCCTTATTTCTCCCACAGACAGAATTCTGCCTAAAAAAGGGCAAGCTTGGATGTAGGCAGAGTCAATGGCTAAACTCTGCCTACACAGGGTAAACAAGTTCTCAATACTTCCTGCCTCTGCAATATGTCTATCAGATATATTGGGCCAGAAGGGTCAAGAAGATGCTCCAATATTATAGAGAGTTTTGGGTGACTATTTAGGTAGCAAATTGCCTCTGTCATCTTCTCATTGGAAAGCTGCTAATCTGCACTTCCGGTATACTCAGGTAATCAAGTGTATTTCTTTTCAAGTCTCTGATGGAGCTGAAGACCAGGTAGCTTAGTTTTATAACGAAACTTAGTTGGTTAGGGGATAAGATGTTTTTAGGTCTAGATAGATGTTTTAAGTTGATAATGACAAATGTGATGGAGACTGATTTACATTCAGAATTTTAGACTCACCAAGATAAGAAAGATGTTTTCTTTAAGGCTGTCAAATACAAATAGCAAAACCACTAAGAATACAACATTTATATAATTTCTAGTTGTGTCATGGTTCTTCTTGCTATAGGTTGTCTATTGTATGTATGTGTAATAATATAAATGGATATATAAAAAATAAAAGATGTTTAATTAATAAGAAAGAAAAAACCAAAACCAAAATAAATGAACAAAAAACAAAACAAAAATCTTCCAAACCCCAAACAACAACCATAACAACAAAATACCTAAATATATTTCTTAATTGTGATAAATTTTAGAAGTAGATCATCTTTCATTGAATGGTCCTTTTAAAACTTAGACTGCTATCACACAGCTTTACCTTAAGCATGACAAAATAGTAATTTTCTGGCATACAGGGTCCATTTTTGTTTGTAACTATTTTCACATCTATTTAGATATTCATTTACATAAACTAATTTTATTTTTTAAATTTGTGTATGTGACATATATGTGTTATATACAGTGTGCATGTGTGTGTGTGTGTGCGTTTGAGCATGCACATGCGTACACATCTAAGTCCTTACCTCATAATTAGTTCTGTTTTTAAATAGACTATTTGGTAAATATACAACTATATGAAGAATAAAGCCGATAATGCATACTTTAAATATGCATTTAAAGTAAATATTTCAGGTACACATTTGAGTTAAAATGGGACTTATTGTTAGTGATAATATGTAAAATGACTTTATTTAAGAAATAAATATATGATGTTGTCTGCCTAGGAAACTGTGCTCTCCACTGAGCTGTCAAACCAACCTCCTTTTTATCCCTTCGTGTTAGATGGCCATTCAGCAAAGCCTTCCCCCACCTTTCTGCTTTGTGAAACATTTGCTCATTTTTATATTGCATGTTGATGTGTCTTCTTAATTGCATTTACTTTTTGAGATATAATCATTTTATTATGTTTGACATTTAGCTATGGGTGGATGCTTTTTTTCTAATGAGATTATAAATTCATGAGGGTTAGGAAATACCTTTCCCTGTAACAAGCAACTGGCAACGTGCCCAAGACCTCTTCATCAAACTGAGCAGCTGGGGTAAGATTTTGAGCTTGTATGCACAAAGTGTAATAGTTTGGGGGTCACTGTTTATAAGACTTCTTCTACACCATGTACTTTTCCTTGCTCTGCTGCTATTAATGTAATGAGATTTCTGGTTGAGTACTCATAATGCAGAACCTCATAGTAGGAAGTGATAAAGGAGTACCTCAGACGAGCATCACTGCTGGCTCCACATACAAACTACCATGGATCTTCCATGCCCGCTCACACAGGATGAGTGTAGTTAGAAAGGTAAATTGACCCAGGGATGCTAATGGCATTGAAGTATCATTTACGGATTTGGAGAGAAAATCAATTCAAATACAGGTGCATTGCATTTTTCAAAGATTCGATAATTGGAATTATCCACGAGATACCTGTCTACAGCCAGCAGTAAATATTTTTAAGCTTCAAATTTGCATGCTGTGACCTTTAAAATTAACTTTCAACGTTCTGGGCATGTGCTGCCTAACTTCACATACACTCAGGTTATGCTGAAGAGCGGGCTACGGAAGAACAGGTTCCGGAAGCCAGCGGAAGGCTCATGTTGACTTGGCAACCTTGGGAGTATTTCAGAGTGTTGTGCTTTGCCCTCCAGTTTTAAGTTGATTTCTTCCCCTTGGCTTTACTCAAGTTCTTGGGAGACATCACAAGGCTCCAGTAGAAAGATGTCCTGTGCCTGTGAATGTTAACAATATTAAACACTGATGCTGCTGGAGTCTAGATGAGATTATGGCCCAACACTGTCAATCACAAATATTGGAAATGAAATTCATTTGCTGTGGCCAGATTGCCAAATACCGCAGCTTAACATGATGCTGAGCTGTAGCACCCTAACTGCATGCTCTCCCGACTGTGTGGCTAATGGGGGCTCCATCTCACCAGCACTGCCCGGGGTTCTGAGGTAGTATGAAACTGACAGACACCAGCCTAGGAGAGGGTCCAAGTCCAGTGTTCAAGGGACTCCTACTTCTGTCACACCATAAAGAAATCAAAATGCTATAAACTGCACGATCCTAAGTTGGAACATGTGTAGCTTAGTTAGTTGGAAGATATGGTACTATTTTATTTTATTTTTTCCTTTTTTTATTAATTTATTTATATTATATCTCAATGGTTATCCCATCCCTTGTATCCTCCCATTCCTCCCTCCCTCCCATTTCCCCCTTATTCCCTTCCCCTATGACTGTGACTGAGGGGGACCTCCTCCCTTGTATATGCTCATAGGGTATCAAGTCTCTTCTTGGTAGCCTGCTATCCTTCCTCTGAGTGCCACCAGGCCTTCCCATCCAGAGGTTGTAGTCAAATATGGGACATCAGAGTTTATGTGAAAGTCAGACCCCACTCTCCATTTAACTACGGACAATGTCTTATCCATTGGCTAGATCTGGGTAGGGGTGGCACTATATTATGATTAGGCTGAGTTGTATAAATAATCAGACCATTTTATCCACACGTATGCGAATTTATATTCTCTTCCTTGCTAAGTTTTTGACTGTGGGTGGCTAAGGTAAGATCATTATTAAATGCTCTTTAGTTCTATACTGTGTTACTTTCGAGTCTGATCATCCATTTGTAGTATATCAAACTAAAAGCTTACTTTAAAAAAATGTAGTGTTTTAAAATTTATAAAGTACAGTAAAGTAACTTAGTAAGTGTATTATTTTATACTTTAGATCTACTAAATATATTTTGGAACTTTCATATTCCCTAATACTTTTTATTTATGCAAGTCATGGATCTATTTACAGGTTGAGAAGAATGATTTGTTAACTCAAATTATCAAAGCATATCAAATAAACATAATATTAACATTTCCAATATGTTTAAAAAGAACACTTGTTTTAGGTCTTTATTTTTCTATTGTAAACACTATTTGAAAGTATTTAGAGACTAATGATATTTTCAAACTATTATTGACTATAATGTTTACTATCTCCCACACTTATTAACAGACTAAAAATATAATTGATAGCCATGGATATATAGGGCATATGCTTTCCTATATTCTGTAAGCCAGTTAGTGCTCAAGTCTGTATTTGTTTATGCTAGAACTATAAAAACTTAGCATTTGGGTTCCTATTTACATACATAACAATTTATTTTGCTCCTTCTAAGAAATAAGTAAATTTAGCAGTAGTTTTCTGTAGTAAAATTATAACTTTTTATGTTTTGTTTGCTATAAATATTACTATAGCATTTCCATAAATTATATTAATATAAATTTACTGTAAATCATTTGTTTATAGTATTAATTTTAGTATTTATATCAATATAAATATTACTATAAAATTTTCTTATATTCCTCAAAATACTTAAAGTTCAATATAAGTGATGTTTGACAGCCTTTGTGGGTTATTTGTAGTAAGGCACCCATTTATTTAGAGTACTTAATTCATTTAAAGACCACTAGAAAGATAATAATAAATGTAACAATATATTTGATTAAAATGTATATTAATTCTATTTTAAAGTGGCTCAAATAGGATATATTTTTAGGATATTAGCTGTTCTTAGAAAATGTATTTCTGCAAACATTGTAATATAATACTTAAAAAAAAAACCCTCCACATCCTGCCCCAAGCTAACAGTGGAACAGCATGCATGAACATAAACAAAGCTAAACGTGCCATGTAGGCTCCACTGTTGAGCAGGATGTCAGGTTTGGAAGTGTTTCTACTCAGTGCCAACATTCTCTGTTCAAAACATTTCTTCAGTTGCTCTTCACTGATCTTTTATTTAATATTTTAATATGTTAGCGGCACTAATATTTTATAAAATAATCTAATGGGAATTAAGGTTCACGTGACAGCGGCATACTCTTTGCTTTTTATTCATTTTTTCTCTCAGAATGTTTTTTTGTTTTTTATTTTTATTTATTTTACTTTATTTTATTTTTTAATTTTATTATTTTATTCATATTACATCTCAATGGTTATCCCATCCCTTGTCTTCTCCCATTCCTCCCTCCCTCCCATTTTCCCCTTACTCCCCTCCCCTATGACTGTGACTGAGGGGGATTTCCTCCCCCTGTATATGCTCATAGGGTATCAAGTCTCTTCTTGGTAACCGGCTATCCTTCCTCTGAGAGCCACCAGGCCTCCCCATTCAGGGGACTTGGTCAAATATGAGGCATCAGAGCACGTGTGAAAGTCAGACCTCATTCTCCACTCAACTGTGGAAAACTAGAAATGATCATAATGAGTGAGTTAACCCAGAAGCAGAAGGAGTCAAATGGTATACACTCACTTATATCTGGACACTAGCCCAGGGGCATGTCCCATGAAAGTCTTCACTTATTAGGAAAGTGGGACAGAGGAGAGGACATCCTACTGGGACTCTAGGTGAGAGAAGCATGGGAGAATGGGGAAATAGAAGAATCCAGAGGGTCCTAGAAACCTACAAGAAGAACATTATGAAAGGCAGATCTGGGCCCAGGGGTCCCGCTCAAACTATGTCACCAGCCAAAGACAATACAGGCCATAAACTTCAAACCCCTACCCAGATCTAGCCAATGGTCAGAATGTTTTTTGTATCTCTTTTCTTTTGCTTACTTTTGAGCCCTGGGCTGCAACTATGTTAGCTTTTTGTGAACACTGTAGAATGTTCTTGATTCCTGGGTGTAAATTCAAGTAATAAACGTGTAAATTCAGGTGATAAAAATATTAGAAGCAAAAGGAATGAGAGTGTAGCACTGACTGAACAAAAATTCATAGCAAATTTTTGCTTACAAACCATTACATCTTCACTGCCAATAGCAGTGCTTCATTTCACAGGCGTTTCATTTTCTCCTTTTTAAACCTGTTTTCACTTTTCACTCATTTTCCCTTGCCTCAAGCATTTATTATTTTTGAAACTATTTAAAATGTCAGTAAGTTAGAGTCTATGATTTTACCTCTCTTGAGAATGAATTACCATATAGTTTAATCATCTACTCTAGAGGCAGACTACTGGAAAGAGGTTCTTCTCCATCACTTCCTGTTTCCATGATTTGCAGTTTACCAAACCTCCCTCAGGGCTGCTGTGATCTCAACTGTAGCTTTCAAATAAGGAAATACTCCATGCAGGGCTGCTGGTGGGGCCATTACCATGCTGATGCCTGTAACATTCTTAAAAGAGGATCTGGCACTTCCAGGCTGCTTTGTTTGTTCAGCGAATACCCTTGTTTCTCATAGGTGTGTCTCAGTTGCCTATCACACCAAAGCAGAAGAAATGTCTCTTCTGTGACATTAGACCTTCAAGCTGGCCTTGTATCTTCAGTGCTCCTTATGTCCTCAGGGGCCCATCTGATTGCATAAATACTCCAGTGGTTTGCATTATTTCTTTATTTAAAAGACCACTCATATTATGGTAGGATGGCATATCTGTATACAGTTAATGAGAACAGAGTCTGGAAACATTTCACTTTTGAGCCTTTTGCCTATAACTTTCCACTTAAATATGTAACTGTGTTTCCTCTGTGATCTTTCTGGCTTAAATCGGCTCTTTCAAATTTATTCCATGTCTCACAGCCATAGCTTTCTCTGTTGAGTGCACAACCCTCCTCACAGCTCTTACCACATTGACCTACAAACATTTTCTGTGCTGGGACCCAGAGGACATGGCTTCATTTGAGAGTGATGCTGTGCTCTATTTTATGATCTCAACAACAATCATTGGTCCAAAGGACATGCTGGGGTTTTTCTCTCAGTAAATAAATTATTTTTTAAATTTAATGCCACCAGATTGTTAATGTATATCATATTAATCTATTTTAGTAATATGATGTAGCTCATGATCAATAACAAAGAGATTTCCTTCCAACCATGAACAATGTTGCAATATTCCCTCACCAAGAATTTAAGAAATAAAAATGTTACATTATAGGGTATATGACAAGGACAGCTTTAGTTCTGAACAAATTCTGATGTCATATACAATTAATTATTCTATATCTTGAGATTGCTAAGAAGTGAATACATCACATTGTAAATTTTCTGTTCCTAGCTTTTTCTAGGAATTAATTTCCCTTTGGAGTTAGTGCACATTAGATTTTCTGTCCAGTGGCAGAGGATTAAAAATAATGTTATGCCATCTTATTATGGAAAAGAGTTCTAAAGGAATGTATGTGATTAGCACCTGTGACCTCAGTGCTCAGACATACATCAATAATGTGTGGCCTCAAATAGAGGCTTTTGAAAGCTTCTGACTGTTCTGGGTATGCAGTTTTGAGATATTGACTATATGGTTGGTGATTTCTCTACAAGGAATTACTGTCCCATTGATCATGTCTGTCTCTGTTTGCCGAGGTAAGAAATAGAATTGACATAATTGTCAATGTAGGTGGAAGCATATTTGAGTTGTGTCTTGCCTTGGCTTTGTATGTTTGGCCTTTAAGCATTGATCTGTTATTTTGTTGGTAAACTTGTCAAGTCCATTCAGTAGCTTGGTTTTAGAATATCTTGTGCCTTATGCTCCTTAAGTAGCCCAGACATTTCAGTGAACCTTCTAAGACATATTTTCTTTCCTTTTCTCCTTAATTCTCAAGTAGGATGCTTACCCATAATAATTAGCCATTTTAATATTTAATATATGTTTTAAGAATATAAATACACTTTAGTACTATTTTAGCTACTACATACTAAACTTTTATCCATACTACTATCTTGATTTTTCCTTCAAGTTGAAGTATTCTGTAATTTTCATTACAATACATCCTCTAACCCCTAAATTGTCTGTGGATGTACTTTTAAGCTTCAAATATGTGAAGTTGTGCATCTTCCTGTTCTCAGCTTCTATGTCCTTGTTTAGCAATGGGGTCTCTTGTAATTGTTTTCATTCTTCTCTTTATGTTTATGGTTTCTTAAACTGCTCCCTGAACTTTCTGGAAAGCATGTGAATGTGTTCTAGTTTCATTTACATTTCCAACAGAGTGAAGAAAAACTTTTGGCTCCCACACATTGCCCTTGGTATGGTTCACTCTTCGCACTACTTTATAGTGAGAGTCTCCAATGAGCCCTTAGGGACAGTGCTGCTATTAGTACTTGGTCACCATCCATTTTATTCCATACCACACTAGCCAGGATCCTGTCCCAACTTTTCTCCTACGTTGCACTAATGATCCCTGTTTTACCAGGTCCAAGGGCAATGTCTTGGTCTGATTACTTCTCCATTGTTCTATCATTTAGTGAAAGAAGGGAATTAAGTCTCAGACTTTTTTCCATTAACTAATTTATTTAATCACTTTGCAGCCTAATAGAAACACCCCCCCCTTCTTCCGAGTCCTACCCTCACACCATGTCCCCCATTGATCCCTCCCCTTCTCAAAGAAGGGAAGGTTGCCTCATGGTATCAACCCACCCTGGCACATCAAGTCATAGTGGGACTATGAACATTCTCTCCCACTGAGGCCAGATATGGCAGCCCACTTAGGGGAAAGGGATCTAGTGGAGGCAACAAAATCAAAGACAGCCCCTGCTCCAGTTGTTAGGGGACACACATGATGACCAAGCTGCACACTTGCTACCAATGTATAGGGGAACTAGGTCCAGTACATACATACTCTTTGGTTGGTGGTTCAGTCTCTGTGAGCCCCCTTATGCTCAGCTTAGTTGACTCCGTTGATCTTCTTTTGAAGTTCTTGTCTCTTCCAGGTCTCTCTATCCTTACCCACCCTCCCCTCCTCTGCTTCCATAAGACTCCCCGAGCTCCACCTAATGTTTGGCTGTGGGTCTCTGCTTATGTTTCCACAAGCTGCTTGACAAAGCATTTCAGAAGACAGTTATGCTAGATTCCTGTCTGAAAGCATAACAGATTATCATCAATATTTTCAGGAGTTGGCTCTCTCCCATGGGATGGGTCTCAAGTTGGGCCAGTCATTGGTTGGGAGTTCTTTTAATCTCTAGTCCATCTTTATCCCTCCATTGTTGCAAGATATTTGATCTCAATGTGATCCATGAAATTGTGAGCTGTAAAAACCCCTTCTTTGATCCCATTGTGATCCCTGAGATTAAACTGTAAAACCTTGTTTCTTGTCGTTGAGCCCTAATACACCTTTAATCCAAGAACTTTATGTTTATTGTAGACAGGAGATTAAGGAGTGGTTCAGCCAGCCTTCTACACACCTTTAAAACAAGATTTCTCTGTACACAAGATTTAATAAAGTTAACCCTAGGTCAAGAGGCAGATCAAGAAGCCAGCTAAAAGAGATTAAAGAATAGAAGGGACTTTGAATTGAGGGGTATTTAAGACAGAGTGTAGAAGTAGAAGGGGTCTTTGACCCTTTTAGCTCTTGGAATTTACTCTTGGGATTTGGGCTTTTGGCTCTTCAACTCCTCAGCTCTTTGGCTCTTAGCTCTTAAACTCTTGAGCTCCTCAGCTTCATGGCCTTTGGCTTTGGGCTTTGCGGTAGCAAGCCTTTGGCCTTAGGTTTTTTTGCCTTTTTTTTCCTGGGCTGTCAGCCAAGCTAGTGAGCTTTTTGGTCTTTTTCCATTGGGACGTGAGATGAGTAGGAAGTTCAACTAGGTGCTTTCTCTGCCTGTCTGAGGTAGCAGGTTTTTCATTACAGCATATAGCTCCTTAGTTTTTTATTAGTAAAATATAATGATCAGGGATTTTCAATTAAAACAACACTACATTGCTTGTAGGAGGGACAAATTTGGGGTAGAAGATTTTATGGAGGGTTGGTGTCATTGTCCCCCCACTGGAAGTCCCACCTGGCTTGAGGAGGTAGCAGCTTCAGGCTACATATCCCTTGTTCCTAGAAGTCTCAACTAGGGTCAACACCATAGACTCTTGGGAGCCTTCCTTGTCCCAAAGCTGCCCCCCCCTCTATTAATTTTAATCTCTCTCTTATTCCTCTACTTCCCACCCCCACTGTCACTCCCAACTCTCCCTACACCTGATCCTTACCCCTGCTCCTCTCTCCAGCCTCTCTCCAACCCGGTTCCCATCCTCCATCTACTTCAGATGTCTATTTTATTTCCTCCTGAGTTATATTCAAGCATCCTCCTTTGGGCTCTTAGCTTCTTTGGGTCTGTGGATTGTAGCATGGCTATGCTGTGCTTTATGGCTAATATCCAACTAAATTGTAGATATTTTCTTTCTCTTTCTCTTTGCAGTTCTCTCTTTCCTTTCTCAGTAGTTTGAATCCCGTCATTAAATGTCTGGGCATTACTGATCACCATGACACCCTATGAAAGTGACACTTCTTTGCTGAATATTTTTGAAAATTTTATTGTCTCCAGGGCACTGTGTATTTCTTGTAGACAGTATATAGTTAAGTCTTATATTTTGTCTGGTCTGTTCCAATCTCCATCAGTTAGTATGTGTATATAACTTGCATTTTATGTGATGAGATATGTGGTTAGTTTACAGTGTGTTGTCAGTTTTAAGGTTTTTCTTGCTAATTATGCTAATACTATGCTGGGTTTGACTGACTGTTTTTGTTTTGTAAGTTTTTTGTATTGTCCCACCTATTTTCATGTCTGGGTATTTTTTATTGTTTAATAAAACACCAGACCTTATAAATATTTTCTTATAGAATGTTACATTTTCCTCCTATGAATATTCTTCAGATTTGTTTTGGGACCCAGGTAAGTCTAACATTCGATATTTTTCTATTTTGATTTGTAGGATGGGTTAGATTCTTGCTTTATTTGGGGTATATTTCTGTATCGCAAAGCAGTATTTTTTCTAAGTATTTTATTTACTTTCCCATGGTTCACAGATTTCCCACCATTTCTGCTGTGAGTACTGAGTTTCCTTGTAATGTTCTTTCATTGGTGTTGACCTTAGGTCTGTGATCTGGTGAATATTTCAGAGAGATTCTCAGCTAGTTCTGGACTTCTCTAACTATGCAGCTTCCTCCTTTCTCACTTTCTATTTTGTAGGCTCTAGTTCCTACAGTTTCACTGGACTCCTAGCAGCTTCTGCCTAACTCAGTAATACTCCCTGACGTCTATTGCTCTGCCCACCAAGCAAGGCCTGCTGACTGTCCTGGCTGAACTGGGACTTACCATGTACCCAGCAGACTGGCTTGGAACACACAGACCAAAATGCCTCTGCCTCTTTAGTGATAGGATTATAGGCATGGCCCTTTACACTCAAAAAGCTCTTATTTTTAAAGCTCTTTATGGCTTTGAGCTGGCTCATAATAACCACACGTTCTTTTATATTCTGAGGAATTCCTCTTTATATGCTGTGTAAGCTTTCCATGGCTTTAGTAAATGCTCAAGATAATGAAGTCGGAAGAGAAAACATTAATTTTGACTAGCTATTCCAGAAGTTTCAGTCCTTGATCAGTCGTGGCCTTGCTTGGGGGCCTTTGAGTAATGCAGAACAGTCAGGACGCTGAGCTCCTAAGCAGGTGGCAGAGAAGATTCACCTCACTTGTTGTTAGGAGTCAGAAAGGGACAGAGAAAGATGTGGCATCTGAATTAGTTACTTTTTGTTACTATAAAAAACAAGAAAGGCAAAGGCAAACTTAGAGAAGGAGGAGGGTGTGGAGTAATGTTAATATGGAACATGGCTGTGCTGGCAAGAGATCTGGCTGGCAAGAAATCACATCTTAAGACCGTCTAGGACTATGTGATCTGGCTGGAATACAAATATGCCTTTAAACCAGAGGACAGGGGCAAACTGATTTGAGTTCAAGGCCAGCCTGGTAAAGAGCTAGTATCAGGTAAAGAAAGGCTTAGGTCCAGCATCACACATACTTTTAATCCCAAATGAAGGTAAAGGTAGTTTGAAGAAGGAAGCACCCATGTTTGAAAGTGATGTCTAACTGAGTTGCAGAAAAGGTGACAAGTCAGAGAAGATTTGACAGAATAGGATACTCTCAACACTCGTGAGAAGCGAGAGGAAGGGGAAGCTACTTAGGAGGCAGTTTTACAGAGAGAGGAGACAGTTTTTACTAGGACAGTAATACAGAGATGCGTTGCAGAGAGAGAACACGACAGTAAACAGTAAGAAGCCAGAAGATTAGAGCAGATTGCTGAGTTAGTTTGCAAGAAGAGCAATTCTGGCCTGAGAGAGAAGCCAGACTAAATTAGTCAGCTGGGAGAGGAGTTTGAGCCAGAACAGCTGAGTTGAACCACCCCGCTCAGAGCTCAGAAAGAACAAGTAGGGGTGAGCTTATTAAGCAATAAGTCTCAGAGTCTGAGAACATTCTAACCTAGGTTAGATTGTATGGAGGCTAGAAACTTCCAGGATTAGGCCTCGTCCAACAAAAGAAGGCAGTAAACCTCCCACGCAACAACTGAGCCTGGAGAATAACAGCTACTTTTAGAGGAGGGGTTCTGCTTTGTTTTGGTTATACTTTGAGGGTGCAGTCTATCATCCTGGGAAGGCATAGAGACAGGAGCATGGTGTTACTAATCACATGGTATCTGTCTTTAGGCAGCAGAGAGAGATGGATGCTAGTTCCCACTTCACTGCCTCCCTTTCGTTAATGTAGGAGCCCCAGCCACAGAATGGGCTTGCCTAAATTTAGGATGGGGTTTCCCAACTTGATTAATGCAGTCTAGAATCTTCTCCACATTCCTAGAGGCTTGTCTCTTATCAAATTGACAATCACCAGAGTTAGCTTACCCCTTGTGAACTTGCCACTCAGAGATACTGCTTTTTTTTCTTTTTTCTTTTTTTTTATTAATTTATTCTTGTTACATCTCAATGGTTATCCCATCTCTTGTATCCTCTCTTTTTCCCTCCCTCCCATTTTCCCCTTATTCCCCTCCCCTATGACTGTTCCTGAGGGGGATTACCTCCCCCTGTATATGTTCATAGGGTATCAAGTCTCTTCTTGGTAACCTGCTGTCCTTCCTCTGAGTGCCACCAGGTCTCCCCCTCCAGGGGACATGGTCAAATGTGAGGCACCAGAGTACGTGAGAAAGTCATATCCCACTCTCCACTCAACTGTGGAGACTGCTCTGACCATTGGCTAGATCTGGGTAGGGGTTTAAGGTTTACCGCCTGTATTGTCCTTGGCTGGCGCCTTAGTTTGAGCAGGATCCCTGGGCCCAAATCTGCCTACCATAATGTTCTACTTGTAGGTTTCTAGGACCCTCTGAATCCTTCTACTTTGCTATTCTCCCATGCTTCTCTCATCCAGAGTCTCAATGGGATGTTCTCCCCTCTGTCCCAGTTTCCTGGTAAGTGAAGGCTTTCATGGGATATGCCCCTGAGGCTAGTATGCAGATAAGTGAGTATATACCATTTGAGTCTTTCTGCTTCTAGGTTAACTCACTCATTATGATCATTTCTAGTACAGCCACTTTGGAAATCTATCTGGTGCTATCTCAGAAAACTGGGAATAGGGCTTCCTCAAGACCCAGCTATTCCACTCCTTGGAATATACCCAGAAGATGCTCCAGCACACAACAAGAAAATTTGCTCAACCATGTTCATAGCAGCCTTATTCATAATAGCCACAACATGGAAACAGCCTAAGTGTCCATCAGTAGAAGAATGGATAAAGAAACTGTGGTACATATACACTATGGAATACTATTCAGCTATTAAAAACAAGGAATTCCTGAAATTTGTGGACAAATGGATTGAGAGATACCACTTTTAAGATAATAACCTTTAACCCAGTGTTTCCACAGAGCTCATGGCCATCTCGTAATGAAAAATGCTTGCATCCCGAATTCAAAACCTTCCTAGTCTTTAACGGTTCCATATTATCCATAAGTCTACATGCAGAGGCTCTTGTGAGACTCATGGAGTCTTCACCTGTGAGTTATTGTAACATTAGAAACAAGGTACATGTTTCCAATATGCACAGTATCACAGTGATCCTTGACACAGTGAGCCAGCCTCTTTGTAGGTGGTACCACCTGTAGGTAGGTGGTCCTGGGATATTTAGGGAAGCAGGCTGAGTGAATCATGGAGTGCAAGCCAGTATAAGCCTTGTTCCCGGGTGCCCTCTGCTTCAGGTTCCCTCCTTTCCCTGAGTTCCTATGTTGACTTCCTTTGATGATGGAGTGTAATATGGAAGTGTAAGCAAAATAAACCTTTTCCTTCCCAGGCTGCTTTTGGTCCTGATGTGTTATCACAGCAATAGAAACCCTAGCTTCATCCAAGGGCTCTTTTGGGCCTTCTTGCAGGGAGATGGATGCTGACACATGTTGCCCAGCATCAGCTGCTTTCTAGACCTTAAGAGATACCACTACAAATCCCCAACTCTTTATCTTTTATGACTGTTTAGCCAGCATTATAGGGCAACACTACCAAGTTCTACAGCCAACTGGGGATGTAGCCTAGCCACAGTAGACAACAGTTGCATCTTCTCCCTCTATGAATACATATCCCGAGGAAACATTTCCCTAGGCAGTTTGGTTAGAACAAAGATCTTTTCCTTTACAGCTCTCAGTTTAGTCTTCCTCTCAAATTACTTTGGATTTTTGCAAGACAGAACCTTTAGAGGGTGACATATTGTCCCCAAGGGCACCTTTCCTAGTACCTCAGGAGAGAGCAGTGGATTTCCCATTAATAGTTCTCATCTCTGCTGTAATTACAGCTGCTTTCTCTGTGTGAGACTTGTCTACAACTTTAAACGCTTTCCCTGAAAAGGCAACAATTTTATATCTTTTGCTGTACCTGTTCTCTCCCAAGCTTGACCTGGATAAGACCAATGGGCAGCAACTGACGCAACCTTGAGGCTGTTGATCTCCTCTGCCAAATTAATTAGTTCATTACTTTTAAAATCAGCCTTACTCAAGGTATCAGAACATCAGTAGAAAATAACCAGGCTTTTGCCAGAGTATAACACAAATTGCCTGTGGCCTAGTTCTCCTTGGAGTTCATATTCTCCTGTGAAATCTCATTGTGGGACTCCGCAGGAGAAGGTCAAAGTCTGACTTCTCCTGATAGCCGTTTGGCTCTCTGTCTATGGAGGCCGACTCCTTTTCTTAGCAGAGTCCTCACTCCACAAGATCTAGTAACCCCAGATTTTGTAAGGGGTGTGTCACTGTCACATAGTCTTAAAAGGAACTTTAACAAACACAGAGAATTTCCAAAAGAACCCTTCCTACCCCATGCTGAGAATCTACACACCCCTCCCCCCCCCATCAAATGGGCCTTAACTGTACCTAGAAGTCATCCCTCACATATAGGATACTTAAGTACTGCTTTCACCTTCTTGTGGTAGGACCCCATGTTATTTACTGTAAACAAGGCACTGTATGTAGATGAAGTGTCCTGGCACCCTTATCCTTAGTGAATCATACATATTCACCCTCATGACCCCCCGCTGCCACCACCCAGGGCTTGTAAATCCTGGATTCACAAGTAGTACAATTTGGCTTGGTTTCTATCTCCACCATCACTGTCAATCTCAATCTGAAAAGAGCTATCTGTATCAATCAATATGGGAACCCCTTTTTCACCTCCTCTGGAGAGGCTGGGAACCTGGGTTTGTGTCCAAGACACAGTACTCACCCCTAAAGTGCTCTAGCCAGCCCTGAGTGAGAAACAGGACCTCTGACCTCAAGGTTTATCTTTTCTTGTCCACCTGGATTGACCTACTGGACGTGGGAGCCAGACCTGCTGCAGGACTACACCTCAGGAGCCAAGGCTCCATTGTCCATGGACATCTGTCAGCTTTCTGGTCTTCCACGCCACCAGCAGTAAATAAGTGTTTCTTTCTCTACACCCTCAAAATGAGACCAACTGGCTGACTGCTTATCTCCGGGAACTCTTTTGTCTCCTTGGAGCTATATTATAGGCATTACATTTATGTCTTTTCGTGGGTTTGGGTTCGGGGGGACTAAACACAACTTGTGAGGCAAAACCATTTGTGCTTAAGCTGTTTCCCCAGACTGAATGTATAGTTTTCTTTTTTCTGATGACTAAAGATGATGAATACTTTAAAGATGTAATTATTGCCATTTGTACTCATTCATTTGACAGTGTCTGTATAGTTAGTTCATTCATCCATTTACTGGTTGGGTTGTTTGTTTTTTAGAATGTTTTATTTACTACTTTAAATATTTTAGACATTAAGTCCATATCAGATTAACATTTGGCAAAGATTATCTCCATTGGTTGTGTATTTTGTTGTACCAAAATTTGTGCTTTCGACAATCCCATTTGTTTTTACAACTTTTTTTCATGAATAATTTCTATTCAGCAAGTCATTGATTAGATATTGAAGAATTTCCCTTATCTTTTCTTTTACTAGAAGAATTTCAGGCTCTACATCAGGTCTTGATCTATTTTTTAATTTTGATTTTGTATAAGTGACTCAGAATCTAGTCTTAGTTTTCTATATGTGATATCTAGTGTTCTCAGTAGTCATGGTTAAAGGGGCATTAGATTTCTATTGTACATTTTTGACATTTGTCAAGAATCAGATAGCTCTGTAAGGTGCACTTCTTAGTCTTATGTTATATCCTGTTGGTTTCCCCTTTCCTGCATGCCACTATATATGCCTTTGTGCCAATAAGATGTGTTTTTTGTTTTTATGGATCTGTACTATAATTGGAGTCAAGTGTTGTGATAGTTCTAGTATTGATCTTTGTGCTCAGCTCCTCTCAATTCACACCTCTTCACTGTCCAGGTATAAAGTAGAATGTTAGATCTCAAGAGGAAAGTAGTAGACAGTCTTTCTCTAGTGTCTACTTTCTGTTTTTCTGCAGGGTTTTAATAGATATTATAATTTTTCTTTCTCATTTTTATTAGTTCTTTGAGCATTTGCACAATATGTTTTGCTCATACTCATCCCTGTCTTCAATGCCTCCATACCCACTCCCCTTTTCTACCCAACAAAATTTGTCCCTCATTTTTTAACCCATGAAATTCAATTTGAATTGCCTATATATTTTTCACTATGAATCATTCCACTGGAGTGTGGTGTTTCTATCAGAGGTTGCAGTTTTAAAGAAAACCAGCTTCTTTCTCCAAGCAGCAATTAGTTGCCAATAGTTGTTAGCCCAGGGGTGGAGGTTCATGCCCACCTCTCCACCCCTGCAAAGTTCACCTATGACAGATTGGCACATGTTGGAAATATTTATGTGTACAATTGTCTTCCAGGTAGTATAAGTATCTACCCTGGATACAGTGGGGCCCAAGTGCAGGGATGTGGCATAGTGCCTAATTTAGGGTAGCAATTATTTTAGGTAAAAACAAATTATTACCAATAGTAAAGTCCAAAGTAGCAATCTTGTGAGTGTCTTGACTTGCATTTATCCATCTTTGTAAGATAATAAGCAATCAACCCAATCATCAGAGTAGAGGAGATAATTTGTGATGATGGATGCAATAATGGAATTTAATTAACTTCAAATAAATATTTTAGTGAGAATTCATTTGTGCACCCAGATACTTATTTATACTATAATAGCTTCTTTGTTTTTGTCTTTAACTATTGCACCAAACGCATGTGGCAAACTCATTATCAGTGTAAAAATCCATGGTCTAAAATGTTGTGGCCTTTTCCTGTTGATCTTTTTTGTGATCAGTATGCAGACCACAAAGACTGTCTGTGATTAATAACATTGTTTTCCAGTTTCTAAACATGCCGCATAGACGCTTTCAGATGGGCTTTTATGTGATGGTAAATTCTGTGTGATGCTGAATATCTCTTAATTGATTTAAGGTCATTATTTATAAGGTATAGCATAAGAAGTCAAATCTTGTGATTATTAAAAGAAATAAGTACCTTCTTCATCTATTATTTAGACTAAAACAGACAAGAGAATACTTAGACAAGCTTGGAGTTAAGGAGCTGTTTTCAATCCTCTTCAACTTGTATCTGTTTAAATCTATCAACTTACATGGGGGAATAATTAGTTTGTCTTTGTAAACAGCCACTATAATACATGTTTAGATCCAGAGAGCATGTCTTCACCAATGAGGTGGTTGGCATTTCAAATAAAGCATTTGCTGGCTTTCTTGTTGCCAAGGGAATATGGTGTGGCAGAGGAGCTTGCCTTGGCCTCCTCTGGGCACCCAGAGAGCAGTGCCACTTCAGGATAGAGTGATCATTCTGTTCTAAGCCACTGTCACCCAGATCACCTGGCTGGGAAGAAAGGCTATGCCAAATTATAAGGAGATTTCTCCTTAAATACTGCAGTGCTTTGACCCGGGCAGCTTGGCTTCAGGTCTTCAGTGGGAAAGCAGATGGCCAGCTCGGTGAGCATGGGAGAAGCATTGACTTTCATATCTACATTTCTGATCTTTGTCTAATGTTACTGAATACCACCTAAAAAAATCTCATTTGAGTGGGAGCAGAAGCACTCAATGGACCACTCCAAATAGTACAGACTCTCATTGGGAACTATGATGCTCATATGATCCTTAGGTATCTTTGCATATTGCTTAGGCTGTGTGGTCCAGATGTCATATATTTTGAGCTTACTGAACATTTTTGTAAAGACTAATGTGAATTGATTTATGAACCTAGGTTAGTTACTTGTATCACTTGATTTTGATGTGACTATTTGAAGATACAGTTTCCCAACATAATATTTTTATTTATTGGTTGGGGATTTCATATAATATACCCCATCACAATTCCCAGTCATCTCAGGCCCACACCTCCACCTTGGTTTTCCCCCCAGAAAAGAATAAGAAAGAACAAAACAAAACTAACTCCTAAAACACAAGTCCAATTTGTCTTACCCATACAGTCACTGGAGCAGGGTCAAAGACATATATATTTTATATAGTAAAATTTGAGATAAAAGAAGAGGTAGTTTTATTTGTTTCTTCTGAATGAAATGAATTAATCTTTTGGATTTCATGCAAGATGTGGAAGTATGAAAATGTGTTTTCTTTCCTTTTCTTTTTTTATGCATCGAAGGGGCAACCAGATTGCTTACCTGAGCTTACTTTAATCCAGAGCATCGTTTGACAAGGCAGCTGTAATTTTTTTGGTAACATTTCAGGATTTAAACAAATATTGGCAGATAAATGTTAATCATACTGATTTCAAACAAATGTTTTACAAATATTGAAGTTTTTCTTTTATGCAATAAATGAGGATAAGCATATGGGTTCCTTAACACTGCATGTGGCTAAGATACTTTAATGCTTCTCTCTTAGTTCTTCTTGAGTTCACGGACTCAACAGTTGCTAACAGAACATTTATCATCCCCAAATTTTTATGGATCAAGAATTCAGAGATGGATTCACTGAGTCCTTTGCATAGGGATGCTCACAGCTGCATATGAAAGTGTCCATTGATCCATGTTGTTTTCTGGAAGCTTGACTAGAGGAATATCCACTCTCATGCTCATCCCAGCTCTGAATGGAGCTCAGTTTCTTGTGATTGTAGGCATCTGGTCTACAGTATCTTGTTCCTTTGTGTCAGCTGGCAGCCACCTCCAGATTCTAGAGGCTGATGTCTCCTCATGATTGTTAGAGACAAAACCGCTCCTGGGTTTTGTCTCTATATGCTTCTCCCAGAGACTTGAACTTCTCTTCTGTGACTTCAAATCCATCACACCGGGATCTGGAGTTAGAGGAAATTGATCAGGAAGACAATGTTATAAAATCTTAGTCATAATGGTGAGAGTCTGTTAATATTATTGTTGTTGTTTTGTGTGTATATATGTGCATGTGTGTTCAGGTTCATGTGTACATTTGTGCATGTGAGTAGAAGACAAGTGGCCACTTAGGGTGTCAGTCCTCAGGTACTATCTACCATTTGTTTTGAGACAGGGTCTCTCACTGGTCCAGCATTAGTTGGGTAGGCTAAGCTGGCTGGTCAGTGAACCCCAAGGTTTGACTTTTCACATCCCTGGCACTGAGACAGCAAATATGTGTCACTAGTCCTACTTTTTGATGTCAGTTCTGAGTTGAACTCAGTTCCTTGAGCTTATAATGTAAGCACATAACTAACTAGCCACCTCCCCAGCCCATGAGCCTTTTGGCTATGCTACATCCTTTATGCTTGGAGCAGTTCACAGACACTGTCTTAACTCAGAGGATGGGGATGACATGGGAGTGACTAGTGGGAGACACTGGTCATGGAGACCATGCAGGTCTTATCACTGTAACTGTTTTACAGTTTAATAGAAAATGTTTATTTTAAGTAATGCTTCTCTAAATCAGTCTGTCAGATATGAGTAGGATGAGGTATCTTGTCTGCAAACTATCTGTAACATTTTGTCTAAAATATTTATTGCAATTCTTTTCCGTTTGTCGTGTGTGTGTGAGTGTGTGTGTGTGTGTGTGTGTGTGTGTGTGTGTGTGTGTGGCCAAGCGAATCTTTCCCCACTGATTACAGTAGTGTTATGTACAACAATGGATCTATGTCACATAGAGGTAACCACTAAATTGATTTAATTGATGCCTATTCCTTAGCATGTTGTGTGGAAGTAGAATGGAGGCTTTCCTTGAGGATAAGTTAATGCTCATTGGAAAGTCCTCCATTTTGGGGAGGGACTTGATGTTGTGGACAGACAGCAAATATAGTGTTCCACCTTACCAAGTCACTGGGGATAAGTGGGCGGAATGAAGAGTCATGGACTGCCTTGCGGTTTGGGCTTTTGCTGGCCACGGGCTATGGCACCACAGTAGTTTGCCTTCAGGTAGGTTGTGGGCTGCAGTTTTATTTTAGTAAATCCCAACTTTTCTGGAACCAGATTTTGGAATTTTCTGGAAATATTTTTCCTCAAGCAAATGAAATGATTAATTCTTGTCACATATGGTTTTCTGCATGCTGGGGAAAGAGCTTCCACCTGTCTAATGTGCTTTACCCGCCAAACGGGCAGAAGATGGAAAAGTACACAAGAGTACCTCTGTGTGCAGCAGCCAGCAGGAGTCACATGCAACATGCAGGCCGTTATATTGTCTATGAGACAATCCTTTGGGATGAGGTGTAAAACTAAAAAAGGAATGAAAAATAATAGAAGTAAAACTCCTTTTACGTCTGTTACATGTCTAAATTTATGCAAAGGTTTTTGGTATGGAGTAGTTTAATTATATAAATAAAAGTTTCACTTCCTGGTTGGCTTACGATATGATCTTTGGCTGTTGTTGCCGTTGTTTAGTTAATGTAGGTTAGCATTCGTAGGCACCTTCTTAGATTCTGGCAAGCTTCCCTCTGAAGATAAGGGAGAAAGCCATAGTCCACATTTCTTAGCCTCTCTAACCCAGATGCAAGAGAGTAATGAAGGATAGACCTTTAGTCATCCTCATGTGGAGGAATTAGTAAGAGACAAGGTAGCCAAGATGCAAACAGTCAATGGTGCCTCAGAACACTTCTGAATTTCCAAGTAACGAAAATTCTCTGAGCATTTTTAGTTCAACAAGTACTATCCTCAAATAGTACATTTATTTTAATGATTTTTCTTTGAGAAATTTTTATACTTTTATTATTATTAAACAAATTTATCTGCTTTATATGACTTCTTAAATGATTTTTTTTGTCCTTAACAAGCTTATATATCAGGTAACAATTTCTCAAGTGACATGTGTGGGGTAACTGGAAATAAGGTGGGAAATATAGTAAGTCCCAAGGGACTCATTAATTATTCAACAATCATTTCTGTGTCATCTATTGTGTCTTTAAAGAGCTAGGGCTGGCATATAATAGGGAACAGGAAAAACATGGATATTTTTTCAGTAGAAAGAGGATATTAAATTTGTTATTCTAAGGGGGGATGCTTATAATATTTTAAATATAAAATTTGATATAATCTTAGGCTCTCATGCAATATTTAGGTTTTTCTGCATGTAAGTCATTCCATATGCCAAACCAAAGTGTGTGCTCTCACACTTAACTTGTCCCTTATGGGTGCCTTGTAACTGTAGCTGCAGTAGTAAGTCCTCATAAGAGGGACAGGCTCTGGTTTCAGAAGGAACACACACACACACACATACACACACACACACACACACACACAGCAGCCAGTACCAGGCATATCTACGTTTCTACATGTTCAGTGCATTTCAATTGGCACAGAGTATTGAGCAGATAGAAGACACTGTGCTTGAACAGATGAGGGGTGACAGAAGTACACGTTAGTAATTTGAATAATAGTCTTGCACAGTAATACTTAGAAAGTCCTAAACTGGAATGGTTTAAACTGGTTTTAATGGCTTTTGGTGCTCACGACTTAATATCAGTCCTGCATATTCACTTTCTTTCTTCACCATGGATGCAGAGGTAGGTAGTTAAACTTAACCTTGTCTATTTAGTATTTGTGTCCAAGAAAATAAAATTTGCTAGAATGATTTACTTGGCATATTAGTGAAGAACCAAATTCAGTATGACAATTTTGTGGGCTTGTGTCATGCAGGTGCAAATTTTAAGCTTTGACAGTAACCCCCACTTACCAGGAGGTCTTACTGGGTCCTTATCAGGTTAGGAAGATCTCTATCTTCAGCATCTTGAATGAATGAAATACAATACTATGTTAAAAAGATGCCATCACCAAAAGATGCAAGAGCAGAGTGGATCTCCACACTAACAAACCATGCAATTCTGTCTCCACCAGTGACAAAGACTCTGAAAGCAAGGAATGGTGGGAGGAAGTCAGCATTATCATTGGCTTTTTTTTTTTTACAGTACTTTGGAATAAATGGAAAGAAAAATCTCCCCCCTCCCCAAAAAAAAACCAAACCAAAGTAAAATCAAAAACAAAAACAAAAAGCAGGAGAGACCTGTGAAATAACCAGAAACAGTATAAAATGGACAGACCAAAGACATTTATTTGGCAACAAAATCCATTTATTGTAAGGATTTTTGTTTTTATTTAGTGTTTCTCCTTCTGTGTACAAGACTTATGGTCTATGTGCCTGTTTTATGTGTGTAAAGCCCTCTGGCAGGTCAGTTTTGTGCTAGCCTTTTGGGAGTTATAATTGACAGTTATTAGTAGCAGGTAAGACGATCATTATCCAGAGGCTGGAGGTTTTCATACATTTGCTGTCGCAAAACAGTGTATGAGGGTGTTATTATAATTTAAATTCTAACAGATGTCCAAGGATGTTCAGACTGTGGTCTGAGGTCAATTGTATAACGAGATGAGTTAACTTAGTCTGAATTGGACTCACTCCACTTTCTTTGTCGACCACATTACTCTCAGTGGTGTTATCTCAGCATATATTGTGACCAACTCCATGTGACAGTTTTTCAAGCACCTATCTCTGCCTTATGCTTTGTACATTTGATAAGCAGGACCCTACTGATACAGTGGCAAAAGGAGTTTAGAGTCTTGCATTTCAGAATCCTCAGCCGCAGGCTGGTAAGCAAAGTTATTAACGTGGCTTAACAGCAGGGGAAGGGAGATTCCAAAAGGAAGATAATGTAAAACAGCTCACTTGGTGAATTCTTATTGGTGACGTGTGACATACTTTAACTCTGACCACAAGTTCACCGCCACAATGATGCACTGAAGTATATGGAGACCACAGCCAATGCCCACACTGTTGCGAACAGTCCTTCCTCTCCCCCAAGATGCTGCATTCTCAGTATATCCTAACAGAGTTACAAACGTAAGGGGGAAGTGATGTGATGAGTGAGGCCATTTGGTGACCTGTCCACTTGCCCAGCTGTGTGCCCCTATAGGTTATGTGGACTGAGTATTTCCAGTGTGCTCTGTACAGCGCCGTCGACACTGATTATTATCAAGTAAGCAAGCATTAACTGAAAGGGCACTAGTGGGCATCATCATCAAGTTTTCATTTTTTATTCAACACTTAATGACAGTGCATTTCTCTTAATAGCGTCATAACAGCAGGAAGCAAGATTATAAAGTGCTTACAAAATACTCACTTGCTGAGTCTAAGTTTTATTCTTAAATCCCATAGTATGAATCTCATAGAATGTCTTCTATTCCGTAAAGCAGTAAGCAAAAGAGTCTCTGGCTGGCTTTTGTTATTTATTTATTTGATTTCAAATGTATTATATTTTTATAACTGTATATATGCTTCTACATTTCATTTTAATTGCATTCTTTGAATGTCAGAATGTCAGGTTCCTGTTATCTTTACAGTATTCATTCTGGGTGCTGACAAACAAAGAAACAGGCTTCTAAGGAAAAGGCATCATTATGTTCAAATGTGACAAGATTTCTTGTGACCATGTTGACATCCCATTGGGAGTATGTCAGTGAGAAAGGTGACATGTCTGAAAATTCATCTCTGGCTGCTACCATTTTCCTGATCACCTTGCTTGTAAGATTGACTGTTTCCTTTTGTTGACTTCATTTAGATCTTCAGGAAGTTACTCATCGGTGAATTTTTAAAAATGTACTGTCATTAAGAAGCATCACAAATATGACAGGTGCTAGTTTCTAAGTTGTGATAACAATAGTACTCTAGGTATTTCTGCTCTTGCACATTGGTCCCCAAGGAGGAGCGGGGTCTTAGTGTGGGCTGTGTGCTTCCACTTGAGAGCTTCCCATATGGAGCTGGGTGGACAGCTTACATGCAGAGACATCTGTGATTTTGCCTCCAGTTAAAGGATAAATTTTACTCAAGAGATAGAGATCTCAATCCTACTCTCCAGTAAATGAGGTTTAGTAAGTGACAATTTAAGTTTTTTTTCTCTATAGCCTGTCTGTTGGAAATTATAAGGGAGTCTGGATCTCACTGGGTGGTTATGAAAAACTTGTCAGCTTAGTTAGACTGTTCAATAATATAATGTCATTAGTTAGCTAAATTGCTTCTTTAATGAGGGCACATGACACTGGCTTTTTAAATGATAGCCTAAGAGTTTAGAGATATGTAGATTAGGAGACTCACCAAATGTGAGTTGGTAAAAAAAAATATATAAAAATTCTGCACTAAGTCATTATTAAGCATTTATGTTGTGTGAATTTCTTCCAACAACTCTGAGTGGTCAAGGCTATTAGGATGGCCTAGCAACAAGGTTTTGAGCCAAGATCATGTTTAAAATCATAAACATCCAGACAGCCATCACTATGGCTAGATTGCGTGACACCAATCACCATGGCCAGGTTGCCTGCTGACTGGGTTCTTGCCTATGTATTGTTATATATGTGAGTATGTATAGTTCTATATGTACATATGTATGAAATATGAGTTCATAGGTTTTGCTTGTTTTAAGATCTATACTGAGGTCCTCTCTGAAGATCCTTGTGCAGGATGCTGAGATGAAAGTTCTTCATGTCTCCTTTCTTCAGTATAGTACCAGAAGTTCTAACTAGAGCAATAGCACAACTAAAAGAGGACAAAGGGATACAAATTGGAAAGAAAGAAGTCAAAGTTTTGTTATTCACAGATGATATGATAGTATACATATCCTATAGCTGATAAATGGCTTCAGCAAAGTGGCTGGATACAAGATTAAGTTAAAAAAAATCAGTAGCTCTCTTGTATACAAACAACAAATGAGCCGAGAAAGAAATTAAGGAAACTACGCTTTTCACAATGGCCACAAATAATATAAAGTATCTTGGTGTAACTCTAACCAACCAAGTCAAAGACTAGCATGATAAGGATTTCAAGTCTCTGAAGAAGGAAACTGAAGAGGATATCAGAAGATAGAAAGATCTCCCATGCTCATTGATGAGTAGAATTAACATAGTAAAAATAGCCACCTTACCAAAAGCAATATACAGATTTAATGCAATCCCTAGGAAAATACTGACACAATTCTTTATAGATCCTGAAGGAATAATTCTCTACTTCATACGGAAAAACAAAAGAAACCCAAATAACTAAGACAGCAGTATACAATAAAAGATCTTCTGGAGGTATCTCCCTGATCTCAACCTGTATTACAGAGCAGAAGTAATAAAAACTGCATGGTACTGGCATAGAGAGAGAGACAAGTGGATCAATGAAATCTAATTGAAGACCCAGAAATGAACCCACACAGCTATGGACATTTGATTTTTGACAAAGAAGTCAAAACATACAATGGAAAAAAAGATAGCTTCTTCAGCAAATGGTACTAGTCTAACTGGATGTCTACATGTAGAAAAATGTAACTAGAATCTTATTTATTATGCTGCACAAAACTAAAGTCCAAGTGGATTAAAGACATAAACATAAAAACAGATACACTAAATCTGTTAAATGATAAAGTGGGGAAGAGCCTTGAATTCATTTCCACAGGAAACATCTTCCAGAATAGAACACCAAGACCTCAGGCTCTAAGATCAACAATTAATAAATGAGACCTCTTGAAACTGAAAAGTTTCTGTAAGGCAAAAGACACTGTCCATAGAACAAAATGGAAGCCTACATATTGGGAAAAGATCTTCACCAATCGTACATCTGACAAAGGGCTAATATTCGAAATATATAAAGAACTCAATAAATTCAACACTGGCAAACCATATAATCCAATTTAAAATGTGGCACAGAGTAAAAAGAGAGTTCTCAACAGAGTAATCTTGATGGCCTGAGATGATGCTCCAACACTGAGTGACTGCTCAGGCAGCAAACTGTCCCTGTCATCTTACTTTGGAAGCTGCTAATCCATACTCCGTGTATACTCAGGTAATTAATTTATTCCTTCACAAGTCTCTGATGGGGTTGAAGACCACATATTTTAGTTTTATAATGAAGCTTAGTTGTTTAGGGGCTAAAATGTTTTTAGGCCAGATAGATGTTTAAAGTTGATAATGATGAGGTATGATAGATATTGATTTACATTCAGAATTTTAGATGCACCAAGGTAAGAAAGATGTTTTCTTCAAGGCTGCCAAATACAAATAGCCAAAGTACTGAATGTAACATTTATATAATTCTTGGTTGTTTTGTGGTTATTCTTGCTGTAGGTAGTTTATTGAATATATGTATAATAATATAAATGTATATGTAAAAAATTAAAAAAGAAATGCTCAACATTCTTAGTCACCAGGAGAATGCAAAGCAAAACGACCTATTATAATGGCTAAGATAAAAAAAATTCATGTGACAGCACATGCTGGCTCTGGGGAGGATGTGGAGAAAGGGGAAACTCCTCCATTGCTGATGGGAGTGCCACTTTGGAAATCAAACTTGTGCTTTCTCAGCAAATTGTGACTAGTTCTACCTCAAGACCCAGCTATACCACTCCGGGGCATATACCCAAAAGATGCTCCACCATACAGCAACGGCATTTCTCAACTATGTTCACTGCAGCTTTATTCATAATAGCTAGAAACTAGAAACAACCTAGATGTCCCTCTAAGTTGAATGAATAAAGAAACGGTGACACATTTACATAATGGAATACTGTTCAGCTATTAAAACCAAGAAATCATGAAATTTGCAGGCAAATGAATGGAACTAGAAAAAATCATCATGAGCTAGGTAATCCACACTCGGAAAGCATGCACAGTATATACTCACTTATAAGCAGATTTTAGCCATATAGTACAGGATAAACATCTGTAGTGCACAGACTCAAAAAAGGTAAGTAACAAGGAGGATCCAGGGGAAGACACTTAAATCTCACTCAGAAGGGGAAATAGAATAGACAGAGGTAATGGTTTGTTGGCCCTTGTCTGTAGGTTGAGAAGATGCTGTCCCATTAAGCTTTGTGCTCAGATATAAGTCAGTATACCCCCTGCTGTCAACAACCCACCAGCCCCCAAATGTGTTAAAAGGCTAGTTCCTTGCAGGGACACTTCAAGAGCAAACCCTAAGCCAAAAGGTGTCAAAAGCTGGCTCTTTGAAGAAAAACATATCAAAAGTGCCCTGGAGACAAGACCCAGGAAGTGGCCTGGGAGTGTCTCTTGGTATTCAGGTACCCTTGGTTTAAAAACCCAGAGGTTAGGGAGTTGGGGAGCTCACTCCCTGTTTCTCCCTGTCCTTGTCCTTTTAAAAAATTGTCATTAATTTATTCAGATTACAACTCAATTGCTATCCCATCACTTGTATCCTTCCATCCCTCCCTCCCTCCCTCCCTCCCTCCCGCTTTCATCCTATTCCCCTCCCCTAGGTCTATGACTGAGAGGGACCTCCTCCCCCACTATATGATCACAGGCTATCAAGTCTCATCTTGGTATTCCTCTTATTCTTTCCTTGAGTGCCACCAGGCCTCCCCACCAAGGGGAGGTGGTTAAATATGGAGCAAATATTCTACTCCTTGGAATATACCCAGAAAATGCTCCACCACACAACAAGGACATATGCTCAACCATGTTCATAGCAGCCTTATTCATAATAGCCAGAACCTGGAAACAGCCTAAATGCCCCTCAGTTGAAGAATGGATAAAGAAACTGTGGTACATTTACACTATGGAATACTACTCAGCTATTAAAAACAGGGAAATCCCAAAATTTGTGGACAAATGGATGGGACTAGAAAGGATCATAATGAGTGAGTTCACCCAGAAGCAGAAAGACTCACATGGTATATACTCACTTAATTGGACACTAGCCCAAAAGGCATGTCCCATGAAAGTCCTCATTTACCAGGAGAATGGGATAGATGGGAGGACATCCTACTCAGACTCTAGGTAAGAGAAATATAGGAGATGGGGAAATAGAAGGACCCAGAGGGTCCTAGAAACCTACAAGAAGAACCTCAGGATGGGTGGATTGGGGCCCAGCATGGGGGGGTGTCTGTTCAAACTATTGCACTAACCAAGGACAACACAATAGCAAACATGGAACCCCTACTCTGATTTACCCAATAGACAGGACATTTTCCACAGTTATGTAGAGAGTGGGGACTGACTTTGACATGAACTCTGGTGCTCCATATTTGACCACTGGTCCTTGCTTTTCTTTTATCATTAAGCTTAGTGAATTAAAATCTAGCTCTTTGACTCTTGACTGTATTTATTTTAATTAAGTGCAGTTGGTTATTCGGCCTTTCAGAAGTCAAAGGTTTCCTTCCTCCTTGGGATACATGGATTCCCATTGTCTCAACCCCAGCTGAGCATGGCTGCCCTGAGCTCTCTTGAGCTGGGGAATCTGGCTGGAAAGCTCCTTCCCTGCCCAGAAGGCCTTCTTTGTGACCAGTTCTCAGGACAGAGCCTTCTTCCGCTCAGCCTTCTGGAGAAAGGAACCCAGAGTGGCTGAAGAGAGAAAACAAAGTAGGAGAAGGAATATAGCAGAGCGATATGATGTGGTGATCAGACTTGGAGAGAGTGGGGGCAGGACGACAGAAGGCCTGTTGAGAAAAGAGAAACTGTGAGTGGGGCTTCTCTGTGGCAAGGTGGAGACCTAAGTCAAGGTATACTCCTGGATGGAAGGAGGGGATATGAGAGGGACTCCAGCTTAGAGTCCTAGTAGCAGGGGTCATGGACACTGAAGAGGACACCCTCTAACTAGACAGGACTCCTAGTGGAGGGGGAGGAACACCATCCCACCTACAGAAATTTCAACTCAAAATTTACCATGCCTACAAGATGTGCAGAGATAAAGATAGAGCCAATAGAGCAGAGATTAAGGGATTGTTCAACCAGTGCCTGGCCTAGCCCAATACCCACCCCATGGGAGTGAGCTAACCCCTAGTACTATTAATGATACTCTGCTATGCTTGCAGACAGGAACCTAGCAGAGTTGCCCTCTGAGAGACTGCGCCTAGAAGTGATTTAAAATAGATTCTAGACTCTCAGCTAAACATTGGGCAATGGGATTCATAAGGAGTCTTATGGAAAAGTAGGGATGGGGAGGAGAAAAGAACTAAGAGGTGATGGGAGCTCCGCAAGAAGACCAGCAGAGCCAGATAACCAGGGCCCAGAGAGGCTTTCTGAGACTGAAGCACCAACCAAGGACCATGCATGGACTTGACCTAGGCTCCCTACACAGATGTAGCTGATGGGCAGCTCAGGGTTTAGGTGGGTCCTCTAGTAAAGGGGGGGGGGCAGGGCTTGTCTCTGACATGGACTCTATTACCAGCTTTTTTATCATTCCCCTTAGTGTAGGACTGCCTTGCCAGGCCACAGGGGAAGAGGACATAGTCAGTCCTGATGCAACTTGACAAGCTGGGGTTGATGGGAAGGCAGGCTGCTTTTCCCTGAGGACTAGGGGAGAGGGACAGAGGAGGGAGGGGGGCTAGGAGGGAGGGGGCTGTGATATTAGAATGTAAATTGAATACGAATAAATAAATAAATAAATATTCTTCACATCTCAATGTTCTTTCTCATTTACTGAATTATTTTCCCATGGCTCAGTAATAAAATTGTTTTGTGGAAAAAGTTCTCATATTTTTCAAAGATTTGTTTATTTTTATTCTATGTGTTCTGGCCTGTATGTATGTCTGTGTACTACATGTTTGCCTGGTACCTGCAGATTCTCGAAGAGGGAATTGGAGCTCACAGCACTATAGCTATATGGCTGTGCACCGAGACATGTTCTAGGGTTCTCTGCAGGAGCAGCAAGTGTTCCCATCAGCACAGGCACTTCTCCAGCTCCAACGCGATCATCTTGATATATTCATTGCTAATCACATTTTATTCCAATTCTCTTTAATGTCTAGTATCTGCAGTAGTGAATCCTGGTGCAGGGTTCAATATGAGGTTAATATGAGAATCACCTTTAATTACTAATATTTGAAGCTTAGTGAGTCCAAGAGAAAAGTGATTGAAATATTACCAGGACATATACTGGTTGGTCACTCCCACAAGCTTTGGGCCACCATTGCACTAATGTATCTTCCAGGCAGGAACCATTGTAGAGCCACGAGCTTGTGGATGGGTTAGCATCCTGGCTATTTTATGGTTTTGTCATCCTGGTTAGTTTTATGTCAATTTGACAAAACCTAGACTCATCAGAGAGGGCAAAGCCACAATTGAGAAAATTTCCTCTGAAAATAGGGGTGTAGGCAAGCCTGTGGGGGAATTTTCCTGATTAGTGATTGGTATGGGACAGCTCAGCCTATTGTGAGTGGAGGCAGCCCTGGGCTGGAGGTTGTTGTGGCTTCTATAAAAAAGCAGGCTGAGCAAGCCACGAACAGCAAACCAGTAAGGAAGACTCCTCCATGGCCTCTGCATTCACTGGTGCCTCTTGGTTTTGCGCCTTATTTAAGTTCCTGTCCTGACTTACTTTCCTGATGAACGATGATAAGGACGTGTAAGGCAAATAACCCCTTCTGTCCTCGGGTTGTTTCATCACGGCAGCAGTAAAGCTAACAAGACAGTTGGTGTTTACCCCCCTCGGTGGTTGGTAGCATGCAGAGGATCTCTCTGTACCGAAGGCTCCACGTAAGCACCAGCTTTATTTCCGCACGTTCATTGAGTTATGTAGGTGTTGTCTTCAGCAATGGGGCCTGATTTGACTTCTCCACAAGAAGAAACAGACTAGATAGCCTGGGGAACCGGGGTGAAACCAAATACTACTGCTCTTTAAAAAAAAATGAAAGTAGTAGAAAAATGGCTCCTGATGACATTTTCCTATTCTCATAGATCAGTGCCTTGCTCAGCCAGCATCAGAGGCGCTTTTTCCTGTAGCACGCGAGAGCAAATTCAGAGACCCACAGCCAAACATTAGCAGAGAGTGAGACCTTGGAACACTTAGCCCTTAAAGGATGTCCCCATCAAATTTCTCCCCTTAGGGAACCATGAAGAAGAGGAAGGGGAAAGAGTGTAAGTGCCAGAGGGGATAGAGGACACCAAGAAAACAAGACCCTCTATGTCAACACTATCAGAGCTCACGTGACCTCACAGAGACTGAGGCAGCATGCACATGACTGCACAGGTCTGCACCTGGTCCTTTGTGTATATAGTATGGCTTCCAGTTTACTGTGTTTATGAGATTTCTAGAATTTTTGAACTAGCGGATCTCTGATTCTTCTGCCCTTTTTTTTTTTTTTTCAGGGCAGGAGCTCTTTTCTTTCTGATTTGTTTGTTTTCTCCAATTTCAATGTGTTAGTTTTTCTTTTATCCTATTATATGGCAATGTTTAAAAAATATCACCAAAACAAAGTTAGAAATAGAATTTTCTACTACTGGTGGGAAAAACAAGTAAATTCCCATGACTTTGATCTGCTCTGAATATATAATTTAAGAGGGCTTAAGTTGCTTCAGAAGATAGTGCCCTTAGCCTTTTTTATGACTTTTAACTACTTGTTGTTAAGTTATTATAGACCTGAGTACCTTGGCCATTACTTCTTTCATTAGATTGTCTTAATTTTAAAGAATTGGACATCTGGCGAACTATTTAAAGATATCTTTCTTCAAGCTAAACAGATCAAGACTCAGGAAAACGACTCTAGAAACAGTAGCTGTTAGGCTTAGAGACGGGACGTAGATGCCATCTAATGCTTTCTACAAATACTTCTGGCTGATGAAGTCTTGGAAAGAGTAGAAAGCCTAGGATTGAAAATAAAGCTACTAAATGCAGATTATGTCATTAGGCAGGGTAATTCAGTTGCTATTCTTCTAAGTCTACCTGGCTATTTTGCTGTCTCATATTCATTAAGAAATGTTATCGCTTGTCATTTTCTCACTAAATTTAATTGTTTAACTGTTTTATTCGTGTTAGAATCATTTTTAAGCATTTAAGCTCAGCAGTTTTTATCAATTCTTGGGTATAAAACTATACTTACAGTACTAAAAATTCCAAATAATACATTTGATTGCTCTGTATTTGAATTTTCATTATAAGTAACATTTTATGCAAGGCTATATAAGTTGAAAACATTAGCATTATCATAGTTTTAATTTTGACAGCGTTAGATGATTTCTCTACAATGTTCTTGAGCCTCAGGTGCGGGAACTGTATTGTAATGGATCAGTTGGGGTGGGGCACCATAGGATCAAAGTTTCTTCCCGTTTTGATCAGTTGATTTTCTTCCATTACAAAGCAAACAAACAAACAGACAAACAAAACAAAACAAAACAAATCAAAAACAAAATAAAAACCTTCCATCACTGAATGGCGGGAGTTACCCTTTTCTGTGGTATAAGGATACATATTTAGAATAGAGTTAGGAATTGTGCTGGTTTAGTGAAGTGGCAATTGTAGGCTCTCCTCTGTGACCAATAATCTCACTATCCCTGGGAGTTTACAGGTTTTTAGTACCAGGTATGCTTTCTCTCTTGTTGAGTAAGTCCAGTTAAGGAGATGTTGGTTAGCCAAGGTCTGCATGCCACTGCTTTGCCCTGTGGATATAGTGCCATGCTGTTCATTGTTGTTCATAGGCATCATAGCTAAGTACAGCTATTAGTTGCTTCTCTCCCTTAGAAATTTGCATGTCTCCATGTATATATGTATGTATGTAGGTATGCATGCATGTATGTATGTATGTATGTAGGTAGGTAGGTAGGTAGGTAAGCAGGTATGTAGGTAGGTAGGTACGTACCTATGTATGTATCATAAAATCTAATCCTCAGGGAGAGGCTTTCAGTTCAGATTCAGCTTGGATCATTCAGGTTCTATATCCAAAGTAAATGGTATCTATAACAATAGGGGTTAACCTTCAGCCTCTGGCACGTAACCAAGGGCAACAACATTAGCCTATAACATTTTGGGAGTCTTTTGGACTCTCCTGACCCACAATATGAAAGGACATTTCTCATGCTTGTAATTAGAGTCTTATTAGATAGTCTGTGGGGAACTATGTCAGCCCAGAATGGAAATGTTTATTTAATCTATACATGTAATTCACACACACACACACACACACACACACACACACACACACACACACACGTATACCAAATGCAATTTTAGGTAAATAAAGAATATTGTTATTTTTAATTACTTTTTCAGACATCATCCCTGTTATTTATTTGTACATTTAAAAACTAAGTGATTTGATTTAATTTAATTTGCAAAGAGATTGTATTAAGATTTTTTTAAAAGTATAGTTGTGTGAGTCAACTGGATATTCTTCTAGTGCTAAACCCTGTGGAGTATTTCCTGGACATTTCATGTTATTTTATTTATTTTTCAAATAGCTTTTGCTAAGGATAGAACTCAGGCCTTGCCCATGCTAGCCAATGCTCTGCCATTGAACTATATTTCTTGCTCACTTGTTTGGTACATAACTGTTTACCAGTTATTGAATGTATGTAATACATCTCAGTAGAGAAAGGCAATAAATTAAATAGCACCATCCTTTGCTGTTAAAGGGCTCATAATTATGTTAAGGAGCAAAACACTTAAAGTTAATTATTGTTTGTTGAATGATTGCCTTATTAAGGCTACATGAGATTGTATAGAGAAGCAATCAGTTCATTAATATAGCTTAAGGTGAAGAATATTATGTAGAGAAGATCTTAAATTTCTCCTTTTAGGAATAAATAATTTTAATGTTTTTAATTATTTTGAATTTTTTACAAATAAATTTTATCATATTCTTCTTCTTATCAAACTTCTTCTAGATTTTATCCTTCCCAACTTCATGTGCTTTTTTTCTCGTAAAAGCTAGCAAACACACACACACACACACACACACACACACACACACACACACACACACACCACCATGGAGCATGGAGGCCTGATTTCTGTTGACCAACTACACCTGATCATGAGGTCTTCCCTGAAGTGTGGAACTAAGGTAGCCATTGGGTTCTGAACTGAAAAAGGTTATTAAGGAAGAAAAGTCATCACGGACAAGGTATTGCTTGCTGGATACTAGACATTACTAGACTCTCTAGGGAAAAGTAGAAACAAAGATGAAGTAAAGTCACTTGCAAACAAGCTTTTTTAAGATCTTAAAGTGTTTTATAAAACTCTTGACTAAGGGCCATTTGGTTTACTCTTCACTTGTGCAGTTTTTGTTGACAGTGTCTTCATTACTTTCTTCTCTTCAGTGCATTTATTTAAACATCCCTTCTAGATGCTTGGGAAAAAGACATGAGCAATCAGGAAAAGTATTGTCAGCATGGAGTTTGCTCTATAGGCCCAGATTTACACCATCGATCAGTCTGGAAATTGCTTCTGTAGGTA
This sequence comes from Acomys minous, assembly GCF_964271855.1. Taxonomy (NCBI): domain Eukaryota; kingdom Metazoa; phylum Chordata; class Mammalia; order Rodentia; family Muridae; genus Acomys; species Acomys minous. The sequence goes on along the minus strand of NC_140501.1, from coordinate 8,711,026 downwards.
GCAACATAATCCATCCTTTAGGCTTTGTAAGGCACCTGGGTCCTCCTGCAGCTACATCCCTCTGTGTTGGCAGCAAAGGAACATCAGTAGACAGTGCATGAGAAAATGGACATGACAAATTGACAGTAAAACTATGATTCATACCAAAGTTTGAATTTCAAATGGTTTTTGGCATAAAATATTTCTCTGTATTCTTTCTCTTAGCTCAATTATTGAGAATTGTAAAAATACATTTCTTATTTGGAGTCCATAAAAAACCTTGAAGGCGCCAGGTGCTGGTGGCACACACCCTTAATCTCAGCACTTGGGAGGCAGAGGCAGGTGGATTGCTGTGAGTTTGAGGCCAGCCTGGTCTACAAAGCGAGTCCAGGACAGCCAAGGCTAAAAAGAGAAACCCTGTATTGAAAAACTGGAAGAAGAAGAAGAAGAAGAAGAAGAAGAAGAAGAAGAAGAAGAAGAAGAAGAAGAAGAAGAAGAAGAAGAAGAACCATGAAGGCAAGAACTGGAATTCCATCTTATATTTTGGTTATTCTTGTTTAAGATGTTTTAGAATAATGGAGCATTGGACTCAGACTTGCTCTAATGTTGTCAGCTATTGGATGCTGGTATTGAAGCTCAGTTCCCTCACTTAGAAATAGGAATAAGGTCCTTACTTAAAGGGATATCATTTTAAATGGAATAACTCTTAGTCCTTATAAAACACATATAGAAATGTTTGTAGATAGAAAAACAAAGAATAAATGACTGTTACTACTATTGTTGATATTATAGGAATTAGAAATAATTTGAGTTTTTTTCTGATAGTATTTTAGCTACTTATGTAAGATGAGATAAATATTAAGAGGAGGAGAATATCAACTTAATTCAGGAAAAAACAACTCAAAATTCTAGGAATATTACAGATAACTTGATACAAGAGGAAAGTTTTTAGTGAATGTCTGAAATGCTAATTGGATTTTGCTTTGAAGTTTCTCTGCAACAGTGTCTAAAGACTATGTTGAAACAGTGTAGTTTGCCCATTAGCATGTATTTATACATGTACCTAAATAAACGTCAGAGTCAGTCTCCACTCTCCATCCAACTGTGGAGAATGTCCTGTCCATTGGCTAGATCTCCTTTTTTTCTAACATCATTCTTCTTTTCATTTCATACCAAGAAATATACTCCATATGATAATACTGGCTCTCAGATATTTCTATTTGTAAATATGGAGCCGCCTTAAGGTTAGATGTTAAAATCAGGACATTCTTATTAAACAGATATAAGTCTGCAGTGTTGTTTAAGTTTGATCATTATAGTGTAGACATCCTACCCTTCAATGGATGAGTTTTTATAAAAGACAACTATTTTTTCTTTGGTCAGCTATGAAGGTTAGGCTTCATTTCCTACTTGCCCATGTCAGATGAAGATCCTTCCATTTTACCTCTGTCTAGTGAGCTGTTAGATTTATTTCTCTGCAGTGCCATTTTCCCCACAAGAATATTGACTTAGTTCCTCATAATTCTTCTCTCCTACAGAACAACACATCTTTATTGATGTTTTCCTGCCTGTATCGAACAACAAACCCTGTAGACTTTTCCTTATTTTCAGTGTCTTTTTGAAAATGAACCTGTTCTGCAACTTCTATTTAAAGTCACTTGTAGATGATACTGATGAAGCGATCTAGAAAGTGGAGTGGCCTTACATATGTGTCATCATAGGGCATGTATAGTGCTTTGCAAGTTTTGGCCTTGTTTTACTGTATTAAATCCAAGAATAGTGTCATGAGTTGCCTAAGGATACAAAATATTTGCTTGACATTTTGTAATAATAAAATTTTATAATAGATATTTCTGATGACTCTTTAGGCTATATTATGCACATATATTCACAAATCTGAAGGCTTTAGTCCAACATGGCTTCAGTGTCTACAGAAACTATTTTGTCACAATTTTCTATGTGAGGAAGCTGACATAGTTTTTTTACTTAAAAGTCTTCATGATTCAGTAGCCTTTGTGTATTAGAAAGTGAGGTTTGGAGGAAAACAATATAAACATAGTTAGTCTAATGCCAACCTTTTGTTAGGTGGAATACAACTTTTCTACCTTCTTTTTTAAACATTTTATACACTTACATTATACATTTACAGTATGCATTATCATATACATTTATATTATTACACATAAATACAATAAACTACTTATAGCAAGAAGAACCATGCTACAATCAGTAATTATATAAATGTTACATTCTTAGTGTTTTGGCTATTTGTATTTGACAGCCTTGAAGAAAACATCTTCCCTATCTTGGTGTGTCTAAAATTCTGAATGTAAATCAATCTCCATCACATCTTGTTGTTATCAAATTAAAACATCTATCTAGACCTGAACAACTAAGCTTCATTGTAAAACTAAGCTACCTGGTCTTCAACTCCATCAGAGACTAGAGAAGAAATAAACTTGGTTATCTGAGTATGCCAGTAGTGCAGGTTAGTAGCTTTCCAAATGAAAAGATGACAGAGACAGTTTTCTACCTGAATAGTCACCCAAACCTCTTTATTGTGTTGGAGCATCTTCTTCTGCCTTCTGGGCCAATATTATCTGACAGATATATTTGTCAGGCAGGAACTATTGAGGACTTGCTTACCTTGCTTGGCAGAGTTTGGCCATTGACTCTGCCTGCATCCAAGCTTGCCCTTTTTTAGGCAAAATTCTGTCTATAGTAGAATTGAGGACATTTTTCCCAGTGACTGGTATGCACCATTTGAAGCCACCTCCATAAGGAGATTGTTTGATGTTCATCATCCTTTTTGAGGTAGACTGTGTGTTACCAGGGTTAACCTGTCTCATTGTCAGTGAATCTTTAAAATAATAAAAATATTTTAAATGCCATATTCTGCATGTCTCTGAAGTTTTTGAAGACCTTATCTAACTATCCTACCTTATCTTTCTATAGAATCATATCTATCTGCTACACTTAAGATATATATTATTCTGATAAAAGTAGATCAGCAATTGACATGACCATGATATGATCACCTAATAATCAACTTCTATAACTTAATTTTCCAAAATAGCCTGCAATAGCACTTTCAAAGTATTGGAAGTAAACGTTGTATTATAATTGAGTTATATGGGTACAATACCTCATATTAGAGTGGAAAAATATATATATAATTTATGTGAAAAATAAACTTACATTTGAATTCTAAATCACTGTATCTAGGATTAAATTTATTTTGCATCCATATATAAAATTCTATACCAGTGAATTAAGAATAACCTTGTGAGTGACAATTAAGGCATTAAGTTGAGGAGTAGATTCACTAATCTACTTTTTGTTCTATCTTCCTTAAATATTTCTATATTCCTCACTTCTTTCTTTTCAACCCCTATCTCCAAACCTAAGAATGTAAGATAAGGGAAAAGAGAGACATCACTGAGTCTAACCTTATTTTCTTTCTAAATAAGACCAATAATAACTTGTAACCAACTCCCATTGATAATAATCCCCTATAACCCAAAAAAGCAACCAAAAACCTACCCAACTCCCTTAAAGGAAATGGAGTGTTGTTCTCTTAAGGTTTCTTCTGGCTGATTAGCAATGAATACTTACTACTAGGGGCCCAAATAAAATTGAGGAAATCATTAAACAACCTAGGAATCACATTTGTGGTCCAGTTTCTAAATGTTGAGAAATTCCAGGCTTAATTAGAGTCCTGTGTGGGATGGTCTGAAATGCTAGACCAATTGGGATTGGAGACTTTTGAAAGTGTCTTGGGATCTGTCTTGTTCTGGTGAGGAATAGCAATTAAAGTACTTGGCGCTGAAACATGAAGGATACAGGATGTCAGTGTCCAGCATGCTGAGAGGAATGCATCCTGTCAGGTCTGAAGTCACCAAATAAAAATCAGTTCTCTTATCTTGTCTCAAAACTATGGCTTCTTTATCTTAATTATGGGTTGTTCCTCATGTCTCATACCCACACTCCACCACTGAGGTTCACATGAGGTCAACTTTGACTCTAGAGGGGACATCCATGGGACGACACCTGGGAAAGCTTATGGTCCTTTGATTCAGCAATAATAAGGCTTATAAGAGAAATTCCAGGGGTTCTTTCCAAGAAGTATGAGAACAGAAAATCTCTTTCCGTGGTTGTGTCTGAGAAAAAAGAGTGGAATCTTGGAGCTACTGAGAGCCATCTCTGTCAGGAAGGGCAAGCTTGCTTGACAGTGGAGTCACAAGCCTTGAGGTGCTGAACCTGTGATCATTACATACTTGGTAGTTTGCCAACTAAGGAAATATCTGTGTGGCATTCATTTTACTTGGAGAATGGTATATTACTGTATTGGTGTTATTCAGTTTATCAAATTCCTATAACTAATTTTTTGCTTATAATTAATAATATTGTGCATCATTATTAAGCATGTTTAATGTATTTAATGTATAAAATGAAGTTTGAGGAAAACAGTCATAAATGTAGTTGGTCTAAAAGCAATCTTTCATAAAGATAAACACCTTTTTTTTCTACATTCTTTAAAAAACTTGTAGTTGCTAAATGGAAACCAAATTGAACATTTAAACATGATATTTGCTACTTCAAAGTATATAACAGCCTTTTATATATTTTCATATATTAGTTTAAGATGTATATATAAATACATACACATCTATAGGTATGTTCTGATTTAGGATTTTGATCCCTTCCTTCATATTCTTTAGGAAGCTTATTGAAAATTTTAAATGTGGATTGATACAGTGAACGTAGAAATAGGAGGACAAACTAAGGCAAGAAAACAGAGCAATCTCTGGGCTGTGCATAAGCAGTGTATCTATCTTGAGACACTTGCTTTTTTGGAAAGAACTCCAGGTTGTCCCAGTACCAGCTATACACACCTGAGATGGGAAAAGTAATGGGAGATAATTTGCATTGTCTGGGTCTGCCCTTTGGTTGCTATACACCTTACCACTTAGGAGAGGTTAGGAGAGTCACTTTCCCATACTGCAGCGCCCTTCCCGTGTAACCCCCATCTCTGGCACATACTGTAGCAATAGCAGTGGCTTATCCACTGTCACCTTGAGTTCTATCACCTTGTCAGTATGCTGAGCTAACCGTTAAGGAGGACATCACTACAGTTGTTTCCCCCTTCTCCAAAGTTCATAGCTTTGCCTCTTTTGCCTCTTTTCCCTTCTCACATCCAAATTCCCCCACATTAAGCCAAAGGACATCAACTTTGCCTGCCTTTGTAGTTGAAGAGGTAATGATAATTATGTAGTTTAAGTATAGAAGCATGTTTATTATACAGAACATATTGTATAAGCCCAATACAAAGTGTGAATTTTGTAGAGGAAAATGCAGAAAAAAATAGACAAAAAAAGTATGGTTCTCACATAACTGTCTCACATGTCATTTGAGAGATCTGTTAAATTATTTACCGTTTCTCTTCTCTGTCACTGTTTATGAATAAGGAAACCAGAAAAAAGAATCTTTTTCCAGACCCCTAGACAAGAGACTGATTTGAATAATACTAAAGGAAGAACTGTGTGACCAGGGTGCCCCGTCTTCCCATCATTCTGGCACTGAAGCTCTTTCTCTGTGCCAAGTCCCAGAGCCAGGTAAAGCAAAGAATGATCATTTCCAGAGAAGATTCAGTGCAGAGAGAATATTTACAGCCTCTGCAAGTGACAACTAGAGCCAAGTGACATTGGGGAGATGTGCACACTGTATCCCAGCATGGCCTCTGTCTTCAGCTATCTCATTGCATACCAATTTAAGTCAAAGTAGTCAAAACCAAAACATCCTTTAAAAGTCTCCCTGGACTCTGTAGAATAATGAAAGAAAGTAGCAAGTAGATTATTGCAAAATGAGCAGAATAAGGTTAGACTCAGTAGCTGAGAAGATGTAAGACAAGAAGTAACACCTGACAAAGGCAAAGTCTAACAAAAGATGAAGAACAAGAAGCTGAAACATAGCTCCACGCTATCTCACAAGTGACTGTTAGGACTTATGCAAAATCATGTTTAAATGAAAGTGGAAATATATATATATATGCATACATATATATATATACACACACATTCACACATATATGTATACATATATATACATACACACATATATACATATATATGTGTGTACACATATATACACATATATGTGTGTATATGTATTTGTATATATTTGTACATATATATATTTGTATGTGTGTATACACACACACACACACACACACACACACACACACACACAGATAAGAGAAGACTTGGGTGTGAAGATTTAAAATTCCCACATGTCTTTCCTTTGCTAGGGCTACTTTGCCAGGCCACAGGGGAGGAGGATGCACTCAGTCCTGATGTGACTTGTTGTGCTGGTGTGGGTGTGGGTGTGGGTGAGTCTCCCCTTCTCTGAGGAGTTGGAAGGGGGAATAGAGGAAACAGGGATCAAGAGGAGACAAGGTTGGGGCTGGGAAGAGTGGAGGAAGGGGGCTATGACCAGGATGAAAAGTGAATAATTAGTAAAAAGAAAAAGAAAAAAATCCCCTGTATACTAGGTATAGTTGAAGAACTCAGACACACACCTTAGTAAGTCCTGATACAATTCATGAACTTTAAGGATATTATATAGAATAAAAGAATCGAAGAAATTGTAATTCATGTGTGAAATACTGACATTTGCAGAAGGTTGAAGGGCAGCCATGGCTTATGGAGAGAAAAGCACTATATTTTAAGAATCCAAGGCCCAGCTAGGATCTAGGTACTTGTTCAGGTAATAGTGTGCACCATATGGTATACTGAGTATTCAATGATCCAAACAGTATATCATCCATCTGCATTTCCAAGAGAGCTAATTGCTTGAAAATAAGCTCACGAAAGTAATGTATCAGCTCAGAAACACCAAGAAACGGAAAATAGATGTGAGAACTGAGCCTGGTAAGTGCTGATTAGGTATACCTCAGTGTCTGCAAACCTACCAGTCTGTCTGTCATTTGAGTCTAAGTAGGTAGTAATCATGTAAAAGAATATTTATTAAAATTAAACAGATCCAATAAATGCAATTGTAGATATTGAGGAATTTATTGGATGATATCAATAAATATAATATTTATGTCTAAGAATTTATAATTTTAATAGACTATGCTCCTTTATACATTCATGAAACCTTCATAATTAGCTATATCGTTGCCTGAAAAGAAAAATAATAAAAGTGGTTAAAAAAAACCAGTACAACTTAATACAATTTAGTGTGTGTGTGTGTGTGTGTGTGTGTGTGTGTGTGTGTGTGTGTGTGTGTGTACATGGATGGCCCACTGCTCTTCTGTGAAAGACAGGACAACTTTTAAAGTCAGTTCTCTCCTGCCTCAGATCCTCATTCACAGTGGCAAGCTCCTTTACTAGTTGTGCCTTGCTTACTCCATTTTCTAATTAAAAAATTAATGATAAATAAGTAGATTTAACTTCTTTAACCTTTTAAATGAAGAGCCATACTTCTAAATTAATTGTGAGTCAAACATAAATTTGAAATCACACTTATGAAGGATATTTATGAATTTGCAAACTATTTAGAAACTATAAAGGAGAATGGATTTTTAAAATAAAAAAAAAGTCAGTAGAACTCTACTCTGAGAATCAATTTTAGTTGGTAACATAAAGAGAAGATACTTCATTTCTTAAGAAAAAAAATGGATTAAACTTAACTACAAAAATAAGGAAGGCAAATAGGTGGGAGTCACTTTAAGTCTTGGAATAAGAAAGGGACAAGACAGTTCCTAAGAAGTAGTGATTATTTTCCTAGCAAAGCACTGACGTGCTTTGGCTATTTTTCTTTTCCATCTAAAATTGAAAGAATCTCTAAGAACTTCTCTTGGTGGGTGGAATCCTTCCAAATTCTGTTCCTCAAGGTTGCTTGAATGGGCACATCTGTTACAGTGAACACAAATCGACATTATGTATCAGTTTGACACTGAAGGTCAAGAGCACACTTCTGAAACAGAGGCACTGTGTCAGTAGAAGTAAAGAGAATTGGGCTAGATTCTATGTAGATGGTTGGGAACTAAGTCTAGGGCATATGCCTGAGTTGCTCTGGGTCTTGGTTTATATAAATCAGTGGTTCTCAACCTTCCTAACACTGTGACCCTTTAATACAGTTCCTCATTTGTGGTGGTTCCATATAATAAAATTATTTCTGTTGCTACTTCATAGCTCTAATTCAATAATGTTATTAATTTTAGAGTAAATATCTGTGTTGGTCCCCAAAAGGGTCATGACCCACTGGTTGAGAACCATTGCTAATTTTCAATAGTGTGATGCATCTCCTCTTTGCTTCTCTAGTAATTCAAACTAGCCTTGATTTGCATTTTTCTGATGACTAAAGACATAGAGCATTTCTTTAAGTGTTTCTCAGCCATTCAAAATTCCTCTGTTGAGAATTCTCTGTTTAATTCTGAGCCCCATTTCTCAATTAGTTTGTTTGGTTTTGTGTTGTTTAATTTCTTGAGTTCTTTATATCTTTTTTATATCAGACCTTTGTCAGAAGAAGGGTTGTTGAAGATCTTTTCCCAGTCTGTAGGCTGTTGCTTTGTTCTGTTGACAAACGACTTTGAAATTCCACCTTACTCCCATCAGAATGGCTAAGATCAAAAATTGAAGTGATACCACATGCTGGCGAGATGTGGAGGAAGAGGAACACTCCTTAATTCCTGGTGAGAACACAAACTGGTACAACTGCTTTGGAAATCTATCTGGTGCTATCTCAGAAAACTGGGAACAGGGCTTCCTCAAGACCCAGCTATTCCACTCCTTGGAATATACTCAGAAGATGCACCTGCACACAACACGAACGTATGCTCAACCATGTTCATAGCAGCCTTATTCATAATAGCCAGAACATGGGAACAGACTAATTGTCCCTCAGTAGAAGAATGGATAAAGAAACTGTGGTACATTTACACTATGGAATACTACTCAGCTATAAAAAACAAGGAATTCCCAAAATTTGTGGACAAATATATTGAACTAGAAATGATCATAATGAGTGAGTTAACCCAGAAGCAGAAAGACTCAAATGGTGTATACTCATGTCTGGACACTATCCCAAGGGGCATGTCCCATGAAAGTCTTCACTTATAATGAAAGTGGGATAAAAGGGGAGAACATCCTATTGGGACTCTTGGTGAGAGAAATATGGAAGAATGGGGAAATAGATGGATCTAGATGGTCCTAGAAACATATAAGAACATCATTATGGGTGGATCGGGGCCCAGAGGGGTCTGCTTAAATTATTGCACTAACCAAGGACAATACAATAGTAAACATCAAACCCCTGCTCTGATCTACGCAATGGACAGAATTTTCTCCACAGTTATGTAGAGAGCAGGGACTGACTTTGACATGAGCTCTGGTGCTCCATATTTGACCACCTCCTCTTGGTGGGGAGGCTTGGAGGCACTCAAAGAAAGAATAAGCAGAATACCAAGATGAGACTTGATAGCTTATGACCGTATAGTGGGGGAGGAAGTCCTCCTTGGTCTTTGACCTAGGGAAGGGGAATAGGGTGAAAGTGGGAGGGAGGGAGGAATGGGAGGATACAAATGATGGGATAACAATTGAACTGTAATCTGAATAAATTAATAAACTTTTAAAAAAATAACTGAGATTCCACCTGTCGTTTTCCAACTGCATCTGTGAAGGGATTTACCAGCAATGAAAACATAGAAATATCTAGAGATTATGTATGAATAATAATGAAAAGATTGTCCTAGTCCTTGGCATTGCTAGAAGTATTAAATTTGGCAAATCCACAAATGGGCTGGATGTTAAAGAAGGTACTTAAAATAGTAAATAAAGTTTCTGTCTGAAATCAATTAAATTCTGTAAAATGTAGTTTCATAAAATGACTAAAGACACAATTTTCAAGTAGCAGTAGATGCCATGTAGCTTTCTGGAGGAGACGATATAAAGGTATAATAAGATATTATATTCTATCTAACAGTATACTTCAGCTTTAATATATTGCATGATTCTAAAGTAATTACCATTTGTAGATGTTTGCCAGTATTACAGGAGATCTATTTCTATGTAGAGGTGGGGAATTCCCTGTTACCAATGCCCTTGAGCGTTCCACACTTGGACTCCTTTCTGAATCATACGTTATAGATTTTTAGTCAATACAAATAAATAATTCCATTTCTATATTTTTCTTTAATCTTTAACTGACTGTGTGCATATATAGGGTGATTGTAGCTCTTTGTCTGTGTAAATATGTAGTGTTTGTGTGTGTGTATCTGTATGTATGCATGTGCATGCATTTATGTATGTGAGGCCGGAGGATAACCTTGGGTCATCCTTGAGATGCCACCTACTTTGCTTTTTGAGGCAGGATGTCCCAATGGCATGGGGATTCTATGACCAAAGCTATACTTGTTTAGATTCTCTTTCTGGACCTCCCAGTGCTGGGATTACAAACATATACTGCCACCACACTTGCTGTTTTAAACATGGGTTCAGAGATCAAACTTTAGTCTTTCCTGTTTGGCTGACAAGCACTTTATCAACTAAACTATCTTCCTAGCTGTAACTTTTGCTTTTTAAAGACTGTACTTTTATTAAATTTAACTATATATATTTGTTTATCCATGTTTGGGGTTGTGCAAATGAGTACAGATGCCCAAGGAGGCCGGAGGCATCAGATTTCCCTGTTGCTGGGGATGCAAACAAGTTGTGAGCCATCTGACATAAGTGCTGGGACCTGAACTCTGGTCTGCCATCTTTTTTGCTCCTGGAAATTTCTCTTGATAAAAGAAGTTCACCATTTGTGTTGTGTTGTGTTTGTTTTTAACATGTGCTCAGAAAACCTTCTATTTTAGCATTTAGAACTTTGTCAGAACATAACTTGTTTTAAAAGATTAAAATGTTTTAAGCTTTATTTAGGTGCTGTTCCTCCTAATTACAGATTTAATTTTTCATATTAGCTCATCATCATGATATAGGCACATTATTACTATTAGGGATTAATTAATAGAAGAAGACAATGGAATTGATTGCTGTTTTAACGAATATTAAATAAGCAGTTTAGACTATTTTGAATATTACAACCTAAGATGATTCTTGCTATGCACTTTTCTTTATTTTGTGATTTACCATCTATCCTATATCTAACTATCCACCTATCATTTATCTATTACATATCTATCTACCTATGTAGCATTTACCTATCTACCATGTTTCGATCATCTATCTGTCTATCTATATCTATCTATCTATCTATCTATCTATCTATCTATCTATCTATCTATCATTTATCTATCTACCTACTTCTCTGTCCCCATCTTGTAGCAATTGAAGGATATACAATATAGTAATTAAAGAAAATAGGATGCGTTTACAATTGGTGAGTAGCAGATGTGGGGGAAACATGAGCTTTGAAATCATATAGAGCTTGACTCACCCCATATTGCTACTTGCTGTGTTGTGATAACGTTTCATCTACTGAATTTCCATTTCAGTTGCTGAATCAATAAGCAACAAGGCATTGTCTAAGTCTGTACTATTTTTGAGATTTATTTTCATTTTGTATGCATTTGAGTGTTTCCTTTCTATATGTAAGGTCATCGTATGTATACAGTACCCATGGAAGCCAAATGAGGAGTGTACATGTCCCTGAAATTAGATTATGAATGGTCATGAGCCATCAGATCCATGCTAGAGACCAAACCCAGGTCCTAGGGAAGAACAGTAAGTGTTATTAGCTCCGAAATATCTCTCTACTGCCTAAAGTCTGTCTTTCTTGATTTGAATGCGATTTCATGTACCATGTGTGCAAACAAGCCTGCCCACTCAATGGTGGTCTTGTCTGTATGAAGACTTACATCACTAAGATGTGAAGGAGGGCAAGAGACTTTGCATTTCTAAAGAATAGATGGTCTACCTGACTCATTTGTGGTAGCAAGGTTGTCATTTACAGGGAGATGCAGAATGTTGGCTTCTGTGCTCAAGTGGTTTTTTTTTTTTCCTTCCAATTAAAGTGGAGATCATGAGACATGCTGGCATGAGCCATAGTAGAACTTAGAAAAGATAGATATGTAAATGTCGACCCTGGCTTCGGTTGCCTGGAAGGGACTCGGAGACACCGTTGCTCTGATGGTCTACACCTGAAGCACAGGGCAGAAGTCAGGGCAGGTATTTTCAGTGACAAATTCCAACACGCATCTGTTATTGAGTCCAAGAATTTCATCTCATCTACTAGGTTTTCTCTCTCCAGAGACACACCGACTTTACAGGTTCCTTCCATTTATATTAATAACAAATGCAGCTGATAACACAGTAAAGATTAAGGAAGATGCTTGTGTTCATTTTTAAGGACTCTTTCATTTATTCAAATAATGTTATGTCAGATCTAGCTGTTTTATGTCTTGAGAACCCTACTTTCTATTAATCTTTTGAAAGTAGCAGTAAATCACAGCCTGTGTAGGATTATTTTTCTTGAGAAAAGGTTTTTTGGCGTTTATCTTATCAATAGTTTTGTAAAAGATAATGTAGTAGTGTGTGGACTATTTTGGCATATTTTCTCACTCCAGACTTTTGGCATCTGTTGAACTCAAGACAGTATGCACTCTACTCTGTTATTTTATAGCCTAAGACGTATAAAGGAAGTCCCCTATAAGAAGGTGCTGATCACACATCCTTGCCAGTGACTGACTATGTTCCCAGAAAAATGGGTAGACATATTTAAAGTATTTAATTAGCTGATCTATTAATTTGTTTTCTAAATATCCAAGGCTAATATGCATAAGCACCTTAGTAAAAATAAAAGAATTTCAGATACTATGATAAAAAATGGGCACATAAATGTGTAAAAATCTTGATTTCCAAAGCCAAACGATATTTTGGAGTTGTATTTTTTACCATATTCTTTTCTGGGAATGAGTGGTATTAGGAGAAACCAAGACCAAGAAAGAATAAAACATTGATTGAAATCACACAGTTGACTTGTGGAAGAATAATTTTATTTTCTTTATTGTAACCTTGACATAAGTCAAGATTATCCAGATAGTTGAATTAGAACAAAAATAAGTTCATACTGCCAAGCTAGAAGCCTGGGGACTGCTTTTAAAACAAATCACCTAATTTAGCCCACTCTTCCAAATCAAGTGCATTTTCTTGTTTATGACGCTTTCTTTATACTTTTGAGAGTAATAAGTTTTCCTACCTTCCTCATTTCCCTTGATAAATACTGATGTCTTTCCATGTTTTTACTGGAGCTTGAAATTAATATAGTTTTGTACACCGGTGTTACCAATTATGTGAGCATCATGATGGCTGTAGCACTTAAGTAATGTTGACGCATAGCAGAGAAGTAGATTGCCCTTTGGGGAAGGGTTTGTCATCTAATAAATGTGCATTGACTGCAGAGACAGAGGTTGGGTTAGTCACTGACTGTCCTTCCACTCTCACCCTGCGCTCACAGGCATTTCTCTCAGTAACTCCTGGAAATTATATCTCATGACTCCTTGTCATCCCTCACCTCATCACTATGTCTTCACTGCAGAAATGTGTGCTTTGCTTTTGATATCTTTATATGTTCAGTGAATTTTAGAGTTGTTGAAATCTTTAGAATCAAATAAAAATAGAGGATTCTGAGAGACTAGAGAATGGTTTATCCATAGAGTTGTATACCCATTAGCAAGTGAAGGTAGCCTATAGCCTCAAACTCATCGTTGATATTTCAGAGTTCTGTTCCATATTTAATAGATGTTATTTCCTAGAAAGAAAGTCTAATCTTGTTTACAAAGGGAACTGAAATCCATGTCACAGATTCTAACAAAAGAGAAAGACTAAAACTAAAAGCATAAACATTGTAATTCCACAATTTAGATGCAAAGTGCTCTAACTTCCCTGTAATCGCTTGAGGTTTCTCTCTCTGCTCTTTTGAGACACTTGAGAGTTTCTCTAATTAGTACAGCTACTCATGCAGTGCTGTGAAATAGTGTTGTGAAAGCACATTTGTACAGACACAACACTACACTGTACATTTTCTTGTGCTTAACTATACTCTTACCATCAAGACTTTGCCTGTTACCTATTTTCTATAAATATTAATTCATATTTGTCCCGCTTTCTTTACTGTTATATCAAACCACAGTGATATATTTAAGTTTCCTGCACTGTATGATAAGGAAGGATGCAGGGTGACATTCCAATTCCATGTTCCGCAGGACGACAGTTACCAACCCGACTTACGCCCTTCCCTTTTCTCCTCCACGGACAGGCTGGTGCCAAGTACTCAGAAGTTCATACTCAGAAATAAATTTTAGAATTACATTGTCAATTCCATTTTCCATCCCGCTGGGACCTGGCTGAATTATAGATTTTATTTAGTGAGAAAACTGACATCTTTTCGGTATGGTTTTCCTAGGTAAGACAAAGGTGCCAATCCCTGCATTTGGGGGTGTCTTCTTTTATCTTCTGCAGTAGAAGTACAGTTTTCCTCATTATAGTTTCTGCAACTTTTATTGCTTGTTTCCTGTCTGGGTTGTTACTGTTGGAAAATATGATTTATTTATATTCGTATTGAGCAGTCTTACAGATTTTGTATGTTCTAAGTGTTTGAGATTTTTCACATTGTACAATAACATCAAAATAGTTCTTAAAATAATTAATCATGTCAATATTTATATTTCCATTTTATTGTCTTAAATTATGCTATACAGAACATACATTGCCATGTAAGTAATAGTATTATTACAAGCATCTTTAGCTTCTAATTATTTTATGTTTTAACTTTATATTGATTCTTTGTGAGTTTCGCATCATGCACTGCAGCCCTCATCATCTCTCTGTCCCCCATATCTTCTCTTTGCCTTTGCAAACACCCCCTCCAATAAAACATGCATGCACGTGTACACACACACACACACACACACACACACACACACACACACACACACACTAAAACATGGAACTGTCTCATTGTGGAAGCTGTAATGTGTCCCAGGGTAACCCACAGTACATCACTCTGTCTACACATCTTCACTTGCAAATGTTCATTGTAGTGAGTCATTAGTTTGGTTGGAGGTCTCCGGCTCCTGTTACACCATCAGTATTGGAGCCTTACTGGGATGCCTCCTGGATATCCTACTGTTGCCTTGTGCCATGGAGATGCTGCCAATTTGAATCTGCAGGACCAGCCCTCTCATGTGCCCCAACAATTCACATATGATGTAGACTTGGTGATGGCCAGGTCAAAGTTCTGGATCTGCTCGTCAGCTGAGCTGGTCAGCACAACAGCTGTCTCTTATCTGGACTGCCAGGGCCGGCTCTCTAGCATGGCTCCAGCTAGTCCACCCAATGCCACCATCAGAAGGCCAGGTTAGCCCTTCTGCCCTCATGCCCTAGAGGTGACTGACCTGTACCTAGGCCTTCAGAGCCAGCTCCACTGTGCCGCCACGTCACAGGCATGAGGCCCACTCTTTGCTGCAGCCTACAAGGGGCTTGGCCATCTCTCTGGCTCTCTGACAGTGAGGGGCAGGACTAGCTGTCCTGACTGCTGTAGGTGGTGAGGGACAAGGAGGGAAAGGCGTTATCCTGAGCCCATGCCACCTCAGAGCAGGCGAGTGATGGACAGAGCCAGCTCTCTCTTGCTCACATAGCTTCTAATTTGAATAGAAACATTACATTTTCACTTAGCATGATTACAATGTCAAGCACATACTGAATTTAGTATGTGACTTGTGACTTAAAACAGAGAAACTTATATTCATCCAGTTACACGTACTGTGTGTATATGCAATGTGCATGTATAAATTATATATACCTATTATATATATATTATGTGAGCATATAGGTATATACTTACTTGTCAAACAAGGTCAAGTGGCCACTGAGTAACTTTTATCTGTAGTCACAGAACCCATCAATAGCTGTTATAATCATGGATATACCATGGATGAGTGAGAATAATTTGTAGGTTTAGTAAGGAGATATTTTCCACTGTGCCAGCTACAAATTGCCGTGATATGCTTTACTGCTAAAATCCAACATTTCACTTTAAATTAATTGATGAATATGCCCATGATCAATGACTCCTTCACTAATTCAAATTAATGTAGTGAGTTACTCAAGTACTTTTGAGGACAAAGCATGTAATCGAAAATCATCTTTTAATATGTTATAGAAATGGTGATTAAATGGGCAGGCGAGGGGACAGGAAATCCTCCTACCTAAGTCTCCAGACTTCGAAATGAAGGAGACTATTAGAGTTGATAAAAGTTTGCTAAAATTGGATTTGAGAATAACAAAGCTGTATATCTTTTGAAGTGTATTTAATGATCTAGATTTATCTTCAAGTATCCCATTGCTTAAGGGAGCAAGAGATAAATCCATGCTAAAGAGCAAAGATTTACATTTAAAGGTGAATAGTGAATATGCAGTTGCTTATTGCTTTATAGGAGGAGAGATTCTCAGGGAAGTGGTGGAAATGCGCTTGTCATGCTGACTGTAGGCAAGGTTCACACAGTGAAAAAATACTGCACAAAAGATGGAAGCAATCAGATACCAAGCAAGTCTGCAATTCAGGAAGGAGTATGAAGTGACTCAAGTCTCCAGCACCATAAAATGCAACGAGGAAATGCATGGACTGGAAAAGGCAGGGAAACACTGATGAAGGACAGGCTACTATGACAATGATGTGCCTAAGTATGCTGCAGTGAAGGTGAAGAGAAGAGAGTTGCTTTAAAGACTCTCATTTCAGAAAGATCTTTGCTACTTTGGTGGGAAATACAATTTTGACCTGAAAAAGAAACAGAGTTTAATTTTAATTCCTAAATTGTGTTTTATGTTCTAGCTCTTTCTCACAAGTGTACAGCAGTGGGCACTCTGGGGATATATTCAGTGATATTTTTGTTACCACCAAATACTTCAGAATATCAACCATGTGAAAGTAACTCACGGTTATAGAAACAACAGCCTAGTGGTCTATGGAGCAGCCCTGGTTTGGGTAGCCAAGATATCCAATTGTTGCCCCATATAGTTTTCCTGGAGCCTACGAATCAACTTTGAATTGACTGGCACCATTTGCAACCTTTCCCCCAACTTCAGTTTAACTCTGTGTTTCCTGGAATGAACAAGTCCTACAGTAGACAAGCTCATAGGACTTAATGGCAGATACGAGCGTGAGTTGCAGAGGTGGCAGTGGGCTCCTGGCCTCTGGTAACTGCTTTTCTTTGCTGTGCTACAGTCCCTGGATAAGTATTTAGATTGTATTTTGCTGTAGAGTGTATGACAAAACAATTTAGCAAACACTTATACGGTGGACAACAGAAGCTGCTTTGCATAAGCCGTAAGGGGAAGGATAAAATAAGGTATATGCTCAGTAAGGTGACCTTGGACTTCAGGATGAAGAACAAAGCACAAGACTTCATGCAAAGTGTTTGACACATGAGGAGACAGAAGTTTTGCCTAGAGAAAAACCAAGCAGTGACTATACAGAAGGAGGCCATGTGAGTGCCCCAAAACGATGGGAGGATCCACATGGTTAGCTGCCACAGATCTGCCTGGATGAACAGATTCAGTATCTGTGGAATTTGGCCTGTGAGGGTGATTATGACATGGGAGACACGATTAAAGGAGCTGATAATCATAAGGCATCAGGGCTGAGAAAGCACAAATAAAATAGTTAGGTAATGATGAGTGGAAGGAGAATCTCTGCTTTATCTTGAAGAATAAGTGTGAGCCTGTTCAATTCTGTGCATATGAAGACACCAGAGAGACAAGTATTACTGGGAAATAAAGGCTAGGGTACAGTGCTTGCTAGAGAATGAGGCATAAAAGGTAGAGAGGGATCACATGCAAATATAGAAGTAGAAGATTGATTTTTGGACAAAAGAGATATTCCTAATCCTCTGAGTGTAGCCCTGAAATCATAGTTACTGATTAGGGAAAGCTTGTGGCTATCACAGGAGGGAGTTGGGTCCTTCATACAGAAGGCTATGTTCTGATAAAGACACTACTCAGCTCTCTAGCTCTCATGGGTTTCGTATTATTATTATTATTATTATTATTATTATTATTATTATTATTATTATTATTATATTTTCTTTATTTCTTTTATTGTAGAACAACCTGAATGTGGGAGTGGAAGAGAGCAGAAATTGAAAGGAGAATAGAGCTATAAATGTTTGCCTAAATGAGAGGCACAGACAGTATTTTGGTCAGTAATCCTGTCAACTGACTGGATTTAGAAATGCCCCTGCGTGTGTCTGTGACAGCTCTTCCAGAGAGGGCATGAGGTCTCTCATCTAAAGACTAGGTATGACTCTTCATGGACTCATGATGGAATGAAGAAGTAGGTCACTGAGGCTGTGTCTCCCCTGGTGTACATTCTGCCCTGACTCTTGTGATTCCTCTTTCTCTGATTCCTGGCCAGACTCATGCAAACTGTTCTGTTCCACAACACTGTTCTCACTCAAATGAAATGGCGTTCTAAAGCCATGAACCAAAACAACCCTTTTTCTCTTTAAGATATTTTTCTCAGGTACTTGGTCACCGTGATGGTATAAATAATCAGTACACTAGATCAGTTAGACCGGAACTGACATTAGTAATCAAAACGACAGTAATACTAACATCAATTAATAGTTCCCGTGTCAGCAAAACCTCACCTCCACCCTGGATGAATTACTTTCTCCAGGGGAGTCTCACTAGGTATACAAACCACCCTTAAGGGCAGACCCCCATATCCAGCTGTAGATGGCCAACACAAAATAAATTTAATGGTATTTTTGGATACTTTTTGTTCCATTATGCTTTGCCTGGGCACTTTTGTTTTTACTTCACATGTCTTTTGCTTCTATATTATGGTTTCCACTTTTGTGTTTTATGTGGTTTCTGCATGTGTAAATATATGTGTCTTGAATGTCTCTCTGTCTATATGTATTTCTTGTGATTTTTCTTTGGCTCTTGTTTAATTTTGATTTGTCTTATTATGGTTTGTTTAATTTTATCTTATTTTATTTACTTATTATTATTATTATTGTTGTTGTTGTTGTAGATACATGCTTGTTTTCTATTGAAAGAGTAGGGATTTGGGTGGGAGAATCTGGATTAGCAGGAGGAAGGAAACTGTAATCAGAATAATTCTATGAAAAATGTATTTTCAACTATGTATGTTTATATATGCAACATACACATATATAGATAGATGAATAGATACATACAGATACATATATGTATACATACTTCTTGTGTCAGGATGAGAGCATGGGTTCCTAATGATCAATGTTATGGTCAAAGAGTGGACATGGAAGAAGTTCCATGACACGGTTTATGGCTTCCCTGACGATCCTGGAGCCACAACTTGTGTTTCCTGACCACTTGAATGGTAACTAGAGGAAATGGAAGTGTGCTGTAGTCAAAATACTCACCAGATTTCGAAGGCTTTGTATACAGACAGAATATGAAGCACTTCTTTCTAAACTGTGTAATAACTGATGACATTTTGGTTCACCGAACTCTAAATGTGTCAGGGTTCCTGTAGCAAGTTCCACCCATGGAGTGACTTAAACCACAGAGTTCTAGGGGCCTAGAAGTCCAAGACCAAACTGTCTTTTGCCTGCTTCTCTTCTAGCTCAAATATATATATATATTAATTCCACATAATTCTTTTACATTTTAAATTATGGTTACTAGAAACCTTAAAATTACATTGGTGGCTGGCATGATATAGTTGTAGTACAGTGCTTTCTTACAATAGTGAACATGAATTGAACATTTGCTTCTATGTAGGCCTGTTGGAAAACTCATATACCATATTTTTCATACCAGAAGACTCATGTTCCCCCCTCAAAAGTGGGAGGGGCAGGATTAGGGTATGCCTTATGGTCTGATTGCTGTATTTACTGTTTTTTTTGCTTTACTGCTCTAAAAAACTGGTTGCATCTTAGGGTCAGGTGCATCTTATAGTATGAAAAATATGGTACATTAGATAATTGAATTTTGGAAATCAGCCTATACAGTTTACCTTTCATTATCGATGAATGAAGGCATTGGCTCAAAGTCACGTAGGAAATGTCAGTTGGGATCTGAAAGTGGGTCTCCTGGCTCTTATGTCGGTGTTTGGGTCTGCTCTGTATTAAGGTGTCTCTCCAAAGAACTTAGTTTGTTGTGTAATTATTAGGGATTTTAAAATATATGACAGAAAGTTATATGGTACTGTACTTGCCTCTCATTGCTCCAGTGTCATTCCTTTTTTCTCTGGTTTCTTTATTTTGTCATTCTAACTTTTTGCCTCTAGCAGAGTCCTCTACTAATCAATATTTGTGTTTTTCACTATTACTCAATTGTATGTATTATATATTTGATAGACTTTTATATTTCCTTGTAACAGAATGATATATTTCTGCTCTTTTAACTTGTCTTTTCTTTAATAAACCTTTCTAGTTATTATCAGAGAACAAATATTTTACATGTGTAGAACATTTTAAGGGAAATAAAATGCAGTATAATTTACAATACTATTTTTTGCTAGTACACAATAACTGTCTTTATGAAGACCATTGCTAAAACCAATAAAATGAGCCATGGCAAACACTCAAACTATAATACTTACTAAAGAGATGATAATTTAAAACTTTTTCACTCCAAGTAGGAGGGTATTTTAAGTGAAATTTTGTTGCAAGTGGTGATTTCAATGACTTTAGATTGAAGAAATGCAAGACTTTATGATCATAGAGGTACGTTATGTTTTTATTTGTTGAAATATTTCTGACTGGAACACTCTGAGAGCCTGACTTCTTTTCTTGGATTCATGGCTTGTGTGTCTTTTTTTTTTACTTATATATATATAATTTATTTAGATTACATCTCAGGGGAAGTGGGAGGAAGGCAGGAATGGGAGGATACATGGGATGGGCTAACAACTGAGATGTAATATGAATAAATTAATTAAAAAAAACAAAACAAAAACCAAAAAAAACCCAAGTGTGTCTTTTTCTTAAGATAGAATGAAATAACTGAATCAGAACAAGTTGAGTGTGAGACTCACCTATAGGAAGCTCTCAGGACAAGCACCTTAGACACCCTGGCACTTTTCACTGGATATTAGATAAAAAGCCATCCCTGTCTTCTCCATGGCATTTCTGTGATCTAGAGTCTGAAATCCCTTTTATGCCACTAGTTTCACTCTGAGAATTTTTATCTGTTTCTCACTCTGGCACAGCACTTCGGTTTCGGCTGTCGCCAAGCTTTTCCTAGTGACTCTAGAGATTGTAAAATGAATACAGTTAGGACTTAACCTTTCCACTTCAGTCCAGTGGCTAAGTCTCTGATATTATCTTCTGATTATAAGAGAGTTAAGTCCCTTACCTACAGGCATTTTTCTGAGACTTCATGAGAAAAGAATAGAATTTATTTCAAATGATTTTACAAATCTATTACAAAAGCAGAAGTTAAAAAAAAACATTTATGGGATCATCCACCGTTTGCTCCAATGTACATCTATCCTCAAATAATACACAAACAGGTCACCACACAGACTCCCAGATCATCAGTCTCCAGATTTTGATTCCTTAAATGTCCAGGTGTATAGACTCAGCATTCATCAGTGCCCTGGTAGTGCTGATGTTGTGTGGACTGCCCTGGTGATGATGATGTTGTGTGGACTGCCCTGGTAATGATGATGTTGTGTGGACTGCCCTGGTGATGATGATGTTGTGTGGACTGCCCTGGTGATGCTGATGTTGTGTGGACTGCCCTGGTGATGCTGATGTTGTGTGGACTGTCCTGGTGATGCTGATGTTGTGTGGACTGCCCTGGTGATGCTGATGTTGTGTGGACTGCCCTGGTGATGCTGATGTTGTGTGGACTGTCCTGGTGATGCTGATGTTGTGTGGACTGTCCTGGTGATGCTGATGTTGTGTGGACTGTCCGGTGATGCTGATGTTGTGTGGACTGCCCTGGTGATGCTGATGTTGTGTGGACTGTCCTGGTGATGCTGATGTTGTGTGGACTGCCCTGGTGATGCTGATGTTGTGTGGACTGCCCTGGTATTGTTGATGTTGTGTGGACTGCCCCGGTGTTTTTGATGTTGTGTGGACTGACCCAGTGTTGATGATGTTGTGTAGATGCCCCAGGGTTGATGATGTTGTGTGGACTGCCCTGGTGTTAATGATGTTGTGTGGACTGCCCTGGTGTTGTTGATGTTGTGCGGACTGCCCTGGTGTTGTTGATGTTGTGTGGACTGCCCCAGTGTTGTTGATGTTGTATGGACTGCCCTGGTGTTGATGATGTTATGTGGACTTCCTTAGTGGTGCTGATGTTATATGGACTGCTTCAGTGATGCTATGCTTATGTTGTATGGCCTGCCACAGTGGTGCTGATGTTGTATGGACTGCCACAGTGGTGCTGATGTTGTGTGGCCTGCCACAGTGGTGCTGATATTGTATGGACTGCCACAGTGGTGCTGATGTTGTGTGGCCTGCCACAGTGGTGCTGATGTTGTATGGACTGCCCTGGTGGTGCTGATGTTGTATGGACTCATGGAAAGCAGTGTGTAGCTCATGTGTGCAGTTGATAGACTGGGAGGAACAAACTGGGACTATATCAGTACTATGTAACATGAACATTGACTTCAAGAAAGTAAAGGTGAAATTAGAGCATTGATAATTGTGTGATTAGCAAAGCATGAGATATTGAAAACATGGAGTCTGAGCCCAGCCATGGTGTTGGTGAGAAACTGTGCAGAACATGGCTCAGAAACCATCCATGAGGATAAAATAGACATCAGATGTTTGAAACAAACAACTTACAAACTTTCACCGTAGTATTCAGCTGGTTCTCTTCACCAGTGTTTTGTTTTCTGTTTTTTTCGAGACGGAGTTTCTCTGTGTAGCCTTGGCTATTCTAGACTCACTTTGTAGACCAGGCTAGCCTTGAACTCACAGAGACCTGCCTGCCTCTACCTCCCCAGTGTTGGGATTAAAGGTGTGTGCCACCATACCCAGCAGCAGTTTGTACTTTAACACCAACTTTCAAGCTATATTTTACGATTCCTGTTAAGATAATCTTTATTATTGCATATTTTTATATGTTTAAGAAAATGTATTTTTACAGTTTACTTTCTATAACATTTACATTATATAACTTTGTATTTCAATGTAATTTTTGTTTTCAGTAATTAACTACATATGACACTTAGATATGGCTATCTTCATCTGGATTATAGTTATTAAACAAATAATCTACTTACTTTATATGAATAAAATACTAAGATAATGACACATTTATGTAAAGAATTCAAAATTTTATCTGTCTATCATCTATGTATTTGTGTATGTATGTATGTGTCAGAGCTGCACCGTCCAGCGGAAATAAGACACCAACAACCAGACTTCTTCTTGAGATCTTTACTCAGGATTAAGCTCAGTGGTAATGGCCCCGAAGAAGGGAAGGGCCAAGCTTAAGTACAACTCAAGGGCCAATCAGCTCATGCCAGGTGCCACCTCCTCATAGGTCCACATCAAAGCAGGACTGCTCGTCATCAGATCACCAGTTACCCTTGCACAGCTTTTTGCCATATAAGGACTTGTTTATCTTAGAGAGCGCTCACTGTCGGGATGGCGGAAGGCGGAAGCCTGCGCCATGTTAAGGCGTGGCACCTCGCAGCTCTCCACATGTATGTATGTATGTATGTATGTATGTATGTATGTATGTATGTATGTATCTGTTTATCTATCTATCTACCTACCTATCATCTACCTATCCCCTTAGCAAAACAAAGGAAAACAAAACAAAAAACCAAACATTTGTTGAGTTTACACTGCCAGTTCAGCAAATTAGGCAATCTGATACAAATCCAGTTCTTTCAATCCATGTACACGGCAGAACATATGCATACTGCCAAGGCATGCGTATATGTTGTGTTTTTGAAAGGAGCAGAAACATTACATAAACCCACAAGACAATGAGGAGTTGAGTTGCTGAAGATGTATCATGAGGCCATGAGAATGGATGGGTAAATGCCACAGTTTAGAAAAACTAGGAGGTTTTGGTATTTTTTCTTTTAATTTTCATGTCTCAAAAATCATTACCATTGAAATAAAAAGAATATTAAAACAATGAAAGAAAACACTGATTGAAAGAAGTGACGTTCTAGCAATTGTCACATAATATGAATGTGTGTGTGAGAGCGACCCTGATCTTTGTTCATCTGGCAAGCAAATAAAAAATAAATAGACTGGAGACCTCTGCCTAGATTCTCCACGAGGGAGCACAGGATGCTGAAGGGTAACAGGTTCACAGACAGCAGGATGTGACTCCCTGCACTTGGCCCTATTATCAAGATTAACATTTCACATGCTGATTTAAAACCAAAGGTTATCTTTGAATACATTATTTGGCTGACCCTTTCTGCTTTGCATTCTGTTTGCAGCAGCGGTGGTGACGCCCCTGTTGACCTCCTGCTCTCGGAAGCTGACCTAATCACAGGCCTAGACCTCAAGCTCTCAGGCCCATTACTGAATTTCTGTTGAGGGCATGCCTCCTACGGGCTGCCCTTTCGTTAGAGTGTGCAAATGTGTCAGGGAGACTGAGACAAGCCTCTCTTCAAGGGACGTGGGACTCACCTGATTGCTGACTCTGCCTTTCAGGTGTGCTTGCCACCTGGCCTACCCGTCCTTCACTGCACAGTGCACCAATATGCTTTACAACCTTCCCTTCTTTCATGCACCGTGATCAGACTTAGAGAATGGTCCTCGAGCTGCCCCAGTTTTGCCTGGCTCTCAGTTGACTCTCATTGGCACAGCTTATAGAGTATCCTTCAGAGTTAATAAATCCTATTAGAGCACCCACCTCCTTGACATGGGTATTGTCTCTACAACACACACTTGTAGTGACTATGCAAATAGCCACAAGGAAGAATATACATTTAGGATGTTTAACTCCACTGCGAGAGCCTGTCATCCTGCTCTCTGACTGTACATCAACCAGCAGAATAATGCCAAAGACCTTTAACATGGCTCAGATTGTTTAGTTCAAGCAGCGTCTTCAGAGAAATTTTGTTTAACATTTTATATACTCAGAAATTAGTCTTTTTTTCTTTGAGCTCCTGGATGCATGTGCACACTAGTGTGGAACATCATTTGCACCAGGCATTGCAATTCCAGGCTTTCTCCTTTCAGCTTTACCACTCATTTATCAAGCATTTATTGCAAATTGATTTTATGTCAGATTTGATCTTAGACTGTGAAGCCCATTGCAATGTGTTAGACATAAGGATTTATTTATTAGAGGAATAGAATAAATTTTATCATTCCCTGAAAACAAAAGTAAACATTTGTCATTAGTTGCATTCATGTTGGGCTTTCTTTTATAATAAAGAAATGAATTGTCATTGAGTAAACTAAAATAAATAAAATTTGAGATAAAATCTGAAATTGTCTTTGTTATATATTAAACAATAGGAAACTCAGCTTTACTTCTATTTCATCTTTCCTAAAGTAGATATTAAATTATTGTCCATTGGAATTAGAAGATGTAAAAATATTTATGAGAGAAATAACATAATCATATAGTAAAATATATGTGAGTACCAGTATGTGTCTTAAAGTATCTATGATATCATTCATATATCTAATGACTTTTCTGTTGTTATACAAAAGTTCATAAGGCATTTTCAGCTTGTAATCATTTTTATCATTTTACTTTTTAAATATAACATATTTTCTGTTAAACAGAAAATAGGCTTACAAAACTCCTCCATACTTTCTGAATTTCTTTTATCCATAATTCTTCTTCTTCTTCTTCTTCTTCTTCTTCTTCTTCTTCTTCTTCTTCTTCTTCTTCTTCTTCTTCTTCTTCCTCCTCCTCCTCCTCCTCCTCCTCCTCCTCTTCTTCTTCTCTCCCCCTCTCTCTCTCTATATATATACATATATTATATTATATTCTCTCTATATATACATAAAACACACACACATATATGGAGAGACAGAGACAGAGACAGAGACAGAGACAGAGACAGAGACAGAGACAGAGAAAGTATCTTTTCTGTGCCATGCACAATGTGAGAGGCTGTGGAGACTGAGAACCAAAGAATGCATTTCATTGCTTCTATTCTTCTGGGACTTGAGACACAGTAGCAAATCAATCAAGTGTGTAGCACTGATGAGAGGCAACTTGGTCATCATTTGTCCTTTACTACTTCCTTTCTCTGGACACAACCCATTACACAGCTGATATGGCTTCTATATCTCTCAGATGGAGTTGTCGCAGAGCACCACAGATGCTCCTAGTAACAGCACAAGTGTCTTCCTTAGCACAGTATTTTCTGGGTTACTGCTTTATTGTCCTCCCAGTGGGCCCTGCCTGATAATTACTCGAAAGGATAGCCCACTCTAAGAATAAGCAGTTCTCAGTGCCGTTCATTTGCATTAGGCTGCCAGTTGCACACAATGCTCACAGTCACAGCATGGTGGACTGTCCTGATCACTGCATGTCACTATGCTGGGTAGGAGTGCAGACATCCTCAGCCTCAGCAGCCTTTTGTTTACCTGACTTGTCACACCTGTGGATCCTGAGTGTCTTATGCCTGCATTCTGCTCTGAGCCTTCTCCAATGCATGTTTTATACTCCACCTGGCTCATATTCTCCTGACCATCTTAACCACATGATAAATAATGTGAATATTCCCAGCCCTCAGTAAATCACTAGAAACCTAATGCTCATGATTACTATAGTGAAGTCTATACAATAGACAAATTTAAGTCTCCATTTAAAATAATTAAAGACTCACTGGTAGCCGTACATATAGAGCACAGAGTCCTATAAATCTGCCACTCTAGTTCTTCTGGGTGATGACATTTGGCAGAATGTGATGTAATAACAAAGCCAGAACCATGACACATTATGATTTATTGATTTCAGATCTCGCTCAGCTTCCTCGGACTTCATTTGTGTGGAGTGTTATGTGTGTGCATGTAGTTCAGTGTAATTTGATCATTTGTTGGGGTTTGCACAGTCACCACCATAATCAAGACACGGTGACACTTTATCACTCTGGGGAAGTTCTTTTGCCGTCCTTCTCTATAGCTGCACCTGTCTTTCATCCATGCCTCCACAAATTATAAATTTTCAGTCTTCCTTTATTTTATTTTTAATCATATTTACAGGTGTTATTTTGTCATATTTTATAACTATAACAGACTATGTGATGAAATTAATGTAGAGAGAGAGAGGGTTTTTTTTTTCCATCCTAGGATGTTTTCTTCTCATTCCTTTGTGCACCTTTCATTTCAGGCAGAACATCCAGACTGGGGAATACACCCAAACAGCCTGGTGTGTCACGAGTCAGGTAGCATAGGACAGGAGGAGAGGCTGCAAGCCGTAATTCTCTTCAGGTGTAGACTCTTAGTACCTGTACGCTTTTCCCTAGGCCTCACCGCTGAGGGTGTACATAGCCTGCCAGAAGCTCACTTTGAGAGCAGTCCTTTCACGCGTGGAGAGGCAAGCATTCCAAATCCAGTCTTCAACAAATATATTCCAATTAAGATTAGCTTTTCCGGTGTTTTTGCCTCTTCTTTTATTTAAAAAGACAAAACAAAAATGTACATAACAAAACAGTACCAGAAAATATTTCAAACATTGAAGAGAATAAATTTGCTGGAAAGTATGAACATAATGGAACGATCTGTTTTTTTTTAACTTTTAATTAACACCAATAAAAGCAATTTTAACATCATCTGAAAGTAAAAGAAGATATTTGTTCGCAGTTAACACTAAACTCATATTAGTCTCCAGGGAATGTGAATTAAGAAAAAAACCTTTGAAATTCTGAGGACTATTATTCTCACATACTTTTTAAATGTAGAAGGCTGGTAAGTATTTGTTCATTGGAAAATTATTTTCTTTATTTTAGTGAAATTATAAAGCCCTTTGGTGAAACTGAGAGTCACTTTCAATTACTATGGTGTTTGCTCTCTAGAAATTCTAAGCAGAGACTGTCCTTCAAAGTCATTATTAATACCGAGAATATTTGTAACATTGCTGAATATTCAGTAAGTCATTTGATATAAATTCAAGTAATTCAGATGTCGAGCTGAGTTCGCAGTAGAGATTTACATCAGCAAGAGTTTTATGCATGTGCATTATTAGTTCACTGACTTCTTTAATATATAAAGGTTATAAAAAGAACATTTCCCACAGTTATGAATTTTGGTATTTCATCAGGCAAATGTAAATACCCCAAAGATCACATACAGCTTTAAGATTTCCGGAGAAATGGTCAAAGAGTGATTCAGCACCTCAGATTATGGACACTTGTTTTTCATTAAATGCTATTTGCAATCTTCTCACACTCAGAATGAAAATGTATCTGGTAACTATTCCAATAGGATTGTATAGTCTGACGATTGGCATTGGTTGATAAGCACTATCCTTCTTCGTATGCATCCGAAATCTCTATCAGCACCTGAATTTAGCCACATGTACGTTCTGGCTTATAAAGCCATTGATGCATTTTTAACCTACTTCATTTAAGAAGCTTGTTACTGTGGATAGATATTACTCAGTTGGTACAAGCTGTCTCAGAGAATGGTTATGTTAGTTTTTTGTTGCTTTGTAAAGACACTCAAGAAAATATACAGGCAGAGGAAAAATGTTTTGGCTAAGTTTTAGAGGTCTTTATCCATGGTCAGTTGGATTCATTATTTTAGAACAGCATGCTGATGTACATGCGGTCACCATGACAAAGAGAAGATGGCAGGGCTAGAGGTAAGGACTGCCCTACGAAGGACCATCCCAGTGAGTAGGCTGGCACATTTTCACTGTCAACCTGACACAGTCTACATCACCTGGGAAGAGAGTCTTCATGGGAAATTATCTATATCAGATTGGCCTTTAGTGATTGTTGTAGGGATTGTCATGAATATCAATTAATGCAGGAAGTCTCATTCCAGTATGGGCAGCACCATTCCATAGGCATGGCCCTGAACTATCTTAGAGAGTGCCAAAGATAGCTGAGCCTATGCAGCGAGCAAGAGAGGGTGTGGCTACATTCTCTTTGTTCTTGGCTGCAGACGTGCTGTGACTTGAATTCCTGCCTTGTCCTCCTGTTGGTGATAGACTGTAGATTGAATGAATAAGCCAAATGAGCACTTTCTTCCATTAGGATGCTTTTAGTCATTTTGTGTGTGTGTGTGTGTGTGTGTGTGTGTGTGTGTGTGTGTGTGTGTGTGTGTGTTGTGTGTGTGTGTGTGTGTGTGTGTAATTTTCCCTTTTAAGAGGAGATTGCATTAACATACATTTGTCTTTTGTTTATGGTAACAGAAATCAAACTAAGAGCAACTCACTTCTTGCAAATAGGCCCTATCTCTGAGTAGTCCATGCCACTATGAGTTCATTGGTGGAGTGGTCCACTGCTGAGGTTAACACTTGTGATCTGATCACCTGCCAGTATCTCTACAAGGCATACGCATGGGAACTTTTTGTTGGTGACATTTCACATTTAAACCACAATTGAATTTGGGTGTTCCACTCTTTGAGTTTGATTCTTAACTTACATGTCTAAGCACACAACTTTATTAGCTTACCCAGAGTCACTCAGGTTGGTGCCAGACATAAACTTATTCATGAAAATAAAGGGAATATTTAATTATAGAGCTTCAACCATTTTGTTTTCAAATATAACACTCTTCTGATTAGCAGGTATGTAGTTGTCTCTCAAAAGC
This sequence comes from Acomys minous, assembly GCF_964271855.1. Classification (NCBI taxonomy): domain Eukaryota; kingdom Metazoa; phylum Chordata; class Mammalia; order Rodentia; family Muridae; genus Acomys; species Acomys minous. The sequence continues at coordinate 8,681,340 of NC_140501.1, read as the reverse complement.
ATGTAGAAGCTTATTTGACAATGGATTAAAACAATTTTGACTTCTCTTAAGAAACTCATTCAGGGAATAAGAGAGAAATATATCTTCTTGACACTACTACAGATTTTTTTTTTATTTAATAGTCTCATCTCTGGTATTATTAATGGGTTCATGAAGTTTAATCCTAAGAAGTAAGCAAAGATAAATTGTTTTAAATTTAACAGATGGATGGGCATTACATTTTGGAAAACCAACTGTGGCACTGTGTGGATAAAGAAAAGACAGACAGACAAACATGTGCAGAAAGAGCAGGAGAGGGAAGGCCATGCCCACTCCAACAGAATGGCCTCCAATACACAATAATCTGGGAGCTCTGCATGGGGAGAGAGAGGCTGGCTATTAGTTATCTGTTGTCTGTAAGAGGTGTCTGTAGCAGAGCGTTCTTAGGCTGTCAGTGTCCAGGAGAGGAAAGTCTGGTTGATGCTTTCTGTATGCTCTGTCAACATTCACACCTGGACCAGAAGAAGGCTATACCCACACGCAGAGCCTGACATTGGAAAGTTTTGTCAGTTCTCACTGTGTCTTGTCAATAATACACACTCACTCAGTGCTTCATCTCCTTCTTACACACTCATTCAGGGACACACTCAGTGCCTCATTTCCTCCTTACACACTCATTCAGGGACACACTCACTCAGTGCTTCATCTCTTCTTTACATACTCATTCAGGGACACATTCACCCAGTGCTTTATCTCTTCCTTACACACTCATTCGGAGACACACTCACTCAGTGCTTCATTTCCTCCTACACATTCATTCAGGGACACACTCAGTGCTTTATCTCTTCCTTACACACTCATTCAAGGACACACTCAATGCTTCATCTCCTCTTTACACACTCATTCAGGGACACACTCACTCAGTGCTTCATTTCCTCCTACACACTCATTCAGGAACACACTCACTAGTGTTTCATCTCCTCTTTACACACTCATTCCGGGATACACTCACTCAGTGCTTCATCTCCTCTTCATGTACTCATTCAGGGACACACTCAGTGCTTTATCTCTTCCTTACACACTCATTCAGGGACACACTCAGTGCTTTATCTCTTCCTTACACACTCATTCCGGGACACACTTACTCAGTGCTTCATTTTCTCCTACACACTCATTCAGGGACACACTCACTCAGTGCTTCATTTCCTCCTTACACACTCATTCAGGTCTTCCTCAGTTCCCTGCAGAAACACTATGAGCTTTTAGTTAAATCAGAATACCTCATCAGCTTTATTAGTATTGGTCAAAGAATCCTTTTCCACAACAATTTATTCTTACAGAATGAAATATTTATAGGTTACGTAATAATAAATAAACTCAGTGGAGTTCTATTGGGAAATAAATTAACACTACCATGCTGACTTTATTGATAGTATTTCTTGCTCTCAAATGGATCGGTTCTGTTTTCAAAGGACAACCTAATATCTGTCCTTTGCAGGGATCTGTCAGTTCCTAAAATTTACTTAATAAGGGCAACTAATTCAGATAATTGATTCTGAAGAAGAAACTTTTGATCCAATTATCCACTCAAATTGACCTTTCTTGTGAAATACGGCTTGAATTGCTTTGCCCAGCTTATGTTTAATTACAGTATCTGACTATGTTTAATTATCTAATCTGAGTAATGTTTAATGAGCTCCCATGTTTAATTACTGTATCTGACTAATGTAATTACTCTTAAGTAATCTCTGTCATTATCAGCTGGGTTCCCTAAGCTCTGTGAAGTCAGCCTTCAGCCTGACTTTCCTGTCTTTACCTGGTGCTCCATGCACTCCGTGTCAGCCTCGGCCGTTGTCTCAGAGGCATAGATGTAGCCAGCTGACTGGGTAATTGGTGCTTTTGTTCCTTTAACTTCCTTCTTTGTGCTTTGACTTTTTTTCAAACCAAGTTCATGACACATACTAGCTCCAGGACAATCTTCCTGGATTTCTGGAATACTTTATGGCCCCTGCTTCTTTTAATATTAGTATCACTATATTGTGTGCTACAATGCCCTTTACCTGTAACCTTTGTTTACCTAATTGCATCCTTCCATATCTAGGAGAGGTTTATCATGCTACACTCAGAACTATTTGATAAATGAATACATAAATGAATTTAATGAATGGATGATTCAGTCTATCAATCATAATTATGAATAGGCATTTGATTAACAAGCCTTTATACATATGGGTATTTTTTTAAAAAGCCATTACATTAGCTCAATGTTTGGAAAGACAAGTGCACATGAAAGCCAGAAGGTAGCAAAGATGTGTGAAAGGCAGGTGTGAGGCAGTAGAGAGCTTGATGAAGACTTTCAGGACAAAAAGAAAAGGGACAACTCCTGGAATGACATTCTGAGCACAATGTTTTAGTATGATGGGGGTCAGTCAATAACAGCAATATGCTCATGGGTCTACTGTATTTGTTCTTAGAATAAGGGAGCAGACTTGGCCTCCAGAGAGATGGATTTGGAAGCATCACATAATATGCCTTAGGTGCCACCAAGCTGTGTGTGCCTATAAATGCTCAGACATATAGGTTCAGACAGTGGGTGAACGAGCTTTGAAGTTAGCCACAGACATGGTGCTGACATTGCCCAATAGTCCCGGCCCAAGGAAAGTAGAGTTACCAATAAACACATAGATACCCGAGGATTTCCACACCAGCTTACCTGAACTTCTCAATAACTCCACTGTAGAGAGAGGTTGTCAGTGAAGAACATGAAAAACTTCAGGCATGAGAGCAACAAGACCTTCAGCTGCTTCTTGAAACAATGTGATTTGTTTTTGAATGGGCAGTTGTCACAGCGTGAAGCCAGCAGCTTTGCAGGAGCAATTAAAGAATATTCATTGCACATGAGACAAAACAGGAGCATGTGCCAGTGCTTGCTTAACTATGGGTCAGGAGACAGCAGAAAAGTTCAACTACGCTCCTTCTAAAGATGCACTATTTATCTGAGCACTGTTAAGTTACAATGCATTAAAAAAAAAATAGACAGTGGGGTACAGTAGTCTCTTTCAACAACTCTGTGTTGAATTGACACAAACCAGTGTCACCTAGGAGAAGACAACCTGAGTTGGAGCATACTTCTATCAGGTCGGCCTGTGAGGATGCTTGTGAGTCATTGTTTATATACTTATTTTCTTTGATGATGCCCTTAAAGGGAATAATTGTGTAATTGAACTCAGGAGCTAATATTCTGCGATGCCCAAAAGTCATGACTGAGTTTTGGTTTTGTTTTGTTGTTGTTGTTGTTGTTGTTGTTTTTTAATTAATTTATTCTTGTCACATCTCAATGGTTATCCCATTCCTTATATCCTCCTGTTCTTCCCTCCCTCCCATTTTCCCCTTACTCCCCTCCCCTATGACTGTGCCTGAGGGGGACTTCCTCCCCCTTTATATGCTCATACAGGCCATAAACTTCAAACCCCTTCCCAGATCTAGCTAATGGACAGGACATTCTCCACAGTTGAGTGGAGAGTGGGGTATGACTTTCACATGTACTCTGGTGCCTCATATTTGACCATGTCCCCTGTAGGGGGAGACCTGGTGGCACTCAGAGGAAGAATAGCAGGTTACCAAGATGACTGAGTTTATAAACATATCTATACCAAGGGAAGCAGTAAGGTGACCACAGCCATAAATGAAAGTTTTGGTTTCTTTGTAAACTCAGTTATGTTATATAAATACGTTTTTGTTTTAATGCCAAGTACGGGATTTTAGTTTGGGATTTAGTTTCTCCACAGCTGTTAATCGCCTCATGCAGGGGCATGGTCTTTGCCAGCTGGAGTTAGTTGAATTCTGAGGTCTCTAAGGGACATAAAAAGAGAGCCTATAGGGAGAGCTGCGGCTGTTTGGGGGAGATGGACTGAGGACTGACCGCTGCATTTGTTTCTGACAATCGAGATTGGCCTTGCCCCCCCAAAAACATGATGAGCTTACCCAGCTGGAAGAAGTAAAGAGATCTATGTCTCCTGTTTTCATCTTTCCAGCCTTCTTTCTCTCCTACCTTAGGGTTGGGGGTTGGAAGGTAGGTAAAAGCCTTTTAGAACTCTAAGTAAATTATGTTTGTGAAAAGCCTAAGCCCTGGGGATATACTAATCACAGTGTTGTGAGTGGACTTTGGCAAAGCCTTGGCTAATCATTTGTCATTAATTTATGGCCTGCAGAAACTGCTGGATGGTAAATATATGGACTTTTGTCAGTCACAGCTTTAGATTCAGAACTTCAGGAAGTTCATCTGGAATACCTAGGCAATTATCAATGTATTTCAGAAGGAATCATTCCTCTTTAGCAGATTTATAGCCAAGTCAGAAAGAATTAAGACACAATTCCTTCTTCTGTAATGTACTGCTCATTCTTCACTATGTATTTTATTTAATGACCAAATCATCTGCCTACCCAATATGCAAAATTGCTGAAGTTTTATTGACTGTTAAGCAAACAGTCACTGAGTATATACTATGTATCAGGCACAGGTCTGTAACATGGAAGACATCAAAGTCACCTTTTCTTGTAGAGCTTAGTGTCACTGTTGGTTGACCAAATGCCCAGCAAAAGCTACATTAGGAAGGAGAGGTTCATTTCTGCTTGTCGTTGGATAGTAAAGTCCATCATGGTAGAGAGAGCATAGCAGCAAGCACAAGAGGAAATGCTCAATCATGTCTACAGTCAGCAAACACTGAAAAATGGTGCTCAGCTTGCTTTCTCCTTTCTGTGGGATAGTGACACCTCAGCTATAAAGTGCCTCACAAACATACCTAGAATATTAACCATTACAGAGAAATGTGATTCCGGATATGGAGAATAAGGACAGGAGCGTTTGGGTTTTGTTGTTTTGTTTTTTTGTTCTGGGGCATAGAGAATAGGCATTGACAATGCTCAGTGAAGGCTGAGGATCAACAAGAGAAGCATGAGTTTGTTATTTCTTCCATAGTCTGAGAGAGATTGGCGAGGGACTTTGTCATGGGCCAGTGAAAGAGCATTTCCCTTAGACCATGGTTTTACCTCAAGAGCATGGAAACAATGCCACTGCTTGTTGCAGGAACTATTTGAGTGACTGGTAAGCTTGGAGACCATTAGGGCTGTGGTCTAGGGAAGTCAGATACCTAGTGTTGGAGCCCCTTGGCAAAAATGTCAGGTCTCTGTTATAGTAGAAAAACCCACCAGTCCTGTGGGTGACGTCCATGAAGCTCGACTTTCCGTGCAATTCTTCCAGTTAGCTATAGGGGGCTCCCTATGCATTGCTTTGTGCTCTTGACCACATTGATGATTCTATTTATTTTATGCTCTTTATTCAGTTTCATATGGTATATTTATACATAGGGAGAAACAGTAGTGTAGATTAGAGAGTACAGGTAGTGTCTTATTTTAATTTGATCTTCTAGAAAGATCTTTATTGTGCAGAAAATGGTTTTAGAAAAAAATTGCAATAGGAGTATCAATGAGGACAGTTAGGGGAGAACATTTCTACCAGGTAGGAAAACACCCTATGTCATGAATGTGCATACTGTGCTTGAAGAATCATAGGGAGTCCATCATGGCTAGAGTAGATTGAGGGAAAAGAAATCAGAGATGAGAGGTCTAGTCCAATGGTTCATAACCTTCCTAATACTGGGAACCTTTAAAACAGTTTCTCATGATGTGATGACCCCCAACTATAAATTTATTTTTGTTGCTACTTTATAATTTTAATTTTGCTACTGCCATAAATCATAATATAAATATCTGTTATTCATGATATCTGATATGCAACCCATGTGAAAAAGTGGATTGACCCCAAAAGAGGTTTCTGACCCACAGATTGAGAACCACTTTGTCTAATCCTACATTCCCTCTTTGGACATTGAAAAGTCCCTGTTTTTTGGTAGCCAAAGAATAGAAAAGAATTTTTACCAACTCCACATCTGACAGAGGGCTAATTTGCAAAGTATATAAAGAAGTTAAGAAACAAGATATCAACAAATGAAATAATCCAATAAAAATGGCGTATAGATCTAAGCAGAGAAATCTCAACAAAAGAGTCTAAAGGGGGCAAGAAACACTTAAAGAAATGGTTAACATCCTTAGTCATCAGGGAAATGCAAATCAAAAAGATTTTGAGATTCCATCTTATCCCCATCAGAATAGATAAGATCAAAAACCAAGTGAAAGCACATGCTGGGGAGGAAGTAAAGAAAGGGAAACACTCCTCCATTGTTGGTGGGAGTATAAACTTGTGCAGCCCCTATGGATAGCAATATGATGGTTGCTCAGAAAATTGGGAATTTATCTACCCCAAGACCCAGTTATACCACTCTGGGGATTGTACTGAAAGGATAGTCAATATAACCCGTGTTAATAGCAGCTTTAGTCATTATAGTCAGGAACTAGCAACAACTTAGATGTCCCTCAACTGAAGAATGGATAAATGAAATTTGGTGTATTTACACAGTGGAGTATTACTCAGCTATTAAAATATCATAAAATTTGCAGGTAAATGGATGGAACTAGAAAAAGGCCATCGTGAGTGAGATAACCCAGACCCAGAAAAGATGCACATGGTATGTAATCACTTATAGTGAATATTATCCATAAAGTACAAAATAACCATACTGCAATCCACAGACCCAAAGAAGCTAAGAATCAAGGAGGGCCCAAGGGGAGATGCACGGATCTCCCTGGGAAGCAGCACTAGAATAAATTTGAGGAGTGGCAGGGTCTGATAGGTACAAGAAGAGGAGGGATCAGATAGGAGGAAGATGGAGGGAGATATTCCTGGAAGAGACAGTTGGAATTGGTAGGGTGCATTTTGGAAGTGAGGTAGAATCCTAGTGCAATGTAAACTCCCAGGAGTATAGGAGCGTGATCCTAACTAATTCTCCTAGTAAGGGGGTACATGGAGCCTGAACAGGCCATGCTCTGTAATCAGGCAAGACTTCCAGTTGGGGGATTGGGACACTAGCCTGCCTCAAAACCTCTGACCTACAATCTGTCCTGCCTACAAAATGTGCTGTAGTAAAGATGGTGCAGAAATTAGGGGAGTGGCCAACCAATGACCAGTCTATCAGGAGATCCATGCCATGCAAGGGAGCCCACCCTAACACTGCCTTGGGGGCCAGGATCCAGAGGCTGAATAGGCCAGAGACCTAGGAAGAACCAAACACAACCACCACCACCCCTCAGAAAAGCCAATAAAATCATTTCTAGTGATATTCTGCTATACTGATAGGCAAGAGCCTAGCATAATTGTTATCTGAGAGACTCCATCCAGCAACTGATAGAAACAGATGCAGAGACCCAGAGCCAAACATGAAGCAAAGGTCGGGAATCCTGAGGAAGAGGGGAAGGAAGGATTGTAGGAGCCAGAGGGGATGAGGACACCACAAGTAAAGCCAGAGAATCAATTAACCTTGGCCCATAGGAACTCACTGCCACTGAACTGGCAACCGAGTAGCATGCATGGGTCTGACCTGGACCTTCTGCATCTGTGTTATGGTTCTGTAGCTTGTTCTTATTTGACTCCTACCACTGGGAGGAAGGGCTGTCTCTGACTCTTTTGCCTCCTTTTAAGACCCCTTGCTTCCCACTGGGTTATCTCTTCTAGCCTTAATATGAGGGGAGGTTCCTACTCTAACTGCAACTTGGCATGCCATGTTGGGTTGATATCCCTGTGGGGTGTGTCCTTTTTTGAAGGGAAATGCAGGAGGAGTGGATAAGGCTTGGGGGCCAGGTAGAGAGAGTAGGGAGTGGGTGGGGAAAATGTGGTTAGGGTGTGTGTGTGTGTGTGTGTGTGTGTGTGTGTGTGTGTGTGTGTGTGTGTGTGTGTGTATGAGATAGAAATTTTTTTAAATCCTTTTTTTTTCTTTTGATTGACGTGAAGAACAAAGGGAGCTATAAGCAATGGACTGAGATGCCTTATTTTCAGATAGTTTATCTCTGAGCAAAGTCTAGACCTGCCAAGAGTAGATAAGAGGCCTGAGGATGTACATGAGGTCTTGGATTACTTATACTGTCTAACCTACGAGACTGAATGTGATCACAAAGGAAGTATCAACAGAGAGGAGACCTGAGGTATGTTTGGGGCTCCCTAAAGTGAGAGTAATGGAGGAAGGGGTGAACATAGGGAGAGTGAGAAGGACCAGTGAGGAAAGTAGAAAGAATTCTGAGAACATGCACCGTCCTGGAAACAAACCATGGCACAACTCTCAAATACCGATGACATATTTCACATGATGAAGAGTAGAATTCCTTAATGGGCCCAGAAACCAACAGAAAGTCACCAGAGGGGTATTCAGAATTAATTTGGTGGAGTAGTGGAGGAGAAGCCTTGGGAAAAGATGAGCTCTGTGGAGGACTAGAAGCAAAAACTGCAAAGAAGGAAAATGTATAAATTTTGATTAATGTGTTCATTTTGATGCACAACACTACAGAGAATTGAGACAGTACCTTGCAGGAAAAGTAAGGATCCACCTAATACATCTCGGTTAAGCCCTGAGGACATTTGGATGTGAAGTGTTTTTTTTTTTTCTCTCTCTTCTGTGTTCCCTATTTCCCAGGATTGTCTATATGTTTTACTGTAGCTCTCTTGTTGAGTTTCCTCATGTTCTTTAGTGACTTTCGCTGGACGGTTACCCCCAGCATCATTATACTTATAGTTACCGTATTTCCATTTTGTGGTTACTGTAGCATCTTCCCACTTCCAAGGATTGCTTTGTCACTCCATCCAGCAAACTCTCTTCAAGACACATTATCTGTGATGACATTACTCTACCCACTGTAGTTATTTAATGGCTTCTCAAACTTCACTTGGCTCCAGTGGCTAAGCAAGCTGAAATGTCCAGAACATAGAAAGAATGATGAGGAAGTCAAAATAGTGAGAGAAGACTGGGGCGGTGCCGTGCTGGAAAGCTGGAAGCACTGTTGCTAAGATATTTACAAAGTCTTTGATGTCACGCCATGTAAAGAATCGCTCCTAACCCAGACCCTGTAGGATCCAGGACTTGACTTTTCTGGATGAGAATGCATAGCTGCTGACTTGGGCTTCCCAGTGTAATTTACCATGGAACACTGAGGACTGCTTTTAAGATGCCGATGCTTTTAAGGTTCTGCCATTGAATCTCATTATTTTGTCAAATTTATTTCTCATAGTTTCATTATAGATCAAAGGTCTTCAGATAAGTGTTAGATGATGTTGCCTATCTTGTTTCATATAACATCCATTTAAAATAGGCTAATATATATGCATACATAGTATATATGAATATACTTATATGTTGCTGTACAAATATTTGTATATATTGGTTTTTACTTTTAGCATTATGTTTTTTTTTTCTGAGATCAATTTTAAATTGATTTTACTTGGTTTTATAAGATATAAAATTACAAATCTGCTTCCTGGGATATTACTGCTGCATTCATACTTTTAACCATTGACTGATTTTATTTTTAGAAAATAGTATGAACTAGGCCCTTATATAATTGCTCTATCACTTGATGAAAACAATTTTTACTTTTAAGAGTTCACCATCTTGAGATTAGACATGACCTTAAGTAATATTATGACATATCACATAACAATAGTAAACTTGTTGGTATTTCACAGATGGTAAAATAGTATTGTCAGGTTAATCCTACCCCCTGCCCACAAATTATTTGTTGGTGGTCCATGTAGATAGCTTAGCTTTTATTTCAAGGCCAAGAGAAGTGACCAGAAGTTTTCTGCAAACCTGTGATGCACCCTGTTAAGTATCTATGCACATGTGATTCTCCCAGGAAACACAGCTTTTCCTCAAAGTTTCTGAAAGAGGAGCTGCTTTCTGTCAGGGAATGCTTTCTGACATCCTCAGGGATGTGAGCTCATGGCTGACAGCTCCATTGCTGTTAGACTTGTAATTGTGTGGGGAGTCTTGAAAATGCACATGGTATATGAGGGGAGCTTATCTCCAGACAATCAAGACATAAAAGGGAAGAAAGACAAAGGGGGTATGGGTGAGATACACCCCTCAAAGTCACACTGCAATGATGGACTTCCTCCAAGTGTGTCCTAGAAAAGCACTTATCAACTGATCAATCCCCTTATAGTCTCTTTTAGTTAGTTCTACTTTTGGGGGACCAATGCTTCAACACAGGAGCCTTTGGGGGGGGGTCATCATATCTAAACCATAACAGTGATGGATTTGTACCCTGTGTTCTGTGTTCTGTAGGTGCCTCCATGACTGCCTGTTTGGAATGTGTTTCACTTTCTATTTTGAGTTATGTTTTGGTTTACTTACCTTTCTCAGAGGCAAATTACTATGCAGTTTTCCTTTTTCAAGTTCTAAGTGATGGTGTTTCTCTATGTGTGTGCGCTCTCTATAAACAGATACATTCATTTTATCTGCACAAGATCTGCATCACTAAACACTTCTCACCCATCTAGATGAAAGCAAGGTAGATATTCCATGCTGCCACTGAGATTAAGCTCTGCTTACAGCTTATGACAATGGAGACAAAGTCTCTTTAGTGTTTTTGCACTGTTTGGATTTCACATTAGCTGCCTACCCAGAGGTGAAACTAAACAGGGACATTAACCACAGACTTTGGTTATAATTCTTAACCTGTGGATTCTCATGATGTAAATCCTGTGTTTTCCGTGATTGATGTGCGTACCCTGAGCAGGAGCTGGAAGGTGCCCACTTCATTCTCATATAATCCATGTAGTTAATTGGTATTTTGATTGAACCAGCAGAAGAATAAAAATGCCCATGAATCAAAGAAATTATTCTCATTAGATATGAAACAAAGAAAGCACTGGTTTCAAGAACAAATATTATTCAAAAATATTCTCATTAAAAGAAATTGCTCTCTTTGGTATAATAAAATTTTTCTAAAGAGAAGCATCTGGCAGAATCATATAACTTAGTGTAGCATAACATTTGGGATGAATTAAGTTGCTTCATGCAACAAAATGCTTTCAAGGCTTCTCAATATTTTTTCTTCTCTTTAACTTATCTGTGTCTCACAGTTCTGCAATTAGGTCATTTTTTACTTCACATTTTGTTAAAGGTATCACATTATGGATATTGCATAGGAATTACAGTCCCTTGAAGGCTAGAAACATTGCTAAATGAAATTAGTTCAAGCTTTTGTGTGGAATATGAAAATCTTTCTATGTTGGATCCACCTGCACACTTTTCTGTATTAATAGTTGGGCAGGATGATCTACAGGCTAAAAGGTATGAGTTATAGAAACTCACTAGGGAAAAGGAAGTCATTTGAATTTAATGTGCTGGATAACCAACCTATTGACAACCCACATTTGAGCATCATAAAGTACAACACTGACATATTTAAAATAAACTTGTCAATGGATCTCTGACCCAGAAGTAATCTTAGGCATTGCCCTGTAGTCTCATTACCACCTCTGATCAGCTGTTTAAGTGTCTGTTTAACTAGACACATTACTTTTGTAGAGAAATCTATTCCATCTCCAAAGGCTTTTATTAAAAGGAAACATTCCCTCTATTTATTTCAATAACCAGGAAACACTTTGAATTGATCCTCTACATGAAGGCTTTGCCTAGCATGATTTGCATATACCCTCAAAACATTACATGTTGTGTGCATAGCAATGTAGGAACCCTAAAGAACAGCGGCATAATGCTATTGGTGCTCAGGCAAGTGTACTGGAGTATGCATAATTATGGAGCTGAAATACAGTGAGGCAAAAACATCAGCTTTAATAACTGTAAGGCTTGAGCATTGTTTTCAAAATATGGATCAACAATCATTCTATTCATTAGTTATTTTTAATCAGATTAATCTCCTAATCTAGTTTCATGCTAACAATAGCCTATGACTTATATCATATGTAGTATTTAAATATTTAGAAAGGTAACCATATTCAGTGGCGACTCCTTTATCTTTGGCAGGCCATTTTTTAGATATTTAAATGAAACAAAAACATAAGTTTAATTTACATTATCCACAGTTGTGTGGAGAGCAGGGACTGACTCTGACATGAACCCTGGTGCCCCATATTTGACCACTTCCTCTTGGTGGGGAGGCCTGGTGGCACTCAGAGAAAGAATTGGCAGGCTACCAAGATAAGACTTGATAGACTGTGACCATAGATGAGGGAGGAGGTACCCTTCTGTCACAGACGTAGCAGAGGGGAATAGGGTGAAAGTGGGAGGGTGGGAGCAATGGGAGGGGACAAGCAAGGGGATAACAATTGAGATGTAATCTGAATAAACTAATAAAAATAAATTATATTATTCAGAAAATTGATAATTTATCATGTAAAGTATTCCTATTTACTATAATAGTATGTCTTTGTATTCTGATTTCTGTTTCATAAAATTTAATGGGTATAGTTTTAACTAATTCTGACTCTTTAATTTTGTTCCAATATTTTAGTGTTTTATAACTGTTGTACACATTTTGTTTTATTTTGAATATTATAAATGCTAGTGATTTTTCTCTTTTACCTATCTCCCATTGGCAGCATTATCTTACTTTTTTTTATAGCACCCTACAAGTTATTAGGTGAAAACCATTATATAATATTTTGTCATGGTTTTCCAATTCACTTGATTATTCCAAGAAAACTTAAATGTAAAAAGCAAGGATAGAACCTTAATTGCCACACCTCCCTTAGACTCATGCTTGCTAATTTCTTTTGAAAATAAGTCCATTATATTAAGAAGAACTTTTCTATTGCTACTTTGCATCTTAATGACTTACAGTGGTGGAATTTTTTCAGAAGCCTTTTCATACTTGCTATTAATAATAATCAATAATAGTTCATTATTATTGTGAACTTTTTACTTAGTGCTGTTATTGATAGTCGTAATGAAAGGATGGCATGTGTTTCACTCTTATATCTCAGCAATAGGGAGGAAGAAGCAGGGGACTGGCTGTAACTTCATTGCCAGTCTGGGCTACTGTGACTTCCAGGCAAGCCTGCACTACAGTATAAACATCTGCTACTACACTACCACCACCAGTATATTCTTCTAAAGTTTAATTTTTGCCCTTTGGTAGTAATACTTGATAACAGTCTGTTATTTGCTTTGTATTACAATGGTTCTCATTATTATTTATGAGTCTTGGATTACTAGTACACTACATACACTTAGTCCTCCCTCAATGTAGTTATAAGACTTTTCACCTCCATATGGAGCAAGAGTTATTCAATAGATACTACATTTGAGATATTTTTTACTTGGCTGTTGTGCTGGGTTAGCAATATGTGGTTGGAGCTTTTGCCTCACTGGGCGGCAGCAGCCAGTCACAGCTCCCACTCATCCACAGAGTCTTGGGACGAACAATTGGGTCATCTCTAGTGTACTTACTGTGTGGCAATGCTATGGTATTTGGTATGCATATTGACTAGATTTTCTCCCCAAATATTTTCACTTATCCTAAGTCAGGGAGCACCTCCATAAATTTGGTTTATTTTTGGCCTTGCTGTTCATTTCTCCTTTGGACGTGATTCCTCCTAATCTGCGATGAGGCTCCAGAAGTTTTATGAAAGGGAAAACTTGGGCATTGTGGGTAAGTGGAGGCAGTTGCTGTGAAGAGATTGGTGAAGTGGTTGTGACATATGGCTGTATTGATCAGATGCGTAGGGTGTCTGATGTCATAGAAATGGATAAGCATGGTGAGATCTTTTGTTCCACTGGGGTTCATAGCCAATGTGTTCTGCCTTGTTGATTCAGTTCTCACCTAAAGAGGGACAAGAGGTAGTTGATTCTGGAACCAACTATGGATGACCATGGGCTAAGGAACACAGATTAAAAAACACTAATATATCAACTGGGTAGCAATGTCATGACATTTGTATGGTAGCATAACACAGAAAGCGATAAATCAAGGAAAATTTAAAATATACTGGTGGAAATATAAGACAAATAGATTGAGGTTAAAGCAGGGGAGCCTCTGCCACAGGCTTTGGCATTATCTGAGAACACTCAGCCTTCCGGTTGGTAGAAGCCAATAGTCTGCTGATATTGGAATTTTTACCTGTTAATCGGAGGATTTTAGGTAAGGTACGCCTGGATAAGGGATAGAAATTAAGAGAGTGTGAAGACAGCTCAAAGTAAATTGTAACTAGGCTCTGGACCTACAACATTCCAATGTCTCCATAGTCAGTGAAGCTAGGACCAGTTAATTATCCTTAAAGAAGATTCAGTGTAGGAGGATGCTTTCCCTACGACCTTATGTTTACACCATCATCTGTGTCTGACAGAACAGTGCTATGTCTGAAAGGGTTTGAGTGTATGAAGATCAGCTCAGAGCATCTCAATTTCTAGCCCCGTCTCACTTTAGATCTATCTCCAGGTGAGAGCATACGTGTAAAACCCAAAGGTAGCAGGGCACACACTCAGTGGGTCTTGTGACTTCAGGTTGCTCTTATGTGGTATAAATCTATTCTGTAAGAGAATTCATGCCCTCATACCCAGAGAACTACTGAGCCCAGGGTTAAAGAACGGAAAACTATCACAGTAATGTGGCTCTGACATCCAGGGCTGTAGAACTCACAGCTTACAGTTCTACTCGTTAGTTTTATCAAACAATGTGTGATGGCGTCCAGCTTTTACTGAAGATAAGACTAGAAAAACCAGCGACTTAGATGTTAGACAGAGCAACTGAGATCCATGGGATCAGGACCCGGGCTTCTGTTTTCTTTTCTGAAGAGCCCTACAGCTGAAGCCAGGCCTGCCACTTATGTGTCACACCATTTACTGTGTAGAGGAGTGCAATTCGAGCAATACACATAAAGAGGAGAAGAGAAGCTCCTTCCTCCTGGGGCTCTTCTCAAGGGTCTGGGTGCAGTGTGGCTCAGCATGTCTGCTTCACAGTGAAGCTGCCCAGCAGCAAGAAGCCCACAGCATTTCAATGAGGTGAAAGTATCCCAGTTGTTTCACTATCCTGGCATATTTTCTCATTGGGTAAATGGATTTCCGTAGTGCCTTCCTGTGCCAGAGTCTCAAATACATGTAGTACATTACTAGAATATTTTCATTGTGTTTTGATTAGAGTTGTCATTTGGGTATAATTATATTCCTATGCTCATTTTATAAGGAATTTAGAATACTCCCACATGTTTCTTGATTTGCTTATATTTTGACATATTTCTCTAAAAAGGGAAAGACAGTGGAATGTCAGGACAATGAAATGTTCTTGTCAGAAATAAGAATAATCACAGACCATATCAATGATTTAAAAGTCAAGTTAGTTCTTGTTCATCTTAATATGCTGTTTTTTGGAAAACCATTGACACCCTGACAATTCCAAACATAAGCAATAAAATAGGAAATATTTACTAAGAATACTTTAATCATTGTTCTATATCTTTGCAAATGAATGCAGTAATCGCAGTGGCATTTTCTAACAAGGAGTATTCAACTAATCCATTTTCATAAAGTGAAAATAGACGTCAGGGAAAAATAGCACACATTGATTAACTACTTAATACGCCATTGGCTTTACAAGGCCTAACAGACGAGTGTTTTCAAATGACAGTGCTTAGATAAAAAAAATACAGTGCAGTCCTGCATGGTAATTACAAATGCATTAGGAAACTCAGCAACTGTGTTTGGAATACAGACTAGAGAAGATGGTGAAATATGGTCCAGGATCATCATTAAAATGTTTGCCTCAGGCAGAAGACTTTGTTGCACAAGGCAATGATAGTCATATTGTGGTAGTACAGAAATTGTGCATTACGATGCCCTGTTAGCAACAGCGAGACAAAATCATGGTTCTTTCAGAGCATGGCAATCCAGTTCTGAATAAATTAGCAGTGAATGGAGGAAGAGCATGAAGTGAGTCTGAATAAGATTTTGATTCCTAGCTAATTAGAAAAGAAAAAAATCCAAAACACTGCAATAGAGTAGTGAAAGTTGCGGACATGACCCAGTGGTTCTAAACACACATGAGCGTAAAGTGGGGCATTAGCTAAAGTAAAGCTCCTAAGATTTTAGCGCCTTCCTTGTTAGTCAGCTTATCTCCCATGTATTTTCTTTCTTTTCCTTTTAAAGGTTAATTCACTCTGTCTCCCTTATATCTGCTATAGCTCTGTCTCTGTGTTTCTCTGTCTCTGTTTTCTCTCTCTCTCTCTCTCTCTCTCTCTCTCTCTCTCTCTCTCTCTCTCTCTCTCTCTCTCTGTCTGTCTCTCTCTGGTCATGATGTTTTAATCACAGCAATAGAAAGAGGCTAAGGCATTTTGTGAGTAATTTATCTTTATCCTGACTTTTTAAGATCTTAAAGTACAATTCCTTGTGGATATTAAACAGACACAGAATGAAACATGCCTCATTGTAGAATAGACTAGAATGGATTTATAAGAACTGAGGTATTAGCAAGATTGTCAGGGGCAATCCACAATTTATTAATGGGAAGAGAATCATATGTTGGAACTTACTTGTACAATGGAGCTTAATTGTGTAATTGGAGTCATAGATGCAAAGCTTTAAGTGTCAGCATACTGACATTAGAGAATCATTTTATCTTGTGAGTAGTGAATATATAATATAGTATTTGGTGATTATAAATTCATTCAATTCGGATGAGAATTTGGAAAGGGTATATACAACATTAAGTATATTGTAATTATCAGAGCTATGAATGTATAAACTACAGTTGTGCCTATAGTACAAAATATAATAAACCTGATGAATTTAATTGAACCAGATAAGGAATCAATGACAATTTTAATGCTAGTGAGGTTATGCAAATGCATGCAATAAACAGCAAGAAGGTAGCTAATTTTTGAAAATTAAATCAATGTATAACTTACTATTAAGAATTATAAAGGCCAGTCAGTGTTATAAATTAGAAATCTATATCTTCAGTAGCCCCAGAAGCCTCCCATCAACCGCTGGTTTCTTCCTCTCATTTGTACAAGTCAAGAGTCTGGAAGACCATTGCTGTGGTGACGTCCATTTGCGAGTGTAACATAAACCGTGCAGTGTAACTGTGGAATACGAAACAATCTCCCAGACCATGCTTTAGGTCCTGGGAACAGCTTCAGTATGATTATCTCCCAGACTGCAGACGATTTTGAAAAATGAACTAGCTTGGCATGAAATTGCCAAAATATTTTCTCCCATAGGGAAAGTGATAGGATGTTTTTAAAGAGAAGAAAGAAAGAAAGGAAAAAAAAAGCACTTTAACCTTCTTTTCCTTTCCTGGAGGAAAAGCATTCAGAAAGGCATCCTGACAGCTAGGGTTTAGAACACTTGGTATTTCTCTCTATGCTTGACTTTGGTAAGCAATTAAATCCTGGGAAGTGATCACAAAGGATAATTAGATTTAATTTAGACATCTCAATGAGCTTTGCTTTTGATATGTAGGTATAATTAGTGCATTGAGCACAAGTTAACCCTAATTAAGTTGATTAACTTTGGCAATATTTGCCTTGGTTGATACAATGAATGTAAACCTAAGGATATAGTTTTTGATTTAGAATATATTTCACATTTGCTAACTTCATGTCTACGTGTTCACAGTCAATTTTAGTGATATGTTTTACAGTTATGCTAGATGAATGGACTAGTCTAGAAACTTGAGTGACTATGCTTTGAGCTACAACATATTTAACCAAAAGGGAATCATTATGCTTGCATACTTTCTCTCTCAAAACCAGACTTATTTACAGCATTTTTCAGTGACTAACCACTGTCAGGTGACGGATGACCTGTCCTGATCTTCTGCCCTAACTAAATTGCTCAACTAAAAGTTCTTCTCAGACTGAGCCATGATTTCAGTCTCAGTTGCCTTCCCTGTGGCTGTGATAAAATACAGTTCAAGGAACAGTCCCCGTGATGGGGACATCAAGGTAGCAGGGACCTTAAGTAGCTGGTCATATTGCTTACATGATCTACAAACGGAGACTAATAAGTGTTTCTTAGTGCTCAGCTATCCTCCCAGTCTATGTAGCCCAGGATCCCCTGCCCAGGGAGTGATCCAGCTCACAGTTAGCATGGGTCTTCCCACACAGACCCACATACCTGATGTCATTTGTCGTGCAGATTATTGTCTCTAAGATATTTCTACATTCTTTCAGTTTGACAACATAACCATCCCAGTCCCTCTAGGAGACCATAATAAAAAATATGCATAAGGAATCTGAACTGTTTAACTGTTCTTATGAAAAAGTGTGGAAATCATTTTCTTCTTGGTGTGCTTTCTGAAGGAGGGTGGTGCCCAGAGCCCCTCTCCTGTTAAATCTGTGCATGTTCCACCACTAGAAAGAAGAGTGATACCGTCCTTGTCATTACTTTACTATGTATTTTTTTGTACATATGTTTTGTTTTGTCTTGTGTTTTACTTTCATATCTCTCCATAGAAATCTTTGATCTAAGAGGATTTGGCACCTGACCCTACTAGGTACTTAGGGGCAATTGTTGACTGAAGATAGAAGTACTGATTCAAAACAAACAAAAGAAATCTAATGGGGTCATTGCTGCCATGCTTATTTGTGCTGTTGTCTTGTGCACCTTGTATTGTTCAAGAAACAACAAAAGAGAAGCTTTAAACACACTAGACTTTAAACAAACTCAATTTCTCACACTAATATATAGTTTCTTGTAGCATAATCCAGACAAGGACCCTTTCAGTTTATAATCTTGAGTGCTACCAATTTAATTTTGTAACAAAACCCATATGTGTACCATTGAAATTTATCTATATGGAAGAATGATTGAGTCCTCATAGGTATTTCCAAATACTGCGTTTTATAAAGGTATAAAGGTTAATTTTATATGTTAAATGGATTGGCCATGGTGTGCCTGGATATTTGGTCGAGCATTATTTCTGGATGGTCTGTGGGAATGATTCTGAATGAAACTAACATTTGGAATAGGAAATATTTAGCTCAGATTGCCTTTGCTGGTATGGGTGGCATTTGTCTAGTCACTGAAAGCCCAGTTAGAACATGAAGCTGAATAAGATGCAACCATTTCTCTCTGTGTGATTAGTTTTAAGTAGAAACTCAATGTTCGATCACTTTTTGATTCTGACAGTTTATGGTGTGTATATTCATATCTATATACAGTTCATATTGTACATGTATGACTCTGTAAAATGAAGGATGCTAAAGTCATGTGAGAAGGAATGCAGCATTGGCACAGAAGCAAAGTAAGTTAGTATGAGGCGTGATTATAGAACAGGTGATCTCTGATTTGATTGAGAGCTGTGTGTGAGTACGGATGAAGGGTTTACTGCATCTGAAGGGAGTATAAGCAAAGTTGTGTTTGGTAGACACAAACGGAGGGACCAAGAAGGAGTTAGGGTTTTTTTTTAAATATATATGCTAAACAACCAAAACATTATTGTATCCTTTTATTGGCAATTAAATCTAATATGACAGGTTGCACACAGCTGACATCACAGCACTAGGGGAGATGAAGCAGAAGGGTCTTAAATCTGAGACAGTATAAGCCATATAATGCAGTTGATGATGTCCTGGACTACATAGGGCAACTCTGTTTTATAAAAACAAAACCAAACTCAATACTTAAAAAGCAAGCAATGCCACATTTAATTGAAATGCTAAAACAACGTAAAACAATCACTTGAAATACAGGCAGTGCTGAGCTGAACAATCTAAAGAACTCAGATGACTTCCCATTTTTATTTTGATAATCTTTTGGGGTCAAGCAAATAAAATATTAAAAACATTCTACAACAACTCTCTTTTGCAGTTTGTTTTTCATAACACTCTAAGCAGTGCTTTGACTTCCATTTGGCAGCTCAGCACTGGAACGAAGGAAAGATCAGTGGTTAGTGGGACAAACACCAAAGAGTCTCCGTTGGGCACAGATGTGTCAGTGGCCTCTTCTGGAGACAGAATGGTAAATCTTTTTAAGAGTCTCACAGCTGAGTGGAATGTTGCTGCAAACACAACCCTCACTCCAGGTGGAATAAGAAAGATAATTCTGATTAGTATATACAAGTGACCACGGCCCTGGCACCCAAAATTTAGCATGCCCAAATGCCAAGTTCCACTATAGAAGCTGGTAGGTAGACTTTATGGTCCCTGAACAGAAGAAAGTCCATAAATCAAGGTGCTTACTAAATTCACTAGGGGGAGATTTGTATCAGGTAGGCAGAGTGAGGAAAAGTCAGTTATAAGTTTCATTTTTTAGTTTGTAATAATTTTTAATTTTGAAATTATGATGACCTTTCTTCTCTTCCTTTCCCTCTCTCTAATCCCTCTTATGCACTCACTTTTCCTAGCATCTTTTTAATTTTTGTTACATATATGAATATATATATGTATGTATGTATGTATGTATGTATTTATGTATGTGTGTGGAAATGTGGAAACAATATAAAATGATCAATAAAAGCCCAGGCAGTGCTGTACTGCACTGAAATGTTAAAATATGTGCTTTTTGCTTTTGGTTTTTATATAAACTAGTATTCTCATATGAACATATCCATAGGTCTTACTTGCCAGTCAAAATGATGTTAGGTTACTGGGTAATGAATGATTAATATGGGAGCATAAGAAATGATCATTTTGACTGTGGATCTGTAACATACCAGCTTTTTAATTATGGAATTCCATGCAGTCATTAGCCATGTAGAATCCTTAACATAGAGTAGCTTGGTGGCGGAGGGGGTGTGTGTTAATCCATAGGAAGGTCAAGAAATGAATGCAAATAATGATGCCAGTGAAAAATTCTCCTTCAGAGGGTGCTGCCTCTAGTGTGGGCATTTTAAATCAGGGACATTTTTTCTGTGTTATTTAACAGGCCTTCTGCATCTCCCCTGCTGGATACCAAAAGAAGAACTTTAACTCTCATGCTAAAGTTTATTATCTATTTTTTTTTTACATTTTCTTTCCTATTAACCAGGAGATGGAGTAGAAGGGCTAGATGACAAAGACATAAAATCATGTCATATTGGGTGATATACTGTAACAGTTAATTTTACAATTTGTATATAAAACTTTTAAGAACATCTTATAAGCCTTATACCTTTAATATTTACACCTATAAATGATTTTTATATACATCAAAGAGGGAAGAAAATGTGATATAACAGGTAAGTTTTCTTGAAACCCTTTATTCTTCTTGTATTAAGAAAGACTAGCCTTCTGCAAGCATTGATGGGGTCCTTCAAAATATGGTTACCTAGCCCATTCCTCATATCACTCCGATGAAGTATGAACAGTTCTCTCTACTTCTTTTTTAAAGATAAAAGGAACAGAGAAAAGTCAAATAGCTTGCCCAAAGTTTAGGAGGTCAATGTAATGTCAGAAGTGGCCACAGGGCTGTGGAGTCCCAGCAGTGAGCTCCTTGCCCATCAGTAGTGAAAGACTTTGATCTTCTATCTTCTAACTGAATGGCAAGCCCAGCCCTCTGCTTCTATGTACTTCCAGAGAATGCATGTCCACATCACCACTTTGTTCTCTAGGTTCAAAATCCTGCTCTCGCATGCAGTTTGTGTGCTGCCAACTTTCCTGCAGAGTTTCTCCTGCCTTTACCTCCACGTTGCTAGATTTGGTAACTCAACACTTTGATATACTGAGTTGGTGTCTTGCAAGTATGTCTGGAGTTCAAAGAGCCTTGCTGAACATTTGGAAACAGCAGAGTTAGTGGTAGGAAAGCACAAACTTCTGTCTCTAAGGTATTTAAAAGGTATTCTTGTCATTCCAAGCCAAAGATCCCCCTGTGACCCTCTTCATGTCTTCACAGTTTGCTGTAGCCACTTTCTCTCTGCATAGCTGTGGGTGTCATGCTTACACCTCTGACATCTTACCTGGCAAACAAATTGAGCTGATTATATCCCAGTACACTACACACACACACACACACACACACACACACACACACACACACACACACAATCTTTGGATTGTTTTTAATACCTAATGAAATGTGACTATTGTTTAGGGGTCAGTGACAAGGAAAATGCCTGTATAGGATCAGTACAGGCAAAGTTTTTCAATATATCTTGATGCACAGTTCATTGAACAGATAGTTTTAGAATTCATCAATATAAAGGGTCTCTGAGATGAATATCAACCTGCAAGGACCCCTGTAGAAGATATCTGCTCTTAGTGATAGGTATGAACACTCTATGGAGAGAAGGGAAGAAGAAATTGGAATGTGTAGAGTTTTGACAAAACCAGCCCACTACCACTTGACTGTGATTGCAGCATCAACTACATGTGTGGCATCACTGAAAGGGTTTATGTAGAGAGAACTAAAAAGAAGAGAGGGAAGAATGGTGACCAGAATGGAAAATGGCTTACACTCTACCTAAGTAAAACACTGCATATCCTCCTAGGGAGTTTAGACTTTTAGAAGCACCAGATTCCATGGTTCCAAATGAACGTCATCCAAGGTGTGTGCTGAACATGAATGTCTTGAAGTAACTCAAATCCTTTAAAATAACTTGTGGCCATTAGGATTTAAGAGCTTGGGGATAGGCAGCTTTAATGTTACATAATGCTTGGTCATATTTGGGAACATAGAGCTATATATTCTATAATGTATATGGCCAATGGATTTAGAGAAAAATAGTATTTTTTGTATACCTTGAAATGAGGATGTTATCCTGTGTAACAACTGTAAGTGGTTTAACTACACAAAACTACATGTGCGTACTGAAATTCTATTGGTGACACTTTACCACGTATTTTTTCCTTTGATACCCTCCCTCAAGCACAATAAATCCCCTGAATAACTTAATCATGCTGAACATTAAAGCAGGCTTCATGCACTGAGGATAACTAAAGATTCTTGTAGCTGCGTCATCGCTTTTGAAAATACTGCCATAAATTCTATGTGGGAGAACAGGAAGTTGTGAGACAGCTGCAGTTTCATCTAGAGAATAGTTTTGAGACAAATCTTTGTTGAACAAGGCAGAGAGGGAAGTGAGCTTGCCCTTAGTTTCCTGAAGGTTAGGTGGGTTAGGCTCTGAGAGGAGTACTGTGAGGCTGTTGTTTGATTCATGGGGTCAATTTGGGTCTGTCTTGCATATGGTCAAAGGGAGCTAGTATGCTCATGTTGTGTAGAAGAGAAATCTGTATGAAAATTGAAACAGTTAAGTGCAATGATAACAAATACTTTTACTACAGATAACAAGAACAAACACTTTGTTTAGAGAAATAATGCTTATAATCATATTAGAGGCCACTGTAAAAATTACATAAGGATGCACCTTGGGAAATTCTCTCAGAAAGTCAGTTTTAGTGAAGTTGTGTATCTTGGAAGAGAGTCTACGATCACCACTTTACTAAACCAACGTAATCTCTAATTATAGTCTAATCGTTTACCCTTCTACCTACAATAAGTACAGTCCTCATACATTGTCAAAAAAAATTTCTCTTTGCAACAAGAGGACATATTACAGAAACTACAACCAATCAGAATGCCGAGTTGTAGAGCCAAATTCTAAGTGTCCATCAGTAGAAGAATGGATAAAGAAACTGTGGTACATATACACTATGGAATACTACTCAGCTATTAAAAACAAGGAATTCCCGAAATTTGTGGATAAATGGATTGAGCTAGAAATGATCATAATGAGTGAGTTAACCCAGAAGCAGAAAGACTTAAATGGTATATACTCACTTACATCTGCATATTAGCCCAAGAGGCATGTCCCATGAAAGCCTTCACTTACCAGGAAACTGAGACAGAGGGGAGGACATTCTATTGGGACTCTAGATGAGAGAAGCATGGGAGAATGGCAAAGTAGAAGGATCCAGAGGGTCCTAGAAACCTACAAGTAGAACATTATGATAGGCAGCTTTGGGCCCAGGGGTCCTGCTCAAACTAAGGCACCAGCCAAGGACAATACAGGTGGTAAACTTTAAACCCCTACCTAGATCTAGCCAATGGTCAGAACATTCTCCACAGCAGAGTAGAGAGTTGGATATTACTTTCTCACATACTCTGGTGCCTCACCTTTTTACCATGTCCCCTGGAGGGGGAGACCTGGTGGCACTCAGAGGAAGGACAGCAGATTACCAAGAAGAGACTTGATACCCTATGAGCATATACAGGGGGAGGTAATCCCCCTCAGGAACAGTCATAGGGGAGGGGAATAAGGGGAAAATGGGAGGGAGGGAAGAATGGGAGGATACAAGGGATGGGAAAACCATTGAAATGTAACAAGAATAAATTAATAAAAAAAGAAAAAAATAATGCATCTATAACTCAACTCCTCCTGCACCTAAGGCTTGGGGAACATTGCTGAAGAAGGGGAAACGATTGTAAGTGCCAGAGAATCAGGGAGTTTGCTATGCCATTGTGTCTGGTAGTAACATGAGATGCTGCAGCCATAAAGTCTCATCAACTGCCCAAATGTGAACTGAACAATGGTCACACCAATTGGCCTGGCAAAGTGGACTTGGGATAAGTCCAGGAGGTCTCAAGCCTTCCCACAGAACTATGGGCAACTAAGGAATGCTTAAAGCAGGAGAAGCAGTCTCCAGCAAAAAACCACAACAATTGGTTATCTACTACTAAATGGTCAGTCCTGAATGTGTACACCTGAGTGCATATTATACGGTCTGAGGAAGTTATATTTAAGGATATATACATGTATATACATATATGCATATAACAGCAATTAATGAAAAAGACAACGGATTTGAAAAGGAACAATAAAGGGTATATCAGAGCATTTGGATGGAGGAAAGGGAAGGAAAAAATAAATAATAAAATAAAAGGAATTCAAAGTAGGGTCAATGCTGAGGAGTTATGCAGGATGCAGTGTGTTCCTTAAAGTTCACCATTGATGAGGACCTTCCCCAATGAAGCTTCCTACATTGTCATGGTTTTTAAATGAGAGCTAATGTCCACTCCCCCTAAAGCCTACATTTTAAGGAACAGATTGATTTATTTTTATTCTAGCTCTATATAATTTTGTATACTAGCTACATAGTCCCTGTGTTTGGGCTGCATTTAAACTTGGCAGTGAGAACAGTTTGAACATTTTAATTTATATTTAATGGAAATGATACTATAGTTTCCAGGATGGTGATGAGGGCTTCGGGGAGCTGCATCCTGGTATTTGTCAAATGCTTTTGCATTCCTACACTGACACTGCAAACGCTTTGTCCTTACTATGTGAGGCAGTAGTAATTATAGCTTTTCACTGTTATTTTAAAACCCCATAAATAAGGAAGACAGGTTCTTTAGAACTGAGATGTTCATATACAAAAAATCAATACCATTTCATATCTTTGAAGTCAATTATTTAAAGATTAGATTAATAAGGTCAAATGTCTTTGAAGTATGTTTTTAAATTTATAGCCCAAGCTAGTGAAATGAGTTGGTGGCTGAGGTTACTCGCTGCCAAATCTGAACACCTTGTGTTGGCTCTCCAGAGCCCATATGATGAGAAAGAACTGACCTCAGTAAGTCCGGCTCTGATCTCCAGATGTGGGCATGGCACATGCATGTACACACATCCTTTATGTAAATAGAGGTAAAATAAAATTTAGATTTCTAGTAAATTTAGAAAGAACTGCTGACTGCCTATACTTTAATCACATAATTGCAACATGGTTGTTTGTTAAACGTTTGACGGTGCTACTGGTGGAGTATTTTGTAGTAACAGCTGTGGAAGCAGGAATGCATTCTGTAGTGAAACGGACTCCTCGTGGTCTGATTGATTTTGTGCTTTATAACCCATTCCAGTTATCAGAAAGCACTGCAATTTTTCCTCCTGCTATTTGGAAAGAATGTAATGGTTGAAAAGATTGCCTGGCATCTGAAGGAGTTTCTCCTGTCAAGGTGGTAGCGGTGTATTTATTAAACTGCTGGAATTCAGTAGTGGATGCTTTCAGTGATTTCTCGTATTGCTGGCCTGTATGTAACGAAGCACGCAGATGGACTCTTGGCAATGTGATCTAGCAGATCTGTGGGACCACGGTCAAGATGTTTGAAAAGCACTAGTTTCCAGATGACAATTAGAGCACTTTTCAAAGTTGCAGTGTAAAAGGCATGTGAGAACAAGTACTTACCAATATCAAAGTTCAGTGTGAATTTGTATATGACTTAGCAAATATTCTGTGTTTTGCACTTCAAGTCCTTCACCTTTTTTTACAGCCTAATAGGAAAGGATGTGTGTGTGTGTATATATGTTTAACATTACACTGTAAGGAATGTTCATGAGGAAGACATAAGAGACTATGAAGCACACACTAGTATAAAACTCTGGGGAAAATGCCCAACAGAATTTTCTGACACCAATAAGCACATGTAAAATACCAAGAATTTTTCAAATAGTAGATACAATTTATAATGTATATGTTTGTCTAAAATAAATTTGACGACTAAGTAAATTTTTACAGTGTAGCAACCGGAAGACAGTAGCAGTGTTAGGTGGGAATTTTCCTGTGCATCTGTTGAACAGTACTCTAAAAGCAAAGATTGAGGTGAGTTCTTAAAGTAAGAGGGCTCACATGTTTCCTCTCTGTTTAGAACGTCATTTGTTGCAAGTGTTGCAACTGCTGAGCCAGCTCTCCACCCGGGAGAACCAGTCTTTTATACACATGCCTTTAGGAAACATTTACCCAAACCACAGCAATAGCAATTGAATCTTAACATAAACTAGAAAGGTTAGGGAAAAAGTTCTTCCTGTGAGGAGAATGACTTTGTAATACATACTGTGTGGCAAATTGTGACAGCCTTAGAGAAGTCTGCATAACGTGTGCACCAACACTTTTCAAATATCAGTACATGTCAGATTTTATCAAAAATAATAATGATTTATAATGAAAAATAAGCAATAGATTTTAATTAACAGAGGAGAGAAAGTCCATTGCTGGACTTTAATACTGCAACTAACCTTGAACAAACAGCCAGCAACCTTGTTTAGTGTAATATAAAATAATATCAATAACAGTCTTTAATAATAAATATCTGTGTGATGTTGAAATTATTTTTATATTTTTTTCTCCTTTATTAATTTATTCTTGTTACATCTCAATGGTTATCCCATCCCTTCTATCCTCCCATTCTTCCCTCCCTCCCATTTTCCCCTTATTCCCCTCCCCTATGACTGTTCCTGAGGGGTATTTCCTCCCCCTGTATATGCTCATAGGGTACCAAGTCTCTTCTTGGTAACCTGCTGTCCTTCCTCTGAGTGCCACCAGGCCTCCCCCTCCAGGGGACATGGTCAAATGGGAGGCACCAGAGTATGTGAGAAAGTCATATCCCACTCTCCATTCTACTGTGGAGAGTGTTCTGTTACTGTTAGAGATTGCACCAATCCTCCCCCATTAATCTAGACATTAATAGAATTTGCAATGATGTAATCCAATGATATTCTTCTCGCTAAAGTTTTCTTTTATTTTTCTTTTTTTGATATGCAGCTATTTAGTTTAAAAGATAAGAAATCTCTTTATTATAATCTGAGTTTGTAATGCCTCTGCAGCTCATTTGAACCTTCATAAGGCCTAGCTTGTACAAGTAGGTCCCGAGAGGCTGGTTACCACCTGTTCTTTGCTTTCTGGTCCGGGTAGTGTAAAGAGTTTCTGTTATAGGCTTTTGCTACCATAAACTGTACTACATCTTCTCCATCTCCTCCCATTGTTTAGTCCAAAGATATCTACTTACTCTTCTGATGCAATTATTCTGATAGCTCCCTTTCTAGTTTGAATATTTAAGTCTGTCTGTCTGTCTGTCTGTCTGTCTGTCTGTCTGTCTGTCTCTGTCTGTCTGTCTGTCTGTCTGTCTGTCTGTCTCTCTCTCTCTCTCTCTCTCTCTCTCTCTCTCTCTCTCTCTCTCTCTCTGTGTGTGTGTGTGTGTGTGTCTCTCTCTCTCTGTCTCTCTGACACACACACACCCCCACAACACGTTAGTTTAAACTCTCAATTTGGCACAAAACAGATTAGCCTGGAAAGAATCTAAATTCTTTTAGATAAGGTTAGCCTATGGGAGAGTCTCTGTGGCAGACTGTTTGCATTATAGGTGACCTATTCTGCAGAAACAGACCACTATTTCCTGCTAGTCTCTGAATTTTATATAAATAAAGAAAGCTACTGTGAGAAAGAAGCAAGCAGCCTAGCCGCAGTCATGTCTCTCTGCTCTTGGCTGTGGGTGTGACATGACTAGCTGGTTCATTTCCTCTCAATGATGGGCTGCAACCTTGTGTTGTAAGCTAAACTTTTTTTTCATAAAGTTACTGTTGGTCAGGGTATTTTACCATAGCTATAGAAATGAAATTAGAAATACATTTATATGAATGCATATGCATGTGTACATGCATCTCACTGGGACAAAATCACATCAGGCTTCTTTCAACTTCGAAACTCTTTCAAACACAAGGAGTCCTGAGATAAAGCAAAAGTCTGAGAAATATTGAGCTACATTTATAGATGTAGAAGTCACCCATTTGTAGTGTCATTTGATATAAATGAAGGACTGGCAAGATATCTCTTTTGGTTACTTTTCTATTGCTGTGATGAGACACCATGACCAAGACAACTTATAGAAGAAGGAATTTATTGGGCACTTACAGTATCAGACAGTTGAGTTCATGACCATTATGTTGAGGAGCAAGGCATTAGGCAGACAGACAAGCATGGTGCTGGAGCAATTCTGAGGGATTATATCTTGATCTAGTAGCAGGAGACAGAGGAGACACCATCCTGGGAATGGTGTGAGTCTTCGAATCCTCAAAGTGTGACCGCAGTGACATACCTTCTCCAATAAGGCCACACCTCTTGATTTTACCCAAACAGTTCTACTAACTAGGGATTAGAGATTAAGTATTTAAACATATGAGCCTATGGGAACCATTCTCATTTAAACCACCACAGTGGCTCGGCGAGGAAAAGGGTTTGTTTGCAGCCCAGAGATCTGAGTTTGATCTCCAGAACCCATGTTAAGGTGGAAGGAGAGAACCAGCTTTAACAACTTGTTCTTTGGTTTCCCTATGCATGATGTGGCATGTCTCCTAGCCCACATTTTGTCATAAATACAACATTTTTAAAGATGCTGTTTGTTTTAAAGACGATGATATATTTCAAGGACTACCACTTTTAAATGTTGGCTCAGGGAAGAAATAAATATTTCATGCATATAGAATGTAGTAAAATCAATGGCATCAGATTCAAAGGCTGAGTTTCAAGAAGTAGCTATTACACTTGGTAAGAAAGACTGCCAGAATCTCTTGAACCAAACCCCTAGTTGAGCTCATTACCAGGTTCCCTTTCTATTTACTTATCTTGCGGTCCGTCTTAGCAACATGAACACCTGCTAAATGTCAAATATTTTGATTTCTCATGAGTGCCTAGGATCACATCTTTTAGCTCATTCAAATTATTTCCATGTTGATCCCGTTTCTACTGCTCAGTCATCAGTTTATTCCAAGAGCAGATGTAGGAAGATTGGTCCATCTCAAAAGACACAACCTTTGACTTTAGATCGCCCTCCAGTGCCTGCCTTGCTGCTATGGTTCCTTGGTAAGCACTTTCTGGAACGTTCTGCAAGTGGTCTCAATTCCTGCTTTCTTTCTTGGTTCATTCTCCTGAGGCAGCTCTTACTAGAGCTGGCCTCTTGTTCGTGCAGTGGTCACCTCTTGGTACCACTCATCTCAGTTGACCTTGTGGCATTTGACATCAGTGTTGGAAGAATAATTTCCTTTCCTCAAACCACGCAGTACTCTCCTTTCTAGATTTTTCATTTGAATTTCATTGACTTCTATTCTTCTTCTTTCTAGTAATTCATATTTTTAATCTCTCTCTTTTGCTTATCTTCTATGCCATGTAGTACCATGACTTTGCTCTTTATAATACCCAAATCTGTACAAACAGTTCCAACTTCTCCTTTAAAGCTTTCATCATCTTTCCTCAGTATGTATTGATACACTTCATCTCAATTTTGCATTTTAATCTTAACCTCGGTTTTCTAATTTTGACAGGGTGCTCCCAACTCCCTTAGTGCATCCTCTCTATATAAATGGTACCAACATGATCAGCCATGGGCTCCAGAACATGTGCTGTGGCTCTTTCTCTAATAATCCTCCAAACAGCAGCAAATCCTTTTACCTATCATACGCAAGAATAGGAGTCCAACATACAGATATATGCCATCTGGTCTTGCCATCATCTTAACTGAGCTCCCTGCATTCTCTTGCCTTTGCCTTAGCAGTCTACCCTTCACCCACTTACTACTGTGATCCATTAAAATGAAAACCATGGCATTTTGCTCTCCTCTAGAAAGTTTGCTAGTAGCTTCCCATTGCTCATCTATGGTCTGAGCCCCTCCTAATGGGCTTCAAGGCACCTGTGTTCTGCCTTCTGATTTCTGCTCCTTGCCTTTCAGGGAAACAATCACACTGACTCTGTATGAACTGGTGGTGAGTTTCTGCACACCTCGTAACTGTTTGCTCTGAACTTGCCAGATTCTTGACTTCCCATATGTGACTCTTCCCTCACAAAAATACCCTCTCAAATGCTGTCTTCTGAGGCAATGTTTTCTTGTTCATCTTGTTTAAGAGAGCTAGAAAGCAGAAAATCGTTCTTGTCTAAATTCATTTGCATATATATTTAAATTTGTCACATGAATAAACATTGTATCTAGATTGTGTATATTTGGTAAATTCAGAAAGTTTTCTACTTGGAGTAGGTTAATCAGGGAACATAAACTCATTTTCCTTTAAAGAATTGAATAATGATTCATTGAGCTAGAGCTATTTCCTGTCTCATCTGGAGTCTGCTCTTTGGCTTTCTCTGTGATACTTGACAATAAATCGTATTTGTTTGCTTTTATATTTTTCTACTCACCAGATGCTAATCTTTACAACACAGAAGCATTTATGGCTTGCTCTGATCCAGCGTCAGTGTCCATAACAGATTCTAAAACTATTGGTTCAATGGATAGATTAAAAAATGACTGTCAATAGAAATTAGAATTGAATGTATTAAAAAGAAGTGGACACTGTGCCAGCTAAAGCAAAACATAAGATCATTTTATTCCATAAGATAGCAAAGGAGAAAATGACAGCAGGAATTATGGTTTGTCAAAGTGATTTTGTTGTTTAATTAAGTAAAAGAGATCTATATCTTTGATCAATAAATTAACCAATTTTTTTGAGTTTGTCCTGGACTCACTTTGCAGACCAGGCTAGCCTTGAATTCACAGAGATACTCTGCCTTCTCAAGTGATAGGATTATAGGTGTTTGCCACCATGCCCAGCTTAACCAAAATTCTTAACCCAAATTATTAAATTCATCACTGAAGTTGCTGGTTTATTTGTTCCTTTTAAATACAGATTCCATAATTAGTAAGAAACAGCTTTGTGTCATTCTATATCGTTTCTTTGAATTTATTTTGAAAACCATTAGAAAAATATTATTTAAAATCTTTATTCTATAATGTGTGAGATGATTGTGTGTGTCTTACACACAGAGAGATGGTTTCAAGGTTTAATTAAGTATATTTTTACTAGAATCTATATTGACTTTAAGAAAATAAATGAATGCAGACTATATTAGAAATTAGCATAATGTATTGTGATGACCAAATTAACAAAGAGGGAAACAAAAGGAAGAAAAGTTGAGAAAGCATTTTTTCTTGTAGTGCTTGTCTTAGGAGAGTAGATTAATGACCAATATGCTAATTCCTAGTGATACAGATTAATATCCTAGTCACTGTTTATTTATACAGATGACTAATTTCTGAAGAATTCTATTACAAATCATAAGGCAGAGCATTTAAATGTCATTAAATCAACATTCCAGAGAACATTTATTACACATTTTACTTTCTGAAAAAGTTGAGGCAATATGCAAATGGAAGAACTAATTCAGCATAAACATTTCCAAGCTGAAAAAATAGGAAATTGCTGTGTTGTATGTACGTTTGTATGACAACAGTGTACCTTTAGTGGTCTTCAGCAGATTTAAAGGAATATTATCTGTGGTACAGTTAACATCAGTGGACAGCGTTTGCTAAGGGCCGAGATAGCATTAACATTTACTTTAATATATGCATGATAAAACTCTTGAGAAATTATTCTTAAATTCTATCCATCTGTTTGACTCTCTAGAATGTGATAAGTCTAGATCACACAAAGTAGCTTGGAAGTAATTGAACAGTGATGACAGTTTTGTTGCAGTTACAAAATCTGTGAGTTGAGAACTCTGATATGCAGAAATGCAAAGTCACTATGAAAAAACCTCTACAACCTAAAAGTACATGATAATCATTAACTGATTATCCATGGCTAATATGTATTTTATCTCTTCTCATTTTTTTCATTACTTTAGCTGGGGCTATCTGTAGCCTTACCTTGGAAATAACACTTCACATTTTATGTTTTAACATGCTCATAGACTTAAAAAACTAAAATGTGTTAAGATTCGGAATTGGTCTGTTCATGTTATGTTCAAGAACTTGTTAAAAATTCTTGTCTCATGATTATTACCTATGGAGTTTATCTTTGAAATAGTAAAACCCCTATGAAGATTAAATTTCTCCTGCTGTCAAAAGCCACTCACATGAGTCTTTACTGATGTTTCAGTTCATTAAATTTAATTTTATATCAATATGACTTGACTTTACCTTCATTAGTTTATTTGAATTTACATTCTTGATTGATTTGTCAGCAATCATGTATATGTGTGATAAAATATCTTTGATGGGAATAGGGACTAGGAAACTTGAAATAAATTTTCTATATTTGTGTTTTAATGTGCAGTTATCATAGAATGCTAATGCTGATAATAAAAATAGATGCACATGTGCTTCAAGCATTCAAATACACTTCCGTATGATATTATACACAAATGGTTTTTATGTCTATAGAAAAATACATTTTTCTATAAAGCTAGGAGGAATTATAATTATAATCAAATTCTAATTAGGTTACAGCCTTTTCTTCTTTCTACTACTCCATGCTAAAAAGGAAGCAAGGCATGATTTTGGCTTCATAGATTTCATCTGATCTGACTGAAGAAGATGCTTATTAAAATACTCAATGGCAACCCCAAATAGAGGAAGGATTGGGGGCACTTTGCTCTAAGTTCCTCGAGCAAATGTGGGCCAATATTTGTTTTCATGGGTCCTTCCAATGTGTATCATCAAGATGCAAAGGTACTGCTTGAGTGTCATTGATGTGGATTGTTTTACATGAAATAAAATTTTGTAATGCAACATATATCTTATTCTTAACAATGAAGTCACTAGACAAATTACTCAGCACCTAGCCTGCATTGTGTTCACACTAACACTACATGAAAATTCTTTCTCACGGCAGTGAATGCTTTATTATATGTTAATTACTTCTAAAGTTAAAATTATTGCTAATACCACAGCATCAGTTCTAAAAGAGGAAAATGTTAACTCCTATTGATAAAAATTGTAATTCTGTAGATGCAAAGTTAATATGTAGAACTAATTTTATAACCTCAGCTTGAGTTTACTCAACTTTAAAATAAAAGTGTTTTAAATCATCTAATGGATTGGTGTGCTAAGTTGTTTATTTTGAGGGAGACTCTCCTGTGTAACTCAGGGTGGCCTGGTGTTTGCCATCTACACAAGCCTGACTTCAAACTCCTGACCCTTCTTTCTTAGGCAAGGCTTCATGGATCATAAGTGCCAGCATGGTCAGCTGAGCCTTTTCATTCTTCCCATGTTTTCATATGTTAAAATATCTAGAGACTAGGCTCAAATCACAAATATGCTTATTCGTAGCATTAAAATTGCTTTAAATATTAGATGTTATACAACTCAAAAGAAAAATAATTCTCTATTCTGTGAGATATTACTAACTGTAAAAAACTAACATAGAAAGCCAATTTCAAAGTTCCATTTTGTTTAGACATTTAGAAAATAGTAAGTAAGCTGGGTGAGGTGGCTTACACCTCTAATCCCAGCACTCTGAGAAGAATAGGCAGGCAGATCTCTGTGTGTTCCAGGCTAGTCTGGTCTATGAAGCAAGTCCAGGACATCTAGGTCTGCATAGAGAAATCCTGTCTCAAAAAATAAAAAGAAAAGAAAAGAAAAGCAAAAAAGAATAGTAATCAAAGGAAAACCAATGTAGAGTACAATATAATTAGAGTGTGTATTTTGTTCATATATTTATTTTTTGCATTTTTTGATTATTTTCCTTTTTACATATATGTTTATATTATTACACATTTATACAACAAACTGCCTATAGCAATAAGAACCACAAAACAATCAGGAATTATATAAATGTTACATTCATAGTTTTTTTGGCTATTTGTATTTGGCAGCCTTGAAGAAAACATCTTTCCTATCTTAGTGTGTCTAAAATTCTGAATGTAAATCAACTTCCATCACATCTTGTCATTATCAACTTAAAACATCTAATCCTAGCCATTCTGATGGGTGTAAGATGGAATCTCAGTGTCGTTTTGATTTGCATTTCTCTGATGACTAAGGAGGTCGAGCATTTCTTTAAGTGTTTCTCAGCCATTTGATATTCCTCTGTTGAGAATTCTCTGTTTAGCTCTGCGCACCATTTCTCTATTGGGTTATTTGGTTTGGTGGTGTTTAATTTCTTAAGTTCTTTATATATTTTGGATATTAGACCTTTGTCAGATGAAGAGTCGGTGATGATCTTTTCCCAGTCAGTAGGCTGTCGCTTTGTTCTCTTGACAGTGTCACCAGCCTTACAGAAGCTTCTCAGCCTCATGAGGTCCCATTTATTAATTGTTGATGTTAAGGCCTGGGCTGTTGGTGTTCTGTTCAGGAAGTTGTCTCCTGTGCCTATGAGTTCCAGACTCTTCCCCACTTTTTCCTCTAACTGGGTTAATGTCTGTGGTTTTAAGTTGAGGTCTTTAATCCACTTGGACTTGAGTTTTGTGCATGGTGACAAATAGGGGTCTAATTGCATTTTTCTACATGTAGACATCCAGTTAGACCAGCACCATTTGTTGAAGATGCTGTCATTTTTCCATTGAATGGATTTGGCTTCTTTGTCGAAAATCAGGTGAGCAAATGTGTGTGGATTCATCTCTGGGTCTTCAGTTCGATTCCATTGATCCACTAGCCTACTGCTGTGCCAGTACCATGCTGTTTTAATTACTGTTGCTCTATAGTACAACTTGAGATCAGGTATGGAGATTCCTCCAGCGGATCTTTTATTGTAAAGGATTGTTTTTGCTATTCTGGGCTTTTTGTTTCTCCATATGAAGTTGAGAATTGTTCTTTCAATATCTTCAAAATATTTAGTAGGTATTCTGATAGGGATTGCATTGAATCTGTAAATTGCTTTTGGTAAGATGGCCATTTTTACTATGTTGATTCTTCCAATCCACGAACATGGTAGATCCCGCCATCTTCTGATGTCATTTTCAATCTCTTTCTTCAGAGTTTTAAAGTTTTTTTCAAATAAATCCTTCACTTGCTTGGTTAGGGTTATTCCTAGATATTTTATATTGCTTGTGGCTATCGTGAAGGGAGTATCAACTGACACCTCATGCTGGCGAGGGTGTGGAGAAAGAGGAACACTCCTGCATTGCTGGTGGGAATGCAAACTAGTACAACCACTTTGGAAAGCTATCTGGTGCTTTCTCAGAAAAATGGGAATAGGGCTTCCTCAAGACCCAGCTATTCCACTCCTTGGAATATACCCAGAGGATGTACTACCACACAACAGGGACATATGCTCAACCATGTTCATAGCTGCCTTATTCATAATAGCCAGAACTTGGAAACAACCTACGTGTCCCTCAACAGAAGAATGGATAAAGAAACTGTGGTACATTTACACTATGGAATACTACTCAGCTATTAAAAACAAGGAATTTCCAAAATTTGTGGACAAATGGATTGAACTAGAAATTGTCATAATGAGTGAGTTCACACAGAAGCAAAAAGAGCTAAATGGTATATACTCACTTATATCGAGACACTAGCCCAAGGTGTACGTCCCCATGAAAAACTGTACCTACCAGAATAATGGGTAAGAGGGGAGGACATCCTATTGAAACTTTAGGTGTGAGAAGCCTGGGAGAAAGAGGAAATGGAAGGATCCAGTGGGTCCTGGAAAACTACAGGCGAGTCTGGGCCCTGGGGTCCTCCGCAAACTGTGGCAACAGCCAAGGAAAAAATAGGCAGTAAAAACCTTGAACCCCTACCCGGACTAGCCGATGGACATTCTCCACTGTTGAGTGGAGAAGAAGATCTAACTCTCACACAAACTCTGGTGCCCCATATTTGATCATGTCCCTTGGATGGAGATGCCTGGTGGCACTCAGAGGAAAGATAATAGGTCACCAAGGAGAGACTTGATACCGTATGAGCATATTCAGGGGGAGGAGATCCCCCTCAGACACAGACATAGGGGAGGGGAGTAGGGGGGGGAAGTGGGAGGAAGGGAGGGATGGGAGGATACATGGGATGGGCTAACAACTGAGATGTAATATTTATAAATTAATAAAAATGTATTAAAAAAAACATCTAATCCCCTAAACAAATAAGCTTAATTGTAAAACTAAACTATCTGGTATTCAACCCCATCAGAGAGAGACTTGAGAAGGAATAAAATTAATTATCTGAGTAGTCAGGGAGTGCAGGTTAGCAGCTTCCAAAAATGAGAACATGGCAGAGACAGTTTGCTGCCTGAACAGTCACCTAAAACTCTCTGTAACATTGGATCATAATCTGCATCCTTCTGACCCAATAGATCTGACAGACACATTTGTGAGGCAGGAATTATTGAGGACTTGGTTATCCAGTCTTGGCAGAGTTTGGCCGTTGACTCTGCCTGCATCCAAGCTTGCCCATTTTTAGGCAAAATTCTGTCTGTGACAGAGCCCAAATATTAATCAGAATTGATTTATTGTCAATAGTACAGAGTGAATTCAGTAAAGAAATAATATTTCGATGCACTACATTCACTCTAGTGCTCTAATAAATATATTCTAACATTGTGTTTACTAAGTAACTTAATATGCAAAAAAAAAAAAGTTTACTGGATACTTCCCAGTAAACTTCAAACATTCTGAGTCACTATGCTATGAATGTATGATGGTAGAATTTGTAAAGAAACATTTTAGATTTTACTTTGTTTATTTAAAAAAAATCACATACTTGATCATCATTTAGAGTTGTCAAAAATAGGACAGTTTGTATTGTCAGGATCAGCAATGTCCAAGTGTCATCCAACTTAGAGTAATATGGCTGGTGTCCGTTACCGGAATGCATCCACAACATACCTTCAAAACTCCCTGTGGAAAGCATGTAAGAATTCACGTGATAATGGGGTGTCTTTTAATCTATCTTCATTTATCAGACCTGGTGGCACTCAGAGGAATGACAGCAGGTTACCAAGAAGAGACTTGATACCCTATGAACATATACAGGGGGAGGAAATCCCCCTCAGGAACAGTCATAGGGGAGGAGAATAAGGGGAAAATGGGAGGGAGGGAAGAATGGGAGGATACAAGGGATGGGATAACCATTGAGATGTAACAAGAATAAATTAATAAAGGAGAAAAAAATTTCAATTAACTTGCGGTCATTGCTACTTAAAGACTGATGTAGTTTGTGATCTACGTCATAATTATTTGCACAAGCACCAGAGCAAAATGGAGGCATGATATGAAGGAAGGGGAAAGTCTGTGCGTTTTATTCCAGTTCAGGCCCAGTTCAGTGTGGTTTTCACAATCGCTCTTGTGGGGCTGGGAACGTAGTGCCCTGGATGAGATGTAGCTGTAGGGTTGGGCTGTCCTCTGGGGACACTTGCTGGCACTTTCTAGGAGCAGAGAGAGCATATTGCCTTGTCAGCCACTGTCATTTTTTCTAAGTCTAGCAAGTGAGAACCACGAAAACTGCATGTTAAATACAGATTTCTAGACGAAGAGATCTCTTAAGTGGCCCGGCAGCCTTCATTTGCCTTCATATAAACCAGTGTGAGGCCAGTTGGGAAATTCTGGTATTGGCCTCTAATCCACTTTTGCTCTCTCCCATGTTCACCAAGTTGTAGAATATACTTGATACCTGTGCTGGGTATTAGAACAGCATGTGAACATGTGTCATACCTCATCAGCAATCTAGAGTTCATAGTCCTCTGTTTGATGAAACTCAGAGATGCAGTAGCCTTTCAAAGCACTTACCTTTGATTGAATGGTGGATGTACCCTGATATTTCACACTGAGGTCTGGAATGCAGTGGGAATCAGTCTCAGAGAAACCCAGACTGCACTTGGCTGTGTCCTTCCTTTTGTGAGAAGACACTGTTGCACAGTCACTGCATGGTTCTGCTTTCTTAGTAGTCAATCCCTATATATTTGCTTGTCATTATTTCATTTTTATTTTTTTCCGTATTTTTATAAGATAGTGATTTGATTAGTGAATTGTAACTGTACTCTTTAACAACTTAATTAGAAATAACTATGAGGTCATTGCTATGGGAGATCATTTTATTAAATGTATTTTATAATTATATATTGAAATAGTCAAGTGTCATTAATTAGTCTAATTACAAAATGTAATTACTAGAGACTCATGATGGTTTACTGCTCTTTAATAAACAGGGTTTATAATTTCATTTGATCTCAATGATTATTCCAATCCCTTCCATTTAGATTTATTCTTCATTTTTTTGTGGGAATCTTAGATTTGGTTGGCTGGTTCTGTAGCATCAGGTACTTGGGTAAGAAATAAAACATCCCATAGTCAGCCTTTTGAAGAAAAGATTAAGAGCAACAAGAATAAATATATGACTTTAAAAAAAGAAGAAGAACAACAAGGCAAAAGTAAGACAGTCTCAAATTGCTGTCTCCAGGGAGCATCCTTTATATTTCTCACTTAACAAGGCATGGCACTTTATGAGGAGTGTAGTAGTAGCATGTTTTAGTTACATTTAAGTTTGGAAATGTTAAACGGTTTGTGAATTATCAGGCTTTTCTTTGGGTATCTAGCCTGCCTTAGGAGTAACTAGTATATAATCTCTGAAGTTTAATTTGGAAAATAAGCGTAAGGTGGGAAAACCATAATAATACAGTAACCAGGAAACCAATTATTAACTGCTGTCCAGTTTATAAGTATTAAACCCAGGATATGAAACAAAGAAAACTTCTTATCAGCAGATTATGAAGAGCTATGAATAAAAATTAGTCAGAAACTACCCTTCTGTGTAACCACCTTTTGGTTTTTGCACATTTTAGCCAGTTTAGATACTAAGAAATGCATTCTTGGAAATACATATGGCGTGTGTACTGCCATTATCACATGGCCAATCTCTTGGAAAATTCAATTTGCTTGACTGTGCATCATGGTTGGTCTTGGGCTGGTTATATATAATACATGCTCACATGTTGGGTGTGGCAGACAGACGACTCAGCACGAGTACTGAGCCTTACACTTTACTTTCCCTGTGTTACAGAGACGCTGGAAACCCTCATCAGGCAAGCAGAGAATTACACCAGCATCCTGTTCTGCAATACCTACCGGAACATGGCCTTGGAGGCTGCTGCTTCCATCCAGGAGTTTTTCACAGATGTGGGGCTCTACTTATTTGGTGCTGATGCTAATCCTGAAGAATTTGTGAACAGATTTTTCGACAGTCTTTTTCCTCTGGTCTATAACCATCTCATAAACCCTGGAGTAACCGACAGTTCTCTGCAATACTCAGAATGTATCCGAATGGCCCGCCAGAATGTTAGTCCATTTGGCAGTATTCCCAAAAGAGTCATGGGTCAGATGGGGAGGTCCCTGCTGCCCAGCCGCACATTCCTGCAAGCACTCAACCTGGGCATTGAAGTCATCAACACCACGGATCATATACACTTCTCCAAGGAGTGCAGCAGAGCCCTCCTGAGGATGCAGTACTGCCCGCACTGCCAGGGTCTGATGCTCAGCAAACCCTGTATGGGGTACTGCCTCAATGTCGTCCGGGGCTGCCTGGCCCACATGACAGAGCTTGATCCCCACTGGCATGCTTATATCCGATCCTTGGAAGAGTTGTCAGATGCGATGCATGGAGCCTATGACGTTGAACACGTGCTCCTGAACTTCCACTTGCTTGTTAATGATGCCATGCTGCAGGCTCACCTCAATGGGCAGAGGTTATTGGACCAGGTAGGCTGCTACTCTGTGCCTCCCTTCTAATTTCTTAGAGTGCAAAATTCAGTCCGGATACACACAAAATCATTTGCTATTTTGTGGTTATTCACATTTCTATCAGCATAGTGAGATTATTCTCTAAGAAACCTTAGCAAGATGCATGGATAGACATGTTTGACTCAAAGTATTACATTATATCTATTTTACACCAAAATTATCATCAGTTACAATAATACTTTAGCTATTAAGTATACAGCTTACTGAATGGTTCAGTGAAGTTTGGAAGAGCTAACATTTAAATCAAGCACATCTGTTTGAGTCAGAGTACAAAATTTGTTAGAAACATGAAATGAGATAAAAGTTTTAAGTCCCTGGACCTCAATATCGTCACTGATAAGAAGAAATTACTACAGATATATTCTGGAGAATTCCTTTCCAGAAGGTATTGTTTATGCAAACCGTCTGTCTGCCACCTGTACATTGTGTTCTATGTGCACTGCTGCTGTTAGAAGTTTGTAGCTCACTGGCTTTAGAGTGGGAAGACACTTATGTACCCAGGAAGCTAAGACAGGCTACTTTGATGTGC
The DNA here is from genome assembly GCF_964271855.1 of Acomys minous. Taxonomy (NCBI): domain Eukaryota; kingdom Metazoa; phylum Chordata; class Mammalia; order Rodentia; family Muridae; genus Acomys; species Acomys minous. The sequence continues at coordinate 8,640,748 of NC_140501.1, read as the reverse complement.
ATAAGCATTTTTTGCGAATCTGATAAAGCGATTGAGTGATAGTTTGTCAAAAACTTGAACTGTTCTCTTCCCAGCTGTTTAATTTCTAGCACACTGAGAACATTTTGAGACAGAACCCTCAAGCAATGGATCCGAGAGGTTTTCCTTCTTCAGCTTCCCATAGAGCTATTTAAAAACACTCTCAGGCTCCTTCAGGGACGCTTCTCGTGTCTCGCAGAGTGGAGTAGGATACTCTGTGGATGATGCTCCTAAATCATTTCTGCTGAAATAAAACGAGTACTCTCCAGTACCATGACCATCCATCTTTCTGTACTGACATTGATTTACTGACGTGACAACTGTTCTCATCACGAGGTCCATATGTCAGTTCTTCCTTCCTGATAGAAGGTGGACGTGAAAAGTTTGGCTTTATCCACCACCTTCGAGGTTTTTTTATTTTTATTTTTTATTTTTTCCTTCCAGGTTTTTACTCTGTCCTTTGTGAGCCTCTTTGGTGCCTTTGGACGTTTAGAAATGGCGCCCTCTGGTGGCCACATTATCGGCCCATAGGATATGAGCACAGGGTTTCAACTCCCAGATTGCATTCTGATGAGTGCCTCTATACAATAAACAAATTTCTTCTGCCATTTTAAAATTGATGGTCAAAATCATAAGTTTACCGTGATGTTTATGTAAACATGCACATATGTGTGTGTGTCACTGTGCCTTTTCCATATTCACCATCAACATCCTCCCTCTTTGCTTGTTCTCAACTTGATGTACTAAATCTCATTTTCTTAGGTCCTCTCTCTTCTATTTATACAAATCAAATACAGGATAGACCTCTAAAAAGATTTCCAGACCTACAGGAATTTCACAGTTTTAAAGTTTGGATGGGAAATAAAGGATCCATATTACAACGTCAAGTATGTCCAGAAGGAAACATCTGTACTAAAAATCTGAGGCCAAGTCTATGACATAGTTTATATGAAAAGCTTAGTTATTTTACTATTTTTATGCGTATGGTTGTTTTGTCTGCATGTATGTGTGTGCATCATGAGTGTGCCTGGTGTCTGCAGAAGTCAGCAGAGAGCCACTGGAAGTAGCTGATGCCGTGAGCTGCCATGGAGGTACTGAGATTCAAACCATGTCTTCAGCCCTCAGGCTTTGTTTCTAGTCTGGCACGCCAGTTAAAATCTTGGGCCAGGGATTTTTGACATATGTAACACAACTGATATTTAAGGTCCCCTTTGTTATGCATCTCTACAAGACAGAGTGCCCTTTTGTACCCTGAAAATTGATCAGATATATAATTACTTATTTTTTTTTCCTATTTCAAAAACTGAATTAGCACAGGACTTCAGAGTGCATGTGTACTTTTAAACCTAGCATTTTCTACCTGTGGCCCAAGCAAACTACTAAGAATATAAGAGACTATTTTAGCTTGTATGACAGGATAGGTAGCGATGGGTTGCATGGATAATGTTGGTCAAACCCTGAAGCTGGACATGTGGCCACCAGGGAATTGCTTTTCCTCTTCCAAGGCAAGCCATGGGAAGACCTTGATTAAACCGCTGACTTTTGTATTTCAAATTGTTGGTATCATGTTTGTGCTTTATGAATCAACTTTATGGAAAGCTTTCATGCCACGAAATTCTCAGGGAACACTACAGAAAAAGAATGCGTAGGCAGAAGACAGAGTGAAGAACAGAAAAGGGTACTGCAACCAGACACTCAAAGCTGCCGTCACCTGCACTGGCCTTGTAAGGTCTGCCTTGCCAACAGTTACAAGCCCCCACCCAAATCTTTTCAGTAATTAAATTTACCCTTTGACAATTTCACACATGTACATAAAGACTACTGACCGTTCCTACCTCCACCCTCCCTCATCTCCTATTATGGCTACTCTTTCTTCCTACAAATCTTTCTCTCAGTCATGCTTTATGAATCACTGAGTTTACCCAGGTTCATCAGTAGAACCATGGGTTTGGGGCTCATCTGTTTGAATGCCAACAGTGACTCTTAGAATCTATCAGTAACCAATAGTGCAGTCATATGGGGTAGGGTCCTGTGTGTCCTTTTCCCTTTGGTGACTGTTGGCAAAGCCAGTGCTGTGCTGGTCTAGGTAATCATGGTTTTAAACTAATGGTGGCAACCGTTGCATTGGGGCTTGGTGATGGCATTTCACAGGCCTGCCCCTTACCACCTGACTCTTACATACATCCTACTTTCACTTTCACAATATTCCCCTGAATCCTAGAGATGGTGCTGGTAGCATACATGTTGTGTGGCTGAGGGTTGGACCAGTCCTACTCAGTACCAGCACTCTCCATACCTTACTAGGAGGTGTGTGGTTTTGTCAGCAATAGGGTCTGATCCTGTAGTCGTGATTGGTAGTCAAGAGGACTGACAGGAGACTATTGCATCGGGAGCCTAAAAAAGAAGTTTGGTTTCATATAACAAATGGCCTCGTAAGTATCGTTAGGGACATAATTATTATTAACAAACTGTGGATTATTTTTCAAATAAAACAACAGAAATACTACTCATTTTCATTTATTTCGAAAGAAGAAACTGACTTTAAGTTCCTTGTAAATTGACTCATTAATATTTATTTGTGCCAACTTCAAAGTGATTTATAAACTGTTTATCAAGCTTTGATAACCAGTTCACACATCAGTGATTTCAACAAATTCAAAATAAATTGCTGGGGAGCTAGCAAATAACGGCTCTCTCACATTCCCAAGCAATCCGTGAACCCGAGTACTTCTCCATGTTCCCTTTGATAAACATGTATTTCTACCTAAGGAAGCACATAGAAATGCCTGATGTATCATGCTTTATTAGAGGAATTTCAGCTGGAAATTAAAATAAGTTCTCAGTTTATTGTCAAAATTGTAAGTATCGCACACGCACCTGCACATTCTCTCTCTCTCTCTGTCTCTCTGTCTCTCTGTCTCTCTGTCTCTCTCTCTCTCTCTCTCTCTCTCTCTCTCTCTCTCTCTCACACACACACACACACACACACACACACACAGAGAGAGAGAGAGAGAGAGAGAGAGAGAGAGAGAGAGAGAGAACTGTCAGTAAAAGAAGCATATTTTAAAAGACTATTTTTAAGTTCTATAGTTTTACTGGAGATTACATTATAGTATAACTGAAAAAAGTAGAAGCAGAGCCAGAAAGACTGGGATTAAAAACACAGGCATGTGTTATGTGAGACTAGATCACATTTCCGTCTTCTGCATCACCCTCCAGCACAGCCGTTCTCACCTTTCCTAATGCTGTGACCATTTAATGCAGTTCCTCATGTTGTGGTGACCCCCAACCATAAAATTATTATAATTTTTGCTCCTTCATCACTGTAATTTTGCTACTGTAATGAATCATAATGTGAACATATGATATGCAGGATATCTGATATGCAACCCCTGTGAGAGGGTCATTCAAGCTCAAAGGAGCATTTACTTGTTAACTAAGTTTGCTCTCAGGTTAAATGTGACAGTAACCATCCCACAGGCAGGCTATGAGGGAGCCTAAGGTGAGGACTCCTGCACAGGGTGCCCAGCAGGGTGGTTGAGCCCTAATGAATTGTTGCTAAGTACTATGCTGACTTCTTAGCGCTTTACATTAATAGCAAACATCCTTTTCTTAGGAATACAGGACTCCAACAAGCCTTATTCACAAGAATTCAAAAATCAATGATTATTTAATATTAACAAATAACTATAAATATTTCCTTAAATGAGGAAAAAAAGAGAGTTTTCTGGAAATGTACAGTTCTCTGATGTGGTCATTATTGTTAGATATACACATACTTAGAGGGACATAGATTCTACTCTGTTAACAAGTCATTTTGTCTCCCTTCCAGGTATAAACGGGTCTAACCCTGCTTAGTTAGCTTCCGAGATGAGGGGAGACCAGGTTCGTTTAGGATGGTACGGCCATGGACACTAAATCATTTTGCCAACCATTATGTGAAGTTGTCTTTGCTATCACGTGATGTGAGTGCACCACTTGTTGCAGCAGCCCTTTTTTGTCAAAGGCATAGGGATATAGAGGCATACTAATTCATGATGCTTTACCATGTTCTAAATGAGTCAGAGTCCATAAGGAAACTCGGGTGAACATTGATTCTCCCCAACTTGGGAAGTAAAGAATTGTTTCTTTGTTAACAAAGAGATGAGAAAAATTACCAGCAAGAACTTTGTGTGTTGGACTATTTGTGTGTACATGTATGACTGACTGTGTTGGACCACTTGTGTGCACATATATGGCGTGTTGGACTATCTGCTGGACCATGAGCAGTCTCTAGGGTCTGACACTCTGAATGAAATCCCAGAAACCAGCAGTACCAGTAGCTCCTCAGGTAAGCCTGGGACCTCAGCATCCCTCCCATCATCACTGCTGAGATTTTGTTTGACTTGACCTTGTACATCTTTGGTACAGGTGGCTGGAGACCCTGAGTGCATGTGTCAAACTTCATGGTTGTATTTAGAAAATACTGTTTCTCTACAACATCTACTCTCTGGCTCTTACAATGTACCCCCTGGCCCCTTTCATTCTGTGACAATTCCTGAGCCTTGGGGAGAGGAGTGTAATGTAGATGTCCCTTCAGTCTCTTGTTCTCGGCACATTGGCTGGTTGTGGGACTCTGTAACAGTCACCATCTACTGGAAGATGAAGCGTCGCTAATGAGGGTTGAGAGACGCATTAATCTAGGGTTATAAAATAAAAGCACAGGGGACAGTTTGTTATTACATCCAATAATAATAATAATAATAATAATAATAATAATAATAATAATAATAATAATAGGTTTTCTCTTAGGGCCTATGACCTAGCCAGTTTTGGTTTTGTTTTGTTTTGTTTTGCCTGTAAACAGTATCAGGCACAGGTTCCACTGTATGGAGTGTGTTGTAAAACTAGCCAGAACATGTTTACAAAGTTAGATTATGGGAGATTAGTTTCTTATACAAGACATCCAACAACATATTCAAGATACAATGTAATTCAAAGCACTAATAAATTTTTATTTAAAAATTTTTATTCTCTGTTTAATGTTTCCTCTACGATCCCTGTTATTCACTAAGGTTCCTTTCATGTCTAGAAAACAAGAACTGTCCTGTGCTCTGGCTCATGGCTCTGGTTTTGGGTCATGGTACCTGCTGACATCAGTGACTGATACTCTAAATTGGCATTGTTGAGTCATGGGCACACTGTGGGCTCATATATATGCTCTGTTGAAAGCATCTGTGTCAACTGAGAATCTGACAGAGTGCTGCCAGAGGATAAACAAAGGGCACAAATTACAAACAAACACCCAAAATACTAATGATATGTAATTGATAAATGTCAAGTATGGAATCCACAAACAGTGTTACTAATTTGCCAAATAGTAAGAAAATATATTTAACCAAAAAGTAAGATAAAACATGGAAATAAATACAATTGAAACAAAATTATTAGAAGAGATAATTTTAAAAATAAAGTACTGAAAGTGTAGTGGAATTACTAGAAACATTTTCTTCAAAATCATGCTTTTAATATATTACATACTATAAGTTAATGTTTATATGAATTCACTGATCAATGCAACTAGAAATTAATTATAACTCACTATGAGAAAAACAAGAGTTAAATGAACATTCTCTAAGGAAGGTCTACAAGGAGGCAGCAAGCTACACGGAAGATATTTAGCATCTTTACTCACTGAGGAATCATCAATAATAAGATATCACTTAACACTGGAGAATGGTTACCATGGAAATATAGAAGAAAATTGTCAGTGTGGCTGTGGAGAAGATGATGGAACACTGAAAGACTGCTAGAGGCAGTGTGAAATGAATGGTGCATGGAATTTGGAAAGGTGTTTGGTGCCTCTTCAAAACGTTAAACCCACAGGTACAATGTGGTTCAGGAATTCCATGTTGTATGTGTGTATATACAATATGTATGTACATGCATACATTATGTGAGGATGAAATATGTGACCCACAAAATACCGATTCATAATAATTGCATTATTTGCAAAATTGAGCAAAGGAAATTACCTGAATGGCCACTGAGAGCTGGGTGTGTAAACACAGTTTCTTTCATGCACATGGTGGGTATTTTCAGCGATAGTAAGGAATGATGCAGGAGAAACACGACTGTGTTGCAGGACGTTTTTTTTTTTCAAAAAAAAAAAAAAGGTGAATAGGTACTTTAGAATTTCAAAGAATTTATTTGAACCACAAACTGTAGTTTGCAAGCAGATGAGTCTCCAGTGAAGGATTCCAAAGGGAAAATATAGACAAGATGCTTATCAGAAATTAGACAATAAAATATTTTATGATTAAATAAAACAATTGTAGATGTTAGTTGAGTATTTCTGATTGGCTAAGCTTAAGTTTTGATTTTGTGGGATAGGAATTTCCTGAGCTTGTTTGTTTACAGAGGAACCTGGAAGCCTGGTGATCTCTCAGGTTAAGGCTCTCCAGTTAATTACCTTATCGGGCACTGTTTGAAGTCAGTCATCTCAAAAGCCCCTGTATTAATGATATTATTAACAAGAGAGCCTTGGCAGCAAAGCCACTGAGGCAGAGAGCAGCTTGGTGGTTCCTCACAGTTGGGAGGTGGCACCAGCAAATGAGAAAGTGCTACTTACACAAAACAAGATTTGTTTTGGAAGTGATTAGAGTTGAAATAATAAAATTTGGTACTATGGTCCTCTGTAATTGGAGATATGATTGTATTCACATTTCAAAGGTGAATTTTATAGAACATAAATTAAATAATAAATAAGCTTATAAAATCACTGGAGTCCATAGTAAGTTATAAGACAGTGACAGGCTGTTTTTAAAATAGACTCATACAAATGAAGAGCCACTACAATACAGTGATTAATTTTCATTTTGAGGTTTTTTTCTTTTGTACTTTTTGTTGGCATGTGTTCTTGAGGCTTTGTGAACTCTTTCCATCCACACTGACACATTAAATGTGTTTTAGAGACATTCTGTTCTTAATGCTTCAAAGTCCCTTAGAAGAAAAACCTCCTTGTATAGTAACAATTTTGTTTTTACACAAGCAGTAAACTTTAAGATCTTGGAAAATGGCTTTTATTATTATTTTTTAAATAGGGGTAGGATTTAATGGGAGAATACTTTTACTCATGCTAGAATCTAGCTAAACTGCATGACATGCTTTAAAAGAAGGGTGCCTAGTGAGACACTGGGTGTATACCAGTTGGTTACTGTAGCTGCAGTGTTGAAATTGATAAAAGATCATCTTGCCTTCTGTCAATGCCTCAGGTCTAGTCTCAACACAGAAGTCAGAATGTGATTCTGAAATCTGAAGTGAATCATGACTAAAATCTTCCATGGATTGTCTGTTGACCTTACAGCAGAATCTGAAAGCTTTATGTTGGCTTTCAAAGCTCTGCCTGCTCTGGGCTCTCCGCCCACCTTGCCCTCTTTAGAGATCCTCTATGTAGATGTTTCTAGGCATGTTGGAGTCCCGAAGGCCCCTCTGCCAAGGCGTTCTTCGCTTTGTGTCTCACTGCTTTGTCAGTGAATGAAGCCGACTCTCCTCTGGCCATCACCCTGTAGCAGCCTTCTAATGGATGCTAATAGACTTTTCACTTTTGCATGACCGTGGAAGTCTTGTTTTTAGAAGAAATGGGTAAGGTAGCCCTGTAATTAATACACATGAGTAACATGGCTCCTTTGCTTTATGGCCTGGAGTTTTTTATGTTATTTTTATCTTATGTTTAATTGTAGATGTCGTGAGGGCAGATGCTCTTGCTTGTATTTGTTACTCTACTGCCAGAATCTACGCCTTGCTATACATGCACTTTGGTAAATTTGTATTGGTCGACTGAATAAATATGACTTTTCTAATATGTTTCCTCAACAAGGACAACTCTTTTCATATTCATCTTTGTCTGCACTTTGGCTTTTCTGTGTCTATATGAAAAACAATGAGTTCCTTGGCATGGTCTAGAGCCCTCTGAGTGGAGATGTCACCCACACCTCCTCTGCCCTCCCTGGTGTGCGTTGTATCCTCCATAGGCTAAAATGCCTGTGTTTCCATCAGGATCCCTCACTGTCTCCATCGCTCCAGTTAAGCTGGCAGCTCAGGCACTTCATGGCATCTTTTAAATATCTTCATTCCCAGTGCCTATTAAAATGTTTGACAATATTTGTTGAAATGAAATGACCTCAAATTTGAAGCATCCTGATTCGATACACTAGCTGGATTTAATTACATTCATTTGGAGTTTTTCCACTGAAACTTAAATTATTAACATTCCCTGTCTTCCATGAGAACACATCCCGAGAACTGTTTTAATTTGTGATTCTTTTAATGAATACGCAACGTATAATCTTGAAACTCTTACACAGATATCTTGGTGTTATTGATATTATATGTGCATTTATCTTAAGCCCTGTCAAATATCCTGTTTATCAGATAAGGATATTGAGAATAAGGGCAGATAAAAATAGACATGAGGCAAACATCACTCTCTGAAAGATGCTGCTCCATCTTCATATTTCTATTCTCACTTGTATTTATTTAGTTTTTATATAGAGTGAAAATAAGATATTCACACTGTGTATATGCAACATCTTTCAAACATCCTGAACAGTATCATCAATATGAACTCTACAGTTAAAAGAGATGAAATAGAGAAAGGAGAGAGGGATCAAAAGACAGGGAGAGAGGTGGTGAGTATCTGTATGTACTCTCACATTTCTTTCCAATTAACTGTTTGTCTTTACAGTAATCTTATAGCAAGTTGCACATAGTTATGTTTAATTTCACAAAAATGTATTTAGCTAGATTAAATTTCAGGTTTACTGCCTTTTTAATGTGATTCTATTTTTATTTAAATGTTTTAGTTTTCCAAATTTCATGTATGAGTGCTATATTCACATCACTTGCATCCTCTTCCTTCTCTTCCAACTTCTTCCATGGTACACACTCCCTTTCAAAATTAAGGCGTTTTCATTTGTAATTATTATTGTTACACACACACACAAACACACACACACACACACACACACATACACACACACACCATCGTGCTGGGTTTGGATAAACCTCTGGCAGCTTCTCCGTTGAGAAAATTGATTCTCCCTCCTTTTCATTTATTTTTCCCTCCCAAGTTTGTTTTTGTTTATCACTAAAATTTTCAGGACTCTGAGTAAAAGGAATTTTCCACTCTGTTGAAATTATTGTTCCCATCAGCTCTGTCTCTTTTGAGTATCCTTCTTACTGTGTAATTTTATGTTGAATGAATGTTACATGCAACCTTATCTGTCAGTCATTAGATGTGAAAAAAGAAGACAGAAAAAATCCAAAAAGTTGTCATTGTATTAAACAGAAAGAAAGAATGTGGCACACTGAGTGCTCTATGAAAGAAGCCATTGAAATTGTCCCCTGGGTTATCATTTGAGGCAGTCAAAAACATTAGTTTCTAGTATTCATTTGTATCAACTGTGTTGAATGGGACAGATTGATAGCTGTTCATAATTGAAAAAGAAACACAAAAACATAACCAAAGACAGTATTTTTAACATCACACTTTCAAACTTCTAAGTACCATTCTTTTTGGGCATGTAGAAGCCAAATGCTTAAAAGGTTGGTAACTGACCTGAAGTTGAGAGACCAAGGGCTGTTTAATTTTTCAGGTGATATTTTACTAGAAACTTGAAAGATGGTAATATTTAGAAAGGTGGAAAGAAGAAAAGTGCAGAGACAGAGGAGTGCCAGGGAGCTCTGGAGACCAGACTGGAGGCAGCACAATTTTAGCAGAAGCATAGAATGTTTAAAGAGGAATGCTGGGAAATTTCAAGATTGAGCCATGAATTCACATGAAATGCTTTGGTTTGTATCATTAGCAAATGTGAGGAATGGCCAGGGGCTTTGTGTAAGAGAGGCAGTGTAATCAGAATCATGCTTCAGGAAGATTAACCTTGGATCCCAAGGTAAGAATTAGAGCAGGGAGATTGCTGGCTAGAAAGGAAGTCAGGCTGAGTGCTCACTCCCAGCTGATAGGAATTCCACCAGGAGGCGTGGGTGGGAGCCCAGGACACTCACTAAAGCCTGGGTGCTTTCTGCTTTCAGCTGTTCATCTTTAAAGCATCTCCAGACTTTCAGTTTTCAAAAAGAGCGAAAAGTCATATCCCTCAGATTCAGTCCCTGTTTAGTTCTTATTTATTCATCCCTTTCTAAGATTCTGACTTCGTCAGTTCAAGATTTTCACTCCTTTTGATAAATACCATGAGCAACTTTTTATGGATGGGTGTGTTACAATCTTTCAGTTTGATTCTCAGTTGTTTGTCTTCCTTCTTTGTGGCAGTTTTCATCCTTGATACTGTGGTTGAGCAGGTTAACTACTCCCTTTTCCCTTTGTGACAGGGCTCAGTAGTTTGTAGTGTGTCCTTCTGTCTAGTTCATGAGTCCATAAATGTCATAGAGCCCAGTGGATCCCAAAATGTTTCCACCTATAACTCACAAGATGTTGGTCCATACACAGAGGAAGGCAAGGGATGGCTGTTCTGGAGGGTTGGAAGTAAACCTAAACAGGGACACTAGCATGTGACCTGAAAATTCCAGTCTCTCCATAGCACAGACGTTCTAATTCACCACAGACACAGGCTCCTTTCCGGAGTTTCTGTTGAAACCCTTCCTCTAACTAGGTTCTAAACTGTTTGAAGATCAGCTGTTTAGAGACCAGGCATGGAACATTCTAGGCCTTGTTCTACTTAGCATTGCTTTGACAACCATGCAGCTTATTGATGGAAAAAACAAACAAACAAACAAACAACCCTATACCCACATGGTATTAATCTTACAAGTATCAAAAGATGAACGAAGTTTAAAAACAAATTGCTCAAAAACAAATGGTACATTTTCTCTTAAAATATGCCATAGCCAATGGCTCTAATGGGTCCAGTCAGCCGCCTCTGTATTCCCATTACTTAGCTTTCAATACTCAAGACTGTTGGAGTCTCCAGAAGAGTTAATTGGTCACCTATACCCATTTCTCATCCCCCACCACAACTTTCCAAGCTAATGCCCAATAGTTAAACTGGCTTTGGAATCTTCTATCAAATCTCTCTCCTCTGGATCGGCCTCCTGCACCATTCCAGGTAAATGACTTGTATTATTAGTTCCAAAATAATGCTATCTTATGGAAATGTCAGATCGGATACATATTGTCTCATTCTTCTTTTCCCTTGGCCTCCTCCCAGCCTGTACTTACTTATCTCTTTCTCTAGGCTGTATTCTATGATGTGCCACCTCCAATCCACATATATATGGAATTTTAAGCATCGGTGGATGACCACAGAAGGAGAAAATGACATCTTTATTTTTAGAACTAAGTGTCTAACTGGCTCTAGCATTCCATGAAAGCACTAAAACCCCATGTTGTATTATTTTCATATGGCAGTATAGTGGGTCAAATTATCTGAAAGTGAATGTCTGCCGTCAAGTACAAGTGTGTTCTAAAATGCTTTGTCTTAAAGCAAAGCACGGTGTTACTAGGTTCCATGGCTTCTGTAGAAGCCCCTCAAAACGTCTCCTTTGCTTTGAGTCCATGAATACCTTGGCTTCCCCTGTGTGGTCTTTCCTATATACTTTTTCTCTTGTGTTCTTGTAAACAATTTGCCCTTTCTCTCCAATGAGACTGTTCTCTTCTCAGGGCACAAATGTGCTTTTTCTCATTTGACAGTGCAGTAGTTTGAATATTCTCCATAGGCTCCATTGCCATCCCCCCGCTTCCCTCAGTTCCTGATCCCCCACATTACTCCAGCTCTTAGCAGCTACGCTGGATAGTTTCATATCAACAGGACACTAGCTGAAGTCATTTGAGGAGAGAATCCCAATTAAGAAAATGTCTCTATAAGATCAGGCTGTAGGCAAGCCTGTAGGTCATTCTTTTAATTAGTGATTGATGGGGAGGGCCCAGCCCTTTGTGCGTGGTGCCAATCCTGAGCAGGTGGTCCTGAGTATATAAGAAAGCAGGCTGAGCAAGCCAAGGAGATCAAATCAGATCTAGCAGCCCTGCATGTCTCATGCCTCAGCTCTTGTCTCCGGGTTCCTGCCTGCCCTGCTAGAGCTCCTGTCCTGAATACCTTTGACAATGAACTCTGGTATGGAAGGGTAAACTGAATAAATCCTTTCATTACCAAGTTGCTTTGGTCATGGCATTTCATCATAGCAATACTAGCCCTAACAAAGACAAGTTGGTACCAGGACAGTGAGAACATGTGTTTGGGGGAAGGTTGTGGAAGGACATTGGAACTTTGGACTAGAAAAGCCATTGGGTATAAAGAGCTCACGGGGATGTTTTGTAGGAGCCTGGAAGATAAGAATGCCGAGTGCAGTGCAGAGGATGGAGGCCTGACTGTGAAGTTTCAGAGGGGAGTTTTAAGACTCCATGAGGGCTGCTTGCTGTTTTGATTTAAGATATTGTGGTTCTGGTCAAGTGGGGCTGAAGGACCAGCTGTGGCTAACAAGAGGCCAGAACTACTGAAGTGAAACCTTTGCATTGTTGGCATACTCGCTGGTCAGCTGGAACTGAGAATTCAGTGGTGATAAAGAAGAGACCAGCATTGCTGAGGTGAAGTTTTCTGGAGATTTTCCTGAGAGTCAGCACACAGAAGCTGTGTTCCAGAGCTCGCAGCCAAACTTGGTGTAAGAGGCACCCAAGTGGTACTGGTTTTGAAGATATGACTGGAGTCGTGGTGAACAGCTGAGGTTTGGCACTGTGCAGTAGGGTTGGAGTCCCTGGAGAGAGCTTAGGGGAAGCTGTTGGTGAAAGTACAGCCCAGTTGCAGACAGCCAGAGCCTAGAAGACCAGCAGTGTGTGCTACATAGGGCAGAGTGGAAAAGTGACCTAATTCCTTCGTAGGGGCCCAAAAGATTGTGAATGAATCCCAGGCATTGTACGCTGTGACAATCACATTGTTGGGTGTATGGTTTTGTTTTGATTTGATTATGAATGTGTCCTGGTTCTTCCCTCTTGAAGAATGAATTTAACTTAATTTTAATGCTATTTATATTTATTATTGTTGTTGTTGTTGTTTGGGTTTTTTTGAGACAGAGTTTCTCTGTAGTCCTTGATGTCTTGGAACTCACTCTGTAGACCAGGCTGGCCTCAAACTCAGAGATCTGCCTGCTTCTGCCTCCCAAGGGCTAAGATTAAAGGGTATATGGCATGCCTGGTTTGAATTTGATTTTTACAAGAGCCCACAGTTGAGAGATTTTGAACTTTTAAAAAGAGATTTTGGAATTTTAAAGAGACTGGATATTTTAAAGGGACTGAACTTTTAATGTATTTGAATTCTAAGGACTGTGGGACTTTCAGAGTTAAATATTTTCAATGTGGTATCTCAGGGATGGAAGAGAAGTGAAAGGCTGTGGCTTTCTGGTGATATGTTTGTCAAGCTGGTAAAGGGTTTTGATGTTAACTTGGCATAAGCTAAAGTCATCTGAAAGAACAGAACCTCAATTAAGAAAATGCTTCCAGGAGAACCGGCTGCAGGCATGCCTATAGGCCATTTTCTTAATTTATGATTGAGAAGGCATGGTTCAGCCCATTGTGTTATCCCTGGGCAGGTGGTCCTAGGTTCTGTAAGAAAGCAGGCTGAGCAAGTTAGTAAGCGGAATCCCTCCCAAGCTCTGCATCGGCTCCTGTGTCCAGGTGCCTGCCGTTTGAGTTCCTGACTGACTTATTTTGATGAACTGTGCTGTGGAAGTGTAAGCCAAATGAACTCTTTCCTTCCCAAGTTGTTTTAGTCATGTTTCCTCACAGCAATAGTAACTCTAAGAAAATAGCTTTTTGTTCTATTTATTCTTTGTTTATGAGAAGTCCTTCTTCCTTGATGTTTTATGGTATCCCCCTGTTAGGAGTTACTTTTCTATGGCTGTAACTGACCACCATGGCAAAGGCTGCTTTAGAAAGAGGTTCTTAGGGGCTCAGGGTTCCAGAGGGATAAGGATGTGGGGAGCAGTGCCCGGTGGCAGGAATGAAAACTGAACTGCAAGCAGGAAGCAGAGAGAGCAAAGGAATTGGTTTGAGTTTTTTGACATCTCAAAAGTCCCCCCTTCAACTCAGTTATGTGCTTCCTCCAGCAAAATGGCATCTCTGAGACCTCCCCAAATAGCACCACCTGAGAACCAAATGTTTAAATGTGAAGAGCCTATGGGAACCATTGTGGGGGTTTTGTGTTCGTGTTTTGGTTGTTGGTGTTTTGTTCTTTTTTTTCTTTCGTGTGTGTGTGTGTGTGTGTGTGAGAGAGAGAGAGACAGAGAAAGAGAGACAGACAGACAGATACAGAGAGAGAGAGAGAGAGAGAGAGAGAGAGAGAGAGAGAGAGAGAGACAGAGACAGAGACAGAGACAGAGACAGAGACAGAGACAGAGACAGAGACAGAGACAGAGACAGAGACAGAGACAGAGACAGAGACAGAGACAGGATTTCTCTTCTCTGTAGCTCACTCAGTAGACTGGGCTGGCCTTGAATTCAGAGATCCACCTGTTTCTGCCTCCTGAGTCCTAGGATTAAAGGCATGAGCCACCACTGCCTGATGGGGAGTACTCTCATTCAAATCACTCCTCTGAGATTTATTACCATTCCAAATAAAGTTTAAGAGGGGTGTGCCTGCATTTAGAGGGGGTTTTGTTTGTTTATTCTTTCTTGTTTGGAAGTGTTTTCTCCAGTCTTTCTCCCTTTATCTCCATCTCTAAATCTTGGAGTGCCTAGGAAGCGTCTTTAGCGTCTGTCTTTTCTCAAATGCACATACAGTAAATAACCACATTTAGATACTCCCTGACTTCAGCCTGTAGTTTTGTCCATAATGGCCACCTGCTCCTGGATGAATCTTACTCTTCAGGAGGCAAGCATACATGGTCAGGAAGGACAATTGCTTTCTCCTCTAAATCCTCTCACTGACTTTATGGAGTCACTTATGGAATGACGCTTCAATTCGCCTTATCTCTTCATATAAAAGATACTAGAACTCAACTATTGGATTCTGTATTCAAGTCCTGGTGTCTCCATCATTAGGATGTGTGGGCATTTTACCAATGCTATGTCCTCCTGCACCACTGTCTGCAGCCTCTCACTGACACACACCCAAAGCTTGCATCTGGACCTACTCTTTCCATCTTGTCTGTCATCGTCTTGTTCTCTGCCCACACTTCTCTGCATAAAATAGCCATTTGATGTATTTTTTATATATTGTATGTATGTATGTGCAGTATGCTCTCCTGTGTGTATTCATGCTTGTATGTGTGCCTCAGTACATGGGCATGTGTTTATAGTTTGCATGCATGTGTCTGAGCTTGTGCATGTGTCTACATGGACCTATGAGATGAGAACTTGGTGTTAAGTATGTTTGGGGACCATTTCGCCCTTTGGTTATGGAGGCAGTGTGAAAAGACTTATCCTGGGGTAATTATTTTCTGGGAAGCTTAATGACTCTGTCTGATAACTAGGCCTAGTCCTGGAAGCTTCTAGCCTCTTTACAATCTAACCTAGGCCTAGAACCTTTTCAACCTCTGAGCCTTACTGCGTAATAAGCTCACCCCTACTTGTTCTTTCTGAGCTCTGGGCTGGCTGGTTCAACTCAGCTGTTCTGGCTCTAAAGTCCTCTCTCATCTGATTTACTCAGTCTGGCTATTCTCTTGGCCTCTGAATTGCTCTGCTTGGCCTCAAACTAACTCAGCAATCTGCTCTAATCTTTTGGCTGCTTTTCATTCTCCAGCTCATTTGGTCTTCACCTGCAACCTGTTTCTATTACTGTCTCGGTAAAACTGCCTCCTCTCTCCTCATTCTCTGTGTTGCCCTTGTAAGTAGCTTTCCTTTCCCCTTTCTTCTAGTGAGAGTTTGGTGTATTCTATTCTTTCAATTCATTCTCTCACTTGTCACTTTTTCTGCCACTCAATTAGACATCACTTTCAAACATGGGTGCGTCCTTCCACAAACTTAACTTTACCTTCATTTAATATTAAGGGCGTGTACCACCACACCTGAACCTAAGATTTTTTTTCTCCTTTATTAATTTATTCTTGTTACATCTCAATGGTTATCCCATCCCTTGTATCCTCCCATTCTTCCCTCCCTCCCATTTTCCCCTTATTCCCCTCCCCTATGGTTCCTGAGGGGGATTACCTCCCCCTGTATATGCTCATAGGGTATCAAGTTTCTTCTTGGTAACCTGCTGTCCTTCCTCTGAGTGCCACCAGGTCTCCCCCTCCAGGGGACACGGTAAAGGTGAGGCACCAGAGTATGTGAGAAAGTCATATCCCACTCTCCACTCTACTGTGGATAGTGTTCTGACCATTGGCTAGATCTGGGTAGGGGTTTAAGGTTTACCGCCTGTATTGTCCTTGGCTGGTGCCTTAGTTTGAGCGGGACCCCTGGACCCAAATCTGCCTATCATAATGTTCTACTTGTAGGCTTCTAGGACCCTCTGGATCCTTCTACTTTGCCATTCTCCCATGCTTCTCTCTTCTAGAGTCCCACTAGAATATCCTCCCCTCTGTCTCAGTTTCCTGGTAAGTGAAGGCTTTCATGGGACATGCCCCTTGGGCTAATATGCAGATATAAGTGAGTATATACCATTTGAGTCTTTCTGCTTCTGGGTTAACTCACTCATTATGATCATTTCTAGCTCAATCCATTTATCCACAAATTTCGGGAATTCCAGTGACACCACATGCTGGCGAGGATGTGGGGAGAGAGGAACACTTCTTCATTGCTGGTGGGAATGCAAACTAGTGCAAGCACTTTGGAAATCTATCTGGTGCTATCTCAGAAAAATGGGAATAGGGCTTCCTCAAGACCCAACTATTCCACTCCTTGGAATATACCCAGAAGATGCTCCAGCACACAACAAGAAAATTTTCTCAACCATGTTCATAGCAGCCTTATTCATAATAGCCAGAACATGGAAACAGCCTAAGTGTCCCTCAATAGAAGAATGGATAAAGAAACTGTGGTACATATACACTATGGAATACTATTCAGCTATTAAAAACAAAGAATTCCCGAAATTTGTGGATAAATGGATTGAGCTAAGATTTTTTTTTACCTGACACTTGCTTTATACTAGGCTGGCCTTGAGCCTCAGATCTGCTTGCCTCTGTCTCCTGGATTAAAGGTGTGTTTATGTTCCAGCTGGGTCACACAGACCTAGAAGGTCTTGCCAGAGCAGCCATGTTCTACACTAAAACTCCACTATGAGCCAGTGTCTTACTGAAACAGAACATGGCTGCTCAGTTCATCTAACTCCACAGCTTGTGTCTGTGTCACCTCCCATGTACTGAGATTATGGTTCTGTCATCCAGACTTTGGTCCTGGTCCCTTCGTGGGGCCGTCTTTTTAGCTCTGGCCAGGGATAACTTAAAAGATAAACTATCTCAGGCTATCATCATGTTCAAAACTGTTCAATGGTGACACAAACTCACACACTGCCAGAACATAGGGGGAGATGTGGGGTGTGGCACCCTCCTCCCTGTTCTATGTGGGTGCCTTCTGCCATCTATCTCAGAGCTGTTCCAGTTTTACTTCTCTATAAACTGAAGCTTCTCCCTGCAGCTTTCAGCATTGCTTCCTCACTCCACCCAGGGCGCAATTTAAGACTGTTTTTTATGTAGTTCATTCTCGATCACCTAGATGAAGATTCTCCCCTACCCATCATACGTCCAACAATCCTATTTAACAGGATAACATCGTGTTACTCACTTTCCTATTGTTGTGATAAAGCACCATGACAGGGACAGGCTATAGAAGGCCAGGGTAGTTTGCACTTAAAGTTCCAGATGGATACAAGTCCATCACCATCATGGTTTTGAAGCACGGCAGCAGGCCAGCAATGGTGGCTGAAGCAGCAAGCTGGGTGGTCACATGTCCAACCAACGCAGGAAGCAGAATTTGAGGGGATGCTCACAACAGAGTGGAGCCTTCAAATTCTGGAAGGCTGCTTCCATCAAGGCCAGGGCTATTGAGAAAGAGTCTCAACAACTCAGAGAGGGGGTGGGTAAAGTTTAATTTTTGCTTTCTCACAAGAATATGGTTTCTGAAAGTAGGTTTATTGACATGGTCTCATCTATTAGAATAATAACCTTATGAGTAATAGTTGCTCACTTTATTGATCAGCATTGAGCTTTGTGTAGTTAAACAGGGACTAAAATGTCTTTAATTGGCTTTCAATCCCAGGAACTCATGAAACAGATTTGTGGCTGTAACTAGAACTGAGTGATGTGTGATGTAAAGAAGAAAGGAAGGGAGGAGACAAGCAAGGAAGGCAGACAGATCGGGAGGGGTTGCCAGAGAGCACAGAGGAAGGAAAATGTGGGTTGCAGAGTACAGTAGCTGAGGTAGAGGACATTGCCCAATGACTAAGGCTGACACTGCATTCCTCCCTGAGCACATGTCTAGTTGGTTTTCATATATGATTGGAATTTTGTGAAGATTTCAGGTAAAGACACATATTTACTTTAGCAGACAGGCTGGATATTGCTTAAAGACTTATAGTATGCAATTTTATTATTTATTTATTATTATTTTTAATTAATTTATTTGTTTATTTTGGTTTCTTGAGACAGGCTTTCTCAGTATAGCCTTGGCTGACCTAGATTTACTTTGTAGACCAGGCTGGCCTCGAACTCACAGCGATCCACCTGCCTCTGCCTCTCAAGTGCTGAGATTAAAGGCGTGCGCCACTACGCCCGGCTTCTATTTTTTATTATTTTATTATTTATTTGTTCACTTTACAACCAACTATAGTCTCCTCCTTCATCACCTCCCAATCCCACATATGCTCTCCCATTCTCTTTCTCGTACCCTCTCCTTCCTTCCCCTAGTTCTCAGAAAGGGGAGACCTCCTCCCCTGTCATCTGACTCAGCCTATCAAGTCTCATCTGGACTGCCTGCATCCTTTTCCTCTGTGTCCTGGTAAGGCGACCCCACCAGGGGGAAACGATCAAAGAGTAGGCACCAAAGGTAGCCTCTATTCTCTGTATTATGGGACCCACAAGGAGACTGTGCTGTCTATCTTCTTCATCTGAGCAGAGGGTCTAGGTCCTCACCATGCATGGTCTTTGGTTGGTGCATCAGTCTCTGCAGCACCCCTCCCCACACCCACCCCCTGCCTGGATTTGTTCAGTCCATTGGTCTCCTTATGGAGTCCTGTCCCCTCCAGGTCCTTCTGTTGCCCAATTCTTATGGAAAAGTATAGGATTTTAAATAGACTCATACGTAAGTGTAATTAATGATGTCAAAGAGGATCGGAATGCAGAGGCTCCCTCTGCTGGTTTGCTGTATTCTTATTCTTAAATTTATTTATTTATTTACTTACATTCCCATCATAGCTCCCTTCCTCTTCTCCTCCTGCTCCCACCCTCCTTCTCCCCCTCCCCCTCCTCTACTCCTCAGGAAAGGGCATCCCCACCACCAACATACCCCAGCACATCAGGTCTCATTAGGACTGAGCCCATCCTCTTCCCCTGTGGTCTTGTGGGGCAGCCCCACCAGGGGGAAGTAAAAAGCAGGTATCAGAGTCCATGTCAGAGACAGTCCTTGTTTCCTTTACCAGGGGACCCACATGAAGCCTGAACTGCCAATCAGGTATATAGGTGTGAGGGGGTCTGGGTCTAGTCCATGCATGGTCCTTGCTTAGTGCTTTAGTCTCTGCAAGCCCCTCTGGGCCCTGGGTAGTTGGCTCCATTGGTCATCTTGTAGAGCTCCTGTCACCTCCAGCTCCTTTTCTCCTCTCCTTCCCCCCACTCTCCCACTCTCCCACTCTCCCACTCTCCCACTCTTCCACAAGACTCCCTGCACTCCACCCACTGTTTGGCTATGAGTCTCAGCATCTGTTTTGGATCATCTGCTGGGTGGAGCCTTTCAGAGTTATGCTAGGCTCCTGTCTGCAAGCATAGAAGTGTGTTTGTGTCAGGGGTTCACTCTCTGCCATAGGGTGAGTCTCCAGTTGGGCCAGGCATTGATTCGACCTTTCCCTCAATCTCCGCTTTATCTTTATCCCTGCACAATTTGTAAGCAGGGTAACTTTTGGGACAAAGTTTTTGTGATTGTGTTGGTGTTCCCCTCCCTCCACTAGGAGTGATGTCTAGTTAAAGGGTGTCCTCTTCAGTCCCCATGACCCCTGTTAGAGTCACCTTACTTTATACTCTGGGAAAAAATTCAAAGTGGGCATCAGCTATCCTCTGACGCAGCAGGTCGTCTTCCTTCTGTAGCTTTAACATCGCTGTGTTGCTTGTCCTCCGTGAACAGGCCACCTGTGGAGATTCACATTCTGTTATGGATAAAACATACTTAAAGACTGTGTTTTATGGGTTTTCAGTGATTTTTTGACTTTCTACATAAATTTCACTGTTATAATATTCAATATTCACAAATTTTAAAGCGTTGTTAATGGTTTTTAGTTTTAAAATCTTTCTCTTCTGGGCTTGTGTGTTTATTTAGACTTTGAAGGTATGAATAGTGTCTACCTTGTTGGCACAGTGCTACTAACATAGTTTAGGATGGGATTCGGTAATCATATTTCATGTTCCTGTTTTACATGGCATTGATGGAAATGCTGAACACCCTTCTTTTCAGTCATATTTTGTGGAACAGGAGGCATTTAGTATAGTTTTTACCTTTCTTCTTCTGATAGATTTTATTTGTAAACCTTACATTCTCTACGTTTTGTAATTTTGTTATGCTTTGGCTTTAAATAGGTGGGTCTGCTCATCCACAGCCATTAAAAAAAAATTCAAAACAAACAGTACCCTCTATCATGCCATTTAAAGCTACTTTTTAGAAATTACCCCAAAAATAGACATTTAAAAGAAAAACAACCAGTCTTTCCAAGAGGGATTTACATAAACTAGGCTTTGTCCGGATTCCTTTAGATCTGGCTCTTTGCTCTTCTTCCTAGTCACCATGATAAAGCTGCCCACAGTTTGCGTCTCCTTTCTCATTGCCTGTAGGACCTCCACCTACAGCCAAATCATTGTGGCCCCAGAGTGAGTGACTTCTCCCTCCCCTCACTCCTGCTCTTTATGGGTCCTTGGTTTTAGGGAATGAAGCTAGGATGGTGGATTTACCTCTGTTTGGAGAAGATAGTCTGATTCTGGTGGCCTTTCTCTTTAAGACGGTATGTCTTTAAATCACAAGGGCAGGAGGCATGAAAACTAAACTCATTGGAAGCCACCTATCTGTCTCCTTTCAGACACCTAAAAGCAGCTTTTCACACAATGGAACAAAATATATGATAAAACGCTGTAGTGTTTCATATTTTATTATTAGTCTCATGAATATTAGAGTCATTCCTTATGTAATATTTCCCAAGTTAAGGCAGCAGCATTCAGCATGCAAGCTGCTGGGAACTGTTTCTTTGCTGTATTTAATAATCATACATAGTGCATCTACTTTTTAATTTCAAGTTTTATGTATTCTTTAAAAGTTGCTGTTCAACTTGTGTTATTTTTGCTCATGCAAATGTATCAGTAGTTCATTTGTATGTTTGCATGGAGGGTGCACCTCTGTGCAGGTAGGCACGCATATGTGCATGCGGAGGCCTGGTGCTGATGTTGGGAGTCTTCCCTAATTACTCTTCATCCCACTAATTGAATCAGGGTTTCCCAGTTGGACCCAGAGCTTGCCTGGATCCTCTGCTTAGCAGCCTTGCTCTGGAGATTCATTGTCTCTGTCTCCTGGGCACTGGCATTTCAGGAGGTCAGCCCTGTCCAGCTGACATAGATGTGCATTCTGGGAAACAAGGTTCTGGTCCCCATGCATGTACGGCAAGCATTTTAACCAGTGAGCCAACAAATCTTTGATTTGTACTATTATTATTTTACTTCCTCAGACTGTCATTGTTAGGGAGCCAGGACTCTGCTAATGGGAGTGAAACGAAAACAAAGCTCTTTGCAACTATCTTAAGATGATCAGTAGAAATCCTTGATGGTCTTAAGGCTTGAATAAGAGTAAGTGTACAGGCAGACCAATGGAGGTGGTTGGTAGCTGTTGATGACTTTACACTTTGCATGTGTTTACACAGTTATATTGAAAATGGGAAAGTCGGCTAAGTTACAAGAAGTTTTTGAAACACACACTTGATTGGAATGGGAGAAGTGATATGGCTTAGGAAGTGAGAGTCATTTCAAGGTGAAATGGGAACTTGAAAATCAGTGGGAAGCCAGGGTTGGAACATAAAGCGCAAGTTGATAAGCATTACAGAAGAAAACAATTTTTTTCAAGACACTTCAGACTGATTACAGGGGAGAACAGTAGAGAGACCAGGGAGGAAGAAAAGGAGGAAATTGCAGTATAAGGCAAAGATGAGAAATTGTCAACAGAACTGTGAAGATTTTTTTTTCAATAGGAAGAAGATATAAGTATTGAAATGTACCACCCAAATTGGCTCACCTCAGGGGAGCGAAGGTGGCAGCCTAATGCCCTGCTACCAGGTGGTTTTCTGCTCCCTTTCAATAAAATGTGAAGCTGAGCTCCCTGACAGAAAGTCAAGAAACACGAGGTCTTTAAAATTCACCCGCCGTTATTGGAATCTCTGTGTCTACTGGTGTCTTTGGATACAATTGAGGCTATTCTGTAAGCTTTTGCCTCATGCATTTTCATTTGTAGCTACAATCAACGCAGAAAGAATGAGGATAAAGATCATGTTAGGCTGATATTTTTTAGCTGTCCATCCATATTCCTACCTAGAAAACAGTTCAATAGAAGATATGGTTTTGATTCTAACATGGGAGGGAAAGTGTGAGATAATATTTCTCTCTACGTGCACATTGAAAGTCGTTTGCCCAGCCCTCCTCAAATCTAGGAAAGAGAAAACTCAGATTCCTAGAAGATTCATGCTTCATTTTGCCTCAAGGCACTGTAGCCAGTCACAGTGGATCATGATTACTTTGAAAATATCCCATAGTACCTCCAGACATGCCCGCCACCAACTCCCATCATCCTCCTTGGTTCCTGTTACTAGTGGTTGTTGACAACAACGATTCTCCTTTCTTTCCATTTTAGCACCTAGCTAATATATTTACACTCCACTATCAATACTTTTAAGCCCCAGGGACTAAAGTTTCTTTTGAGCTTTTTAAAACCTTGGCCTTGCTTTTCACTTGAAATATCCTTTCCCAAGTCCAGTTGGTTTTACTTCTGCCTGCAGTCTATGCACACTCAACTCCAGAATTATTTTTCCTCTTGGGAATACCAGTAGTTTCTAATTACATTTCTACGATTATTAGACATTTTTCAATCTACTTAAATGTATGCAGTGCTATCTGGTCCATTTGGAAAATTCCAAGTTCTGAATTTTACTGTTCAACTCTGCAAACAGCCGGGCCTTTTAGGTAATAAACACACATTCTTAGCCTTGCGAAATTTCCCTGAGATCCGCCTCCAAACTATTCTTCCAGCATAATTTTCTTGTGTTTCCTATCCAAACCCTTTCTTTCCAGGTGAAACAAAATTGTAGTCACATTCTTCATCGGCCCCATGTTTTCTATGCCTCCCCACATTAGGGTTTGCTTTCTCTTCATCAATACTCTGTGCTCTGAGATGGCTTTCAAATGATTCTTTAAGGTTATTTATTTGGCTTCTCTCTGCTCCTGACTCTGGGTCCTAACATTTCTCTGCAGGCCTGCTTTTCATACTCTGGCCATTATCCTTTTTGTAATGATGTGCAAATATGAATTTTGTGCTTGGAATTTTGGTCCTGCAAGTTTTTTTTTTACCTTGAAATCCAAATCATATGGCATTTCCACCTCATGCTATGCCCCGTGCTGTGTTTTCTTTAAAAAATGTACTCATACACAAGATATGTTATGTAAGTTGTTGCATTCCTCTTGTTTGACTTTTTTGAAACATTTGTATTTGATTTTTATGTCTTTCAAAGCTCCCAGCTCATCCTTGACTTGCTAGAAAGATCCCTGAAGCATTTCATTAAGCACCTCAAATACAACTCAACTGCCTGTTTGTTTGCTGTGCGTCTGCACCACAGCTGCTGGTGTTAATGTGGTCCTGCAGCGGCTTCTGTCCAGAAGAACTGCAGTGGCTGCTTTACACCTGTGAATTCACTTCACCTGTATGCAGTTAGCTCTCCAGCAGTTGCCATCATGTATTCAGTAAACGGTCATTTACAAGTAGTTTGCATAGAAACACATATCAAGATGCCCTTTCGTGAGAGACGCTCAAAGTCTCATACATTACAACTGAGTACCTTTTGGGGATACTCTTCTCATAGCAAAACATACCCAGAAGACATCATCCCTGGACCTACTTTTTTTTTCTTTTTTTCTTTTTTTCCCCAAACAACAAAATTACCGTAAACACTCATTATGTCATAATGTTCACCATGTTTTAATTCAGTTCTTAAGTCCATCTACAAAGACCCCTAACATCAAAGCCAGTGATATTTTCCCTTTTTTAATGAAGCCAGTTTGCCTTTGGATGACTTGGAGGATTGCATTCTGTTCTAGGTTGTAACCCTGTTGAGGCAGAAGCCACGTGTCTTATCTCTCTCTCCAAGTTTAGCACAGGAGCTTCACAAATGTTAGAAGTAAAATAAATGTGGAAGGACAGAAACTATATGCATAATCAGGTTAATATTCCCAATACAGAAAAATTAAACAGGATTTTATGAGATCTTTGAAATAATCCAACATTTTCATTTTATGCATTATATCATCAAGTTCAAAGGGGGTTTGCCATATTTTTTAAGGACTCAGAACTAAAAAGAAGCATTAGAAAAAGAAATAAGGCCTCCTGATTCTAGCACAGTGTGCTTGTGTTTGTTTCAAGCTATTTACTCTTCATCTACATATTATCACATGAGTTTTGTTACACTAGGTTCTAAGTCAATTTTCTAGTAATAATTATATAAACTATGTAAATAATCATTGCTAGAAGAGTATCTAAAAAGCAATCAAGTATTTTGTTTTATTTTGGTTTGGTTCTTGAGACAGACTTTCTCTGTGTAACTCTGGCTGTCCTAGAGATTGTATTCTATTATACAATTTTATATGTACTCATTGTGAGTGAGACGTGGCGGTACAGGCCCACCATCCTGGTTACTTTGGAGGGTGAGGCAGGAGAAGAGAAAGTTCAAGGGCAGCCTGGGTAACTTGGGACCTCGCCTCAAAATAAAAAGCCACTGTCAGGTTGGGAATGCAACCTCGTAATAAAATGCGTGTCTACCACTGTTGTGGCCTAGCTTCCCTCTGTGAATGCCAAAGAACAACACTCATTGTCTTTTCTCAGAAGACCGGAAGGAAACACTATAAAGATATATACCTTTATTCTTAGTGCTCATTAAGAACGAGTGCACATTCAGCACCAAATTGTATTATCTTACCCAAATGTAAAGAGTGATGTACATGTATTTGGAGCAAACGGTCCTATTATACCAGAAATTTAGTTTTTAATTTTCATTTATTTCTGTATAGGGTTTCCATGTATATTGCAGCCCGTATCAATATGCATAGAACTATTTTAGCATCATTGCCACTGTATTCAGATACATTGATTCTCACTGATAAAAAAATCCTCAAGCATTATAGATAATGAAAGCTAATGTTGACATCTCAGGGTGATCATATCATGTTTCATGGCCTATGCAAGGTTGCATTCTCAGAAAAGCAGGAGCAGGTTTGTAACTGCCTTCTGATGTTTTCTCTTTGAAAGGTGAGTAAGATTTGTGGCCATCCAGTGAGGACACCAACGCAGAGTCCCCGCTGTACTTTTGATCCAAGCAAGGAGAAGCATGGGATGAAGATCTCCACAAGGAACGGTGAAGAGACACTTGCCAACAGAAGAAAGTAAGACATTAGTTTTACAACCAGAAAGAGAAAAGAAAGTAAGCCATTGATTCTACAAGAGACTAGAATGTGCTCATTAAATAGGCCCAAAGGTAGTATGGAAGAAAGATCAAGAGCCATTTTACTTTATTTAAAGTGCAGTGGCTTGTGGGCTGGAGAAGTGCTTCAATGTTAGAGTGCTTGGTTGCTCTTACAGGGGACCTGGGTTTGGTTCCCAGCACCCACACCAGGCTGATCACAACCACCTATAACTGTCCTTTCAGGGCACCTGAAACTCCTCCTGGTCTCTGTGGACACCTGCACATATGTGGCACATAGACAAACAGGCAATATATACACATATATATATAAACAGATAAAAAATTTGAATTCAGTGGCTCAACCTTTCCCATTGATTTGGAAGATAAATTCATCTTGCAAGACCAATAAGGTCTTTTGTGACTCTAGGAATTATTTTCATATTAGGGCAGATCCGGAAACACATGACCATTGTGCATTTAACTGAGGATTGAATGCCTTACATTAACTGAGTTCAGTTAACTGCAATCTGGTTTCTACAGACAGCTAGTGATGAGTCTTTAACTGTTTAGAAAAGTACTATCATACCACGTGATTTGTATTTCTGAAGAATTAGAATTCTTTAAATACAGAGGTAAAATATAAAACTTCACTACAATTTAACTGCAATGGTAAAAACGGCCACTGGTAAGCGTTTAGCAGATTGTGACTAACTATGGCTGTCACTATTTCAGCAGGCAAATGGAAACCTAGAATCCCTTTGGTTGATAATTAATGTTTAATATGAAAAGTTACTCAAACTATACGAAAATATTTTTAATATTTAGTTTACTGTGTACTACCTAGAAAATAGTGGTTTCTCTGTCACTATCATCTAAATTGAACCTAAATTCAGAATTTTATGTATTTATTAGTTCAGATAATAATATTGAATATTTTAGATAATCTACAACTTTCTCAATACAATATCAGTTTTTTCTTTTTTTATTAATTAAAAAATGTATTATAACTTATTCAGATTACATCCTGACTGTTATCTCCTCACTTGTAACTTCTCGTTCCCTCTGTCCCTCCCTCTTCCATCCTATTCTCCTCCCCTAGACGTCTGACAGAAGGGGACCTTCTCCCACACCATATGACCACAGCCTATCAGGTCTCATCCATATACCCTACATCCTCTTCCTCTGTGTGCCCACCGGGCATCCCCACCTGGGGGAAGTGATTAAATTGGGGGTACTGCGGTTCATAGCAGAGGCAGTCTCCATTCCACCCACAACCATTCAGAATGAGCTGTCACTGGCATCAAGGTTCATGGCATGCTTTGTCCTTGGTTGGTGTAAAAATTTGAGAAGGTCCTCCTGGGTCCATATCCGCCAGCCTTGACAGTCTCTTGTGGGGCCTCTGAACCCTCTGGGTCCTTCCATTCCTCCGTTCTTCTATGCCACTCTCAGTTGCTCTGCCCAGAACCCAGCTGCCAGTCCCAGCATCTTTTCTGATCTCCCACTGGGTAGAATTTCTCAGAGGATATCTATGTTGGGCTAGCATCCACTTATACGTAAGGATTTAACCATTCTAGGTCTGCGTTGCCTCACTCAGGATGATCAATTCTGGCTCCATCCATTTGCCTGCAAATTTTAAGATTTCCTTGCATTTAATAGCTGAATAATATTCCATTGTGTAAATGTACCACAGTTTCATTACCCATTCTTCAGTTGAGAGACATCTAGGTTGTTTCCAGATTTTGGCTATTACGAATAAAGCTGCTGTGAACATAAGTGAGCAAATGTCCTTGTTGTATGGCGGAGCATCTTTAGAGTATATGCCCAGGAGTGATATAGCTGGGCCTTGAGATGGCACTATTCCCAATTTTCTGAGAAAGTGCCAGATTGATTGCCAAAGTGGTTGTTCAAGTTTGTACTCCCACCAGAAATGAATGAGTGTTCCCCTTTCTCCACATCCTTGCCAGCACGTGCTATCACTTGAATTTTTTATCTTAGCCATTCGGCTTGGTGTAAGATGGAATCTCAGAGTTGTTTTGATTAGCATTTTCCTGATGACTACGGACATTGAGCATTTCTTTAGGTGTTTCTCGGCCACTCAATGTTCCTCTGTTGAGAACTCTGTTTGCCTCTGCACCCTAATTTTTAATTGGTTGGTTTGTGGAAGTCTAGTTTCTTCAGTTCTGTGTACATTTTGGTTATTAGGCCTCTGTCAGATGTGGGGTTGATGAAGGTCTTTTCCCAATATGTGGGCTGTCATTTTTTCCTATTGACAGTGTCCTTTGCTTACAGAAGCTTTTCAGTATCATGAGGTCTTCCCATTTATTAATTGCTGTTCCTAGTGCTTGTGCGATTGGTGTTCTCTTCAGGAAGTTGTCTGGGGTGCCAATGTGCTCAAGGGTATTCTCCACATTCTCTTCTGTAAGGTTCACTGCATCTGGTTTTATGCTGAGGTCTTTGATCTGCTTGAACTTGGGTTTTCTGCAGGTGGATAGATCTGTGTCTTTTTGTATTCTTCATCATCTGGATTCTTTCCTTTTGGTCACAGCACACCTAATTGCCTCTTTCTGTTCATGTGGACTATAGATATAGGATCAATATTTAGCCGCTGTTGGCTATCTGCTAGTAGCTAATTTGAACTGGTATTATGTGTATAAATTTTTTTCTCTCAAATCATCTTCAATGCAAGAATAACAGTCACTCTCATGCATTTAAAAAAAATCAGTGTATTAAGCCACACATGGCAGTGCAGTTTTTAATTCCACCCCTCAAGGAGGCAGAGGCAGGCAGATCCCTGAGTTTGAGGCCAGCCGGGTCTACAAAAGAAGTCCAGGACAGCCAAGGCTACACACACAAATCTTGCCTCGAAGAAAAAAACTAAGTATATTTTAGCAACAGAGAGTCTTACAATAAAACCCAGCTAAAAAGCTTAAGTGTTAAAGTTCAAGAATATTTTACTACTCATGCTACCCATTGCAAACCTTAAGAAAATCAAATCCTTAACATGTTTTGCTAGTAAAACTAAGCTGATTTAGGCTAAAGGTTATAGAACAGATTTAAATAAAACTAGTTGGTATGAATCATGCAGATTGCTTGTCCTGTGTTTCTAACAAGCCGTCTACTATTCAGATCGTATAAATTGTATAAATATTAATTATTGATATGATATATAATTATACATATAATTATTATAGATATATTATATCCATAGAATATCAATATTTAATTATACATCCATAACTACATCAATTATATCCTTTCCTTACTGATGTTGTTTTGCCACCTAACCCCTCGTTCAGATTTTGCACAAAGGTAATGTCTGTGTGCACTTGAATGAGGCTGCAGTTGTGAATCAGAGCTTGCTCTGACTCATGCTTTCTCATTGTATTTATTACTATGATAACTTTCCTTTGAGGGACTTTGCAAAATTTTACAACTTACTTTAGGATTCTTATTCACCACATATTGTACGGTATGCTTTTCCAAATAGGGTTTATAATCTTGTGGTTGGGTTGTAATTGGAGTTTCTTCAAATATGTTGTTGATTTATTGCTATATATCTATAGACTCTTCTGAGCCTAATTTCTGGATGTCCACTGATAGTATCAGCTTTTCCATCTTCTGATTGCCCTATGGTCTACAACTACCATGTTGTCACAAAAGCTGTTTCATCTGTTAATCTCACCTGTACCATATATACTATTGTCTACATTTCTAGATAGTCTACACAAGAAACTTTTGTTCCTATCCACAGGAGGTATTACTGATTACTCAATGGCTCCTAAGAAAGGCAAACCATATGCCCATAATAAAAAAAAAAAACAAGACCATGATATATAAAACCTGGAATATTGTGTAACAGAAGCAATGAACATGTTTCCATTTAGAAAAAAAATACTGTGATAAAAGAGAAGCATGAAAAAGTAAGGTGTGCTATTGTAGAAGAGCGTTTATTCAGAACATGGCCATTCTGGCAAGAAAGCACCTGTCCAAATAGGTCGATGTGATCTGGCTGGCAAGAGATGATATCCACAGATCTCCTAGGTCTATGTGGTCCTGCTGGAATACAAACAAGTCTTTAATCCAGGAGACAGAAGCAAATAGAACTGAGTTCAAGGCCAGCCTGGTAAAGAGCAAGTATCAGGTAAAGAAAAGCTTAGGTCCAGGTGTGTTGGTACATGCCTTTAATTCCAAATGAAGGTAAAGTTAGTTTGTAGAAGGAAGCACTCAGGTTTGAAAGTGATGTTTAATTGAGTGGCAGGAAAAATGATGAATCAGAAGATTTAACAAAATAGGATATGTCCAACTCTCATGAGAAGAGAGAGGAAAGAAAAGCTACTTAAGAGGCAGATTTTCAGAGAAAGGAGGCAGTTTTACCAAAAGAGTAATAGAGAGATGGGTTGTAGTGAGAGAACTCAGGAGAAGATGAAATGAGCCAGAAAATGAGAAGAAGCCAGAAGATTAGAGCAGATTGCTGAGTTACTCTCAGGCCAAGCAGAGCAATTCCAGGCTGAAAGAGAAGCCAGATTAAATAAGTCAGCTGGGAGAAGAGTTGGAGCCAGAACAGCTGAGTTGAATCAGCCAGCCCAGAGCTCAGAAAGAACAAGTAAGAGTGAGCTTATTAAGCAGTGAGTCTCAGAGCCTGAAAACCATTCTAGGCCTAGGGTAGATTGCACAGAGGCTAGAAGCTTCCAGGACTAGGCCTAGGTTAGCAGAAGGAGGTAGCAAGCTTCCCAGGTAACAACTGACCCAGAAGAATAAAAGTTAACATTTACATGCTATTTCTATAAATTAGAAAATCATGTATAGGATAAAGCACTTTGCAGTTTGAAAGGAAAGTCATGGAGGCAATCTCTTTAGACTCAGCTTCCGTACTAGAATGTAACAGATCAGAAAAATAAAATGTAATCGCTCACAGAAAAATGTCACATAAACATTAAGGAGGTGGGAACAGACAGGCTAATTTTTCCTGAAAACAGAAGATCCTGCCTACCTCAGTCTTTGCCTTAAGGAATCTCCCTACTTTTTTTTTTTTTTTTTAACAATTCAACTTAATTATGTTTTCAGAATAGGAATCCCCCTACTTTAACCACAACAAAAGAAAAACCTGCTGCATGAGTTATGTTTCTGTTCCTGTGAGAAAACATCATGGCCAAAGCAACTTTTTTTTTTTAATTTAAAGTTTTTAATTTATTCACTTTACATCCCACTTATAGCCCCTTCCCTCATCTCCTCCTTTGTCCCTCCCCCCTCCCCTAGTTCTCAGAAAGGAGGAGCCCTCCTCCTTAACATCTGACCCCATCCTATCAAATCTCATCTGGACTGCCTGCGTCCTCTTCCTGTGTGGCTTTTCAAGGCCACCCTGGCAGGGGGAAGTGATCAACAAGTGGGCACCAAAGTCCATGTCACAGGTAGCCCCTACTGCCCATATTATGGGACCTGCAAGGAGACTATGCTGCCTATGGATTGTATCTGAGCAGGGGGTCTAGGTTCTCACCATGGGTAGTCATAGTTGGTGCATCAGTTTCTACAGACCAGCCCCAGCCCCCAGGCCCAGATTTGTTGGCTCCACTGGTCTCCTTCTGAAGCTCCTGTCACATCCAGGGTCTTCTATTCTCCAATATTTTTATAAGACTCCCTGCACTCCACTGCAAAGCTTGGCTGTGAGTCTCAGCATTTGCTTTGATCCCCCAGTGGGTGGAGTCATCCTCAGGACATCTATGGTGTAGGCTCTGTTCCTCTCCTGTTCCTTCTCTTCAACCACATCAAGTGTCTATTCTATTTGCCCCGCTGAGCGAGAATTAAGCATCCTCTCTAGGGTCTTCCTTGTTGTTTAGCTTCTTTAACTCTGTGGGTTGTAGTACGGTTGTCCTGTATTATACGGCTAATATCCATTTATAAGTGAGTATATACCATACGTGTCTTTCTGGGTCTGGGTTACCTCACTCAGGATGATTGTTTCTAGTTCCATCCATTTGCTTGCAAATTTCAAAATTTCTTCGTTTTTAATAGGCGAGTAGTATTCCATTGTGTAAATGTTCCACAGTTTCTTTATCCATTCTTCAGTTGAGGGACATCTAGGTTCTTTCCAGATTCTGGCTAATATGAATAAAGCCACTATAAACATAGTTGAGGAAATGTTCCTGTATGGTGGAGCATCTTTCCGGTGTATGCCCAGGGGTGGTATAGCTGGTATTTGAGGTTGCACTAGTCCCAATGTTCTGAGAAAGCGCCAGATTGATAATCCAAAGTGGCTGTACAAGTTTGCACTCTCACCAGCAATGGAGAACTGTTCCCGTTTCTCCACGTGGTTGCCAGTATGTGCTGTCGCCTGTGTTTTGAGTTTAGCCATTCTGATGGGTATAAAATGAAATCTCAGAGTTGTTTTGATTTTCATTTCTCTGATGACTAAGGATGTTGAGCTCCCTCCCTCTCTCTCACTCTCTTTCTCTCTTTCTTCCTTTCTTTTTGAGTCCTTGATCTTTTATTTTTTTAAATAATTTTTTCAGGTTCTATCTCAATTTTTATCCCCTCATTTGTATCTTCCTGTTCCCCCTCCCTTCTTTCACCCTATTTCTCTCTCCTAGACTTGTGACAGAAGGGGACCTCCTCCCCCACCATATGGTCACAGCCTATGAAGTCTCTTCCTGATAGCCTGCTTCCCCTTTCTCTGAGTTCCACCAGGCCACCCCATCAAGGGAAAGTGGTCAAATAGGGGGCCCTAGAGTTATGTCAGAGTCAGTCCCTACTCCCCACACAACTGTGGAGAATGTGCTGTCTTTGCATGTTTCTTGGCTATTTGGTACTCCTTTGTTGAGAATTCTGTTTAGCTCTGTACCCCACTTTTTAATTGGATTATTGTATTTGGTGGTGTTTACTTTCTTGAATTCTTTATATATGTTGAATATTAGCCTTTTTTGGATATACTGTTGGTGAAGATCTTTTCCCAGTCTGTAGACTATCTACCTGGATGTCTACATGTACAAAAATGCAAGTAGGCCCTCATTTATCACCCTGCACAAAAATAAAGTCCAAGTGGATTAAAGACCTCAGCATATAACCAGACATATTAAATATGTTTGAAAAATGGGGAAGAACATTGAACTCATTGGTACACGAGACAACTTCCTGAACACGAACACCAACAGCTTAGGTTCTATGATCAACAATTAATAAATGGGACCTCATGAAACTGAAAAGCTTCTTTAAGGAAAAGAACAAGGTCAACAGAACAAAATGCCAAAGTAACTTATAAAAGAAAGAATTTGTTTTGGCTTTTGCCAGGGACCAAAAGGCCTGAGGCCGACCCCCACCCATTCAGTATTTGCAGCCAACATCCTGCTGGGCCACTCATTAGGTATGCAAGGCATCCGGCTTAGTCCTGAGAAGACAGCGATCTGATCCTAAGATAACCACAGAGACATCCTGCTTTGTCTCACCTGGAAGACCCCTCCCCTTGCAAATGTTCCCGGGGCTCAACCCAGAAGATTTTGTACTTTTCCACTACTCTCCTTGCGTACCCCCGCCCTCACTAAAGCAGGTTTTAAAAAGCCTGCCATTACCTTCAATAAACGGCTCTTGACAAGCAACTGTTCGCTTGAGCTCTACGTCTCTCTCGCCCATTTCTTTAAATACAGGTTGCGACCCCCCTCGGCCCCCCAATAACTGACCAGCTGGACTGGTCGGTGGACTAGTTATCGTTACATGGACTAGTTAATCTGGCGCCCAACGTGGGGCCCGAGCAGGGTGGGGAGAAGGGTAGTAAGCCAGGGGGAGGCAAGGTTAGGGTTAGGGAAAGGCTTTCAACTACAGAGGGATAAATCCATCATGGCTGTAAGGCAAGAGAACAAGCAGCAGTCATTGATTCCTGAGCAGGAAGCTGAGAGGTCACATCTGAGCCATACCCATAAGCACGAACTGAAAATGGCACCAGACTATGAGATCTGAGCCCCTGACTCCCAGCAATATGCTTCCTCAAGCATGGCTGCCTAAATTTGCACAAACATTTCCAATAACTAGAGACCAATGTTCAAATACCTGAGTGTAGGCATAGGGTTATTGTGTAATTTAAATTCTAATTTCTGTACACACACACACACGCACACACACACCATATCTGGTTGCAATCCTTGTTCTGAGAGTCTCCTGTATCAATGTTGTATAAATACTGCTCCCTAGTATGCTAATAAAGCAGTGTACACCCAATCACTGAGCAGGGGAGAGAGTAGGGCTGTACTTCCTGCTAGCCAAGGGAGGAGGAGTTAGAGGAGGAAGGAGGTGATTCAGCCATGGGCAGATGTCTAAGGAGAGAGAGCTCAGTAGGGGAAGTCACAAAGTGCAAGTATCTCTGGGGTGTATGCTGAGAGGAAACTAGATTATCTTAGAGGGTTAAGAATAGAGTAGTAACTGCTTAGTAGTTCTGTGAAGCTTGGTAAAATAATATAATGGAGTCTTAATTGTCTTATTTGGTTAAGAGTGTAGCTAGGTTAAGAAAGAAACTGAGGAAAAAAACCTACAGTTTTATAAAAAAAAAAATAGTTAACACCTGAGCCTATGAGGGACGTGTCTCATTCAAACCAACACATTTTGCTCCCTGGTGTCTACACACTGTCCATTCATAATGCAAAATGTGTTTAGTCTAATTTTTAAAGTCCCACAGTCTTTCTCAGTATTAACATTTTTTAAAAAGTACAGAATGCAAGTTCTCTTCTAATATACAAACCAACCTCTTAATTGCGACCCATTGCAAAATTCAAAGAGAAAATTATCCACTTTCTTTATGCAATGGTTGCGAATCTACATTGCTCTTCCAAAGTGGATGACATAGTAAACCAACACTAGATCAAGCAAAATCAAAATCCAGCAAGGCCGGCAGTGACTAGGACTTTAGCATTAAATGCTTATAATCGTCTGCCTCTGCAGTTCTGCTGCATGCAACAGACATCTCTCTCTTTGGCTGGTTCCATTCCCTGTGTGCATCTCTCTTTGGCAGCTGTCTCATGGCCACTGGCATCGCCAACATCTTGGAGATCCCTCTCCAAGTAACAGGCTTTCCTTTCCTGTGGTGGCCTCTGAGGGCCTCCACACAGGGAATGCCTTGCCACGTGCTACTCGCCCTCAGTGGCCACCTGAAACCATGGGGTAAGAATCCATGATCCACTTGCTCGTATAGTCTTCATGTCTCTACAGCCAGTTCTCTTAATGACACTGTGAAGTTTGGCTGTCAGTTGGGGATAAATCCCGTACCCTTTGAATCACAATTGCAACAGCTTTTATTTGTCATTGCTTTCTAGGACCAAATTCCATGTAAGTGTATGGGGGACATTGATCATTCAAACCACCACCGTACCTGTTCTAACATTATTACCAGTTTTTGGTCACATTGTTGAGATTCTTTGTTGCCACTTTATAAATCCCGCTGCTCTGCCACTGTGTGGTAAGACTTGTCATTCTGCTTTATACGGTGGAAGCTGCCCTGTCTGTAAACCACAAATACAGTGAACTAGATACATTTCCACAGTACCAAACAGGTTACACAGTTCGGCCATTTTCACTGTAGGGGATGATGCATGGCAGACTGAGTGGGTACTAATTGAAGAGACTGGTAACACTCACCTTCTTTACCTGCTGGAGGCTGGGTGCCCATCTGTTAGCCTCACGTGTTTGTCAGCACCTTCTGGGCAGTGCCAGAGTGAGAGTCCATGCAGTATGAGGGCTTTGACCCCATATCGAGATGGGAAAGAGCCTCATCTGGAATTTGTTCCGTACTGTCACTACATGCGCTGCCTAGAGACCACTTCCCTGTTTAAAATCCTTCTTCGTCCATCTTCTCTTCCTGCTCCTATCAGTCTTTTCCTCATAGGCACATTATTTCTCTTACGTATTTCTCAAGCATTGTTTCCTGTCCATATCCAGTTCTGGCTGCAGGTCTTGGGTGTAAGGAATCTGATGTAGAGATGACTAAATTTATAAAAAGCATCCAGACTAAACATAGAATAAGCATAAAGTAAGGGAGTATCACTTTTTAAACAGCTATAATTCATCATCCAAAATGCTAATCAATTTTCTCCTCTATGTTGATTTGAAATACTACAACAACAACAACAACAAAAACCCTCTCCTGATATGAGTATGTGCTGTCTTTGCTCTAACATTTGACAAGGAACAATCTAGTCTGCTCATTAAACGTGTCTCTGGGTAACACTTGCACTAAGGTCCTTGGTGAACTGTGTAAGTCTATCCTTGGAGAGAAGAAAGAGTGAAGCTATAGGATTTTACTTTGGTTTTGATTATGTAGTTGCATGGATTCAATCTGATCTTTTCTGTTTTCATATCATACAAATAAAATGAGTTAACTGAAAACTGGATGTTTGATATTCCATAGCCTAGAAGGGAAGGAAGGCTTATGTTCCTTTAATCAGCTAGGAAATTGTCCCCCTTTTCTCATTTTGGTCAGAAACCAGATCAACACAGCTATAAGGGACACTGCACTCACATGGTTGTCTAAATCATCCCAGGCTGAGCAATTTTCCCTGTGGCATTTCCTGTTCCTGGCTTGATTTCTAGGAGTTAGCTGGTAAGAATAAGCTATTAGCAAGCTTAAGTCAGTGATAATTAGCTGTACATTATTATTTCAAAGTGGTGTGGCTGTGGCAATTAAGTGGGTAATTAGGAAAACCCCAGGACAATAAATTAAGACACGGCCTCAACACCAGGGTCCCATCTGTTCGCCAGCATGCTTTCTAATTACCCAGGTTTCTCAATGCAGAACACATGATGTAGAGATTGACTACATGTGCCCTGTTTGTTTGGGTGAGAGAGACTACCCTAGGTGCCTAAGAAAAATATCATATTAGTATCACACAGGATTCGGTGCCCAAGGAGGAATAGGGCCTTTTGTACACAGTGTGTGTTCAATGTTTGAGGATGCCAGTGTTAACCAAGGCAGATCATATGCAGCCTATACATACATAAGCCCAGTTAATTAAATATAGAGGAAATTATACATATACTCAAGAAGAACACTAAATCTTATTAGGCTTATTATTAAGATAAATAAAATCGATTCATATTAAGTGGGTCAGTTGCTTAAGATAATGAATTTATCCTTACTGAAACCCTATTATAATCATTTAATGAAATGAAAATGAGTTTATTTTTGTAATTTTATATAGCACACTAGCTGAATGATTTTTTTAAATTGGTAAATCTTGAGATACACTGGGCTAAATGATGTATTGGAAATGTAAATACTCGAT
Organism: Acomys minous; assembly: GCF_964271855.1. Taxonomy (NCBI): domain Eukaryota; kingdom Metazoa; phylum Chordata; class Mammalia; order Rodentia; family Muridae; genus Acomys; species Acomys minous. The sequence continues at coordinate 8,603,655 of NC_140501.1, read as the reverse complement.
GGATGAACATATACATAGGTCAGAAAAAGGAAACTGATAATTTACTATCTCTTATAACAAAGAAAGCAATTTACAATCTGCTTCCTAAAAGGAAGTAAAGTGTCATTATTATTTATTACCTGAAAGTTTAATTTAGTAAAATAAAGGTCATGCTCCTTTGAATGAGGAAAGTTTCGTTTAATTTAAAACAGCATTTAGTAAGTGGTGGTACTAAGTAAGTGCTTCCAGGGCAAGCCAGGCCACAGCAGAGCTTTAGCTAGGGTGCCAGAGGTGAGGCCAGAGCAGCCACGGAGGGAGCAGTTACAGGCAGGCCAGAGTCGAGACCTACATGAGTAATGAAGATGTGGAGCTGCAGGGGATCAAAACTCAGGCCCACAGGAAACACCAAGTGCCAGAAGGCAGAGCAAACATATGGCAAAAGTTTTGGCTCCTGGTTCTTCACCTTTGGGGATCATGCACCCCACTGAGAACTGATAAAGCATTCCCGGAGGAAAAGACTGCCCATAACCAAACCCAGGAAGAGCTTTTCTGTGTTGGAAAGCAGTTTGCTTCAGCTGAAATCAATACCAAAATATCCAAAGAAAGATGTCTTTTTTTTTTTTAAAGGGGCTAACTTTCATTTTCTTTAAGTGCACGGGAAACTTCATAGCCATATATGAGATGTCTTAATTCAATCCTAAGCCATAGATAAGTAAATTGACACTAAACACCCACAGTCCCGAAAAGAGAGAAATGGTATTAAGTAGTTGATGTGAATCTACATTAAATGTAGGATTGGTCTTTGGTGTGACTGTGTACATGTAGGTTTAATATCTCATAGATTTCCATTTTTGTTTTGATAAGAACTGAAAGTTGAAGAAAACCAGAAAGCTCTCCTTGCTGAGATAGGACTCTCATAGTTTACTTGTTTGGGTAACTATAGGCTTATGCCAGGGAACGTCACAAATATTGTAATCTTTTCATATTCCACTGATGCTCCCCAAAGCACTGTTCATTGTGTCAATCTGGGGCATCCATAATAATACACTTGTCATGTTTAGGATGAAATGAATGAAATACACTTTCACATATTTCACACTATAGAAAGAATAAGAAAATATACTTCAGACCCTAGAACGAATGCCCTTTACATTGGACAGATTTCAAGCTCTCCCTCCAGAAATCTATTTCCAAGTAATAGGTTTCTCAGATGTACCTGAGGCTTTCCATGGTGTTTTATAATGCCACTGTTGGGTAATTTCATTTGTGAGGCTCAAAATATCTCTCTGCAAGGAAACCAACCTGTGAACGAATCTCTTGCCAAATGTTCAAGCCTGAAAGTCTTCCTTCTCTTCTCGCTCCTTTCTTCCTTTCCTTGTGCCTGCTCCCACCCCTCCTTTTTCACTTCTTTTTTCCTTCCTCAAAGAGGTGACACAGTCTCTTTTCAGTTTCCTCAGCGAGACAACAAACATCTGCAGTTTTGAAAATAAATGCAAATTAAATTCCCATTTTTTTCTACTAAAATTTTTAAGATGACAATTCAAGGTTGTGCCATGTTGAAAGAGATGACTCTTGTGAATATTTAGAAGTTATTTCAAGGCTATTGACAGAGCCCATTGGGGGTTAATCAGACAATAAAATAAACTTGTTCCTGTTTGTAGAAACATCATTTATATCTGAAGCATCATGGTCAGGCAAGCATCTGAGCTCTATGTTCTACTTTGTTTGGCATGGTACTGAACACTGCAGATTTGTCAAACAGCAGTTGAAATGTCTTAAAGACACATACATGCATCAGGGAAATAGTAAACAAGAAGAGGCAAAAGATGTGAGGGCATTGTTTTCTACTACCAGTCTAACGGAGATATCAAAGTTGTAATTTTCTGAACTGTCCTTAGCAAAGTAAATGTGTCTAGAGAAGGATGGTAGCACTTGATAGAAAGCCCTATTTACTCATTCATTCATTCATTCATTCATTCATTCACTTTCCTCCTCTACTCTAAGACAAAAATCAGAGCACTATTCCCCAGTGTCTTTAGAATCACACATGGTTTGTTTCTCTTGGAAAGGAAACAAATGGAAGTTGAACGAAGTATCAGGGAAATTCTTTGTGTTTAGGCTCACATTTGTAGAGTTAATAGACACGTCAAGCCTCCTTCTAAAAAAATATGACTCCTCTTTGATGATTTTCTAAATCAATAGGACTAAGGCTCTTTTCTTGCAATATTGGTTTTACCTTCCACTACCAAGAATCTTGTTATAAATCAAATATTACAACTTTGGAGTCCTGTAAATTGAACAGACTCAGAGGATTTATGACTTTCATCTTATTTGACTTTGTATATCGTTTTCCATTAAACCAATCCCCATGTAAACTCGCACATATGAACAATCATGTAAGAAGGATGGAGAACTTAAGCTTTCATCAGGTGGAACATATTTTGGATGTTATAACTGAGTAAAATTGTTACACATATTCAGCTTGGCTCACCAATGTCCTATGTGTAAGAATGAAAGATTACGCTCCAGTTGCTGCTCAGGCTACAATTCTATACAGCAGTTTTCTCCCTGACTCTCAAAAACACACCTACAGTCCCTCTGAGGAGACATTGTCTGTCAGTGGCTTGCTGACAAACTTTCTGATGCCAGAATCTCACCTAGGAAGTGCTTTCACATCACATGGAGTATTGCTCACACCCACACATGGGCTTCACACCTCTACACTGCCCCCTGCCTGGGAATCAGAGGCTGAGAAACCACACTAAGCTGGCTCTTACCCCATTGTGCCTGTCTATGGCATTAATGCATTCTCGCATGAACTTGTTACTCCCCAGGAATCCATCCCTGTATCCTGTTGAATTCTCCCTCCTTCCTCAAACCCTTTCATTCTGATACCCATCAGAAACAGGGAAAAAATAGTGACAATTGAGGGCAATACTTTCTGAAATGTAAGTAGGACAGAAAGTGTTAATGTCAAAGAATCAAGTAGCATACTATATCGAAATGGTCTTAATTGCAGATCTACTCATCTTTAAAGTTGAGTTTGAGGACAGAAATATTTTGACTGAGGTATTTTTGAAAATACAAACATAAACAGTTTTCATCAAGTAAATATTGCTCCCAATCAGAAAAAAAAATTTTATATATAATGAATACTAGATACCAATAACAAAATGAATATTTGAAAAAAAAAGCAGAAAATTGTCCATTGATTATCAGATGACTCTGCTGGGTTCAAGGTGGAAGCCGGGAAAACTCACTTCAGAGAGACATAGGCTTAAGATGAAAGCTTTATTTTCTGCACGCTCAGGGAGGCGGCCAGTTCAGGCTCTGAACTACATCTCAAAGGGGATTGTGCAACATTTTTAAAGGATTGGATCAGGAGCAACATGGGTAGTTGCATTGACCAATCATATTTTGACGCATGGCTTAAACAAGGAAGTAAACGTGGGTGACTGGGCTATGTCAGGACCCTTGAATCAGCTTTTGGGGGTCTCCTCTTGGACACTGACCCACAATTTAAGGGGACAAAAGGATGGACAAACTGCGCATAGTTAAAGTTAATTAGATCAAGACACATTTACAATTTGTGTGTCTTAGGGAAGTTATCTGTTAACTGAACTTTTTACATCCTTTACTGGCTGACGGGCAAACATGAAACACCTGAAGAAGCAAGATACGAGTTGCGTTCCAGGATCTGGGAAGATGAACTCAGTTTTGACCCTGTCAGCAAGATGGAACTTGTTCCTGAGAGGGCTGGACTCAACTTTCCTAACAATTAACCATTTCCTAACAATTAAAGAGAAAATATTTTATTAATAGTCTTCTAATTTGTTGATGAATATTAATTATTAATATTCAGCCATCTATTTAGTAAAATCTTATTTGTTCATTAATCAGTAATTTGCCCAAATAACCACACTTTGAGACTATGATTCATTCAAAATTAAACACAGAGGTGAACATAATAATTACTAATCTACTATCCCACTGTCAATTTATCTTCCTCCCATTCAAGGTGTCAGGTACTTGTGTTATTATCTTCCTGCAATCCATCCGTTATCCTCCTCTCCTGCACCTTCTTCCCTCCTGTCCCCAGGCATCACAACCTCAAAACTCCACTCCCATCTTGTCTGCCAAATCGCAAGCTTCAGCATTTTTTTTATTAACCAATCAACTTTAGGTGGAGCAAGGTTTAGGCAACAAGGACAGGTATACATGAGATTGTGCTCCTTTGAGCAGGGCCCAGATCTTGGGGCCAGTAATTAGCATTAAAATACATCGCACCAGACCCACCCCCAACATAATTCTAAGAGGGAATATTATCACTCAGTCTAGCTTTTTATTTCCTAAGTCATGAGGGTTATTTAAAAAAATTTTTTTTACCAGTAAAAGAAAGGAATATCTAAGATTTGACTTGAATTACTTAAGGTAAGTAAAATGAACTGAGGAGCTAGCTCAGTAGGGAACATGATTTCTAGCACGCATGTGAGAACCTGAGTGTGGATCCCCAGGACACATGTAGACAACCTGGGGGGGGGGGGCGCAGTGCTTGTCCCCCAGCACTGTTGGGACTGCACAGGCAGATACCTAAAGCTTGTTGGCCAGCCTTGCTGGTTGAAGCAGGGCCTCTCCTCACGTTCAAGGGGAGACCCTGGTTCAAACAATTAGCTTCAACCTTTTCTTTTTCCAGCAGGAGATTCCTGGGGAAAAAGTAATGCCTTGAGGTCTGCTACCGTGTGCATGGCAAGGCGAGGGGCACTGGTGTTCCCTTAGCCTGCCTTCAGTCCTGCCCAGCTGGCCTTTCACAGTCCCCACTCTGTACGTCAACACTTTGACTTTACCGTGTGATGTGCCTGTATCTGAGACAAATGTCAGAAACAAGAATATAAGTGGCAACCAAGGTTAGAACACACGGGTAAGAAACTTTTCAGAGTGGCCTTTAGCTACTTTTGGAAGGGCTGGCACAAGTAACTGCTGATCAAGAGAGGATCTTGTCACGAAGCCAGGGTAGCATCAAACTTAAAATCTTCGTTCCTCAGCCTCCCAAGTGGTGGGACTACAGGCAAGAGCTACCAGGACCAGCGCGACCACATTTCAGTTCCAAGAAGGTCCTCCACTCCTTGCCTCTGAATGGTAGTCTTTGGTTAGACATTTGATATTTTCTGACTATTGTTCTCAATTGCTAAGATCAGATTTGTCCCGGTTAGTCTGATTTGAACTTGCACTGGGGTATATAACTGACAGATGTGAAGGGCATGGTGCCAATGAATTCCTTATGGCCAACTTAAGCACCCACATGGCAGCTCACAACTTGTTTGTGATTCCAGGATCCAACACACTCACATAGACATACAGACAAAACACTAATAAAAAATAAAAGAAAAGAATCAAAAGGCAGGGAAAAATCTCAGCTATCATAGATAACAGTGGGGAAATTCTAGAACAGGTTAGACAGAAAATACTGGTGAAGTAAGGGATAAGGAAGTGTGCATACACAGGCTTTCTCTCCCTCCCCCTCCCTCCTTCCCTCCCTCCCCCCCACACCACACACACACACACACACACACACACACACACACACACACACCCCACTCACCACCCTCCCCCACAGTTAAGAAGCAGAGGGCTTACTTGGGCACCTGAAAAACCCAGTTATTCTTTGAGAGCTGGAGCATTTCAAGTTGTTAAGGGTTTTCTTCCTCTAATTTAGGGTTGGGCAGTTTGAACAGAATGAGATTGATTAGCCCACAACTATTCTGTAAACATGATCTGATCCAGGCTGGTGATCAGCAGGCTCAGGCCCAGTTCTACTTGTGGGAGACAAAATGCCCACCATATCTTTTTATTTACCTTTTTAAGCAGTCAGGCTTTTGTCTCAATTTAGGAGGGTGAGGATGAAGCTAGCTAACTTGGAAGTTCCCCATCTTTATTACAGAGTCATGGCCCCTCACCCCATCTGTCTGCCTATGAAGGAATCTAACTCCTGGTCCTTCATTCACCTCAACAAATATATACACCATATACCATATAATATCCCCCACAATGTAGGTAAAATACACAACCTAAAAATGTAGGTAATGGTTCTTTGTGGAGTGACTAGGCTTAGAATCAGGAGTGTTGCTGATGGGCCGTTTCACTTAACTTTCTTGTTGATTTTGACCCAATTATGAATAACTTGCCATGGTCCTTTAAGCAAGTAGAATTAACCGCATTAGTTGCAATTTTAAATGAAATGGAATAAAAAGTTATATGGTAAAGAAATTATCCTCTCTTTCTCTCCCCTCTTCCCCCTTTCTCATAGATGCTCAGTTTCTCTATTGGACAAATATTATTTTAGGGTTTGATGTTTTTGCTTAAAGTGTCTTTTGATGGAGAACACACCATTGCATTTTACGATCCTTTTTTTGGGGGGGGGGTTGGAATGTTGAGTAATATTAGACCTAGGCTTGAAAGTCCAGTTTTGACTTTTCCTCCTGAGTTTTAAATCACACAAGAGGAAAATGCATTCAATGCATGTTTCTTATTGGGACAGTGAATGATAGTGTGCCGGTGGCTGGCTCCCAGTGAGGAATCCCTATTCTGATTGTTGTAGGTGGTTGTAGGCTGCCAGCTCAGGGATAATCTAGAACTACAAGAGAATTCTCACTGTGGAGTAGCTGTCTTTAAAAAGCTGCCTGTAAAGGACGTGGAAGGATATTGGTGAATTTCCTAGACTTCTTCTCATTTCTTTTTCCCATTCTTTCCCTGTTGGTTCTTTTCTTACCATTAATTCTGGACCTCCTTTGGTGGGTAGAGGATGCCCTGTCAGCCTGCTAATGAGGGGAAATTATGTCAGATGAAACAGGAAGACTTCCTGTGAGGACAGGGAAACCTGGAATCACTTAACCAAAAGGGAAAAAAAAATCTGCAAATAACGCTGAACAAACCTTAGGTCACAGTTCCGTGAAGGGAAGTGAGTTCAGATAGGGTTCAGATAGCAGACCCCACGAGTTTCTCAGGTGGGACAAATATATCCTTTTTTTTTTTTTTTAAGAAAACCAACTACCAGGTTAACATTTTTAAAAATACATTTCTTTTTATGATATGGGCACCTCAATCCTTACAAAGCATGACTTCACAGGATATGGTCATCACTATATTTCTCTGTGGCCAATAAACAACTTGAGCTGTCCTGTTGGCTCATCAAACTACACACATTACATTATTTTCAAGCATTTATAAAGAGAACTGTTACTGCTGTGGATAGAAACCTAAAAATATTTTGTCAAATAGAATGACTTAGGTAAGAATAAAGTTAAATGATTAAATATAGATTCGGAACAGCAAGAGAATAGTTCTTATCTCAAAGCATGTAATTATATATTTCCTCTGCTGAGCTGGAGACTGACATTTTAAATGTCTACTGTTTGACAGTTGTGGTCAGACATCTCTACAGGGTTGAGCCCGCTCATTAGTGCCACATTAACCTTAGCTTTGCCTCAGGCCATTAACTAGCAAACTGCACATTTGACCTTTGTTCTATAGATATTTTCAAACAGTGTGCAAGGTACTGCTTTTAATTTGGGTTCTGTATTATGTGCGGACTGACTTTAGGGGTAAAAGAAAAAAAAAATCAATACATGTCATTAAATAAAGAAATGTGGTTTGAGACATTCCAAGGAGAAAAGCTCCATTTGGAAATGTGATTCTTTTCCAGTATTTTTCCAGATAATTAGCTTTGGTAAAATTAGAAATAGTCCCTACTGTCCCTAGTGGAAAAGATAGAGATGAAATACAGCATGTGACAATATATAAATGTTTTAAATGGAACAAACTGCTACAAGATTAAGGATAGTCGATAACAGCTATATTTTAGAAGTGTCTAATGAAATAAAATGCAAACTCAAATGGAAATTAGAGCCACACATTTGAAGGCACATAGCTTCCCAGATGAATCAACTTTCACTTTTTTTTTTACAGATGCCATTATCCATACCTGGTGTATGAGGTATATGTCAATCTTATAAAGTATGATGTAAGTTAGTTTAGTAAAGTATTTTGTTAGACTGTGAAAGTCTATATCCAATTAAGAAATTTTGCACCCTGATATATATGTCAGTGTGATCTATTTTTGTGAAGTTGCAGGGGTTCATGATCGTCAGTTTTGGGAGTATCTGGGACCCGGTTTTGTAGTGCAGAATCATCCTTACCTTTCTACCTTTCCAATCTGCGGTCTCTGTCTGACTGCCTGTTAATATGCACAGAGAGAGCTGAGAGGGAGAGCACCAGATTGTCAACATTGTTACTTCAGGAGGGATGTACACACTACAATGGGGACAAAGTAACCCAATCTTCATATACCTTTCAGTTATCTTCCTGCTCAATAAAAGATGGTGCATGTTATTAAAGGTGGCCACTGTATTACACCCAGTTGGGAGTGTTGCCCGGTTTTTTTCTTTTCTTTTCTTTTCTTTTCTTTTTTTTTATTTATTCTTGTTACATCTCAATGGTTATCCCATCCCTTGTATCCTCCCATTCTTCCCTCCCTCTCATTTTCCCCTTATTCCCCTCCCCTATGACTGTTCCTGAGGGGGATTACCTCCCCCTGTATATGCTCATAGGGTATCAAGTCTCTTCTTGGTAACCTGCTGTCCTTCCTCTGAGTGCCACTGAGCATGGCCATGTCACCAAACCACAAGGGACAACTCTCAGATGGGTTGCATTTCTTTTTGTATATTTTAGCATGGGGTGTATCAGGAGACCCTTATGGTGCTGTTGACCTCGAGGGCATGGGAAGCAATGAAGCAATAACTATGCTAGTCCATGTTTCTCCCCTGCCCTCAGTAAGCTCATGGCAAACAAAGCTGCAGGCTATGAGTGGGCAATTGTGCTACAGACCTTTTCTTCTTTACTCAGCCAGCACTGAACAAGGCAGGTCATTAGCAAGTGATTAGAATGTACACCAGTCTCTGCTTCCTGCGCTGCACACTTCAGACTGTTCAAGACAGCTAGATCATTCCGATTAGAACATATTATATTCTGAGTTCCTATTTTCATAGGAAGAAGTGATGTCTCTATATTGTCTATCATAGCAATCTACAGATAAGTGATGTGTCTTATTTCTTTTTTAATTAATTTATTTATTAAGGTTACATCTGCATTATTATCCCCTCACTTGTATCTTCCCATTCCCCCTCCTCTCTTTCAATCTATTCCCCTCTCTTAGACCTGTGACAGAAGAGGACCTCCTCCCCTCACCGTATAATCACATCTTATCAGGTCTCATCTGGATAGCTTGTTTATGCTTTCTCTGAGGGTCACCAGCCCTCCCTACCGAAGGGAAATGATCAAATAGGGGGAACCAGAGTTAATGTCAGAGGCAGTCCCCACTCTCCCCACAACTGTGGAGAATGTGCTGTCCATTGACTAGATGTGAATAGGGGTCTAGGTTTATAGCATGCATTGTCCTTGGTTGGTACAGCAGTTTATGCAGGCCTCCATCCTTGATGGTCTTCTTGTACTGTTCCTGGATCCTCTGGATCCTTCTATCTCTCCATTCTTCCATACCATTCTCATCTGGAGTCCCAGTAGTGAGTCCCAGCATCTGTCCTGATCCCGGCTGAATGAAGATTCTCAGAGGTTATCCATGTTGGGCTAGTATCCAATTATAAGTGAGTATATATCAGATGTGTCTTTCTGGGTCTGGGTTAATTCACTAAGGATAATCTTTTCTGTTTCCATCCATTTGCCTGCAAATTTCAAGATTTCTTTGTTTTTAATAGCTGCATAGTATTCAATAGTATAAATGTACCAGTTTTTTCATCCATTCTTTGACTGAGGGACATCTAGGTTGTTTCCAGATGATGGCTATTATGAATACGGCTGTGATGAACATAGTTGAGTAAATGCCCTTGTATGGTGGAGCATCATTCAGGTATATCCCAAGGAGTGGAATAGCTGAGTCTTGAGGTAGCTTGATCCCCAGTTTTATGAGAAAGCACCATATTGATTTCCAAAGTGGTTGTACAAATTTGCACTTCTACCAGCAATGGAGGAGTGCTCCTCCTTCTCCACATCCTCGCCAGTGTGTGCTGTCACTTGAGTTTTTGATCCTAGCCATTCTGATAGATGTAAGATGGAATCTCAGAATTGTTTTGATTTGCATTTCTCTGATGACTAAGGATGATGAGAAATTCTTTAAGTGTTTCTCAGTGATTTGATATTACTCTTTTGAGAATTCTCTGCTCTGAACCTCATTTCTTAATTGGGTTATGTAGTTTGGTGGTGTTTAATTTCTTTAGTTCTTTATATATTTTGGACACTAGCCTGTTGTCAGATGTAGGATTGGTAAAGATCCCTTACCAGTCTGTAGGCTGTCACTTTGTTCTGTTGACAGTGTCTTCTGTATTACAGAAGCTTCTCAGCCTCATGAGGTCCCATTTATAAATTGTTGACCTTAAGGCCTGTTCTGTTCAGAAAGTCATCTCCTGGGTAAGTGTGTTCCAGGCTCTTCCCAACTTTTTCTTCTAACTGCTTTAGTGTCTCTGGTTTTATGTTGAGGTCTTTAATCCACTTGGACTTGTGTTATGTTCATGACAACAAAAATGGATCAACACTTTCATTTTTCTACATGTAGACATCCAGTTGGACCAGTACCAGTTGTTGAAGATGCTATCCTTTTTTCCATTGTATAGATTTGGCTTCTTTGTCAAAAATCAAGTGCCCATAGGTGTATGGATCTATTTCTGGGTCTTTGATTCGATCCCATTGATCAACCAGTGTTGGGGGATGATCTGATGTATTTTGATGCTAATTACTGCTTACTCTTTCTGTGACCACCTTTTAATTAATAAAAAGCCATCCTACCTGGGCAGGGCAGAGGAAATAGAGGTATGGCTAAGGTTCCAGAGAGAGAGAGAGAGAGAGAGAGGGGGGGGGGATCCTGGGAAGAAGAAAAAGACTGCTACAAGGAAGAAGTAAAGAGACCCAAGGACAGGGTCTTGAGAAGAGAGGAGAAGAAGGCTACCATGGGTTAGATGGAGGAGAAACACATGGCCGGAATAGATAGAGAATCTGGCCCAGATGAAGAACGTTAGCAAGTATTTGGGATTATGGATGGGATCTAATTTGATAGAAGTGATTAGAAGCAGATGGCCCGGGATTGAATCAGATATCCCATACTTGCCCCACTATGGGAGTAGTTTAGAGGATTAATATCTGCCCTGCCCCAGATTAGCTAAAGTTATTTTAAAATATAACAAGTGTCAGTGTCTTGATTGATTGCTAGCCAGTAATACTACTGATAATACAGATAATTTTAAAACCATAAGTGGTGCCCAAAGTGGAGCAGTCACCCACACTCTTAAAAACCATATTTTGTTGTAGGCTGAAGGGTGGCAATATCTCACAGAGAGTGTCCATGAGCCAGAGCAAAGATGGCCACATACATGTGGCCAGGTCGAGAGGTGGAACTGGGAGGCTGACAATCTTAAAATCTGGCCTAGAAAATGGAGTTAACTGCCCGAGATAATAATAAAATAAAAAATGCTATGGTCCCTCTCCAAGGCACCATGGAAGAAGGCTCCTGGATCTTTTTTGGCCATTTGCTATGCCTGTACCGTGCTGTATTTGTTACTGTTGCTCTATAATACAGTTTGAGATAAGGGATGGAGATTCCTCCAGAGGATCTCTCATTGTACAGGAAATTTTTAGCTATTCAGAATTTTTTCTTTTTCTATATGAAGTTGAAAACCTGTATTTCAAGGTCTTTAAAAATTGTATAGGTATTTTGATAGAGAATGCATTGAATCTGTAAATTGCTTTTGGTAAGATTGCCATTTTTTATTATGTTATGTTAATTCCCCTGATGCATAAACAAGGAAGATATTTCCATCTGATTTCCTTCTGAAATCATCTTCAATTTCCTTCTATAGAGACTTGAAGTTTTTTTGTTGTTGTTGTTTTTTTTTTTTTTTTTTTTTTTTTTTTTTTTTTTTGTGCAAGGCTTTCACTTGCTTGGTTAGAGTTACACCTAGAAACTTTATATTATTTGTGGCTATTGTGAAGGGTATAGTTTGCCTAAATTTTTTTTTGGCTTGTTTGTCATTTTTATACAGGAGGGCTACTAACTTCTTTATTTTGATTTTGTACCCACCCACTTTGCTGAAGGAGTTTATCAGCAGTTCTCTGGTTGAACTTTGAGGGTCATTTATGTACTCTATCATATCATCTGCAAATAGGGATAATTTGACTTCTTCCTTTCCAATGTGGATCCTCTTGATCTCTTTTTTTGTCTTATTGCTCTAGCTAGAAATTCAAACACTACATTGAAGAGATATGGAGAGAGTGGGCAGCCTTGTATAGTCCCTGATTTTAATGGAATTTCCTCGAGTTTCTCTATTTAGTTTTATGTTGGCTATTGGCTTGCTGTACATAGCCTTTATTATGTTTAGGTATGTGTCCTCTATCACTGATCTCTCCAAGACTTTTAACATGAATTAGTGTTGGATTTTGTTAAATGTGTTTTCAGCATCTAAGGATATGATCGTGTAGTTTTTTTTCTTTCAGTTTGTTTATATGGTAGATTACTTTGATGGATTTCTGTATATTGAACCATCCCTGCATTCCTGGAATGAAGCCTACTTGATTATGGTGAATGATATCTTTGTGTCCTTGGATTGTGAATATTTTATTGAGTATTTTTGCATCAATATTCATAAGAGAAATTGGTCTGAAATTTCCTTTCTTTGTTTGGTCTTTGTGAGATTTAGTTATCAAGGTGATTATGGTCTCATAGAATGAGTTTGGTAATGTTCCATCCATTTCTATTTTGTGGAGTAGCTTGAAGAGTATTGATATTAGCTCTTTGAAGGTTTGGTAGAATTCTGTGCTGAAACAATCTGGCCCTGGGATTTCTTTGGTTGGGAGACTTTTTATCACTGCTTCTATTTCCGAAGGAGAAATCGGACTATTTAATTTGTTTATCTCATCTTGATTCAACTTTTGCAAGTGGAATCCATCAGGAAAATTTACCATTTCCATTAGATTTTCAAATTTTGTGCTTTATAGGCTTTTGAAGTAAGACCTAGTGATTCTTTGTATTTCTTCAGTGTCTCTTGCTATTTTCTCCCTTATTATTTTCTGATTTTCTTGATTTGGATAGTGTCTCTCTGCCTTTTAGTTAGTTTGGATAACAGTTTGTCTAGAAACTGTTTCTAAAACCAGCTCTTGGTTTTGTTGATTCTTTGAATTGTTATCTTTTTTTCTAATTTATTGATTTCAGACCTGAATTTGATTATTTTCATCTGTCTACTCCTTTTGGGTGTTTCTGCTTCCTTTTTTTCTAGTGCTTCCAGATGTGCCATTAAGTTGCCTATATGAGATGTTTCCAATCTCTTTATGAAGGCAGTTAGTGCTATGAACTTTACTCTTAGAACTGATTTCAGTGTTTCCCATATATTTGAGTTTGTTGTACCTTCATTTTCATTGAGTTAGGAAGTTCCTAATTTCTTTCTTTATTTCTTCCCTGACCCAGTTGTCATTAAATAGAGAGTTGTTCAGTTTCCATGTGTGTGTAGGCTTTTTGTTATTTCTGTTGAAGTCTAGATTTAGTCCTTTGTGGTCTGATAGTATACAAAGTATTATTTCAATCTTCTTGTATCTGTTGAAGCTTGCATTTTGACCTCCTATATGGTACCTTTGGAGAAGGAAACATGAGGTGCTGAGAAGAAGGTATAATCTTTTGTGTTTGGTTGAAAAGTTCTGTAGATAATCTGTTAGATCCATTTGATTCATGACATCTGTTACTGTCATTATTTCCCAGTTTAGCTTCTGTTTCGTTGACCTATCCTTTGGTGAAAGTGGGGTGTTGAAGTCTCCCACTATTAATCTGTGGGGATTGATGTGTGGTTTAAGCTTTATTAATGTTTCTTTTACAAATGTGGGTGCCCTTGTATGGGGGGGGGTAGATGTTCAGAATTGTGATGTCGTCTTGGTTGAATATTCCTTTGAGTATGAAGTGTCCTTCTTCATCTCTTTTGATTAATTTTGGGAAAATCTATTTTATTAGATATTAGAACGGCTACACCAGCTTGCTTCTTGTTTCCTTTTGCTTGAAAGACCTTTTTCCAGCCTTTTAACCTGAGGTAATGCCTATCACTGTAGTGGAGATGTGTTTCTTATATGCAGAAAAACACTGGGTCTTGTTTATGCATTCATTCTGTTAGTCTGTGTCTTTTTATTGGAGACTTGAGACCATTGATGTTGAGAGATACTAATGACCAGTGACTGTTATGTCCCTTGATTTTGATGTTGGTTGTGGCAGATTGTTTGTGTGTTTGTCTCGTTATGCTTTGGTACAGTGAAGTTATCTATTTCCTGTGTTATCCTTGTTGTAGTTAGCTACTTTGGGTTTGAGTTTTCCTTCTAGTAACTTCTGTAGGGATGGATTTCTAGATAGGTTCTATTTGAATTTGTTTTTGTCATGGAATATCTTGTTTCCTCTATCTATGGTTATTTAAATTTTCACTGGATATAGTAGTCCGGACTTGCATCTGTGGTCTCTTAGGGTTTGTAATACCTCTGCCCAGGCCCTTCTGGCTTTTATGGTTTCTGCTGAGAAGTCAGGTGTAATTTTGATAGGTTTGCCATTATATGTTACTTGGCCCTTTTCCCTTGCTGGTTCTAATATTTTTTCTTTGTTTTGTACATTTTGTGTTTTGATTATTATGTGGTGTTAGGATTTTTTTTCTTGTCTATTGTACTTGGTCTTCTGTAAGCCTTTTCTATGTTTATATGCATCTCTGTCTTTAAATTGGGTAAATTTTCTTCTATGATTTTGTTGAAAATATTTTCTGGGCCTTGGAGCCAGGTGTCGTCTTTTTCCTCAATTCCTATTTTCCTTAGGTTGCATCTTTTCATTGTTTCCTTGATTTTTTGAATGTTTTGGGTCAAGAACTTTTCAGATTTAACATTTTCTTCTTCTTTTTCTTTTATTTTCTTTTTTTTCTGAGACAGGGTTTCTCTGTGTATCCTTGACTGTCCTGGACTCCCTTTGTAGACCAGGCTGGCCTCAAACTCATGGTTGCATCAAATTCTTCTATTGTATCTTCTACACCTGTGGTTCTTTCTTCTATCTCTTGAAATCTATTAGTAATGCCTACCTCTGCAGTTCCTGTTTTCTAAGTTCTCTGGTTCTCAGCTTTCTTCTGTTTGTCCTCTTATCATTGATTCCATTTTCATTTTCAAATCTTGAACTGTTTTATTGATTTCCTTCACCTGATTGTTTACATTATCCTGAATTTCTTCCAGTGATTCCCCATTTTTTTTTCTATAGACCTCTGTCATGGCCTCTCTGAGGTCTTCAATCTGTTTGGCTGCATCTTCCTTTATTTGTTTATGGTTTTCATTCATTTCTTCCATTATAATCTTTATTATGAAGTATTTGAGGTCATTTTCTTGTCCTTCAGTTGTATTTGAGTTTCCAGTGTTGATTTCTTTTGGATGACTGGGTTCTGGATATGCCATATTATTTTGGCCTTTGTTGTCTGTGTTTTTATGCTGGCCTTTAGTCATCTTGTTGTTTTTTACATTGGGTGGTAGTTTCTGTTGTCCTACACTGGTGATTGAAACTAGTTCATTGGTGAGTGTCTATAGGTTGAGATCCTTTACCAATGGGGATCAGGGGCTCCTGGGTTCAGCTTGGGAGGACTTTGCTCCATACTCTGGTCTCCCTAGTGTGCAAGCAGAGACTGATCCTGTACTCTTCAGCCAAAGGTTCAGTCTGAGAGAGTGTAGGTACAACCTGTTATCCTGCATTTTGCTGGGCTTTGGATACCCTGCCAAGGCCACTGAGGCCCTGAGGCCTTGCTTCAGTCCACCAGAGAGTGTGAGTACCACACCTTAGCCTGGAGTGTTTGACTTGGCTTTGGAGAACATGTCCACAGCCACCTGGGCCCCCTGTCTGTGTCCTGGGTCCCTCCGTGGACCTGCGGGGTGATGAGAAGTCAGATCTACACTCTGGGCTCCCCCCTGGGCCGGCAGACACTGGTATTTATGCTCTGTAGCCCAAAATTCAGTCAAAGAGAGAGAGTGCACATGTGCGATAGCCTGCATGTGGCTGGGATTTGGAGACCCTGTCTGTGGCCACTGGACAATGGAGTTTTCTGTAGACTGGCAAGGTAGTCTGAAGTGAGAACCACTAGTTGTCCCCTGGGCCATCAGAAGCAGATGCTAGTCCTTCACGGCCCACAGTTCATTCCCAGCGACAGAGTCCGATGTATGGAGTGCAGATGAAGCTCACAGGCAGGTATGTGTCCAGATTCTGAGGACTAGGCCCCCACCCTCCGTCGACCAGTTGTAAGGCCTGATCCACACCTACCTGTGCTCTGCATCATGTGGACCCCTAGACTAGGGCTCTCCAGGTCTTGTGATCTGTAGTTCTCAGCCAGGTCCCTAGGCTCCATCAGTGCCACCATCTTGGATCACTGTGTATGTTTTCTTAATGTGATAACTCCGAGAAAATTTTAGAACTATAGCAGTATTTTCCTATTTAACATTTTTAAACTTTGAGTTTTCAAACCTTCAACATTTTCTGGTATTAATAATTGATACTGTGGAGATAGTATGGTAAAAGAGATTACAGAATGACTTAGAGTTGGTTCCCCCTTACCACATGTGCCTTAGGACTGAATTTAAGTCATCAGAGATGGTGGCAGGTGCCTTTATTTGCTGTATCATGTCTCTGGTCCTAGCTGTATAGTTTAAATGTTTCTTCTATGTGATGACATTGGCTAGCACAGGGAGCTACTAGAATTGATGCTATCTTTAGGTTCTAACTATTAATACAGTGTATCTATTACTGTAGGTTCTTACTGCACAGTGAGGCTAAATAGTAATTGATCATTACATTTCAATATCATATATTCCTGGAACTCCCATAAGCCTGCTTACCAGTCTATTGAGTTAGAAAATTTTCCCATTAGATTTCTAGGAATTTATGACAATTCGTCATCATCTAGAAGTAGGTACTCTGGGTTAAAGAATCCAAAGGCATCTTTTCTGCTTAAGAGCTTACGAATATTATCCTTTAAAAAAATACATTGTACTAATCTCCAGTTCTGGAAACTATTAGAACCTAAGACATCACGTAGGGCTAGTTTACCAAGCATTAAAGTATCTGTTGGATGTGATGATGATCAAGTCCTGAGTACATATGATGGACAAGACACAGATTTTCCTATGAGAGAAGACATCCTCCATTAGAGGAGGCAGATTTACAGAGTAGGGACAGTTATAGGGCAGCGTCTATGAGGAACATACAGGTGAGAATCAGAAAGAACCCACAGACATTGGTCACAGGTTGAACAATGAAGAAAGAGGTGGAGAAATGTGATAAGTTTTTGAAGAAAGTCTAGATGGATATAATGATAGAGGAAGGAAAGCAAAGTGGAGGAAATGAACATACAAGCATAAATGTTGTTCAAGCAATACAGCTATATATGTGTGTATACATATATACATATGTACATACACACACACACACACACACACACACACACACACACACACACACGTATAATGCAGTGGCAAATAAAATGTGACTTTTTCCTGGAGTGTGGGACCAGAAGCAAGACTAGCTGGCATGGAATGAAGTTACAGGGTAGAATGGAAAGAGGTCCTGGCCGTTACATGACATTTTAATCTAAATTACTTTGTATTTAAAATATGCAGAAGCGGTATTCATGATTTCCAATGTTGCTTCCCAGTATAGCTTAGAAATTGAAGTAAAAGAGAAAGGGCAAAATTAGAGGCATGACCCATCTGTCAGGTTTAAAGCCTGAAGAAGAATTTTTACATTTTTATATAGTCCTGATAGATGACACTTGAATGGGAACACTTTCCCATATCCTTTTAAATATTGCAATTCAGTAGCTCACATGAATTATATATGATTTCTATATTTTAGTGATGTTTCCAGGCCAAGATGAAAGCTGACATGAGCAACATAACTATCAAAGGATAATTAGCAAAAGCTGCTAACTTTCTCTGCACTTATGTTGCCAGTTTTAAATATTATCTTTATGATGATAGAAAGTAAATGTATGGAATAGCCACACCCATAGCAATTTAAATTTAGAACAATTTCAAGAGTATAATATTTCTTTTATTGATATATTGCATGGAAACTAGAAAGGGAACCTTATGTCTAATAGTCAGTACTGAGCTGGGAAGGAAGGTCTGGACTGCACTACTGTTTAGGTGTTAAAATAACCCGACAGAAGCAATGGAAGCAATGGGAGTAAGAAAGGCTTTATTTTGTCCTATAATTCCATAAGGACACAGTATATCATGGTAGGGAGGCATGTCATCAGGAATGGGAAGCTGGCTTGTCACACTGCACCCACTGCCACCAGTGACTCCCTTCCTTTAGTAAGATCCCATTTCTTAATGTTTTAATGACCTCCCCCTAAAATACCACCATCTTTGGAAACAAGCGTTTAAGTATGTGAGACTACGGGGCACATTTTACATTCAGATCACAAGGAGCAGTATCAACTGGTTATGTAGCAGCAGAAAAATCTAACTATACATTATCTATTACTAATTGTTTCCAAATAGCTCAATTATATGATTTCTCTCTTTCTCTCTCAATCTCTCCTTCCCTCCTTCCTTCCCTCCTTCCTTCCCTCCTTCCTTACTTCCTTGCCTCCTTTCTTCCTCCCTTCTTTTGTGTACTTAATGTACATTGTAGACTCTCAGTGAAGCTGCATTTTAAAGTAATATATTTTGACAATTTCATACCTATATCTTGATAATATCTGTGGTAGTTTGAATGAGATTGCTCTATAGGTTTCTGTCTTTGAATACTTGGTCAACATTTGGTCTAACCTATTGTGAAGTATTTGGACATGCGACCTTGTTGGAGGAGGGGGCCTTCCTGGGTACATGCTTTGAGGTTTCAAAACATTTTTAGAATGCCTTTTGCTTGTGGATCAACAGCGTTCAGGTGTATCTGCCACAATACCTGTGCTCCACAATGACTTATTCTAACCTTTTGAAATCACAAACATAAATTAAGCACTTTTAAAAGTTTATTTCTTTTTTTTCAGAGTTCAATATTATACTCTTTTTATTGTTACACAAGTTTGCTAACCTTTCTTTAAAATTTTTTTATTTCTTTTTTTTAATTTTTATTTTTTTAATTAATTTATTCATATTACATCTCAGTTGTTAGCCCATCCCATGTATCCTCCCATTCCTCCCTTCTTCCCACTTCCCCCCTACTCCCCTCCCCTCCCCTATGTCTGTGTCTGAGGGGGACCTCCTCCCCCTGAATATGCTCATAGGGTATCAAGTCTCTCCTTGGTGACCTACTATCTTTCCTCTGAGTGCCACCAGGCATCTCCATCCAAGGGACATGTTCAAATATGGGGCACCAGAGTTTGTGTGAAAGTTAGATCTCCTTCTCCACTCAACAGTGGAGACTGTCCTGTCCATCGGCTAGTCTGGGTAGGGGTTCAAGGTTTACTGCCTATTTTTTCCTTGGCTGTTGCCATAGTTTGCGGAGGACTCCAGGGCCCAGACTCGCCTGTAGTTTTTCAGGACCCGCTGGATCCTTCTATTTCCTCTTTCGCCCAGGCTTCTCACACCTAAAGACTCAATAGGATGTCCTCCCCTCTTACTCACTATCCTGGTAGGTACAGTTTTTCATGGGGACATACACCTTGGACTAGTGTCTCGATATAAGTGAATATATACCATTTAGCTCTTTTTGCATCTGTGTGAACTCACTCATTATGACAATTTCTAGTTCAATCCATTTGTCCACAAATTTTGGAAATTCCTTGTTTTTAATAGCTGAGTAGTATTCCATAGTGTAAATGTACCACAGTTTCTTTATCCATTCTTCTACTGAGGGACACATAGGTTGTTTCCAAGTTCTGGCTATTATGAATAAGGCAGCTATGAACATGGTTGAGCATATGTCCCTGTTGTGTGGTAGTGCATCCTCTGGGTATATTTTAAGGAGTGGAATAGCTGGGTCTTGAGGAAGCCCTATTCCCATTTTTCTGAGAAAGCACCAGATAGCTTTCTAAAGTGGTTGTACTAGTTTGCATTCCCATCAGCAATGCAGGAATGTTCCTCTTTCTCCACACCCTCGCCAGCATGAAGTGTCAGTTGAGTTATTGATCTTAGCCATTCTGATGGGTGTAAGATGGAATCTCAGTGTCGTTTTGATTTGCATTTCTCTGATGACTAAGGAGGTTGAACATTTCTTTAAGTGTTTCTCAGCCATTTGATATTCCTCTGTTGAGAATTCTCTGTTTAGTTCTGCACCCCATTTCTCTATTGGGTTATTTGGTTTGGAGGTGTTTAATTTCTTGAGTTCTTTATATATTTTGGATATTAGACCTTTGTCAGATGAAGAGTTGGTGAAGATCTTTTCCCAGTCTGTAGGCTGTCGCTTTGTTCTCTTGACAGTGTCACCTGCCTTACAGAAGCTTCTCAGCCTCACGAGGTCCCATTTATTAATTGTTGATGTTAAGGCCTGGGCTGTTGGTGTTCTGTCAGGAAGTTGTCTCCTGTGCCTATGAGTTCCAGACTCTTTCCCACTTTTTCCTCTAACTGGGTTAATGTCTGTGGTTTTAGGTTGAGGTCTTTAATCCACTTGGACTTGAGTTTTGTGCATGGTGACAAATAGGGGTCTAATTGCATTTTTCTACATGTAGACATCCAGTTAGACCAGCACCATTTGTTGAAGATGCTGTCGTTTTTCCATTGAATGGATTTGGCTTCTTTGTCGAAAATCAAGTGAGCAACTGTGTGTGGATTCATCTCTGGGTCTTCAGTTCGATTCCACTGATCAACCAGCCTGTTGCTGTGCCAGTACCATGCTGTTTTAATTACTATTGCTCTATAGTACAACTTGAGATCAGGTATGGAGATTCCTCCAGAGGATCTTTTATTGTATAGGATTGTTATTGCTATTCTGGGCTTTTTGTTTCTCCATATGAATTGAGAATTGTTCTTTCAATATCTTCAAAATATTTTGTAGGTATTCTGATAGGGATTGCATTGAATCTGTAAATTGCTTTTGGTAAGATGGTCATTTTTACTATGTTGATTCTTCCGATCCACGAACAAGGTAGATGCCGCCATCTTCTGATGTCATTTTCAATCTCTTTCTTTAGAGGTTTAAAGTTTTTTTCAAATAAATCCTTCACTTGCTTGGTTAGGGTTATTCCTAGATATTTTATATTGCTTTTGGCTATCATGAAGGGAGTAATTTTTCTAATTTCTTCCTCTTCCTGTTTGTCATTTGTATATAGGAAAGCAACTGACTTTTTTGAGTTTATTTTGTATCCTGCCAATTTGCTGAAGGTGTTTATCAGCTGTAGGAGTTCTCTGGTGGAATTTTGGGGGTCACTCATATACACTATCATATCATCTGCAAATAGGGATAATTTTACTTCTTCCTTTCCCATTTGGATCCCCTTGATCTCTTTTTGATGTCTTATTGCTCTGGCTAGAACTTCAAGAACTATATTGAAGAGATATGGGGAAAGTGGGCAGCCTTGTCTGGTCCCCGATTTTAGAGGGATTTCCTTGAGTATCTCTCCTTCAATTTAATGTTGGCTATTGGTTTGCTGTAATAGCCTTTATTGTTTTTAGAAAAGTGCCTTGTATTCCCAATCTCTCCAGAACTTTAAACATAAATGGGTGTTGGATTTTGTCAAATGCTTTTTCTGCATCTAAAGAGATGATCATGTGGTTTTTCTCTTTCAGTTTGTTTATATGGTGGATTACATTGATGGATTTCCATATGTTAAACCATCCCTGCATTCCTGGAATGAAGCCTACCTGGTCATGGTGAATGATGTCTTTGATATGCTGTTGTATTCGCTTTGCGAGTATTTTGTTGAGTATTTTTGCATCAATGTTCATAAGAGAAATTGGTCTGAAATTCTCTTTTTTTGTTTGGTCTTTGTGGGGTTTAGGTATCAATGTGACTGTGGCCTCATAGAAGGAGTTTGGTAATATTCCATCCATTTCTATCTTTTGGAATAGCTTGAATAGTATCGATATTAGCTCCTCTTTGAAGGACTGGTAGAATTCTGTGCTGAAACCATCTGGCCCTGGGCTTTTTTTGGTTAGAAGACTATCAATGGTTGCTTCTATTTCTATAGGCGAAATAGGGCTATTTAATTTGTTTATCTGGTCTTGGTTCAATTTTGGTAAATGGAATTGGTCGAGAAATTTGTCCATTTCCCTTAAATTTTCAAATTTTGTGGCATAAATGTCTTTGAAGTAGGTTCTTACGATTCTTTGTATTTCTTTGGTGTCTGTTATTATGTCTCCCTTTTCATTTCTGATTTTGCTAATTTGGATAGTGTTTCTTTGTCTTTTAGTTAGATTGGCTAACGGTTTGTCTATCTTGTTAATTTTCTCAAAGAACCAGCTCTTGGTTTTGTTGACTCTTTGAATTGTTCTCTTTGTTTCTAATTTATTGATTTCAGCCCTGAGTTTGATTATTTCCAGGCGTCTACTCCTCTTGGGTGTTTCTGCTTCTTTTTTTTTCTAGGGCTTCCAGATGTATTGTTAAGTTGTTTATGTGGGATGATTCCATTTTCTTTTTAAAGGCACTTAGTGCTATGAATTTTCATCTTAGCACTGCTTTCAATGTGTCCCACAAATTTGGGTATGTTCTTCTATCATTTTCATTGAATTTCAGGAAGTCTTTTATTTCTTCTCTTATTTCTTCCATGACCCATGTGTCATTAAGTAGAAAGTTGTTTAGTTTCCACGTGTTGGTATGCTTTTTGTTATTTCTATTGTTGTTGAAGTCCAGCCTTAGACCATGGTGATCTGATAAGATACAAGGTATTATTTCAATCTTCTTGTATCTGTTGAGGTTTGCTTCATGACCAACTATGCAATCAATTTTAGAAAACGTTCCATGGGGTGCTGAGAAAAAGGTATACTCCTTTGCGTTTGGGTGGAAAGTTCTGTAGATATCTGTTAGATCCATTTGATTCATGACATTGGTTAATGAGGTTATTTCCCGGCTTAGTTTTGAAATCAAAGTCCTATCCTTGAGTGAAAGTGGGGGGTTGAAGTCTCCCACTATTAATGTGTGGGTATCGATAAATGGGGCAAGCTTTGTTAATAACTCTTTTACAAATGTGGGAGCCCTTGTATTCGGAGCATAGATGTTCAAAATCATGATGTCTTCTTGATTGACTTTACCTTTGATGAGTACGAAGTGTCCATCCTTGTCTCTTTTGACTAATTTTGGTTGAAAGTCTATTTTATTAGATATTAGAATAGCTAGCCCAGCTTGTTTCTTGTGACCATTTGCTTGGAATATTTTTCCCCAACCTTTTACTCTGAGGCAATGTCTGTCCTTGTGGTTGAGATGTGTTTCTTGAATACAGAAGAATGTTGGGTTGTGTTTATGCATCCATTCTGTTAGTCTGTGTCTTTTTATTGGAGAGTTGAGAGCATTGACGTTGAGAGATATTAATGACCAGTGATTGGTAAGTCCCTTCATTTTTGGTATTTGTAACAATCGAGTTTTTATGAAGTTGTGATTTTGCAATGGTGTACTTATTTCTTATGTATTTTTGGTTGTAGTTTGACCAGTTGGGGTGGAGTTTTCCTTCTAGTAACTTCTGTAAAGCTGTATTTGTGGCTAGGTACTGTGTGAATTTGTTTTTGTCATGGAATATCTTGTCTTCTCCGCCAATGGTTATTGATAATTTTGCTGGATATAGTAGTCTTGCCTGGTATCTGTGTTCTCTTAAGGTTTGCAGAACCTCTGTCTAGGCCCTTCTGGCTTTCATGGTCTCTGCTGAGAAGTCAGGAGTAATTCTGATAGGTTTGCCTTCATATGTTACTCGTCTTTTTTCTCTTGCCACTTTTAATATTTTTCCTTGTTCTGTATATTCTGTGTTATTATTATGTGACGGGAAGATTTTCTTTTTGGGTCTATTCTATTTGGTGTTCTGTAGGCCTCTTGTATGCTCGTATGCATCTCTTTCTTCAAATTGGGGAAATTTTCTTCTATTATTTGATTAAAGATATTTTCTGGGCTGTGGAGTTGGTTGCCTTCTCTTTCCTCTATCCCTATTATTCTCAAGTTTCGTCTTTTCATGTTGTCTTTTATTTCATGAACACTTTGTGTCAGGAACTTTTCAGATTTAGCATTATCCTGGATGGTTGTTTCCAATTGTGCAATTATATCTTCAAGTCCTGATATTCGTTCTTCCATTTCTTGCAATCTATTAGATAAGGCCACCTCTGAGATGTTTGCTTTCTTTTCTGATGCTTCTCGATCACATTTTTCTTCCGTGTGTTCTTTTATGATAACTTCCATTTTTATCTTCAGGTCTTGAACTGTTTTAATAATTTCCTTCATCTGGTTATTTGTGTTTTTCTGAAATTCTTCAAATGCCTCTTTATATGACTCTTTTAAGTCATTGGCCCTCTTGTTTGCTTCCTCCTGCATTTGTTTACAGACTTTATTTGTTTCTTCCATTATCATCTTACTTACTAAGGATTTGAGGTGGTTTTCATGTATATCCATTGTTGTTGGGTTCTCCAGGTTGTTTTCATTAGGATTGCTGGGATCTGGAGATGCCATCCTGTTTTGGTTTTTGTTAGCATTCTTTCGTTGTCCCCTTGTCATTTTGGTGACTCTAGTGTTGGGAGGTGGTTTGTAGTGACCTTCCCTGTTTGGGAGTGGATAGTTGATGTCTGATTATAGGTAGGGTGCCCTTACCTGTGGGGAACAGGGAGTATTTCCCTGGACCAGGCTACTGATTCAGATTCTACTCCTGGAGATTTTTCTCAACACCTTAGGCTCCAGGCTGTGTCATGCAAAGTAGGTTTCTGTTTGGGCCTTTTCACCTTACTGCTGTGTCTCAAGTCAGCAGTATTGGGATCTAGAGTAAGGTCAGCACACAAGCTCTCTGGTTGTGTAGGTTGATCCCAGCTGTCTGTCTTTCCTGTTGCTTTGTAGCCAAGACCCCAGGTGGATCAGATCTTCTGGGTTGTAGCTGTCTTTTAGCTCTGCCTCTACACTCTGTAGGAGTGTCCAGCCTTTCCCATGAATTTGGGAGTTCTTGCTGGGTCTGCAGGAGCTGAAATAGCTAGGATCTGCCTGATGGAGATTACAGGATCCGTGCCTGGTGGGCCTAAAACCATATGGTTTCAGGCCACTGGCAGTATCTGAGGAGGTAGCAGTTTCCACGCCCCTGTATGCCAGGACACTCCCAGCTTGCTATAGATTAGCAGTTATCCCCTGCATACATGAGCCACAGCTCCCTATATCGTGGGACCCAGCTAGGTTCTGTTGTTCGGGGAGTGCCCAGTCAGAGCCAGCAGCTCGTCCCCTCAGCTGGCGACAAAGGCTGCTCAGACTGCTCCCAGACACTTTAAGGCAGCAGTTATTCCCTGCCAGCAAGACCCACAGCTCCAGATAACGTGGGCGGTCCTGACGAGGGCATGCAAGAATGACCCCTGCTAGTTCAGTTGTTTGGGGAGTGCCAGGTAAGTGCCAGCAGCCCGGCCCCGCAGCTGGCACCAATGGCGGTTCAGACCGCTGGCGGGAATCTCCTGCCAGAATACTGCCAGTGCCCTTTAGGGCAGTAGTTAGTCTCTGCAAGCGTGACCCACGGCTCCCTATAACGTGGGCGGACCCACTGGGCTGTGGGAGCAGACCACGCCGGTTTCTAACTGCCCCTGTTTGCAGGGTCAATCCTTTGTGTCTAGCTTCAGCTTGAGCGCAGGACACGGATGCGGTCCGTGAGCTATACGCCAGTTCTAGCTGTTTTTGGTGAGACTTGCCACCTGTGTTTCCACCCGGGTTAGGCAGGTGCCCTCCGCAGTTTGGTGTGGTGTGGATGTAGAGGTTCAATGGTAGTTTCACCCTATTCGCTGAGACTCCTCAGGCTTGGGGATCCGGAAAAATCTCCTCACCAAATGGCAAATTTGGGTTTTATGTGCTGGCTACAGCTTGATTGTGGATTCTGTTTCAGAGTTTTGGGAATGCGTTTAGCCCTCCGGGCTGTTGCTTGTCCCGGGGTTAGACCCCCTGGTGGTCTGTGGAGTTTGGGGCCCCACTCACCTACAGTTCTCAAAATCCAGCAGTCTGTGGTTCCATTCAAGTCCCTGGTCTCCTCGGAGAAGATCAGCTATGGTGCCTACTGGTCGACTCCATCTTGGAATCCCCTTAAAAGTTTATTTCTTTTTATTTTTTTGTTTTCAATATATACTGACTGAAGTTTCACCTCCTTCCATTCCTAATATTCCCTCCCCCCAGCTTCACTCCTCCTCTGTTTCCTTTCAGAAAAGGGCTTGCCTCCCAGAAACATCCACTGAACCAGTTCTAACAAGATACTATAAGACTAGGCACAAACCCCCATATCAAGGCTGGATGAGACAACACAGTAGGAGGAAAAGTGTCCTAAAGAGCAGATGAAAGAGGCAGAGGCACCCGCCTTCCACTGTTAGGGCGTCCTGCCCTGGGGGGTCTACTTTTTCCCTCTGGGGATTCAGGCACATTGCACAACAGGCTAGACTGCAGGGAGTAAAGCTTAGCAGGGTGTAAGTGCTGGAGAACTGGCCCTCTCCAGAGACAGATTTCAGGGCAACACTCTTTTTATTAGGGGGAACAAAGGTTATTTACATCTTTAGAGATTGGGTAGTGTTTTCAGGGTGAATGTACGTCATTGGCTGCTTAGAATACTTCATTTGCATGAAGAAGAATGATATTGCTTGCTGGATGGTTTTATAAAGAGAGAGGAAGCCTAACCTGTAGTCTACCTCTAGGGGGCGGAGGATACGTGTGCCTGTGCCTAGACATTTAGACCCAGAGCAGGGAGGAAGCAGTCCTACTCCTGCTAGTCTGAGGATGAGATTTTTGTGGTTTGGACACATAGAAATTTCTCTGTTGCTCCATACTGTCTCCCCTAGTCTCATGGCTTTCCACCTCCAGAGGGTCCCACAAAAATACCAAGCTTACAGCCATAGCATATATTCAGAGAAAATGGTTCATGAGGACCATACAAGCTCCCTGATTGCTGCTTCAGTCTCTGTGAGCCTCTAGGAGCTCTGCTTAGGTAAAATCTGTGGGCTACCTATATTCTTCTATCTTAGATACCTAAGGCCCCTGCATTTCTCGCACCCCCCCCCCATCTTCCATAGGGTTCCCTTAGCTTCAAGAGGAGGAACCTTATGGAAATCTGCAATTTGGGCTTTCGCTCTACCCTATGTTTGGCTGTGGGTTCTGTGCCTGCTCCCGTCAGCTGCTGACCACAGCCTTTTTGATGATGACTCGGCTAGACACTAATTCATGAGGATGTCACAATACAGTTAGGAATCATTTTATTGATTTTTTTCCCCTGTCATAGGTCTCTGGGCTATCCAGCCCTCAGTTCCTGCTCATTCAGGCAGTGGACCAGATAGGCTTCCTCCTGTGATGAGCGTCTCATTAGTCGTTGGCTGACCAAGTTCTGTGCCTCCATTGTTCTGGTACATATTGCAGGCAGGATAGATGATAGATCAAAAGTTTTATGGCTGGGTTGGTGTCCCAGTTCCACCTCTAGAATCCCTGTGTGGTTACGGAGAACAGCTTCTGGTTCAGGCTCTTAACTCTCCATTACTTGGAGTCCTCACTATCATCTCACAAAAATTCAGGAAAAAAAATCTATTGGATAAGGTTTCACCTCCCCACTCTGTCCCAAATGCCTTCGAATTCCGGTTGTCTCACCCAGGACCTGATCCACCTACTCACATCCCCACCTGCCCCCAGCTATATTTCTCCTTTCCAGGGAGATCCATGCATTCCCCCTTTAGAGCCATTTTTTGTTACTTAACTTTTCTAGGTCTGTAAACACTTTCTTTTGTAGGTTTTCTTGGTCTTGGTGTCTTATCACTACAATTAAGCAGTAAGGAAAAAACAAACGAACAAACAAACAAACAAATTTCCTGCCCCCTTCCTGCAAATATCTCCCAATAGTGTCCCCTACCTTATTTGCTATTCTTCCTTTTAAAAAAAAGTAACCCACTGAGTCCAATTAGTGCTGTCTGTGTGTCCATGAGTGTGGGACCCATCCACTGGGGTATGGGGAGTTTACCAGAGGTTATGTGCCATGTCTACAATGAAGTGACTTGCCTTCCAGCAGTGACTAGCAGTTGCCACTAGCACCTACTGTGCTCCAGTTACCAGCAGAGCCTTGTAAGACTCTCCGCCATCCAGGCTTGAATGTTGATTGTCTTGATCTTACGTGGGTATGTCTTTTCCAGATAACGCTAGCAGCAGTGAGTTCATGAGTGCAATAGTAATGTCATGTAGATGACAGCATTTCTCCACTTTCCTCATCCTCTCCACCTCTTCTGCAGTGTTCCCCAAGCTTTGCACTATTGGCACAAATATCCCACTTAGGGTGTCAGCAGTTTTATTGGTTGAGCATCTCTGCACTGACTATTAAGCATTGCAAGAGGAAGCTTCTCTAGCCAATGATGAGAGCAGTGCTAATCTACTCTCAAGATTGGCTAGAGAAGATTCTTTTATATGTATCATATACATATAAACATTTATATACATACATATATATAAACATTTATACACACACACACACACACACACACACACACACACACATATATATATATATATATATATATATATATATATATATATATATACATTTATAAGGCAGTTTAAACACCATATCTATTAAACAAAATAGCCATAGTGGGTTACTAACTAAGGCCCATGTTCCTGCTACATATGTAGGGAATTTCTTTTCAACTACATTTGCAGAATCAGATAAAATTTCCCACTGTGGAAGAGACATCAAATGCAATCAGCAAACAGTTTATTACCCTCATACCCATAACTGTGTTGTTGTTAGTATACTAGTTGGCACATTTTACCCGAGAGGTTAGTATTATAATTTGCAAGGTCCATATCTGGCTAAGTGTATTGACAACACTTCTTCCTCTGCGGCATGCATATTATTTTCAGCCCCTGTGAAAGGAACCAAACAGGAAGGAAGTTCCTGTGTGATTCCGTTCTAGCTGGTTTCTACATGCTCTGAAGCCATAGCATATGATCTTCTAAAATATGGCCTTAACACCTAGCTGTGGTGGACAACCAAGAACAACAGCAATCTATTATTTTTGGATAGGGCAAGCTTTATTTCATCAGAATTTCAATACCATATTTAAACAACACAATATTTTATATTGTGAATAATTGTTGTGTCCTTATTTTCCCTCGTTCTTTTGTTTACATGTCTATTTGACTTTGGTTTTTTGGTTTGTTTGTTTGTTTCTTCTTCCCCAAATCATTTACCTTTGAGTACCATTGACGTTTTTTTTCTCAATGCATAGCGCTCATCTGTGAAATTCCATCAATATCCATGTCTATGCTCAGTACTTTCCTGGTTGAAGACCCACAGAGTACCCAGTCTGTCAAGGTCCAATCTCTCTCTCTTTTTTTTTTTTTTTCCTTTTATTTACTTTTACATCCTGGTCATAGTGTCACCCCTCCTCTCCTCCTAGTTTTACCAGCTCCACTCCTCAGCAAAGGGGAGCCTCCCTTCCCATCTATCCCAGCTCATTAAGTCACATTAGGACTGAATGTTTCCTCTTCCCCTGTGGCCTGGCAAGGCAGTCCCCACAGTAGGAAATGATGAAAAAAGCTGGCAACAGAGTTCATATCAGAGACAGCCCCGACTCCCCTCACTAGAGAACCCACATGAATCCTGAGCTGCCCATCCGCTACATCTGTGTAGGGGGCCTAGGTCCAGTCCATGTACGGACCTTGGTTGATGCTTCAGTCTCCGCAAACCCTTCTGGGCCCTGGTTAGTTGTCTCTATTCATCGTCTTGTGGAGCTCCTGACACCTCCAGGTCCTTTTCTCCTTACCCTCACTTTCCCACAAGACTCCTAAGCATTGCCCAATGTTTGGCTATGAATCTCAGCATCTGTTTCAAAGCACTTCGGGGTGGAGCCTATCAAAAGACAACTCTGCTAGGCTCCTTTCTGAAAGCATAGCAGAGTATTGTTAATAGTGTCAGGGGTTGGCTCTCTTCTGTTGGGTGGATCTTGGGTTGGGCCAGGTGTTGGTTGGACATTCCCTCAATCTCTGCTCTATCTGCTCTATCTTTATCCCTGCACATCTTGTAGACAGGCGAAGTTTTGGGTCAAACATTTTTGTGGGTGGGTTGGTGTTCCCCTCCCTCTACTAGGAGTCTAGTCTAGTTAGCAGGTATTCTATGGACCCCCAATGTCTCATATTTAAAAACATAATGCCATTACACTCATGACTCTAGAACAAATGGTATTAACAGCATTTGTTAGCCTTTGTGAAATACAGATTTCTGGTCACTGGAACTATTAGATCAACGTCTGCGTGTTGACAAGATTCTCAGACGCTGTTTACACTTATGAAGTTTTAACAGTAGCATGTAACTTCATATTTTATATGGGCATTCTCAAAAAATATTAACCCAAATACTTAGTAATTCCTTATTACTCTGCTCACTGTTTGTTAGATCTACTCTCTGTCACCATCATTACCCCTGATCCAACGAAACAACAAGCAAACAGAGGAACCCCTGCCTACTTTAATATTTTATCTACAGCAGGGAGAAAGATAAAAAATTGCAAAATATAGTCAGAACACACACACACAAAGTAGGCTAGAGAGTGTGTCAGGAAAGATGAAAATATTGAATAGGACATCAATGTGGGGTGGGCACCAAGGAAATTCTGTTTCTTCCTTCCTTATATGTATCAGCGAATGATGTCATCCTAAGGGCCTTAGTTAGAGATTATCTAACCAAGTATGTGTTTGCATGTATGTAGGTACACATTTATGTGCAGGTACATTTGTACATGTGTACACATACATGTGTCTGAAAGTGATGTTCGTGTCCTTCTTCCTTTTAGCTGTTGAGACAGAGTCTCTTGCTGAAGCCAGGGCTCCCTGATGCTGGCTAGTCTAGTTATGAAGCTTGCCTCAGAGGTATCCTGTCCCTGCTTCCTGTGTGTTTAGATTACACGTGACCATCACACTTGCCTAGGTGGTACAAGTTTTGCTTATCACTGACCTGTAGGCTAAGATATTTCAAAACCTACTTTATTTAGCATTCTTAAACACTTCAACCTCACTTTATCCCACTGACCAGAGGAAGGAAAGAAGGAATGTTAATAGGAAAAAGGGAATGTGGACCTGTTTTGACGCTGTTCCTTGGGCCAGTTCCATTCTGTGTTTCAGGATACCAGTAGTCCAGTCCAATAGCAAATACCAAAGAGCAACAGGAACTCATAGACGAGGCACAATCCAGCAGAAACTGCAAGGCTCAGCTGACTTGGCATGAGTCAGTAGAAGCATCCACAATCAACTGGAGTACCAGTAGAAGTTATAAGGAATGTTTCTCTCTGTGACACGAAGACCAGTGAAGCACTGCAGGGCCAGCAGTGGAGCAAGGCAAAAGCATTGTTCTACCATCGGTGGGGTTCTATTTGTACTCCCTCCAAGCATGACATGCCCTCTCCTCACACATGCCCTCTCCTCACACATGCCCTCTCCTCACGCATGCCCTCTCCTCACGCATGCCCTCTCCTCACGCATGCCCTCTCCTCACGCATGCCCTCTCCTCACGCATGCCCTCTCCTCACGCATGCCCTCTCCTCACGCATGCCCTCTCCTCACGCATGCCCTCTCCTCACGCATGCCCTCTCCTCACGCATGCCCTCTCCTCACGCATGCCCTCTCCTCACGCATGCCCTCTCCTCACACATGCCCTCTTCTCACACATGCCGTCCCACATATGCCCTCTCACACATGTTCTCTCACACATGCCCTCTCACAGGACATCTTCCCGCAAAACACCATGTGATACAATGGAGTCTTCAAAGAAACCAGAAACTTCCATTTCACTGACCCTTGAGTATGCAAAGCAAATATTATTTGTGCTTCCAAGTGCTGATTTGAAAGCTCTAAAAGTCTTGGCATTCTAAGAAAAATGCAAAATCCTTCTTTACTGTTGAATATTTCCCTTCACATCCTCGGGGACAGGACAATAGGATGTGAGTAAAGAAAAACAAAACAAGACAAAAAAACAAAAACAAAAACAACAAAAAAACCACCCTTAGTTGATACACTAACCATTCATCACTCTATTAAATTTTATTTTAGTACTTCTAAAATATTTCACACATCCAGGGTTTGGAGCATGTATAGTAAAACCTGTTTTGTATTCTTTGTTAACAAAGACTCAGAAATGTGATGTAAAGGTTGACTAAACCTTTATTCAGTAGGCAATTCATTAGGGTGTTGTAAGCCTCTGACATTTTCCATGTGCAATAGAAAATAAAGTGTTCCTGTGTTTAGAAGCCAATAGCTAGGGAGGGGTTTAAGGAGACTGAATGAAGTGTGTGTGTGTGTGTGTGTGTGTGTGTGTGTGTGTGTGTGTGTAGGATTAATAACTTCTATCTTTAAAATAAGACTTATTGCCAGTGAAAACTTCCTATTCCAGAAATAAATTTAACTATTAGCATAGCATTTTTTTTATAAAATAATGTTTTTACTGGTTGTTAGAAAAATGTTAAAAATACGAAAGTAAGTTAACTATAGAATTCTATATACTGTATATAGTAATATTTATGTGGATCTTCTCTATGGATATAAAATTTTTATTGTTTTTTTTTTTCATTCAGAGAATTCATCAATAGCCTCAGACTGCATAGGTCCTTCTATGGTGGCCTGGCTGACCAGCTGTGCATCAATGAATTGGCTGCTGCTGAAGGAAGGCCCTGCTGGAATGGGGAGGAGGTAGTAAAAAGGTAAATTCTGCGTAAATCCCCTTTTCTTCTTACAACCTTTTCCTAGACTTAAAATGAATACATCCTGTTGTTACTTTACAACACAGATAAGAGGTAATCCCTTCTTTTTCATTTTCTTTGATTAATTTGATTCTTTTTTCATTTCAGCTCTGAGGACACCATGTGTTAAATTTAAAGGTTTTTTTTTTTCTTAATCTCCATCTGTCTCCAACTTACACAACAACCCCAACTTTAAAATAGTTGATTTCTGTCTAGTTGGTTTTATTTATCACATGTCTTATTTTTTAACTTCATGAATATTAGATTGTAAATAACCTTTGTTTTAAAAAAAGATTACAGGTGGGAGGGGAAATGGGAGGGGGAAAGAGACAGAGATGGAGGGGGAGGAGGGGAGGAGGGAGGGAGGGAGGGAAGAGTATTTCTAAAGCATAGAGCAAAACACACTTCCATCTATATACTCCCTGCTTAGGATTTATGCCTGAATCTGGGGAAATTCACTTCACTTTCAGTTTTCTGATAAAAAAAATTGTATGTCTACTCCTTTACATACCTACTGCATTTGGTATCTCAGAGCTTAGTTTTCACCAGAATAAAATGACATGTTCACTTAAAATATCATCTAGCAAATTGTTCCTCTGATAAGTGCATATGACAGTTTACTTTGAATATAGATGCCTATAATAATTTTTAAAATTATAAGTGGTCATACTCATTACACTTAGAAGCTATATTCTTATAGTTAATAAATGGCCTCTCAGAGATTATGAGCACTTAGAGAGTGATTTTCAAAATAAAAACTATAAATTGAAATGAAATATTTGCTGATCTGACAAAAATAATTCCTCATTATGTTCTTTAAGTATTGGTCTGTTTTTAAATGTGTATTTTACACTTACTATGAACAGTCATAATATGCAACTGAGTGGGTAAAATGTCTGTATTTTTCCTTCTAAGTTCTAATTATTTTCTACTTTGAATTATATTTTTTCTTCACATTTTATTCAAATTGAAGTAAACTCTTCTGTGAAAATATTTCTAACAAAGATTAGTGAAAATCCCATAGTTGTAAATGGAAGATGAAGCCGGGTGTGGTGGTGCATGGCTGTAATCCCAGCACTCAGAGAGGCAAACACAGGCAGATCTCTGTGAGTTAGAGGCCAACCTGGTCTACAAATTCAGTCCAGGACAGCCAAAGCCATTCAGAGAAACCCCATCTTGAAAAAAAAAAAGAAAAAGAGAAAAGAAAATGGAAGATAAAGCATGTAATGCAAATTTATTAAACACGTTATACTGTGTTATCAAACTCTTTGTCTGTATGTGTTTTTGTTCAAGTTGTGTAATACTGTCACTTGTTTGAGGTTTTTGTAATAGATGCCAATGAGTTAACAAAAGCTTTTGTATGGAATATACTTCCGCCTCACATAATTTATTTACTTAACGTAACCGCTAGCACCGCATGCATTTGAATTTAGAAGGCACATCTTTAGGTTGAGTTCTCCATAAAAAGTGTCTACATTTCTAGGGCAAAGTAATTCTGGGTCTTCCTTTCCTTATGGTCATCCCTTCCTTTCTCCACACTGCTGAGGAGGACTCTCTACTGGCGAGGACCAAGTGTGGAGACTCCAGCTCTGGAGAACAGCTCTTGCTCTGCCTTTCCCTTCCTGAAGTCATCCTATGAACTCCGCTGCCGCTGTAGACACCTTAGTCTTCCTTCCGGATATTTTGTTTCCCCCCGTCACGGCTCCAGAGACTACTGCTGTAACCACTTGGGTGTTGAATTGTCACATTTTCGCACTGTTTCCCTTGTTAGTGAACATGTCTCAGTCCTGAGTGTTTTGAGGCCGTGAGCAGAGAACTTGAAGCATTGAGTCATTTACTGCTCTCAAGTAACTCCAGTGTCCCAAAGTTAGTCTGTTAGCCTGCATGTTTAGTCTCATTAACATTGACAGAACCATCCTGGGTACCTTATGTCTTTACATGCTTGACTTATATTGTATGTTTGATTATGACTCAACCAGTTATTGAAGTCAATTTAGAATGAGATCATTTTGTCAGTGCAAACTCAATGCTCAAAATCTAGATATCTATGCAATCTAGTTGATTGCTTATGCTGTATTTGATGTGCTTTTTATTTAGACAATAACTGTTTTTTTTATTCCTTTCTTCAAAAAGTAAAAATTAGATTCACAAGATATGCTATTTATTAAGAGTTTTAAATTTCTAATTCAGGTTTTAGCAGTTTTGTGAAATTTTTGTCTAAGCACTGAAAGGTGTGTTTTAATATTGAACTCCTGAATTGACCTAACAGCAGTTATCTGGACTCAGTATTTTATAGATATGCTATGATATTAATTTTTAAACAATCTTTTCTTCCAAAAAGGATGTATAGGAAGATGCACACTGAAGAGCTATATGCAGCCTTTAAGCTCTTATTTTAGAGACATACCATTAATTAAAGCAAGCAATGCCGTTTGGTTTTGGGGAAATTGATAGCAAGTGAATGTGTGTCATATTTAGGGGTAAAGACTATTAGGTTATAATACCCATTGCATTCATCCTAGAGACATTATGCCAAACACTAAATTTGTTGCCAAGATTGACTTTATCATTCACTATATGACTGGACTGATTGTTTTGGCGATGTTCCTTCTCCTGCAGGCATTTGTTAGGAGGTGACTGATACGATTATTTACGCGCACAGCTGTGTGGCTTTGTAGGTCTAGAGGCTGCTTCTGTATCATTGAGTCTGTGAAACTGGTTTCTTGTGGGTGTAAGAGAAAGGGTCTCAAATATCTGTAGCAAAAGGAGAGTTTTGTCTCTCAAACAAAGTCTATTTTAATCCCAGTGATTTTAAAGAAAGCCTTTGTGTATACACTTTAGTACGACACTGAGGTCAGTAAGTCAAGTTCCTGATTTTCGATGAATATTAGCTGTTGCTGCTGCTGTTGCTGCAGTCTACGCAATCTGCCTCCGTGGAGGTCTGTCTTATCTTCTGTACTCTTACATTATCTTTTTTCAGTCTTTTTACAACTCAATTGTTATCCCATCACTTGCATCCTTCCATTCCTCCCTCCCTCCCGCTTTCACCCTATTCCCCTCCTGTTCTCTGGAAGGCAGGCTAGTCTCTACTCTGTTCTCTGTAAATTCAATAATTTCTCTACTTCCCTCTGGGCAGTGAAGTTTAGATTGACAGTCCCTTAATTAGCAGGGCTTGCATGCCCCTTGTTATTAGCAGGCAGAAAACCTAGTAACTCTCCCTCTGCATACAGGAATTCCTGATCTCCACATTAGGCCTGCAAACAGCCAGGAGTTGTTAACTACCCGAGTAAAATTAAAAAGCCATATCATCTCTACTTCATCTTGATTTGGTTAATGTTCCCTCGTGCTTTTGGCACAATCCAGTTTTTTCTCTTCCTAAATCTTGTGATAAGGTGGCCATTTTCTTAAATGCTTATGAATGAGTTTTTAAAATCAAATAAAAATAGACCAATGTTAGCAGTCTCCTAAAATTGTACTGAACTATTATCACTTTTTATTCCAACTAGCACTTCTTTCTTAGCAGTAATTATTTTTAACTGTTTCCTCACTTTCTCCCATCACCTAGCAGGAAAGCAATTTTCCTTTCAACCCTTCTTTTATGCTTTCTGACATTATAGTGTTTAATTATATTTCTCCCACTTTTGTAAAAACAAGTGGTCTAGCTCTGATGTTAGGACCTTCATTTGAAGGCAATCAGGTCTCCATTACTCTGAAGGTATTCATGCAATAACCACTTGCTTTTCCTGTCACTGTGCAAAATGTAATATATCTTGCAACCTGAATGCCTGTTTCAGTTGCTCTTCATCGTCTATGATACATATCCAGTTAGACTTGTTAATATTGCCAAAATCCTCTTTTCCTTAAAAATAATTTTACTTTCTTTTTTTTTAAACAAAAAAGTTAACAACAACAACAAAAACCTCACACACTTAAATTAACCAGACCCAAAACTATACAACTCAGTGAACTTGTCTAGAGTTAGAGTAGCTCTTTATACAGGGAAGGTTTCTATTGTATTTTCTGCTTCACTTTGGAATATATTTTATTAACTTATTAATCACCAAAAATGAAAAGTTTATGACAGTGAGAACTAGAAAAAGACAATAAAACTCAGATCCTTTCACAGCTTGTGTTCATTACCTGCATTCAGTCCTTCCCCCTCCCCAACCTTTCCCAAATCATTATTTCTTTCATACTAATGCCTCGACATAATTGGTTGAGAACTAGACTGTGTTCAAAAATGAGATTTGTGGGCTTATTCATCTCAGAAATCTACCAGAGTGTGAAAACTTCACTATTAACAAGAGTAATTTCCAACTAAATTATTTTATGCAGGCAACTATCCACACTGCTTAGCCACATTCCTACTTTCCTCTTATGTTTTAATAGAAAGCCCTCCCTAATTTGTGTGTTGAAACCTCCAATTTACTCTGCTACTTATAAAGCCTTTTGCATCTTCTGTTCTAATTTCTTTTAGAGTAAAGCTTCTGTATTAAGAGGGATGTTGACAATGATTAATACTATTGAGTTTACATGAGTGATTTTCTGAAGATAACAGGACTATGAGGAAGTTACATCCATAAGGCAGTGCTTTTCAACCTTCCTAAAGCTGCAACCCTTTAATGCAGTACCTCATGTTGTGCTGGCCCCAACCACAAGGTTATTTTCATTGCTCCTTCATAACTGTATCTTTGGTACTGTTATGAATTGTATGTAAAATCTACATTTTTCTGATAGTCTTGTGCATCCCTTGTGAAAGAGTGGTTTGACCCTCAAAGTGAGTGCTACTCATAGGTTGACTGAAAACTGTTGCCATAAGTGGTACTTAGCACTAAGGCCTGAGGTGCGGGAAGCAGCCCAATGGAGGCTGTTGAACAACTGACAGTATAGAGGAGGGATGAATCTTGAAATTGCCTTCCTGCATCTGCTCTGGGTGCTATTTTTGCTTTTCTTTGACTTAACAGTGGGTCATGTGTCTTACGGGATGTGCTTCACTGAATTGTGAACTCAAAGTCCAGTGAATGCTTATACAACCTCAAATGTGTTGGGTTAAAACATATTAGGCAGAATTATCCTAATGAATTGATGAGGGTGCAGTGCAAATCTTGTTCAATGGCAAAAGTCTGAATTCACAGGTTGGAAAGAGAGCTCAGTGGTTAAAGCATAATTGCTGATCTTCTAGAGGACTCAGGATCAGTTCCCAGAACCCATACGGTACCTCACAACCCTCTGTAATGCAAGCTGTAGAGGATAGAACAACCTTTCCTGGCTTCTAAGCTATACTAGATATACCTGAGGTGAGATATGTACATGAAAGCCAACACCGTGATAAATAAAGTATTTTTTTAAAATCTTTGAAAATTTGACAAAGTCTGAATTTAGAATGCTTTGTCAGGGGAAATTTGGGCACCCCCTCCTTGAAGAATGGAAATTAAGAGTATGGTTATAAAGATGCTGTATGAATATTCATTGCATGCAGAGTTTATATTCTGAGTCCTACTGGATACGTATAGGAGCAGCTGATATATGAATTTTACAGCCAATAGGGCAATATTCTAAGCTGTGGAATCTCTCGCACGTCATCCAGCCTCTAGCTGTCTTATTCTTGAATTCCTTCTGGCCAGGATTTTATTTTTCCTTAAACAGTAATCTCTGGGGTGACCGTTCCATTGCTTGAGTTCATAGCAAACACTAAGGAGATATTGGGGGTTTGGGAACTTGATAATCAGTTGTCTCTAGTTAAGGACACATCATTATTCTCATCTGAACTTTGCCAGGTTAAAATACAATCTATAGCACTAAATTAACTAGAGTGCTATTCTCATCTTACCACTGGAATAAAATAATGACCAGTCTTAGGATCTTCTATATTACTGTTGGTGCCTGAAGGACATGGTTATGAATCGGTCGTATAAACAGTGTAAATCCTGCAATGGAAGCATTCAGCCCTACTTACTTTGAGAATCTGAAATTGATTCAGTGTATTTGTTCATCCTCTTGCCCAATAAGTTCTGGTTGAATCTAGGTGAGATGCAGTCGGCATGATCAATTTCTGGACTGTGCGTCAACCCTAAATTATACTAGTTCTTCAATAAATGCTTCTGACTTCTAGGGGCTCACACATTTTGGGCTGGGAGATTTTAGTGTGGAAAGGTTGTGAAGTTAAAAAGGAGAGAAAAGAGTAAGAAAAATTCCTTCCATGACTGGTAGATTTGTGATGATTTTACTTGTTGGCTCCTGGCTGGCAGGAATGAAAAGCTGCAGCTGGGGAACATTAGAGTAGTGCTCAAGCTGAGGTCTCCACTTCCTTTATCTATTCCAGGGTGTGTTTCCGACTCTTTCTGCTTGGATAACTTGTGTTTCTCCTACACGGTCTTCCATGGAATCTAAGGGCCCCTTTCCTCACCAATCTGGTTTGGGTGGGAGTCTAGCCTGAATTCTCTGGTACTAGTTGAACTTGAGGATGCATATGTTAACTACAAGCCTTTTATACCTTCCAGGCCATAGGGAAAATTTCACTCATTCTCTTAGGGCAAACAGATGTGAGGGAATGTCATAGAAGCCCAATAATATTTCTTCAAATAAATTTTCTCATTTGGTCTTTTCAGTGTAAATTTTTTTTTTGTACAATTAAGGTGATGTCAAACTGTGGAACTCAAAGTTGTGTGTTACTTATCCTGCTTCTTACCTCACCATGGAAGACAGAAGCACATGGGCCATACATGGCCTTGTTCTCTGACACAGCGAACATGAAATGATAATGTGTCAAGAGTGTTTGGAAAAGGTGAGGGGAAAACATAAAACTACTTTCCTTGTGAAGATAACATTGAACTTTGAATAGAATATTAAATTTGGCAAGATATAGCCCTAATATTTTGAGGCTTTAAAATGTAAGGGAGCGTGCTCAAAGTGTGGACATATCAAACTGGATTCTAAAACTTGGGAAGCATAAATTCCACATTATTTCAAATACGAAGATATATCCCATTTGACTGAAGACATTCAGAAGTATTTGAAAAAAGGAGACATGGGTTTCTGTTCATCAATTTTATTCAAATACTTAATAAATAAAAGTGGGCAAGGAAGTATAATATAAAATATAATAATTAA
The DNA here is from genome assembly GCF_964271855.1 of Acomys minous. Lineage (NCBI taxonomy): Eukaryota > Metazoa > Chordata > Mammalia > Rodentia > Muridae > Acomys > Acomys minous. Next base: position 8,563,683 of record NC_140501.1, on the reverse strand, counting down.
AATGTGGGAAGACATAAAGTAAAGTGTTGGCTTTGTACACAGTGTTCTAGAAATTGGGATAGAAAATATAGAGATAGACAGGATCCCATCTTTCCCAGAGATTCAGGAAACAGGAGGCAAACATGGTAGATTTAACTGTAATTCACAAAACCTTTGCAGTTGTATGGGATTATTTACTGTGCAGACTTGGAAGCACGAGACAGAAAGAGAGTCCGTCTGTCCATGAGTTTGGGAACCGGGGCCTCCAAGCTATATTCTGTTTGTGTGCAATTGCTCAGATTATGCATTCTCCCTCTTACACTCTCTACACAGCAGCTTCCCTAGCTAGTGCCTCCACTTGCTGACAAGCTGCTGCTGCTGCTCCTTTGCTGTAGCACCCATTCTCTAAAACACAAGCTGTCTGTAGTCACAGCTGATAGCCATTAGCAAGAGGTCCATTTAGGCACATTCGTTAATTTTCAATGTTTAAAATATGTTGTTAGTAATCTCGTGTGTGAATACAATGTACTTAGACTATATCCGTGGTGCTGTGGCCCCCCACTATAATAGCCCTTCGTGGATCTCCCCTCCACCCTATCTCAACTTTACATTCTTTAACTTTTCCATTATATCTTCAGAATGAGGCTGAAAGAAATATCTACTGATATGTCAAATGTGTTGAATTATTTACATAAAGAATTCAGAACGCTAGGCATCACAGAATAAACATTCTACGAGTGTTGAATTACTGTGATTAAGGTCTGCTCATGTACTTCAGTGTCGATATAACTATTTTTGTTTTGAGTGCCCGTCACTGGAGTTACATCTTATATCAGAAGAATTCTGTCTGGAAACACCTACATATGTGAAGTGTACTTTTTAAGTTAATTGAAATAATAATAGAGGTTTAAGAGATGCCACGGCAGCTAATAATGCGTTCTGATTTTAGAGAAGACTTGAGCTGGGGTCCCAGCACTTGTATTAAGCAGCTAAAACCCCTATGAAGCTCCCACTTCAGGGCCTTTTCATTTGTGGTCTCCCTTGGCAACTTATGTGCATATACTACAGAAAGATACATGTATATACACATAATTTCAAATTTAAAGAAACTAAAAATTAATTATAGCACATGTATAGGACTATAATAGGAGATGGCTCCTTCCTAAATACTAAATAGGATACTATTTCACCAGGGCTAGATGTTGCTGCTAAATTACCAATATGGCCTAATAATGTTTATTATTAAGACTATAATTAATATTATGGCAGTAGTTTCTAACCTGCTAGCAATTAATCAAGATATAGACACCTGCTATATTTTAAAATAGCCTTTGTTAACTTGGGGCCGGGCAGATATTAATCCCCTAAACTACTTCCCATAGTGGGGCAGGTATGGAATACCAATCCCACGCTATCTGCTTCTAATAACTTCTATCAAGCTACCCCCCATCCATAACCCCAAATACTCGCTAATTATCAATATCTGGGCCAAATCTCCATCCACTCTGGCCGTGTGCTTCTTATCCACCTCACTCATGATCACGCAACCTTCTTCTCTCGCCTCTCCTCCAGTCTCTCCTCCCAAGATTCTCGCTGTCTCTCCAAGCTGGGAACCTTAGGCACACCTATCCCATTTGTCCTGCCCAGGTGTGATGGCCTTTTATTGGCCAAATAGATTAGGCTCTAGGCAAGGCACAGGTGGAGAAGAGACAGCAAGCACTAATTAACATACATCTGAAGGGGGTTCCTCCAATAGTACCACTTGTGGAAAGAGAAGGGTATGTGTTTTACCAATGCAATGAATCTCTTCTCTCTGTTAACATGAGATAGAACTCATGTTAACATACTAAGAATGTTTTAGAGATAAAAGGAAAAAAAAATCCCTGTTCCTGAACAGGAGTTTGAGAATAGTTGGTCTTTGTCTAGGCTTAGTGTTGATCTTAATGAATTCTCAGTTGACAAGACACCACTCCCTCGAGCCAGAGTAAACTTCTAGAGTATGGTTCTGGCTAACAGGACAGTTCTAAGGCTGAGGTACGTATCAACACTTCTCTTTATTCTTCGAGTTCCCAGAATAAATCTGTATTTGTTCCCAGAATGCCTGGAACAAAACACAGTTGAACACTATCCATCACTAGGTGTCAACTCAGTTTCTTGCATGCTGACACTGTACAAATAGACTATTTTAACTTGTTACATGTGCACATCAGAGGCTGCGAGTAGAGGAGGGTTAAAAAAAAAATAGAGAGCAAGATAAAAGGTCACTGAAGTGGAAACGTAAAGGGCCTATTCCCTTCCGTGCAGCCCAGTTCCTCTCTCTGGGGGTCCAGTTCTCATCACAATTCCTCTGACTTGTAACTTTCAGATTATATTACTGAAAACAGCAGCAATCTCACAGTGTTCCAGGGTGTCAGTTGTGCTTTAGTATGAACAGTTTTATACTTACCCTGCATATTCATGCTGGGTTTATACCTGAAAAGTGGTTTTTTTTTCAATAAAACTGATAAAATATTTTTTGTCAGACAAGATTGTATATTTCCACATTATAGTACATAAAATAATTAGCCAAGTTATTTGTTATCTTTTAAAGTAACATACTAGAAGAGATATAAGAAATGTATCATCATTCATTCTTGTTTGCTCTTCGAATAGATCCCACTTTGGGCTCATTTAATTTATATGCACAACTCATCAGTTACTTGCACATTTTATTGCTAAAGTCCCAAGATTTTTTTCCTTCAGATCTATTTCTCAAAACAAGTCAGCTTTGTTAGAAGCTTTTCAAGAGTTTTACAGAATCTGGTGCAGAGCGATTTCCACATTAATGAGTGCGGCAGTGGGATTATATTGCTGTGTATATTTTGGCTTGTACAGTTAATATCATCAGGTGCTACATTTTCCTGAGCATTCTATTTTTTTCCCTCACTGCTCTGAAATACGTCTACTTCTTTGTATACTCAGGGAGGCACAGGAATACAAGTTATTTTTGTGTTTATATAATCTATTTTCAAAGTTTCATTTTTAATCCATTTTATATGTATCTATAGGAGGTGTGTGTTATACTGTTGAGTTATTAGTAATGTAAGAGGCTTAGAATTGTGAAGGAGATGGATCACACATTGGAAAGTGTCCAGATCCACATTTCCTCCTAAACACATCATCTTTGCATTGTGTCTTGGATGGAGAAGAGGAATCAGCTTATGCAAACTTCTGGATTTCATTGATTCATTGACAAAGACAATTATTGTCAATTATTGACAGAGATACATTATTGTAAGTAGGAAAACGGTCTCTGTTTTAAGAAAGGCTGTATAGCCACTACTATCTCCCATAACCATTGGATTCCCTGTCAGCAATGCCCAATCTGAACCTGAATGGGGGGTACAAAATTATCCATTCTTGCTTGCTATTTGATGCAGTTTTTATATCAAGGAAGGTATTCTGTATGGTAATATGTATTGCTAGTCACAAAAAGAGAAACATATTTGTGGGATGCTATAAATACATTTATAAGAATTTTGTATAAAGCAAATGGTAAAAATTATTCTTAGTTACCCATGTGAAGGAAATGTTGGTCATTCATTGCTATAGAGAAAATCTAGATGTTTAAATGCACAGAGTTTGTAAAACAATAAGAGCTTAGATATGTTTAACAAATTATCACCTTTTAGTGAGCAAGGTATATTAGAATACCAAAATTGTCATTAAGTAAAAAGTATATGCTGTTTTGGCTCAGGCTTGAATTGGGGCTGAGTTAAATTAACATCATGCTTATCCAATTGGAATACATATTCCTATAGGAGAGTGATGCAGTGTGAGTGGGAATAACTGTAGGACAAGATGGCACAGTTGTGAGCAGTAGGGCTTTGATTGCTGCAGTGGCATTTGGGATGAAAAATCTGGACAAACCCCCAAAAATCCCTGAGCAGAAAAACTGATCCATCCCTGAGCTCCCCACTAAAACCCACCAATCCCTGAACAGGAGAACTGACCAATCCATGCACAGGAAAGACCACCAATCACCAAGCTTCCCCCCTCCCCCAGTTCAGGACTTGGAACCCTACCAATCTACACTCTGAAAATCCTTGCCCCAGAAAGATCCACCCACTAAGAAACCCTGAAGGCTGAGTCTGTCCAGCTCCCTGATGTCTTCTCTGCGGAGCAGCGGCCTGCTGTGACTCTCTTATTGGAAGAGGAGAAGAAAGGAGAAACAAATAAGGAGTGGGGCTCAGGCTCCAAATCTCCTCAGTTCCTCAGGGTTTAGGGCAACCCTCCCCTGGAAGCTGTAATGTCTCTGTTGAGAAAGTGTCCCTCAGAGCTATGTGGTTCCTCTCATCCTGTGCCTCAGGATACCCTTGGGACACTGTATAGCTTAGGGCTGGGATACCTTCCCAGGCCTCTGTTGTACACATCCTTCCACTCGTTTACCAGAGGGCAGGCCACCCACCCTCAACAGGTATAAGTTAAAGTTTCCTGAAAAACAGAACCAAGCCCCTCTTTCTTTGAAATAGTTTGTTAACTATACATTTACACATTATATACATATATTTAAAATTGACTGTATTCGTACGAATTTGTATATTTGCACAAACTATCTGTTTATATATATAATGTTAGTTTCTATTACTGGATAAAATAACTTATATTAATTAATTTACCGAAAGAAAAGTCTCATAATTCTATAAGTATGAGTCTATAATTGGGCACATTGATTTGGGTCCCTAGGGAATATATGTGGTAGAGCAAAACATCTTGCCTCTTGTTCTAGAAACACAAAGAGTAGGGTGCTGGGGTACCACAGTCCATTCAAGGGCATGTCCTCCCTGACAAGAAAAACTCCTTCTAGGCCCCAGTTCTTAATGATCGTAGCTCCTCAGAGTAGCAACAAGTTAGGAATCAAGAATTAACAGTATGAGCTGTTGTAGAACATGTATGATCCAATCTATGGACACAGACTGTGGATAAACACAAGACAGAGTGTAAGGGTGTGGCTATGTACTTAGACAACTGCAGGAACTGGCATTTCCAAAGTCCCCAGGGAGGGTGAGCAAGCTGACAGTCCTGGTAAGAAGTTATGTTGCAATCTTAAGTCTAAAGCTTGCCAGGAGGTACAATTTCTTGATTTTTCTTAGGGTCTTAGTCTTTCTCCACAAGACTTCTACTAAAAGAAACCTCTGTACACTGTGGAGGGTCAAATAATTTAGTCCATGCCTACAAGCTTGCTTAATAAATAACCAAATCTAAAAATCTCTTATACCAACGTGAAGATTTTGAAAGAATCTAACCAGTGAGTAAATTTAACAATCACCAGCATAGTTTTAGGTGAGGAAGGAGAAACCATTCTCATGGGCAGGTGTTGCCAAGATGGGTGAGGAAGAGACGACTGTTTGGTGAAATATCCTGGGAAAACATCGGTGGGGAGGTCACAATTGAACAACTATGTGGGAAAACCTGACGTCTCCAAGTAGAAAGAGCTTCACAGTTGAGTGGAGAGTAGGATATGACTTTCACATGAAGTCTGGTGCCCCATATGTGACCACGTCCCCTGGATGGGGAGGCCTGGTGGCACTCAGAGGAAGGTTAGCAGGCTACCAAGAAGAGACTTGATACCCTATGAGCATATACAGGGGGAGGAAGTCCCCCTCAGTCACAGTCATAGAGGAGAGGAGTAAGAGGAAAATGGGTGGGAGGGAGGAATGGGAGGATACAAGGGATGGGATAACAATTGAGATGTAATATGAATAGATTAATAAACTATATTTTTAAAAAAAGAGCTTCGTGCTTCATGTTTCTGGAGAACAGAAGGAAAGCCAGCATGTGAGGAACAGACTGATCAAGTGACAAAGGGTTCTCTGGGGGTAAGTCTCTAAGGGTGAAGTGCCAGGCTACTGCAGCCCAAGAAGTTCTTGTTTATAGCTGCATGAACATGTCATTGGAAATTTCATGTGGGTGTGGGGTGGGGGTGGACACTAAAGTGCTTTTTTTCTGCACCCGCATCCACCTAGATCACTTCTGACACCAAATGTAGTGACTTCTCCCACACCAATAGCCTATCCAGCTCTTTTCATGCAGCAACTGGATCTTCTCCAATTCAGCTCCGTCTCGCGCTAATCAGAATGTATGCAGAGTCCCCACACATTGAATGCCCTGTTCCACAGAACGGGTGTTACTTCAGATACCACTAACAAATAGTACAGTCACAAATCCTCCCTCCCCCCCCCCCCCGTCCCCGCCAGATTTTATGTGATGTAGCTAATATTGGGAGGTTTTCATAGTCTTGGTCTTTGGTTTAACCATTTGCTGGAGTAGCTTACAATATTCAGACGAATGCTTTGTGTGCTTTCTGTCAATTAAGTAGAGAAGATCCAGGAATAACTGAAAGGGACAACTGAATAGTGGAGCAGATGACAAAGAGTTATGAGGGATAAGGTCCTATAAGGACTAAGGGTCAGGTTACAGGAGCCAGGGGCAGACATTTGATGATTTGGCAACCTTCCTACTAAGCACACCACGTTCCTAGAACATCGACATACCAGGAACTCAGATGTTCATTGAACAGAAAGGCCTTGGGATACTGATGTAGCCGTCACATAGGAATGATGATTCAATTATTAATATTCATTTATCATCAAGTGAGTCACTTTTCTTACATTTCTTCTCTACAGAGCACGAGGAGAAAAGCTGAAAGTTCCAAGTTGCTAATTATTGCTTGATCTTTCTGGTGACCAGCCATCTTGCAGAGCCCACCAAATATTCCTTCACTAAATAGGAATTTCTATTTCTCAGAATACATCAAGGTACTTAAGATTGTTAAATGATCCTCAGGAAATCTATGTCAGGAACTTGGGCTGAAGACCAAATATTAGAACTAATATTTTTCCTAGGAATCATTTATGTTTGTGTTATGTTAGAATATCTGAGACTACATAAATTGTAAACAAACTTTTTTGCTAACAGTTCTAGTCTTGTGCTGTCCAAGATTAGGATTATGGCATGGCTCTTACTGTACCTTTGCATAATAGAAGTCCTCACATGGCAGAAAGACAACAAGAAAGAAGAGAACAAATGTACTGGTGGTACTTTCTTTTCTCTTTGCAGTGATCAAATACCCAACAGAGGCAACTAAAAAGGGAAATAGTTCATAATTTAAGCATTCCACTGTGGGAAGAAAACCATGTCAGTCACAATGGACCAATCCGGGGAGGTGGGACAAGCAAAGTGCTCAAGCTAGAGCAAATGGCTAAAGTCACCTTTGTAACCCATCCCCTACAACTTGTTTATGCTAAGAGTCACCTTCTAAAGTTTCTCTGCTTCAAAAAAACAGTGTCACAAATTGTAGACTAAGTATTTAAAATATGAACCTATTTGTACATTGCACATTCACATAACATACCTTTTACAATGGCATTAGTCCCACTCATGACAGACCTTGTGAAAGAATCACTCTCAGAAGTGTGAGGCTCTTACTGCTGTTTCAATGGCAGTTGTATTTCAGCATGAGTTATGAACAAGATTTTATACAGTAACAGTGGATATTTATACGATATATTAATTATTCCCTTCCCCCACTGTAACAAAATAGACCAGGCAACAAGATTAAAGGAGGAAATATTTAATTTGGGTCTTAATTACAAATATTTCCAGCCATGGTCTCTTAGGTTTCTGGTCCTGTAATGAGGCACGGGAATGTGGTAGAAGGAAGTTGATAACCTACTGCCAACCAGGAAAAGAGTGAGTGTGAGGAGAGTACAAGGGTCTTCAAGGGTCTAGAGGCAAAATACTCCTTTCAAAGGCATGAGCCAATAACATACTACCTCTAACAGACTCATCACTTCTATACCTGAGTAGTCCATCTATCTTTAAACTCATCAATAAACCAGTCACTGATATGGTTAAAACATTCATAATCAAATTTGTGCCCAAGGCTCCACCTTTGAATGCTGCTGCATTAGAACCAAGCTCAACACAAGAGTCGCTGAAGGATATTTTATATCACAGAAATAGAAGAAGGGCTTTTGAAAAATTCCTCTGTGTCAGAAGTCAACCAGACAAGATTGAACTGGTACCACAGGAGGAAGAAAATGGAAGCCTCCCAATACTACAGGAGAGATTCCTCACACTTTCTCCTTTTATGGTCTCACTCATTAGGCCCAAACCAACTATTTCAGACCAATGTCTTTTCTGTAGGGAAAATTGGTTTTCTTTCAATAGTTTGTTTCCAAATCATTGAATTCTTCTAAAATCATTTACTATACCACAAATTATTGCCTACTACCACCTATTAGTCCTTTTATCCCTCCCCATTTAAAAAGATTATATAAGGTTTTAATTGTGTTGGCCTAATACAAACATTTTTTTGAATGTCTTATACTATGCACTTTGATCACAATCAACCCCTCCTAAACTCTTTTTAGATCTACCCTTCCCCCTCTCACATCCACCCAGCCTCAACTTTGTGTTCAACCCTGGTGTCTTTTTTTTAAACCATCAGTGAACATACATAAGGTGGAGAAAGGTAGGCTCTGTAGAGCAGTGGTTAGAGCACTGGACTTTTACTATGACCAAGAGATTCATAAGGTGGAAAAATGTACAGTTATACCCTTCTATAAGTCAAGTTAAACATTAAGAACACAATCAACTAAATTCAATAAAATAAAAACCCAATAACATTGTTTTTCATCTATTAATATGGCATAGGTAGTTAAATTTTATATTTCTTGACATTGTTACAAATATGGAGAAAAAGTTATTTTACCTACAGGTAGGAGACAGAATTTTTCATGTGCCTTTGAGAGAGGCAACAGGAAATCAGTATTAGTATTTCAGATACTTGACTTCTGAATAACTACTTGACCAGGAGGAAGTTTTCTTCAAATGTAATAACATTTAAATAAAAAATACATTTTATATGAATTTTATTGAGTATATAGGAGTAACAACAAAAATGCTCCTTTAAAAGGACTTTGGTATTTAATGTGAGGGATTATGCTTTATTTTTTAAAATGGAATATACTTTTGATTTCTAAGAAGGAAGACCTAGCTGGGTGTATAAGTAGAAGGATTCATTAATTAACCAAATTTCTATGTGGTTTTTAAACTGTTTATAAATACATATACTTTTAGCCCATCTCAAAACAATAAAATAATATATTTTATATAATTCACAATATTATAGAAATATTAGCACCTATCTTTAAACAAATACACTTATTTATTTGCTTGGAGGAGGATATACACTGATGCCATGACACATGTATGGAGGTCAGAGGTCAACCTTCAGATGTTCTCTTCTTCCATCATGTGAAGGTCTGAGAATTGGACTCAAATCATAAACCTTGGTTGCAAGTGTCTATACCAACTGAACTATCTTGCATGCCCTACTAGTCACTTTTTTTATAAATATATAATTAATTTTCTATGGTTACAAACCTGTAAAGATCAAGGGTAATGCACGTTTCTATTCCAAGATTTTTTGGATAAGATTCCAGTTTGATGTACAGATTACCTTCTCCATAATGAATTTTCTGTTTTAAGTGGATGAAAAATTTAACCAGACAGAATTGTACATTTCTAGAAGAAAAGCATTGATCACTTTCTCCTTAGATATTTAGTATCACTGATGTAAATTAATTATTTAGAATCTTCATACTTGAATCTTCAACACTGTTCAGGAAATGTAGAGTTTTTATACTCTCTACTCTTTCATACAAATATACAAAATAAAATACACAGAGGCTTTCATAATAGCACTTGCTTGGAGATTTCTATTTACAAATGCCAGTAAGGGAAGAGTACCTGCAGATAAGTCTGGGACTGATTTTCCCACTTTTAGTACAGTGGCTCCAAAAATACATGGAAAAACTAGAGAAAACTTTAGTTTGATTTCCATTGAAAGAAGACAGTCTCCAAAGAAGATAGACATTCTTTCTTTTTTAAAAGGTTTTTAAATTATATATATATATATATACATATATATATATATATATATACATATATATATATATTTGTTTGTTTTTAATTTGTTCACTCTACATGCCGATTGCAGTCCTCTCCCTTGTGACCTCCTGGTCCCACCTTCCCTTTCTTATTCCCTCTCCTCTATTCCTCAGAAAAACGAAGCCCTCCTCTCTTCTGTCATCTGACCTCAGCATGGAAGTCTCATCTGGACTGCCTGTATCTTCTTCATCTGTGGCCTGGCAAGTGATCAACTAGTGGGCACAGGAATCCATGTCAGGGGTGTTCCCTACTTCCCATATTATGGGATCCACAAGGAGACTGTGCTGCCTATCTACTACCTCTGAGCTGAGGGGTCTAGGTCCTCACCATGCATGGTCCTTGGTTGATGCATCAGTCTTTACAGCACCCCCTCCCCCCAACCCTACCCTAGCCTAGTTTGTTGGTTCTATTGGTCTCCTTGTAGGGCTCCTGTCTCCTCCAGGTCCTTCTATCCTCCAACTCTTCCATAAGACTACCCGTGCTCCACCACAAAGTTTGGCAGTGAATCTCAGCATTTTACTTCAATACCCCACTGGATGGAGTCTTTCAGAGGACCTGTATAGTAAGCTCTCATCCTGTTCCTTCACTTCAACTGCTTCTGTTGTCTATTCGATTAGCCCTTCTGAATGAGAAGTAAGCATTCTCCTTAGTGTCTACCTTGTTAATTAGCTTTTTTAGGTCTCTGTAGTGAAGTGTCGTTATCCTGTATTATGTGGCTAATATACACTTATAAGTGAGTTTATACCATGCATGTCTTTCTGAGTCTTGGTTACCTCACTCTGGATGATCTTTTCTAGTTCCATTCATTTTCTTGTACATTTCAAGATTTCCTTGTTTGTAATAGCTGAGTAGTATGTCATTATGTAAAGTACCACACTTTATATCTGTTCTTTGGTTGAGGGATATCTAGGTTGTTTCCAGATTCTGGCTATTATGAATAAAGTTACTATGAACATAATTGGACAAATGTCCTTGTTGAATGGTGGAACATCTTTAAGGTATATGGCCAGAAGTAGAATAGCTGGTTCCTGAGATATCAACATTCTCAATTGTCTGAGAAAGAGCCAGGTTGATTTCAAAAGTGGTTGTACTCTCATCAGCAGTGGAGGAGTATTTCCCTTTCTGTGCATCCTCACCACCATGTGCTATAACATAGTTTTTATCTTAGCCAATCTGAGGGGTGTAAGGTGGAATCTCAGAGTTAATTAATTTCCCTGATGACTAGGGATGTTGAGGATTTCATTTAAGTAGTTCTGAGCCTTTCAATATTCCTTTGAGTTCTTTACTCCATTCTTAAATTGGATTATTTTGTTTGGTGGTGTTTAGCTTGTTGAGTTCTTTATATATTTTGGATATTAGACCTCTGTCAGATGTAGGGTTGGTAAAGATCTGTTCCCAGTCTGTAGGCTGTGGTTTTGTTCTGTTGACAGTGACCTTTGCCCTGTAGAAGCTTTCCAGTTTCATGAGGTTCCATTTATTAATTGTTGATCTTAGAGCTTGAGATTATGGCATTTTTGTTCAGGAAGTTGTCTCCTGTGCCAATGAGCTCAAGGCTCTTCCTCACTTTTTCTTCTACAGATTTAGTGTGTCTTGTTTTATGTTGAGAACTTTAATCTACTTGGAATTTAGTTTTGTGCAGGGTGATAAATAAGAGTCTATTTGCATTTTTCTATGAGTAGACATCCAGTTAGACTAGCACCATTTGTTGAAGATATTATCTTTTTTTCCATTGTATGGTTTTGGCTTTGTCAAAAATCAAGTGTCCATAGGTGTGTATGTTTATTTCTGGGTCTTTGATTAAATTCCATTGATCCACCTGTCTGTTTCTATGCCAGTACCATGCAGTTTGTTGTTGTTTTTTAACTGGTACTCTATAACAGAGCTTGAGATCAGCAATGAGGATACCTCCAGAACATCTTTTATTATATAAATTGTCTTAGCTATTTCTGGTTTTTTGTTTTTCCATATGAAGTTGAGAATTTTTCTTTTCAAGATTTGTAAAGCATTGTCTCATCATTTTGAGGGTAATTGTATGAAGGTAGACTTTCTATATAGGTCACCTTCAGTATCAAAACTGACAAATACTTTTTTGAACATATCTTTTCAATATCACTTGTTTCTGCAACTTAAACATATTCATTGGGCAAAAGGATTTTGCCTAGTCCAGGCAGGCAGATGAAGCCATTTATAGAATGTAAAAGCTTCAGGAGCAGACAGCTAATTAGGAATTTATTCATTCAGACTTGCAAGTCAGCTTCTCTTTGGGACTCTGTCCAAGTAAACACAGAAAGACTCAAAACGCATACACAGACAGCTCCATTAGTGTGCAGATTGACATAATTCATCCTGATTTCGCATGTGTATCTTTTGGGCAGTATTAGTCTGCAAACTTTATTATTATTTGTATTATTTACTTATGGTAAAAATGTTTTAATGTTATTCCTGGGAAAAGGCACTGTTTGGGGATTCCAAATTAGCTGCTTCCTGTTCATTTTACTTGCAAATGTGCTGCTTTTCTCTCTAGTAGTTTTCTAATAGCTCAGATGACAAAGCCTTCAGCTTCTTGAGGACTTCAACAACTAAAATATTTAGATTTTTACTTCAAAATAAACCAAGGAAGAACTCATGGGTGGACAGTGTAGTAGTGGAAATCAGCAGGGAGTTGAACTAAAAACCTGTTGATATCAAGAGTGGTTGTTGTTTGTCTTTAATGAAGCAGAGTTAACATTTTAAAAAGTAAGGTATTCAGGCATAAATGACTCAGGAAGAATTTCCGTGATGGAATGTTAGGTTGCTCAGGTTGATAATTAACCAACCTTTCTTTGGATGTGTGTGTGGCTATGTATATGGTTCTGGCCTTCAAAGAAGTGTGCATACCAGTGAGGCAACATGTTGCAAATCGCAGCACTTGTTAATGGACTGTGAAGGATGGGTAGCTTTTCAGTACTAAGTTTATGGCAGTGTAATTGTAAGGCTCATGAATGTAGCAAGAGATAGGAGTGCAGACTATAGTCCATACTTTTCTATTGATCGGCAGTTAATAATGATCCTTCTGCTTTTAGAACTGTTGGCTCACCACATCTTACTCCTGACTCCATAGAATTGCCACCTGGCTCAAGGACCATAAAATGCCTCTTAGAATCCATCTCCAGACTCCAAGATTGTCACTGTATAATGACTAAGTGTCACAAAGATTGCCTCCTCATCACCAGCTATGTTGATCTCTGGGCTTCCTGGTGGGTCAAGGGAGGCTACATTTTGGATGAGAATCCTCTTGTACTTTCCCCAGCTTTCAGTCATCTTGCCTTGTATTCTTCATTCCATTTCATCTGAAAGGACTCCCACTATAATCTCCTGAGTCAGCATTAGCTATGATGGATACTCTTATGTCACAGAGGGCTTTTCTGAGATATGGAGTGCAAGTAGGAGCTAGTTAAATAAGAAAGGGTTAAAGGGGTTATAAGTGTGCCAAAAGGAAATGACAACATCTCTACAGAAGAGGACATACACACCAAGGAGGATGAATTCTAATTAATGAATAAAGTGAAGATGTTCCTGGGCCACACTTGGAGGATTGAAGGCTGGGCCAAAGCAAAAAAGTTGAATGCTTTCTAAATTTCCCAATCTACAGCTGCCTAATAACAGAGATGATTGAAAATTTCAGACATTCACCTGTATTTTAGACTATATAACATCAGGTGATATTTGAAATAATGTATGTGTTTGAGGCACTTTGAAATCATATTCTAAAATTGAACCTTTAGGACGTTCTGCTGAGAACTGTTGCTTGTATGGGTTCTGCCCAGCATTTCTCCATGCACATGATGATTGTGACTATACCCATTCAGTAACAAGAATGTAAAAAGCCTCCAACAGACAGTGTCACCCAACTCAAAGAACTTCTCTTTCTTATTCTTTATCTCAACATACAATCTTCTGAATGTAGGGATTTCTTCATCTTAATGGGCCACGCGTGGGAGCAGAGAGAGCTGAGAGCTATAGCATCTCTTTGCCTTGGGCCCCAGGGTAACAGATAGTGCCTCGGCCTACCCCGAGGCCATTTTCGCCAGATCAAAATGGCGGCTACTATGAGGCACCACCTCCACTAATGGGGCAGCAAGATCAAAGTGACAGCGGCCAGCCACCATGTCAACAGCTCAGCTGCCACAGCAGAACCTTGAGAGACTACTATGTAACAGCAGCAGCAGCAGCAGCAGCAGCAGCAGCAGCAGCAGCAGCAGTGGAGAGGAGAGCTGAGACAGCCCATCACTTTGACAACAGATGGATGCAGCAGCAAAGGCATGATCTGTCTTTGCACCTGCAGATTCAGCTGACCATCACCTGGATAGATCAAGGGCCCACAGCAGTGGCCCAACACGATGCTCCAAGCTGCTGCAGCAATAGCAAGTCATAGCTGTCTCTCCCAACTCACCCCAAGTCTTGGGATAGGCCACCTCAGCCACTTTGATTTCCACCAGTCCCCTGCAAGCCTTGGTGACCTGCTGCTACCCACCCATCTTTGTGGTTGTGGGGAATCCAAGTGGTCCCATGCCCCCTCTCCTCACACACAAGAGCTATGAGCAGCAGGCCACTATAATTTCAAGTAGCTTACTGCCAGTCATCCCATCCTTCCTACCCTGGGGTTGTGGAGACAGAAGATAAAATGACAGCTTTTGTCAGCACTTCATTGGGAGCTGTGCATGGTTACTTTTCCTGCCTCAGCCTACCGCTATGGTAATTGACACCTTTCCTAACTCAGAATGCCTACTGCTGCTGTCACAGGAGCTGACCATGATGGGGACAACCTTTCCCCATTTAGCTTACTGCCTTCATAGTGGACTCTAAATTTTGTAAAGTTTATAAACCCTCAAGGCAGCAAAATGCCCAGACTTCTGTCTGAGAAAGCTCCAGCAGCCAAGCTCTTCATCCTAGACTTCTGTTATGTGCCATCTCTAGCCCCTCAGTCAGACACATGCCAGATTATGCTAATTTGGGATGAAAAGTTTGGACAAAACCCCAGTAATCCCTGAGCAGAAAAAACAGACCATTCTCCAAGCTTCCCACTAAAACCACCAATCCCTGAGCAGGAGAACCAATCAACGCATAAATAGTAAAGCCCACCAATCCCTGAGTTTCCTCCAAGTTCAGGATGTGAAAGTCCACCAATCCACACTCTGAAAATCCCTAGCTCAGAAAGTTCTGCCCCCTAAGAAGCCCTATATAATAGCTGTGACTGCTCAGTTCCCTGCTGTTTTCTCTCAGGAGCACAGGTAGCCATTCCTGTATTTTTCCCATCTCTTCTGCATTTGTCCCTCCAATAAAGCTCTTTTAAGAGATTTACTGCCTGCTGTAACACTCTTGTTGGAAGGAAGAGGAGAAAGAAGGAATGAAGGAGTGGATCTCAGGATCCAAAGCTCCTCAGCTTCTCAGGGTTTGGGGCAACCCTTCCCTGGGAGCTGCATCGGCTGCAGGAGGCTTCCAAGTCTTCGCAGCTCCTCAGGTGTTGGGGCAATCCTCCATGGGAGCTGCAATTTCTCTGTTGAGGAGGCCTCCTTTTGGAGCTTTGAGCTTCCTGGGCTCTTGTGCCTTAGGATACCCTTGGGACACTGTCCCATCTCAGGGCTGGGATACCTTCCCGGCACTCAGAGTTGTGGACACCCTTCCACTTGAGTACCAGAAGGCAGGCCACCCACCCACAACTTGAAGAGTATGACGCGAGTCTGTAAGGTATACTTTGTTCATAGTTGAATAGAATGTGTGCATAGAGCATACTGTTTTAAACATACTTTATTGCAATGCAAGCTTTAAACATTCTTCATGTGATATTTTCCATGATCTGGCAATAACATTGGAAGGTGAATCTTCAAAAACTGGACTTGCTTTGTATACTACTACAAACACATGTATATCATAGCTTTAAAGAAACTGCTTCCAAAAATCTATACAAAAGACGAAAATTATGCATTACATTTGACTGCCAAACACAGAACTAAATTAAGGGTTGTTTTTGTAAAGTCAATTCTCTTCTACCATTTGAGTTGTAACTAATGCTGCATTTCTAGTTGTTGGGAATGCAAATTGCCATAATTTGTGATTTCCCAGAAGTACATTGATATATAAATATATTCAGAGGTTAAAAGTAGCATGCACTCCTTTTAATCTTGGACAGGCATCTGCACTTAACCACCTTTCTGCTCCACCCCAGCTCTATGTTCTCATTTCCTACTCCCTCTGGATCTTAATAACAGGTTTGTCCCACTATCTGCCACCTCTCTTACAAATTATTTCCCCACACAGGTGATTATTATTTAAGAAATCAATAATGCAATTCAGTGCTTATAAATTTCTTCTCAGTAGGAATGATTTTGCACCCCTAGACTTGGCTCTTTCTACCGGTCGCCTCATGTCTTCAGCCCAGGCACATCAGATATGGTTTTCATAGCTCTGTCATTTGGAGGCATCATTTTCGGTGTTTCTGGGGTTTACTCTGCTCTGTACTTCAAAGTTGCAGTGGGGCTTTTATACAAGGTTTGAGTAACTGGCCACTTCTTTTCCCCAGGGCCCCTTACCCTTGGTATATCCTCTAGGGATGGTGTTTATCGACTTAGTCAGCTTGATCAGTTGCTCTTTTAGGAGCTTACCTTGTCAATGGGCGTCTCAGTAAGATTCAAATATGTGAGGAAAAAAATGATGCTGAGACCATGAGTGGTGAGGGAACGAAACATTGTCTCTCTGAGATGCAGGAGGAACAGTGAGATGCAAATAAAGCACATGTGACTTTGGCTCACTGAGCAAAAGGACCATGTAAGGGCTGATAAGAGAGTCTACCTAGATTATATATAATTAAATAGAGTACACTATTGCTACCTAAAGCCTAGTTACAACTAAATGCTTTCTATCATACCCTCACAGTAACTTTATTAAGAAGTTCTTATTATGGACTGCATTTTCAGAAAAATAAGTCATCAAGTTGCTAACTCAAAATCCTTTTGAGGCCATGAGAAAGAGAAGGAATTTTGAGGAATATAAGGTAGGCGAGAGAGAGAGAGAGAGAGAGAGAGAGAGAGAGAGAGAGAGAGAGAGAGAGAGAGAGAGACAGAGGGAGGGAGGGAGACAGAGAGAGAGACAGAGAGACACAGAGAGAGGGAGACAGAGAGAGGGAGACAGAGAGAGGGAGACAGAGAGAGGGAGAGAATGAAAGCATAGGAGAGGATAAGAGAGAGAGAGAGAGAGAGAGAGAGAGAGAGAGAGAGAGAGGATGAGAGAGATATGAAAGAGTGAAAGCACAAGAAAGAGTGAGTAAGAGAACAAGAGAGATATTTCAGTTTGGAGTCAAGGTGCTGCTTCTTACCAGCACAGCAGCTCTGCCTTTTTCTCTTCTTGCCCATAACCTGTGATTTCCTAGGACTCTCATCACAAGGAAAGGACATAGACATAGCTCTGGAGCTCCTGGCCTTACCTTGTCAGATTAATTCTATGCAAATCAAACACAGAGCCATACCATGCATCTCACTTATTAAATGACAGGAAAAAAAGAAACAATAAATAAATAAATGAAAGGATTACCAGTTTTCACCGAAGCCTTTTAAGATGTAACCTGTCACCATGATGACGTGTATGACCAATGCTAAGATGACTAATCACCAACTCTCCCTCATAGACTCTGGACCCACACTTGGATATATATTGTATATAACTCTTCATTCATATCCCCAGTTCACCTTCTTTTTTTTTGAATGTCTTTCTTTTGATATTCTTGTTTGACTCTATATGAAAATATCTTTATTAAAATGTCTAGGTTTACTTCACTATACTTGTTACTCCTGAGATTCATTTGAGCAGAGAAGTCAGTAACTTCGGTTTGGCCTGAGGAAGATCTTTCATAGTTTAGAGGACCACCGGGAGCTGTTCCTTCCCCCACTGCTGACACCATTAGCAGTTCTAAGTTGAGTTTAAACTGGAAATGTGATGGCAGAGCCTACATTACTCCCATGGCTGTGCTCTCATGTCAGTTGCTTATAAATTATATATGTCACTTATGAGTAAGTAAACTGATGAAGACTATAAAAATAAAAAAATATAAATACATGTAATGTTTACATAAAATATAAAGTAATATAAAAATAGTGCATTTTCCCATTCAAAACTAGCACACATGTGAACTTGTGTATCATGTTTTTTTCAGTGTCAATGATATGCCTCATATAAATAGTTAAGACAGGCTTGAAATCTAGTTTATTATCCAAATCTTAGCCAGTCCAAACCATCATGGAATCATTAGAAAATGATTAAATCTCTCTACATAAGCCTTCAAAAGCACCTTTTAGCTCCTGGTAAAGCACAGCTACTTTAACACTGTAATGTGTAACTGCCCAATAAAATTGCTTTTAAAGCTCTTCCTGCTAACCTTTGACCTTGAAGACTATGTATAATTTATTATTCTCTAACAGTCAAATCTTTTCCTTTCTCATTTTTGGGAGATTTTCTTTCTTCTACAAACATTGTTTTTTGTTGTTGTTGTTTTGTTTTTAAACAACTAGAAAATACTGAATCACTATATTTTTTTATTTTTTATTTTCATTTAAGAGATGTTTTCTGTACCCATTTAGCATTAAGTGAAAATAGATTGTTGTCCTGAGTAAAATTGTTGCTCATTGTTTTTCTGTTGAGTTTAATCTTGTTTGAACTAGTTTTCGTTGTAGGAGAACAATGTTCCTTCTGTTTTTAGTTATGCAGTTGAGCTTTGGTGAGTTTTCTGATCTGAAGGACTCTGGGTTCAGAGTCCATGTTGAGTGAGAAGTTACAAGGGCTTGGATGTGTGCTGTTTGGAGATGACCAAAGATGACTACACATCACTCAATTCTGTCAAACTATTGTTCAAATTTGCACAAGCTGCTATGTACTATAAAGGACATGAAAATTTTAATCTACAATTTACTTTTCTAGGTTGTGAACAAAATACCTTGTATGTTAAAATTAAAAAAAAACATTATAAAAGATGAATCTTGATTTTGAGAAGAACTTAGATGGGAACTGAAAGGATGCTTTTCTTCAACCCTAACTCTGTGCTTCTTCTTGGTCCTTTGCCTCTATGCAGCCCACCCCAGCCTCCCATGCATACAAACATGTGCTAAAATTCCACCTCTTTCAGGCCAGTTAAAAAGTATGGCCAGGTCACCTCTTTGAAGGACACGTTGCTGCAGTGTTTTGTTTCCCTGCTGAGAGCTCAGAGGACACACTTGTCTTAAAAACATGACAGCATTTTTTTTTCTTTCTCAGTACAGGAGACTAATTCTGCAAATTCTGAAGACAGCTGGAAGGGTCTTCTTCAAATTCACCCCAGTCCCTCAGGGTCACGAGGCCACAGAGCAAAACTTTCATAGAGGATTTTCGGGATTCTTAATGAAAAGAAAAATGTTCTCTGGCTATGAAATACATCTCATTAGATAGGTGGACTGGCACACTTCTGTACCCTCTGCATCTAACTGGCCAAAGTGGCACAAAACCCACAGGTGCTCACATATTGCTTATGTTAGTATGTTCACCTGAGTAGCCTGCCTAATGAACCTTGCGAAGCTGAGTATTCAAATCAAAGAATGGAGAGTTTGCCCCAAATTTTTTTACTTAACTAATTTCCATGCCTTCTCCTGTTCCACACATTTCCATTTTTTTCTATATTAGAATGGAGTTTCAGTAGAAAATTAGGATAGTCCTTTTCTATTTAGCCACACATCACCTTTCTTTTTTGTTTTTGTTTATTACATTTTAAATTTTTGCTTGTCTGTGTCAAAGGTGTATATATTTATGTGTATGGGTGTGGGTGTGGCTGTGGGTGTGGCCAGAAGTCAGAGTTGGTGTCTTTCTCCACCATTTTCTGTAATTTTTTCTTTTATTTTTTTTGAGACACATTTGTTGAACATGTAGTTCCTTGATTAGGCTCTTCTATCTCCTCCCCTTGGTCTCCTTTTCTGTTTCTCTCTTTATCTTCCTGAGGATCTCAGGCTGCACTGATGGTTAGATAGATGCACAGTGCCCTTCCTTATTCTCAGACTCACTGCTCACTGGCCTGATCTTCGATTCTCAGCCTCTTCTGCACTGTTCTATATCAAAACCTATATAAAGTGTGAAGTTCTTCTACTTTCAAGTTGGGTTTGCTCATCTAACCTTGCTTTCCAGTTTAGAAGAGTACCCAGCAAGGTCACGTGGCAAAGCTTATTCCATTAAATGTCGATATATCTGTATGACCATACTTGCTTAAAAGAGGAATTAACTGTTTCTAATAGTCACTTAACAGGTCTAAAGCGCTTCAGTACATTTTCTAATTTTATATATAAGGAAAACACTACACATGTAAATAAAAGACTCTACCCACTCATAGGATGAAGCTTGTGGCTTGGACTTAATTCTGCCTATTCTAAAAGCCCGTGCTTTTTAATGTCTACAGCCTCATGTCCTGCAGTCAGTCTGCAGCAAAGAGCAGTCCCAACATCCACACATCTCCTCTCCGTAAATGAAGGCTGCTTCAAAGCAGAAGCTTTGAAGCTGGACTTTAAAAAATTTATTGTACTCTATTATAGTCCTGGTGAAAAATAATCAGATTATCAATTTAGATATTTTTTCTCAAAATATATTCATAGTTCTGCTGAACATTAATTCATTTTAGACAACGGATATTCACTTCACAAACAATTATAACTGCATATATTTTTACAAAAGGAATTTTTGTTTAAAGTGGGATCCTTTTGAATTCACTTTGAAGTCCCCTTGTTCCTTTTGCTGTTTGCAGAGCTTTCCTGCTCTTTTTGTGTCTACGGCTGCCACCCAGTGGTAGTAGCCACACACTTCACGTGTATAACAAAGCCCTCTGTGTGCCAGTCAGGCTGACTGTTCTCATTCAGAACCCAATATTTAATGATAATTTTGTATGACTAACTTCTAACAGTGTAGCCAAAGCTTCCTACTGAGCCCAATAAAGACACACATAGGGTTAGATATTGACAGGGAAAAATATTATTTTATTTTCTTAAGAACGTTCTTATCCATATTTATTCTGTCAGTAAATAATGAGAAGTAAATTGTTTAAGTTTCTCAGTATCAATAGTTAATTCTATATATCAATGATTACTGCACTAAAGTCAACTGTACCGTGTTTTAAATGTTTTTCTCAGGTGTGATGTCATCCACAGGTGAAGGTACTACATATACATTTAAACATAGAATTTAAAGCAGCTAAATCTACCTACATCATTTATTCCAAGATGAGCAAGTTGTCTATGGCATATGTGTAAATTAAAGGAAGTATTTGGAATAACTTTTATAACCATCTTAGAAACTCTTGTTTGTGAACAGTGGTGAGGAGCATGTACTATCATAACATAAAATGAGACCTAAGCTACTTAAAGGAAAATACAATGGCTTACAATCACAGTGCTTATTTGTTTAAAATATAGCATAATTTGATTTGAGGTTGTCTATCCAAACTTGATGAAAAATTTTTTTAGGCAAAATAACTAGCTTCATCTAGATTATTTAGGTTAAAAATCTGTATTGCTGGATAAACATTTCCTTCAAATTGATTTAAGAAGGTGTATGTTGGAGTTCCTTGGCATAACATATACTAACTGGTTTTAGGACTTGAGGTGTGTGTTTTAGCTCACTCTGAGGTCACTTGGCCCCACGGTCTTGGGGAAAACTTCTTAACAGTGAGAGCATGAGCTAGAAGACTTCATGAATGACTAGAAGGTACATGAGGGAGGGAGAGAGGGAGAGAGGGAGGGAGGGAGGGAGAAAGGGAGGGAGGGAGGGAGAAAGGGAAGGAGAGAGGGAGGGAGGGAGAGAGAGAGGGAGGGAGGGAGAGAGAGAGGGAGGGAGGGAGGGAGGGAGAGGGAGAGAGAGGGAGGGAGAGGGAGAGGGAGAGGGAGAGGGAGGGAGGGAGAGGGAGAGAGGGGGAGAGAGGGATGGGAGAGGGAGAGGGAGAGGGGGAGGGAGAGGGGGAGGGAGAGGGAGGGAGGGAGAGAGGGAGGGAGGGAGGGAGGGAGGGAGAGAGAAAGGGAGGGAGGGAGGGAGGGAGGGAGAGAGAGAGATTTCACTCAGTTGGCTTTCCTTTTTAAATTTATATTTTATCTGAGCCTCCACTCAATGGGATGGTGTCCTTCCCTCACTCACCTTTCTCTGGGATTGCCTTCACAGGCTCACAGGTGTTTTCCATCAACCCCTCTAGTGATTCTAAATCTAACCAAGTTAATAATGAAGACTAACTATCACAAATTTACTCCCTGATAACTTGATATTCATAACAGTTCCCTAAATTATTATGTCCATCCTGGAAAAGTCTCATGTATAACTTGTAACGGGAAATATGTTCAGTTCAGTTTCAATAGTGCCTATAGTTTGAAGGGTTACAACTCAGTTCAAAGTCTCATCAAGACTGAATACAAACTCTTAGCTGTGAGCCCATAGAAAATAAAATGGTAAGTCATATAGTGTGTCAATCTACAGTGGCATAAAGTGATATCTTTATTGCTAACAGGAAGAAAGGTGGACAGTGAATGGAGAGATGGGACTGAGGCAAGAATGCAACTCAACAGAGCAAATATTAAATGCTCTAACTCCATGCCAGGGATCTGGTGTTCATGGTGTCCACATCTGAGCTCTAAAAAGATACAGCAGGACCTCCCTGTGGACTCTCCTTTAGACTGATATCAAAAATCTTCATATTGCTTAGGCAACTATTCAATATCTTAGGCAATCTAGAGTCCCTACTCACCGTTTCATGCATTGCTCTCTTTGGTGCCCCTTTTAGGGTATTTGATGCTGCCATATAATGCCTGGCATCAAAAGATTTCCTCCAAATTCTTCATAAAAGCGATCATAATTTCAAACTGTCACATTCTGTGTGTTTGAAACAACTAGTGTCCAACGGACAATGCCAAGATCTGTAGCTGGCTTGAGTAGTAGTAGCTGGGCTACTACTTTCTTTGCTTCCTGAACCTTGTAAAACACTGCATAAGTGGTGCTTGGCATGCAGCTCATCGCATGGCTTGGCGCTCTCCTCATTCAGTTGAGTTTACAGTTTTATATTGTAGAGACAGGATTGGGAGGAGTCACCTACTGAGTTTTTTTCACACCATTGTTCTTACTGTCCCAATGCAATGTGCCTGGATTTCCCTTAATGGTTATGATATCTTTAGTAACCACACCTTCCTTGTCTACAGGTCCTGGCCTTCCCATTAATAGGCAACTACTTCTTGAAAATCTTCTGCTATACTCTTTGCTCTTATACATTATGAAATCTAGCTAAAACTAGCTATCACTAATGAAAACCCAAGTGTTAATACTATGCTGTATTGAAATGTTGTCTGCCACATTAATTAAGTTCATATTTTTATTTTTATTTTTCCAAGATATATATTATTTTATTACTTTGTTCTTGTTACATCTCAATGGTTATCCCATCCTTTGTATCCTCCCATTCTTCCCTCCCTCCCTCCCTCCCATTTTCCTCTTATTCCCCTCCCCTATGACTGTTCCTGAGGGGGATTTCCTCCCCCTGTATATGCTCATAGGGTATCAAGTCTCTTCTTGGTAACCTGCTGTCCTTCCTCTGAGTGCCACCAGATCTCCCCCTCCAGGGAAAATGGTCAAATATGAGGCACCAGAGTATGTGAGAAAATCATATCCAACTCTCCACTCTATTGTGGAGAATGTTCTGACCGTTGGCTAGATCTGGGTAGGGGTTTAAAGTTTACAGAAACTGGGACAGTGGGGAGGACATCCTATTGGGACTCTAGATGAGACAAGCATGGGAAAATGGCAAAGTAGAAGGATCCAGAGGGTCCTAGAAACCTACAAATAGAACATTATGGTAGGCAGATTTGGGCCCAGGGGTCCCGCTCAAACTAAGGCACAAGCCAAGTTCATATTTTTAAACTGAGGATCCCATAAAGTTTATTGACAAGGACAAAACATAGAGAAATTATATTTCAGTATATAATACAAATAACTTCTGTAGAGATTCCCTATGGAGTCTTTATAACTTAATTAAACTCGTGATCAAGTTTTTATTAGTTTTAGTGCCACTGCAAAAAAGCAAAAAAAAAAAAAAAAACAAAAAACAAAAAAAAAACCAAAAAAAACCCAACCAAACATAACAACAATAAAAACCAGCTTATTGAGAAACTATCTTTAACTCAAACTTTCAGAGACTCTGGTCCATAGCTGGTTGGTCCCATGTACTTGGGCAGGTGCTTGTGGCAGTAGAAATGATAGCCAGAAGGTAGCTGGTCAACTAGGAAGCAAGGAAAGGAGAAATGCTGGTACTTGCATGGTTTTCAAATTCTTCTCTTCTTCCCATTTCTCCATTTTACACTGTCCATGAGATGTTATTTTCTATAGTCAAGAGGAGTGTTTTTCGGCAAATGCCCCCAGAAAACACCTTCACAGATACACCAAAGTGTACCTTACCAACTAACAGTTCTGAATACTGTCAATTGGTAAGTAAAGATTAGTCACAATGTTTTCCCTCCTCCTCCCTAATACCCTCTCCTCTCTGATTTTTTTCTCTTTATTTGATTTTTGTGGGTGGGTGCTTGCTTGCTTGTACGTAGTTGCATCCATAGCCTGTTGCGAGCTGCTTGATGTGGGTGCTGAGAACCAAATTTAGGTCCTCTGCAAGAGGCACCACTGCTAACCACTGAGGCTTCTTTCCAAATCCATGGAACTTGTTCTTTACAGGAAACAAATATAGTTCGGGTTGGTCAACCACAGTTGGGTAGCAAGTGTGTACCTCCATTTGCAGTCATTGGTCAGGTTCTAGGTAACTGAACTTAGGTCCCTGTGCTTGCACAGAACGCATTCCATGAACTGAGCCATCTCACCTACCACCTTCCTGGTTTTATTCTGTATTTGCTGGATAATTAGTGTTATTCATGTTTTCTTGTGGTTATTGTTTGTTTTTGTATATGCGTTGGCTATCTGTGTTGCTTTCTTTGGGAAATAGCTATTCATGTCACTTTTGTAAGACCTAAAATATTCTTAATTGCTGTTTTTGCTTTTTATTTTCAACTTTATTTTGTCAGATTTCTTAAGTTAATGTTTATATGGTATATTTAAAATTTACTCATTTAAAATTTCATACATTATATGAAACAGTTCAATTATATTCAACCTCAGGTCTTCCCAGAACCCCTCCTCAACTTAATGTCCTATGTTTTAAACCTCTGAGTCCCATAGGTGTAGCCCGTATGTGCACAGATGCTGGGAAAAGGCCCACAGCCTTATTTCTCTGTCTTATAACATTGTTCCAGGGAAATGTTAGTGATCTGTCTCTGCTATGTTCATTGTACTAACTAGTGTATTTACTATGACTTTTTAAATTCAGCTATTTGTTTAAGAAAATGTATTTGTGTCACAGGTATGTGTCAAACCCATTTCTAATTGCTGGGACTATAGATTAGATCAGGAGAATAATCTCATACTCTGGGCTAACCCTACACTCTGGGTTATTTTAGTGAAGCAATATCTTTGAAAATGTCCATTCTGTAAAACTAGAAACTTTAAAGGAAAAGAGTGGTGGACCAATTACAGTAATTTTTAGGTGGAATTTTACTCATTTCATAGTTATTTTAAAAATAAGAGCTGATTTTTTTATGTGATATGTTCAGAACATTCATCATTTTCTCTAATAAATAAAAAGTTCCTGGTAAAGCATGAGAAATTGCAATTTTCTAATTAACTTCCCTTATTTTAAATATTTAGTTTATATTTTACACACAGTAGCATAGTCTTTTTTCAGTAGCAACTAAGTTTTTGGATTCTTAAAACACAAAAATGAATGTTAATGCACTCTATTTTCTCTCCCCTCCCCCCGTGCATTACTAACATGTCTATGGCAAAGATGAAATAGCTTGAAACATTATCTGCAATAATGTGCTTCTTTTAGCTGCGTTTCTCCTGTTTTTGATGCTTGCATGGCCCTAAGTAAACTTTGTGTGCATGCAAACAGCTTTGTAAGATTGTAGAAGGAAGATTGCATTATGTTATTATTCCCTTGTTTCTTTCTCACCAACATACACATACAAGCCTCTCTCTCAGGGACTGGGATCCAGAATGTGGCTGCTAGAGATGAGGCTCTCCCTGCTGTCTTACATTAGTAACTTTTTCATCTCCATCATGATACCTGATCACAGCATCCTAGGAAAGGAATGATTTATTATGGCTCCCATTTTGGTACAGTCTACCGTGGCAAGGGTAGGATGGTATCTGATGTGTGAGGGAGCTGGTGACATTGCATTCACGGTCAGTAATGAGAGAGAAAAGAATGCCAGTACTCAGCTTATATTCTCTTTCTCATTCAAGCATGGACTCCTATCCTATGGAAAGGTTCTTCCCCATAATAGTGTGGACCTTTGCACCTCAAATAACTCAGCCTAGAGGCTCCTTCACAGGCAAGACCAGAGGTCTGTTTCCGTGTGGATTCTGTATCTGATTTAGTTTATAATCAAGATCAGCCAGCACATGTCCCAACACTGTTAGTAATGTTTAATTCTAAGCAGAGGGAGGGACAAGGAGAAGAGGTAAATTTTGCGGAGACTAAGAACATCCCTAGTGAAGCTGAATACAGATAAGCGTGTGGTTCTAGGTAGAAGCCAGGAAAGAACACTGCTGCTGAGGAACTGAAATCATGGCAACGTCATGAAACATAGATACCTCCATGTAAGGAGAGAAACATTGACCAATCGTAACCTCTCACATACTTTAGGACTCCACTGCCTTCTCAGTGATTCTCAATGACCACAAGTACCCAAAAACATTTCTTAAGGAAGGTTAGAAGATGAGCCTTGTAGTATAGAAGAACAAGCATCATGTGAGAAGCCTGGCAGAGACTGGCACAGCACAGTTCTCACTCCACTTTCTATCCATGTTTGGTTTCTTCACATAATCTGGAGGTCCATGCTGCCCTCTCACATCTTTGAAAGTTTTTTTCACTTTCTCTGTATGTAGTAGGAGAGAGCTGATTGGTGCCATGTCTTTCATCAAATACACACCAATGACCAGCATCTCTATCTAGAAGGGTTATTAAGCTTGGAAATGATTTTATTATGTGTGAGGACTAATAAATTATGCATGGTATTGAGTAATATAAAGTAACCTATCAAGGGGAGAAAGAAACTGTTTGCTTAAAACACACTCACATTCAAATAAGTGACTGTGATCTTGTTTGTTTTTTTTATTTGTTTATCATTATAATTTTTTCACACCTTTTATCTTGAAGTCTCTCACGATTCTTACTTGTACTGCATTGCTTTATCATTTCTTTTTCATTGATTATTAAAATATGGAAACGGCCAGAGAATTTCAGTAAGTCAGAAGGATCACTAGTGGACCAGAATCAATCACCCTTTTCAGTCAGTAACACACACTACCTGTGATTCCTGAATCAGTAGCGTGGAATAGGGTTGCAAAATAGCACAATGGAAGTCTCAACTTCCAATTTGTTGAAATCTGTGTTCTGGAAGAATCACTTTTCCCTTTGGAGTCAGGGAACTCCTAACTAGCAAATATCATGGTTGTGATGCGGGGAAGCAAATGTTCTAAGCTTGGATGTGTATCAGTTCTGCTGGTGAGAAGGGCCTCTGTTGTTTCCAGACTTTGGTTTTGACTATGAGAAAACAGTACCATATAGTTTTAGGATATTAAAAGTACACTTCCTTCTCATTTATTATATCCCTACCTAAGGTAATGTATGTTGTGCATATAGAAACACTCTGCCACTTGTACTTTTTAGGTCAGCTGGTATGTGTGTATGTGTGTGTGTGCATGTTAATGGGAATGTCAGTGTACATATGTACATAAATGTATGCACATGTATGTGTGTGAAGGCCAGAGGTAAACTGCTATCATTCCCCAGGGCCCATTCATCTAGTTTTCTTGAGATAGAATCTCTTACTGCAGCCTTGGGCTCATTGCTTATGCTAGTCAGCTTGGCTGGCAACCCCCAGAGATGCATCCAGCTCTTCTTAAGCAGTTCAGGAAGTCATACAGCACCATTGCCTGGGTTTTTGTATGAGTCCTGGGACTGAACTCAGACATACATGGCAAGCACTTTACCAACTGACATTTTGCAATCTCTCTTTTAATTCAATGGAGTTCATAATACCAGTTAATTCCATAAAGGTGGGCTTATGTTAATTTCTTTTTGTTGTAGAAAACAAAACAGGCTAGAAGTGTTTATTACTAATAGACTATAAATATTGTGGCACTTATTTATACCATTATCACAGATACCTGTTGTATTTTTAATATGCCTTAAAGCTGGGTCTGGCAGATATAAGCCCCCAAAGTACCTTGTTAGGCTCCAGCTCCCACACCCCATGCCATTTTCTCTAATCATTCCTATCTAGGATGCTTCCCATCCATAATTCCATAAATACTTGCTTATGCTTTCCATCTGGCCTGGTCTCTCCAACACCACTGATCTCAGAGTAAATTCCTCCCAGTCATGGCAGTCCCACTTTCTTCCTTTCTCTCATACTTCTCTCTCCTTCCCCTCTTCTCATGATGCTCTGTTCTCCATGCTCATGAACCTTGGCCATGCCTGCCTCCCTTCCACCCTGACCAGATGTGTAGGCATTTATTCTGCTAATCAGAGATAATGTGGAGTCAAGGATTACATATGTAATTTTGGAGTATGTGAGTGTCTGCTCATAAAAGTCAGCAAGCAGACCTCAGGGAACAAAATAACTGACAATCAAATACAAAGCACCAACAGACTGTGGTTTTGATTCAAAGAATTTGTTCAACATGCACTTTCCATAGAGTATATATGAGAGTGTCTGGGAAACAACACAATGTCATAAACTCTGCTGTTGGCAAGTGACCCTTAGCAGTAGTGTTATATAGAAATCATTGAGGAAAGCCCATCAAAACCGAAGGATGTTTACATCAAACCTTCAAATCATCCCAATGAAATCTTTCTGTGTGACAGAGAGACAAGGGAATGACAAAGGAACATGCTAACCTCCTTAATTTGATTGTGGCACAATGTGTGCTTGTGTGAAAGCACTGCACTGTGCTCCGTAGATATATACAACTATCATGTGTCAGTCGTGGCAGAAAAAGAGTTTGCATCCCTTTTGGACAAAAGCTAGTACATTTCAGCATGAAATTGTTCTGTATGCTGGGTGCCTGGCAACAGGTATGCTGTCTGCACTATCTTCATAGCAAAGTGCATTCAGGTGGTTCCTCATATCCTCAGTGCATGTGTCCGGATGGCAGTTCATCTGAAAAGATGAACAGTAAACTCTGAGAGGTCAGACCCTAGATAACTCTTTACTGTCACTATACTAGAAAAGGAGTGTCTTTATTTACTAGATTAAACAAGAGTTTCTTTTCTTTTCTTGGTCTTGCTTTTAATATTTATTAGTTTCTTTTAAGGTTTGTTCTCATGTCTGTTTTTCTTTTGTGTGTATTCTATTGATAATAGCCCTTGACTCTCTGTCTCTGAGTCATTGTCTCTCTCTCCCTGCTTCCTTGTGTGTGTGTGTGCGCGTGAGCGTGTGTGTGTGTGTGTGTGTGTGTGTGTGTGTGTGTGTTGCCTGGATTTTTACAAAGCTGTTTAAGTACTTCATTATTGAATCAAATTCTTGGCCCACATTTCACATGATTTTTATCTGTTTTTCTAAGCATCAGGGCTTTGTTACTTTTTTTGAGTGACATATGAAGTTGTAAAATGACCTGCCTTTTTTTTTTAATTTAAGTAATTTTCTTATTCACTTTACATCCAAGGTGTAGCCCCCTCTTCTCCTCCCATCCCTTCCCACCCTCATTTCCCCTCCCCTACTCCTTGGAAAAAGGGAGAACCCTACCAACCCATGAACTCACAACAGGGCTGAGTTTGCCCTCTTTTCCTGTGGCCTGGGAAGGAAATTCTGTCAGGGGGAAGTGATCGAGCAGGCAATAGAGTCCATGTCAGAGACAGCCCCCTCTCCCCTTCCTAGTAGACCCAAATGAAGCCTGAGCTGCCCATGATGTAGGGGGTTTAGGTCCAGTTCGTGCATGGTCCTTGGTCCATGTGGCTTCAGTTGCCACAAGCAAAGCTGGGCCCTGGTTAGTTGGCTTTGTTGGTCTTCTTGTGGGGCTCCTGTAACCTCTGGGCCCTTTTCTCCTTCCCCTCACTTTTGAACAAGACTCTACACTTCACCCAATATTTGGCTATGAGTCTCAGCATCTGTTTTGAACCACTGATGGGTGCGGCCTCTCAGAGGACAGTTCTGCTAGGCTCCTTTCTGTAAGCATAGTGTGAGGGGCTGCCTCTCTTCCATAGGGTGTTTCTGGGTTGGGCCAGGCATTGATTGGACATTCCCTCAATCTCAGCTTTATCTGTTCTCTCTTTGTCCCTGCATGTCTTGTAGGCAGAGTAAGTTTTGGGTCAAAGTTTTTGTGAAGTGAGTTAGGGTTCTCCTCCCTCTACTAGGAGTCTTGTCTAGTTAGAGGGTGTCCTCTTCAGCGTCCATGACCTTGCTGTTAGGAGTTTCATCTAGAGTCACCCTTGCAGAGACCTGTTCTGACTTATGACCTGTCTTTTTAATTACTATCTGGGCTTGATAAGCTTTGGTTTTCATCTCATGTTTCATTGTCTTAACATTATTTTATGGAGTATGTTGAGCCATCCTATTGGATCAATAATTGTAATTGCTTACATTTCTGCAATAGCTCATAATTGATCATGCATGCTCAAAGCAATTTCTTACATTTTAAAACTTCAACTTCATATTTATCTAAAGAAGGCTTCATTCTCATATTTTCCCTCCCAACATGGAATTTAGTTATAGAATCTTAATATTACACCATTTAGAGCAATGCTTCTTAATATGTTTCTTCCTATGGTCCCTTTTTTTCCCCCCCAAAGACATTTTTATTCAACCTCTGATACTGAAGTGGTGTGAATGAGAAGTGACCCCTGTATGTTTAAACGCTTGATCTCCGGGTGGTGAGTTTGTTGGGGATGCTATGGAACCTTGAGGTGGTGCAGTGTTGCTGTAGGAATTAAGTCACAGGGGTGGCTTTTGAGGGTCCATAGCTCTTCCCGGCTTCCTGTTCATGCTCAGCCCTCTGTTAAGAATGAAACTGTGTTGGCCAGCTCTTGCTTCCATAGCATACCTTCCCCACCGTTATGGATGCTAAACATTCAGACTCTTAAGCCAAAATGAGCCCTTCCGTCTTTAATTGTGTTTGGTCGTGGAATTTTAGCATAGCAATGTAAAACTTGCTAATGAAATGGGCATATAAAATAGGTATACAAGCCAAGCATTTACTACTAATAAATTACAAAGAAATTCTCTTCCAACAGATTATTTGATATATGTTATTGTTTTGCTATTTACTAATGATGAAAGTATATTTGCATATTAATGAAATGGATATGCTTTGTTTTTAATGGCCTACCTTCTGGTACTCAGATGGAAGGGTGTCCAGGAAATCACAACTCTGACCACCAGGTATCCACCAGCAGCCCTCTCCTCCCATCTCCAGGAATAAATGGAGTCTCAGACAATTATGGTACAAGAATAGTGAGCAAAAGAGCAAGCATGAGAGCAAGCACCTGAGTCCTCCCGCCTTTATAAACCTTGGGCAGTAGGGAGGCGTTTTGAGGGAGAATGTGTCTGAGTCAATAGGACTAAATGTGCCAGGATGCTTAATCTACATTCAATGATGCAGTAACATTGTCCTATCACAAGAAGGAGAAAAGAGGACTTAATTATCCTATGCATGAGGGGATGATTTCTAAGTATGATTAAAGTTCATTTGCTTCATAGGGTGGGGTACTTCCAGGAATTCTCTGAGCTTGTTGCAGAAGTTCCTTATCAGGAAAAGTTTGGGTCTGTAATCTTCCTTGAGAGCTATATGACACTCTTTACAAGATCTGGGGTTACCAGATCAGGTGGAGCTATAACCCCACTGAGAAAAGGGAGTCAGCTTTCATAGAGGGAGTGTAAAAATGGCTATTTAGAGAAGTCAGACTTCAACCTTATCCATCAAAGTCCCACAGTGCCTGGGCGCGACTCCTTCCCCACCATCTTCTCTTCTCTTCTTTTTCTCTTCTTCCGATGAGAGGGTCAACCAGGCTGTAAATCAGAGATTTACTAGAGGAAGGAATTCTGAGGAGGAGGGACTAATCTAGGAGTGGCTGCCTCTGCTTCTGGGAGAAGTCAGCAGTGAACTGGGCAGACACAGCCTATATATTGAATTTCTCAGGGGAACCAAGACTTAAAGGGCAGGGATTTCAAGAGTTTGGATTGGTGAGATTTCAAGTCCTGAGCTTGGGGAGCTCAGGGCTTGATGGACTTACCTGTTCAGGCGTTGATTGGGCTTTTTGAGAAGCTCAGGGATTGGTCCATTTTTCTACTCAGGGATTGCTGGGGGTCTTGTTTAGACTTTGTATCCCAAATTAGCATATTCTTGGAGGAGTCCTACTAAGAGACTGGAGATGACATTTACAGAAGTTTAGGGGGAGGAGCTGGGTTGCTGGAGATTTCTCAGCAGAAGTCCAGCTATTTTTCTTCCTTGAGGGGTTATAAAGTTTGCAAAGTATCCAAAATTTACAAAGACTCCACTGTAAAGGTGGTAGGCTGAAACAGTAAAGGTTGTTGTCATCATGGACAACTCCCATGGAGGCAGCAGTAGGCATTCTGAGGCAGGAAATGTGTGGGCTCCTATAGCAGTAGGTTGAATTGGGAATAGTCAACATGGACAATTCCCACTGTGTCACTAACAGGAGCTGCCATTTTGTCTCCTAATGTTTCCACAGCCCCAGAGCACAGGAAGGAGAGTCTGACTGCTGTAAGGTTGGAAGGAGTACTTGTACCAAACCATTTGAGATTTAGAGATATGGGGGGGGGGGAGTGAGGTGGCAGGGGCTGCAACAACATGGGGCCAATGGACTGCATGGCTCGGGGGTGGGAGCGATAGTGGGCCACTCTGATTCCCAGATGCCTCAAGATGGGGAGGCTGTACTGGGTCACCATGAGGGGAATCACTGCAGCCTGGGGTCACTGCTAGAGTGGGCTGTTGGGATGGCTTCAGGTGGCAAGGTCTCAGCATGGTGGGTTGCCCCTCATTGGGATGGCCATGGCTTGCTATTGCCACAGCCTGGGGTGTGCTCCTGGCTGCTGCAGTTCTACCTGTTGAGATGGGTGGCCACTTTGATCTAGCTATTGCTGCTGCTGCTGCTGCCGCCTCCGCTATCACTTTGTCCAAGGATGGTGGCTTCTGCTTTGATCTGGAGATTATGGCTCCTTTGATCCTGTGTGGCCGAGGTTGCAGGTTGCCTTAGCTCTAGCCATACACTATATATATTTAGTTGTACATAAGCAAGGAATTCTTGACTGAATATTTGACACTCTAGGACATTTTCAGAATTGATCATTACTTTTATTTAATAATCACCAGCACTGAGAATGTTGTTTCACCATAATAAAGATAGCAGGTTTATCTAACAAGAATTGTAACATGATGCTAGTTTTAGTAATGTTCAGCTCTTTTGTATAATAGTTTTATTAAATGCAAAATACATAAATGATTACCATTGAACCAAGAACTGGTAACTTTTATTAAACAAAAATGTGACGAATGTAGTATCATTCACACTGCCATTAATAATAAAATAAGTCATCAATCTTGGGTGTTTTAAAATTTCTTCTTCAACCATATAATAAAGATAATTTCATATTTTCAAAGTTAATTCAGCATATAATAGAGTCAAGTCTTTGAAACTCATGATTGACCTGTGTAATTCCAAGTTTAATTTTCTGAAAGACAGTGTTAGGGAGGTGATAATTTTATGTTGATAAAATTGTATGTGAACGTGGTTCCCACCTTGTAAGTGATACTGTGGGTGAGAAAACAAATGTGTAGCATCTATAAATTTATAATCCTGAAATTGAATGATACTTGATTTGGCTCTACAGTAGAACTGATTAGCCTATGTAAGAAAAAGCTTTTTAACTAGTTTCACTCACCTATTGTTTCCATTGCCTACTTTTTTATGTAAGCCAGCAAACAGCCAAAGTTTTAAATAGCAAACTTCTCACTCACATTGATGCCACACTGCTTGATACCATACTGCTGAGAAAGAAAATAATTTATAGAGACCCTGTTGATTATTCTGGCTCAGCCTTTTTCATTGGTGCAAGTAATAATATCATGGATTGTATTTCCTATCTTCTAATGCAGAATATGAGTGTTTCCCTGTGGAGTTTAGAGTATACCTTTGTTAGTACTTACTCTGAAAGGCCACTGAGCCTGAATTGAAGAATAAAGATAACACTGAGTCAAATGCCAAGCATCCTGGAAAGAGAATTTTTAGGCACAGGATTGAATTTCAATATAGATTATAACATTTCTTTCTCCTACATATTTGAAAGAATGCCTTACTAATTTTGTTTTCTCTAGTGGTTTGTTTTTGGCCTTGTGAATTTCTTACCATGTCAGACTCAAGTTACAATTTCATTCATTCTTTTCATCTTTATGTGGCATATGTAAGTCCTGCATGTTTCAAAAATTTTGCCTCCATCTTTTCATAATATCTTTATAGGAAAAATGGGCTGATGTTTTCCAAGTTTTTAATATAATTTTTAGAATTTTCACCAGCTTTTCACATAGTTGTATATTTATTATTCAAGCCAAACACAATGTACATACTTGTTAGATTTTAGTATGCAGTTTAAATTTTCCACCAGTTTCTCTTTTCTGTGAAATGCTCTTAAATTGAAGCAATACAGGGAGATTTTGTTAGCTTTGTAATTGAATCAAAATGGAAGAGTGTTCACAGGAAGCAGTTGTTTAATTTCATCTAAATGTAATCCAGATGCCACGCAGACTAACTTCCATGATCTGTGTATATCTCTCCCTCCTCTCTGTCTCTGTCTGTCTCTCTGTCTCTCTGTCTCTCTCTCTGTCTCTCTCTCTGTCTCTCTCTCTCTCTCTCTCTCTCTCTCTCTCTCTCTGTGTGTGTGTGTGTGTGTGTGTGTGTGTGCACGTGTGTGTTTTGTCAGAAGACTGATGCTTTGTTTATTGATTTTGTTTCTGAAACCCTAGCCATCTGATACTGAAAACACATCTCAGAGTTGTCAGTTGTTTATTGGCCTGAATTAGGACAGAATTCATAACTCTCTCTGGCACAGTCCCTTCTTTTGTCTCTTACATGTGTTGTTTTCCTCTGAACAAGTTCTCTGTCTGTCCCAAATGAAATGTCTTTGAAATTATGGTCTATGCCACATAGTTGATGACAGAATCAAGAAATTGTTCCAGGAACAATGGGAACAGATGTAGAGGGATCAAAAAATATACATCCTCAAGCAGCAGTTAGCAAACGTGACATGGCTACATCAACAGTGCAAATGTCTCTAATAGCTGCTTCTATGAAGGAAGCATTGTGGTAGCAGGAACTAATATTATCATCATTTGCAACTTAGAGACCTGATGTGTACAAATTATAAATAGTAATATGATACAAGAAAAGTTAACTCCTTACTGCCCTAGTATTTGAGTCCCTGAATACCACAAAGACCGAGGTAAAACTCTTTACCTGGCTGCTCCTCATGCCACATACTTATACAGTGGAACTATCTTTAGGTGTATTATTTTTCACATATTTGTGTATACATGCTCATATGTGTTTGGGGACATATGTGTTTGTATTTGCTGGTGCATATGTCTTCTTCCATTGGAGGACATCACAGTCGGGTGTCTTCATAATGAATCTGTCCTAGCTGCTTGCTCTGGTAAACACCCTGTCTCTGCCTTTTATTGACTGTGGCTAGCTGTAGATGGTTGTCACACCCACTTGGCCTTTACCAGTGTTCTGGGAATCTGAACTCCAACCTAATCCACTTAGAACAGCAAGCCACTTAAATGGGCTCACGCTTTACCCATGGAGTCATCTCCTCAACATCTAAGTTACAGTTCTGCATTGACCCCGCAGGTGTGAATTAAGAATAATGGTGGCATGCAACAAAAACACATGAGTTAAGTGAAGTTAGTCTACTGGTAAATGTCATTACAGCTCAGCTTGATGGTTTGAGTCCAACCCCTGGAAACCACAACGTAGAAGTTGAAAAACAAGTCCTAAAAAGTTTTCTTAGATCTCTACATGCTTACCTAGGCACACAAATAACAATCAACACACACACACATACACACACATACATGCATGCACAATAAGTGTAGTAAATAAAACTAAGGAACATAAAAATATGAACTTTCAAACAGAATCAGATGCATATTTCCAAACCATATCTTACTAGTATTGTTTAAGTTATCATATAGAATACTAAATATGTAATGGTTAATATTTATAAGCTAGAATACATGTCCCTGGGCTTGTGTGCAAAGAAGGTTCCCGAAAGATTTAGTCAGGGTGGGTGTGGCAGGTCTTGAATGTGGGCAGTACTACGTGTGACTGGAGCCGCAGACTAAGTATATAAACTAAAAATTAAGAGGGGACTAGCTGGTCAGTTGTATTCATCTCTGCTTTCTGATTATGCACTAAACACAGCCATCTCATGTTACTGTTGTCACAGCTAGAGCTACCTGGGCTGCCTTTTTCTCCACATGATGGTTGTACTTGTAAATTGTGAGATAAAGTGCATTGTTAGCTGCCATGTGGCAACTTGGAATAGAAACCAAGTAGTATGGAAGAGCAGCCAGGGTTATTAAACCTTGAGCCTCCTCTACAATACCCTTATTATTAAATTTTAAACTATTGCGTATGAGAATCATTGATGAGAGACCATTGATTCTTTTAAGTGTGGCCAGGCTAGTTTGAGCAATTCATCATGGCCACAGAAATTTAAGATATAGACAATTCTACTTTCAAATTGTGAAACTGTGATCTTTTTTAGATTATTGCAAAATCAATTTAGGAAACAATCTATTTCTTCATTTTTATTTTTTTTGTTTTTAGTTGTCATATGCATAGATCTCATTATGTGAGTAGGCATGGGAAAATATGCATGTGTGTGTGTGTGTGTGTGTACGCACACGTGTGAACATGTGCACACGCATTGTACACAGTCATGTCAACAGACAACATTGTGGAGTCCTTTGTTCCTTTTCACTTTACTGGGTTAAGGGAATTGAACTCTAATTTGCCAAGCTCATTCACTAAGCATCTTTAACTGATGAGCTATGTCATTGGCCCTGTCTTTATTTACTTTTTCAATAAAAAGAAAGTACAATAAAGTACTCACATAAAGTAGCTATGTGACTTTTTAGAGAGATTTTCTATTCAGTTTACATAAACACACATATATTCACAGGTTCTTGGCCTTATTACAGTTTTGTGTTAGTATTTATATTTCACTATTTTTAAAAATGTCACTCCTTGAAGCCTAGTAATGTCTAAGAAGCCTGTGATTTATTTCCTCATAAAGATGCAGGGGATCATAACAGATACTGTTTGTACTTCATTGTAGTCCTTGCTCTCCTATTACCATTCCAAAGTGTCAACATATACTTTGTAATTATGACATTGATTTTTTTTGGTGCTCACCAACCTGCTATTGTGACAAGTAATTTAGAGGAATTCCTTGACATCTCTTGCTTAAGGCTAATGTTTTATTTAAACAATCTATGCTTTTTGTGACTAGTCATTGTTAGATATCAAAGAAGCTTGGCAAGGCAGAGGAGAGAAAAGGGATGAGTTATTCCATTTCTCTGATACATCCCAATGCTGGTAATTCATGCTAATTTTAATGGGTTTTCCATATGTCAAAATGATCTTGTAAGAAGAGTTTGGTAACTGAACAGTATTGTAGGTTAACAAGCCACTGTGTCATTTAGAATTGCTAAGACAGGAAGGTTTAGCAGTGCAAAAGTGCAGTGAGGACCTGCCCATTACAGTGAGATTTTCACAGAGATATGTTCAGACAGATGTTCGTTAAGACACAGGCCACTGAAGGGAAGGAGATGAAGCCTTAGTTCCAGGCTTGGCAGGAGCAGTTGACGTGAGGCCATCTGGCTTTTCCCATAAATGTCAGCTGGCCTGAGGATGGAGTGAAGACAGACTACTCAGTTCCGTTTTGTCGTGGACTTGTCAAAAGAAGATGAGACCCTGCTAAAAACATGGACAGCAGCTTTTACCACGGCTGTTTTCTGCTTATAGGAAAGTGGTCACCAGAATGGGCATTTGGAAAGAAAGTTAAACTAGAAAAACAACCATAGATTCAAGAGCGGTATAACTTTTAAAGACATTTTAATAGTACTGCTTTATAAACTTCTCCACTCATCCAATATTCCACCCCCCTCCTGTATAAAATTAAACTGACAATAATTAAATCTGAATCTAAAGCTGCAGTGTTGGGGGGGGGGTGTGCTTAAAATATACCTAAAGAAGGCATGCTATTCTAATGCGTTGGTGATATTATTCATATCCTT
This sequence comes from Acomys minous, assembly GCF_964271855.1. Classification (NCBI taxonomy): domain Eukaryota; kingdom Metazoa; phylum Chordata; class Mammalia; order Rodentia; family Muridae; genus Acomys; species Acomys minous. The sequence goes on along the minus strand of NC_140501.1, from coordinate 8,525,274 downwards.
AAGTGCTATTTGAAGGGGAAATAAAACATTTTATTTTTCAAATTAAAGAATTGCATTTTGCTTTTATTAAGGCACCCTAGGCTTTACTTTATTGCATCATTAATTAGCACTTGAATGGTCAAAGGGACTTATTTGGTAAGTGTGTATCTTGCAACACACTAGAGGCATATATTAATGAAAGGCTAAAACACACCCAGGAGTCTCTTCTTGCCATATTAAAACATTTATAAATGGGATTTTAATTTAAAGTGCTGCTAAAATGAAAATGAAATGTTGTATTGATTCTCAGGCCAGATGCTTTTTATAAAATGCAGTGTGTGTACTATTCCCTCTTCAAATTATTACTTCCAACTGACCTGGACATGCTCAAGTATGACTCTCTGAAGCCCAAATGTAACACAGAAGGCAGTTAGGCTGCATCTCCGAGAGGCCGTGGGATGGCTTCTGGGCACTAGATGGCAGAGGTTTCCCAGAACAGTGCTCTTGCATCAAGGGCTGTATTTTTATTCTTGCAAACTGCAAACCAACATTCATCAAAGTTTTGATTGTTAAAGCTGAATTACGGTCCCCATTTTACTCCCATGTGGGATGTTTTACTAAAATATAAACTGCATATTTTATTTTGTGTGAATTCAGCAAAAGCAATAAGTCTGTCTTCAAATAATTAATTTATTAATACAATAGCAAAAATAAGGCTTTACTATTGTTAATTTTTAATGTAATATATTCTTTTGATATATTTAATTTAATTTTAATTTTATCCTTTATAGAACAATGGGTAATAAGATTTTTAAATAGTTTGATTCAAATGGCTTATGACAGTGAAGGGAGTTCTGTTTTTATTTGAAAATTAGGATAGCCATGTGATGTATTGCACTATTTTATATCAGTGATCAGGTTCAGCTAAGGTGAGTGTTGTCTCTAAGATCAGCAGAAACTGCTGATTTTAGCTCAACAACTGCTACTTTGTTGTTTATTTTTCTAAACATGTTCTTGCTGAATAAGCCGGCCTGTCCTGGAATTTAGTAGACCAGCATGGTCATTAGAGATCTGCCTGCCTCTGCCTCCTGGATGCTGGGATTAAAGGTGTGCAGGAACCCCACCCAACTTAAAGGACAACTTTTTTCATCCTTGATTTCAAGGAAGAAAACTATAAGATATTTGGGAAATGCAATATTTTTCAAAACTCAAATTTATAATTAGGCTTGTTGGTCCATCCATATAATTCTAGCATTAGGGAGAGTGAGGTTATAAGACCACGGGTTCAAGGCTAATCTGAGCTATAACGAGTGGCCTGCGTATGGTGGATCTTTAGAGATAATTTTGCATTTCTTTGTTTCCTGAACATGTTATATAACACATTATTTCTGCATAGGAAAATTGTGACACAGGTGTAGGACAGGGCTGAGAAAGTCTGAATTTACTATATATGAACCAAGCAGTTTATTTCTAGTTTATTGTATGATTGATTGTTTTAGAGAACAAATAAATCAAGGTTGATTTGTGTGTGTGTGGTTCTTTATGGAAGGCTAAACTCTTCTGGTCCTTCTTTAGCACACAGACCTCCCTGCTTTCTCTGACGTTTGTCTGAGTTTGTGATCATCCAGGAGACACCCATCTGAGGAAGTCAGAGAGGTGTTTTCAGAATGGTTTGACTGAGGGGAGAAAACCCATCCTGGATGTGGGTGGCATCCTGTTGGAATCCCAGATTGCATAAAGAGGAAGAGGAAAAAACAACAGGCCATGAAAACAAATCTCCTGCTGTGTGTTGGTTACTGGTGTTATGGTCATATTCATCTGAGACCCCTGCTGATGTCTTTCCTGTGTCAGGAATACTATGCCCTAAACTAAGAGCCAGATAGACTTGGCCTTTCTTAATTTACTTTTGTCAAATATATTGTCTCAAACATGAGGAAAGGAGCTAATACGTTATTTCTTACAATAAGGATGACTGAGGCTTTCTCATGATTGTGAGTGTCGTAGAAATCAATGAGACCCGAAATGTAACAGGAAGGAAAGAAAAGGACATTACTTCATAGGGCATTTCTACGGCTCCAGTGATTTCATGCCTTGTGACTTCTGCTATTGTTGTGAACTCTGGTACACCCCATCCATTGGGAATCCAATGTGCTGATTGCAAGTGAACTCTGATCACCTTGGTCTTGTTCGGCTGTTTTCAGCTTTCTATGCTATATACCCTACGTGGCCATGTGAAATGTCATGTGAGTGCTTCACATCCTAGTTCTGTACCCATGACTCAGAGAGAAAGTCACAATGCAAAGTTGAGATTAGCTAGTTAGTACTGTAAAACAGGAACTAACACATAACTATTTCCAATCTAGTCCTGCCCATGAGACTTTGCATTGTAGTAACAACTCTTCGGTCCATCTCTGGTTTTTAGCTGGTCCTCAGAGTGGTACCTTCACATGCCAGCTTTCAAAGCATGATACTGAGGAGGCTGAGACAGCCCCCTATCCTCACATACCCAGTTTCTTTTCTGGAATGATTTTTCTAGCATTTCTGTGTTAGAGAAACGATTAGAAAATGTAGGGGACACCAAGGAAACAAGGCCCTGTAAATCAACAGGATGGATGCACATGTGAACTCACAGAGACGAGGTAGAATGTACAGGTCTGCATGGGTCCTTTGGGTATGTATTAAGGCTTCCACTTTGGTGGTGTTATGGGATTCCTAAGTGTGCAAATGAGTGGGTCTCTGCATCTCTATCTAGTTCTACTCCCTTTCAATGGATTTTTTTCCTTCTGTTTGTATTGACCCATTTCAATGTGTTAATTTTTTTCCTTCTTTCTATTCTTTTGTATTCTATTCTACTATATTGTATTCTGTACTGTTCTATTCTAGTGTTATATATTACCCCTTAGAAGCTTGTTTGGTTTTTCTTACTGTTTTATTATTATCCCTTAGAAGCCTTTTTGATTTTTAATAAGAGACAGAAAAGGGATGGATCTGGATGGGTAAGGAGGTGGTGAGGAAATGAGAGGAGTAGAGGAAAATGAAATATATATATATATATATATATATATATATATATATATATATAACCTGTTTTCAATAAACAAAAATAGACTATATTAAAAAGAAAATGTAGATAAATTATGGAAAAACAACCTTTATCATAATTATATAATTGAAGCTAGGTAGTGGTTGCACATAACTTAAATCCTAGCACTTTGGAGGCAGAGATAGGCAGATCTCTGGGTTCGAGGCTAGCCTTGTCTACATAATGAGTCCCAGGACGTCTAGTGCTACACAGAGTAACCCTCTTTCAAAAAAACAAACAAAAAATTAGTGATGTTCACAAACTATATAGTTGATGTTAATAATGAAAGTTCAAACTATCTAACTTTAAGGACATGGTCAAATATTTAGTATCTTTAATTTAAACCGAAGTGATTGTCTTTTGCATGTGTCTGAAGCTCATGGTTAAACCCTGATAAGTTTCTATACCTGTGTAATGGACCTTGTCAATGCACTATTTATCTTGCTGAATACTTGGTAGTTTTATACATACTCTCCAGCATGTTACCATTATATTCAAGTGTAGCTTAGCCACCTCTGACACCATTTAGATCCACGCTGTCTATCAGATATCTGATTGAGTGAAAACTCATTTGAAATAACTTTGATGAGCCTCATGGTATAAGAAAATAAAAGAGAAACCTATGCTAATCCACCTGTTGCACATTTTATGATTTAAAAGTTGATGGTTTATTAAAAATATATTTTAAAATCTAACTTTAGGTCAAGGATTCTTAATGCATGTTAATATGTTATTGTTTCACAGTGATGTTATAAGGAACACTTTCTTAAGTATTTGTTTTTATTCATTATAATAGATATTTTTGTTTAATGGACACAAGGCAAACCAGGAAACATTTCCTTATCCTAAGTTTATAATTTTTCCAATAACATCATTTAGAAAATGAATGGAAAAAAATATGTCTATTTTCATTAAACTTCAAAATCAATAAACTTTCTAAAAGTTCCTTTCAAATCATCTATTTTAAGCTTCTTAATAAATTTAGTTTATCTCTAAGGTGCTTTCTGAGTTTTAGTAATTTTCTATAATATAGACTTAAGTGGCAATTTAGGCTTATGTTTATTTAAAATTTGTTATATAATGATACATTTTATATATAGACATAAAGTATTGATTGTATATTTACTGAGTTTCTTAATTTCCATTTTTTAATATTTTAACATACCATAACAAAAAATGACCTTATTGGAAAACTTGAGAGAAATTTCAAAATATTTAATAATAAGTTTTCATTTTTACTTTTAAAAATCACATAGAATAAATCTTGGTATGAAAAGAAATCATTTGATGTACCACATTGATGGAGGGGTATTTTAAATAATGGTATTTCAAACACAGAAAGTTGGCTTCTGATGTGACTCCACATCTAACCTGTGCCTGTCCCAGGCTGCGTCCATCACAGCAGATGGTCTAGTTTGCACAGAACCATTTAGCTCTCAGAGAGTGTTGCCAATCCAACCACAGTGTGGCGCTGCACCGTGCCGGCTCCAGTGTGCTGACAGGTTTGCTGAGTCTGGTAGAATAGAAAACATTTTAAACAGTTTGAGTTAAGTGGAGAGAGGCAGCACAGGAAAGATTCTTTAGGCTTAAGTGGGGGAGATCTGCACTTTGAATGACAAAGTTATTTACAAATGTATTTCCAACCATGAATACAGGGAGCACACAGCTACAAACCAGCAGGTGTAGATGCTCAGATGTATTTTTAAAGGCTTTCGCTTTCTATGTATCAAGTCTTCCTGGACTATTTCTTGGAACTGGACATTGACCTCTGTGAAGTCACATTTCCTCTTTATTAAAAAAAAAAAATAAAGCACAAAAATGCGTGGCTTTAAAACAATAAAATAAAGAGAAACACTGCTCTAAATTATAGGAAAAAAATAGAGAAACCCGAGATACTTAAAAAGTGATTCAACACACTTGCTAACATGAACTCTTAAGAGTCCTGTGATCTGATTAGAACCTAACAGCCTTTCTGTTTCCTAAATGTGGAAACAAAGACGGGAGAGCTTTCATCATCTCTGAGATGTAACCACACATCAGATTTGCTATTCGCATCCAACAGTTCCTCAGCTAACCGAGGATATGGCCATGTGCTTGCTGCTCTTCGCTTGGCCTCTCCGTCTTTTAGGAATTTTATCCCTGAGGTTGGAAGGTGGGGTAGCTAGGAGGGGCTGGAAGGAAGAAAGAGGAGAAAAGCGATGTGATTCTTTACCAAATAAAATATTAACGAAAAAATAAAGTAAGTGACCACTAAAAATAAACTTCATCCAACTTGATCAATTTACAAAAATTAAACAAAAAATGTTGTCCAATATCCACATTTTTGTTTTGTCTGCATTCCCATCCTGTACCAGAATTAAAGTGCTGTACAGCAACACTTAGAGATAGGACTTCCTCACTTGCTATCACCAATAGAATGTTCGTCAAAGAACCATTAACCTCAGTAGCAAAATTAATGGTTAAGAAGCCAGAGGTCTTGCTGTTTTCCCTCTCTTGCAGCTTCCAGTACTTCCAGAATTGCTTATTAGAAATACAAAACCCAAAGTAAGTGTAAACCTACAATTCCTCACATATCTTCTGTTAAAGTTACATCGGTGTAGCTATCCCAAAGTATATTTATTTATATTTATATTTTATTTATATTTATGTATATTTATTCTGTATACCTAGAAAACAAAAACAAAAATCTTAAGCCCTCTTTAAGTTTATGGAGGTTAGTTTTTATCCTCTTTTAGTTACTCATAAATATTAAAATATTTTTATATTCATAAAATAGGGTTTATATATGCATGTTTGCTTTTATTACTGTGTTCTGTTGGGTCCAAGAAGCTCAAACCCCACTTCCTTGGATGACTAACACACCTATTAGGCTGCCAAGTTGCAAATGATTCTCCAGTGTGCCAGCAGGAACCTTCAGACCTCACAAAAGCAAAGCACATTCACAGAACAGAGCCAGATTATTTCAGCATGTGGGTGGCTCCAATATCTGGTTTGTTCTCTTAAGAGCAAGAGCTATGAGGATCAGAACCAGGCCCTTCCTTAGTGTGGTTTGCAGGCCAGAATGGGTGTGGTTTGCAGGCCAGAGTGGGTGTGGCTTGCAGGTCAAGGGTGGGTGTGGCTTGCAGGTCAAGGGTGGGTTTAGTTTGCAGGCCAGGGCTGAGTGAGAAACAACTGGGTTTGCCCAGTGTTGGCTATAAGAGAAGGTATTTTGAAAACATGCTAAGTCTGATCTTACTCAAGTTTCTCCTAGTATGTGCACTTTTAGTGAAAGTAAGGAAGTTTGCATTTATAAATTATGTGCTTTATTTAGAAAACCAACAACTTTAAAATCAGAATTTTGTAAAAGACCTAAGTAAGTCAGCACTTAAAATACCTTCTCTTTCATATTTAAGCTCTATTCAAACATATAAAAATTTCAAAAAGACAATATTTAGCCTGGTGTTTGTGGATTGTCTCAACTGAAAATTTCAATATAACTTTGAGATGTGTTTGTGAGTACTCCTAAAAATCTATTGTATACATCATCCTTATATAAACATTTCACACCACTCTCTCTATGTGTTGCTTCATATCAAGATGCAGATATGCAAGTCATGTTCACCTAGTTTGTAAATTGTCCCACTGGTGTGTGAGAGACAAAGTGTCCCGACTCCACAGCATGCAGGACTTTTACAAAGTATTATAATTCACTCTCAAGCCCTCAACAGTAAATATTCTTGATACTGACTTTCCAATATTTGTTACTATGACATATCTCAGAGTTTCACATACCTAGTATCTGGTTTTCTCTATGAATTTATTTGCAAAAATTTTTCTTTTTTACTGAAAATAGTTTTTTTTTTTTAAATACAGTACATTCTGATTATGGTTCCCTATCTCCCAAGCTCCTCAGATCCTCCCTACCTTAGCATCCATCCAAGTCCACTTATTTTCTCACTCTTACTAGAAAACAGGCATATAAAAGAAAAAAAATAATAAAAAGATAAAATAAAACAAACCTGAACAGGACAAAAGAAACAAACAGAAAAACCCAAAGAAAAAGCACAAAGAATACACATAGATGCAGAGACACAGACATTGGCAAACCAGAAATTCCGTAACAACACAAAACCAGAAGCAATGTAGAAACAAAAGACCTGTAATAGAAAACTTCCCAGACAAAGTGCTGTGAGACAAAAAACTCCAGAAATACCCTTGAGTTTATTCTGTGTTGGCTGCCTACTGCTGGGAATAAGGCCTGGCCTTAAAAGTGTTTTGTATACCCAGTGAGACTCTACTGGAGAAAACTAAATTTTCATTTGTGAATAGTTATCAGTTGGAGATAGCTTCTAGTTTAGGGATACCTGCTTGTGTCCGTTTCCTCTCTCATCACTGGGGCCCCATCAGTTCTTGACCTGTGCCGGCCTTGTACATGCTGCCACAGACTCCGTGAGCTCATATGGACCACACATTGGTCCAGCTGTATGTAGAAGGTGTTTTCCATATCTGATTGGTCTTACAATCTTTTCATCTCCTCTTCTGTATAGTTCCCTGAACCTTGAGGGGAGAGATTTGATGCAGACAACCCATTTAGGAGCAAATGTCCCAAGGAGCATACTCACGCTCGGTACAATGCTCAGCAATGAGGCTCTGTATTTCTTCCACCTTCTAAATGAGGAAGCTTCTCTGATGACTGTCTAGTGAGATACTCATCTATGAGTGTAGCGGAATGTCATAGGGGGTCGTTTTACTACTTTAGCAGAAGGGTAGCGTTTGGTTTCACCCTAGATCCTTGGACTATCTATTCTCAGGTTCTTATCCACCTGACAAGGGTTAGGTGTGAGTCTTAGATTAATATGACAACTAAAGGAGTTCAAGGGCATACAAATAGGAAGGGGATTAAATCAAAGTATCTTTATTTGATGATGCTATGATAGTATACATAAGTGACCCTAAACATTACATTAGGAAGCTCCTGCAACCTCCAGAACCATTCTACAGTTATGGAGGGAGTGCACAACATGGTCTCTTCCCAGATTTGTAAGGACATGCTATGGTGTTTCTCTCCAGTTATGGTGATATACTATGGGTTTACTGTAAGCTGCCTTTATTATGTTGAAATATTTCCCTTCTATCTTCCCCCTCTCTCTTTAGGACTTCTATTGTTAAGAGGTTTTGGATTTTGTCAAAGATCTTTTCCGCATCTACTGGTTTTTTGAAGCCTATTTGATCATGGTGGGTGAACTTTTTGATATGTTCTTGGAATTGGCTTGTAAGCATATTATTAAGAATTTTTTCATCTATGTTCAGGAAGGAAATTTTTCTGAAATTCGCTTACTTTGTTGGAATTCTATATGGTTTTAAGCATCAGGATACCCTGGCCTTGTAAAAAGAATTGGGCGAAGTTTTGTTTTTGTTTTCGTTTTTTTTCTGTTTCTGTTTTGTGGAATAATTTGAGGAGCATTGGCATTGATTCTTTGTTGGGATTTTTTTCACTGTGAACAATACAATATCTTTGTATTGTTCAAATGTTAAATTCTAAACCAGAAGAGAGCTGAGTACTGTCCAAGACTTTGGTATAGTTATTTTTATGAAGGGTCACCTGTCTGAGTATTTTGCAAACACACTTGCCTCCTTGTCTGATTGGTTTAATAAAGAGCTGATGGCCTACAGCTAGGCAGGAGAGCAAAGTCAGGACTATCATGAAGAGACAGCAACTGTAAGAAATGAGAGGTACAGAGTTGCCAGTCAGACACAGATTAACTTGGATTTACCAGGCCTAAAGAGAAGTAATGGGCCACCTGGCAAATGTGGCTAGAATAAGCAGGGTAATTAAGTTACATGAGCTGTTTGGGAGGTAGCAAGCTACTATAATAAACAGTAATAAATCTCTGTAACATTATTGGGAGCTGAGGAGTCAAGATAGTCTGATGATAATTCTTTGAAAGTTTGGTGAAATTCTGCACTGAAACCATCTGAACCTGGGTTCATTATTTTTGTTTTCTCTAGAAACTTCAGGTTTTTGTTAAGTTACTAATATAAAATTTCTGCATATAAAAAAGAATGTGTGCACTTAATGCTATGAACTTGCCTCTTAGAACTTCCTTCATTGTGCCTCATAAATTTGGGTATGTTGTGTTTTTGTTTTTATTCAAGTCTATATTTTTTAAAATTTCTTTCTTGGCCTACATTTTATTCATCAGTGAGCTGCTCAGTTCCATTTCTGTGTTAGCTTCGGTTGTTGTCGGTACGTATGCAGGATACTATTTCAATTTTATCTTTTGAGTCATAGTAAGTGTCCTAGTATGCATTCAAATTTGAAGAACATTCTACGAGCTGCTAAGAAGATGGTGTTTTGTCTGTTTGTTTGAATTTGTGTGAAATGTTCTGTAAATATCTGTTAGGTGTAGTTGGTTTATTATGCTTTAGCTCATGCATTTTTCTGATTAGTTTTTGTTTGGTAAACTATCTATTGAACAGTGGGTAAGTGATGTTACCCAATAATACTCTGTGTGCATCATCAGTGTGTGATTTTACTGTACTAGTGTTTGTTTTGTCAACTTGGGTGCCTTTATGTTTAGTGTTCAGTATCCTCTTGGTAGATTTTTCCTTTGATGACTATACACTGTTTCCCCCTAGACCTTCAGTTTTGGTTTGAAGCCTATTTTGTTAAATATTAAAATGCTTACATCTGCCTGTTTCTTGGGTCCATTTGCTTGGATTTTTTTTTCTATTTTTAAAAAATGTTTTTACAGGGGATAACACTTGGGATGTAATCTGAATAAATTATTTAAAAAAGGAAAAATCTGGTGTTACATTAAAATACATAGTTTGTTAAACTAAAATATATTTAACATGTAAATTTTTCTTACCCTCAGATGATGATTTTCCTTAATGTTAACATCTGTTTCTTGGATGCAGCAGAAGGATGGGTCCTGTTTTTCCATCCAGTCTGTTTGTCTGTGTCTTCTTGAAGGAATTGAGACCATTGAAGATGAGGTACCAATGAGCAGTGTACATTGATTCCTGTTATTTTGTTGTGGTGGTGTTTTCCCCCCACTCTTTTTAGTTGGCAGGCTGTGATTATTTATTCCATGTGATTTTTGCATGTGACTAAACTATTCACGTTAAAGTTTTCCTATTAGAGTCTCCTGTAGAACTGGATTTGTAGATAGATAATGCTTTAGTTTGATTTTATGTTAGAATATCTCTTTTTCTTTATTTGTTGTCATTGAAATTTTTACTAGATATAGAAGTCTAGGCTGGCTGGAATTTGTGGTCTCTTAGAATCTGCGAGACATCTGCCTAGGCCCATCTGGCTTTTGGAGTCTTCACTGGAAATCAAGTGTTCTAGCAGATATTGCTTTATGTTACTTGGTCTTTTTCCCTTGTAGCTTTTAACATTCTTTCTTCACTCTGTACATTTAGTGTTTTGATCATTTTGTATCATGGGAAACTGATTTCTGGTCCAATTGATTTGTGTTCTGTATGCTTCCTGTACTATGATAGGCATCTTCTCTGGGAACTTTTCTTCTATGTTTTCATTGAAATTTCTTTCTATGCCTTTGACCTGGGTTTCTTCTCCTTCCTCTATTTCTATTATTCTTGGACTTGGTATTTTCATAATGCCTGATATTTCCTGAATGTTTTATGCCAACATTTTTTTTAGATTTAACTTTTTTAAACCAAGGTATCAATTTCCATTGTTTTGTCTTCACTGATTGAGATTCTCTCCTTAACCTTTCATATTATGTCAGTGAAGCATGCCTCTGAGTTTCCTGTTTGACTTCCTACATTTTTTATATTTAATTATTTTTTTACTTTTATGTATATATTCATATTATTACACATACATACAATAAACAACATACAGCAAGAAGGACTATTAAACAATCAGGAATTATATTAAATGTTGCATTCATAGTGTTTTGCCTATTTGCAACCATGGAGAAAACATCTTTTCTATCTTGTTAAGTCTACTACTCTGAATGTAAATCATATCATATCTTATTTCTATCAACCTAAAAACTTCTATTTTGACCCAAAAACATCTTAGCCTCTAAACAACTCAGCTTAATTGTAAAACTATACTATCTGGTCTTCAACCCCATCAGAGACTTGAGAAGGAATAAAATTAATATCTGAGTAAAAACTTAGAAGCTTCCAAAATGACAAACACAGTTCACTGCCTACACAGTCACACAAAACTCTCAATAATGTTGGAGCATTGTCTTTAGCTTCTGACCCATTATATTTGGCAGACATATTTTTGAAGCAGGAACTATTGAGGACTTACTTACCTTGTTTTGGCAGTTTGGTTGTCAATTCTTCTTCTATCCAATGTTGCTCATTTTTAGGCAGAATTCTGTCTGTATGCCCAGTGGCTTGTTTGCCACATTCGATGACTTCCTAAATTTTTAATTCCAGTTTTCCCTCTGTAGTTTTTCTTAATAGTTGATTTTATGCCTACTTTCATGTATTGCACAGTTTTGTTCATTTCATTTCTAAGTAATTTTTGTATTCATATATTTCTTTAATGTATCTTTTTATATCCTATTAAAGGTCCTTGATCTTGTTTATAATAGCTATCTCAAAGGCCTAGTCTTTTACTTTGGCTGTATTACATTTCTCAGGGCCCACTATAGTAGGGTTTCTGGGCTCTAGTGGAGACATACTGTCCTTGCTGTTATGCATTGTAGTTTTACTGTGGCATCTAGGCATCTGTATTTGTGATGTTTATAGTTCTAGGTGTTGATATCTGCCTTTGTCATTATTAGGGGGGCACTTTATTTCTTGACTTCTGTTTGTGTCTCTGGTTCTCAGGGGCCTGTGGTAGCTGTGGGCAGCTGGGGCAGCGTCCTCTGGATCCCTGCAAATTGACTCCTGGGAATTCCAGGTAGAATCTGTTTCTGGGCTTTGGGGACTGACAAGCAGAATAGGTCATGAGCTAGCATTTGGGAGTGTGCACAGAAGGGAGGAGAGCTGGGTATGCCAAGAGGATCAGATTCCTTGGCCTACATGGATAGCAGGTTCTCAGGGATAGAGTATCTCTAGTGTTGGCAGGTAAGACAAAGGGATACAGTGAGGAAAGAAGGCTTTAGGAGAGGATCTGCTTGCTTCCTGGAGGTGTCTGCAGAGAGGAAGAAGAGCAGGTGATCTGCTGTCCAGAGGTGGGTGATTTGCAAGGTGTAAAAACAGCTTAGTATACTTGTCTTCGAATTACCTAAAGAGACATTTAAAGCTGAATGTAGAAATTAATATTTGTCTTCATGGTCAGAAAATACAAACAAATAATTGTGCAATTAAAATACCATAAAGGATGCTTAATTTTTAAAAAATATTCATCTTCAACATCCCCAAACAGACCCTGTTTTTGGGTGTGTAGAAGAGAAATGGCACTCCAATGGTATTTACTTCTCTGTGTTCCTTGCTTCTCTAAATTCTCCTAATATTTGTAATTTCATAGCATTGTACCCACTAAAAGTGATTTGAGTTGTGTAATAGGCAATGTGGTGGGCAAGAACACATGAACATCTGCCACAAGCTGGTTGGAATCCAGGCATCATGATGCCTAAGTGAGCAATTAATGTAGCATCCATCTGCAGCCATTGCTATTGGCCAACTGGTCTCGGTCTAAGCAACACTTCTAAACCATTCAGGAAACCTGTTTCCTCATTCCAGAAACAAACAAACAAACAATGACCCCCAAATACTAACCAACCAACCAAACACCCGACTTTGTTCCCTTTATGTTTATTTGTCCTCACGACAGCTCAGTATCTCTGTATTTAGATTTTTTTATCCCCCAGAGCTCAGCAAGACTTCAAGAGTAATGTAAAGGTGACTTATCTTTGATTTCCTTGCCTTAGCTTTCTTTTTCTTTCTCATTATCTCATCCCAATTCCCTCTACTTTCCTTAACATGCAATAATACCCTTGTTTAATACCTACAGAATTGTGTCAAGATACAAAAATGTATATAACACATTACACATTCTTGGGGATGCTTATTTAACTAATAATTAATGTTATGAAATATGAATATTTTCACCTTCAGAGAGTTCAGGAAATGATCAATGAAGCCTAAGTCTTCCATAAAGACCATTTAATAAATACTTTAATGATTATTTTCTGGGTATGATTTATTTGTCTATTAATAGACTATCTTCTGCCATGCACCCTTCTGCAATTTATTACAAGCTGTCATGGGTGAGGACTAACTTTGTGTTGTTTGAATATGTACATGTTTTGTTTTGAACACAAAGGGTGAATATTGGATATATTTACCCAGTGAATGGCTGTTATAGAACTGTAAGTCTTGCTGCTTTCACTGGGATAAAACTTCAATGGAAGATTTCACATTGAAAGAGTGGGGCCTTGACTTCACTCCATTGGGGTCATTCACTGATGTTCCTATTCTCTCTGCCTTTGTAAAAGTTATAATCTGCAGCACTAAAATCAAGGGGGAAGGTAATTAACAATTTAGTCATCTGTCTTTCTTCATTTCAGCCACCTGTCTCAGATCATATTTCATTGCAACTATTATTCATAGTGTGTCTCTGTAAGGAAAAAAATTCTGGTGTCATAGAACCTTGTAGTTTGTGTGTAACAATAGGTGTTTTAGAGCTGCATGGAACACACTTTTTGTAAGTAGATACCCAGCAAAGTGAGTCTCAGAACCCCCACCTGCTCAAGCTACTGAGCAAATGCCTCCCAAATTCCCTGTGTTGGTAAAATGGAAGGGATTTGCCTTGAGGTTGGCTAGCATGACTCTGTATCTCTATTTTACCACTTGGAGCAATTTGTGTCACCATGGTGTCATAGCTAAGAAGGTGTCCTAGGTGTGTTTCTGCTAAAACTTGCTTCCCTAAGTGAGCTGGTATAAGAACTAAAGAGAAGACATTGTTGAGTATTTACATGCTGAAGGTGTTTTTTTTTCCCCAATTTTGCACTATCAAAAAGTTTTGTCTTGAAATTCTTTCACACAATTTGGATAATAATTCTAGCTGAATTTATCTTACAGTTACTAATTTTGAATTTTTTGATACATTTGTAGGATATTCCACCTCTTATTTATATGCTATTTTACTTTGTATTTTCCTCCAAACACAAATGTATAATGCCAGTCTTTTGGCAAATGTATAAACTTTTTTTCTGTGTTAAATCTGTAGATTGCAAAAGATGCTTTCATGAACTCTCACAGGAATGCCACTGTTTCTCCCTTCCCACCAATGACACAAATGTCAAAGAATTAGATAAGACTACTTCCTACAGCATTTGCTTTGCATCATTATCTCTGAGGTTGGCAGAAATGCTCTGTTATGCCTGTAGATGGCGGACTTGCACCATGTGGAAAGAGGTAATAATTAAGTATGCAAAATCATTCCAAGGGAATGAAGCTACTTAGTGTCAAGTGTGCTCAAGAGCCTGTGATAGTGCTTTTTCAGAACTGGGAGCTGATGTTGGGAACTGATACCTGTTTTGAAGAAAAATGTGGAAAATTAAGTATTACCGATGGTTTCTGCAGTAATTTTGTTCACAAATAATACATACTTCAGGATAAAAGAAGAAAAGGTGAAATAAATAAATTCAAAGTAAATTATCTTAGTAGTTAATCTAGTCATGCCATAGAAGTCAGCATTATCTAACTAAGCAACTTATATCACATATGGAAGCTGTTTGTTTTTATTTCTGAATTCGAGATCCCGGAATGATCCTAATTTTTCCTTGTAAGAACCATGAACCGTTTGTTCAGTGCTGTCTAAAGGCCTACAAATCCAAATGATGCTCACACAGTTCACATCCAATAATGTGTTTTCCTCCACTGCAAATCACAAATACCACAGAGCTTGATTACTTTCTACTTAACCATGAGCAATGATAGTTTATAGCTGAGATTAGTATAATATTGAAATGAAGTAATTATTACGGAAATTTGGTCAAAGATAGCTATGTTTTGCTTCTTAAATGATCTAAAATTAGCTTTTGTGTGAAGAAACTATTCTGGCTTTCTCTCTCACTCTCTGTTTTGGTGTTACTTTCATTACTCTTTCTATATTATAACAAGGTAACTGAGATCATTAACTTAGAGGGATTATTTGGCTCGGAGTTTTAAAGACTGCAGTCTATGAAGCTTCCCTAACTGGTTCTGGGCTATGATAAAGCCTCATGGTGGATAGTGTTATGGAATTAAGCTTCCTACTTCAGGACCACAAGGCATAATATGTAAAAGAGACAGGAAGCCAGCAGTTGCCTTCAAAAACACAGCCTCTAAGAGCTCAGGACTTTCTACTAGGCTGCAATAGGCAAAGGGCTCACCACTCCCAGTATTACCATTCTGAGGGTCAACCTTTCAACCTAAAAGGTTGGGGAATATTCAGTATCTGAATTTGGGAAGTTGTACAGTGCAACAGAAACTAAAATAAAGTGTTCATCTGACTTAAGATATTTGAAATAAGGAAAAGTTCAGACTAAAATCATTTTAGTCTTAGCACTAGCAAGTGCTAAGTTCAATGTTAGGCCTCGTAGATAGCATATTAGAAAATATGTAAACTTTGCCCTTTGTAGGCAATACTTATGCATAGGGAATGGTAATGTGACATACATAAGCTAAAGCAAGCATAAACGTATCTATATCTATACCCATAATTATACCTGTATCAGTGATGCATAGCTAATGAGTGGCTCAGAGACAAGTGATGGATCCTGCTGAATATCTTGCTCTCTCCTTTTCATTTGGTCCAGAACTGCAGTCCATGTGGGCACTAAGGGTGACTTCTCCAACCTCGATTAAGTGACTACAGATGCCCCTTACAGCCGTGCCTAGAAGTTTGCCTCTTAGTTATTCCAGAGCCGATCACGTTGCAATCAGTTTGCTAACCACTACACTTACTCAGTAAGCTTGCAGTTATACATTTTTCTAACTTACAGTCTCCTTTCTGATAATGGTAGTGTTCCTTTGTCATCTCACTTTTTTTTTTTTGTATTTGTAATAGACATAGACTTCTGACTTTTAATGCTTAAATATTTTGTTGTTGGTACAGTAGTGTTTCTGTTGTACCAGTCTCCATTTAGTCAAATTTTGAAGGGTATTTTCTTCTTTAGGTTGCTATTTCATTAATTTCATGCTGCCTTTTGTTACACAGATGTTCTCAATATCAAGAATTTATAATTTACTTTATTATTAATCTTTTCTAAGAGTTTAAAAATTATTCTTATTTTTTAGAACATACTATTATGGTCTTAATATTTCAAAATATTATGGATGTGTCTTTCAAAGAGTGATCATGAGAAAATAAAAATTTTATTGTTGATCGAAAAAAAGATTACATTCACAATTATCTCAAAATTAGAATGGTCTTATATTTAATCAAAATCTTCTGGATTATGAATTAAAGACTAGGTAACTGTCTCTGTTTCTATAACGAAGTGCTACATTAGAGCCCAGATTTTATGGCAAAGATCATTTTCAAGGTGACTTATACCACTTGCTTGAGCTTACATAACTTCATTAGTGTCTAGAGTAACTTCAAGCATTCCAGAATTATGGCTTTAAATCCAAATTAAGTGCCTTTTTAATTTAGTTTTAAAACATTTTAAAAATTAAAAGTCGTATATTCATTCACTTTACCTCCTGATCATAGGCCGTCCCTCCTCTCCTCTCAGTCCCATCCTTCCTCCCTCCTTTCCCCCATCCCCCTCCCCTATTAATTAGATAAGGGGAGGTCCACACCATGAACACACACCAGCACATCAAGACTGAGTATATCTTCTTCCCCTGTGGCTTGGCAGACCCACCATGGGGAAGTGATCAAACATCAGACAACAGAGTCCATTGTGACAGACAGCCCTCTCTCCCCTTTCTAGCAGACCCATATGAAAACCAAGCTACCCATTGGACAAGTAGGTGTAGAAGGCCTAGGTCAAGTCCATTCATGGTCCTTGGTGAATCAGTCTCTGCAATGCTGCCTGGGCCCAGGTTAGTTGGCTTTGTTGGACTTTTTGTGAAACCCCTGCCTCCTCCAGGTCATTTTATCCTTCCCTGGACTCTTCCACAGGACTCCCTGCATGCTGCCCAATGTCTGACTGTGGGTCTCAGCATTTGTTTTGAGTCACTCAGAGGACAGCTTTGCTAGGCATCCTTCTTCAAGCACAGCAAAGGATCATTAATAGTGTTAGGAACTGGCTCTCTCTCATGAGGTGGGTCTCAGATTGGGCCAGGTTTCCTCAATCTCTGCTCTAACTTTATTCTTTCTCATCTTGGATGCAAGGTAAATTTTTGGTCAATGTTTTTGGGGTGAATTGGTTTTCCCTTTTTTTCACTAACAGTCATGTCTATTTTGAGGGAGGCCATTTTAGACTCCATGACCCCTAGTACTAGGACTTTTATTTTGTCCCATAGTTTTGGGTATGTTGAGCTTTAATTTTCATTGAATCCTAGGAAGTCTTTAAATTTTTCTTGATTTCTTCTCTGACTCAGTTGTTGTTGAGTAAAGAATGATTTAGTTTCCATGTGTGTGTAGATTTTTTTGTTATTTCTATTGCTGTTTAAGTTCAGCTTTAGTATATGTTGGTCTGATGAGGTGCAGGGTATTATTTAAATTTTCTTGTATCTGTTGAGGCTTGCTTTGTGACCAACTATATGTTCAATTTTGTAGGAGGTAAGCTGTGAGCTGCTAAGAAGAAGGTATATTCTTTTGTTTTGGGGTTAAAATTCTGTAGATGTCTGTTAGGTTCATTTTATTCACAATATCTTTAACTGTCATATGTCTCTGATTAGTTTCTGTCTCGATGATCTATTGGCAAGATTGGGGTGTTAAAATCTCCCACTAGTAATGTGTGGAGTTCAATTTGTGCTTTAAGCTTTAGTAATGTTTCTTTTATGAATGTGGGTGCCCTTGTATTTTAGGCATAGATGTTTAGAATGTTTAGAATTGGGGTGTCATCTTGGAAGAATTTTCTTTGAGTATGAAGTATCTTTCCTCATTTCTTTTGATTTGTCTTATTTGCAAGTCTATCTTACCAGATATTAGAATTGCTACTCTGGCTTGCTTCTTGAGTCCATTTGCTTAGAAAACTTTTTTCACTCCTTTACTCTCAGTTAATGTCTATCTTGATGGATGAGCTGTGTT
Source organism: Acomys minous (assembly GCF_964271855.1). Taxonomy (NCBI): domain Eukaryota; kingdom Metazoa; phylum Chordata; class Mammalia; order Rodentia; family Muridae; genus Acomys; species Acomys minous. Next base: position 8,507,104 of record NC_140501.1, on the reverse strand, counting down.
TCTTGTATACAGCAAAATGATGGGCCACATTTAATCATCCCTTCTCTTAGACTGTGTGTTTTTTAATTGGAGAGTTGAGTCCATTGATGTTGAGAGGTATTTATAACCAGTGACTGTTAGAACCTTATATTTTGGAGTTGTTTGTGGAGCTTTGTTTGTGTGCTTGTCTGAATTTTGTTTTGCTGTAGTTAAGTTATTTATATCCTGTTTTTGTTTGTTTGTTTGTTTGTTTTATGGTCGTGTAACCTCCTCGGGTGGTAGTTTTCCTTCTACTATATTCTGTAGTGATGGATTTGAGCATAGATATTGTTTAAATTGGTTTCCATAGTGGAATATCTTGCTTTCTCTGTCTATGGTGATTGAAATTTTTGCTGGATATAGTAGTCTTGACTGGCATCTGTGGTCTCTTAGGGCTTACAAGATGTCTGCCCGGCTCCTCTGGCTTTCATAATCTCTGCTGAGAAGTCAAGTATGATTCCTATAGCTTTGTCATTGTATGTTACTTTTCTCCTTGCTGCTCTTAATATTTTTCTTTGCTCTATACCTTTAGTGTTTTGATTATTATGTGGTAAGAGGATTTTCTTTTCTGGTCTAATCTACTTGGTATTCTGTAGGCCTCTTGTATGTTTACAGGCAGCTCTTAAGATTGGGGAAATTTTCTTCTATTATTTTGTTGAAAATCTTTTCTGGGCCTTGAAGCTGGGAATCTTCTCTTTCTTCTATTCCTATTATTCTTAGGTTTCATCTTTTCATGATGTCCTTCTTTCTTGGATATTTTGTTTCTGGAATTTTTTTAGGTTTAACATTTTTGTGGGTGTATGCATCAATTTCTTCCATTGTATCTTATATATAAGATTCTTTCCTCTATCTCTTGCATTTTGTTGGATATAATTACCTCTGTGATTCCTGTTTTCTTCCGTAAGTTCTCCCTCTTCAGGATTTCCTCAGTTTGTGCTTTCTTTATTGATTCAATTTCCATCTCTAAAGCCTTCAAACTATTTGCATGTACCCTACTTTGTCTTTAAGGATTTTCTGTTTCTTCCATTATCATTTTCATAAGCATAGATTTACTGTTATTTTCTTGAGTTTTAGTTGTGTTAGGGGATCTAGGGCCACTTCCTGGGTTCTGAAGATGCCATATTGCTCTTGTTTTTATTTATTGCTTTTACTCTGGCCTTTACCCATCTGGTTGTCTATGGTGTTGACTGGTAGATCCTGTTGCCTGCTGGAGTTCCTTAGGTTGGGGTGGTGGGAGTGCAAGAAAAGCCCTGGGCAGGAAGCTGGATATTCTTATAGATGCCCTCTTCATATTATTGGGAATGGTCTCAGATGGTTGGTTCTTAGAGACTTGCTGGAGGCTCTTTTTAGGTGTATGATTATGTTGACCACCTGGGCTTCTCAAGAGCCCTGAGACTCTCCTCTTGCCAGGGGAAGTCCTGGATTTGACTGTCCTGATATTGGCTTTCTTGCTTCAAGGTAAATGAGGTTCTTCTGCCTAGACACTGTGCTCAGACAGTGTGCTCACTGAGTTGGGACACTTGGGTGTTGGATGGCATCTACTCTACAGGAGGGTCCGAGGTTAAGACCACAAGCCATAGCCATAGTACCCAGAAATTATCTTCTTTGTGAGGGTAAGAGTAGGTACCTGAGGTTGGAGCTGCTCTGCCCAGTCCAGGAAGGTATCCAGTTCATGGGAAGGTCCAAGTTTAGGGCCAAAAGCCAAGGTACCCGGAAAGTATCTACCTCCTGGCACTGAGAATGGATGCATGCGTTGGAGCTATGGTACCTGAAACGTATTCACAGATGATGGTAGCAGGTGTGTGGCCCGAGACTGAGGCTGCACCAGAAGGAGCTTGGGAATTTTCCCCAGGTTTAGCAGGGTGACCTGAGGTTGGACCCATGAGTGTCCCACACTGTGGGCTTGTCTCACCTGGGAAACACCGATGTCAGGGTTTTAGAGTCCACAGCATGGTTATTCAGTTGCTCTGCTCTCGCTGCTGTCCTACTGTGTACACTCAGTACTTCCATCTTGGATCTCCTCTCCAACACATTATTTATTTATTTATTTATTTATTTATTTATTTATTAGAATTTATTCATATTACATTCTGATTGTTATTCCCTAGTATGTATCTTCCCATTCCCATCCTTCCTCTTCTGCCCTATTCCACTCCCCTAGATATCTGCTGGGGTGGGGGAAGGCTCCTGCTCTACTGTCTAATCCCAGCCTATCAGGTCTCTTCTGGATACTCTGTATCCCCTTCCTCTGTATGCCCACCAGGCTGCCTGCCAAGGGGAAGTGGTCAAATCACAGGCACCAGTGTTCATGTCAGAGGCCATCCCTGCTCCTCCCACCCCCATAACCATGGAGAATGAACTGCCCCTTTGCTGCATCTGAAATGGGGCTCTAGGTTCTCCACATGACTTGTCCTTGGTTGGTGCAACAGACTGTGCATGCCCTCCTGGGTTGAGTTCTGCCAGTTTTGATAGTCTTCTTGTGGGGCTCCTGAACCCTCTGTGTCCTTCCACTCCCTGACTCTTCTATACCACTCTCCAAGACTTTGAATATGAAGGGGTGCTGGATTTTTGTGAAAATCTTTTTTATCATCCAATGAGATGATGTGGTAGGGTGTTTTTTCTTTCAATTTGTTTATGTGATGGATTACATTGATAGAGTTTCATATGTTGAACCACCTATATCATCTACCATATAAACAAACAGAAAGAAAAAAACACATGATCATCTAATCAAATTAAATGTCTTAAGTATTTAGGTTCAAACATCTACTAAGCAATAGAGAGATTTAAGTCAGTATTGTAGGGAAATGAAGGTAGAAAATTAAAGAAGAACATGAATCACTAGACTGTGTGGATGGTGGAGGTCATAGCACTAATCTCGGGGTTTACCATGTGGAATTGTGAAAAAACAGGAGCTATGAAAACACCTCTACCTCTGTCACTTCAGTGTATATAGCTAAATGCTTTATATATTGTATGGATATGCAAAAATCTAGCAATCATATAGAGGCTCTACAGATCTGTAGTTCCAGTTACCATAGTCTATTTATGAATATGAACGCAAATCATACACCATTGCCAAAAAACCACACAAGGGCAAATGGTTGCACCAACACCATTCAGAAACTTTATCTAACACCCTGAGTGTACTTTGGCTGCTTGAAGCAGAGTGGATATCTGAGCCAGTTTCTTCTTTTCTGCCCAGTGATTTGTCATTTCTTTTTTATCTGTATTTTGTTTAACTTTAAATGTATGGTTCATGGTTTTCTGTAGTGTTTTATCACTCTTTTAAAAATTATGATTCTAACTGTACAAAGTGGTATAAGTTCCACAAGCCAATTTCTAGTAAAAGCAAAGAGTTTTTAGTACTTTAAAGTAAAACCTAATGTTGTTATCACTCTTTACCCATTGTCATCACATTCAGGGATGTCTTCACTCACTTATGTGACCGCTGTTCCATTTCTAGTTCATTAGTCCTTCAGTGTGCCTAAAGCTAATGCTTAGAATCTTACATATAATACCTGACATTTGTAATGCAGAAAGCATTTCTGTAATGACTGAATCACTTTGAAATATCAATACTATTGGGGTTGTTTGTTCTGCAAAGTGTTCTAATGGAGACCATTTTCCAGGCGTGCTTAGAATTATAGCCTGGTATGCAACACATTCACTAGGTGAGCCAGCAAGTGGTCATGTATGATTTAATAAAACAATTAAAACCTTCTATGCAGAGACAAGACTGTATTGGAATGATTCACTCTTCTCATTGCCCAAAGCAGTATACTGTGTGACTGTGTGCCACATAAAAGGCTTGAACATAATAAAACTAAATTTAGGAGCCAATCCAATAAAAGTGAAATAAATATATCAAGACAGTGACAGAAAGATCAGATTATAATCAGGTTGTGTTGATATTGTATTTGAAGGATGAAATTAGGACAGCAATCTGAGGAGGTAGAGGATCAGAAACTGACGAGGAAAGTCTGAACTGTGTTGAAGCATCATATAGACTTTTGACACTTAGAATATGTAATGGTTCTGAACTTACTGGAGAACAAGAGAAATCCACTTATGCTACATGGAGAAATGAAATATGCCAGACCAATAAAGGTTTAATGGCGACAGAGGAAGTTACTGCTTTCAGATGCTGGATAGCTTGTATTCAGTATTTTATGACTGGCTCATTGTCTTCATCTAAAAAGACAATCTGTATTTACTCTAAAAGATTGTGAAAACAAAATATAATCAGTCAAAATACTTGACTCAGTATTTAGTATCTAATACATGTCCAATAAATGTCTATTTTCCTTACTATTTTATAATATTGAAATGGTTTCCCAAGCTTTGATGGATTGATATAAACATATCACAAAACAATTTTCTTAATTTTTCAAGAACACTTAGTTTTAATATAGTATTGTTCTAAAACTTATTTAATGGTTATAGAAAAATCTAATGTTGAGAAGTTTTTGTATGGATCAGAATCAGATAACACATTGAATTCTTACACCAATTTTTTTCTTATGTCATTTGCTTTGTATAACTGATAAGTAACATATGGGAACTTTTGTGATAATCCATGACACCAAACAATGTTATAATCTGTAGCCTGTGATTTTAGTAATTAAGTTATGAAGATTTTTTGATACTCAGCAGTAGTGCTAACATTTGCATATTTGGGGGGATATATATAACAATAGAACATGGTATGGCTATTGCGGTTTTTAACCTCTCATCTAACTTTTGAACTTTTGCAAACAACAGGCTCTCACTCTTCCCTCTTGCAATATAGATGCAGATAAATATGCCCATCTGCAGTGTTGCTCTTTGGATTAAATGCAGCCTTTGTGGGTGGTATCCAAACACATTTAAGTGTGCAGGGTAGAGCATTGAACTCTTCTTGGCAGAGTCAGAAAATAAGCTGTCAGGTTTTATGGTTGGAAAATATTTGGATCGTAATGCTCATGACGACAGGAATAAAATAAACAAAAGCACTTTTCTTCAGTTCCAATAATAGCACAGGGCTGGAACTAAAAATTATAAACTCCGAGAAATATAAAAATGCAGGTAGTTAAAGCGTGAGAGAATGACCCAAAAGATCAGAAAGAATTTGACCATAAGCAGAGAAAGCTCGCTGGTGAGATCTTTCTTTGTTTGATTTTGACAAAGCCCTGTCCAGATCGCATGATTCCTGGTAACTAGAATTTAAGACAAAAACCACAAACTGTGGCTTCAAGTTCCAGGTGATGAAGTTTGAACTTTCAAAATGGACTTGGCAGTGTGAGGGAAGTCTAGGAGGAAAAGACAGAGTGAAGAAGGCACAGCTGTGCTCACGGCGTCGCAGCCCTTCGGATGGCACTATGGCACTTAAGGTAGTGAGTTTTCAAACAGCGTAAGACAAGCATGGCAGCCGAAGGGAAGAGCCCAGTACTTGGTAAGCTCGGCATAGGTTCACCAAGTCGTTAGAGGCAAGTTAACTAGGAGAAGTAAAAGCGGCAAGCTCCAGAGGGAGGCACCATTATCTTTAACCTCACATGATCCACAAAATTCAATCTGAAGTTAAAGTGATGATATCCTGTGGGAACAATGATGGGAACTAGGATCCCCAGTCACAGGCAAACAACTGACCTTTCAACCACTGCATGTCTGAGGTGTGCACAGACTGCATTATCAGGTCTGCTGTCAGCCATGCTTGAGGACTTGAAGGAAAGATGTTCACCTGGAAAGGGCACCGGAAGCATCTCTGGTAGTGTTGTCCTATCTATGCTCGCATGGAAATTCTTTAGTTCAAAGCTAAATGAAGTTCTGCAGGATGCTGTTAAGCTTTTGGGAAAAGGTTCCCTAAAAAAAGTATGTTTAAATGCAGATGCATTTTTCCCTAACCACGGAAAAGAAATAATGGTATTAAAAACCCAGAAATTCATGTGCAAGTGGAACCATGTGACACACTTAGCCACATGTGTACTTAGGAATGTTGAAAGAGGGGAAACAATGGGGCATAAAATGTTTGGAGAATAGAAGAAGACTCCAAAATGTAGTGAAAGCAGAAAAGCTAAACACTAAGCCATCTGAACAAACTCAAAGGATACCCAAAGAGAATAGTGAACTGAACATGCAAAACACAGAGATCAGTACAAGTATGAAGGCCACATGATTTAGAATGTTGCTCTACATACTAAATGAAAATAGTAGCTACTTTTATTCAGAGGAAGTAAAAGACAAAAATCAGTAAGAAGAAAAATTTAAATCTTTTTACAAGGAAAAATATCTTAGCTTTCTCTCTTGGGTTATTTAGCTAGTTAGATAACTAAAAGACTGACACTCTAAGCTATGTGTATAATGTTGTCTTCTTATAGACAGTGATGAAATGATTCTGAAATCCATGGAAATGTAAAAAGGCGTAGATTAGCTAAAAGAAGCTTGAAGCTTGTGTATATAATAAGGAGATTTTAGACAACTATACATCTAAATTTAGGTATAACCAGCATACAGTAAAGTACGGAGCTCACTTTAAAAAACACAAATAATTCACCGGGATAGAAGAGAAGTTAAATGATTTTTGTTAGCACTGTAGTCAACTGAATTGGAAAACCTACAAATGATTATAGGCATATATATATGTATATATATACACACACATATATATATTTGTATGTATCTTTATATATCTGTCACATAGTACAAAGATCATAAGGTAAACATAAAATTAATATAGCTTTACAGAAATGCATCTTGAATAATAGGCTCATCAAAAGATATGATGCATGAGAAGAAAGGACCAACAAAGTAAACATGAAAAAATCTGAATTGGGCAGTTTTGTCTTGAGTTTATGATAAATGCAAATATGTTAAAAATTTCAAATGATAACCTAATAGAACAAAAGACACAAATAGACACTTATATAATAAAGACAGATATGTGGGCTCATAATGGAGCATGTGATTGGTATTCAAATTTAAGTCTCAAATTGTATTCCTAGGTTAAAGAAAAAGATTTAAGAGAATCAATGGAGCTGCTTTGACAGCACACATCTCTATTCTTGACTGCCATGGGGGCTGAATCAAGAGGACAGATCAGCCCGAGATGCATAACAAGACCCTTTGTCAAAATAACAAGAGCAGTTGACTGTAGCCAGCGCTCCACAGGACACACGTAGCATTCTTGAGGCTTTGGGTTCAACCCTTAGAACTAATAAAAGAGGAACAGGGAGCAGGAGAGAGATGGGGAAGGATATGGAAAGGATGAGAAAGGAGTGGGAAGAGGCAATGGTTTTGATTACTGTTAGTTGACAAATAATATATAATATACAGCAACACATTGTTATATATGTTAACATAGTAATATGTGTATGTTGAAGAGTCAGAGAAAAATGAAGATGTAGAACAAATTGGACAATTGATACATCTTGATAAGGGTATACAAGGATCCTTGTAAATTATTATATTGAAACCTAATAGTTAAGAATGTATAAATTTTCCCTCACATAAATATTTGTACATTCTGTTTCTCTACAACCTTGTCACTAATCTCCAAACAAAAATGTACATTTATCAGTTCAGAAAACGTAAACTATAGCAATTAAATATATGACACTGCCCATACCCATTATGACAAATAAAAGCAGATTCTGATTGTACATAGTCGAGTTCTGAAACCTATGATTGCTTCTGCACACAATTTACTCACATCATAATCTGCTGTGTTCTACTTCTCTGCAGTTGCCTTGAAGTTTTCCGTGAGTGTATTTGAAGTAATGTGATGGAGGTAAATAGTGACTGCAGAATCAAGTCTAGGAAAATCACAAATTTAAAAATGTGTTTCACAACTAAGTGCTACTATGTGCTCATTAGAAAAATAGTGACAGTAAATAGTTCAGGTGTTAAAATTAGCAGTGATTAAACAGTGATGACATAGGAGAATGTAATTATCATTAGCCCCAATACCTGAATAATAATCATTAGTTTTTTGAAATCACTTATGTTTTATACTACTGACCTCTGCTCATTTAAGTTTACTCTTTAATTTTCTAGTATTTTATGCTTAATTATGAACAACATCATTATCCGTAGCCCGGAAAATTTTCTTGTTACACCTCTGAAACCAGGGCATGCCCTTGGGCCTTGTAGCAGTGTGGTTTGTTCCTTGCTGTGAATACATCCATATGCTTCCTTCCCAGACTCTAGACCTTTGTATTATTACTGATGTTCCAGTACTAAGCATTTTATTAGATCAGTTATCTTTGATAAAACTTACATTTATATATGCATGAGCATTCCACAGCCATGAATTTTTTACCACATAAATGCTAATGGCAAGATACAGTTTAGTATCACCTGAAATGTATTTTTGAGGTTTATTTTATGTTTAAAAATAATTTTTTGTTTATACATGCTTCCATGTTTGCCTTAATGCTTTTTAATAAGATGATCTGGCAAATTTTAATCATTTGCATTAATTTTCATCTAAGTTACCAAAGGATTTTGAAATATGAAAATCAGAAATTAAAACTCAATGTACAATTTGACACAAATATGGCTTGTCTTATATTTACTTTGGAGAAAAGTGTTTTCCTATTTCTTATGCATGTGTATACCTTTAAAGAAATTAAATAGATGTCTAATTTACTATTTATCCAAAATCCTGCGTTCTTTCTTAAGATTTTATAAAAAGAAATCATAATTTTAGAAGAACTTTTTAAATATCTTATTTTATTGGAAAGTGAAAATTATGTAAAGGTTTTGGTCTGATTGCCTTTCCTGTGTGGACTCTATTGCAGCCGAGTTACTGGGAGTCAAGGATCTATTCCCTGAGTGACAATATGGGTCGAGGTCACCTTTATGCTTGTTAGAGAAGACGCCGACCAGAGCCCTTTGGTTTAATGACCCAGCGTCTTCTGCATAAGTTATGGTCTAGGAGCATGACAGAAACTTTTGAAGCTTCATTAGCCTTTTTGGCCACAGGGAGAACATTAAATTAACAAAAAAGGCAGGAAAGACACTAAACTGGAACTTGATCTTTTGCCTCGTGATATGTCGGCTTTCCAGTATTTTTAGGCAGAAAAACAGTGTTGAGTTTTCCTTTAAAAAGTTTTGCATAACTTACACTTTCAGTTGACTTTTACAACTTCCTAAATATGTTAACCTGTTACTGTAAAGTATTTCAGTTAAACAACTATTGTATCATACTCTTAACAAAGGACTTGAAACCCCTTCACTACAAAGGTGAAGTTGGCTCTAATATGGCTACAGTGATAGCTGAGAAATTCGGCTTTCAATTTATAATTGAAAATAAATTCTTCTCTCATATAATACATCCTAACCATAGTTTTCCCTCTGTCCACTCTTCTCAACTTCCCCCAATCTCCTGTCTTTCCCTAGATCTACCCCCCCGCCTCCATTTCCCTTCAGAGAAAAATAGGCCTCCAAGAGATAGAACTAAACATGACAAAAACATGATACAATAATTCAAAGCAAAAGCTGGACAAGCAACCCAAAAGGAGGAAAAGAGTCCCAAGAGCAGACAAAAGAGACAGAAGCACAGCAGTTATCATTGTTAGGAGTCCCACAAAAACACCAAGCTTTTCAACAATAAAATATATGCAGAGGACTAGGTGCAGACCCATGCAGGCCCCATGTTTGCTGATTCAGTCCATGTGAACTCATATACGCCCTGCTTAGTTGACACACCTGGCCATGTCCTCCTCAAGAGCCCCTGTGAGCCCTGCTTAGTTGATTCTTGGTGCGCCATGTTCTCACAGTATCCTCTTTCCCCTCTGGCTCCTATAGTCTTCGCCTCACCTCTTCTGCAAGTTTCCCTAGATCCATCTAGTGTTTAGCTGTGCATCTCTCGCACTTCTTCATCTGTTCCCATTGGTTGCTGGAAGAAGTTTCTGTGGTGACACTTGTGCTAGCCACCTATCTGTGAAATATCATTAGGAACCACTGTATTGAAGTGGCCAGTTGGGCTACAGACTTCCCATTACTGGGGTATATTACTAGGATCACTCTTCAGAGGTTCTAGGGAGTTTCCACTGCACTAGGTTACGACACCCCATGAAACGCCCCTCAGTTCCAGTCATCTCTCTCAGTGCTTTCGTCCTCTGTCCCTTCCCTCACATGCAACTAGTCCACCTGAAAAATGTACTCAGTTCCCGGGGAGATCCATGCATCCCTCTTGAGCCCTTCTTGCTACTTAGCCTCTCTGGGTCTGTGGATTGTACCATGATTGTCCTTTACTTAACAGCTAATTTTCACTTACAAGTGAGTACATACAGTGTTTTTCAGGGTGTGGTTTAGCTCAATCAAGATGGTCTTTTCTACTTTGATCTATTTGCCTGCAAATTTCATGATATCATTATTCTTTTTAAAATTATAATTTATTATAGTTTATTCAGATTACATACCAATTTTTATCTCCCCACTTGTATCTTTCCATTCACACCATCCCTCCCTCTTTCACCCTTTTACCCTCCCCTTAGACCATAACAGACAAGGCCCTCTTTCCTCACCACATGACCACAACCTATCAGGTTTCATCTAGATATCCTGCTTCGTCTTCCTCTGTGTGCTCTTCTCCCCACCACAGGGAAGCAGTCAAATTGGTGGCACCAGAGTTCATCTCAGAAGCCGTCCCCACTCTCCAATCCCAACCGTGGAGAGTCAGCTTTCCAGTGGCTATATCTGAACAGGTGGTCTTGGTTTACATTCATTGTCCTTGGTTGGGGCATCTGTTTGTGCAGGCTCCCCTCGGTCCAGATCCTCCTGCCTTGATGGTCTCCTTGTGGGGCTCCGGAACCTCTGGGTTATTCCATCCTCCCATTCTTCCGTACCACTCACAGATCTCCACCCAGAGTCCAGCAGTGAGACCCAGAATCTGTCCCAATCCCCTGTGGGATGGAGTCTCTCAAAGGACACCTATGATGGGCTAATATCCACTTCTAAGTGAGTATGTACCATGCCTGTCTTTCTGGGTCTTGGCTACCTCACTCTGGATGATAGTTTCTAGTTCCATCCATTTGCCTGAGAATTTCAAGATTTCCTTTTTTAAAAATAGCTTAGGAGTGTTCCACTGTGATAATGTACCACAGTTTCTTTTTTTCTTTTTTAATATATATTTTTTTATTAATTCATTCCTATTACATCTCAATTGTTATCCCATCCCTTGTATCCTCTCATTCCTCCCTCCCTCCCACTTACCCCCTACTCCCTTCCCCTATGACTATGACTGAGGGGGACCACCTCCCCCTGTATATGCTCATAGGGTATTAAGTCTCTTCTTAGTAGCCTACTATCCTTCCTCTGAGGGCCACCAGGTCTCCTCATCAAGGGGACGTGGTCAAATATGTACCACAGTTTCTTTGACCATTCGTCAGTTGAGGGACATGTAGGTTGTTTCCAGATTCTGGCAATTATGAATAAAGCTTCTATGAACATAGTTCAGCAAATGTCCTTACATGATGAAGCCTATTTTGGGTATATGCCCAGGAGTGGTATGGCTGAGTCTTGAAGTAAAATTATTCCCAATTTCCTGAGAAAGCACCAGATTGATTTCCAAGGTAGTTGTATAAGTTTTCACTCCCCCCAGCAATGGAGGAGTGTTCCACTTTGTCTGCATCCTTGCCAGCATTTACTGTTGCCTGAGTTTTGCCCTTAGCCATTTGGATAGGTGTGAGATGGAATCTCAGAGACCTTTTGAGTTGCATTTCCCTGATAACTAGGGAAGTTGAGCATTTCTTTAAGTGTTTCTCAGCCATTTGATATTTCTATGCTGAAAATTCTCTATTGAGATCTGAATCCCATTTTTTCATTGGGTTATTTGGTTTGGTTGTGTTTAATTTCTTGAGTTCTTTATATATTTTGGATGTTAGCCTTTTGCCAGATGTTGTCAGGGTTGGTAAAGATTTTTGCAAGTCTGTAGGCTGTCATTTTATTCTGTTGACAGAGTTCTTCACCTTACAGAAGCTTTTCAGTTTCATAAGGTCCCATTTATTAATGGTTGATCTTAGGGCCTGAGCTGCTGGTGTTCTGTTCAGAAGTTGTCTCCTGTGCCAATGAGCTCAAGGCTCTTCCCCACTTTTTCTTCTAACAGATTTGGTGTGCCTGGGTTATGTTGAGGTATTTAATCTATCTGGACTTCAGTTTTAAGCAGAGTGATAGATATGGATCTATTTTCATTTTTCTACATATAGCCATCCAGTTGGCCAGGACCATTTGTTGAAGATGCTATCTTTTTTCCATTATATGGATTTGGCTTCTTTGTCAAAAATCAAGTGTCTATAGGTGTGTGGGTTATTTTCTTGGTCTTCAATTCAAGTCCATTCATCAACCAGCCTATTTATATACCAGTACCAACCTGTTTTTATTAATGTTCCTCTGTAGTACAGCTTGAGATCAGAGATGGAAATTCCTCAAGAAGATCTTTTATTGTACAGGATCATTTGAGTTATTATGGCTTTTTGTTGTTCTTCCATATGAAGTTGAGAATTACTTTTCAAGGTCTGTAAAGAACTGTGTAGGTGTTTTGATAGGGAATGCATTGAATATGTAGATTGCTTTTGGGAAGATGAACATTTTCATTATGTTGATCTTCCTGATCACCTAGTATTGGAGACATTTCCATATTCTGAAACCTTATTCAATTTCTGTCCCCAGAGACTTGAAGTTTTTTTTTTTTCATACAAGTCTTCCACTTGCTTGGTTAGAGTTACACTAAGATACTTAGTATTATTTATAGCTACTGTGAATGGTGTAGTTTTCCTAATTTCTTTCTATGCCCTTTTTTTCCCATTTGTACACAAGGGAGGTATTGACATTTTTTATTATTAATCTTGTGTCTGGCTATTTTGCTGAAGGTGCTTGCTGAAGGGGTCATGAGGACATGCCTGGGCAAGGAGCAAGCCCAAGACAACCACCAGTCTGGTGACATGGTACTCAGACATGGAGCAAGCCTGAGGTGATCACTAGTCCAGCACCACACAGGACTTGGGGGCAGGGGACACGATGCCAGAGATGGCACCTTTCCAGTACCATACTGCATAGGCAGTACATTGCATTCCTGAGACCACTCCTGAGATGATCCTAGACTCTGAGAGACCCTGGGCATCACTAAGAAGAGCATGCAAGTGGTGGAGAAATGGAAGAGATAGAAAAAGATACCAAAGGATGGGGACACACTGAAGAGAGGCAGAACTAGAGACTCATGGATAGTGAGGAACAGCCTGATGATGCCACCTGGGTCAATGGTGAGCCCTGGCCTGTGCTGCTACTGAGAGATACATCTGGGTCCATGGCCCTGTAACAGCAGGCGTCTGTTACCACCGAAGGCCAGGCACATGATCCTGGTCTGGGATGCCACTCTGGAGTATGTTGATGAGGGAGGGCTGTACAGACCTTGCCCAACCCCTTGCTTGGGAGACCTGGCCCTGGTGTCATGAGAGCATGAGAGCTGTCCATGTTTCTTACCAGCTGCAGCACTCAGCAGCGGGTCTTGCACCTCATTTGGGAAGCAGAGTAGGGCTGGCTGTGGATTTGGGGTTTGTAGGTGAGCCATCCTTGAGAGTATGAGCACATGGAGAGCCAGCCCTGCCTCTTGTCTGATGTGCGGTGGTGGTGGTACACATGAGGGAGAGATGCCCTCTTCCTGGCCCTCCCTCACTTGCCATCTAGGGCAGGCAGGAGAGGTAGCCCCAAGAGCATAATTGGGAAAAATGGTCATTCCTCACTGGCTATAACACTCAGGAGAGCAGACCTTGCATCTTGCCTAGGAAGTAAGATAGAGCTATCCTGGTTGCAGGGGTTGCTAATGAGCTTTCCCCAGGGTGCGAGAGTAGTCATTTGGCAGGATGACTAGCTCTGATACTTTTCAGGACCAGATTCATGGCTTTGAATTGACCCATCCCAACATCTTCCCCATCAAACTGCTGGAGTACATGAAGGGCTCAGTTTTATAGATCCAAAACTACAGGATATCTGAGAGGAATCCCAGTGAGGATCCAGGATTCACAGTGTAGCATAAGCTAGAGGCCTTTTACCAGACTAATGACTCATTGCAATGAACCTTTGCAAGCGAAAAGTGTGGACAAAAAGGTATATTGTGTGACACACTATAGTTTCCAGAATAAGATAATTTTTCTAATGTGGGAGAGGTACAAGGATTGAGGGTGGGTACAAGGTGTGAGGGAGATGAATGGGTTTGGGGTGCAGGATGTGAAATTCACAAAGAGCCAATAAAAAATTTAAAAAGAATGGACATTCAGCGAGGATATTCAGTAAAAGTTTTAATTCCAGTGAAAATTGTACATATAGTAAACACTGCAAAACTAGCAAAGACTGTATACTTATGGAAGACTGTACATTCAGGTATGGCTGTACATTCAACAGAGAGTGTATTTTCAGGTAAGACTGTAAATTCACTGAAGACTGTATATTTAGTGAAGACTGATTTTAGTGAGGACCATACTTGCTGTGAAGATTATTCTTTCAGGGAAGTGTATCTTCAGTGAACAATGTAGGTTTAGCAAAAAGTATACATTCAGTGAAGCCTGCAATCTATCTAAGACTATCCATCTGTCAGAGATTGAACATTCGGAAAGGCCTGTATAATCAGTGAGGTAGGTACAAAGTAAGATTTGGCATTCAGTGAAGATTGTATGTTTGTTGAAACTTTTACATTCAGTGAAAACTGTATTTCCAAAAAAACTATTTATTCAGTGATGGACATTCAGCATGGAATGTGTGTTTAGCAAAATTGGACATACAGGGAGGACTGGACATTCTGTGAAGATTACATTCATTGAAGACTGTCCACCTGGTGAAAACTAAGCTCCATGAACACTGTGTATTCAGTGATGTCTGTACATTCAGTAAGGACTGTAAATGAACTGAAGACTGTACATTCACTGAAGACTCAGTTTAGGGAAGACTGTACATTCCTTGAACACAGTACACTTAGGAAAGACTGTACATTCAGTGAAAAGTTAACATTCACTGAAGACTGTCCACTCATTGAAAACTATACTTCAGGAAAGAAATGTCAATTCAGTGAGGACTGTCCATTCAGTGAGGACTGTCCATTGAATAAGGACTGTGCATTCAGTGAGTGCAATCCATTCAATGAGGAGTGTAGATTCAGTGAAGATAGTACATTCACCAAGACCATACATTCAGTGGAATCTTACACTGAGTAAAGTCTGTACATTAAGTAAAGAATATATTTGGTGCATTCTTTACATTCAGTGAGGACTATGCATTCAGTTAGCACTGTACATTAAGTGAGGAATGTACATTGAGTGAAATTTATACATACAGCAATGTAATTGGGTGACTTGTATATCCAGTAAAGATTGTAAATTCAGTCGAAGAATCTACATCTAGAAAAAACTGTATAGCCAGTGAACACTGTACATCCAGTGATGACTGTACATTAAGTGGAGACTGTAAATTCAGTGGACACTGCATATGCAGCAAACAGTGTTCAGTAATGCAAGAGCAAGTATATGTTCAGTGAATACTGTACATTTAGTCAAGATATAAATCAAGTGAAAACTCTGTATCCAGTGAAGACTGTAGAGATTGTATGTCCAACTGTATAACTAATGAAAACTCAATGTGCAGGAAAAATGTTACGTTTAGGTAAGACTGTACATTAAGCAAGAAATGTATATTCAGGATATGTACAAGATTGTAAATTCTATGAGGATTGTTCATTCAGGGAAGGTTAAATCCAGTGAAGACTGTCCATGTAGCCACTTTGAATTAGAAGAGAATCTAAGCCTGCCTTCCGGAATACAGAGAAATGATCATGCAGCATCAGGCATGCTAGATAAAGAAGAATGGGCCCCTCCCATCCATGAGCTCCATGGCATGAAGTAGAAAATTGAATGGTTACCTTCATATGAATGCTTGGGTAACCTTTTAAGTGAAAAATTCATCTATTTTCCAAGGTAATATACTTCACTAAATGCTGTTTATATATTTTAAATCATTTTGTTCCATCTAAAGATTATGGAAATTTGGTTGCTGTAGAAGTTGTGTGTTTTTACAATGTGGCCAGTGAATTATTTCTAAGAAATTGAATCTTTATGTGAACAGTTTTAGAACGTGATTGATTTATATCAGTGGTGAAAGTATATTATAAATCTGATTGAAAGGAATTTAAAATGAAGGGAACAGAAAGAAGAAAGAAGAAAAGGAAGAAGGTATATCAGTGTGCTACTGCAGATGGAGCAAACACTAACTTGCTAGTATCTCAAGCCACTAAAGATGTTCACAACCCGTGGTCATATTTAATTTGTTCTAGGAATATTGCATATCACCTAAACTTAGTGACTAATTCTCTGTGTGTCCTGAAAGTTTCAGTTTGTGGAATTAATTATTGTAATTAGAGATTATTTCAGTCTCTTCTTTTTCTATCATATCTGGGCCACCCAGCACTATTGTAGCATAAGAATTGTTATTCTCTCTCTCTTTCCAGTCTATCCATCCTGAAGTTGTGAAGTATGACACCATAGTCTACATTTCAAAAAGAGTTTTTTTTTCTGGTCATAATTCTGTGGGCTGAGAGTAAAGCAATGAGGATGCAATAACAAATAGTCAACACACATGGCATTTATCTGGTTGCCAGCTTCAAGTAAATTAAGAGTAAATAATTGATAGTTCAAATTTGAAATACTTTAAATGTGATCTCAAAACATTTATTTCTAAAGATTATCATATAAAAATAGTTAGCTCTAAAAAGTTAAAAAAAAAAACCCTGTGATCTGAAATTCCCTGTTGTCAATGCAGAAAATATTTATTTTTTCAAGGAAACTGAGGGAGAAACCTTGACATATAAGAAAGATATTTATTTTGCAGGTATAAATTGGTATTTGATTTTCCAAATACCTTAATAGAGTATTATATTACAAATGATGAGATACATTCTTTCAAAGTTGAATTACTTATCAGGAATCATTTTTCCTCTAAATAAGTGGATGTCTTATAATGCCCTTCATTGAAAATAGATTAACATAAGTTTATAATCTGACATTGACTAAGGCCTATGTATTATATCTGTGGATATTTCAGTGACTTACTTTTCATCTCTAAATGCTTCATATTTAATAATAATTTTATTTGGAAACATAGCATCATTGTCATGGTTGCTTACTATGTGATCATTTGTAATAGTAGAATTAAGATTTTGAAGAATATGCTTAGCATTTTTTTTATAAAGCTTCTTTCTCCAAATCAGAAATAAAGGAAGTGTGATGTACTAATAATTCACTGATAAAGGTATTCAACATTGTAAGGTGGCCAACCTAGACAATACTGTACATGCTATGAAATATTAATATTATAATATTTATACAGCATCTAATATTACATATGTGCCCAAATTAAAAAGAAACTTATAGTATAAATTGGAAACTGTATCATAGATTCACCAGTGACAAATAATACATTTTTAAGAAGTATCACAAGAGGATAACCTGTTAAAATTTGGAGATTAAAACTGGTGAGTAAGCTGGGCACAGTAGGACAAGTATGTGATCTCAGCCTGTTCTACAAAGTGAGTCCAGGAATGCTAAGGCTACATAGAGAAACCCTGTCTTGTAAAACCAAACCAAACCAAGCAAAACCACCAGTAAACTGGTGAGTAGGTTAAAGGATTGGGCAGAACTATAGGAGGACAAATGTGACGCAAGATACTAAAATATGCAAATGTTTGATTCTTTCATAGAAGAATTCATAGACTAGAACCAAAAGACCATTGGTATTCTGGAGAAATGTGTAAAACAGAGGAGAAACATTTTTATCAACTTCCAATACCCATTTAAGAGGATAATTTTTTGTTTGCAACCTTTTAATTTTCCAATTAATTAATATTTTTCATATTAAATCTATACATAGGCATAATTTATGTATTTCTGGTGCTATTTCTTCATAAGAATAAAGACAATGTTTCTTTTTTATTTTTCTTTTTTACATATACATTTATATTATTAAACAATAAACTACCTACAGCAGGAAGAACCACAAAACAATTAGGAATTATATAAATGTTGCATTCATCATGTTTTGGCTGTTTGTGTTTGGCAACCTTGAAGAAAACATCTTTTCTACCTTGGTGTATCTAAAATTCTAAATATAAATCAATGTCATATCTCATCTTTACCTACTTAAAACATCTATCTAGACCTAAAAACAGCTTAGCCCCTAAACAATTGAGCTTAATTGTAAATCTAAAGACGATGTACCGTACAACAAGGACATTTGCTCAACTATGTTCATAGCAGGTTTACTTGTAAAAGCTAGAACCTGAAAATAACTTAAATGTCCCTCTGCCGAAGAATGGATAAAGTGTGGTACATTTGCACAATGAAATTCTATTCAGCTATTAAAAACAGGAAACCTGATAATTTCAGGCAAATGGATGGAACTGGAAAATATCATCCTGAGTGAGGTAAATCAGACCCAGAAAGACATGCATGGTATATACTCACTCATAAGCATATTCAACCATATAATACAGCATAACCACATTACAATACAGAGAATGATACACCAACCAAGGACCATGTATAATGTGGACCTAGACCCTGTAGGTAGGGGAGATACCTACAGACTGTACTGTAGACTGTACTGAAGATAGGCAGTACAGTCTCTTTGTGGGTCCTATAATTTGGGGAATAGTGGACTACTTCTGATGAGGACTCTGGCCCCCCAACATTGATCACTTCCCTCTGGCAGGGTTCCCCTGCCAGGCCACAGAGGTAGTACACTTGATAGGCTCAGGTGAGATGTTAGGTGAGGGGGGCTCCCTTTCTGAGCACTAGAGGAGGGAGGGAGAGGAAATGAGAGGATAATTGTATTGCCCCCAAGAAAGCAGTGGAAATCTAAAATGTCTAGTAAATGCTAGGTGAAAGGAATTATTTCAAGTCATCTACCTTCCGTTTTTTAACTGGTAATGTTAAGCTGGTAGGACATGCTAATAGAAGATTATTAGATTGCAATTAAAATAAGAACATAGCTAATAACACTTTTAAATGTGAACTTTAATTGACATTCACTTATGAAGTCTTTTTAAAAATGATTTATTTATTATATGTACAGTATTTTGCCTGCTTGTACACCTGCACCCCAGAAGAGGGCACCAGATCTCATTATAGATGGTTATAAGCCACCATGTGGTTGCTGGGATTTGAACTCAGGACCTTTTGAAGAACAGACAGTGCTCTTAACCTCTGAGCCATCTCTCCAGCTCCTCATTTATGAAGTCTTATCTCATTGTTTTTATTAACCCCAATGCACAAAACGAAGAGAACAAGACAAATTTTCTACTCAAAAGGGATTATGAGTCTCCAGACATTATACCAAATCTCCATATATAATTTTATGAGATGTCACATACCAACATTTTTTATCTTTGTATGCACATGTGACTTTATTAAGCCACACAAGAAAACCATTTTTTTCTTTGTTTTTGCTTGTTTGTTTTGTTTGTTTGTTTTGAACAGGCTTTCTTTGTATAGCCTTGCCTTGCTTGGACTCACAGAAATCTGCATGCCTCTGACTCCCTGAGTGTTTGGATTACAGGCATCCAACTCCGCTTGCCTCAAGAAAATCAGCCTTTAATATAAAATTAATTTAATAATTTATAAAATTTTTATAGGATTGTAAAAATACAGGTTTGTGTTGTAGAAACACCAGCTCCTGCGCCAGCTCTGTAGACTTACATCAGCTTCTGTGCCAACTCTCTAGTGTTTCAAATGCTAGTTCTTCCAGATTCTCTTGGGACAACAATTTTGACTGCTCAAAATTTATCAATAATTTAACTCTTGCTTTTTAGTTGTTTCATAAAGTAATATTTTCTTGCAATCAGTGCAAACATGCAAACTGAATGTGGTATTCAAATGTAACTTTGGAATAACTGAGCTACTTTGTGGCAATTTTGTAAGCTGAAATGTCACAAGGATTAAAAAAAAACAATTCTTGCATACTTGTGCTTTTCCATTATTAAATTTACAATCGCTCTTTCCTGAATGCACACTTAATACTCATTCAAAGAACGAAGCACTTGATTTATAAACACTTGCATTTGTCTATAGATATAACCAAAAGGAACTTTTCTGTTAAACTGTCTTTCATGTTCTTTTGTCATAGGCCCCAAACTCAACTCAAACCTTGAAAAAAGTTTTAGAAGTGGGGAGATATAAAACATTTTGATCTTTAGAGGAAATACATAGACATTCTTAACCAAGTAAGAAAAGATAAATATTGATAACATCTGATACCAGAGAGTATGCACTTAAAGGTTTTCTGTAGGTGAAACAGATGTGAAAATAAGGCTAACAACTGATCATAAAATTACTGGAAATAGTGATTATGAAAAAGATTTCATTATGTGTAGGAGTTCAATAGGTTTTCAACCACACACATACGTACACAGACATATGTGCACGTATGAGCATACATGAAAACACACACTGTGAAGCAGATTCTGATAAGCATGTCACAGCTCAATTGAAAAACATGATAACTTTTATGGAAAAGCTGACAAAATAAAGCATAGACCTCTTTCTCGTAGCTGTTGAATATATGCATGTTTATTGCTCAGACAGAAATTATTTTTCTTTACTCAAAGTCTTGATGGGGTGCTACTTTTTTGGCTCTAAAGTATAGTATAAGAAAGTCTCTAAATTATCAGGAATAATGAGAATTAATGGTCAAAATATAACAGTAACTGTAACAGGAAGGACACGAGAACATATATAGTAATTCATTAATGATTGGAACAATTGTCCTTTATTCTGATTAGTAGTAGGACTGTAAATTACATATTCTGTTCCTACTTGCTCTTAAGATTATTTTATATTGAAAGGCGGTTGGATGAAAATGTAACACTTCATTTCTAAATTAAATACCTTTTCATGACTATACATACTATTTTTCAGGAGAAAATGGTGCCTCATATGGTATATTTTCAATTCCTTTGGGGAACACAACTCTAGTTGGACACCTACTTTGGATACCTAGCTACTGAAATGGTGGCGTTTCTGGTTTCATAATATATCATATAATTTTCTGTGCTTGAAAATAAATTGATTGACCAATTGGCTCCTTTTCAGTCTTAGACTTTTTCTTCCTGAGGGACTACTGGCCCTTTGTGGTTACTGGGGAGGGAGGGTGTCACTGCTCTCAGCAGTGGCTGCTGCTGTGTCCTTTGCTCCAGCATGTGACTTCTACCCCATGCATGCTTTAGCACGAAGCACTGTCTCAGTGTGGCACATAAAATAGCAGGGGATTTGTTGACAGAAAGTGTTCCATCAGGAGGGAAAGAGGATGAGAGTGGGACTCAGAGTTAAATAACTGAGAAGCATCATATAAATTAAACTGTCAAACAATAAAATATTTTAATTAGTTATGAATATTGATTAGAATACATTTGATACCAAATAAATGCGAAGTTTTATTTGAATTCTCATTTAGTTTCTTATTTACCCAACCTTGAAAAATAATGTCTTCCATTTTATTCAAGAGAAATCACAGTGTTTGAGTATGAACCTTCAGTTCACTTGTTTTCTAAAGCTGGCCCAACACTAATTTTTGTTCATAAGATATCCATTGGATGCTCACGTATCGGCTAGAACAACAGAAATAAAGATCTTTACACACATGTCACTCCATGTTGTCTTCAGAAGCCTTTTTAATGGACAAGTCCAAGTTCATGCTGTGGGAATGCAATACACTTCCCTGGGAGGGACCAAGCTGCCAGAAAAATGCTCTACAGTAGGCTCTGGCAGAGACAGGACAAGGAGTAGAAATCGAAAGAAAACAGAATAAACAGGGACAAAGGATGAGTAGTAAAGAGGATGCCCTGAAGTGACTCAGATTTTTTTCATCAGTGAGGTGCATCTATGAACTCAGGAGGAAAGATGTTTCATCTCAGCCTTTAAACCAGAACAACAAAGATTTCCAGCCAGTGCTGAAGAGCATAGACTTGCCACTGATACGCAGTTGCTTCAAACATTGATTCATTGAGAGTTAAGTATACTGAAGCAAAAATGGATGGCAAGTATCCATAATCAAAGCACTTGAGATACTGAGGCAGGAGGATTATAGATTGGAGAGGGAAGCACTGGGAATGCTCCAACAAAGTATGAGCTATTACAAATAGAGACAAACCTCAGATTTGAAATCCAACATGAAGGGGAAGAAAAATTTTAAGCTAGTGTAGGAAAAAAAGAACCAACAGTCATTAAAGATAGATATTACAGAGAGCTGTTAAATCATTGTAATGGAATTATCAGTCCTGACACTAGGGCCTGCAAAGGTCTTAACTATGCCAGCCAAAAATGAGAAAATGTCACATACAGGAGAAATTATTCCTTGTTTTATAGATTTAAATTATATTTTGCAGAAAATATTGGTGTTGGAGTCATATGTTTTTAGTGAAGCGATATTATTTACTAATGGCATTATTATTGGTTATAATAGTTTAAGTTTTGTCAGCTTTTCAAAGTGAGAGTCCTAGTATTCCAGACATAAGTGTTGCAACTTCCAAGACAATAATGATATAAAAATCTCTGTCCTAAAATAGAAGCAAATAATAGTATTCAGGAGATTACAATCAAATACAAGTTTTGCACACTTGAAGCAAGGATGAAATCTTGGTGTTAAGAGTCATCCTTCTTGCAAGGTATAAGTATGTCATATGTTTTCCATTTCTGACCCACACTTCTCTCCTCTCTATGTTGAGAGAAAGAATTCCTTCTTATTCCATATAAATCTAACATTCCACAGCCATATGCCACTTTTTGATGCATATTTCAGCCAAATAGGTAAAGACAATCACCTTTGTTGGTTAGAGCATAAAGATGCTCTCTATGTGATATTTAACAAAGAAGGATATTTTATGTTGTGTAACTATGGAAGTGCCCCTTCAGTCAAATATTTGAACCAGCTGAAAAGTACCTGGAAATGTTTTCAGGATTAGAAGATTATGTAATCGTGGAATGGCAGAGTACCCAAAATGCATGAGGTCCTAAATTTGCTCCCTGTTACTGCATGGTACAGACATATTACACAGGCTAGAAGAATAGGAAACAGTGCTTAATGCATGGCCCAGTGAATTATGTGATATATAGAACTCTTACTTTCTGGTAGGGAAATATTTTTAAATATTGAGAGGGATTACAGAATTGGTGACTTAAATGGTTTAAAATACAACAGTGAGATAATATAGGCCTTTATTACCTATACACTCTGTACATATGGAGGAGATGCTTTTTCGTCATCAAATGAATAGCAGCAAAGGTGATAACTGAAGCCATTTGCATCCACATAGTTTAGAAGCAGTTGATTGTGATTATTCATCTTCATAATTAATAACACACCAACAGTTTCAGCTATGTGAAGTTAGCGATGGTTGCAGTGAGCAAGGCATTTAGTGGAAAACTAATAAAATAATTGTAATACCACAGAATTATGTTACTCTTGATTGATGTGCATTAGAAGTCTATTCAAGAAGCTTTATAGTAAGGAATTATTTTTTTGAAGCTATCCTTTTGAGAAGTTCTGTGTTTTGCAGCACACAATCAACAGTGTGGCTGAGAATTTTCTTTTCAGAGAGACTTGACTCCATTCCTAGTTAAAATATCAGAGTTAATTTAGAAAATACATTGGCCAGCAAGAGGACCAAAGGGTCACATCTAAAAGCTTCATAGAAATTAGAGCAGTTCTTAGAGAAGTGACTCCCCAGCCCTTAAAATTAGACATGAGACTTGACCTTTCCACTATGGTGTGTTAAGGCTGCATTAGGTCAAGTGCAGCAGAAAATTTAACAGCCTATTATATAGCCATATTATAAAAGCTACATTCATTATAAGACTAGTTGGAAAGTTATAGAAGGCTGATCAAATTATGTTATTTTACAAACACCTTTAAAGCATGAACAATTTAGTTTTCATGAGCAGCACTCATGAAATTGTCATAGAAATATTAAACATAAGGTATTCTAGAATTCTTTGCAACTCTACTCTTAATGTTCTGATTTTAGTCATGATAGAATAAAAAATAAAGTCATTCAAGAAACTTATACTAGAGATAGCTGTGTTTAGCTCATAACATTTTATTGGATACAATCAGAAAATGTGGTGTGGTTGACAAACCCTACATTGAGTTTGAAATTACTGTGTTACCAGTATGTTCCAATCAATGAGAACCTCTCAGCCATGAACTTTTATTGATTTTATTCCTCAGAGAAACATAAATAGCTTTCCTTAAATCTTCCAATTTTACTATCATCCTTTTTTTTTCCTAAATTCTTGCCTGGTAAAAGAATGTCTATGTTCTTGTGTTCCAAGTCAGACAGAATAGGAGTCAAGAATAATGATCTATGAAGATGCGTGCTTAAGGACACGCATGCACGCGCGTGTGTGTGTGTGTGTGTGTGTGTGTGTGTGTGTGTGTTATGACCAATTACATAATTCTGTGAGCAGATAATTATAGTTTGGATAGTGTTGTAATCAGAAGTCTTCAAAACCAAGTTGACTACTTATACTTAAAACAACAACAACAACAAACAAACAAAAAACCCCAAAGATTGCTCATATCTAATCACAACAGTAATGGCTCCACAGGTTCTTTTTTTCACTTTTGAGAGGTGCATGTAAAATCCAATTATCAAAGCTGGAGTATTAATGGATGCATTTAAAAACTTACTGGAAACATACAATGTTAGTTTCTGTACTTCCTGAAATAGTGGTCCAAGTGATAATCAGTTATTTTAAAGCATCCTTAGTTTCATTGGCTCCCTAAGATGTTAACAGTTTTATGTGAAACTGTGTTAAATACTGATCTTACTGTATGTTCAGATTGGAAGAGCAACTACACTGAAGCCTTTCTGCTGCCTCCAAAAAAATGGACTTAATTTGCTTTGATCCTGTTTTCTATTATTATAGTTAAAAATAGGGGCAGATACTATAGGAATTTTTCTTCCACACATGTAATTTTTTTTTGTTTTCAGTTTTTTCATATAATGGATTCCCTTCCCCAACTTCTCCCAGATCCTCCATACCTTCCATCCACCCAAATACAAAACAGCTTTTGTTCCTTTCTTTAGAAAATGGACATGCAAACAAACTAATAAACTATAAAAATCAAACTAACAGAAATCCCCACAAGTAACACACTAACACAATACTTATAAAAACACAAAATCAGAGAACTAAGAATGAGTAAAATTCATTACCTGAGTAAACAGGAAGACCTGATAATTTAGTTTTACAATTAAGCTTAGTTGTTTAGGGGTTAAGTGAACTTTAAGTCTAGATAGATGTTTTAAGTTGATAGAGATGAAATGTGATAGATATTGATTTACATTCAGAATTTTAAATTCATCAAGATAGGAAATATGTTTTTTTCAAGGTTGCCAAATACAAACAGCAAAACGCTATGAATATAACATTAATACAATTCCTTATTGTTTCATGGTTCTTCTTGCTGTGTGTAGTTTATTTTGTATATGTGTAGTAATATAAATGTATATGTAAAAAAAATCACACCCATTCTATTAAGGTGAGCTGAAATGCCAAAATAGTTTTATTTTGCATTTCCCTGATGGTTAAGGATATTGAACATTAAAACAAATATTTTGGGCCACTTTCATTTCATAATTTTGGAACTCTTTGTTTAGTTACATTTTCTATTAAAAAACTTTAAATTATCTTTAAAAAATCACTAAATGAGAACCTATAAGACAATAAGGCCAAAAACTGCCCAAGCAAAGCAATGTCAGACAAAAAAAAAAAATCTCCAGACACCGTTGAGTTCATTTGGGGTTGTCTGTCAACTGCTGGACGTGAAACCTGTGTGATTAATAATGTCCAGCGAGGCTTCCCTGGAGATAGACTGTTGGTTAGGGATGAGAGCATGTTTTCCGCCTCGCAGAGCTGGGACCTGTCTGGCTCTATACATGCTGCACAGTTTCTTTGCGTTCATGTGCACAGCAGCCCTATTGTGTCAGGAAGACACTGTTTCTTGATGTCACCCAACACCCATAGCTCTTTGTCTTTCTGCCTCCTCTCCCTAATGGCCCCCTAAGGCCTGAGGGGAAGAGGTTAATGCAGAGTTCCCACTTATGAGTGAAGGCTCCAAACTCTCATTCCCTGTACAGCTTGACATGTTTTTCAATATTTAAATGAAATGTCTAGAAGACTAGCTTCAAATCTCACCGACTTCTGAGTTCTTAACTTTATATACACATCTAAGTAATGAAATTGTGTTTAATCTTCCTTACAGATGTCTGTGAAGTGTATGGCATCTCACTGGCACTACAGCCAATGCAGTCTATAGTCAATGTTCTTATGATGAATTATATAATATACACATGAAATCAGTCTTTTCCTGATATACTAAAGCTATGGGCAATTAGTTGTAATGGGAAAGACTGCTTACTTTCTATGAATTGCTGCAATTTACAAATGCAATATGATAAAATCATTCAAAACTGAGTATGTGGATATGGATAAAATGGATATTATTTCCTAACACTTTAAAATCTCCATGTAGACTAATGCTAGATTGATGTAACTGAAGCAATTATTGGCTTGGACATAAAAAACAGAAAGTGTGATTGATTTATTGATATAAACCTCAGGTTTAGTCCTATTTCAAAGGCTTTGATTCTGAGAACAAAATAAAGGATTTCAGACTCATTGTGACTTAATCAAACTTCAGATTTACTGGAGTTTTTCTGAACAGTCAGAGTACTTTACTATTGATTCAGAAATTTAAGTTGCATGAGAAGTGGGTTATTTTGAAGTTATTTGAACCTGAAAGTTAATTTGCCTATAACTTCAAATTTTAGATATTGATTACCAAGGTCCCTTAATTTCATTGTACACTAAAAAAAAATTATACAACATCTTAGAGACAGTTTCCTATAAGATAGTAAGGAAATATTTGTGTTTCCATATTAATTTTAAATTTCACAGTTTTAAAGGGACAACTAGTTAAATATCTAAGTGAACACTAGGGTGTAATGTGCTTGCAAATAAACCTATTCCCGAAAGTTTTATGGGAAAATCTTGTAGTTTTAAAGATATGAGGAATGCTCTACTCAAAACACTGTGTTTAAACTGGAGTCTTATTACTCAAGTGATAACTTTTAAAGTTCATACAGAAGAGTTGTCTTCAAGGGAAGCAAGAATTATTCCTGAGAATAAAATAAGACAGAAGTGAATTGTGGAAGAACAATAGTTAAAAAAGACTAGGAAAGCAGGGCAGATCCCTGATCAGGTGACCAGGAAGATGAGCTCACTAAGAAACTATGGGGTATGACCACTTGGGCAGCCTTGGACACTTTGAAGATTAAAAAATAATATTTTTTTGCAAAATGCAAATTTTATTTTAACAAAATCTATATAAGCAATAAATTAATACACCAATTTTAAAAAAGATTTGTTCACCTTACATCCTGATTTTAGCCCCCTTCCGTGTTGCCTCCCAGTCCCACACTCCCTCCCTCATACAGAGTCCTTCTCTTCCCTTGTCCTCAGAAAAGGGAGCCCTCCTCCCCTAACAGCTGACCTCAGTCACACAAGTCTCATCTGGACTGCCTGCATCCTCTTTCTCTGTGTCCTGGCAAGGCTGTCCCACCAGGGGGAAGTGATCAACATGTGGGGACCAGAGTCCATGTCAGAAGTAGTCCCTGGCCCCATATTATGGAACCCACAAGGAGACTGTATGGCCTATCTACCACCTCTGAGCAGAAGGTCAAGGTCATTACCATTCATGGTCCTTGGTTGGTGCATTAGTCTTTGCAGCACCCTCCCCCACCCCGACCTCAGATTTGTTGGCTCCATTGGTCTTCTTGTGGTGCTCCTGACCACTTCAGGTTCTTCTGTTTCTCAATTCTTCCATAAGAATCCCTGTGCTCCATCCCAAAATTTGGCTGTGAGTCTCAGCCTCTGCTTGTACCCCCTGCTAGGTGGAGTCTTTTAGAGGAAACATATGGTAGGCTCCCTTACTGTTCCATCTCTTCAACTGCTTCTGGTGTCTATTCTATTTGTCCTTCTGAAAATTAAGCATTCTCCCTAGGGTCCTCCTTGATATTTAATTTTTTTTTAGGTCTGTGTATTGAAGTGTGGTTGTGGTTATCCTGTATTATGTGGCTAAAATCTGCTTATTAGTGAGTATATACCATGCTTGTCTTTCTGAGTCTGGGTTACCTCATTCAGGATGATCTTTTCTGGTTCCATCCACTTACCTGCAAATGTCAAGTTTTCCTTGTTTTCATTGTGTAAGTGCATCACAGTTTCTTTATCCATTGAAGACTAAATCTGAAAGGAAGCAGCTAACATGGAACCTGATAAAAAGAACTGAGAATATCATGAGATCTAGCACTGAAGAGAATAAGCTTTTTAAAAAAGCACCACATAGGTGGTGTAGGAGATAGAGGATATGCATGGAGGGTAGGATTGTATCCTTGTTCTGTTTCATGCTTGAGGCACGGATGCAAGTCTATGTGGTAGTACCAGAAGTGGATGATTACGTAGACAATATCTAAGAGTACAACCAAATTTCTACATAAGTCAGGAAAGCGTGGCCTCAGAGGAGAAGTTGTACATACATTTTCTCTGTTTAAAAGAAAGCACTCTAGGTATATACAGTCATGTTGGATTCTCCAGCGATAGTGTTAAACATTGGTCTTTGTAGATTACTGATCATATTCCTGGACAAAGCCATGGTACCCAAAGAAAGATAAGTTTACCGTTATAGTCCACTATCTTGAAAAATAATTCATAAAGCCTTGGTTTAAGTTTGTATTTGTTATTTTATATCTTATTATCTCTCAGTGCTACAGTTCCATAAGTAACAGACATTTTTTTCCTACCTTACCACAGGGATTTAAAATTTTGTGTTTCTAAGATGTATTATTTTCTAAACTGTGCAGCTTCCCTAGTACTGATTTGAAATGATAAGAGCACAATATGAATTTGGAGAATGATTTTGTTTGGAGGGGTTAGGTTTTTAAATCTTTATTTATATGTGATAAAGAAAATCTATTAAGAACTATATGGCTCATGGGCCTGGGGAGATGGCTTACTGGGTCTCAGTACCTACAGGAGAGCTCACAGCCATACGTAACTTCACTCTCAGGGAATCAAATACCCTCTTATGGCCACTGTCAGCACCGTACATACCTGATGCATATACATACATATAGGTAAAATATTCCTTTACACAGATTGAAGAAAGAAGACATAGCACTAAAACACTATCTTTTATTTTCTCATTCACTAAAGAAAATTGAAAATCTGTTGTTTCTTTTTTTATATTAATTCTTAGAATTCTAATGCAGAATAACACCCCCCTTATATACCAAAGAGTAGAAAGTGCTTTGAGAACACAATTTATCATTAGAAATGGAGTAGGTAAAACTCCGTATATGAATGATGACATTTATATCCTGAACCTTAGCTTATCAGTCCCCAGGCTTATGTACAAGGCTGATGAATCATGTGATAGTATTTGAAGAACGAAAAAGAAGTTCAGTCATCCTAAAGTCTTCTGAAACAGTAAATGGATGCAACAGGAATGATAGATATGTCATTAAAATATATGTTGTGCTCAGAAGCACATGGCATGGTACTTACAGTACAGTGCACGTCAGCTATGCTAGCGGTGCACTGACCAAGAATGAACACATTCAGGAGACAGTGAGCTCATTTGGCATCTCCAACCTCAGTCACAGTTCCTGGAAACTGTAATAAAGATTTTCTCTGTGTGCTTGGATTGACTTAAGAGTTTAGGAGTTTATTATGCATAAAATACAGTGTAAATTAACACAGTTACCTGTACATTAAAGGGAGCATTTTAGTTTTGTGCTTGAATAATAGTGTCTCACATGGCCTGGAAAAAGTTAGTAGAGTTACTCAGTGTTCTGTTTGAAAAACAAAAACACATAAGTTTGTCTAAATTAAAGTATCTGGCAATGAAGTTCAATACTTCTAGATTTAGAAAACAACAGTACATAAAGTCTAATTTTATGAATGAGGGAATGCACTTGCTTGTTTCTACAGATAAAACTTGCTTGTCAATGAAAGGGAGGCTGCCTACACTGTGTGACAGAATGTTTGAAAGAGTTTGATGGTCCAATATGACAGATAAAAAAAGAATTTCATGGGAGGAGGCAACAAAGGTGGGGAAACCCAATCAAATGGGTATCATGACTGTGAACATCAACTGCTCAGGGCGTAACTGGATGTATAGCCTTCTGGATGTCCTGAAGGGATCCTGGAGCATCAACTGCTCGGGGCATAACTGAATGTGTAGCCTCCTGGATGTCCTGAGGGGAGCCTGGCAGCCTAGCAATCACTTCAGGTGTCTTGGTACTATCCTCCTCTCAAGAGATGGCAGAGTTCAACTCTGTGTCTCTCATTAGGCTCTTTTAGCACTAACTCAGTGTTGTTTTATGTGCCATTCATGAAATGTTTTAATATAAACTTGTGGGAAGAAGGTAGACATGAGGAAATATTTCATTGAGGTAAATGATGTAGTAAGAGCTTTGCCATCCAGTTATTTCTAAAGTTCACTATATATATATACATATATGTATACACACACACACACACATATATATATATACATATATATTTATATATATCCTATAGGAGCTGTGGGCATGTGTGAGAAGATATCTATACTGGACTATCAAATCTAGGTATTCCTCTCCTCATCTCTTCCTCATTTAGTGTAAAGAGAGAATACACACGTGCACTCTTTATTATTTTATCAAGAGGATGAAGTTGATGATGAGTTGAAAAGACAAAGAGAGTCAGCAGGGGTGAAGGGATTGATAAGGGGATGGAAATAGTAGAATGTGATAACAATACACCATATGCAACTAAGAACATGTCAAAATTAAAGAACAATTGAAATTTGTTTTGTGTGTATGAGGGGGCATGAATCATGGTGCACATGTGGAGGTCAGAAGACAACTTGCGGGAAATGGTTTTCCCTTCCACCCTGCATTTACCAGTGATCCAACTCATGTCATTAGGCTTGACAGCAAGTGCCATTCTCCACTGAGTCATCTTGCCTGCCTCCCCATCCCCCAAAAGCAAAACAAAATCTAGTTGTAAAAAAAAAAGCTGGATATTCAACCTGAGAATAATGTTGTTCTGTATATTGCAACTAATAAACCATTTCAGTATATACATATCTTTTTTCATGCCCAAATATATGTACACATATAGTATACATATGTGACAAGATGATATATTTACATATATATTATATATAGTTAAATTGATTTCTTATTGTAGCTGCATATCATATAATCTGCTGTTTTCAGACATTTCTTGAAGTTACTTGAGCAAACGACTTCTACCCCTAGAGAGATAAATGGTGACAGTCCAATGATGTGTTTTCATACAAGTCTAGCTTCAAGAATCAATGAGTTACTGATGTCTGTACTGGCTGGTTTTGTATAGCAACTTGACACAGCTAAAGTCATCAAAGAGAAAGAAGCCTCAGTTGAGGAAATGCATCCATGAGATACATCTATAGGACATTTTCTCAGTGGTCAGTGGGTGAGGGACCAGTGCCTAATGGGCCTTGTTCCCCAGACTGGTAGTCCTCAGTTCTAAGGTCTGAGGAAGTCATGGGAAGCAAGCTAGTAAGCAGCAACCCTTCATGGCCTCTGCATCAGCTCCTGCCCCCAGGACCATGTCATGTTTGACTTCCTCTCCCGACTTTGGTGATGAAAAACAATGTGGAAGAATAAGCTGAATAAATCCTTTCCTCCCCAAATTGCTCTTGGTTGCGGCAATATAAACCCTAACTAAGACAGAATCCCTTACAGGATCATGGGTAACCCAAAAGCATCTATGTCACAAAAAGGCCATATGAGCTTAAGTGAACATTCATAAAGCATCATCCTTGGAGATCTCTGCAGGATGTGTAGTCATCTACATAGAAAACTATGGACCACCAGGAGGAGCATCTTAAGTCTTGTAACTTCCATGAGCATCCAGACCTTTGTAGGTAGTTCAGTGGG
This sequence comes from Acomys minous, assembly GCF_964271855.1. Classification (NCBI taxonomy): domain Eukaryota; kingdom Metazoa; phylum Chordata; class Mammalia; order Rodentia; family Muridae; genus Acomys; species Acomys minous. The sequence goes on along the minus strand of NC_140501.1, from coordinate 8,475,042 downwards.
CATTCTGTCCTCTGAGCCAAGGATATAGACACACTTACCTAGTGTTGACACACACCAGAAGTATAAAGAAGAAATACAGATATTCTAAATATCTCATAGCCAATATACCTGTCCTTATGCTTTATTAATATTGATAGCATAGATTAAGCATAGACAATATGCTGCAGTTCTACCTAGCATATATATTGATTGATACAGTAGTGATGATAGAAAAGACAGATGGGGCCAGCGACATGGCTTAGAAGGTTAAAAGAGCTTGTTGATGGCTTGAGTTTAATTACTAGGATGCACATAGTGGAAGCAGAGAACAGAGTTTCACAAGTCATCTTCTCACCTTGACATGAAAGCCTTGGTACATAGACATACACACACAGTCACACACATACACACACACACACACACACACACACACACGCACGCACGCACGCACACACAAATCTTATAAAATTAAAAATGAGGTATTTTTTTAAAGAGCATATAGATGAAAGGACAAAAGGAAAATAATATTTTGACTTCTAAAATTAGTAAATATTTTTTAAAAGACACATAGTTTCATTTATTAATCACTATCAATCATTTTATATTTTTAGTTATACCTAAAGCTGGTAAATAGATATCTGTTCTATGTTTTGAATAAATATCCTCATCTATGAAATGTGAGTTACTGTATTTGTTTCTGTGTCCCCTTGTTGGATACCTGTGTGACACATAGAACATGTTTAAACAAATACAGTAAGCACTGTGCAGGTGGTTGACTATCTTCCGAGTTTCCATCCGCTCTGAAGAGACCATAACCACAGCAACTCTTATAAAGGAAAACATTTCATGGGGGCTGGCTTATATTTCAGAGGTTTAGTTTATTACTGTTATGGGGGGGCATGGTGGTGCGTAGGCAGACATGGTGCTGGGGAGGTAGTTAGAGTTCTCGATCTCTGGTTGACTGGCAGCAGGAAGAGGATTGTGAGCCACTAGCCTTTCCTGAGCATCTGAGTCCTCAAAGCCTTCCCCGAGTAACACACTTCCTCCAACATGTCCACACCTACTTCAGCAAAGCCATACATTCTAAAAGTGCTACTCTCTGTGAGCCTAAGGGACCATTATCTTTCAAACCTGTGTGTTCCTGAATTGTTTTTAACTTTTTGCAAGGTAAAGCAACACACTCAAGACATTTTGTTCACATATATTGAATTTCTTTCTGTTGAATCATTCACCATGGCAAAGCTCAAATGATTGAGTCAGATGTTTGCTAGGATTTTGATAATGACACGTCTCTTCAGCTCTGGAGCCTTTCAAAACAGAGTTTAACGAAGAAAAATAAGGCAATGAAATAACCTAGTTCAGGGTTTTGCTGATACTGCATTTCAGACTTGACAGTGCATAAAAGCCTGGGTTAATTCTGTCAGTTGCCCTTTGTTGTGGCGTGCCTTTCTGTCTGGCACTACTGTTCAGGTCCTCATCTGCTTGCAATTCCTACACATTATCCAGCCTGTCATTTCATGCTAATTTTCCATCAATTTTCTAGCAAAAACAAACCACTCAGTAACAAAGAATGAATTGAGTGTGTGCACCTTCGACTTGCAATGGCAGGAGTTGGAGATCTCTCCTGTGGCTGAAGGAAAATATTCAACATGTCAGTGTTGTGTCAAACATCAGCTCTGAAATTATCAGGTAATCTCAGGCCTCTCTCAGGCTGCTGCTGTGGGATCTGAGAGATTTGCAGCATTGTTTTAAAGGAAATAGGAAATGTCAGACTGGTGTCTCTGAGGCTTGGTCTCCTGAGTAATGGCTCATACGAGTCCTATATTAGATGCCCTTTTGTCTACATAAAGCAGAAGGGTTCAGTCTGTTCGGAAGCTGTACTTCTGTTTTATTCTGATTGGGCTTGGCAATTTCATGCCTTCTCTTTGCATTTTCCCCAGGAACATCAGAGTTATTTTTGGAGCAAGCTACATACATTAATGTAATTTTTTAGTATAAATACTTTATTGGATTACAGATAGATATATTAAATATAATACTGTTTTTGCTTTAATCAAGAAAATCTGAAATTAAAAATTGAGCTCTATAAAAATATATGGTTGAGGAAGATGAATGAATAAAAGAGGATCTTCTTGATTTACTATCACCCTTTTTCAGATATAAATTTTTATTTTATTTAATTCTATTTAAAAATAGTTTCAAGTAAAATTTTAGGGGTTTTCCCTCATCCCTCCATTTTATAATATTAAATTATTTATTTCTACAATATTTCTTTTTGTAATATACCTCACAGCTTTCCCCTTCTTACAACATGTTTAGATTGATTTTAAAAATTGTCTTGAAATAATAGTAAGCGTGCAAACAAAACTTGCAAACATATTGGCTGGAAATCCCATGTTTCAGTGACTCAGAATATGCAAAGGTAATATTTTGCATAACAACAATTCATTATTTTTAAAAAAGCAGGATGTAAGAAATCTTCACAATACAGTAAACTAAACTTAGACGCAATAAGGAGAATCTGAGTTATTCGAAACAGCCTGAAATTAGATTTTAAAGAGTTACACAGTAATTGCAGCACTAACAAACAAAACATTCACTCTCCCACAGCGCCACTGGTTTCCTCTCCTCAGGACCAAGGATGGTGCACTCTGTTGTGATTTTTTTTTTCAGGCTGTGCCTTGCCCTTAAAGTCTCCATTTTGCAATCATCCTGGACTCCACTTTGGGATGGAAATTGATTGCCTTCAAAAGTGAACAACACCATTTATCTGCTACTACCTATGTAATACAGATTGATAAATGATATGTTCTTAAAAATAGAAATGGTGCCATCTATTTAGTTATCAGGTTGGGTACCTGGAAATATGTAAATCATATCAGGGAAACCAGGCCAAAGAAATTACCAGACAAGCCAGAGTGAAGAACAGGTGTAACTTCCTCATTTGGACCTCATGAGATGTTGGAAAACTTAGCAATGGCATTTCAATGTATCACGCCATACTTGATGTGTACATCAGGGACCAAAATGCAGTGAACTCAAGTCTGGTACCAATGCTTCAGGTTAGTTTGATGAGGACACAGGCTACATTACTGAGTATAGTTTGCCTGTCCACCTGTTCACTCTTCTGCAGCCAAACCTCTTTTTGCTCAGACCGAGCTCTGCCATCTTGTCTCTGCAGTCAACTGCATTCTCATTTTCAACCCTGACTGTAAGCTTTGATATTTTTCAAGCCTACTTTATTTGGGGTTCTTTAATGCCTCTACTTCCCTCCCAACCTAGCTACCATAGATAGGAGAGAAAAGGTTTTAATGGAGTCAGGAGAAGTAGACTCTTTTGGACTCAATTCCATGGGCCAGTTATACTCTTCACCGCCAGAATTCCAGGAGAACCATTAAACAGCAAACCAGCAATTCAGCAAAACTGACTGAGACCATAGCATCTGGAAGCCAGACCAGCAGCCAGAACCTAGAACCTCTAAGTATTCTCTAGAGGGTTTCTTTCTAGAAATGTCTAGATGCAAAGCAGTGAACAACCAAGAAGTGAGAAGCAATGCAGAAGCCAAAAGGCAAGCCTCTGGTTTCATGTGTGTGTGTGTGTGTGTGTGTGTGTGTGTGTGTGTGTGTGTGTGTGTGTATTCTTCGAGTCCATACCAGGATGTTTTTCAGCTGGCTCCTGCTCCTGCACGTGGCCATTCTTCTTCTAGTGGACAAACATCAAGAGACCTCTCACAAGCCTGTTTCACACCCCATACTTGGGATCAAAACAAAAACATGTTTGCATGCACGACATCTGACTCTCCTGTGGCATTAATGGTTTATGGGACTCCCAGATAGAGGTATGCTAAATATAAATGCAGTGTTTGATTTAATCAGGAAAATCTAAAATTTAAAATTAGGGGAGGGGAATAAGGGGAAAATGGGAGGGAAGAATGGGAGGAGACAAGGGATGGGATAACCATTGAGATGTAACAAGAACAAACTAATAAAATAATATATATCTTGGAAAAAATTAAGTCTTTTAAAATAGATGTTTTATATAAAATATAAAATCCATAGCAGTAGTTTTTTTTTCAGTCAGTAGTTCTTGTCAGCATATTAACAATATAGGCTATGTATGTGTCTATCAGAACACTACTGAAACATCTTGAATTCTGCTCTAATCTCTTTAATTTGTATTCATTCTGTAAACTACACATGTGTATACATACAGTTAGGTATGTATATATTTTGATTGACTTATGTACATATAATACATGGTGTGACAGTCAATATTAGTGATTATAAATGGAATGAGATGGTCTTTTATTGCTGGATCACTGTGGTTGAACATGCTGAACCTTTTGAGTTTATTGTTACTCAGCCAAATATGACATCTAAAGAAACAAGGCTGTTTATGCTTTGGCATAGTGCATTAACAATGTACTTTACAGGTAATGTTCTCATAGGGTTAACAAAATATTGGAAAATGTGTTTGTTGTACTTTTCATTGGTTTATATATATCATCTTTATTTAGGAGCTTTTATAAAATAAAATTTTTTCTGTGGATAAAAATAAGAGCCTCTAGCAGGTCAGTGATGGCATAAGCCTTTAAAACCAGCACACTGGAGGCAGAAGTAGGCAGATCTCTGTGAGTTTGTGGCCAGCCTGGTCTACAGAGTGAATTCTAGGATAGCCAAAGTTACACAGGGAAACTCTTTCCCAACACACACACACACACTCACACTGCAATACATGTGCTTGATTGTACTTACTGTTCAGAAACAACTTAAAAATTATAGCACAATTCTTTTACACATTAGACAATGGTGAATTAAGGTAACATTAAGCTAAAAACAAGAATTAAAGATGTGGATCCAGACTTTGGGATGATCATTTGTGATTTAGGGGCTGTTCATGCTTACATTTTCCTTTGTAGTCATATTGTCTACATACAATACAAGGTAGAGCTTAGGGTAGAGCTGCCCAAACATCCTTGGCCATTTTCATGTGTCACATATGGTATCATAGAATTTACTATAATTGAGATTAGTTTTTTAAACTGTTTCTGACCATTTACTCTTATCTTATAAAATAATACTGATGTTTATTCTCTTTTATTGCTGTCTTGAATAAAGTAATAATAAAACAATTGATGTCTTAAGACAATTATTTAATTCATGGTAAGGACACATCCTGTAATTACTTTGTTAGATTTCTTATTTATACTATTGGTTTCTACATTTTTATTTTCATTATTTTATTATATTTCATTGAAATTAAAAAATGTCTTAGTTTCTTTCAGCTGCCATAAGAAACATCATTGAGCAGAATATAAATAGATATTCATTACTCATTTTTAGAGGTAGAGAAGTCTAAGATAAAAGTACTTGCAGGATAATTATTTTGAGCACCCCAGTCTTGCTTCTCAGATGTACATCTTCTCAAAGTGGTGTCACCTGGTCACAGGGGTAAAGCAGTTCTCTGGAACTGTAAAGGCATCCCTAAAAGAGTGGGTTGGTGCAACAAAACTACCAGTTACCCAGGTCCTGGATGACTTATAGCTTTCATTGAAAGGGAATGTAATATTGAACCCCCTCTAACTCAAGTAGATGTAGGTTTTGTTGTAATATAAAGATGCCATTTGACTCAGCTAACAAAAATATGTCAAAGTAATATTATTACATTTAATCTTGTCAACTAAGTTACCCTCTGAAGGCTGGGGTTCACAGTGAGGTTAAAGATAGAAATAATCAACACTGTTTGGTATTGAGGTTATCAAGTCCCTGGCTCTAAGTTACTGAAGCAGTGTTGATTTTTGGTTCCTTCTAATGGAGTGGATCTTTGGCCAAATGAGATATTGGTGGCGACTATTACGTGCTCTATGCTACCATTGCCCTATACTATTTTGCAGACAGGACAGATTGTAGGTCAAAGGTTTTGTTCCTGGCTTGGTGTCCATCTTTCTTTCTTTCTTTCCTTTTCTTTTCTTTTTTCTTTCTTTCTTTTTTTTCTTTTTTCTTTTGTAGGCTACAGAGTAACTTTCACCACCAGAGAGATTAGAATGTAGGGGTGAAGGCTCCATGTAAGCAGCTCAAGTTCTCCACATTCAGTGAGTTGTCTGTGAGTTGTCCTTGGCAATAGGGCACCAATGTCAGTTTGCACAGACAAATCATTTGTCTTAGCAACAGCTTGGGTTATTGTGGGGATTTCAGTGGAACTGACCATCTTGTCCAACAACTCAATTAAATGCAACCCACTTCTACCAATGGAGTCGTTGCCTGGTTACAAGGGATGGCCAGCTGAGACTCCATTGCTAGGAGTCCTCATTAGGCTAACTTACCTTTATGCATTGTGGGAACTTTCCATTACACGAGGTTCCCACCTACTCCCAAGCCCCTCCCTAATGTTAGTCATCTTGCCCTGCACTCCCTTCTTCCACCCCATCTGGTCCTCCCAACACATCCCCAAATGTCCCCAGTCTTCCTATAAATTCTAATCTATTTTCCCCTGCAAGGGTGACCCAATCATTTCCCCTAGACACTTCCTCTTTACCTGACTTCTTTCAGGCCCTGGATTGCAACTTTGTTATTTACTTAATGGAATTGAATACATACCAATTTTTTTTCTGCATCTGGGTACCCTCACTTAGGAGTTTTTTCTAGTTCCATCCATTTGCCTGCAAGTTTCATAATGTCAGTTTTTTAAGAGCTGAGTGATACTCCATTGTGTGAATGTGTCACATTTTGATTATCCATTCTCTGTTGAAAGACATCTAGGTTGTGTCCAGTTTTTGGCTATTATAAATAAAGCCACAAAGACTATGGTTGAGCAGGTGTCCCTGTGGTAGTATGACATATCCTTTTGGTATATACCCAAGAGTGCTATAGCTGGATTCTGAGGTAGCTATTGATTTCCATAGTGGCTGTGCAAATTTTTACTCTCACCAGCATGTGAGTGCCCTCTTTGCTCCACATCTTTAACAGGTTGTGCTATCACTCATGGTATTGGTTGTATTTGATCTTATAGGTGTAAGATTTGCTTAGGTCTATACTCCATGTTTTAACTGGATTATTTGCTTTTTTGATATCCAGTTTCTTGTATTTTTTAATATATTTTGGATATTAGTCCTCTATCAAATACAAACATTTTCCCATTCTTTAGACTACTGCTTTTTTTCAATTGATGGTGTCTTTTACCTTACAGAAACTTTTTAGTTTCATGATTTATTAGTTTATCTAACAACATATTCATAATTCAACAATTTATTAATTGTTAATCTTAGTGCCTGTGATTTTGGTCTTCTATCCAAAAACTCATCCTCTGTACCAGTGTGTTCAAGGCTATTCTCAACTTTCTCATCTGTCAGGTTTTGTGTATCTGGTTTTATGTTGAGGTCCTTGATACACTTGGACTTGAGTTTTGGAAAAAGTATCAATAAAATGACACATAATGATGTTCTTCTGTACTCATAGGTCAGTGCCTTATTCAGTCATCATCAGCGAGGCTTTCTCTGGCAGCAAATAGGGAAAGATGCAGAGGCCCACAGCCAAGTATTAGGTGAATGGAGAGTCTAACTTGAAAGTCTCCATCAAGTCACTCCCCTCAGATTTCAGGGAATCCCACAGAAGAGGATGAAGAAAATTGTAAGAACCAGGGATGGAGAACACCAGAAGAACAAGACACTTTGAATCAACTAAGAGATACATATGGGGTTACAAACAGCAAGCACAAGGCCTACACGGGTCTGCACCAAGCTCTCGGTGTATGTATTATAGATATGAGCTTAGCACTTTTATAGGACTTTTGATTGTGAGAATGAGTGGATCTCTGGCTCTTGTGTCTGCTTTTGGGACTCTTTTCTTGCTGTTGGGTTTTCATGTCCAGTTCAATTTGATAGTGTTTGCTTCATCTTATTACATTTTATTTTTTCATGTTTGGTTGTTACCTTTTAGAAACATGTTCTTTTAATGAGAGACAGAAAGGGAATGGATTCAGAGATGAGAGGAAGGAATGGAGGAGCTGGGAAGAGCAGAGTGAGGGGAACCTATAATGAGGATATAGTATATGACAAAAGAATATTTTCAATATTGAAAGGTCTGGTGGGATCTCCAGTAAGCACACAACTCAAAGCAATAGTTCCTCCATTTTTAGCCATCTAAGGTAGAACAGGGCCATCTTTGTTGCTGCTACTCTCCATTCAAGTCTGGTGGGGTCCCCAGTAAGTATACAACTCAAGGCAATGATTACTCCATTCCCTAAATCTATTACTATGGAATCTTTTAATAAGAAAATTGCCAGTCTATCCTACATTAGGACCCTGTTTAAAACTATATTTGGCATCAGATGGAAAACATCTGAGGAAAGACATGAGAAAGGTGAGTAGTCACTGTGGATCTACTGTAAAAAGACAATACAAAAAGGAAAGAGAGAACCCAGCTTGTTATGGAAGTGCTGTACAAGAATCCGGTGGCCTGTTGTTTAGAACAGCAGCATGGAAGATAGAACATCTTGGGCACAGTGAGCAAAGAAGGGATATTAGTAGACAACATTAGAGAAAGAAAATATGAGGAGCAATTTATGGAGTAAGTACCATGTAAGACATCATGTGGTTTCTGAGAACTTCTCAAAATGAGATGAGAACCACTGAAGTTATGATTTGATGAAAATAATGTTACGAAAGTGATTCGCCACTGAGATAGGAAGAGCTGGAGTAGGTCAGTAGCAGAAGTAGAGAAATCAGGAGTTCTTTGTAATAACCAGAAGAAAAATGGGGAACTAGGGTAGTCACATTGGCAACCTATGTTATGCTTTGAGTAGAACATACAGGAATTTTTTTAAGGAATTTGATTTTACAGTGCTCTAAAATTGGAAAAACATGCTCCTCTTCTATATCAGTTTTCATAATTTGTTTTCAGGCTTGAATATAATTATAGTTCTTAACATGACATGGCTAGATATTCATTTGATTTCCTCTTGCCGTTATTTGGATAATGCCACTGTAACAATAAACACAGAATATGTAAAACTAACTACTCTTGCAACTGAATTAATGGTCTCCTTGGAGGAAATTTGAGTCAGAACTTCTTAAGTCTCAAGTTTTTGTTTTGCTATTTAAAAATTATGCCTGAATGTCATTGAGGGAAGTTTTATTACATGGATAAACCAGAGCCATAATTGGTAAATATATGCCATTCTGTTAAATGGAGAGCCAGATAAATTCATTATATAATAGTCAAAATTCTTAATAGGTCCAAGAACTCACAGCTTATTGAGTGGTATGTTAGTAGCTCCCTGTAATAGGGAGAGGTCGTGACATATATTTGTTTGCATTAATATTTATAGATTGGTTGATTGTTTAATTATGCTGTTTTGAGACCAGAGCACACTATGTAGCTGAGGCTAGCCTTGACCTTTTGAATACTCTTACTCTGAGGCCACAGTATTTGGATTACATGCCTGTTCTATCACTCTGGGCTTCTGACAATTTAAACAGAATAGAAGAAAATGTATGCTTCACACAATTTACTTACAAATAACCAGGTTTCTCTCTCCCTTCTCCCTGCCTTATTATTTGTTTGACATTTTCTTTGTTAGGACTCAGGCTTAGTGTACTTTCTGCCTTCACAGCAAAAGGGTCACTAGGTAGTCCTTTTATTCTTCATAGGTTTGGTTGCTGTTTCAGATCTTCTCCTTCTTGCTTTTTTTTTTTTTTTTTTTTTTTTTTTTGTATTGCAAAACGATCCTTGACTCAGAGCTCTATTCTCCACAGCTGTCATTATTTTTCCTTGCTCTTGCCCCCTTGGGTCCTGATTCAATTACTGCCTGAACTTCCTTCTGTGAACTCCTGTATGGATAGAAGGCCTGCTCCTGCATTCTTGTGGTTCCCTATGAACCCAGTTCAAGTCATTTCTCACATTGTCATCTGGGCCTATTTGTCTTTGTACCTTTCATCCCGTGGATCCTAAATGGTATGACCTTCTCTATACTGCTCAAAGTCAAGTAGTTTAAAGAAAATTTCTAAATACGTCTTCTAATCAGCGTTGTACTTGTTAAGCATATTTCCTATCAGAGTTTCCCATGATGCCCTGCTCCTTTTTTTCTGAAGGGTGGTAAGTGTTGCTTTCTTTCTTCTTCTGTTTCTCTCTTATCCCTACCCTACTCCTAAAAATATATTATTCTATACGTTATTTTATATAAAGGAATGGCCATTTTTTAAAATCTTGTTTTACCTTTGAGAAGATGGCCTAATGGCTTTCTCTGCTCTACGCTGTTGGTAAGATTGATGTCTGCAGTTGCTCTGGGTAGTCAGCAAGCACTTGTGAGAACCATGCAGCTGAGCCAGTGTGTGCACCTGTTGTATCCTGTCTGCCTCCGGGTACAAAACATATTTCAGTAATCATCATGCATGTGTAGGGAGAGCTAGAGGAGAAGGCAAGAACAAGTGCTTTATAAATTATACACTCAGCTGCTTTCTGGATGAAATTCTGAAAGAAAGCTACATTTTTTTTTAAATTGATTTTAACTGGCTGCTCTGTATGGTGTAGGTGGCTTGTTTAGCATAATTTTCTATTTTGCTCCATTATCCATCTCTATAATTCGCAAGTTTCATTACGATAAAGTCAGACTAAGTAGCAGTGCATAATATGTGGGGGGTGGGGAGGGAGAAAGGAGAACTGAGTTCATTCAACAGAGAGAAGGAATGCCTAGAAGCTTAAGATTTGGGCTATCCTCCTACAGGCTACAGACTACAGACTGCTCTTCTGCCTCCTCAGAAGACTCTTCTTGAACACTAGATCTTCAGTATAACTCATTCTTTTAATTTTTAACTGTTGCCCAATTCTATCTACTGTCTGTCTATCTATCTATCTATCTATCTATCTATCTATCTATCTATCCATCCATCCATCCATCACCTAGCATCTCTCCCCCTCTATCCCTCCTCCATCTCTCCCTCCCTGACCAGTTCATCCTTCATCTCTCCCTCCTTTTCTCCCACCTTCTTTTAAAAAATAGACAAATGTAATTTTAAAAGACAAAAAAAAAAAAAAGAAAGAAAGAAAAAGAAAGAAAGAAAAAAACCAGGCAAGAAATGAGAGCGAAACACAGATAGAAATGTTAAGGAGACTACTCTCTGACAGGCAGCCAGTACACTCTAAGGATCTATGAGACTGCAGGGAGAATGGGCCAAATGACACTTAGTGAGATTCTAGCCAAAATCACCTGGAAGCCCACCTGGGTCCATTGACATCCATGCTAATTGGGTTATTATTTTCACTGTATTATTTATTTTCTATCACTTAAAGATTAATAAACATTTTTTAGGAGATTTGCAGTTGACTAAAACATAGTTGTTTACATATGCTGGTACTCTTTGTGGTAGATAATTGGTAGGTAATATTGTCTATTTGATTTCTGATTTTCTTTCTGGTCTTCATCAACAAAATACTTGGGGCAAAGTTCTAGCCTGAAGGCTAGTGTCTCTCCCCATCTATCTCCAGATATAACTCTCTTCTCTTTTCCCATCATTATTCCTTCATTTGCCTGTGTTTTATAGAGTCTGCACCTTTTATGAAAAACTGTCTCAAAAGCCTTCAGAAAGACACAGCACATACATACACAATGAGGAAATAAACATATCTCCTCAATTTGTTTTAAGAGATGGCTGAGTTGAACTAGATGACCTCTAAGGTCCTTTCTAGCTCAAAATTTATGTTCTTGTCACCAAAGACAGACAAAAGAAATCTATTAGACTGTAGCCTAGGAGATGAATGCCAAGTACTGGACTCTTGCTACAAGTGTATTTCTCCTTGAAGGCAGAGTGCTAGATCTCACCTGCTCTAGATACTGATACTCTTGCAGGAAGTAATAAAACAGAAGCAATTGTTAAAAATACAAAATCTCAGTAAAACACTATTTTATTCTTAAGACCAATTTAAAAAAGGAAAAAAACCTTTTAATACATGTTTTGAGTCAATTATAAAAAATGGAGCAACTAAATGAACATGAAGTACATGGCTAATTTTATGAAACTGATTAGATATGAATATTGTCACAATTGCTATCACCTCTGGCCTTCAGTGGGTCTCAAATTATTTTTTATGCTTATGTGGGTCTCCAAAGTACTAAATGTTAGCGCCATTGTAAACGTTTGTTTAGAAAACTTGGAGTCATATTTAGGGTTTTTTAAAAGAATGAGCCTTTTGATTCTTTTATTTACTATGTTGCGCATGATTCACAGGGCCTTGGACATGCTAGACAAGTGTTTTGATGAGGAAGACAGAGCCTCAGCACGACAGTTCTGACTTTATAATATCATACCTGTTCTTACATATAAGATAGTTGACATTATCTTTCATATCACTAATTTTTAAAGAAGTCATTGAAAATATATAATATCTAAAGCTACGTGTATGATGACAATTTTAAAGCAGAACATACTTGAAAACACTGAATTTGCCAGAAGATTTACATTACAGTTTAGTAAATGCTTCGTGCAATATAAAGTTTTATAGTTACAATTTTTTCAATGTGAAAAAAGGGAATGTGGCCTTGGGAGGAGACCCAGGGAGGATTTTGTTGTTGTTCATAGGCCTAGACTTTTGTGCAGTGGCTGCACTACCGGCTAGAAGGGAACACATCTGAATGTTTCCCAAATCAGAGTCTGTAAGATTTCTTTTAGAAATAGGAAAATCTCAGACCTAAATCCAATGTAAGCGTCCTTATGAGAAATTGAAAAGGACATGCCAAAACACTGGAGAGATGGACATGAAGCAGAAGAAGAATTTAGAATCGTAGAACTAGAGGGCTGCAGGAGGTATGAACAGCTAACGAGGCATGGGAGTACAATGCCTTTGAGTCCTCGTGGAGAAAAGTCTGGCCTGTGGACACTGTAACCATGGGTACACATACATGAGAATTGTGGCAAGAGGTGTCCTGCTCTCAGCCCTAAACATTTTGTCATTTTGTATGTTGTACTTTGAGATAATTCTCATGCCTTATATACAACATAATTCAGAAGTCCTGCCTGGTGGTTTTTACTGGGCATTGGTTTCCAATGTTTCTAGTAATTTTATAATTATTTTGCTTCCTAAACAACTTTATTGGTTTTATTTATTTATTTGAACTTTTACTGGAAACACTTTTTTCCCCCACATAATACGTTATGACTGTGGTTTTTCCTTCTTCTACTCCTTGTAGTTCCTCTCCACTTTTCATCCAATCTGGATCCATCTTTCATTAAAACACAAACAGGTTTCTAAGGGATAATAATATAATAAAATAAGATAAAACAAAGACCAACACATCAAAATACAACAAAACAAACAAAAGGAAAGAGCCCAAGAGAAGGCACAGGAAACAGAGGCCCACTTGTTGCACACTCAGGAATGCCATAAAAACATTAAACTGGAAGCTATAATATGTACACAAAAGCCCTAAAGAATCAAAATGGGAAATCAAATAAAAATAAAAAATAAAGACTAATAAGATAAAAAAAAATTTAAAGCCCTGACATGACATTACTAGACAAGGAATCTCAAAGATGCTTTTTTCACTTTCTATTGGCCATTTACAGCTGAGCATGCTGCCTACCCTGAAGAGTAGTTTGTTTTCCCAGTGAGACCCTTCAGAGGAAATGAAAACTTTATCTTAAAATGGTTACTAGTTGGAGACTACTTCTGGGTTAGAGATGGAGTAATGCATCCACTTCTCCTTTCAGCTCTAGGACCCCATCTGCTGTAAGCCCATGCTGGCCTTGTACTTGCTGTCTTGCCTTTGTGTGTTCACATGTGCAACAATCTTGTTGACTTGGAGGGCCTTGTTTTCTTGGTGCTTTCCATCCCCTGACATTGTATGTCCTTTCTGCTTCCTCTTGCATAGGATTCCCTGAAGCCTGTGGGAGGGATTTCTTGGAGACATCTTGTTTAGGGCTCAGTGTTCCAAGGTGTCTCACGCTAAGCATAATACCTGACTGTATTTGTTCTCAGCATGGTATCTTTATGTTTGTTCCTGTTGGCTGCTGGAGGAATCTTCCCTGTTGATGAGTGGGAAAGAGGCTGATCTATGAGTTAGTAGAATGTCATTAAGACCCATTTTATTGCAACATTCTTTTATAGAACAGTGTATTTGGTTCTACCCTAGGCCCATGTGCTCTCTAGTCATGGGTCTTAGTAAACCTAGTAGTTTTAGGAGTGGGCCCATATCATTCAGTGGGCTTTGAGTCAATTTAGATATGGGTTAGTTACTCCAGCATACTTGGTGCTACCAATACAGTAGCATATATTGCAGGGTTTTTATTTTTTTTTAGATCTTATTCATGTTTTAAAATTTTATTTATTTTTAATTTATTCACTTTACATCCTGACTATAGCCTACTCACTCATCTCCTCCTAGACCCGTTCCCCTCCATTTCCCCCCTTCCTCCTCCTCTAGTCCTCAGAAAGGGGAGCCCTCCTCCCCTACCATCTGATCCAATCTATCAAGTCTCATTTGTATTCCCTCATCCTTTTCCTCTGTGGCATAGCAAGACTGCCTCTTCAAGGGGAAGCGATCAATGAGTGGGCAGCAGGGTCCATGTCTGAGGCAGTCCATATTCCCAATATGATGGGACTCACATGGAGACTCTGCTACATCTGGGCAGGGGGTCAAGGTCCTCATCATGCATGGTCCTTGATTGGTGCATCAGTCTCTGTAGGTCTCCTTGGACCTAAATTTGTAGGCTCTGCTGTTCTCCTTGTGAAGCTCCTGTCTTCTTCAGGTGCTTCTATCCCCCAACTCAATTCTTCCATAAGACTATGTGCCCTTTGCCCAGAGCTTGGCTATGAGACACAGCTTCTGCTTTGATCTCCTGCTGGGAGGAGTTTTTCAGAAGACCTCTATGTTAGGCTTCCATCCTGTTCCCACTCTTTAAGCACTTCCAATGTTTGCTCTATTTGCCCTTCTGAATGAGAATTAAACATCCTTCCTGGAGTCCTCCTTGTTATTTAGATTCTTTAGGCCTATGGATTGTAGTTTAGTTATCCTGTATTATGTGGCTAATATCTGCTTATCAATGAGTATATACCATGCATGTTTTTCTTGGTCTGGTTTATCTCACTCAGGGTGATCTTTTCTGGTTACATCCACTTGCCTGCAAATTTATAGGTTTCTTTGCTTTTATAGCTGAGAGGTATTCCACTGTGTGAATGTACCACAATTTCTTTATCCATTCTTTGGTTGAAGGACATCTATCTAGGTTCTTTCTAGATTCTGCCTATTACAAATAAAACTGCTATGAACATAGTTGAACAAATATCCTTGTAGTGTGGTGGAGAATCATTCAGGTTTATGCCCAGGAGTGGAATAGCTGGGTCTTGAGGTAGCACTATTCCCAGTTTTCTGAGCAAGCACCAGATTGATTTCCAAAGTGGTTGTACAAGTTTGTACTTCCACCAGCAATGGAGGAGTGTTCCCCCTTTTCCACATCGTTGCCAGCATGTTCTGTCACTTGAGTTTTTTATCCTAACCATTCTGACAGGTGTAAGATGGAATCTCACAGTCATTTTGATTTGCATTTCCCTGATGACTAGGGATGTTGGGCTTTTCTTTAAATGTTTCTTGGCCATTTGGTATGCCTTGTTGAGAATTCTCTGCTTAGTTCTGTACTCCATTTTTTATTTGGTTTGTTGATGTTTTGTTTTTGAGTCTTTATATATTTTCACCTGTCAGATGTAGGGTTGGTGAAAATCTTTTCCTATTCCATAGGCTTTTTGTTCTGTTGACAGTGTCCTTTGCCTTACTGAAGCTCTTCAGTTTCATGAGGTCCCATTTATTAATTGTTGATGTTAGAGCCTGGGCTATTGGTGTTCTGGAAGATATCTTCTGTTCAAGGCTCTTCCTCACTTTTTCTTCAAGCAGATTGGTGTGCCTGGTTTTATGTTGAGGTCTTTAATCCACTTGGACTTACATTTTGTACAGGGTGATAAATATGGATCTAGTTGTGGTTTTGTAGACATACAGTTGAATCATGACCATCTACTGAAGATACTGTCTGTTTTCCATCATATTGTTTTGGATTCTTTGTCAAAATTCAAGTGTCTGTAGGTTTGTGGTTAATTCTGGTTCTTTTATTCATTTCCATTGATCCACCAGTTTGTTTCTATGCCAGTATCATGCAGTTTTTATTACTGTTACTGTACAGTACATCTTGAAATCAGGAATGGAGTTACCTCCAGAAGTTCTTATATTATACCGGATTGTCTTAGCTCTTCAAGTTTTTTGTTTTTCCATATGAACTTAAGAACTGTTTATTAAAGATCTGTAAAGAATTGTTTTGACATTTTGATGAGAACTGCATTAAATCTGTGCTTTGTTTTTAGTAAGATGATCATTTTTGCTATGTTAATCCTACTGATCCATGAGCATTGGAGATCTTTCTATGTTCTGTAATTTTCTTCAATTTCTTTCTTCAGAGAATTGAAGTTTTTTTCATAAAAGTTTTTCAGTTGTTTGGTTAGAGTTACACCAAGATATTTTATGTTTTGTGTTGTTATTGTGAGGTGTGTTGTTTCCCTAATTTCTTTTTCATCCTTTTGTATACCAGAGGGCTACTGATTTTTTTTTAGTTGATTTTGTATCCAGGTGAAGATGTTTATCAGTTGTATGGGTCCCTTGGTAGAATTTTTGGGCCACTCAGGTATACTATTTTATCATCTGCAAATACTGATAATCTGTCTTCTTCTGTTCCACTTTGTATCCTCTTTATCTTCTTTAGTTGTCTTATTGCTCTAGACAGAACTTCAAGTGCTACATTGGAAAGCTCTGGAGAGAGGGTAGCCTTGTCTAATCCCTGATTTCAGTGGAATTGCTTTAAGTTTCTCTCCATTATTTTGATGTTGGCTATACACATTTTAATCGAGTTATTTATTTGTTGACATCTAATTTTTTAGTTCTTGATATATTTTGGATATCAGCTCTCTATTGGATATGTAGGTGATAAAAATCTTTTCCCATTCTGTAGGTAGATGCTTTTTTTTTTCAAATGACAGTATTCCTTGCCATGAGGAACCTTCCCAATTTCATAATCCTATTTATTAATTGTTGATCATAGCATTCATGCTTATGATGTCCCTGTACTGCATATTGCAAAAAAGTCACTTCCTGTGCTTATCAGTTCTTGACTATTGCCCACTTTCTCTTCTATCAGGTTCAGCATATCTGATTTTATGTTGAGGTTGTTGATCCATTTGGAGTTGAGTTTCATTCAAGGTGATAAACATGGATCTATTTGGACTCTTCTATATCCAGCCAGCTAGTTTGATCAGCACAATTTATTGAAGTTCTTTCTTTTTCCATGTGTATTTATGTCTCCTTTATTTAAAAAAAATCCTTAGATATCCATAGGTGTGGGGATTTATATCTGAGTCTTCAATTTGATTCATTTAACAATATTTCTGGTTTGTGCCAATACCATGTGGGTTTTTTGTTTGTTTTATTACTATAGCTCTGCAGTACCATGTGACGTCAGTGGTGATGTTACCTTTAATGGTTCTTCTACAATTCAGGATAATTATAGTCATCATAGTTCCTTGTGTTTCCATATGATGCTAAAAATTTTCCTTTCAAGACATGTGAATAATTTTGTTGGAATATTGATAGGTATTGCTTTGAATATGCAGATTAATTTGTTAGGATGGTTATTTTCACTATATTAATCCTGTTGATACATGATCATGTAGATCTTTCCTGTATCTAATGAGATGATCATGTGGTTTATGAGCAGTCTGTTCATGGTGGGTTACATTTATCAATTTATGTATGTTAAACTACCCCTGAGCTTACTTGATCATGGTAAATGGTCTTTCTGATATATGCTTGGATTTGGCTCGTATACATTATATTGAGAATTTTTACAAATATGTTCTTGAGGGAAATTGATCTATAGTTTTCTTTCTTTGTTGGGTCATTTAGTGGTTTATATGTTAGCATAACTGTGTCCTCATGAAAGAAATTGAGATAAATTTTCTCTGTTTCTATTTTGTGGAGTAATTTGTGGAGCTTTGTCTTTAACTTTTCATTGAAAGTCTGGCAATATTCTGAGCTAAACCCTGCTGGCCATGAGATGCTTTTTAGGGGGTGTGGTGGGAGACTTAACAATTGTTTCTATTGTACTAGGGGTTATAGGTCTGTTAAATTGCTTATCTGATCTTGATTTAATTTGGTATGTTGTGTATATTGAGAAAATTATCCATTTCTTTTAGATTTTTCAGTTTGGTGGAGTACAACTTTTTAAATTATGTCCTTATTCTCTGGATTTACTTATTATCTCTTGTTATACCTCCTTTTCAATTCTAATTTAGTTTTTTTAATGTTATTTGTTTGCTGTTTAGTTAGTTTAGGTATGGGTTTGTCAATCTTATTGATTTTCTCAAAGAAATAACTTTCTGTTTTACCTATTCTTTGTATTTATTCGTGTTTCTATTATTTCAGACTTGAGTTTGCTTATGTCTTGCTTTCCACTCCGTTTAGCTATAATTTCTTCTTTCTCTGGTGCTTTAAGTTATGATGTTGTTAGAAGTTTCTCCATTTTAAAAATTGTAGGTACTTAGTGCCATGAACTTGTCTCTTAGAATGGCCTTCATTGTGTCTCATAAATTTGGGTATGTTGTAGATTCACTTTTATTCACTTCTCAAAAATCTTTAATTTCTTTTTAAATTCATATCTTGAGCTGTTTTTCATTTAGTAATGAGTTGTTCAGTTTCCATGAGTTTGTAATAATTCTATTGTTGACTAAGTAATTTAAAGTATTTTATGTGGGACACCATTCTTTTATCTAAAGTTGAATTAGTTATGATATAAATTACAATTTTAAGATATACAAAATGAAAGTTTTCAACAAAATTTAGAATTTTATGTCTCAGGTAAAATATTGGTTATAGAATGGTAATATCACTCAATGGTAGAGCATGTGTTCATTACTAGTGAGGGGAGAGAGAGAGAGAGAGAGAGAGAGAGAATGAGAGAGAGAGAGAGAGACTGAACTTATACTGTGAGGTATTTTGATTTATTTGTTTTATATGTTTTAGAACCTTCATAATAATATTCATAAAATAGCATATCTTCATATAGTGAATAAAATATTGTAGTGGAAGTTCAAAATATAACTGTGATTATTAACCTTTGTAGGTCAAAGAAAGTGTTTGTGTTGCACAGTTTAAGTTCAGCGTTCATGGCCAGGAAATGTAAGTTACTATAGTATTTCAGGAGTCACAAACCATATTCAGTAGATTGGAGCCAGAACAGACAATTTTAAGAAAGCAGATAATTATAAATTAGATCAAATATTTATTATAGCTTGATATTTATTTTTAGCTAATGTGATGTATTTTAAAAGTTCATTTGGAAGACAATGTATGTACAACACTGTTTAATGTTTTCTGTACTGCCAGCTTCTTTCTAACTCCAAGTGTGTCATGTGTTGATGTATTTTCTCTCTTGTTTGCACAGCTGATTATTTTACAGACTGTGATGTTACCTGTGGTTCTCTTGGCTAAACTGGTAAGCAATGATGCATGACTTGCCAAGCAAAGTGAGGCTGAAGACTGACTCAGGTCTGTGTTTTAATGAATTCATGGTTTCTGAGTCTTTCGAATCATACCTTTTCTTAACTGATTTATTGCAGTGGTGTGGTGAAAGTTCATTGTAGGTAAAGTACTTTGACTTTTAAATATAATGTAAATCATCATCAAAATGTATCAGAAAATATCATATCCATATCAGAATTTAGTTATTTATAAATTATAGCAATTCCAAAATATGATCTCTATTAATTATATTTATTTTGATATCAGTGAAATCAGAGATAAAAATCTCATATTTAGATATAATACAATTATAAGGCTAAACAAATGGTAGCAAGTAGTTTGAAAGTGGTTATGCATAGTCTTAACAATTGAAGTGAAATTGTGAAACCATAAAAAGTTTAATCATTGTAAATTGATTCTACATTGTCTTTATTCTCTAAAGCCCCTGTGAGTCTCAATCTACCATGAAAGGTTATTCCCATAAATCTGGCTCATAAAGTCAGTCATAAGAATTCTTTCTAGTCTGAGGTTTTAAAATTATGACTTTCCATGTAGAGAAGAGTATTGCATAGACAGGTTGTCCACAGAACAGCACTCAGCAACGGTGCTCAGTGAAATTCAAGATTGTACGATTCTCAGTGTTTCCATCATACAGCGAGGCCAGCGAGAGAACAAGAAACTCACTGATGAATACCTACAGTGCACTTTAAAGCCTGTATTTCCAACCAGATATGTAGACTGCAACACATTTATTGGACCAACACTAAAACCTGCACTTTACCTTATAACAATGTTGAGACTTAGGATTCTAGACATGAAAGATAAATACAAAAACCACAAAATCCTTCATGCAAAAAATTTAGTGGAAACAAGAAAATAATAGCAGCTATTAGATTTTCACTTTTGATTTTTAATTGATAATACATACTTCAGATTTGGTAAATAGAAACATCTGATCAAGGGTCTACTTCTTCATTGGAAACCACCATGCTTCTTGTACCAGTGAACTTAGGGAACACATCTATGATAGATCCTTTTAAGTTGTTTGTTTCCAGCGTCATTTAACTCTGGAATGAATCTGAGTCAAATTAAATTGCATTATAAAAGATTAGGATCTGCCTTTCAATGGGTCATGACATTGGTTTCAAGTAGGAATTGCGAGTGAAGTCATGAATCACGTCAGTACTTCCTAGTGACACACTGTACATAGACCCAACTGTTTGATTTGTGTCGTAAGTGCCCAACAGGAAGAGGACTGAGATCTTGTTAACCAGCAGTTAGTCTTTGGCTGTGTGCATGTGCGCATGTGTGCTGCTTCCTTTTGTCCTTGTTGATAAAAACAAGTACTTTTTCAAAGTGAATATTTCTGTACATTGCTAGACTCCATTATGAGTCCTGCTAAGATGAAATAAGCACATGTGGTAGAGCTTATACTGCTATATTTTAGTGTTTTGGTGCTTTGTCCTATTCTTCTCGACAAAATGTTAACTTTTTTTTTTTCAAATTAATTACTTCTATAGGAATCCTTGAGATATTTTATCTGTATTGCCACATTCAGAAAAAAATGAATAACGATCTGTGGAAACTTCAAAATGAAAGTAAAATATTTGTGAGAATTTGTTTTAGATATCATATTTGTGCATATACATTTAAGTCTGTAGGGGGTAGGTTTTAAAATCACACTAGAATCCTCGAGCATTCATTTAATGATGATGAAAATATTTCTTCTTACTTAAATATCTATGGCAAGATGCTAGAAATGAAGTTGCCTAGGTAACAAAGGGATCAGAATGGAGGAGGAAGATATAAAAGAGAACAGGAAAATATAGGGCCAATATACTTACACATACTAAACAGTGCTTGAAAATGTCCTTGTGTTACACAGTACCATGTAAAGTGAATATTTGCAATCATGAAAACATTTCCATATTTCCACGTGTATTATTTACTTAATACATAGCTCAATAAAAACATCTTCTTCCATAAATACTATAAGGAATAACAAAAGAATTTTTGAATGTTAATAATTTTTAGGTCAAAATATATACACGTAATTTATAGTAAAGTCTAAATCTCACTTTTTATCTCAGTAGTTTTCTATTGTAATAAGCACTCCTAACTAAGAACCAATCAAGAAGCTGAATATTGTTCTTTCTCTAGGATGGTGACACTCAACCTCCCTAAGACTGTGACCCTTTAATAGTTTCATATATTGTGGTGACCCCTCACCATAAAATTACTTTTGTTTCTACTTCATAACTGTAATTTTGCTGCCATTATAAATTGTTATTTAAATCTCTGTGTTTTTCTGATGGTATTAGGCAACCCTTGTGAGAGGGTCAGCTCCAAAAAGAAGTCACAGTCCACAGGTTGAGAACCACTGTTCTGGGTGTCTTTGAAGGTGGAACTTTATTAGGTGATTGATTGCTCTTCCAAATATAATAAATCATAAAATATAATCTGTATACCCTTCATCTTAGCTTGTGGACTTTGTCAGTCTTTTTAATGTATTTGTGTTTAATTTATATTCATTGTTGTAGTGTTGTTCCTTGTACCATTAGTATTACTACACACAAATAAATGGCAGCACGTTAAAGGAAATACAGTACCGCAATAAGAATCAACCAATCACGACTCCACTTGAGAAGACCATCAAGTGCCACTGTGGAAGAGTTCCAGTTACCCTGTGTTCTTACCAACACTTGATATCACCCATATTATTCACTTGAACCATTTTATTATGAACATTAGATCATTATATCATATTGTTATTATTCTTACAAAACAAGGAAAAACAACTTCTTTCAAATGCATCATATTCTACTTTAAATTTGATTATAATTTGTAATATTTTACTATATAAATCATAATAAGAAGAGGTAACTCAAATATGTAATAATAGAGTAGTTGAATTATGCTTCATTATCAGTTATAATTCTCATATATTTTTACTTGGACTTCTTTAATTAATTAACTGTATCATAATCTGTGCAATAAAAACATTAAAAAGCAAGCAAGTCCTCAGGTTAACACTGGGTACCATCAGTGTATGTCAAAATACTTCCTAGTCTGCGAACAAATATGAATGTGAGCTAATTAATAGCTTCATTGAAATTGAGAGTAAGCCTTGCATTTTATTGCCTTTACTGTGTTTGTGTTTCCAGAAAAAAAATTGTGAAAATTGTTGGACAGTCTTCTAGTGATGGCTGCTACTTCTCTGTTTAGCTGACAAACCTGAATGTTTTTTGAGATTTATGAAGAAAATCATATATACTTTTCAATTATAAAATGGTAGATTTTGAACATGTCTTAATTAGAACAAAAGAACCATTGCCAAAGTAAGTGCATCGTTGATGGTGATAGTTGATTTCATTATCTTTCATGAATAATAATTTAGTGATTGTGTTTTAGAGCACACGTTCTCAGAGCCACAGAGTTGCTGTGTTTACTTTATAAGGAGTGACTATCAGAAAACTACCTAAACTACAGAGATCCGTGAGCCTGGAGCATGGCTATAATTGTAACACAGATACACAGGTGTGTCAGACTGGTTGCACAGAACAGGGTTTTATTAAGGTAGTCCCAGTGAGAGATGTGGAGAGGAAGCTGGGCAAGGCTGCCTTTTACTCTGAGGCAGGTCTGGCCCAGAGTTTAAATCTATTTTTAAAATAATCTGGAACTCATTTCTTTGGGCAGCCAAAGGTGCGTTTCCTAGTATCCACTAGGAATTGGGAAATATATACAAGTAGGAGACTGTAGACGGCAAATAAGTCCATGTATGTTGCAAGTGTGCCCTACCCATAATTATCAAGGAGCCAGTTAACCTTGACCTCCTGAAGCCCTGCTCCAGTACAGGCCATTTGTCTCAGTGTTACAAGCACATTACATATTTGGCTTCTTAATTAGTGAGAATGAATAAAGATAATGGCTAATTTGGGTAAATAAAAACTGTCAGAACATCATCGAATTCTGAGTGCTTGTAAGGAAACTCTAAGAGAATAAAGCAAGTGTCTTGTGACCTGTTTCTTCAAAGCACCACCTCTTCTTGGACTGCGTTTTCATGACTCTCAAGTGTAGAAGATGAGATAGGAGTGAGTTTACTTCAAATTGTTCATTACAACTGGCTATTGTACAGTTTCAAATGGCTATTCTTTAAACTTATTTTCTACGGTGATGCTTTTAAGACTGGAACATTATTTCATTTTTTCAAAGTTCTTTTTAAATTCCAGTAGGAATATTGGGGAGAAGGTATGTTAACAGCTATGACAGACTTTTCAAAGTGAAGGATTAAAACCTGCATGAAAATAGTGTAAACATCACTGTGGGGAAGCCTCTATAGCTTACTGTCCTAATATAAAGAAACACGTTACTAGAGGAGAGTTTTACTCACAGAGGGTGGAGTCTGCAGCAGTCACTGGACCCTTCACCTCAGAGACAGAGGCCTTAGTGTTCCTTCCTATGTGTGTTGCCCGCTTGCTCCTACCACTTTCCTTTCAGGAATGGTATCTTTGTCAGGAATATATGTCATGGGTTACTTTACTTATAAAGCTACAGTATACTGTCCAGAAAACAAGTATAGTTATATGGCTGGATTTTACTCATAAGTTTGAAATCTAAAAAAATATGATGAATGAATGTATCAGTGAATGGCTTAATTAGCATTGACATTTTATATTCCCAGATTGGTAATGAGCATTATGACGATGAGAATTATACCTTCTTTTTTACCTAGTCTACTGGTACAGAACATTGAATGAAATAGGAGTTGATACATTTTTGGGACTGATGAATTTAAATATTTTCATGAATAGTAAGTTGATACTACATCACTGTCATTTGGAGAAGGATAGCAGACATTCAACTGACTTCTACTGCCTGTGAAATAATCATTGATAATTTTTGTATTTTCTTAAAGTAGACTGTTTCCTGTATCTACAGAAGATTTTGTGGATTTTTATTTTATTATAAAGTTAATTATTTCATTTTTTGCTTGTGTATCTAAATGCATGTGTGTTTGAGTGTGTATATGTGTCTGTGTACATATATATTTGCACTAGCACTTATTTCAACAGTACATAAAACCAATTAGCACAGATAATGTGGACGTATGTAGACATTTGTGATTCAGCCAGAATTATTGGCATCACACACACATACACATAAACACACATATATATTTTATCAGGTTGTTAAAAACAATTACAAGCCAAATATGTCTTTTGTTAATTCCACCATAAGGATCTCAGCTCAGTAGAATGGTGTGACAGTTGATTCATCTGTATTCTGAGAAGCTCAGCCTTGGTGCTTGTTTCCATGGGTTGAAATTCTAAACCTAGATGTCTCAAGCAGCTCTCAAGATGCTACTGACCAGATCTCCAAGTCATGAATCTTTTCTTTTCACTCTGTTAGCTATGCTCAGCGTGTAGTTGGAAACGGAATCAGAGCCCAGTCTGGAAATCCTGAAGTCAGAGTCAGAGGAACTGACCCTGTGATAAATCAGATCATTGATAAACTGAGGCATGTTATCCAGGTAAGTGCTGGCATGATCTTTATTTTTATTTTTTATTATACTTATTTTTATTTTATTATCAACTTACTTTAAATGGTGTATGAATATGAATACTGTCCAGAAATACCTTGTTGAGCCTTCATTATTTCAAGTCAATTGCTTTGGTATGGGTAAACAATCTGCATTTGTTAACAGCCAGTCTGCACATGTTGCATTTCAATAATGAATCTCTTAGGATAAATTCAACCTCAGTGAAGAAGCTGTAAGCCCAGAGACAAGTGTAGCCAGTAAAGAGAACACATATCAGACCACAAAAGTCAGAGTTACCTTCCATATAGCTGTAAGAATGTCGTGAATGTTGCAGTGTCCTTAACCAAATTTAACTTACCAGTAAATATTCTGCAGTTCTGCTGCTATTTATCTCACATTTTGCGTAGTGAGTTCATAATCTTCCTGGTGTGTGTTCATTAAATATTTCTGCTTGATCTTTTATGTCATATACATTGCTGTTTTTAGTATATGATATATGAAGCATATTCAGATAATTATACAAAAGAATATTTCATTGAAAGAATTTATTCATTGGAGTAATATGTTGCAAATATAAGTACCACCTCCACCCCATATCTAGCACTACTTGGTGTACAAAGGACTATTCCTTAAGTTACAGTCATTCTGTAAAAATTTATGTATATATACATCTTCATTTTAATCAAAGCTTGTAGATAATTGATCATTTTCATTATGATACTACAGAAAGTCTAATAGTTCTGAGTATTATTCATGCCTAAGCTATACCTGAGTCACTTGTATGACTGTCACTTAAGTTTATTAGAGACAGTTATTTGGGCTCAGTTCATGAGTCTCTAAATCCCAATGGGAGTGTATAGAAGGGAACACACAGGCTGGTGTTTAAAGGGATAGACTTTTTTTCCCCCTGGGAGGCAGTGGTGGCTACATTGCTTATCCATTGTATGCACTGTGACACCTCAGCAATCCCTTGTGTTGCAGAACCAAAGGCAAATTGTTTTCAGAAAAATGTGTAAAGTATAAAAAACCAAAATGCTATGTGGAAGTCTGACAGCAGACCTAAATCCCTCACATAGGTAAAGCTAAAACTAATTTCCTCTAAGACTAGGCTCCAGGGTTAAACAGCTATGCTATGCTGCCAAAAAATTAAATGTTGAGGTGTGTCTGAGGAAAGAAAGCCTGAGACTGTGTCGGGAGCTGAAGCAACAGGAGGAAGGCATAAGCTGTGGGCACTTGGGTAGCTGAGGTCACCTGGAGAGCTGTTGTCCCCAGAAACAGTAGTTCTCAGACCAGCTGTGACTATGCTGCTTACATTTACTAGAAACTGTTTCTTTCAAATTTCCTTTTGACTGTAGTTTTTATTCTCTACAGCAGCAAGAAGGCTTGCCACTGAGATGGATCTAGATACAGTGAGAACCTTAGGAGACCTCAAGAAAACTTAGGATCTTATTTTACTTCCTAAGTTTCTCGTGGCTTAAAACCAATATATTAACAACTGCATACACAGGCAGAGTAGATTTTATTATATGCATATGTACACTTTTCTTAGTTGGAGGTTCCCCAAGGCAAGGTGTATGGCATATGGGTTTGTGGTTGAGAGTCTTGGCAATCAATTATGGTACAGGAAAGTGACACTGTGAAGTGGAATAAACAGAACTGTACTGTACCATTCTGGTAGAAAACAGAAGTCTCATCTTGACTCAAAACCTCAGGTTGGGAGACTGTGTCAGGTTTTCTGCATCGAGTCTAGTAGGCATATATTTTGTCCTCTCTGTGCACCAGATATTGCTGGATGACAGTGGGTTAAGGATCAGCTCTGCTAACCCAGTTCCAAGCCAACAGTGACCAAGACAAGACTAAGACCTGCAGCTGCCAGAGTAATTACCTTTATCAATGTGACACCTCATAGTAATACCTAGTATGTGATTGGTTTTAGGTGTATGTTGTTAAAATTATGGAGCACAATTGATAATAAACCACAATGATCATAACAATCAGCTCACTATAATGCAAGACAACAAATTCTTATTGAATTTTATAGAGGGTTACAAACAACCCTCTATTTTTTGAGTGCAAACAAACTGCAATAACTTTATTTTGTTAATCCATTGATAATTGTAGAAAATTAAATATGTCATCTAGAGGTGCAGCAGTAATTGTGTGCAGTAGGGTAAACATAAATATACATATAAAGGGAACTTGCAATCAAGCTGTTCTATTTCTATCATCTACCTATCATCTATGATATATGTGTATATATGAAGACACCCTGCTATATCTAATATGTTTTTAGCTGCTCTCTATTACGTATGTAAGTGCTCAGACCTAAGAATGTACACACAAAGGAATTGATAAGTCTCTAATCCCTAGAAGCCCTGTGGAGAAGGGCTTACTGATCTATTCTTCTGCAGCATAGCATGGCTAAATCCTTGTTACAACGATATCAAAGCTACAACCTTTGCAAGGTATTGCCAGGATATGGTCCTATTTTGTAAGCCCCTGTTTAGATTGCACCCCATTCTTTCATATTTATGAGTATGCAGATTCCAAATCATTCAGGCTTCAGTTCCATTATAGAATTACAAGAAAATATCAAATACATACTGCCTTTGAGGTCTGAATTTCAAGTCTGTTGGGATCATATGGCTGAAAATTAGATTTTTGCAAAGGATCACAGAAAGTCATATCCTGAACAGGTGTCACGGAAACATTAACCTTTCCTGCCTTAGAATGTACTGCTTTATAGGCTGCCTTCCCTGCAGACGAAGAAAAGGTTTGTTTTGCCAGACTCCCAACTCCTGGTAATATGAATGTGTCCAGCAAGGTAGGTAGGTGTCATGTGCAAGAGCAAAGGACAGGTGACAGGATCCCTAGTGTCATTTGTGAGACACATTCAGGAAGACTGTCCTCTGCTGTGAGAATTCATTACTTTTTTTTTTGGGAGTAGTGTGGCCTAAGTGAAGGCATGGGCATTGAGACATATTTCACAATGCAATCCATAGGTTTAGATGATCAACTAAGCCTTTGTATAAAACTTTCATTATCATGGCTGTTAACTACAGTTGTACCTGTATACTATGGAAAAATTCTACACATTATAAGTGAGATTCATGTACCCCTTGCTCTTTTGTGTGTGTTATGAGTATACAAAATCATCCATCCATTTCTTTGCCAAGAAAATATTAGTAATAATTACCTCCATATGTTTTTTCTGCAACACTTGTGTTTTGGCCTGCTCAAGCTGTGGCCTCTTTTTCTCTGACTTCTGCAATTAATCACTAAACAAGTCGGTAGAGACTCTATGTCAAACCGGCCACATTCTCAATGTTTTTACAGTAATTTTATTAAATACATTTAACATACACCTTTTAAGTTTATAGTTTGAGGGTAGATTTACACAATAGTGAGCCAAAGTAGATGCTTCTATTCCCTGTGGGTTTGCATTCCAAGAAAATGTAAATGAGCAAGCATAACAATAGCTGTAAAGAATTACAAAGAAAGCAACAGACTGTGAGAAGAACTTACAAAGAGTGCACTGCAGAATGGAGAAAAAGAATTAGGAAAATTGGTGAGAACTCTGGGGTGGAAGGACCAGGAGAAAGTTTCTGATCTTCAGGAGGCAGAAAGCCACAAGGCCGCAGCACCATGAAATGCAGACACAGACATAAAGGATGCTTGGGAGAATGTAATAGGCTCTAGTCACATGTTTTATTCTAAATAGAAGAGGAGGATGTTTACAGCTAGTAGGGGCTGACTTGATTTATATTTTATGAAGATATTTCTGTCTCTATTATGGAATGTGGACCTCCTGGAGAAAGAGTCGAAGAATGCCATCCTGTGGATGATGATGGTGAGTGGGAGCTGAGTGATCAGCATAGCTAATTATGAGAAGTGGGCAGAGCCTGATAAGTATTGGAATTGGAATTGGTTTCTGGGTAGATTGGACATAGTGTCAAGAAAAAGAACAAGGGTTGATTAAATGGGTCAGTGGGTAATGTTGGTAATGAAACACTGAAAACCTGCCTTCATGGGAAAACCTGAGATACCGGGAAACAAATGACACGAAACAACTTTGCCTGTATCATCATGGGTTAGGTTGAAGCCTGGCAGTGACCAGGAAATGCTAGCAATATGGACTGTTTAGGGACATTACAGACCAAATCAGAAGTCTTTTAGCACAGTTAGCATGAGCAGCACATCCCGCAAATGGCCAAGAGAAATAGTGTATTTATTTAACCTGCTTTCCACCTACCTCATGACCTCTTATTTATAGCTTTTAGTTTTCCTTTCTGTGTGTTATACTGTACCCAGGTGTATAGTAGTTTACCTATATGTGTACATATTATAGGCTTTATGAAAGAAGATATAAAACATTGTTTATTGTTTTTTCAAATATTTATTTATATATTTATTTATTTATTTTTAGTCACTTTACAACCCGATC
Source organism: Acomys minous (assembly GCF_964271855.1). Classification (NCBI taxonomy): domain Eukaryota; kingdom Metazoa; phylum Chordata; class Mammalia; order Rodentia; family Muridae; genus Acomys; species Acomys minous. The sequence goes on along the minus strand of NC_140501.1, from coordinate 8,445,538 downwards.
ACAGCTCCCCTCTCTCCTCTCTTCCCAGTCCCACCCCTTACACCCCCTCCTCATTCCCCCATACACTTACCCTCAGAGAAGGAGAGACCCCATCATGGGTACCAACCCACCTTGTAGTTCATGAATCATCAGGACTAAATGCCAGGCATGGCAGAGGAGGAAAGGGATCCAAAGGCAGGCAACAGAGTCAGAGACAGTGCATATTTCCATTGTTAGGTGTCCCATGTGATGACTAAGTTGCACATCTTCTACGTATGTGTAGGGGACCTAGGTTCAGCCCAAGCATATTCTTTGTTTGATGGTTCAGTCTCTGTGGGCCACTATGGGCCCAGGTTACTGGACACTGTGGGTCTTTTTGTGATGTCCTTAACCCCTTAATCATTCCCCCAACTCTTCCATAGGACTCCACGGCTCTGTCTGGTGCTTGACTATGGATCTCTGTAGTTAGCTCTGTCAGTTTCTGGATGAAGCCTCTCAGAAGAGTTATACTATGCACCTGTGTGCAAGCATAGAAGAGTATCATTATTAGTGTCAGAGACTGGCTCTCTTCCATGAGGTAGGTCATAAGCTGAGCCAGTCATTGGCTGGCTGTTCCCTCCATCTTTTCTTTGTCTTTAGCCCAACACAACTTCTAGGCAGGACAAATTTTGGGTCAACAGTTTTGTGAGTGGGTTGGTGTCCCCCTCCCTCTACCAGAAGTCCTATCTGACTGCAGGTGGTGGCCTCTTCAGTATCCCCCTTTGGTGAAGTCTCAGCTAGGGTCACCTCCATAGACTCCTAGAGAGCACCCTGGCCCCTGACCCAGAGATACAACCCACTAATTTCTGTTCTCTCTCCCAGCCTTCCTCAATCTGCGCTCCTGATCCTCAGCCCCATTATTCTCCCAACACATTCTCCCACCTAGTTCTCCTCCATGTACAGCAGATGTCGATCTTATTTCCCCTTCAGAATGAGATTCAAACATCCTCACTTGGACCTTACTTGTTTCTTGGCATCTTTGTGTCTGTAAATTGTAGCCTGGCTATCCTATACTTTATAGCTAGTATCTACTTATAAGTGAGTATATACCATGAGTGTTTTTCTGGGTCTGGGTTACTTCACGCAGGATGATATTTTCTAGCACCATCCATTTGCTTTAAAATTCACGATATCATTGTTTTTAGTATCTCAGTAATACCACATTGTGCAATATTTTGTGTTATTTTTTTACTTTTAAAGCTTATCTGTATTTTCTTTCCTTTTTGTGATAGAGAGTACATACATTATAATTGCTACTGAAATTAGGAAATCCACCATTAAGCTCTATGGCTTCTGGATGGCTTTTGGAACTGTACAGAAAAGTTCAATGAAACGTATAGACTCTGGCTTGGCTAATCTTGCTGCACTGATTTAAAAAATAATTTGCAAATTCTTTACAATAAAGGATTAATTATTTTTAATTAAAAATATTGTAATCAGAAGATGATTTACAAGGTGTTTCAAGGCTTCCTTGAGAGAGAAGTTTTAGCCTGAACAATCTTAATTTGTTTTATTCCTATGTTCTGCTCTTAAGCACATATTGGTAAGACTTGAGGTGTATAGAGATCCATGGGCTATGTGTAATAGTGTGTTGCTCATAGATCATCTCAGTGTTTCCTCACCACCTGAAAGCCCTTCTGCACTGAGAACAGGTCTCTTGGAGGGAGAACATGTGACCTACCCCTCCTCACTTGGGATTCTGATCGCTGTCTCCTGACCCAGCTTCGACTTCACTCCCATTTCAGAACTGTTCTTTAGCCGCATGTCAAGGCCTCTTCCTAAGGAGAGCAGTGCTGCTCCTCAGCAGATTTCCCAGGGTAAATACAACACAGGGCTATCATGGGCCTGCGATGTAAACCTCCTTAGGTGTCTGCATCCCACTGAACCACCCTTGATAACAAACTGGAAACAAACCTTCATTTCTCCTAGTATGCCTTACGTGGGGCGAAAATCTACAAACATTTTCCATTCAGATTCTCTTCCCTAGAATGCCTTGTTTATATTAGCTGGTCTGGGGGAAGTTGTCAGCACAAACATCACAGCTGTGTAACATTGTCTTTAAACATTAAACATTTATCATTTTAAAAGAAAATGATGACAGAAGCTAAAATTCTAACTTCTGGGTACTATTAGGGTTAAGCTGATGCTTTATTGCTTAGAAATTAATTTGCATGTTTCAGTATGGCATGTAGGATGCAATGGTGCTCAGTTTTAATCTGTTTACTGCCAAACTCAGTAATTACTATAACATTGTTGAATGTGGTGAATTTAAGTAGCATTTTATTTTCTCAGACCTAACCATTCCAACTCATTTAAGAGGACAAGGTTACTATTAAGCACTTGTTTAATATGGACTAAAACTTTGTGAAATGTCTGTATGTATTAAATAAATTTGACTTTTTTAATGAAAAGGAAGAAATTGTAACTATTACTCAAAATGTAAAATAACGATACATGTGATAGCACATAATCCAGTGATTACACTGTACAATATTCAGGAAGAGATGTCACTTTTATTTTATGTACGGAACAACTATGTTAAATAGATTCTGCCTTTTCCCACTTTTTTTCCCTGGAATACCAATAAGATGAATAGTTACTTTAGAACCACGACAGACAGAAAGAGATTCTAATTTAAATCTCAATGAGCGGTTATACCCCCAAAATGACGAGACTTTCTAAAGATACTGTTATTTCTAAGTTTGACTTCTGATGACTTCTCAAGTTTTTCTCATTAAACTTACTGTGTAATGCATTTTAGAAATTTTCTACTTGTTTTAACTATCCTATTGAACCAGTTCATCCCTTAGAACTAGAATGTGAACAGGTTCTGAGAATTTTCTTCCTTTTACCCAATCCTGCCCTGCTTTTGGGAAGGTGACTCTGACCCTCCTTTCCACTTGATTCTGTCATGCACCATAATCAGGCAGTCCTTCATTTGCAATTAATAATGCAGCAACCATCAAAACACATTTAGCTAATTTATGTTTGAGAAGAAAGTTCTTGAAATGCACTCAATAACTTTGAATGGCCATCCAATTCAACAATTAGTTTGTTTGAGAAAATTCAATTGAAGGCTACTTTCTGGAGTAGGAGGTAGAAGGACTCTGACTCCACTATTGGCTGTTTCACTCTTTAAAATAATCAATTGCCATAGAAGAACCAATTCAATTAGTGTACAATCAACTGGAAATGAAGTTCTAAGAACTCTCATTGAAAGTAATGAGATTAGGGTTGGTCACCATTGATTTATTTCTGATTATTTAAAAGGTATGTAATTGTCTTATGCCAACTGGAGGCTAAGCTTTGTATCCACTTCAGTGAGACTACTGATCTTACATGATAAGATGAGCAATTTCCCAGCTAGAATTTTTTTGTACATACTTAATGAACATTGATAATTAGCGCTTTTATTTTTTATTTTTTCCTATATGACTTTATACACACATATTTCTCTGTGATCAGTGTCCCCTATTATCCTCTGTATTATCCTCGTCCCCAGCCAAATCTCTTCTTAAGACTCATCCTACTTCTACATCCTTTATTTTGTGACCAACCATATTTAATTAGAGTACCCTAAATGGACCTTGATAGAGAGTTATTTGCTTAAGTGGAGGCAATGCATCTGTGCTGTACTTCTGAGGAATAAGCCTCCTTCTCTCACACAACTTCATGATAACCAACTATTTATCTTATTCCAACATGTTTCCCCACCGAGCCTCAAGTAACTCCAATTTGCTCTCATACAGGGCAAGCAACACAAAGGTTCAGATTTCAAGATGGCCAGAATAACTAAATCCTGCATGATAGACCCCCTTAGTCTGATGTACATCCTTTATGCTCCGTCTCGGTTCCCTAAGCCTGTAGCATGCTTAGAAGTTTAATTATACCTTATCCTGATGACCAGTGCACCGCAGCAATCTTGTTTTCTTCCCTTCCTTTTCACTTCCCTATCTCTTCTACTTCACAATCATCATTTTAGATGACATCACTATACTTGCCTATCTTCTTGTTCCCAGTTTTGCCTAGACAATATCAGTACAGCTCTCTATCGCTGCCATCTGCAGTTCCGCTCCTACATTTTGTGCAACAGATTTTGCTTCTCTCCAGTATCCTCCATGCATCTTGAAAAATCGCTAGTTATCTTTACTTTATTTTATTTTATTTTATTAATTTATTCTTATTACATCTCTTTTGTGGTAGAGTCCAGTAGAAGACTTCTACTCTGTTAGTGTACTGGATATACTGCTAACTCTTTAAAAACATCATTCAGTAACCACCATGCAACTATGATGAAATCCAATAACCTGGATTTTCCTTCTTTCTTTATTTTTTTTTCTTTTCCCTCCTTCTTTTGTGGGTCTAAAAATGTAAACTTGGCAACATGACATCTCTTCTCTAATAATATTCTAAAGTGCAAATCACTGACCTAAATATATTAGCTCAAGAAAAAGGTCTAATACATTTTTAAGCATTAAAAACATGACATTCATACATGGCAGGGGTTGCTATCAACATGAATGCACAGAGTTTCACTTATAAAAAAGTGAGGGTGATTCACTTTTCAACACCTGAGTGCTTGAAGGCAGGATGGAGAATGAAGAGTCTGAGAAAGTCTATGATAAAATGAATGTAGTTTGTTGGACTTCTGCTATACTTTAAAAGTTAATTTCCACCAAAGTCTACTATGTTGCATGCTTTATCCCCAGAATGGTGTTGTTTGAAGGATTTTGTAGCTTTGAGGGGTGGGGTCTAATTGAGTGATCCTTAGTTTATTAATAGAACCACTGAAAAGAACTGAGAGGTTACAGTCTCTTGTCACTTGTGTACTTAGCTACAGGATAAGCATTTTTCTTCCATCACACACTTTCCCTTTGTTGCCATCTCGCACTCCCATAGAAATCTTAAGAGCAATGAGGCCTCCTTATCATGAGCAGGAGCTATTAACACCCAGAAGCTAAATAAACCTTTCTCTGCAGGAATTCGTTACGTATTTGGAAGATGACTTAACACAACCCCCCAAGTCAGGAAGACTGTATTATAGAACACTTCCCTCATTACATTCCACCTGCTGCATGGCTTAGGGAATGACCTAGCTACCAGGGGTGCCAGGAATGAAGAAATGGCAGACACATGTGCAGAAAATCTGGGATCTGGTAGACCACACACTCTGATAGAGAAACACCAATAGCAAACCCAGGAAACTCAGCACAGTTGAGGAGGAGGGCTTATTGTATACAGTTGATTGAGAAGGTGGAGCCATTATAAACAGCTGAACAAGAAAGCAGGAGTGTGTTTAGCTGATCTCTGTGGGAGCCTTTATGGGGAACAGCCTGGGGCAATGAACATCCTGGAGGAAGATGCTGTAGTCAATAATATGTATGCACTGTTAAGATCCACACAGGAAACAGAAAAAGGTTTACTATTCTCTTGGGTCTGAAGTATGGGTGTCCTTGACATGGCTGTGTTTATATCAGACAATGTACATCCACTCATTACTGATGTGGTCCTAACAATTCACTCAGGGCCTCCTCTGCTCCCCAAGCACTTCTGTTCTGTACACAAATACCTAGATTACTCTACCATTATTATTTCTGATCATGTCATTATCATCGTTAACTAATTTCAATATGTGGAGTTCTGTCTCACAGCTGGAAACTCTCCATACCCTCTTTGCTGATCTGTTTTGTTTTTTTCTATGTGCTCTAGTAAAATCTAACTGGCTGTATCTTGCTATTTATTGAAATTCATAGTTTTATCCCCCTCCTTTAAACTGTAGCTTTGAAGGATTATTATAGCCTATAGGCTCCCAAACCACCCACCTACCCACCAATCCACACACCTACCCATCTAACCAACCAAACAAACAAAAACCAGCCTTTAATGTCTGCCTACATCTGACTGTGTGGTGGGAGGAGTTATAGCTTTCCCTGGATAACTATGATAATTTGACTTCTCTTGCCTCAAGGTCTAGCATGCAGAACTTGTCTCACTAATGATCATTTTCAGCACTTCTTTACCATATGTAGGTTTTGAATAGCTCACATGTACGTACATAATCTTAGCTATCTGCAGGTAAGTGATGAGTCCATAATGCTTTACAGGCTCAATAAATTTACTCTAACCACTCAACAGCACTTTTATGAATGTGCTTTGAAGATATAAGTCATCTGAGCAGAGCAGTTCCGGGATGCATTCCTTGCACTTCAGTAGCACTTAACCAGATGGCCTCTTAAAGCCTAGGAGCAGTTAAGGTACCTACCAAGAAGGCTGAGTTATGAGGGAAGTCAGGATCTTTCCTAGGCATAGAGTATTGAAGGAGAGAGATTACTCCTATGTAAAGATTCATTGGAAACTAAACCATATGAGAGTTCTGCACAAATTATAATGCACATTACAATAACTATAAATATAGCAAGTCTTATGATTGTAAGTTTTGTGTTCATTACGTGTTTCGCTCTGATGTGGTAGAACCTTCATCAGTTCATTAGATGTAGAACAAATTATGGATTTTATGTAATGAGTTGGAGTAGATACATTTTCATGGTGTGTCAACAAGTATTTCTGAAAGTTATAATTTTGAAATTTTATAATGTGAGCTATATTATGAAATCAGACCATAAGCCTACTAAACAGGTGGTGAAATCCTATATGGTTCCTTTAATAGCTCTTTTCTTTCCATTTTATAATAAGCATCCTTGCCAGCTTTTTAACTGTTCAGGTCTAAACTTATAAAATAGACATAGCAAAGCAAGAAAGTGTACCCTTGCTCAATCCCAGGAAGTTCCTACTGTAAACTTCCAAATTTCATTTAAGACGGAACAGTTTTCTAACAGAATTGTGCAAGGAGGTAGGAGGCCTAAATTTTCTGGAAAATAAATACATTCTGAAAGCATTTGATAAATCATGAAAATGTATTCTTAAGTGTTCAAAATAATTACTTATATCCATGTAAATGTAGGCAGATTTTTAATTTCATAATGTCTTATCATAAAAATGAGCAAAATATAACTCAAATATATAAAAATAAGTTATGTGTAATTAGTGTTTAGGTAATCATATAGTTTAAAAAACACCAAAGGCTTACTTGTTTTTATTTTATGAGTATTAATACCACATAAATGTATGTTTGTATGTGCACCACATCTATGTTTGTGTGCCAGGAGAGCATCAGATTACTTGGACCTGGATTAGAAGAGATTGTGAGATACCTATGGGTGCTTAGAACTGAGCCTGTGTTTGAGCGGGACGGGTCCCGCTCAAACTAAGGCACCAGCCAAGGACAATACAGGCGGTAAACCTTAAACCCCTACCCAGATCTAGCCAATGGACAGAACACTCTCCACAGTAGAGTGGAGAGTGGGATATTACTTTCTCACATACTCTGGTGCCTCACCTTTGACCATGTCCCCTGGAGGGGGAGACCTGATGGCACTCAGGGGAAGGACAGCAGGTTACCAAGAGGAGACTTGATACCCTATGAACATATACAGGGGGAGGAAATCCCCCTCAGGAACAGTCATAGGGGAGGGGAATAAGGGGAAAATGGGAGGGAGGGAGGAATGGGAGGATACAAGGGATGGGATAACCATTGAGATGTAACAAGAATAAATTAATAAAAAAAAAAAAAAAGAACTGAGCCTGTGTCCTCTGCATGATGAGCAAATGGTCATAGCTATTAAACCATCTCCCTAGGATCCCATGTAAACACTTTCACTGATGAGGATGCATTAATATTAATTAATATAGGCAAGAGTTCAGGACCATTACCCAAGTTTTAATTTCAGTGCTCCTTTCATAAATATGCTATCATATTCATAAAGGGAACTTGTGGTATCTCATTTTACATTAGTTTTTTTCTTTTTTTAATAAATAAACTAATTCATTTATTCAATTTACATCCTGATTGTTGCTCCTTCCCTCCGCTCTCCTTCCTTCATTTCCCCCTTCCCTATTCCTCAGAAAAGGAGAGCCTCCTTCCCCCTCCCCCCCACCCCCTGCAACTGTTCCAGCTCAACAAGTTGCATCTGAGCTAAGCTCATCATCTTTCCTGTGGCCTGGCAACTCAGTTCTGTTGGGGGCAGCGATCAAATTACAGGCAACACAGTCCATGTCAGAGAGGACATTTACTTGACTTTTTCAAATGCATTGCAGCCTTCAAGGTTTTTCCAGTTAAGATTAATTATTACATGCAAAGCTACTATGAAATCTCCATTTACCAATAGAACACAAAAGCATTCATAAAATAGTGTGAAAAAATTAATAATTAATTTGTTCACCATATAGAAAGTAAAACATCATGTTAGTGATAGCTGTTTAAAATTATTCTCATGATAATTATTTTAATCTTGAATTATAAATCTAAGATTATTTTAATTTTGGGTCACTTCATCCACCCATCTGACCAAATTCCTTGCAGATATTAACTTATTAACCTCTATCTGCTCAACATTCTGAGAAATACAAGGAACACAAAATTTAGAAAATGAAAACACTAGTGAGGGTTAAGATATTCTAGAAATGGTACCTATAATTAACTGGCTTGTTTCTGGGGTAAATGATGAGGAAAGACTAAAAGTAATCTCTTTTCCAAAAAATATATTTGAGGTTGTAGCAAAAAGTAAGAGCCCTCCTGTGTATTTTCATATAGATTGAGACCAGTTATGCCATCTTCAAAAAATAGTATATGAACACAAAATGAGAAAGTATAAGAAATATTTATATAATAATCAGAAAAATGAAGAATCCACTTTTTTATGGTAAGATTTCTCCTCCAGTTTCAGCAAATATAATACAGTTCCAAGACTTTAGAAGATCTCATTCCAATTGAAATTAGAATCAATTATCAGAGGCTTATGAAGGAAACTGGTGTTATTTAATTAGAATATACTAACAGTATGTTTCCAATTATATTATGACTTGTTTATAGTATAAGTGTTGACTCATTGAAAGACATGATGGACAATGACATATTTTTGGACTTAATTTTTGCTTATGTCCTTGTATGCCAGAACACCCGATTTTTTTAACACTCTTAAGTTTTTAATAAACATATTTTGCAAAAAACATGCCACCTGGATATAACCAAAGTCAAGCAGTAGATAATTCTACTATTGTCAGCAATAAATTTAGGAGAGGATGTGAATAATTTTTGAAGCATGCTCTATCCTACCAAAGTACTAGGTAATATTTTAAATCAAATCAGAAATGTGTTTGCTTGAAAAATTCTGCACAAAAGCAATGCAGGGTTTTAACAACCCTTCTATATTTATCAAAATGCTATATATTCCCAAATTGTATCAGATATTAGGTGTATTTTATACAAATATGAAAACTGTCCACACTACATTAGACTCAAATATTCTGATCTTCTGAAATCATCATAGAAGTAAGACTTCTTGGTATTTTTTTGACATCATGTTACTGTGTTGATAGGGGAAAACAGTCTTGGAATTAAAAACATAACTTCTAAACCATATACTGATTTATTCTAACTTTAAACCCCTACCCAGATCTAGCCAATGGACAGAACACTCTCCACAGTAGAGTGGAGAGTGGGATATGACTTTCTCACGTACTCTGGTTCCTCACCTTTGACCATGTCCCCTGGAGGGGGAGGCCTGGTGGCACTCAGAGGAAGAACAGCAGGTTACCAAGAAGAGACTTGATATCCTATGAACATATACAGGGGGAGGTAATCCCCCTCAGGAACAGTCATAGGGGAGGGGAATAAGGGGAAAATGGGAGGGAGGAAGGAATGGGAGGATACAAGGGATGGGATAACCATTGAGATGTAACAAGAATAAATTAGTAAAGGAGAAAAAAAGTAAAAAAAAAATAAGAAAAAAAATTTAGAGTAAATTACTTACAAAAATTACACTTGAAAACTAGTCTCAGCTACAAATTAGATAGGGTTTTGATGTTAAACACTTGGACAGTACTTGTTTATTTTTTAGGATTGGTTCATTAAAGCATAATTATAACATCAGCAGAAAGACATGGACTATAAATAAATCACTTAAATAACTATTTCTTGAGGTCTTAATATCCTGCATTTCACACTTCATAGAAGTATATAAGAATTCCCTGTGAATACAACTCATTATCAGTACTTTACTCCTCCAAAATGCTAGAGGATTTAAAACTGTACATTAGTATGTTACAACAACATGCTGACTTGTATGTAGCACAAGGCATAGAGCCAGGGTAAACAGAACATTTGCAGCTCTGGAAGTTATCTAGCCACCATTGCTTTTCATCTTTTGTAAAATACTGTTGGCTTTATGAATGGTCTAGATTAAGTTTTAATCTAGAAATAAATATTTATACCCTTGGTTCACAGCACAGCAACATTTTCCAGTATTGATTGCTTATGTCTTATGTTCTGCATTACAGTTTGTTGATCTAAGCAGGGTATTAAAATGACCAGTGTCTAAGAACTAGAGCTGATGTCACTCACTCGCCCTACCCACTCCAACACCTTTCAATACAGGAAATCTAATGGGAAAGAGAAATGACAGTGGAGCTGTTAGAAACGTAGATTCTTTGCCAGTCTCTATTTCTCATTAAAACCATTCATTGTGCAATAGATGATACAGCATTGAAGTGTTTCAGGAAATATTCAAGTATCTAAGATGCATGTGGACCCTAAGAAAATTGTTAAATAGATGAAAGGAAAAGAACAATCAAAGTAGTGCTGCAGAGTTGTTGCGTAGCATACCTCCTTATCCGCGTGGTTCCTCTCTGTTACTTCAACTTTGGACTGTTTAACCTGCTAAGCTCCCAACAAGAGCGATGGTAAAAAGTCTTGTCTGTTTCCACCCCTGACTCTAATGTGTTTGCACTCGCTGTGCCACCCCTGGGCGTGCTCATCTGCTCTCTAAACATCTGTTCCACTCAGAGACTCTAGTTAACCTTGTAAATTATTTCAATGAGTATTTACCTACCTGCCTTTATGTTACTTCAATTTTAGTTATGGTTCCCATGAACTCAAGCAGAAAGGATGGCATGGAATATCTCTATATTACCCGACAGAGTAAAGAAAGTAAACTAGTGTTCAAATGTGATGAGTTTCATAGTGCCCCTTCTATAATTAGCTGACTGTGAATTACTTTATCATACTCTTGGCCTCAGGAAATCCTTCAGTTATTTATTTTCATAGCTAACAATTGGTCACATGGCACATTTCAAGGTTACATCAGTGCCTGCTGATGACACAAAAGCTGTAGCAAGGGGGACACTTAATTCTGCTTAGATTATTAAAACAGGGCCAGAGTAGGAATTGCAGAGATCAGAAACACCAGGAAGGTGCATTTTTTTGGAAAGTGGCACATAGGGAGCTCTAGAAATCTCTCATTTACTCCCCTGGACTTTCTGACATATAAATCTGTCATCTTGTACTGCAATACTGGTCATGCTCACAACACTGTGAACACCACTTTAAACACAAGATTGTGCAAATACATGGTGCCCAAAAAGACACTGTCATCAAAGCCTGCTTTAGAGCAGAGGGCTGGAGGGAAGATGTTAAGAAGGAGACCAACAGTTGCTAGTGTGAAAGGAGGGGCCAAAGGCCAGTGGCTTTACTTGATTTTTTCAAACCCAGAGCACTATTTCATAAACTATCTTTTCAAAACTGATATCCTAAAAACAAAATATTTTAGGAAAGTTTTCCTTCACATCTATTTTCAGGATAACAAAGTAGAGGACAGAACACTTGGTTTCAACATCTATCATATACAGCCTCTGTCCAGTGCCTTTAAGTCCAGACTCCAGAGCTGTGTAAAATGTACGTTCCTTCCTGTTTTTTTCCCCCTGGCTAACTCATTTAGACCTATTTCCATACTCCACACTCAGTCCCTTCAATAGTTTCTAGTGTGAGACTGTGAACACTATCATTGTTAATATCATTAGTGCAGTGAAAATGTAAATGCTTTTGAAGAATTCAGAGTTTAAGCCATAGAGGAGTTATCTCTAAAATTATGGGAAGTGTTATGAATGTGAAGTCGAATAACCTTAAAGTGCTAAAACCACTTGAGTTTGAAGGCAGTTGTGTGCCGTTGGTGTCAGGGATGAGAATATGATCTGGCTGAGGAGTTTCTGGGTTGTGCTGTCTGAGCTGCCGTAGAGAATATGCATGGGATTAGCTTTCTTCTTTTTGAGAGTTAAACCTCACAGTTTACATGGCTCTATGGCTTAATTCGTTTTCTCTTCATCGGATGAGTGTGTACAGACTGCTAACCTACATCTGAATTTGCAGCATATACATCTAGCAGATTTCTCATCTTCCCATCCTGTAAACAGATGTGATTTTTATTCTTTTCCTTTTCATTGAACACCTCATTTGAGTTTTTCACTTGCTTTAATTTAACTTTTTGATGGTAGGTACATCTGTTGCTGCCTCTATCTGGCTATCATTTTAATGGCTTGCCTAGAAACTGGAACTGTGATAGAGGCATATTTTCCTCCTGTTTTCTTTCTTTTGTTCTGGTTGTATCTATGTTTTAAGAAATTGAATTGGTTTATTATCACAGATTTTGTTTTGCCTCTCCAGGTTGTTCATCTATAGTCATTTTTATTAATACATTTGGAAACATTTTTTGATTCATTGATGTGTACAATACCAGGCTTCCCTTAGGAGTCTTTTAGTATTTGCCAGGTGCGTATTCGCAGTGATTCCTAATGTTTACTACAAGATAGGCTTCCTGACAATAAACGTTATTATATGAGGACAACTCCCCAATGCAAGTGATAAACTAGCATTTAAAGGTCCAGAGTTAATGTACATTATCATTTTTAATTTTCCTACAAATTTAAGAAGACCATGTAATGAGTACCAGCTATATTATCTTCAAGGCCCAAGGTAAAATGAAAATGTGTTATCTTGTTCCATTGCAGTTGGATAACCGCATAGGTCAAGTGCAGGAGGGCACTCTGTCAAGTGAACTACGTGTCTGCCCAGCTGGACTCTACATTAAATATGAGTGACAGGAAATAAAGTCTTCGGTAGTCCTTTTAGACGGACACTTAGCAAGCAGGTCCTTAAGCTCAACACATCAACAGTTAGTTCTTCTCCCTGAAGCTTATTTGCCCCTCAGAGTTTCTCATTTCTGTTTTAGATACCAGCACCAGACAATCACTTGGACTTTACATGTATTTGAAATGTTCATGTCGTTTAAATTGTATTTTCTGTGTACATTATATTTTATGGGAATCCATGTAGGATTTAAGAAGCATGAATCAGCAGTGTGTGATCCTGTCTCCTATTGAATTAGTCAGATTTGTGCCGGATATACATTTTTGAGCAGGGAAGTATTTTCTTTTTCTTTAATTTTTTTATCTTTAATGGTTCATTTTACATTTAGACTGTAGCCCCCTCCCTCATTGCCTCTTGGTTCTGCCTTCCCTCCCTTACTTCCCCCTCTCCTAGTCTCCAGAAAGGGGAAGCCCTCGTCCCCTATCATCTGACCTTAGACTATCAAGTCTGATTTGGTCTGCCTATATCCTCTTCCTCTGTCACCTGGCAAGGCCAGTCCACCAAAGGGAAGTGGTAGTGGAGTGGGCACCAGAGTCCATGTTAGAAATTATCCCTACTCCTCATATTATGGGACCCACTAAGAGACTATACTGCATATGTACTACATCTGAGCAGAGAGTCTATGTCCTCACCATGCATGGTCCTTCCTTGGTGCGTCAGTTTCTATAGCATACACGCTCCCCACCCCCTACACACACACCTGCGTTTGTTCTCTCCATTGGTCTCCTTGCAGGACTCCTGTCCCCTCGAGGTACATTTATGCACCAACCCTTCCCTAAGACACCCCAAAGTTTGGCTGTGAGTCTCAGCATCTGCTTGGATCCCCTGCTGAATGGAATCTTTCAGAGGACCTCTATAGTAGTCTCCTGTCATATTCCTTCTCTTCAGCTGCTTCCAGTGTCTATTTTATTTGCCATTCTAAAAGAGAATTAAGCATTCCCTCTATGATCCTCTTTGTTATTTAGCTTCTTTAGGTCTGTGTATGGTAGTGTGGTTATTTTGTATTATATGACTAATATCCTCTTATAAGTGAGTATATACCATGCATATATTTCCGGGACCAGGACGCACCTCCCTCAGGATGATCCTTTCTAGTTCCATCCATTTGCCTGCAAATTTCAAGATTTCTTTGTTTTTAATAGCTGAGCAGTATACAGTATACAGTTCCATTGTATAAATGGACCACGGTTTCTCTATCTATTCTTTGGTTGAAGGACATCTAGGTTATTTCCCAAGTCTGGCTATTACAAATAAAATTGCCTTGAACATAGTTGAGCGAATGTCCCTGTATCATTGGGTGTCTTTCAGATATATGCCCAGGAGTGGTATAGGTGAATCTTTAGGTATCACTATTTCCCACTCTGTGAGAAAATGCCAGATTGATTTCTAAAGTGGTTGTACAAATTTTCAGTCCCACCAGCAATGGAGGATGGTTCCCCATTCTCCACATCCTCTCCAGCATGTGCTGTCGCTTGAGATTTTTATCTTAGCCATTTTGATGGGTGTAAGATGGAATCTCAGAGTTGTTTTTATTTGCATTTCACTGATGGTGAGGGACCTTGAGAATTTCTTTAAGTGTTTCTTCACAATTGGATATTCCCTTGTTGAGAATTCTTTGTTTAGTTCTGTACCCCGTTTCCTAATTGGATTTGGTGGTATTTAACTTCTTAAGTCTTTGTATGTTTTGGATATTAGCCCTCTGTTAGATGTAGAGTTAGTGAAGAAATTTTCCCAGTCTTTAGGCTGTCATTTCATCTGTTGACAGTGTCCTTCGTCTTACAGAAGCTTTTTAGTTTCATGAAGCCCCATTTATTAATCACTGATTTCAGAGTCTGAGCTATTGGTGTTCTGTTCAGGAAGTTAACTCCTGTGCCAATGAGCTCAAAACTCTTCCCCTCTTTTTCTTCTAACAGATTGAGTGTGTCTGGTTTTATGTTGAGATCTTTAATCCATTTGGACTTTAGTTTTGTGCAGGGTGATAAATAAGGGTTTATTTCTATTTTTCTACTTTTGACATCCAGTTAGACCAGCACCATTTGTTGAAGATGCTATCTTTTCAACCTTGTATGGTTTTGGCTTCTTTTATAAAAAATCAAGTGTCCATATGTGTGTGGGTTTATTCCTGAGTGCTCAACTCAATTCTATTGATCCACATATCAGTTTTTATGCCAGTACCATGCCATTTTTATTAGTTGCTCTATAGCACATCTTGAGATCAGGGATGGAGATACCTCCAGAAGATCTTTTATTGTATAAGATTGACTTAACTATTTGGGGTTTTTTTTTTTTGGTAGTTGTTTTTCCATATGAAGTTGAGAATGAAGTTGAGAATTGTTCTTTCAAGGTCTGTAAAGAATTTTGTTGGTGTTTTGATGGCGATTGCAATGAATCTGTACTTTGCATATGGTAAGATAGCAATTTTTACTATGTATGTCTTACTGATTCTTTCCATCTTCTGATATCTTCCTCAATTTCTTTCTTCAGAGACTTGAAGTTTTATTCATACAAGTCTTTTACTTGCTTGGTTAGAGCACATGAAGATATGTTATGTATTTTATGGCTATTGGGAAGGGTGTTGCTTCCTTAATTTCTTTCTCAGTCTGTTTGTCTTTTGTACAAAGGAGGACTGAAAATTTTTTGAATTGGTTTTATATCTAGCCACTATGTTGAAGTTGTGTATCAGCTGTAGGAGTTCCTCTGTAGAATTATTGGGGTCATATCATCTGCAAATAGTGATACTTTGACTTCTTCCTTTCCAATTTGTATCCCTTTCATCTCATTTATTTGTCTTATTGCTCTTGCTAGGACAGCAAGTATTATATTGAAGAGATATAGAGAGAGCGGACAGCCTTGTTGTGGCCCTGATTTTACTGGAACTGGTTTATGTTTCTCTCCATTTAGTTTGATGTTGGTTATAGACTTGCAGTATATTGCCTTTATAGCTTTTAGGTAATGTGCTTTGCATTCTCCATCTCTCAAGACTTTTTGCATAAATGGGTATTAGATTTTGTCATTTCCTTTTCTCTGTATCTAAGGAGATGATCATGTGGCTTTTTTTCAGTCTATTTATATAATGGATTACATTGTTGGATTTCCATATATTGAACCACCCCTACATTCCTGGGATGAAGCCTACTTGGTCATGGTGGATGATATTTTTTGATGTGTTCTTGGAGTCTGTTTGGGATTATTTTATTGAGTATTTTTGCATCAATGTTCATAAGGGTAATTGGCTTGAAATTCTTTCTTTGTTGGGGCTTTGTGTAGTTTAGTTGTCAAGATGACTGTGGCCTCATAGAATAAGTTTGGCAATGCTTCTTCTGTTTATATTTTGTGGAAGTGTTTGAAGAAAATTGGTATTAGCACTTCTTTAATGGTCTTGTAGAATTCTGCACTGAATCCATCTGGCCCTGGGCTTTCTTGGTTGGAAGAATTCTGATGACTGCTTCTATTTCCTTAGGACATATAGGACTATTTAATTTGTTTGCCTATCTAGATTCAATTTAGTAATTGGTAGCTATCAAGAAAATTGTCCATTTCATTTAGATTTGGATTCCCCCAGTGTAATGTCTCTCTGCAATTCTGATTTTGTTGTTTGAATACTCTCCCTCTGCCTTTTAGTTAGTTTGGCTAAGGATTTATTATCTCGTTGATTTTCTCAAAGAACCAGCTTTTGGCCGGGCGTGGTCGCGCACACCTTTAATCCCAGCACTTTGGAGGCAGAGGCAGGCGGATCACTGTGAGTTCGAGGCCAGCCTGGTCTACAAAGTGAGTCCAGGGCACCCAAGGCTACACAGAGAGACCCTGTCTCAAAAAACCAAAAAAAAAAAAAAAAAAAAAGGAAAGAACCAGCTCTTGGTTACATTGATTGTTTGAATTGTTCTCTTTGTTTCTATTTTATTGATTTCAGCCCTGACTTTAATGATTTCCAGCCATGTACTCCTCTTGAGTATCTGCTTCTTTTTATTCTAGAGCTTTCAGCTGTGCTGTTTAGTTGTAAGTATGGGATCTCTCCAGTGTCCGTGTGAAGACACTTAATCCTATGAGCTTTCCTCATAGCAGTGTTTTCATTGTGTCCCATGAATTTGGGTATGTTGTGACTTCATTTCCATTGAATTCTATTGTTGTAGCTATTTTACCAGTATGGCCAAATAATGTTTATTATTAGGCCTATAATAAGTATTATTATGGCAGGATTTTTAATTCCCACGTAATCAAGACACCTGTTATATTTTAAATAGTGTTAGTTAACCTGAGGCAGGGCAGATATTGATTCCCTAAACTGCTTCCCATAGTGGGGCAGGTATCCCATACCTGCCTTAATCCAATGCCATCTGCTTCTAATAATTTCCATCAAGGGAACTCCTATCCATAATCCCAAACGCTTGCTAACTAACATCATCTGGGCCAAGTCTCCATCTATACTGGCCATGTGCTTCTCCTCTACCTAATCCAGGGCACAGCCTTTTTCTTCCTCTCCTCCCTATGGTCTCTCTCCCTCCAGATTCTCTCTTGTCTCCCCAAGCCCTGGAGCCTTAGCCACACCTATCCCTTTTGCCCTGCCCAGGTGTAATGGCCTTTTATTGGTCAAACAGTTTAGGCTCTTAGGCAAAGTACAGGTGGAACACAGAGACAACAAGGAGTAATTAGCATCAAAATACATCAGACCAGCCTCTAACATTCTATGAAGTCTTTAATTTCTTCTTTTATTTCTTCACTGAAAGAAATCAGTCATTCAGTAGGAAGTTGTTCAGTTTCCATGAGTTTGTAGGCTTTCTATTGTTTGTTATTGTTGAGTTCCAGCTTAATCCAAGGTGGTCTGATAAGATGCAAGTGGTTATTGTAATCTTCTGGTGTCTGGTGAGGTTTCCTTCAATGAGCTTACTACACATTCATGCCTATATCCTCTCTGTTTCTATGGATCCCTGTGCAAGCAACTTTGTAGCATTCGGTTTGTACAATTTACCTATATTTTTTCTTGCTTTTATGTTTTCATGTTCAATCTTTGTACAAGAAGCTTTCCTTCTTTTGACAATCCTAATCTACTTATTAAAGATAAGCCCCATCTTCTTCCGTTTCGAAATGATGACAACTCTGTTTTTGCATAATGAGGGGTTTAGTAATCTTTCCACAGGATTTTTTCTATAGAAGGAAGCTTTTTATTTCTATGAAAAATCCACCACATGCCAAACTATGGATTTAATGTTTGCACTTGTTATTTTACTTAAGCATGCCATTAATCCATAGAAGAAAACTTAAATACACTTACTATTACAGATTAAAAAGTACACGGACATGAAGAGGTGCTGAGGTGTGAGTTTTGTAGCTGTACCCTGTGGAATCTGTGATTTAAACCTGAGGACACTATCACTAAAACTGCCTCCTGTGGCTCACATTCTGTGACACCTCACTTCATTTGTATTTCCTGCTTAGTACTTAAGGTACTCTATCGCGTACTGCAGTGCTGTGATTTTGTTGAGTTTCACAGTGTCCTGCTTTGTTCTCCTCTGATTTTGCTCTGTCCTCAGTTGAACTCCAACCTGAATCCTCCTATTTCCTCCTGTGCATGTTAGTCTTGCAGCAGCCTCACCATGCCTGGTGTTCTTATAGCTGTGTGTGGTCAGGAGCCAGTCCCAGTGGCACGCAAGCCTTGTGTGGTGGGACGTGGGGTCGCAGGAGCTGGGCAGCCTTGCCTTGCTAAACACATGTCCATTTGAACTGCATTGAATCTGGTTGTATCAGGTAGTTTGTGGTTCTGATATGTTTCTGTTTGTCTTCATTCAAATTCACCTTAGAATAGTTCTGTGAACGTGACAGTAGGTAATATGTTACAGACGGCATTCCATATGCCTGCCTTATTGCTTGAAATTCTCCTAGATCCAGAGCTTTAATACCAAAATGTTAGTGGAAATTTTACTTTGCACTGTGACCATAAACACTGTCTCTAGCAGCATACACAAAGAGTAAGATTCTCACTGATTCTACCAATATGAAGAAATGCAAAGTTTGAACACAAGGTCAACAGGGACCCAGGGGCAGGATTTTTTAAACAATTAAGTCAGAGCATGCTTCCCAGGTGCCTTGTTCAAGGAGCAGAAGTTAACTACTCTTGTGAAGGAGCTAAGTATGGATCAAGCCACAGACATACTTTTCTCTGGCAAGCCCTGGCAGTCATTCTCTTTAGAGTCTTTACATTACTGTTTGAAAATAACATTTGCTCTTAAACACAGTATGTAAGGTAATAATATTCTGTGAGTGCAGTTGGCTGCCAGACATCACTAAGAATGAGAGTGCCTCATTTTAATCTTAAAAACTTGTGGTCTTCCAAGGTCAACCATGAGATTTAAGTTTTATTTCAGAGCTAGCAGCCAACTAAGGTATCCTTACTATTGGGAAAACATGGCTGATAACTGTTCTATAAACACAAAGGCTGTCCTCATAATGATTCAGATTTTTAAGTGATAAATTTTATTCCAGTCACTTGCTAGTGAAAAAGAAGAAAGGTAGACAAGAATTATCTCATTCTTTTCAAAGGCAAATGGAACCCAGATGTTCCCCCTTTCTGTCAATTCTCAGGGGTCACACCTCAAAGCTATGAGAGCAGTACTCAAAGCCCAGGCAGAGTTGCCAGAGGACATTGCTTGTATCATGTTCTTATCTGTAGAAATGTTGTGGGAAATACAGAAAAATAAATCATGGAATTAAAAAAAAATCCATTCTATTAGTTTTCCTCTGTTGCAGTGATCTGTTGCCACTGGAGAATACTTTATTCTGTGGGTCCATATATTACCATCTGAAAGCAAGCTTCCAGAATAATGCTGTTCTGGTTTTCTGGCTTTGTCTCAAGTAAAAAGAAAAGACTTTCTTGTAATTCTTCAAAGTAGTTGGATTTAATGCTGAACCATTGCATGGTTATCACTTTCCTCACAGTTCAGCTACACCCATGGAATCCCTCAGATGCTCAAGTTACCATTACAAAGATGGAAATTATTTTCTCTCATTTCACTCTAAGGACAGTTTAATCTATGACTATAAAAAACGCCCAAAGCAAATGTCAGTACCAGAATAACAGATTTATATTATATATTGGTAGATGTTTATTTCCCTATCACAAACCTTTTTATTTCTTAATTAGTAGTTGACCCTTTTGTAGTCTACACATCTGTTGATGTGTTTTTCTGCAAATAAAGGAACGGTTACTTATCTACCTGCCAGGTGCTTCCATTTGTTTCAGAAAAACAAATTAACTGAGCATTATTTTGATAGCTCTTGGAAATCAGAGGGTAAGAAGACCCAGGTGTGGGCCTTTTCTATTCTGAAGCCTAGTTTACTAGAGAAGATGAGGATTCATTAGATGATAATATGAGTAATTAGTTAGGTCTTATAATATGAAAGAAAGGTGCAGTGAGATTCACAAATCGAACCCGCTAAGGAGGTTATCCTGATATCTGAAAGATAATTAAGCCTTTACTGGACAATAGATGTATGGCTGAAAACTAGGAGACAGAGCCATAGCCACAAAGAGAGAATAGATGTTTATAATGTGTTAGGCAAATTGAAGACATGAAAGAGTGTCTGACTAAGCTGAGAACGATGGAGAAGGTGGGGTGAGTTGACACCGAAAGTAGAAAAGATTGGCATGAGATAGTGCTTTGTAATGGATTAAATGGATGGAAACTCACTGAAGACTTGAAGTTACAGCATCTGTGAGGTGACTTGTAAAACGCATCCATAGCATAGTCTCAGTAAGTAGAATACACTAACAGGGACTCAAATCAGCATAGGTGGATGATTTGAGGGATTATACTAAAAGTACCCCACAGTTCTGTAGGTTGGGAGGGAAAATTATCAGTGGATGTGAGAGCTATTTAAAAGGCCACTATGGCATGCATACCAGCAGGCTCTAAGGAGAGAAGAATATCATAACAGTATGATATGAATGTGCGAGCCCCCTAAATCGCATGTAATGAAATGCTAGACTTTTAAATGGTACTTATAGAAACAGCCTTAGAGTGGTAATTAGGCTCTGAGACAAGAGTCTTCATTATTAGAATGAAAGTCTTTATAAAGAAAACCCCAGACTAAGCTCAGCTTTCCACCACTTGGGATAGCAGTTATGAGCTAGGAAAGTGGTCCTCGTCAGACATCTAATACACTGGCTCCTTTGCCTTGTGTTCCTCCACTCCCAGCCTTGTGAGGAAGAAATGTTCATGTTTGTAAACCACTCCGATTGTAAAATTTAGTTGTAGAAGATGGAACAGATAGAACAAGTAACCTGAGAGTGAAATTTCCCACAGTGGAAATTTCTGGGCAAATTTTATGTGTGGGGATGAATATTAGCTATGAGAAAGATGGAATGTGTCGATGTCAAGTATGAGAGGGGCTTTGCATCATCTACCAAAGGATGGTTCGCAATAGAGGGAGACACAGAGGAAACAAGTTTTGCATGTGGGGGTGAAACTTCCTTGGGAAGGAACATGCAACAAAAGAAGGTTTGTATCTATAACTGAGCCCTGAGGACAAATCCTAACATAAAATATGCCTTGGTAATGGAGGAGGAGATTTGGCGTAGAAACCAATGGAAAGAGCATTGGTTTGGAAGACTTTAAGATGATCAACTCTAGAAAAATGTCAGTTTTATCCATCTTTGTACCACATAAACAGTTACTTGTATTTTGTGTGTAATGGTTGAGTTACTACTTTCTGCATTTCATAAACCATTCGCTTACTTTAAAATTAGCAGTTTGCTACTCATATCTTCCCTCTCATATTCCAAAATTATTTTTATCAAGGTATAAATGTTATTCCATAATGATTTTTATAAACTTGGATATACACAGCATTGTTATTAAATATATTAAAAATCACTGCATTTAGCATATTAATCTGACCAACTCTGCCTTCTAACAAGGGCGGATCCTAGGGCTCCTCCTGGAGGGGCCTCTTCTGTTATGTCAACATGTCTTTAGTCCTCTTCTACTTGTGGCAGGTGAGGACTTGTGAGGCTAAATCAGGGCATGTTAATCAGATCATCTTGGAGTAATTGCACACTTTCTGCCTATTTTCAATGAACATTAACAACATAGCTATCTACTTGCAAAAAAATTATTGAAAAGTCATGTTCTCAGTAGATGAAGAGAAGAAGAAAGAACAGGAATTTGAAGATCACTAATCATTTGTTTGCCTGGAAATCTAGGCCAAGTTAAAGGGCCCTATAACAATGTGTGACTGTTTCTTACCCCTTCTACTCATATCATTATAGAATCGACTGTAACACGTAACATGTTGTAACCCAGAGTGCTCCTTTTCTTAGAGAAGATATAAAGCAAAGACTCATCTCATCACTCTAGTAATTTTGTTGCGGTATCTTTAATCATACCACAGGTGCTTGTGTAGGCACTAGCTCTGGGTTATAGACAATGGATAAATGGGAAGACATGTAAGCTAACGAGGCCATTTATTTGAAACTCCATGCTCCCCGGATAAGGCTGTAGATGCCCTCTGCTGGACAGCCTGGGGATAAATGCCATGCAGGTTTTCAAACATTTGGAGACAGTGGTCCATTCTCCTCTACCTACAGCCAGAGCTCTCCAAGCCATGCTAATCTTGTCACCCCACGGCAGGTTGCCTATGGCTGATGGGCACAGAGATGTACTATAGTGCTTAGTTACGCAAATGAGAAAATATTCTGATGAATCTCTTGCTCCAGTTTTATCTAGCTGCACCGACAAGCACAACAAACATGGCTTTTCTTGTCTTCTCCAACTAAAATTATATTTTTTGAAACAGAGTTTCTCTGTAGCTCTGGACTTGCTTTGTAGGCCAGTTTGG
Source organism: Acomys minous (assembly GCF_964271855.1). Lineage (NCBI taxonomy): Eukaryota > Metazoa > Chordata > Mammalia > Rodentia > Muridae > Acomys > Acomys minous. Next base: position 8,422,653 of record NC_140501.1, on the reverse strand, counting down.
CCTCGAACTCACAGAGAGCCACCTACCTCTATCTCCCAAGAGCTGGGATTAAAGGCATGTGCCACCATGCCAGGCTAAAATCACATTTTTAATTATGATGAAATTTCTGTATTCATCATGATGTTTCCTTGTCTTTTATCCTTAGCAAATGCAGACAATTAGGTCAACTATGATATAAGAACCATATCACATAAACAACATAAACAGTCCTCTTGTGTTAGCACACTCTCCTGAATTATATTCATTCCAATGCTCTAAGTTTGACCAAAACTACGTTTTCAAAAATGTTAAAAATAACAGAATACAATTTTGTATCCTTAGTGTACACTTTATCCTTAGACTTGGCTGTCTTTCTCTGGAACAGCAAGTTGGAGACAAGAAAGTGAGCCAGCAACTTAAAATCTATGGCACAGGGTTGAAATCTCCACAGGTAAATGCCTTAATATTGATCTTTCATATGGCTGGAGGAGCTGTCATGAAGATCTATTGACTTATGTGCCCAGAGATGAAGGTTACAGATTCTTTCTCCAGATTGTATTTCCCCACACGCAATTTTACAAAACTATAGCTAGACTTAGTTTGAAAGGCACATTACGAGAGAGAATGTATTTTCTGCAATTTGATATACAGATACACTAGGTTCAATTTTTTACTTCATTTCAGATTGTATATGAGTTTATTGAAACTGATAAATACCAACAAATATAAGTGGAAATTAGAAAGATGAAGCTGCAGTTGGGAAGAGCCACAATCTGAAGCAGTTACAGAGTAATATTACCTTTGAATGATACAGTGTAAGCACATTAATTTTTCTCAAGGATGAGAGAATGACAAACTAGGAAGTCGTACATACAATCTACTCATAGTATATTGGTGAGAATGTTGCTCTGCTTTTGAGGGGCATTTTATGAGCTGTGCATTCCTGGGATTCTTTGGGATATGGTGGAAGTCTTTGGAGACTTTTGAAGCAAGTGGAATTTGCTACAGCCTGAGGCTGTGGGATTTCCTGTAAGATTGCTTCCTTCCAGCTCAGAGCTTTAGTGATACTGTGATACACTCACTGCTGCTTTAGAGACGAGGGGCCAAAACCACTGCCAACATTTAAGGGTGTCCCAGCACCAAGAAAGGTTAGGGATAGAAAGTAATTCTGTAAGTAAATTACTTTTTCAACTGTAGAGTGCTTAATTCTTTCATAATATATTTTATTTATTCTCATGATGTTTGACTTTTACTTATTTTACTGGCCAAAATGAAATTTATAGATCTTGTCATACTGTAGTAGTCAGATAATATTGAAATATTTGTGCATTTCTCTTACATTGAATAAAATAAGGAAGATCCTTAAGCACTATCAGGTTTCCCTGATAGTTGCAGAATATAATTTTTTTATTTATTCCAGTTTTTATAAATATACAACACTGCAGTTCCTGTCCCAGATGACTTGCTTGACTAATATTAACTATCATGATTTTTAAACTTAGGTGATACAATATTAGGAATTTAGAAAAAATATCACTATTACAAAATCTTTGCCTTTAGTTCTTGCTTTTATGATAGAATCTAGCAACACATAACTGTGTGCTTATTGTATAATTATTAAGGGGATGATTAAAAATTTAAACAGAAGTGTTAGTAAAGAATATCGGGGGCTGGAGAGATAGCTCAGTGGCTAAGAGCACTGACTGCTCTTCCCGAGGACCCAGGTTCAATTCCCAGAATGTACATGGTAGCTCAAAATTGTCTATAACTCCAAGATCTGACACCCTCACACAGACATACATGCAAGCAAAACACCAATGCTCATAAAATAAAAACAAATACATTAATAAAGAATGTCATCGTGCACAAGAAAAAATTGCTTTTATTCATTATTTGCACAAACTAACTATATTTGTGATTTTTATCTTTGTATCTTTTACTATTGATTTCACAGCAAAATCACACAATCATGGCATTTAATGATCTGGGAGGCACCTCATAAAAATCATCTGTTTATCTTTCTAACATATAAAGAGACCAAGACTCATGGCCTGTCTACCTGCCCTGAGAGTACTGGTTAATCTATTTTTATTTTTATGGCTTACTTATTAGTTATTTGGTGTGTGTGTGTGTGTATGTGTGTGTGTGTGTGTGTGTGTCTGCTTGAGTTCACATGTGTGTGTGTTTGTATATGTGTATATATATATATATGTCTGCATGTATTCATATATTTATGTGTGTGTGTCTACTATGAGCCATGTGTAGACAGCTAGTGGAAGTTGGTTCTTCCCTTCCCCTATGCAGGTTCACAGGATCAAATCTGGGTGATCAAGCATGGCAGCAGACACCATTTGTAGTAAGCCTTCTTTAGGCCTGAATATTTATTATTTTAAAACATGACCAGGGAAGGCTAGAGCATATGTCTATGTTCAAAACTCTTTTATCATACATAGAACAAAGGAGGCTGAATCTTTTTGGCAGTTATTGGATTAACTCTCATCTTTTTAAAAATGGCCCTTTGAATTAAAAGTTTATAGCTGTGCTTAGAATGGAGTTCATGTTTTCATATTTATCTATTTGGTATATGTATGTCTGCTTATATTTATGTGCCCATGAACAGAGGGTGAACATACATGGGTATTTATGTACATATGGAATCCATAACTTGATACCAAGCATTTCACAATTGTTCTCCACTTTTTTTGTGAAATGTGGTTTTTCACAGGGCCTAAAGCTCCCTGACTTGGCTAGACTGATTAGTCAGCGGGCTGCAGGGATCTTTCTCTCTCTGCCTTTACAATGCTGAGATTCAGACCCTAACTGCTGTAAATCGGTAGTTTGTATCCAACTTAGGTCTTCCTGCTTTCATGGAAAGCACTTTATCGACTAATATGCGTCCCCAGGCTCCTTGTTATTTTAAATATAGATTTAAGCAGACAAATTATCGTATTAATTTTATACATTAGAAAACTTGCCCTGGATGTGAAATTGGAGACCAAGACCATGGCTTGGCACTGGGATGAAGAAAGGACGATGGACACAGGGCTGTTCTACTGAATTAGTGACTTACAGGTCACCCTGGACAAGGCTGTCAGTAGTGCTCTATCCTGGATCCCATAAATCCCATCTCATACATGTGTTGTTCTAACTAACCAACCAGTCTGGGTCCCAGTTACCTACCTTGGGTCTCTACCTCCGTGTGGATAAGGCCTTATATTTTCATCTGACTTAGATTACTGGATGGCCTGCCACCTAAGATTTTGGGAAGTTTCTTGGCCACTATCTTTCATTTCACTATCTAGAAGATCCTTCCTCCATTCATAAAGTGAACCCTGGGCTGATAGGATGCCTTGGAGAAAGTATGATAGCATGCAGTGTTACAAGAAAGTTCCATGTGAGCTTCCTCCACCCTGGCTCTTTCTTTTTATTTCTTGTAGTATGATCCCTGCCTATTGTTTGAAGTAGCTCACATACTTCTCATGAATGTTTCTTCTGCAGTGTATTTCATACAGGGTTTTGTTTATGCAGTGTACTATCAAAGCTTTCAATACACTTCCCTCAGATATTTATTTTCCAGTGTTCATTAATATCTATAGCATGACTGCACCAAAGAAGGACAATACAATAGAAAACATTGAACCCCTACTCAGATCTGGCCAATGGACAGGACGTTCTCCACAGTTGATTGGAGAGTGAAGACTGTCTTGGACATGAACTCTGGTGCCCCATATTTGGCCACTTCACTGTGGTGGGGAGACTTGATGGCACTCAGAGAAAGAATAAGCAGGATACCAAGATGACTCTTGATAGCTTATGACCATAGAGTGGGGGAGGAAGTCCACCTCTGTCACAGACATAGGGCAGGGGAGTAGGGTGAAAGCGGGAAGGTAGGAGGAACAGAAGGATGGGATAACAATTGAGGGATAATCTGAATAAATTAATTAAATAAAAATTAAAAGAAAAGCAACTTTCAAGACTGGAGACAGGAAAATAGTTTTTAAAATGGGTTATGAAATAGACTTTACCTACTACTACTGGAAAATAAGAACCCCTATACCTTAACAACAACAAAAACTGTGTGTATGTATGTGTCTGTGTGTGTGTCTCTCTCTGTGTGTGTATGTATGTGTTTGTGTAAATTATCTATAGCATGGAATGCAGGAAAACTGTTGAATCTGCATGGTTATGTTAGTATCTTTTATAAGCAAGCCATGTCTGATCATTGCAGAGTTCAGTTCTTCAGAACAACTGTTGCTCCACAGGTGGCCTGAGGACCTTAGTGCTCCTTTTGCTAAAGATCTGGTGTCACGGTATGAACAGATGTGTTGGGATTATAGTATGTAGGAGGGAATTATGCTTTATTTAGCTTTACATAAAGTATCCAGTACCTTGTGCTAGATGGGTCTCTAAAACTTTTTCTGAATCATTTGAACAAATAAATAAATAAATGTCTGTGGCAAAACTATAGAGTATTATGTGCAATTTGGTTGACAATGAAGGCAATTTCTAGATATATTTTCTGAAACATCTGTCTTCTTTTCAGGAAGACAAAGTTAAATTGTGTTCTCTATTTCTTCTTTTGTTGAGTTAAAATAGAGTAATAAGAATTGTAGGCATGTGAAGTATATTGCTTTTTATTTGATACTTACGTAGTGTGAAACAGTCAGTAAGCTTATGCTAATTAAGATTTCCTTCATATAATACTTAGTATTAAATGCCTATATACTTATTTGGTGATATGGACATTGAATGTCTATCTTTAGTCAGTTTTAAGTCTTTAATATGTTATATTACATCATCAAGGGATCATGTTTTAATATTTCTCATGTAAATTTTGTCTTATTGTTTTCTATGATGATCAACCATATGCCTGCTCATGATTTTGTGAGGTGAAATTTAGTTTCTAACTTTAATTTGAGAATGGATTTTATCCTCCTACTTCTTTACTTACTACCTTGCAAATTCTAGTCATTTTATCATTCAACTCGTTAAAGGCAGTCCATCAGGTCTCTAACAAGAGAACAATGACACAAAAAAGGGAAATCTATACTATGAGCAGGTCTTATATCAACCCCTTCAGATTAATTCTCCCTCTGTTCTTGACGTCTAACCCATCTTGACCAAATCAATCAAAAAGCTATTACTTTCATACTTGGAAGTGTTGCTTTCAAAATCAATAAAAACACAGCTCATTTTTAATATGCAATATATTAGAGGGATGAAAATTCTTATTGACTTGAGATAGAAATTTAACAAAGAGAATTCAGTATTTGGGAAAAGTATATATATGTTGTTTGTGTATGTGTGTGTATCATGTAAATTTTTCACAGGCTTTATTGTTCATCTCATGATGAAAATCATGATTATTGTACAAGTGTGTACACTGTATATAGAAAAATAACAGTGAAAATAGTGGATTTTTTTCTGTATAATGATTGCACATACTATGTGTCTGAATCATACAATGATGACTTAGTATTTTTCTTAAATTTCTAAGCACATTGATAATTCTCCATGAAAAATCTCAATTTCCAGCTAAGCATCACTAGAAAAAAATTGAGTTTATATTCTTTACAATACTAGTATAGACATCAAGCTTTGTAATTTCTATAAATCGTTTTTAAAGAGAACAAGTAGAATCTATGTCTTTGATTGACAGATGATCAGTTGGGTTGAACATCTGCATAGAGAAATATCTGTTTTCTGTCATGTGTTACTCACTGTTCATCTTCACTTCTACTGCAGTTATGCATGCTGCATGTTTCTAAGTGTGAAGGGTGAAAATGATTAAGATCAACTTGTGTGTAAGAGTTGCTCACACATTCCTTTTTATTTGAAAATATGTAATAGGGAAGTTGAGGAAATTGTACAGTGGATAAAGCATCTGTCGGACACACTGGTACTGGAATTCCGGTCCCTAGAACCCAAGCAGCAGTCATGCCAGCATGGGCGCTGCCTGTAACCCCAGCTCCCAGGAAGCCTAGGCAGGACATTGTGGAGCAAATTCCTTAACAAGACTAGCTGGGCCAGGCAAGTTCCATGCTCAGTGAAAGACCCAACCCCAACAAAAACAAGGAGGAGAGTGATCTGGAATGTTCCCAAAGTCAACTTTGTGCCATCGTATGCACTTTTTGTGTGAACATGTACACCTCTCACATATATTGCAGCCAAAAGAGGGAGAAAGCATATAGTAAATTTATGTGTGCCACATATATGAACACATGAAAAAAAGGAAAATCTATTTTGCTAATATGAGATGTGTATGATCATGCATAAAATAAGCTGTTTTGTTGGCCAGAAGCCTCAGTACTGTGTTTTGACGGTCAAATGAGTGTTGTGTTGGGAATATCACTATCTTGGCTAATGCTTACGGTGTTCCCGAAATCCTTTTCTAGTGATCATCCATGTGCATTATCTATTGTTTCTGTGAATGTTGTCATGTGGCCATGGAAGAAAAGTTTTAGGTCATTAGAATTTGACAGCTCTCAGTGGAGTGTGTGTGCTTCGCTATAAGATAGAATTGGGTTTGGTACACTGGTGATAGATGAATTTACTGTATGATGGATAGCTGCTAGTTCAGTTAATGGCATTTCATGTATCAAGTGTTTTTGATATGGTTGATAACCGGATGTTGCCAACTCAATTTCGAGGGATTAACAAAGATGAAAGTGACATGGCTTTAAAGCTTCACCAATACATATTTTCCCCTCTTGACAGTAGGGTGACTTGTATTATTTGTTTAGACGCTTTTCCACCTGTGCACTTAATGGACAACTCTCTTGTCCTGTCAACCATATCTCATCAGTATTAGCTGAAACAGAGACTTAGGTTCTTAGGTGATTTTTTTCATGTCAGGGAAAATTTATGACTATAACTTTCTATTTCTTCTGGAAAGTTACAAGTATCAAATAACCTTTTTAATAAAATAAAAAAAAATCCAGTATTTCTGGTCCTCTGGTTAAGGAAGCTCTCTGTTGCCTATCTGTCACGCTGATGTAATTAATAACTTGAAAATTGCAAGAAAAAAGTAATGAAGAAAATGGAAAATGAACAACAGTAGCAAGATCCTGAAGGGTAGCCAAGAAGTAGAGAGGCTTTCACACTGCTGTGAGTTTCTGTTGTATTTTTTTCAGCCAAAATAGAACAACAATGAAACAAAACCAATAATCATCTAACTCTCAAGAAATATCAGTACATGGGAAAAATTAAAATCAAACACTATTATCATAAAACCAGAATAAAATAAGTATATTCAAAAATATTGTGACAACACTTTGAGATAAAATATGAAAAACATAAGCAAATAAGATCACCTAAGAATAGCCTGATAAGTCACTTGTATTAACCTGTCAGCATTGCATTCTTAAATATCTGAATGCTTTTGATTTTAATACATTGCATATGTCTGTATATATGTACTACTTCCTAATATTATTAGAAAATATATTGTAAAATTAACCATGCATGTTAATTTATAGAGTTAATCTATATTTAGAATTGTCATTTTTATAGTTTAACCCACTTTTAAACATCCTTATGTTTAGACAGTATTTAAGCCTGTGACATTAGAAAATATCTCAGGCTGATTGGGACCTGCAATAAAATTAGACTCCTGTGCCATTTCTAATTTCTTCACTCCTTTTATGCTATTTGATTTGGTAATAGGATATTTCTTAATATTTGTTTAGCACAAGTTAATATATTTGTGAGTTCTAAAAATAATCTGCCATTTTCCCCTGTTACAGACCTGGCAATCAAGAAGCTAATTCTTTCTGACTTTCTTTAGTTATCTTTCCTTCAAATGTTTGTGGTTGGACTATTTGCACATTATGAGGCTTGTAATTTCAAATGTTTTAAAATTTTCTATGATATACTTTTCTTATATATTATTAAATATATATATTATTAATTTATTCATAGTACATGTCAATTGTTATCCCATCCCTTGTATTCTTCCATTCCTCCCTTCCTCCCACTTTCCCCCTACTCCCCTCCCCTATGACTGTGACTGAGGGGGACCTCCTCTCCCTGTATATGCTTTTCTTAGATCTACCGAAAAATCTATTTGATATCCCTTGGTTTACTTTAAATATGGCACTTCTTTAGCCTTAGGCTGGTGCAATGGTTAGTATATGATGTCATCTTTAGTCTTAGGCTGATAGGATGGTTAGTGTGTGACATCATCTTGATCAGTTCTAGAGTCACCTGGAAGATTAACCAGCCAAATGCATGTCTGTGGGGCTATATCTTGAGTATGTAAGTTAATAAGGGACTTGATACTATGGATGACACCATTCTCTAGCAAGGATCCTGGACTATACAAATGGAAAGATAGAATTAAGCAGCAGTATGCATTAATTGCTGCCTGATCTTGATTGTGAATGTATGTAAAGATACCCCTCAGGATCCTGATCCTCTGAATTTCCTACCATGATAGGTTTTTACCTTTGAACTATGACCCCCACAGAAGTGCTCTCTCCCTTGGGTTGCTTCTGTCAGAGTATTTTATCATAACAACAAGAAAAGAATCAGACACCTGACTAATATTTTTCCTGCCAAAAATCCCTCTAGTAGTCTTTACTGAAAACTGTTTCCTGATCTTATACTTGATTGTAGTTATAGATCTTATGTTGATGAATATCATATAGTGATAAAGAAAAATCCTTGGACTTCTAATCACTTTTCTTCATTGGCTTGTAGGTATCCCCTCTCCTTGTATGTCTTTTACTGTGGAGAACAGTTGCCAATTTTGTTTTCATTTTTTAAAGTAAATTGTCCTCTTTGATTAAGCTCTGAACTAATTGTATCTTAATTTTATTTCTTTTTAAAGTATAGTTAGCATAAAGTACTATTACTTTATAATGATATAACTTACAGATGAACATTTTAATCATATACATATATTCTTAAGATATATTAAAATATATAGATAATACCACTTAGCTACTTCTTTTTTATCTTTTATATTAGATTTTTGTTTTTGATTTTTTTAATTTATTTGTGTTTTTGAGACATGACCTCAGTGTGCATAGAAGGCTGCCGTCTGACTTGTAATCCTTTGCTTCTGCCTCCTGTGTGCTTGGATTACAAATATGTCCAATTTTACATGCATTCTTCTTCTTTTCCTCCTCCTTCCCCTTCTCCTCTTCCTTCATCCTGTCTCCTTCTTTCTTCCTTCTAGAAGTAAATTTATTCTCTCTCTCATGAACCCTTGTGACAACCCTCATACTTTATTATATCCAGGCTTCTTCTCTCACTCTATCTATAAGAACTGTAATTGTGCAGTAGACACATACAATGGTGTACCTCGGAAGGTCAGAGGTCACCTTTGTGGAGGAGTTGGTCATCTGCCCTGCGTGGCAGCTGGATTCCTCTGGTGTCTGATACTTTGTCTGTACTCCAAGCTGGCTGGTGGGCAAGCTTCTGGGAGTTTCTCCTATCTCTGTCTCTCACCTTGTTCTAGGAATGCTGAAAATGTGAATGTGCACCACTGTGTCTAGGTTTTTATCTGGGTTTCAGAATTCAAACTTTTGTCCTTGGGCTTGCATAACATTCTGCTTTTACCTGCTGAGCCATCTCCCCAGTCCTGTTCTCTTTATTATTTATTATTTAGTGAAATGAATTTTTCTCTTAAATTTTATTTCCTTCACGAATTCAACCATTTTCTTTTTATGTTGCATTCTCTCTCCTTCCTCTCAACAGTCTTATATGTTGCTTCAAGGTCTATTTATATTTTATTATATTCTTAAGTTTTATGATAGGATGCACAAAATTTCTCATCTCTTTCATAACAGGATATTTCTGGTGTTTAACGGTTGATATGCATCTATTTATATGGTTTTACATTATGTTTACATGGCTGCTGAACAAACTCCTTAGTGCCTGCCCATAAGCTGTAGTGAGTGGCTATCCTCACCAGGGGGAAAGCAAGGTTTTCTCTTGGAGGTGAGGGCACTGTCAGAGCTTGAGGTCACTCTCAGAAGATGCTGCCATGAGATTGTTGTATCATTCACTGAGCACCGTGCTCTTGTCTTGCTTTCCCAAGCCCTCTCTGGATCAGGAGAATTTGATTCCTCGTCTTTCACTCTCCTCCTTACCACTAGGTGTCTTACCTTCAGGTGAGACAATCCTTGCCTTCCCTTGATTCTAGAATTCCTGTGTCACAAATATGTCCTTAGGTTTTTTTCAATTTGGGGAGTACCCTTTGCTACCCCACTCCTGTTTTCGTTGTGCCACACCCTGACATGCATTTCTGACTGTGTGCAGGGACGTGTGCTTCTTCTAAGTTTCCAGTGCTGTGTAACCACCTGGACCCTAGTCAGCCTCATTATTGCTGCTGTTGAGATCTAACACTCCTGTTACTCCCAGTTCAGCCTAGTACTGTTTTTGTGACAGAATGTTAGATAACTGGATGGAGAGCCATTTCTCCAGGTTTCCAGGAAAACTGCATATAGTTTGGCAGGGGGATTTTTTTATTTTTATTTTTTATGTTTTACCCTTCCTGGGCGATGACTCAGAACAAAGGTGCTACCATGGAAATATACAAATCCTTGCATATATTTGAATAATGGAAGTGCAGTGTTTAAAGTCACCAAAATATCCATATGTTTCTCCATCTACTTCTGTTCAAAAAATTTAGATTGCTATTTTTTGGTGTTATCTTTAAAAAATAAATATGTAAAACATAATAATAAAAATCATCTGAGATTCTTTTTTAAATGGGGAAAGTATCAAAACGTAACAATTTTGAAACATTACTTTTTGCTTCTCATTTCTGAGTGTTTCTGTCTAATTTAGATGTGACTGGCATGATGCTACCTTGCCGCTGTTTTTGAAGGCACAGTCTGCATTGCAGCCTGCATAAGCCTAGTAAGTGAACAGCAGATGTCAGTGTTGGATGAAATGAGCTTTTTTGTTAATCCCACTGTGTCTAATCTGAAATGCATTTCTAGAATCCAAATCATGGAGTTTAGAGACAGAAGGAGAAAAACTACGATTAAACTCAGAACCTCAAATCTTTGAATCAATTTCACAACTTGCCCAGGTACCTAAGAACACGGATACAAACCAGCTTTGCAACTATCTGGACTTTTCATTTGAAATTAAAGCATTTTTTTCTGTTTGCTTTGTATAATGTTGTGCCAGACCTTAGCATTGGAGATGTCGCTGCTCAGATGGATGAATTAAATGCAGTGGGTTTAATTTGACCCTGACTTAGCAGAGCCTAGGTGACAGTACTGAATGGCCAAAAGCAAAGTGACATTTATTATAATCAGCAGCACAGCAAAGCAATATGCATATGGTCTGACCCTTAATAGGAGGCATGGAAAAAGTTAATTTTATGGTGATTCATATGGACTTTTGGTGCTGGCTAATCAATCATAGCGTTTCCAGGCATGAAATGGACCAGAAGTTTGCTGCATTTTTGTTTGATAAGCATAAGTAGAAAAATTCTCAAATAAACAAAAGAGAGGCTAATTGGATAGTGGCAAAAGGGATTCTTGGCTTGTGAACCAATTCCCAGAATTGTTTTGCAAACCCAAAACCCCTTGAATTAGGGGAAGGCCAAGTTTCCCTGAGGTAGGACATTGCTAAAATTCCTAAGAGGTTTTACTGTAACCTTTCCTGTTGAGTGTGAAGTTTTATCCTAGTTAGGGTTACTTTTGCTATGATAAAACACCATGACCAAGAGCAAGTTGGAAGGAAACAGTTTATTTAGCTTCCACTTCCACTGTACATTATAGTCCACCACTGAAGGAAGTAAAGACAGGAACTCAAACAGAGCGGGAACCTGTAGGCAGGAGTTGATGCAGAGGCCATGGAGAAGTGCGTATTACTGGCTTGCTCCTCATAGTTTTCTCAGTCTGTTTCTGGAACGCATAATGGGCTGGGCCTTCCCTTATCTATCACTAATTAAGAAACTGCCCTACAACTTATGGAGGCATCTTCTCTCTTGATTTTCCCTCCTTTTAGATGACTCGAGCTTTGGTCAAGTGGACATAAAACTTGCTAGCACTGATGAGGATGAATTTTTATGGGAAAAAGAATATGGGTTCTCTTGTCTTATTTCTGATTTTGTTTCCAGGCTTTAAGCATATGTTTGGCGGTTTAACTCTAGTACCCCTCCATGTCTGCAATCCTTGCAGCTGGTAAAACAATGATGTCATTGCTCAAAGATTATCCAGTTAATATTAAAATATAAGTGTACACAAGTTCACAACATTTTATTTTAGCATAACCATATCTTAATTTTTAGCTGCTAATATATTTTACTATATACTGTTACAGTTTTTAGTACTTATAGCCCAGTCCTTATTCATACTGAAGATTAAAATCTGGAAGCTGAAAGTTTTCAGATAGCCTTGTCTCCAGTTATGAAAGAGAAATGGTAAGACCACCTCCTGAGCGTTACCATGATACTTAAAATCTCACTTGTTAATTTCTCCTAATTATCTCTGGAGAGTTTTCAAGTAATTTTGAACTTTCTATATCTGACAGTCTTCTAAGTTACAGTGTATTTGCAGTTGGTATCTCATGACTGGTGAGTTGTGTTTCACTTTTATCTTCAGTTATTTTACTCTGTAATTAATTAGAATACCACTATTTAATTTTGCTTCACAACCCTTTTTAAAGAAACGTTGACTAAGATAATACAGCATTTCCAACTTCATCCATCATCTCTGCACAGGAAAACTCATATAATTCTTCCTTTATAATTGCCACTTTTGCAATCGTGAAAATGACAGTGACAGATAAAAACTTGGAACACTTCAGCTAAAATTATGTTGATATTTTGTTTTATTAAAATAAGATTCAATTCATTCCTGTCACAATTTTTCTCCCAATTACACATTTACATCTTGTCTTTCATGAGTGAGGTTGGTGGGGTTTTGTTTTTCTGAGCATTGCAGAACCGAGCACAGGGATTAGCTTGGAGTAGGAGTCAGCAGATGATGAGTGCATCAAAGGGCAATGAATTGATCTACAATAATTGTAATTTCATTTCTGACATGATTACCTGAAGATGACATGTAACATGTTAAAGTAGAATTTAAAAAGGAAGCTGCCATTAATTGAGATGCAATGGCAGGTAGACATTCATTCATTAAGTGGATATCCATTGAACATCTTCTCTAGTCCAGGCATTGCTTCAGCTTGTTGCTACATCCATGGCTCATGCTGAGTATACAAGCCCAAAGGCATGAATTTGGCTTTAGATTTGTTTTTACAAAACAAAAATCAAGTGACTAAGTTATTTCTCCAAAATATGTATTTGTAATGGTATAACTATAAACTTATAAATTATATGTTATGTAAAGATTAACAGTATTAATAATAGAGAACAACTATTTAGCTTGATAATATGTCTCTTTCAATTAGGCTTTGGTCAGTATCATCAGACCACATTGGTGAATCTAAATTATAGCAAACTAGTTACACATGTCCACCAACGATCAGGGAGAAAATGAAGCTTTGGAATCAATGAATACTACTCATGTGACGGCAAAGAGACAATTTAAGTGTATCTGGTTAGGTCACTTGTCAATTACGGTTTCGTTCTTTCTTTTGATGACTTATTTTCATCTAAGAGAGACATATGGTATGCCAATGGTACTTCTTATTAATGTGTTCGAGGAAAACATATTAAGAAGGTACACCAGATGGTATTCACCTCCATTAGTGCACAAATGATAGCGAGGTACTTGCTATTGTATTTTATTCTTATTACCCATGCACCTGACACAGAGTATCTACATAAAGAGCATCTTAAAGATGTATTTTATTTTTATTTACCGTTTAATACTTTTATTTATGTTTGTGTATATATATGTGTGTATGTGTATCCTTGTACATATATGCAGTGTGTATGGGAATGCACAAAGAGACTGGAGGAGCTTGTTAGATACCCTGGAGCTAAAGTCACAGGTAGTTGTGAGGCAACTAAAGTGAATGCTAGAAAACAAACTGAGGTCTTGGGGAAGAGCTGAGCCATATGCACAACACCTATTTGTATTTGAAAATGTTATTTATATGTCTGTAAGTGTGAGGAGGCTGGACATGCTATATGTAGGGGTGAATACAAGTGCCTCTAGAGTCATCAGAGGATGCCTGCTGTCCTGTAGCTAAGGTGGCTATCAGCCTTCCAATATGGATGCTGAGAACTGAACTTGAGTCTTCTGCTTACCACTGAGCTGTCTCATTAGCCCCATTCAAAGACATTTTAGATATTAATGTTCTAGCTTTTAGGTTTCCATCTATCTTATTGCCAATTATTTTGATATTGATTGATTGCTCTGATTGCTTTTCTTACCTTTAGCAACTTTAACTGTACAATTGCAGAGAAATTCATTTTTCTTGGGTTTTAGGAATTGAAATGTAGAAAAAAAATCACCCATGATTCATATTATTGTTTCTAACAAAGTGAATTTTCTCTATCAGTTTTGTATAACTTCCCCAGGAAATTCTTTTGTTTCATTGTGTTTGCTAAGTCCCTGGTTCACAACAATATCAGTATTTAGGGAACTGACCAGATTTCAGGGCTGCAGGTAAACTACTGTATACACTTGGATAAGCCACTAATGTCTTTGAACCTCCATTTCCTCCTCCTCAAAATTATAATGAAAACTGGAGGACCATCCCAGTGGTAGAATGATTGCCTATCATGTGCAAAAGGATCTAGGTTCAATCCCCAATATTGCAAAATGAAATAAATGAAATAAATAAATAAAAGTAGACTACTGCTACTGAGCTCATGATGTACATATACATAATGAGATGATGCCTGCTATAACATTTAGTACTGTGGTTTTGGTGTTGTTGCTAGCAAATAATTATATTTTTTTATTGAATATTGATTCTTTTCTCATGCAATGTATCCTGATTATAGTTTACTCTCACTACAGTGCTCCCAGTTACCTCCCACCTTCCTTGCCCACCAGACCTATTTCATTTCTGTCTCTTATGAAAAAAAGTACAGGTTTATAACATATCAAAAGCATCATGACAATATAAAATAAAAAAGATGAAGGAAAACTTCCATATCAAAGTTGAACATGGGGACCCCACAGGAGGAGGGGCGCCCCAAGAACAGGCAGATGAGTGAGACCCAGTCATTCTCATAGTTAGGATTCCCATCGAAATACTGAGCTAACGGCTATAACATATACACAGAGGCCCTATATAGACCAATGTAGGCCCTGGGCTTGCTGCTTTAGGCTCTTTGAGCTAGCTCATAAGCACCTTGCTTAGTCGATTCAGAGGATCTTGTTCTCCTGGTATCTTCTATCCCCTCTGAGTTTTATAATCCTCCTGCCTCCTCTTCTGTGGGATTCTCTGAGCTCTGAGAGGAAAAATTTGATGGAAATCTCCAATTTAGCCTCTCTCTCCACTTAATGCTGGACATTTGGGCCACTGCATTTGGATTCCTGTTGCCCCGGACGCCTCTCCGATGCTGACTGGATAAGACACTGATCTATGACTATAGCAGAATATCATTAGAATTTTTAGTGAATTTTTTTTTGGTCTGTAACAGTCATATTTGGTTTTACCCATGGTCTCTTGGCTATCTCATCTCTAGCTTTTGGTTTGTGCAAGTAGTGTCTGGTATGTGTTCCGTATGCTTTAGTTGGCTTTATGTAAAACCAGACATTGGTTGGTTACTCCCACAAATCCTGCGCCACTATTGTCCTAGCATATTTTGGAGATTTTAGGGTTTGTGACTGGGTTTCCGTCCACAATTCTATTGGTAGCCTTTAGAGTACCTTCCCACACCAAAGAGACATCCGACCAAAATCAATCTATAGATTCAGTTCAAATGTGTAGGAATCAAATGTTTTTACTCAACTTTTTTTTTTTCAGAATAAAAAAAGAAAATCAAAAGCCTGGATAACTAAAATGATTTTGAACAACAATAGACCTTCCATAGGTATCACCATCCCTGATTTTACGCCGTACTAGAGAACTATGGTAATAAAAGCCACACAATATTGGCATAAAAATAGAGACATTGATCAATGGGATTGAATGGAAGACCAAGATCTAAATCTATACCCTGTGGACACCTGATTTTTTTTTATAAAGAAGCCAGAAACACACAATGGAGAAAAGAAGTGGTGCTGGGTACACTGGATGTCTGCCTACAGACGAATAAGAATTGATTCACACTTAACATCCTGAACAAAATTCATGTCCAACTGAATCAACAACCTCAATATAAAACCAGGTATATTAACACACACACACACACACACACACAAAAAAAAAAAACACAAACACCCACACACAGATACATTGAACCCAATAGAACAGAAAGTGGGAAAAAGCCTCAGACACATTGGCACAGAAGGTAACTTTCTGAAAAGAACACTGAAAACACAGGCACTGGGATTGACAATTAATAAATGGGACCTCAAAAAACTAAAAAGCTTCTGTAAGACAAAGGACATGGCCAGTCAGACAAAACGTCATCCTATAGAATGAGAAAAGTCTTCAGCCAACTCCACATCTGATATATATGTATGTATGTGTGTATGTATGTATACATAATATCATATATAAACTAAAATATACTTTAACATATAAATGTAAAATACATAAAAATCCAAAATATATAAAGAACTCAAAAAACTAGATATCAAATAATCCAATTGAAAATTGGAGATTCCCAAACTCCCAGACTGATGCTAAGATGAAGGATTATTCACCACAAACTGACAGCAGAGTCATATTGCTGAAGACAACAGCCACACAACTCAATGGACCTGGTAAAATTGAGCTTCTGCTTACAAGCAGCCTTCATTCCTATGTTTTATGCTCTTTGGTAATTTTAGCTATTGTTATATCCCTAGTATACTATGTAGTATCCCTAAATATTCTTAGATATATACTACTTATATATCTAAATATATTGATATGAGGTAGCTCACAAAATAATTATCGTCATTGAAAGAAGTGGGTAACAAAGCACAAAGAATCATAAAGCAACATACTTGTAAATAGCCAGGATGGATGTAAACCCAAATGTGGTGTAGATATAGCCAACACTCTCACTACTATCTCTGCTGTTATTTTTCTCCAATGACAGTCCTCTGACTAGATGAACCACTCATATACTATTCTACAGCTTACTCTGTTGCTACATATTTTATTGACTTTTATGTGTATTTCCTCATACCTGGTTTAAGAGTTACTTAACAGTGATTTATTTATATTGTTGGCCTTTCTAAAATATATGGCCCTGTATGAGACCTTGTTTAAATATTTAATAATGAATTAACAGCATTCAATAAACATATGAAAATTCTAGAATTTATAAATGGCCCCAGAAGAGTGGTTTCTTTAAAACCCCATACCTGTCTCCTTTAGTTCGATCAAATTAGTTAAGAATATGGTGAATATGTAAATATAAAGTAATACTAAAAATGAAAGCCTTATGTGCACATATATCTGTTTAGATGCATGTAAATGAGCACATATGTAAATATTATTGATGTACAGATGGAATGAACAGGAATTCAAACTAGAAATGCAAACAACTAATCTTCACTTTCAAAGTAGTGACAGCTTTAATCCTCGCAGCTGAGTTTACCTAATTTCAGCTGGCTAAAAACTGTACCAGAAGTAAGAAACTCATTGCTGGTGGTAAAGCAAACTTGTACAATTACTTTGGAAATCTATCTGGCACTTTCTCAGAAAACTGGGAATAGGGCTTCCTCAAGACACAGCTATTCCACTCCTTGGAATACACCCAGAAAATGCTCCACCACAGAACAATGACATATGCTTAACCCTGTTCATAGAAGCCTTATTCATAATAGCCAGAACCTGGAAACAGCCTAAATGTCCCTCAGTTGAAGAATGGACTAAGAAACTGTGGTACATTTACACTATGGAATACTACTCAACTATTAAAAACAAGGAAATCCCAAAATTTGTGGACAAATGGATGGAACTAGAAATGATCATACTGAGTGAGTTAACCCAGACGCAGAAAGACTCACATGGTATATACTCACTTATAATTGGGCCCTAGTCCAAAAGTCATGTCCCATGAAAGTCTCCACTTACCAGGAGATTGGGATAGATCTGAGGACATCCTACTGGGACTCTAGGTAAGAGAAATATAGGAGATGGGGAAATAGAAGAACCCAGAATGTCCTAGAAACGTACAAGAAGAACATCAGATGGGTAGATTGGGGCCCAGGGGGAGGTCTGCTCAAACTATTGCACTAACCAAGGACAATACAAGTAGTAAACATTGAACCCCTACTCTGATCTAGCCAATGGACAGGACAGTCTCCACAGTAATATGGACAGTGGAGAATGACTCTGACATGAACTCTGGTACCCCATATTTGACCACTTCCCTTTGGTGGGAGGCCGGGTGGCACTCAGAGAAAGAATATGTAGGCTACCAAGATGAGACTTGATAGCCTATGACCACGTAGTGGGGGATCCTAGCCTATGACCATATAGTAGGGGAGGAGGTACCCCTTGGTCATAGACCTAGGGGAGGGGAATAGGGTGAAAGCGGAGGGGAGAAGGAATGGGAAAATACAAGTGATGGGATAATCTAAATAAATTTATTAAATAAAAAAAAGAAGAAACTTTGAATTCCTAGGTGGGATTTTTTTTTTGACATTTTAAAAACTATTTTAATTAATTAATTAACTTTACATGCCAATTTTAGCTTCCCCTCCCTCCTTTCCTCCTAGTCCCTTTCTCTCCCCTCTCTTCAACTCTACCCTCTCTCTTCCTTTTCTTCTCAGAAAAGAGAAGGTCTCCCATGGATACCAACTGCCCTTGAAATATCAACTGACGGGAGGAAGATGCGCATCTCCTAGTGTGGCTAGACAAGGCAGCCTCGTAAAGGGAAAGAGATCCAATGACAGACAGTGTAGTCAGAGACAGCCCGTGCTCCTGCTGTCAGGAGTCCCACGTTAAGAATCAGCTGCACAACTGCTATTTGCAGAGGGTCTAGTTTCATCCCGTGTATGCTCTCTGTTTAGTGGTTCAGTTTCTGTGGGCACATGTTACTTCTGTAGGTTTTCTTGCGATATCTTTGACCTCTCTGACTCCTTCCTCCCCATCTTCCATAGTATTGCCCAAGCTCCACATAATGTTTGGCTGTGGGTCTCCACATCAGTTCCCATCAGCTATTGGGTGAAGCCTCTCTGATGACAGTGATGCTAGGCTCCTGTCTTCATGTATGACAGAGTACCATCAATAGTGTCAGGGACGAGCTCCCTCTAATGGCATATGCCTCAAGTTGGGCTAGTCATTGGTTGGCCCTTCCTTCCAATTCTACTCCATCTTTTATCCCTGCACATGTTTTGGCAGGAGAAATTGTGGATCGAAGGTTTTGTGACCGGGTTGGTGTCCTGGTCTTTCTATTAGAAGTCTTTTCTGTTTACAAGGGATGGCTGTTTTAGCTTTCATATCCCCCATTGCTGGGAGTCTTAGCTAGGGTCGCCCTTATATATTCCTGTGAATTTCAATTGTCCTAGGTTTCTAGCTCTTCCCAGAGGTTCACCCCCACATTCCAGTTCTTTCTCCATCTATCATATCCCATTTTAAAAATTGTTAATGATAGAAAATAGCATTCTTTCAGGTATACTTTTCTGCCACACAACATTTTCACAAAATTAATATAATTTCCATAGAGAGGCCACACACTGATAACAATATAACTGATGAATAAAATTAGAATCATTCTGCTAAGTCAAAAGAAAAGATGAACATTGTAAATAATAGAAAAAATAAGTCCATTTTGAAAATTACATTTTTCACAGTAAGTTTTCATATTATTTTAACATTTCATTTATCTAAGTAGAAATTGGTATAATATATTTACATTTCCTGCATGGGAAACAGTAAGTACTTCTGAGTTTTCACTCTAGGTCTTATCCTCTACTAAGTAGTACCAATGCAGTCACCCCTTATTGTACATTACAATTCTTTAAGTAAAAGTTAACCACGCATTGGCATTCGCTCTTCATGTGTGCACTTTCAGCACTGTGATTAATTAATATTTTACATGGGTTCTTTTCATTCATCATAACACATATTAATCAAATGTTATTGCCAGGAAGATCTGAGTAGCAGTGATGTTAAATAATGAACAATGAACCTTAATGGCTAGGGACCAGGTTGCCAATGTACCTTGCATGCAAGCATGAAGACCTACTTTAGAATTCTTAGCACCACTTAAAGAAAGATGGGTGATGCGTCAAGTGGCAGAGACAGACATTTCCTCGAACTTCATAGGACAACACAGAGGTTCAGGTTCAGGTTCAGGAATGTATGTTGTCTCACAAGTATAGACCTGTCTCTCCATCAGTGTGGACTCTGAGTAGAGTTTTGTGATCCAGTAAAAATTACAAAGTTGATTTGTAGGAGGTGTAGTAAGATTAGGAACTTAACTATGGAATGCAGATCAGCAGGAGATATTTGAGGTAACCCCTTACTGAAAGAAAACTCTCTAAGGGGGTTAGGTTGTACACAGCAACAAACAACAGGCTCTAGGTATTTCCTTTCAGCAATCCACAGAGGAGCTAGAGAAAGGTAAACTAGGTTTGGAGACACTATATACTGACATTTTACGTAATATGGCTTGATTATTTTTGTGTTTAAGTGAGTGAGAATCCCTTCTCAGTAGTGGGGAGCTGGGCATGGAATGCTAATGTCTAAGTGTCTAGTTTATGTGTGGATTCATAAAGATCTAATTGTACTTCGATAAACAGAAAGGTAATTAGATTTGGTGAAAACTACAGAATCATATAAAAATAAACTTTATTTCATTCAACCTGTATACTCTAAAGATGTTTATCATCAGAATGGAAGTCAGCGAAGGTGTTAAGTTGAGGAAGAGATTTTGCCTCTATTTACATAGATGATGAAAGAATATAGGTTTCATCCAAATTGGTAAAGATCTGATCTCAATAAGAGAAGCTTCAATGAGAAAGGCATGACTCAAGGAAGAAAGATACACAGAAAGACACAAGCAATGCAGTTGATGAAAAAAGCTGATTTCCATT
This sequence comes from Acomys minous, assembly GCF_964271855.1. NCBI lineage: Eukaryota > Metazoa > Chordata > Mammalia > Rodentia > Muridae > Acomys > Acomys minous. The sequence goes on along the minus strand of NC_140501.1, from coordinate 8,401,639 downwards.
GCATGGAGACAGCTCAATACAGAAGCTGAAGAACAAATCATTCATTAGACTGGTAGGCTGAAAATCTTGATGTTGAAATGGGCTGTTGCTGAAGAACACATGATCAGAACTACAGTTATGAAGGATCATCAATGGATCTTCATAAGGACATTAGGACTGTTAAGTTTATGAGACTGATATCTGTTTCTATTGTAGTAGTTAGATTGTACACATTTTAGCTTAGAAACAATCAAGATGTAGAGAAGTATCAATTATGCTGACTGCTCCCATCGTATCCAAAGACCTTCTAGTTCTTACAGACACACTCTTAGTATGACACTTTAATCCCAAGCAATGATGTCTAGTTGAGGGATAGCCAAAAATAAAGAATCAGAGAAAGATTTGACAAAATAGGATACCTCCAACTCTCATGAAAAGCACAGGAAAGAGAGGAGATTTAAGAGAGTGTTGGGATAGGCAGTTCATTTGAGTTGAGGTTAATTATTTGGTAGTCAGTGGGGAGTGACTTGATAGGCAGTGCAGTGGCAATTCAGGTTGTGGCCATTAAGATCAGTTCAGCCAGTTTAGCCGAGTAGAGTTTAATTTATTCATGAGTTCACTCAGAAGCACTTGAAATCAGAGAATAAGGAGGAACCCGAAGATTAGAACAAACTTCCAGAGTTAGTTAGAGGCCAAGCAAAAACAATTCAGTGGAAAACACAGAGAAGCCAGATTGAATCAGTCATCATGGAGAAGAGTTTGAGCCAGAGTAACTGACTAGAACCAGTCAGCCAGAGTTCAAAAAAAGATAGAAAAGGTGAGCTTATTCAGCAATAAGCATCTGAGATGACAGTTATGCCAGGCATATAAAAGTTACTCGTACAAATTGCCTTGGTCATGGTATTTTGTCTCAGTGACTCAAAAATGTAACTAACATAGTAAGAATTAAATAAACAAATACATTAAAAGGGCCTAAACATTTCATTACACAATAGTGCTAAGATACATATTCTCTAATGTAAATTACTTAGCTCCAGAGGTGTTTTGTAGATTTCTGTGCTCATTTGAAAAAGTAGTTTAACCTCAATTTGCTTGCTCATCTGTTTTACTGTAGTATCAATAAATGAATGATTAAACACAGATAACATTCCTCTTTTTCTAATGTTCTTACTTAACCAGTTCTTCTTTCCTAGGAGTTTAAGACTTCAGAAGCTCACATATAATTATATAGAGATTCAAATGCATTTCAAGAAGAAAATGTCACATTGGCCGAATTCATGAGGGACTTTAGCCAAAGAAAATGAATGAATAGGTTTTAATTCACAAGGGTTCAGATTCATTTAGGCCTGTCATATCCTACAAAGGAAAGTCATCAACCAGAAAGGGGTAGTCAGGCATGATATTAAACAGCTGAGCATGTCAAAGTAATCACCCTATGGCTATGGACTTCCATTCACTATACTCGTGCTTGAGCTGTTGCCACTGTGTCGAATTTCCATCCCTCCTGATAAATTGATTTGTTTTTCCTAATGTAATTATCATGAAGCTTTCTCTGAAATGCAAATTTCAATTGAAAAACTCAATGGAGTTATAATGCTTTGAATATTTGCGTTAAACATTAAGTAAATTTAATTTGGAAAGTAGGCTTCCAGATGGGAGAAACATTATTTTTTGCAATTTATTTTCACAGGGTAGGATTGGATGTACTTACTACAAAATAGAAGTTTTCTTCATAACTTTCTCGATTTCTAAATAGAAATAGTGAGAAAGCTAAAAGGTGTTTTTATTGTACACACATGTGAAAGCCAGGGTTTATGTGCTTACTTCGTAAGGTGAGAAATACATTGCCAGAAAGGTTCATTTTTCAGGTCATATAGCAAGCTGACACCAGTGAATTGAAAAGGTCTCTAAATTATTAACAAGAAAAAAAACTTACTTTAATGTTTCCCTTCAGAGTTAGAATCTAAAGAAAATGGAGACAAGATCTTTAAAATATATCCTATAATCAAAAGTGTGAGGGTTAGGAAGGAGAATGAATTTCACTAGACACATTGATAAAATTGGAGAGTAATTTGTTTTAGTCAGTGAGAAATTATTTAAGCAACAAATAGTTTGTCTCAGAGTTGAGCAGAGGACATAAGACAGGCGTGGAGAAAGGTGAATATATTCACTTCCAATGTTTGTGGATAAAGTACATTTTTCCCTTGCAATTGAGGCATGTTTATTGTTTGTTTACTGATACTCACTAGTCACAACATTAAATCTATAATCTAGGTAGTGTGTGTGCTTATAAGCTTATTTACCTCAAGAAGATGTTTGTGGTCATTGAATGAGCTATTTTGCACACAAGATGTTGTGTTAAAAGACTTGATATATGTAAAAATGGATACTGATTTTTTTTAAAGGGTGACAAAAAACAAAAAGACATAGGAGGGCTCCACCTGCACCTAAGACTTTAGAGAAAGGCCACATTTACAGTCTGATTGTGCAGCAACTGATGGATTCTGAAAATTGCAATAGCTGTCAATGAAATATTTGAAAACAAAACCTGTTTCCTTTACCGTAAAAGTACTCTAGGGAGGAGAAATGGCTCACTGCGTAAAATACTTTTCATACAAACACAAGGATTCAAATTACATACCCAGAACTCATGTAAAGAAGATAGACATGGCCATACATGCATAAGCACAGAACTTGAGATGAAAAAGCCTTGAAATGCAGCCAATCTGGCTGAATTTATGTGCTGTGGGTAATAAGAGACTCTGTCTCCAAAACAAAGTAAAAAGTGACCAAGAAACCACCCAGTGGACTTAAAGGAATGTACACATATGAACATACCTAAACTTACAAATAAAGTCAGTCTAATTTGCTACTGCACTCCATTGCTTTTGTACATTTTTTGAATTTATGCTTTATAACATTTTAATATTTAGTATTATACTTTAGAATATACTCATTGGGTACAATGAAAATATAAAGACAATCGGAAAGATATCAAAATGACCCGTAATTTAAAAACTTATTTCATAGTTAATACTGCATTATATACTTTAAATTTGCTAAGAAAGTAGACACTACAGCAAATAATAATGTGTGAGGTAATGGGTATGATTGTCTTTTCATAATCTGTATGTATATCACATAATAATATTCTATTTCTCACATATATTCCATGTGTGTGAGTTGATTAGTTGCTTAGTTGAATCTGCCTAGTTGATATATCAGCTTTTTTCATCTTTAAAGATGGAAAATATAGAGTAAAATTTCAGAAACCAAATAGCAAAACCATTGTGAAATAAATTAAGTAGCAATATGTATAAATAGGCATGCCAAGTTTCTAAGGAGACAAGAAGAAGAAATGTATGGTAGATTTGGGATATCCTTGTATGTTACAATATTTTAATAACTTAGCACTTTAATCCTGTGTACTATTTAAATCATGTGGGAAAATCAATCCTTAGTGGTGAACATTCCTTTACACATTCCTTTAACATTGAAATAAAAAAAGCATTAGTTATAATTTAACAATCAAAGATTCACCATTTTGATTTTTAAAGTAGTATTTTAATAGTTAATAACATTTCCTACAATATGTTTTAATGATATTTGTCCCCTCCCTTCTCTTCCCAGAGCCATCCCTCCTTTACCCACTCAAAATTGTATACTTTATTTTCTTTCACACTTACCAAGTCCAATTTGTGCTTCTAATACATTCTTAGCATTCTACCACATTGGTGACTTACTAGGAAATATTTTTCTTATTCTTATACATTACATCCCAACCATAGTTGCTCCTTTACTCTCTCCCGTACTCTGCCAACCTACCATCTCCCTGGATCCATTCCTCCTCTATTTTTCTTCAGAAAAGATCAGGCCTACCAGGGATAGTAACCAAACATGGCATAACAAATTACAGTAAAACTAGGCACAGACTTTCATATCAAGTCTGGACTGGGAAAACCATTAGAAAGTAAAAGGTCACAAAAGAAGACAAAAAGGGCTAGAGATGCCCCCATTCCCACTTCTAGGAGTCCCACAAGAATGCCAAGCTACACAATTATAACATATATGTAGAGTACTTAGCTCAGAAGCATAAGGCTCTGTGATTGCCACTTCAGTCTCTGTGAGACCCTATGAGCCCTGCTTCCTTGATTGTATGGGACATGTTCGACATGTTCTTGTGGTATCCTCAACCCCTCTGGCTCCCTAAAGACAGACTCTTCTGTCATGTATGAATTGACAATAGCTCCTTGGCAAAGGGTAGGACTTCATGCCCACCTACTCTTCCCATTTTGGCACTTGGCTTAGCTTGAACTTGCACAGATCTTGTGCATGCTGTCAGAACCATTGTGAGTTCACATGTGCAGCTGTCCTACTGTGTACTTAGGACTCTGTTTCCTGAAGTCATTCACTGACGTTTTCTAACCCATTGTCTACAATGAAACCCAAGTCTTCAGAGAATGGGTGTCTATGTGTGTGTGTGTGTGTGTGTGTGTGTGTGTGTGTGTGTGTGTGTGTGTGTGTGTGTATGCATTCTATTATCTTTTATTCACTGTATCATGGCCAGTTATGGATCATTGTGTTAATATTAATTCTTAGCACAGATAATAATTAACATAATATCTACTGCAAATAGAATATTCTTTGAGAGATGGATTGATCTCTTGGTATAATGATAAGACAGTTTAATCCTTTGTCCATTTAACAGAGTGATAACAATATGTTCTTCAGTAGAGTCTATGACCTATGTAAGGATGGGTTTATGTCCTGATCTTTACCCAGGTGTGGGTTTCATTGTGTGGAATGGGATCCATACAAGAAGCAGCTGATAATTCTCATACAACTGGGCACCACTGGGCATGTCTTGCCAAACCAGTCACTATTGTAACTCTGGGGATTCACTGCTGAATAAGACTAATGATTGCCTTTCTCTTCTGGTAACATGCTAGCCAGTGGAGACAAAGGTTCAGTACAAGGTTAGTATTTATCTTCAGCCATAAGGTCTTAACATTAGATTTTGAAGGGTAAACAATAGCATTAACAAATCAAAGGCTTGTAATATTTGGTGGTCTATCGGAGCTCAATGGCCAACAACTCTAAGAGAGAAAACAGATTCCTAGAGCTAGGCTTTTTGTATGTTAGCCTATGGTATCTAATGGAACACTGTTGCTTTGTGTGTATAGGAATCTTCTCTAGTACTAGGCAGGTTTCACATGACTTTTAAAGTGTCATGTACCTTGCTCTGTCCAGGCCAGCCCATCCCCTCCAGTTTAATCTTCTTTTCTATTATTCCTATTTAAGCCTATATATGACTGTATTGCCTCCCACCCCCACTCCTGCCTCAAAAGGCCCTTACCATAGCATGTTGGTAATTTTCTGCCATTTATGAGTATTTCATATGGAGTACACATATGTGAAGATTCAAATCTTAATGAGAGAAAACATACAATGTCTTCTGGGTTAGGGTTGCCTAACTCAGAAATAACTATTTCAAGCTCCATCCATTTACCTTCCAATTTCAATAATATCACATTATATAAGTATACCATATTTTTAATATTTCTCCATGTAGACACCAAGACTGTCTACATTCCCTGGCTATTGAGAAAAGAACAGCAATGACCATATGTGAGTAGGTAGCTATACAATAGGATACAGAGGCATTTGGGTATGTACCAGGAGTGACATAGCTGGGTCATGTGATAGATGTAGTTCTAGCATTGTGAAAAACATCCCAACTGATATTCATGGCGATTGTACCAGCTTGAACTCTCACCAGCAGTGAATGAGTGTATCTCTTTCTGCATATCCATTCCATCATTTTTTTCATCATTTTTAACATTAGCCATTCTAACAGGGGTATGATAAAAACCTCAAAATATTTTTAATTAACATGTTCATTATTGATAAGAATGTTGCATATTAAAAATGTTTCTCAGTCATTTGTATTTCATCTTTTAAGTACTCATTTTTTAGTTTCATGCTAGGCTTTTTAATTATGTTGTTTGTTTTCTTGATATTAATTTATTTTAATTACATATACATTATAGATGCTAAACCTCTGTCAGATGAATAGATGGTTTATTTCTCATTCGGCAGGCTATGTGTTCACTCCAGAGGTTGATTTTGTGTGTGTGTGTGTGTACAGAAGATTTCTAGTTTCATGATGTCCCATTTAATGTTTATTTGCCTTAATGCCTGTGCTGATGGGGTCCTGTTCTGAAAGTCCTTTGCTGTGACAATGCATTCAAGCATTTCCACTATTTTCTCCTCTGTAAGATTAAGGGAATCAGGTCTTATGTTGAGGGACTTGATTCATTTGGAATTGAGTTTTGTGCCGAGTGAGAGATACTTATCAAGTTTCATTCTTCTGTAGGAAGGAACAGCACTTTAGATATAGATGCTTCAATTTCTAGCCAGGTCTTTCTTGTGAAAATGCTTAATACATTGAATTTTAAAATGTCTTATTTTTAAATATGAAGATGTATTTCAATATAGCCTTTTAGCATGAATATTATTTTGATTTAGAAACTACAAAGTCAGAGATAAGAAAGTTTCAATCCTTGCTTCTTCCTGAAGTAAGAGGGAGAAAAAAACAAAAACAAAAACAAGATTAGCCACAACAACTTTTTGAAAGATTCTTTTATCATAAGATGAAAAAAGAACCCTTCTTGTTCATGGGCCATGACCACATGAATTTTGCTTGAACAAACATGTTTTAACATTACTATTGCCATTCTTTATCTTTCCTACATAATTTATTTTCTCATCCACAGTTGTCTTTTCTGTACACCATCATATAAAAATGTGATTTCCTAGTTCTTAATGTCTGCCTTAGAAGACTCCTATGACATGTGAACTTATTTAATGCAGTTATGACTTTGCATCCAGGGATATCTGAGAATGCCCAGAAGATACAGGTAAAGTTTTATTTTCTCTCTTTCAGTATGCTCTGTTATGTGTTTTTCCAATGTCTCTTATGTACCTGGAGCATTGGTAATATCAGGGAAGGTAGGTAATATATTAATGAGATCACTGCTAGTGCTGCCAAGCACTGCAGTATAACTGATGAAGATAGATGTGGTATGTGTTTGTCCCGTGTGTGTGTGTGTGTGTGTGTGTGTGTGTGTGTGTGTGTGTGTGTGTGTAAGCAGGATTCATGGAAGTAAGTCTACTGTATATAAGATGAGGGAAGACCTTTGTAACTTGCATTTTATTTGTGACCATTAGACTGCAGGAAAACACTTGCTTTATCTGAAGTAGAGACTTAAAGTAGAGCCTTGTGGCTCATAGAATAAGCTCTGGTTTGACTTTGAATGTATTGAGCAACTTCTGAAAGGGTGTTAGGAATAGAAAACCCATTATTTAGGGGAAATGATTTCTTGTGTCAGCTTTGTAGAAAAGATATTGAATAATACAGGTGATGATTACTGACTACTGGAAGGCATGCTGATGGAAATGCTGAAAGCATATTATGAGGAGATATGGATATCTCTAGGGGAGATCTATGATCTGTTTTGGCAGAACAGGTGGATAAAGTGAATTCAAAAGTGAAAGAATAGGCAAGGTAGCTTCTTCTTGCTTGCTCTGCTACATGGATGATATTCCAGTAATTGAGAAAGACAAAAGAGAGAGGGGTAAACTTGGGTAAAGGTAGACATCAACGTTTGCTTCTGTTGTAGAATGGCTAAAGATATATCCACAGGTAGATACACGTAGATAGTTGCATGCGATTTTGACTGAGAAGACAGAGACAAAAAAAGGAGCACAATAATGATTTTTTAAAATACCTTCCACTATTTCATCAAGTAGCTTCCAAAGTCATATGTCTGTACTTTTTTATTAGAAGTAGCAAATAAATGATATGAATTAGAATAATGGTTCATAACAAGAGTAATATTTCATTGATATAGGTTACATATTGTTTACATTAAATCATCTTTTCACCTTTTCCTGAATGTCCTGGCAGGCATGTATTTATACATGTATTAAATTTTTGGTTTCTATGTTGTTACTTTTTGTATACATGACAGAGACATAGACAATGTGCTATATCAACCTCAGATATAAGTCAATAATTTTTAAGAAAACTTATTCCTATGGGTAATATGAGTGTATTTTTTATGGCATTGGGTAATAATATTTGGTAAACTTCACCCAAACACTATGAATTCATATATCAGCCCTAGATAAATTCAGACCTGAATATGATTATGTTTAATATGATTAAATAACCATGATCATGATTTCTTCATTGTTTTTCTCCTTTAATAAATAGTTTAATATTTCCTTCATCATAATTCTGAATTCCAGTGAGCCTGAGGTTATTATATATAAAGAACTGAAGGTAAACAGGAATAATTAAGGTTCTGAGGCTCCTACTTATCAAAGTAGAATGGTAGGGTTCTAAACTTTAGAACAAACCTTTAGAAATAATACACTATGAAAGATAAAGAATATGCATTATATAAAGGTGCATAGCAGAGAAAGGCTTATAAAATAAGAATTAGCATATATGCTCCTTGGGTTCACACAGGTATATTGTCCTCATCTCTTTGGAATAGATACAATGTATCACACATATCAGGATGTTTTCATCTGTAAATGAAGAAATGGACTACATTTCAGTATATACTTATTTAACTAGTAAACGACATAGTGACAGGGATAAAGAAACTAGTATAGAATACAAATTGACTAAAAACAATTACTGTTGCCTGTGTGGAGAAGTGTACAATGACGGTATGGTGACTGGTAAGGTTAAATACGTAATCTTGATTCACTTATTCATTCATTTGTTTAAACATGGTATGGATGTTTCTGTTTCTAATCTTGTGCAAGGTGCTGGAAATACAATGGTGAATAATAAACAAGAGGAAAGGATAAGAGTCATCTGAGGAAAAAGGAAATGATTAGGGCCTAGAACAGGCTATATTAGTCCCAAGAAGAATCTAGTAAAAACAAGTTGACAAGAGTTGAACTGGAAAGTAGTTAGGCTCTATACAAGATCCTCCTCCTACTCCAGACACTAAGTAATAAAATCCATGGAACAGTGGAGAGGAAGTTGAAAGAGGCTTGTGTGATCAGGCCCCTGAATTAAACAGCTACCCAGGCAGCCAAGACACCCAGATTAGAGGAACCAGAAGCAGAGCCACCACTCTAGAGAATGACTGACCCCAGGTCTTCTGAGAGTGTGATGGTTTCCACTCATTCTCTTAGATGAATTCATTTAAGCTCTATGCTACAATCTTCAAATATATTAAAATGTTTCAGAGTGTCATATTATTTCAAATAACAAATGACTATTAAATTGTTTTTGGATCTATCTTCCTGACTAATTATATGCATAAATATCTCTAGGATGTGGGTGTGAAAATACTATTGTGTATGAATGTATAGTCAAAAAGAACTTAAGAGAGACTGCTAACATTATGTACAAAAAAGTAAAGTAAGACTCGTTAATGGAAGATTTTAAACAGCAAGTTATGAGTCCTCATTATATCCCATGAGATGTGCTTGGGCTGGAATAGCTGGATTGACAACAACCAAGAAAGGATCCTATGAAGACAAAAGGCACCAGGCAACATATGGGTAGCTACATTTCCTGGTCAATAAGATACCTTAGAAAGTAGAAGTTTACATGGGCCTAAATTTCCACTGAGCTATGTTGAACTAACAGCCTGTTCTTTGCTAACTTTCTAAAACAGGAAAGAACTAACTTAACTCCATGGCATCCAGAATTGTCTCTTCAGAATTCACATCTGTTACATGAAAGAGTCTTAAATAGAATTGTCTCCAAAGTCTTAAATGATTTCAAGTTGGAATAATTTCCCAAGTCTTGTTACTGGGTGTGGTATGAGAGTATAGTGTTGACTTCTACCTAGGGAATCATGGCTATTTGGGCATCTGCCTTTCTATAGGTAAGCACCTACAGTAGCAATGAAATTATTCCTTGATTCCATACCAATACCGTGATATCAATATGTTCCTTCTTTCTTTCATAATGAACCAAATACTCTACCATTCCTTGCTGTTAATATTTCCATGATGCTCCAACAGAGCATCAACAAACAGAAAACAGTTTGTTTTCATAAACACTTTGCATGTGATGAGGGCCACTGAATAGCTATCACTTGGGAAATGTCCAAGTCTGTACTTATAGATCTGTTTACTCAATGAACAAAATGCTAATCTCTTATGGATATAGTCCTCTTAGTGTTTCCCATAATGCAGAAATTCTTATTTTTTCCCTTCTCACTCATCATAGATAAGTCTAATTCAGCAATAAAACAGTTGATTACAGTTCTTTACAGTTGATTGAAAACAGTTCTTTACAGTTGATAGAATGCTACTTTTGTGTGATAACTTAAAGAGGCAGTGGTATTTAAGACCAGCTTCGACATCAACTGGGGAAACTGAAGAAGGGTATAGATCCAATGGCTGGCTGGTTACCCAGCAAACTTCCCATGAGGGCAACTTTCCAGGCTGGAACTGATTGCCACCTGCAATGGCTTTCACCAATAGTGGCAAAATGAGAGGCTAGAATTAAATTGCTGTTGGTAGGCCAGTTCTGATAACTTTCTGGTGGGGCCTTAGAGCTACCATGTAAGTGAGGGATAGAGCAGATGATGACTCCTAGTGGGGGCTTCTACTGATGGTGCCAAGCATCTAAAAAGAAAAGGAAAGAAGGAAAGTAAAAGAACACACACACACACACACACACACACACACACACACCACATACATGCACACACTTGATGATGAAGTAAGACAGACTCCAGCAGGTATGTTCCAAAAAGATTCTTTCAAGCTTCTCTTACTTTACATATTTACATACATACATACATACATACATACATGCATGCATACATACATACACACATACATATTAACATATCGGGTGGATGGAAACAGATTCCAACAACCTGATATACATACATATACTCATACTCAGTGAGTAAATGGAAAAAGATTCCAACATAACCAGCTATTATACATACATATACATATACATACATATATACATTTGGTGGATGGAACAAACTCTGAAGAGCAAGTTATAACAACTTTATTATTTGTTCCAAAGCTTATATATCCCAGCAAGATCTTTCGAGCAATACAAAATCACAATGTGGTTATATTGTATTTTTAAGTTAGTGATTACAATGAGTGTATGTAAGAAAAATATTTCCCCAATACCTTCATATGACCAAATATTTTATGTATTGTGGGTGAGAAACAAACATCGAAACAAGTTATTTCCAAGAACTCATACTTATATGTAGCTAAGAATCTTGTTATATATTAATGGAGCATAAGCAAGCAAGGTAATATCTCATCCAGCTTTTCTTTACCAGAAAATTGCAATTTGAGGTTACAAAGAAAGAGTCAAATATCTTTTTAAAATATTAAAAGAATCACAAATTTAAACTTTTATATAAAGACAATCAGCCATTTCTACTTTAAATCCTAAAGGTGCTCATCTACTCATTAATGTTTTTTATTAAATCATGTCAGGAAGTTGAGGGAAAAAATAAGTATAAGAAACCAGTCACCTTAAAGTCCAGCTTTAGTAAGATAGTGCTAATATGGGCATCGTTCTTGCCTCACCAACCTCAAAAAATCTCTAGCTTTACCATTAAAGGTGTACTTTTTCTTAACTTCAAATTGTTCCCTAAGATTTTCTGCATCAGAGCCAATAGCAAAACCATCTTTACCTAACGTTGCTGAACAATCTTTTTTCCAAACTCTTTCTAAGGGTCATGGTCCTTGCTAGCAATCTACATCTGTAGATTGTTTTTAAGGATGGTAGTTGAATCATTAATCTGCCCCAGCTGCAGTGCCTAAAAGAAATCAAGCATTGTTATTGCATATGCCAATGGTACTGCTCAGTGAGGGCATGAGAGACCCCTTTACAGTACTCACACAATTCATATATGAGGACCACAAGAGTAACAAGCAGAGCCATGTTCCACAACAGCATGAAGTCCTCAGGACATGTGGTTCTTAGGGTTATTCCTCTCTGAGGCATGTCCATCATGGGTTTGCTAATGGATTGGGCAGCATTCCATGAGGTCTAGAGCCATTTGCTGTTCCTCTTGCACAGACCCCAGCACAGTGGCATTGATTTAAGGCCCAAGAGAACTCTTTGCCCTAAAGTAACTGTGGTACAGGTGTATGTAGCACATATGTTTAGAAAGCACAAGTAGGGATGCTTGTCTGTAAGGATGCCAACATGGACATGACTTCCACACATATAGTCTCTGTGATAAACTCATTGTGTCTGTTCCTGTGCTGTTGTTACCTCTTAACTTTAGCTGATCAGTGGTGTATATTTTTACCTGCTTGTGGTCTTTAATTTTTCCTATAGTTAATGCAAGCCTTAATTATCTTGACATTCATTTTTATTATTTTTGCTTTGTTTTATCATATTTTGATTTAACTTTTTAAAAAAGATTTATTTATTTATTGAGTATACCACGTTTTGCTTGCTTGTATGCCTGCACACCAGAAGAGGGCACCATATCTCATTATAGATGGTCCTGAGCCACCATGTGGTTGCTGGGAATTGAACTCAGGACCTTTGGAAGAGCAGGCAGTGCTCTTAACCTCTGAGCCATCCCTCTAGCCATGATTTAACATTTTTAATCTTATTTTAGCTTAAAATGTCTATACATAATTTGGAATTTAGCTATTCTTATTTATCCTTGCAGGGTGGATTTCAAGTTAAAATATTTTCTGGTCAGGGAACATTTTCTCTAAGACATTAAAATTGCATGTTAGATAGTTGCTGTATGATGCAGAATGTGGTCCAGCATGGCATATGCTATGCAGGACTCTACAAAAATAACTACAACTCTAGTTCCTCATTCCTCCATTTATTTGCTGAGTTTTAAATGAAATTAAGTCATACTGGAAAATAGTACTTATCATAAATATGTCATCTACCAATATTCTGTATCTCTTCCTGTGCCATAACAGGAAGTAATAGTTTGAGGTATGGCTACTTGCTACATGCATGTTTAGAATTGCCTGATGTTTTAACTGAACTATTCCTATGTTTTAATATGAATCAAAATTATTTATTTTGGTTTTCTTCAACTGTTCTTTGACCAAATTGATATGGTAGGTTTTCTTGTCGTATGTATACAACAACGGTGCTTGTTGTATCTTTTGTCATCGTTTCTTAGCTCTTTATGTTGTAAATGAGAGGTTTGCCTTTTTAGTATAAATAACCTACTTCTAAAAATCATTATGGCAATCCTTTCCCTTGATTCTTTTGTCATTTACAGATTTATTTATTATGTGAGTAGAGCTGAGAGTGTCACAGCATACTTATGAAGGTTAGAAGCCAACTTGCACCAGTAGAATTTCTCCTTCCATCATGTGCATCCAGGAATATTAATTCAGGCCATTAGGCTTTGTAGCAAGTGCTTTTACCTGCCTAAACTTTGTGTAATCTTTGCTTTTTGTATCTTAGTCGATAACGTTCATTTGAAGACCTCACTCTTTTCTTAAAGTGAGGGCTTATTATTTTAATATATAATTTTATATTTGATTTATCTGTTTGTTTATCCTTTATCATTTTTTACGTTTTCATGCTAATTCTTACAATTTATTGTCTTCTTCTTAATGGCTTTTTGGCTATATATTTTCATTGTTAATTTGGTAGTTATCTTTGTTTTAAGATACAACTTTGACTTATTATATCAATTAAAAAACTGATGAAACAGTAAGTTTACTGCTTTTCAAACCATCTAAGAAACTTTCTACTATATAACTTTTCTGTGCTATCCTTCCAGCCTGTTGTGCTATTTTGTCATATATTTTATTTCTACATATGTTATATTCCCTACAGGGGAAGCACAGCTTGCAATGACTAAAAAAAGCACCTATTATAACTCCTTTAAGATAACTTAGGAAAGTTGCATCCTGAAAATTCATAGGAGACACTTCCAAAAAGATGAAAACAAAAATACACATTGTCAATTTCCAGCGTGTGCGAGCAGGCATATGGAGCTCTATCCCCGGCAAAATCTCTCAATTGCGTGGACAAAATGTACTGCCTTAGTCACTAAGACATTTGAAAATGTGTTCTTCTAATGTAATTTCTCAAGTTTCAAGACTTTAATTGTTTTGATGGAGGGTAACTGTGACTATCCTTTTGGAAGACACATACTTGTCTACTTTTCTGCCCTTGGTTTGGCTGCTTCCTGTTCCTAAACTCATGGTTTCACATAGTTCAATTGCAGCATGACTTCAAATCTCTGTTCTTGATCTAATCTCTCTAGCAGGCATAGTCAGACACTGAATGTGGACCAATCACAGTGGCTCTATTCCATTGTTTTCCCAGTCATTACTTTAAATAATAGCTATGAAGAGGAGCATACCCTTACTCAGAAGAGTTTAGTTCCAAGACTCCAAAGAGATCTTTTACATATTCTCAACATCATCAGTCACAATGCCCAACCCAAAGCGAAATCACAGAGCAATCAATTTATGTATTTACATTGTGGGTAGAGTATTTGCATGAGTAAAACATTAGTTCTGCTACAGCATTTTCAAGGGAATGCTTGTTTGCAAGATTGTTTTGTCAATGGGTTCTTACATAGATACAAGGTGACTGTTGCTGAATGCTTCATTAAGCAATGGGGGTTGAGTGCCATGGGCAATATATCAGGGATTAATTGTCAGTTGGTAAGCAAATTAGGCAGCAATCAAGGTTATACAAAAATTACACTGTCTTAAGGATAAATGTTAGCTGGGAAGTCATAAATGAACAGATAACCGGGTGGGAAGACATAGTGGCAAATGAATATGTTTCCTTAAACAACTTTTATAACAAGCACAATTTTAATAAGATATCACCCTGCTTCTCAGTCAATAAAATTCCACTGGAAAGTAATGAAACCTGCAAAGGTGATTGTTGCCACCCTGCAGATACCTACGGAGGCTCAGTGGGATGCCTGCACATGCTTCTTACCTGCTCCTTTTCCTATTTACAAACATAATTAAAATGAAAATGAATAGTCTGCTTGGCTGCGCTGCAACAGTGAGACCTGAGAGGAGAATATGGTTTGCATACTCAGGGTGACCTTTATGACTCTTACTCTTGTCATAACCAGCCGGAGCAGTCAATGTTCACGTGCATTCAGAAAACATTTAGTGTCACACAAGCCTCTTCTCTTCAACAATCCTGAAAGAAAGTGCTTCCCTTTGATTTCTTTTCTTCTTTCTTTTGTTTTAGATTTAAAAAGATTTTGTTGATTGTTATATATTTACGACAATGATAAGTTCCAAGGAGTTCTGGAATAAAATCCAGGTTCATTTATTGCTTAGCTATT
Source organism: Acomys minous (assembly GCF_964271855.1). Classification (NCBI taxonomy): domain Eukaryota; kingdom Metazoa; phylum Chordata; class Mammalia; order Rodentia; family Muridae; genus Acomys; species Acomys minous. The sequence goes on along the minus strand of NC_140501.1, from coordinate 8,386,316 downwards.
TCTTATGTGACCAGTAACCATCCGTTTTGTGGTTTTACTTCAACCTACTATGTTTTAAAGCATATGTGTGTGTGTGTGTGTGTGTGTGTGTGTGTGTGTGTGTGTGTGTGTGTTATTGTTCTGATAGCATTAGAAAGAGATGTAGAAACCTTCACATTTCAACTCAGATGCAAAAAAAATTTCTGCTGAGAGGAAAGCATCATGTTTTCAAACATAATAAGGAACACATTTGGAATGTTATGAATGATCACAATTTATGAGGAAGCTTGAAGTTCACAGAGAGACTGGGGTTCTTCACTGTGTTTACTTGGGTTTGGAATGCGGGGTTTATCCAAAGAGTCCTGCGTAAGGAAGCAGAGAAGCCTGCCATCTGAATGTCTGTTTCTAAGACCCTGAGGGCTTCACACATGTACTCAAAAACCTACTTACCACACAGGATTCTAAACAACAGGTAACTTCATTCCTCAGATAAAAGAAGGTTAGAACCAGACAGAGCAGCAGGCTGTCACAGCAGAGCAGACACTAAGAAAGAAAAACCACAGTCCATGTTACAGCACAGGACAGTTACCGATTGTTTTAAGATCACAGCTATCACAGAAAACTTAAAATATGTTTGGTAATCCAGACAAAGAAAAATGTGGACCTGTGACAGTAGTTGATTCAAGGTTCAGATTCAGTGTTCTAGAAAATATTAGGTAGACTGCTCTTATGAGTGTGAAAGGGTGTTGTTGTTGTGGTAGTTTTTCTTTCCTTGAATGATTGCTTCATGCTCCAAACCTCAATGCTAGATTTTTTTAAACACTGTTGAAGTAGATTAGACAAGCATAACCTCTTTTGAGAACTTCAGTAATACAATTTGACATCATAGATGTGTCTATACCTTTATGCAATTAGAATAATTAGCATTTAAAATAGAAAGGAACTTTCTTCATGCCACACAACACTAAGAAAGAAGGCAAAAATGGACCCAAGGCTACTGGTTTTTATTCATCCTTTTACCCACCCTTCCCTGTCTCACTGTCTTCATAGGAAGCTACAACTGCAGAGTCTTGCTGGCCATATACCTTCTTATCTGTATAAGAATACCATTTCTACCAGGCAGGTTTAGAAAATGCCTCTAAGTGGGTTTCTAAAACCTTTCACATGGAAATTAAACGTAGTCTTTCATTCTAGTGTTCTTTGATGCCTTACATGTGATTTGCAGTATTCTAGAGAGGGAAGAAGAGCATAATTGCACTTGACTGACATGCAATGCTGAAATCGGAAGAACAAAGGGATTTAATGACACCTGTATAAAAACAGTATTAGTCTTATGTAGCAATAATATCATACTTATTAGTAAATGGTGACTTTGAATTCTATAAATGGAACATTCTGATGGTCTTTTAATGAACATATGGTTATTGCTTTGAGAGAATTTTTTTTCATTCAAGGATTACTTGTAATTGAGTGTCTTTGAGAACCTATTACCTGTCATGTACTAGAAATAGTACAGATGTGATAAAAGGCATTTCATCTCTTTTCTCAGTGCCTTAAACATTACGTCCTGCCTCATTAATCTAGTGCTATTAACAATTATCATTAACATATAATGCTATGTAATTATCACTCTTTGAGAATCCTATTATCCTCTTAAATGCAATCATTATTGTAAATACTGCACACTTGTTCATGTCTTATTTTATTAGTGTAAAATTAGTGTTAATGCTGTCAAATGAGCACGTATTGCCATAGTTTCCCTTTTCTAGGTGTTGAACTTGACAATAAACACACAAAAAATGTGAGAATAAACTGAAAAAAAATAGATCTACAATTTTATCCTCATTATATAAAGCATAGTGATTAAACCAAGTAATTCATATTCATAACTCCAGCAGTTAAAAATTCCTGAGTTACACACAACATCTATGTTCTCAAAGAGATCTTAGGATAATGTCAAGTTTCCATCTGTGCTCTGACAATATAGATAATAATTTGGTGTTCTAGTGTGTTTGATTTGGATTTTTAAGAAGCATATAGAGTATTAACATATGGTTTCACACTTATATAATAATATATAATTGTACCTGAAAAGATATTATTTAAACTCTCATTTGTTCCTAAATTATTCACCATTCTTAAAATTGGTCAACAGTGAGCAAAATACCAAGAGAGACAATATTGTATATCAATAATTAAATGGATAATCAAAACAACCTCAACATTTCTAAAGCTCTATAACCACTTTGATAATATTACCTGAACTTTAGTTTAGTCATTTATAAAAGGGATGGCTCCAATGGTTAAGTGTGGGAATGCCTATAAAAATACATATTATGTTATATGATATGCAGTAAGCCCCTAAGTAGTGGTCCTGATGTGACAAACATGAAATCCTCGATGGAGTTTTGTCTACCTTTTATTTCCTTTTTAAAAAGTATATATATATATATATATATATATGTTCTGTTTTCAAGTACACCAGAAGAGGGAATCAGAGCCCATTGAAGATGTTTATGAGCCAGGATGTGGTTGCTGGAAACTGAACCCAAGACCTCTGGAAGAGCAGCCAGTGGTCTTAACCTCTGAACCAACTCTTCAGCCCCAAGTTTTCTTTTATTTTAAGGTTTATATGACTGGGTTATATCACACCTGTAATGTGGGCCCTTGTCTGCAGATGAAGGCTGCTCCCTCCCAGTAAGCTTAGTGCTTGGACATAGGTGAGTGAACCTCCTGCTCATAACAACCCACCACACCCATATGTGCTAAAAACCTAGTACCTTGCAGACACTAACCCATGTAAAAGGTGTCAAAAGCTGGTTTTTTAAAGAAAAACATATAAAAGGTGCCCTGGAGACAAGGGCTGGGAAGTGTCCTGGCCTGGGAGTGTCTCCTGTTATTCAGTTACCCTTGGTTTAAAACTGCAGAGGTTGGAGGTTTGGTGCTTGCACTCTCCTTTTCTCTCTCCATAGCTCCCTGTCCTTGTCTCATAAATATACATTATTCTTATATATCTTAATATCTATATTAATGTTTTCAAATCTCACAGAAATGTCATGCTATCCCATTACAATTTTTAAAATTATGTTATTTTTGTACATATACGCTTATATTACTACATATATATACACACAGTAGATTACCTATGGCAAGGAGAACCATGACACAATCAGGAATTATATAAATGTTACATTCTTAGTGTTTTGGCGATTTGTATTTGACAGCCTTGAAGAAAACATCTTTCCTATCTTGGTGCATCTAAATTTCTGAATGTAAATCAATCCCCATTACACATTGTCATTATCAATTTAGAACACCTACCTAGACCTAAAAATATCTTAATCCCTAAACAATTAAGCTTCACTGTAAAACTAAGCTACCTGGTCTTCAACTGCCTCAGAGACCTGAGAAGGAGTAAACTTGATTATCTGAGTATTCCAGGAGTGCAGGTTAGTAGTTTTCCAAATGAAAAGATGACAATTTTCTATCTGAATAGCCACCCAAAGCTCTATAATGTTGGAGCATCTTCTTCAGCCTTCTGGCCTAATATATCTGACAGACATATTTGTGAGGTAGGAACTATTGAGTACTCGCTTATCCTGTCTTAGCAGAGTTTGGCCATTGACTCTGCCTGCATCCAAGCTTGCCCTTTTTTAGGCAGAATTCTGTCTGCAGTAGAAATGCAGACCTTTTTCTCAGTGGCTAGTTTGCCACATTTGAAGCCATCTTCGTAAGGAGGTTCTTTGATGCTCATCATCTTCTTTGAGGTAGGCTAGGTGTTGCTAGGAGTTAACCTGTCTCATTGTCATTGAATCTTTAAAGTAATAACAAACCTTTTTAAATGCCATATTCTGCATGTCTCAGGTGTTTTTCAAGACCTTGTCTTTCTATAGAATCATATCTATTGTTGTACCTAATATGTATATTCTTGTGATAAAAATAGGGTAGCAATTGACATGACCATGATTTAATCTACTAACACCCTTCACAAGAGCCACAAGTAATATAAGGTATCTTGGTGTAACTCTTTTTTTTTTTTTTTAATCATCAAGCTTAGTGAATTAAAATCTAGCTCTTTGACTCTTGACTGTCTTTATTTTAATCAAGTGCAATTGGTTACCTGGTTTTTCTTAAGTCAGAGGCTCCCTTTCTCCACTGGAAGTGAAGCAGATTGCCACCATCTCAACTTGGGGTGAGCATGGCTGCCCTGTGCTCTTTCCCTGCCCAGAAGGCCTTCTTTGTGACCAGTTCTCAGGACAGAGCCTTCTTCAATTAGCCTCTAGAAGGGTGAAGAAAACTCTGTGACCAGATTCTCAGCCCAGCCTCCCAGAGAAAGGAACCCATACTGCAAGTAATTTTAATATGTTTAACACAATATACACTGATATTTAGGAAGCAGTCACTTGGTCAGCACTTACTGAAATGTGAGTGCCAATACACCATGCAGGAAGCCTTACAGATATAAAGAGCAATGCAGTTGGCTTTTTCCCTACAAGGCATTGCCCTTGATTGATTATCAGCTGAAATGGAAGTTTCTGATTTAAAAACTCATTGTGTCATGTGATGTTCTTCTGGAAGCTTATTGTGAGAGAGCATATAATGTTTTGCTGAATCAGACACATGAGAGGATGCATGATGTTTAGAGAGAATATAAATAGAATCCCTTATCTGATTCTTAATCAAAAGCCATAATTTAGAAAAATTGAAAATTTGACAAAAAGTCATACAGAAAACAAGTGATTTGAGGAGACTCATTCATAATCATTTAAGGACTCAAAAAAAAAAAAAGAATGTTGTTTATGGTAATACCGTTATCATTTAGCGGTGTATCATTTGAAACCTATTTTATCTGCATCTTAATGTTCTCTCCTATTGCTGTGATTAAAGATTCTGCCCAGAAGCAACTTGGGAGAAAAAAGGGTTTATATTAGCTTACAAGTCAGAAGCAACTTGGGGGAAAAACGGTTTATATTGGCTTACAAGTCATAATCATTATCATGGTATCCTGGGCAGCCAGGACATGAGCCCAAGGAGGAACATGCAGGTAGGAAATTAACCAGAAACCACAGAGGAATGCTGTGTGTCCACCTGCCAAGTGGACACACTGGCAACAGTGGAGAGGATGATCTAATATCAGTTAGCAATAAGAAAGCAAATGCCCCACGAAGTCCCCTCAGACCCAGCTGGTAGAGGCAGTTCCTCATCTGAGACTCCTTCTCATATACACTTAGGCCTTTGTCAAGTTAATAAAAAGTAACCAGCACACTCAGGTAGCATTTCCATTCAGTTACTTAAGTTCCAAGGGGAACTATATGTGGGACTGTGTATGATTCTCTCTCTCTCTCTCTCTCTCTCTCTCTCTCTCTCTCTCTCTCTCTCTCTCTCTCTCTCTCTCTGTGTGTGTGTGTGTGTGTGTGTGTGTGTGTGTGTGTGTGAGTATGTATAACTTTACACATATGTGGGAATATATGGCATTGATGCCTTGGGGTTATCTAATAATCACACTGAATCTTATTTTCATGAAAGTGAAGTTTGTTTTCTACAGGTGAAAGCCTGGTTTCTTTCTTTTTAAACTGATCTGAAAATATCTCATTTACTTGGTAGGAAATCTTCATTGCACTTGAAAGAGTCAGTTGTGGTGCAGGACCTCCATAGTCATGTCACCTTAGTTTTCAGATAGGGTATAAGAAAATGACCAGGATGTCCGTAACAATCGTGCATCAAGTGGCAGCTGATACAGGATGAAGTGGGAAAGCAATAAGGAATGAGAAGACAAAACAAGCAAATGTAATAAAAAGGGAGAAAGGAATGCAATGCCATAAATCCAAGAAGCAATTTTATAGTCAGTATGTGTTTTATAGAGAAACCAGAACAACTGCTACAAACTGTGACTGGTGAGTGTTTTCCTGAATCTCTTAACAGTGTCGGTTGCTCTGACTGTATTGTGGAGATGATATTCATGAACTGATGGTAGGCTCACGGTAATAAGAGTCAGTAGTAAGGAAAAGCCACTGTCTTCAGAAGGGAAAAGTAAAACCAAGTATATATTTACACCTTAATGGAGAAAAAAACTATTTTTTACATGAATTTCCACTGAAAAAAATGTTATAGTATTCAACACTTCTATTTCCTTTACCCATTTCATGTATTCAAAGAGTATCTGAGACTGTAGCAATGCATGACTTAAGTTACAGAGACAAGTGGCATTCAGAGCACAGTCATTCAGAGCCACACAAATCCTTCTTGTCTATTCTAATGCACTGAGATAAAGTAGAAGAACTCAAAATGCTGAGGGCTCTTAATTACTGATCTGTAATTAAATTCTGAATACTCTTTTGATCCACCAAACATTCTGTTGTCAACTCATCATCTCATGCACCCCCAAAATATATAGTGAAGGATCTTGTCTTGTCCCAGACTTGATGCATATTCTAGTTTTTCTGTCAGATTCCCTCAGATTGCCAGAGCAACAGAACAGACTACTTAGTACACTGAAGCTCACCAGTTCCATTTTTAATTACACAAAAGTCATCTGTTTAAAAATCTGTTTCAGAATTTTGTCTGGAATCAACCTGAGTTTCTGTTTTAGCAAGTGCCTTTCCTATATATAAAAAGGCCTACTTCTGTGTATTCTGGAATTCCTTTCTGCACAGTAATTAGAGTCCAGTTTTATGAACTTATCCATCCTTGGTTTTGCTTCCCTAATTAGTTGGAATGTTTTCATTTGGAGTCCTATCTTCCTATTCTTCCTATAAATGACTTACACAATGTTTTACAGTTTTCATTTCCAGCTGAAGTTTTTCTTCCTCTTTTTTTTTTTTTTAAAAAACAGTTGTCTGTCTATAGTTGAAGTCTGAAGACAGCTGTAGTAAGTCAGAAAGCAATTACGAAAAGTGAGAGTTTGCTATGAATTCTGCTACTGAATTGGAAACTCACCTCTAGGGCTCACAACAGCACAACACCCACAGTCTAAGATTTCCATGCTTCTCTCTGCTCCATAGAGTGGGATAAAACAGTCGAATTCTCATGAAGCTTAAGTAAGCTGACCCTTATGAAGGGCTCAGTTGGTTACTAAGATCTTAGGAGTCAAGAGAGTAGGGAACCAGGATTCCAATTTCAAAGAGAGCCTGGATGAAATAAAATGAAATATTTTTGTTAACAAGAGTGTTAAGGATAATTTACCTATGTCATAACTTAAATATGCTTATTTCTTTATTGTATCTATATGCATAGACTTGTTTGAAGATATAAATCAATTCATTCTGGACAGTGGTACACATTTTACTGCTATTAAACAAAATATAAGTGATACTCACACAGTGCCAAGGACAGTAAGTTGTTTGCAAGAAAGGTGTTGATCTGTGTTCTTAAAGTGCAGGCTCTGAGTAAGATGGACCAGCCTATCACATATGAATGGTATATTTTTAGACAATTATTAACTTCTCTATGCATTACTGCTTACATCACTCTGGGGACACATTTGCAACTCTGAATCATGATACTTGAATCCTCTTGAATTTAATATACTCCCTGATGCCAATGGTCCCACAGACATAACAAGGAGACTTTTATTTTATATCAATCACTGTCTAATTTATCTACATATTTTACCAAGTAATCAATATGAAAATTATTAGTTATATAGTTACATGAAATTTTTTATCTTACAAGATATGATAGCTAAGGAGAACTGAGAAGTCTTTCACATTCAGGATTATTTTTTCAAGGTAACAAGTGCCAAATTGGTAGTTATTTATTTCTGCCATTGGATGGTATTTTTTCCTCTTCTGACATCCATCATTCTGGCTAGGTGTCTTATCCTTTCTTCTGAGGGAAATCTACAGTTTATGCTCTTTGTCACTGGATTCCATTTTCTGTTATAAGAAGCTAAAGTACCTTTTTTTAAAACCCATATAAAATTTGTAAAATTTCATGAACTGAGCTTTGATGCTTAAAAAATTTGCTAAATTTTAAAGCTTTATCTTTCCAAGGTTTCCTTCTGCCAGGTTTCCTCATTTGTCCTCCAAAAGTTTAAGTGCAGATAGACTTTTCAGATTTTCCTGGATGACTTTCCTCTGTTTTCTTCCAATTATTTTCCCTCACTGTATATTGCTTTGCATGTTTCCTTCACATTTATCTACCCGGTCAATAATTTTTTATCCAGTGGTGTCGCATCAAATATCAAAGCAATCCATCAATTACTTGATTCTCCTTAGTGTGCTTTTCCAGTTAGACTTATTTTAAAATCAACATTTTATCTATTTTTTAAAAAATATCTTTTATTAAAAATGTTGTACATTATATATTTGGATCTTGATTTTTATTTTTGTTGCCATTTGCTTTTTAAAAAATCAGAGATTTTTCTCTTTATTACTACCACAGATGAGAAACACTAAACTACAGTTTGTAGCCAATCTTTCAGGAAAACAACAAAATTAAAAAATACCTTTATTCTCTGAAATTTTTAAAAAATTTTGTATTAATTTATTCTTGTTACATCTCAATGGTTATCCCATTCCTTGTATCCTCCCATTCTTCCCTCCCTCTCATTTTCCCCTTATTCCCCTCCCCTATGAGTGTTCCTGAGGGGATTTCCTCCCCCTGTAATGCTCATAGGGTATCAAGTCTCTTCTTGGTAACCTGCTATGCTTCCTCTGAGTGCCACCAGGTCTCCCCCTCCAGGGGACATGGTCAAATATGAGGCACCAGAATTCATGTGCAAGTCATACCCGACTCTCCACTCAACTGTGGAGAAAGTTTTGTCACACTCACTCCCCGTTACCCTATCTCCTCACCTTCAGAAAACAGGAGACCTCCCAGGAGTACAAACACATTCAGAGCAAGTCGTAAGAGAACTAGGCATAACTTCTCCCATGGAGACTAAACAAGGCAGCCAGCTATGTGCAAGGGTTTGAAAAGCAAGCAACAGAGTCAGGTCCCACTCTAACTTTTAGGGTGCCTATAAGAAGAACAAGCTGTACATTGCTAGATATTGTGTAGGGGCTGAGGATGAACCAATGCATACTCTTTGCCTGGTGGTTTAGTCTCTGTGAGGCTCAGTGTGCCCAGATTAGTTTACTATGTAGATCTCCTTATGATGTATTTTATCCATCCAGATTTCTTAATCCTTCTACCCAACTCTTCTGCAAGACTCCCCAAGATTAACCTATTGTTTGGCTATGGATCTCTGCACTTTTTCCATCAGCTGCTGGATAAAGCATCTTAGAAGACTGTTATGCTAAGCTCCTGTCTGTAAGCATAGCAGAGTATCATCAATAGTGTCAAGGATTGACTTTCACTCATGGGGTGGGTCTCAAGTTGGGCCAGACATTGGCCATTCCCTCAATCTCTGGACCTTTGAGATGGGAGTTTTCTCTTTTAATTATTATTCTTAAATTTGGTCTTTTTATAGTACCCCAGATTTCCTGGATATTTTGTCTCAGAAACTTTTTAGATTTAACATTTTCTTTGACCAACATATTGATTTCTTCTATCATGTCTTTTACACATGACAGTCTGTCTTCTATATCTTGTATTCTGTCTAGGATGCTTGAATCTATATTTCTTGTTTACTTACCTGGAGTTTTCATGTCCAGGATTCCTTAATTTGTGTTTTCTTTATTGCTTTTATTTTCATTTTCAGGTTTTGAACAGTTTTATTGATTTCCTTCACCTGTTTGATTGTGTTTTCCTGTATTTCTTGAAGTAGTTTATTCATTAATGGCCTCTATCATCTTCATAAGATTGGATTTATGATCATATTCTTGTGCTTCAACTGTGTTGGAATTTTCATGGACTGCTGTGATAGCATAGGGTAGAGCTGGTCTCTGATGATGCCATATTGCCCTCGCTGTTGTTGATTGTGCTCATATGCTGGCTTCTGGTCATCTGGTATTTGGGGTTATTATAGGTTTCATTGCTGATTTCTGAGCTTATCTTTGTGATGTGGGTGGGTTTCGAATGTTTCCCCCCTTGAATTTTGTTTCATTTCTGGTCTTCTGGCCTGAGTGGCCTTTTGTTCTTGTGACCAGCAAATCTTCAGATACAATAGGTTATTTCCACTGGGCTTTTTGTGGCCTGCAAGGCCTCTAAGGCTTTTGGTGCAGACCATTGCCTCTGTAGTCCCAAGAACCAACTTAGTCTCTAGGAAAGCAGAGGTGTTCTGTCAAAATTGTGAGCTAGAATATGGAGGTCCAGTGATGGGGTGCAGCTTATGGCTTTTGGTGTACTTTAAGGAGAATTAGTGGGCATAGAACATTGGGTAGTATTTTACTTGGGAACCCTAGTGCCAGCATGCCCTCACAGAAAGCAGCTGAAATTCTGGGCCAGATTATGGAGCCCAGGAGATGGCATCTTTGTTTTTTTTTTTTTTTTTTAGTATTCCCTTTGGAGTGTGTGTGTGTGTGTCTGTGTGTGTGTGTGTGTGTGTGTGTGTGTGTGTGTGTGTGTGTTTGAGTTGAATTTTAATTTTTAACTTGTTCAGTTTGCATCCTGACTGTAGCCACCTCCCTCATAATCTCCCGGTCCCTCATATCTTCTTCCTCCCTCCCCTCACCTAGTCCTCAGAAAGGAGAGCGCTCCTCTCCTAACATCTGACCTCAACCTATCAGTCTAATCTGGACTGCCTGTATCATCTTCCTATGTGGCCTAGCAAGGCCGCTCCACCAACGGGAAGTGATCAACATGTAGGGACCAGAGTCCATGTCAGAAGTAGCACTACTCCCTATATTATGGGACCCACAAGGAAAATGTGCTGCCCATAGACTACATCTGAGCAGATGGTGTAGGCCCTCACAATGTGTGGTCCTTTGTTGGTGCATCAGTATCTGAAGTACCCTTTCCTTTGCCCTGATTGGATTTGTTAGCTTCATTATCCTGCTTGTAGAGCTCCTGACCCCTCCATTCCTCTAGTCCCCAATTCTTTAATAAGACTCCCTGTACCCCACCCCAAAAATTACCTGTGTGTCTTAGTATTTTCTTGGATGCCCTGCCAGGTAGAGCCTTTTAGAAGACCTTTATGGTAGGCTCCTGTCCTGTTCCTTCTCTTCAGCTGCTTCCTGTCTATTCTATCTGTCTATTCTATTTGTACTTCTGAATGAGAATTAGAGCATTCTCCTTTGGGTCCTCCCTGTTATTTATTTTCTTTAGGTATGTATATTATAGTGTGGTTGTGCTATATTATGTGGCTAATGTGGGCTTGTGAGTGAGTATATACCAAGCATGTCTTTCTGGATGATTGTTTCTAGTTCTATCCACTTGCCTGCAAATTTCAAGATTTCCTTGTTTTTAATAGCTGAGTAATATTCCATTGTATAAATGTACCACAGTTTCTTCATTTTCCAATGGAGGCATATCTAGGTTGTTTCCATATTCTGGCTACTATGAATAAAGCTTCTATAACATAGTTGAGAAAATTTCCTTGTCCTATGGTAGAGCATCTTTTGAATATATGCCCAGTAATGATATAGCTGAGTCTTGAGGTAGAACTATTCTCAATTTTGTAATAAAACACCATAGTGATTTCCAATGTGGTTGTATAAGTTTATACTCCAACCAGCAATGAAAGAGTATTCCTTGGAATTTTTATCTTAGCCCTTCTGATAGTTATAAGATAGAATAATATGTTCCTTTTGATTTGCATTTCCCTTATGACTAGGGAATTTGATCATTTCCTTAAGTGTTTCTTGGCCACTTGATGTTCCTCTGTTGAGAATTCTCTGTTTAGCTCTGGACCAAATTTTTAATTGCATTATTTGGTTTGGTGGTCTTTAATTTCTTAAGTTCTTTATATGTTTTAGATATTAGCCATTGGTCTGATGTAGAGTTGGTAAATACCTATTCTTAGTCTTTATACTGTTGTTACGTTCTGTTGACAGTGTCATTTGCCTTACAGAAGCTTTTCAGTTTCAAAAGGCCCCATTTATTAATTGCTGATCTTAGAGCCTGAGCTATTGGTGTTCTGTTCAGGAATTTTTCTCCTGTGTCAATGAGCTCAAGTTTCTTGATGACTTTTCCTTCTAACAGAATTAGTGAGTCTAGTTTTATGTTGAGATCTTTAATCTACTTGGACTTTAGTTTTATGTAGGGAGATAAATAATGATCTATTTGCATTTTTCTACATGTAAACATACAGGTAGACCAGCATCATTTGCTAAAGATGCTGTCTTTTCTCCCTTGTTCAGATTTTGCCTCTTTCTCAAAAATTAAGTGTCCATAGGTTTGGGGGTTTATTTCTGGGTTTTCAATTCAATTCTATTGATCCACCTGTCTGTTTCTATGCCACCCTCTTGCCATTTTTATTACTGTTTCTCTGTAGCACAGCTTGAGATCAGGGATGTAGATACCTCCAGGAGATCTTTTTTTTTTATAGGATTGTCTTATGTATTCTGATTTTTTCTTTCAGAATTGTTCTTTCAAGTCTGTTAATATTTGTGTTAGCATTATCATGGTAATTGCATTGAATCTGTAGATGGCTTTTGATAGGATGGCCATTTTGACTATGTTAACCCTACTGATCCATGAGCATGGGAGGTCTTTCTATCTTCTGATATCTTTTTCAATTTCTTTAACAGAGACTTGAAGGTTTTTTTTTATTTGGCTCTTTCATTTGCTTGGTTAGAGTTACACCAAGATACTTTATGGTTTTGTGGCTACTGTGAAGGGTGTTGATTGCCTAATTTCTTTCTCTGCCTGCTTGTCTTTTGTATAAAAGAGGGCTACTGTTCTTTAAATTGTTATTGTATCCATCCACTTTGCTGAAGGTGTTTATCAGCTGTAGGAATTCCTTCATAGAATTATTGGGGTCATTAGGTACATCATCATATCATCTGCAAATAGTCATAGTTTAACCTCTTCCTTTCCAATTTGTATTCTTTTGATCTCCTTTAGTTGTCTTACTAGTCTAGGTAGAATGCCAGGTACTATATTGAAGAGATGTGGAGAGAGTGGACAGCTTTGTTGTGTCCCTGATTTCAGTGGAATTGATTTAAGTTTCTCTCCATTTAGTTTGATGTTGGCTATAGGCTTGCTGTATATTGTGCTTATTATGTTGAGGAATGTGCCTGGTATTCCTGCTCTCTCCAAGACTTTAAACATGAATGGGTGTTGGATTTTGTCAAATGCATTTTCAACGTATAAGAAGATGATCATGTTTTTTTTCTTTCAGTTTGTTTATATGATGGATTACATTGATGGATTTCCAAATATTTATCTACTTCTACATGCCTGGGATGAAGCCTACTTGGTAGTAGTGAATGATATTTTAATGTCTTCTTGGATGCTGTTTGCAAGTATTTTGAGTATTTTTTGCAGCAATGTTCATGTGGGAAATTGGTCTGAAATTCTCTTTCTTTGTTGGGTCTTTGTATGGTTTGGGTATCAAATTGACTGTGGCATCATACAATGAGTTTGGTAATGTTCCTTCTGTTTCTATTTTGTGGAATGGTTTGAAGAGAATTGGTTTTAGTTCTTCTATGAAAATCTGGTAGAATTCTGTGATGTATCCATCCTGTCCTGGGGTTCTATTGCTTGGAAGAATTTTGATGCCTGCTTCTATTTCCTTAGGTGATATAGGACTAATTAATTTTTTACCTGATATTAATTCAATTTTGGTAATTGGTAGCTATCAAGAAAATTGTCCATTTCATTTTAATTTTCAAATTTTGTGGCATAAAGGCTTTTGAAGTAACAGTTAATGATTCTTTGTATTTCCTCAGTATCTGTTATTATGTCTCCCTTGTCATTTCTGATTTTGTTGGTTTGAATACTCTGCATTTGCCCTTTAGTTAGTTTGGCTAAGGATTTGTCTATCTTGTTTATTTTCTCAAAGGACCAGCTCTTGGTGTCATTGATTCTTTGTATTCTTCTCTTTGTTTCTAATTTATTGATTTCAGCCCTGAATTTGATGATTTCCAGCTGTGCCCTCCTCTTGAATGTTTCTGCTACTTTTTCTTCTAGAGCTTTACATGTGTACTGTTAAGTTGCTAATATGGGATCTCTCCAATTTCTATAATAAGGTACTTACTGCTATGAACTTTACTCTTAGCACTGCTTTCGTCGTGTCCCATAAATTTTGGTACATTGTGCCTTCATTTTCATTGAATTCTATGAAGTCTTTAATATCTTTTTTTATTTTTCCTTGAACCAGAGGTCTTTGTGTAGGGAGTTTTTCAGTTTCCATGAGTTTGTAGGCTTTCTGTTGTTTTAGTTGTTGTTGAGTGTTAGCTTAATCCATGGTGCTCTGATAAGATGCAAGGTGTTATTTTAGTCTTCTTGTATCTGTTGAGGTATGCTTTGTGATCAATTATGTGATCAGTTTTGGAGAACATTGCATGAGGTGCTGAGAAGGATATATATTCTTTTGATTTTGGGTGAAATTTCTGTAGACATCTCTTAGGTTCATTTGATTCATGACTCTATTAGTTTCATTATTTCTCCATTTAGTATCTGTCTCAGTGATCTGTCTATTGGATAAAGTGGGGTGTTGAAGTCTCTCATTATTAATATTCAGAGTTCTATGTGAGATTTATGTTTTTAAAATGTTTCTTTTACAAATTCGGGTGCTCCAGCATTTGGGACATAGATGCTCAGAATTGAGATGTCCTCTTTGTGTATTTATCTTTGATCAGTATGAAGTCTTCTTCCTCATCTCTTTTGATTAGTTTTGGTTTAAAGTATATTTTATTAGATACTAGAATTGCTACTCCAGCTTCCTTCTTGCATCTGTTTTCTCAGCATGTTTTTTTCCATCCTTTTACTCTGAGGTAATGTCTATTTTTATTGCTGAGGTCCTGTTTTTACACCCATTCTGTTAGCCTGTGTCTTTTCACTGAGTAGTAGAGGCTAGTGATGTTGAGAAATATTAATGACCAGTCATTGTTGGTTCCTATTTTTCTTTTTTTGGTAGTGGTCATGGTAGTGTGTGTGTGTGTGTGTGTGTGTGTGTGTGTGTGTGTGTGTGTGTGAGTGTGTGTGTTTCCTTTTTTCTAGTTTTGTTGATGTGGGGTTATTTTCTTCCAGTGTTTTCCTCTAGTATCTTCTGTATAGCAGGATTTGTAGCTAGGTACTGTTTAAGCATGGTTTTGTCATGGGATATCTTGTTTTCTCCATCTATTGTGATTTAAAATTTTACTCTATACAGTAATATGGGTTGGTATCTGTGGTCACTTAGTGTCTGCATGACCCCTTCTGGGCCCTTCTGGCTTTTATAGTCTATGTTGAGAAGTCAGTTCAATTCTGAAGTGTTTGCCTATAAATGTCACTTAGCATTTTTTTTCTTGCAGCATTTCATATTCTTTTGTTGTTGTCATTCTATACATTTAGTGTTTTGATTATTATATGGATGGAGGATTTTCTTTTCTGGTCCAATCTATTTGGAGTTCTGTAGGTTTCTTGTATGCTTATGGGTATTTCTTTCTCTGGGTTCATAAAGTTTCCTTCTGTGATTTTATTGAAAATGTTTTCTGGGCCATGGAGCTTGGAGTCTTATTCTTCTAGTCCTACTATTCTTAGGTTTTATCTTTTTATAGTATGCCATATTTTATTGATGTTTTGTGCCAGGAACTTTTTAGTTTTGATGATTTCTTTGAATGATGTTTAGATTACTTCAACTATATCTTCTACACTTCAGATTCTCTCTTCTATCTCTGATATTGTATTGCTTGTGTCTGCAGCTCTTGCTCTCTTCCCTAGGTTTTCCAACTCCAGGATTGTCTCAGATTGTTTGCTTTGTTGCTTCTAATTCCATTTTTAGGTCTTGAATATTTTTATGTATAAGTATTTCATTTCTTTCTCCTGTTTTGTTGAATATCCCTGTAACTTTTTATAGAGTTTATTCAATTCTGTCATCTGTTTGAATGTATTTTTCTTTATTTCTTTGATATATTTATTAACCTCCTTCAAGGATTCTATCATTTTCATTACCAGAGATTTAAAATCTTCTTGTCTTCATACATGTTAGACTCTCTAGGGCTTGCTGTGGTAGGACCACTGGTTCTAATGGTGTCATATGGCTCTGAATTTTGTTGCTTGTGTTTTGGGGCTAGCCTCTAACTATCTGGTTGTCCCTGGTGTTAGCAGGCCCAGAGGCTCCTCCAGTGGGTGACATTTTGTGTCCCACATGGGCCAGGCAGGTCAGAGGCAGACAAAGAGAACTCCATGCCAAATGCTGTTTGCTCAGGATTTCTAGAGGTCTCCCTAGGATTGTGGACAATGGATGTTGGAGCCTTTACCGTGGTCAGCTCTGCTTAGTTCCCTGCCTGTGTCCCAGTTGTGTCCAGAATAATAGGAGCAGGCTGAGAGAACTCTAAGTGAAAGCTTCCCCTCACGTCTCCTTGGTATAGAGGTTTGTGGACAGTGCCCAACTCACTACTGGTGGTTCACTTTATTTGACCCAGATGGCCCAGTCCAGTAAGCTGTGGGCAGAGAAAGAGATCCAAGCCCAAAGTTGCTCAGCTGTGCCACAGTCCTCCTGGAATGGCAGCTAAAGTAGTTTGTGCCTAGTGCCCACCTTGGCTCTGCCTGTTTGCTCTCTCATTCTCAGATTGGCTGGGCAGGTAAGCAGAAGGCAGATGGAGAGAGATCCAAGCCCAAAACTGCTCGGATGTCCCAAAGGCCTTCTTGGGATGGCAACTAATGTTGGTTGTGGCCCATGCCCTACTCCAGTATTCTGTTCTTTAACAAAATGTGTGATCTTTTATCTTATTAAATCCCATGTGTAATTGTATTCATCTTTGAGCCCAATAGCTATGTTATCTAAAGTCATTCTGAGGCTCCTTTCCTTTTTTCCTTTTGCTATTCCTGCCTTCCTCTTTGTTTTTTATAATTGCTGTTTTTGAAATTTATTATTAATTGAAAAAATTAAATGATTTGAGGTTGTAAGTGACAATGCCTTCAAGAGTAGGAATTTAGCATTTAAAGGTTCTCTTACCTTTCCATCATGGAGTGAGGTAATTACCGTTGATCTTCAAACTTCCTGTAGATGGGTAGCACCAAGGGACTGTAAGCCAAGCATTGCAATGGCCTCCCTTCCCCATTTCAACCACAAACCTCAGCTTTTATCCTCTGCCTACAAAAGACTGCCTTAGCTGTTCAGGCTTTTAGGAACACACAAAAATCTCTCAGATCTACTCAAAATTTTGTTTGCTTATTTTGTTTCTTAATTTTAGTTTTTTTTTTAAATTTGCCACCACTTCATTAGCATGTTAAACACTATTTAAAGAGGAATAAATTTTTGACCTTGTTTTAGAATTAATAACATTTAATATTGATTCATAGAATTATTAAGGCATATGCAATAGGAATTCATTATTCTATTAACATTGATGCTGGTGATTAATGTGGTGGTAATTATTTCTTAGCCTGCTATTTTATAAATAAAAGGCACAGAGACCTGTGAGATTTATTATAAGCCTTAAGACTCTGGAACTGAGTAGATAATAATACTCTAAACTATTTTGTCTGCTTCCCATCCAAAATCCCTATAAATATTTGCATGTTATCTATTTGCCCTGCTTACATGCCATTGGGCCAGTCCCAATGTACTCTTGGCCACATGCTCCAGCTCACACTAATCCATGGTGACCTGCTCCTTTCTTCCTCCTTCTTCTCTTTCCTTGTGCTCCTTCTGCAAATCCAGAAACCCATGGCACGAAGGCGCTACCTACCTCACTTCTGTCCCGCCCAGGTTATAGGCAGTATTAATAGCCAATCAGGGATAAATTGAGAGGCAAGATTCTTACAATATCATTTTGAATATATGAGAATTTGCCAGTAGAACAGTAAGGGTCTTTGGGGTCAAGTAACTTACATTTAAATGCATAGTTGCTCCAAATCATCCCCAGCATTACATACTTTTTTAAAAGTTGTGTTTTACTTCCTTTAAACTGTTGGTGCAGGAGAGACAGCCCGATGGTTAAGAGCAGGTGTTTCTCTTGGAGAGTTCCTGGATTCAATTATAAGTACCCACATAATGACTCACAACCCTCTAGGACTACAGTTTCACAGAATCAATACCTTCCTTTGACCTATCGGGCATGTGTACGGTACAAATAAATGCATGCAAGCAAAACACTTATATATAAAAATAAATGAATAAATATATCTAAAAAATAAAATGTTACTGGTATATGTTTTCTTTTTACTATTTGCTTCTATTTTTTGTTTATATTTCTGCTCATATATACTATTTTTCTGACAATCTATGATGGCTTTTACTTTAAATACAGTAGATATAGACTCAAACTTCCCAAAAGCAAAATGAAAACTCAGCCATGTAATAAAAGTAATAAATCCCCTTTGCATCTAGGCTTGACCTCGCCTAAAACCATCATATGTCTCAGAGCCCACTTAGACAATCTTAATTGGATTTTATATATATTTATAAATGAAATCTCATTATCATATATTAAAAGCGTAGGTTAACCCCTGCCCAGTAGTCTCTTGTATCAACATTGCAATGACACTTTCTTTATTTTAAGTTCAGTTTAAAAACTCAAGCAGGTATATTAAATTCCAAATGCCCAGAACCACTGATTAATACAAGAAACTGTAAGGTTCTATATCTAATTCATTTTATTTTGTGGAATTAAAATCTGGCTACTTATCTGTATGAAACTGGCTTAGTTCTCAAGAGCTTCTATTCTTCATGATAAAATTGGATCTAACATTTCATGTACATAATCCAGAAGTCAAATCTTTAAGGATAATAAAAAGAGACATCTCTTTCAACCTGCTGCATGGCCTCATACCTATGTAGTCACTTTCATTTTTCTTATTCCCCACAGTAAATGTTTGTCAGCATGTGCTTCTGTGAAAAGTGAGGCTTTTTGAGATACTGAACACAAACTCTGTGTGCATATATCAGTTTATAAAAGTGAATAGCACAATCAAAAGAAGAAACAAGGCACTTGAAAAACTGGTAAACACTGTGAATTTATGAGATTCAACTAATATTCAAATTAGTATATACAAAGTCTTTAAGATGATAGAAAGTGAGTCATTAATGTAAAATACATTATAATGTATATTGGTTTGTTTATATAAAATTTTAACTATCATTTGATGGACTACAGAAAAACTCATTATTTTGTTGGCATTTGGCTGCTTACACTATAACTGCCTTAGGTGTGAATTATTTCCTTACTACATTAATTCATTGCCATTGTCATTGATTCAGTGTGTGTGTGTGTGTGTGTGTGTGTGTGTGTGTGTGTGTGTGTGTGTGTTGTCTGAAGTCCTGTGGATGGCCAGACTCTTCTGGAATCATGTCATATGTAACCAAGGAAGAGACTCCTTCAGCTACTGGGAGGTAGCAGATGCAAGGCTGTTGGGCTTCCTGGTACTTTACATGCTCTGGAATCCAGAGGAAACATAAGGTTTATAACTTCAAACTTGAGCAAGAAACAATATAGGACTGTTTAAAGGCAGGCAACATTACATTGTGTGCCATTTCTGAAGGTTGCAAGGTTATCAGTGTCTTGCTGTGACCACTGACAGAGAATGATCACAGCCACAGAGTAGGCAAGAGTGAGATGGCCTCTGTCAGTCTGAATTGTTCACCATACCCAGAATAGTGAGAGCTGCACATTATAATTGTTGCAAGCACATCTTCCTTGATTACCAAAATATGACTTCTATTTTATTATGTTCAGCCTCACACTTTCCAGACTGGAAGTGTTTTAGTTTGTTTATTTTAACAATTTGGAGATGAAATTGTTGGTCTTAGTACATATTTGACGTGCTCCCCCAGTGAAATTATTCCTTCTGTATACTCAATTTAGTTTGATGGATGCAATCAATGCTGGTAAAATTAACTCTTCCAAAGCTCATACTATGGTAAATTTTTTTTCATGTAAAAAGCTTTTTTGTGTGCGTTTAGGCTTGGTTCAAAAGAATTTATAATGTTAAGACTTATTTGAGTAATTGTCTTGCAATCTGTCTCAGTGAGAGAGTGCTTATTATGTTAGATCTAGATCGAAGGTTATGTATCCCTTCATACAAACTGAGCTCCCCTAAACCACACAAGTAAAAGTCTAAAAATCTCCAAAAACAAAAAATGTATAAATACCAATAAGACAAATAGAAAATGTACATGGTGTCTTACATGTGAGACTTTGTTTCATGCACAAAATGAATTTAAAATTTATAAAATTACCTTCAGAGTATGTGTATGTATAATATTCATACATTTTGTGTTTAGTTTTAGGTACACGTAGCTGGAGATGGTGGTGCACACCTTTAATCCCAGCACTTGGGAGGCAAGGGCAGGTGGATCTCTGAGTTTGAGGTGAACCTGGTCTATAGAGTGAATCCAGGACAACCAAGGCTACACAGAGAAACCCTGTCTATAAAAACAAAAAACAAAAAAGAGACATTTTATTATATATATGAAATATAAATCTTTATGTGGAATAAATCTGAAAATTTTAAGGCTTCTAGCTCTAAGCACTTCAAAGGGAACCCATTATGGCCTATGCTTTTCAAATATTATCTCCTTCATGTATATTCTTTGCCTATTATGGAAAACTATACAATAACATAGTAGCTGATATAAACAAAGGGCTTATATTAAAATTGCTAAAATAACACTGAGATCCAATTTATACTAAATTTTTAGACAAAAAATGATCATATGGTAATTAAAGACAAAAGCCTTTAGATTTGACATTGTTGAAAAAACTGAAGTTATTGTAAAATGTATTATGAGAATTAAATTGGATTTTCTTAGAGTATATTTTTAGTCTTATGGTACAACCATATTTGTGAAACTGTTATATTTTAAAATAATTATGTTACGGTAATAATTAACAGACATAAATCATGTTTGTATGGGCATTTAGAAACTGAGTTCTTTTTATGTCTTTTTTTCTTAGTAAAGTTGTTTAGCCGAGTTGCTTATGTCCAGGCTAGGTCATGAAAAGCTTGTGTATGCATGGTGAAGAAAATTTGAAAAATTGAAATTGAACTGCTTCCAGTGGTGTGTGTCAGGTAACAGCAGAATCAATTTGGAGAGTGTGTTGGTAGGTAAATTCACGATTGTGTGTATATTGTACTGTATATTCACAAGTTATTAATGGGGATTTGGTACTTTAAATATTTTAGATATAGTCTTATGGTCACTACTATTCTATACACAGCTGAAGTATGATGTGACATTTGCAACAACTTTTCTGTAACTACGCACAATGTGTTTGTACCTTGGGGGCTTATGAAACTCAATATGCATAAGATGATAACTGAATGAAATATGATGCAATAGTTGTAGTGGTCAGGAAAGCTTTGGGGATTGTGAGCATAACTCCCAAAATAGTGCCTGACTGTACACAGGAGCTATAGAGATTTGATTCAGAGAATACTTCTTTCCACCAGCACTTGTAGAAACAAGCACTTTTCTGAACATGCTCAGGTTAAGATCTCCTCTTCTCATGCTTTTTATATTCAAATTGACATATAGGAATGATCCCTGGGTAGACACTATAGCATCATAGTACAGTTTTTTTTTAATTAATTTTTAATTTTTGTAGCTTATTCACATTATATCACAGTGGTTATCCCCTTGCTCATATCTTCCCATTCCCACCATCCCTCTGTCTTCTGCCGTATTCTTCTCCTCTAGTGCTCTGTGAGGGGGGCCCTCCTCCCCCACTATCTGACCACAGCCTATCAGGTCTCATCAGGATAGCTTGTATCCCCTTTCATGTCAGAGGCAGTCCCCACTCCCTCCCCACCACCACCCCTATAGGTTGCTGCATGCATTGTCCTCAGTTAGTGCATCAGTTTGAGCAGGTCACCATTGGTCCATTTCTGCTAGCCTTGATGGTGTCTGTGTGGAGCTCCTGATCCCTCCAGGTCCTTTTGTCCCCCTACTCTTCCATAGGACTCTTAGTACTATGTCTAGAGTCCAGCTCAAAGTCCCAGCATCTGTCACAATATCCCACTGGGTGCAGTCCTTCAGAGAACATCTATGTTGGGCTAATATCCACTTATGAGTGAATATATACCATGCCTGTGTTTCTGGGTCTGGGTTACCTCACTCAGGATGATCTTTTCTACTTCCATCCATTTACCTGCAGATTTCATGATTTCATTGGTTGATAGCTGAATTGTATTCCATTGTATAAATGTACCACATATCTGTATCCAGTATTCTCTTGAGGGACATCTAGGTTATTTCAAGATTCTGGCTATTAAAAATAGAGATGCTATGAACATAGTTGAGCAAATGTCCTTCTTGTATTGTGGAGTATCTTTTGGGTATATGTCCAGGAGTTTTATAGCTGGGTCCTAAGTTAAAGCTATTTCCAGTTTTCTGAGAAAGCACCAGGTTGATTTCCAAAGTGGTTGTACAAGTTTTAACTTCTACAATCAATGAAGTAGTATTCTCCTTTCTCCACATCATTGCCAGCATGTGCTGTCTCTTGAGTTTTTGATCCTAGCCATTCTGACCAGGTATAAGATGTAATGTCACAAAGACCCAGAAATAAACCCACACACTTTTGGATATTTGTTTTTTGACAATAAAGCCAAAACTGTACAATGAAAAAAGCATCTTCAACAAATTGTGCTAGTCTGACTTGATGTCTACATGAAGAAAAACTTCAAATAGATCCATATTCATCACCATGCACAAAACTAAAGTCCAAGTGGGTTAAAGACCTCAACATAAAACCAGACACAGTAAATCTGCTGGAAGTAAAAGTAGGAAAGAGCCTTGAACTTATTGGCGTAGGACACAACTTCATGAACAGAACACCAACAACTCAGGCTCTAAGATTAATAATTACTAAATGGGACCTCATCAAACAAAAAAGCTTCTGTAAAGTGAAGGGCACTGTCAACAGATCCAATGTCAACAGCTAACAGACTGGGAAAAGATCTTCACCAATCCTACATCCAAAATTAAGAACTCAAGAACTCAAGAAACCAAAGAATCCAATTAAAAAATGGAGAACAGAGCAAACCAGAGAATTGTCAACAGAGGAATACTGAATGACCGTAAAGCATTTAATGAAGTGTTTAATGGCCTTAGTCATAGGGAATGCAATAGCAAGGAAAGTTCACTGTAGCTCATCTGCAGACTGACTTAATGATTTGTATACTTGTAGTTTTTTTTCTGGCAGACTTTTGAGAAGTTAAACATGTAAATACAATAATTCTAAAATTTTTAACAGCTATTTAAGGATCAGCAACTCCCCCTTCTCATGATAGGGTCACGACCCCAAAAGTTTCTGCCTGGCAGAAGCAACTTTAGCATCAGTTAATGATAGAGGGATTATCTTTGTCTTCCTAGTTTTTAGTTTGGGAACCTATTTTATATTTTTAAGAAACTTGGGGCTCTCTGCTCCTCCCTGTTCCAGAGACAGCCGCATCCTCTCATGCAGTGCCAGCCTCATCCCTTGACACGATGGTGAAGGTCAGAGTAAACTGATTTGGGTGTATTGGACGCCTGGTTACCAGAGTTTGCTTCTTATCTGGCAAAGTGGAGATTGCTGCCATCAATGACCCTTTCGTTGACCTCCACTGCATGTTCTACACATTCTAGTATGATTCTAACCATGGCAAGTTCAATGGCATGGTCAAGTTTGAGAACGGCAGGCTTCTTGTCATCAGCAGGAAGTCCATCACCATCTTCCAGGATCAAGATCCTGCTAACATCAAATAGGCTGATGTTGGTACTGAGTATGTTGTGGAGTCTACTGGTGTCTTTACCACCATGGAGAAAGCTGGGCACACTTGAATGGTAGGGCCGAAAGGGTCATCATCTCTGCCCCTTCTGCGGATGCCCCCATGTGTGTGGTAACTGTGAACCATGAGAAGTATGACAATGCACTCAAAATTGTCAGCAATGCTTCCTGCACCACCAACTGCTTAGCACCCCTGGCCGAGGTGCGCGATGACAACTTTACCATAGGGGAAGGACTCATGAGCACAGTCCGTGACATCACTGCTACCCAGAAGACTGTGGATGGCCCCTCCGGAAAGTAGTGGCGTGATGGCTGTGGGTCTGCCCAGAGTACCATCCCTGAATCCACTGGTGCTCCCAAGGCTATGGACAAGGTCATCTCAGGGCCGAATGGAAAGTTCACTGGCATGGCCTTTCATGTTCCTACCGGTAACGTGTCTGTCATGAAGCTGAAATTCAGACTGGAGAAACCAGCCAAGTATGAAGACATCAAAAAGGTGGTAAAGCAGGCATCTGAGGACCCATTAAAGGGCATCCTGGGCTACACTGAGGACCAGGTTGTCTCCTATGACTTTAACAGCGACACTCACTCTTCCACCTTTGATGTTGGGGCTGGCATTGCCCTCAGTGACAACTTTGTAAAGCTCATTTCCTGGTATGACAATGAATTTGGCTACAGCAACAGGGTGGTGGACCTCATGGCCTACATGGCCTCCGAGGCATAAGACGCCCTGGAGCACTCATCCCAGTAAGGACACGAGAGCAAGTTAGAGGCCCTAGGCTGCTGAGGAGTCTGTGTTCCAACTCCACGCCTGATACTGACTGAGCATCTCCTCTCATAGTTTCCATCCTAGACCCCAGAATAATGGGAGGGTCCCAGGGGGCCCTACTCTCTTGAATTCTGTCAATAAAATTCACTGCACCTTAAAAAAAAGAAAAAGAAAAAGAAAAAAGAAAGAAAGAAAAGAGAGAAAGAAAGAAAGGAAGGAAGGAAGAAAGGAAGAAGTTTGGAAAAGGAGTCAGATTTTTTTGTATAGCAGAAGACATGTTAGAGTATTCCAGAATTATTATTAAAAACTAGAATAAGTCAGTTTGTTCTCCTGTGCCTGTTTCCTCCATAAAATCCGTTGCATATACATCTAGAGCATTAGATACCTTGGAGCAACTAAAAAAAAAAAAAAAAATGGCCAGTTCTGCTGCTCTCGGCTATTTAACGCATTTTCACCTTCAATCCCAGAAAAACAATTTAATCTGCCTTGATAGAGGAAGAAATGTCTTCTTTTTATACTCAACTCAGAAAAGAACACAGAATTTATATTAACAATCAGGAAGCCACAGTGGCTTTCAAAGTAAATGTAATACTTAATTGAACTAATAAGCCAAGCACACATTAAGAATACTTTGCTGGATATTGTAAGGAGAAAACATTCTTCATAGTAGTATGTCACAAAAGCAGAAACATAAAGATACATTGAAATAGGCACAAAAAAATGAGATTAAGAATATACACAAAGAATAACAAAGTACCCGCTCCAGCCCTCATGTTTCCCTTTGAGGTCAACAGAAAAGGCAGAAGAAAGGGGGTATATAAAAATATATCAGAAGTTTTCTTCAAAGAGTAAAGACAAGGGATACCGCCAGCTGGTAGTTCTTTCTACCAACAAAAGAGGAGACCGGGCTTGTTCCTCTGTCAATAAGTATAAGCTCAAAATGCCCATGGAGTGGATCACAGTAGACCAGCCTAAGGATTACTCCAAACCCCTGCCATTGCCTGCTATACTAATGCTTAGGAACAAAGAACAAAACATCCAAGAATTCCAGGGTCGTTGTGGGAAATCCTGAGGTGTTTTATACTACTTAAAAGTTGCAGAAAAACATTGCTGAGCTGAGTATGGAAGATAAGTACTAACCAACCTGGGGAACAGTGCCAAAATTTATAGTTTGATACAGAGAAAAAAAAATCAGTGTAAGTTGTTCGGTTTCTCAACTAAAAAAAAAAAAAATGGAGTGATATTCCATATGGGATACAATTGACTAATTTTATCTGGTCAGCATCTTAAGCCTACTAAGACAAATGCGTACATAAACTGAGCATTTAGAAAAGTATTAAATATTTAGTTCTTGAATTTGACTTTAATTATACAAATAAAATGGTTTTAATCCCTTTTTGTTGTTAACCAATTGTCTCTTTTCCTTAGAAAGCAAGTGGGGAAGTAAAGAAATAACAGATCATTCATATTTATTAAATACACGAGAGCAACTCATAGCACACCATCTTGATCCATATTGATCAAATGCTACATCTCAGCCTTTAGTCAGCACAACCACAGAATGAGAGAAAATTAAACCACTACCTGTGCTCTGTGAGAAGATTAAAAGAAGCCTCTTGAATTCTCTCTCCTGCTGGAAGTAGATTAAAAAATTAAAAGTCCCTCCTTCGGTCCCCACAGGGGTTTCTAGAAGTACACCCCAGGATGGTCCCTAGAATTTGATGCAGCGTGCTGACAGGATAGTCTGCTTTCCACACAGAGTCTATGTGTCTCGGCTCATTCATTCATATAAAAGTGGTTTTTTACTTTAGTTTTTCAGAACTTTGATTCTTTGCTATGTATTTAATAATGACAGTATGATCCCTACAGATGTGCATACTCCCCTAAGGATTGTGTGTCTGTTCATGCAATTATGTAGCAATTGGTACAAAGGCAGACACATGAGAAGAATGAAGTCACAGACTCACACTGACTTGAGCCTGCACTGGGGAAGATTTTCCCTTCTGGACTTCTAGTGGAGTAAAGACGGAGGCTCAGAAACAGATTCAAAATAATGTAGCCTTTAAGAAAACATACTTTTTGTATAGCAATACAATATTGTTATTAAACAATTCTACAATAGAGTGATTTTATATAACTTTAAGGAGAAGAAAAGAGCTCACAAAACTCTTCACCCAAGAACAATTTTTTTTTTAATGCTCACATTCTCTATGTAGGTCAGTTTGACAAATATATGTAGTTATTCATCCATCATGTCTAATTCCTAATGTACTAATATGGTCAGTGGAACTGAAAAAGTAAACATGACTTTCAAAATTACAGCCTCAAAGAATAATAACACATGCTGGATTGTTTTGTAGTACAAAATAGTTCCTACTATTTCAATATGTAGAAAGTTAAGTTCACATGCCCACGCCATGCACATACCCCAAAACAAACTATGAAGAATTTCGCACTGGAAAACTATCAGCCTTATATCCCCTTTCTTTCTTTCTTTCTTTCTTTCTTTCTTTCTTTCTTTCTTTCTTTCTTTCTTTCCTCCTCCTCCTCCTTCTTCTTGTTCCTGTTCTTTCTTCTTCTTCTTCTTCTTCTTCTTCTTCTTCTTCTTCTTCTTCTTCTTCTTCTTCTTCTTCTTCTTGTTCTTCTTGTTCTTCTTGTTCTTCTTGTTCTTCTTGTTCTTTTTCTTCTTCTTCTTCTTCTTCTTCTTCTTCTTCTTCTTCTTCTTCTTCTTCTTCTATTTCTCCTTCTTCTCCTCCTTCTCCTCCTCCTCCTCCACCTTCTCTTCCTCTTCTTCTTCTTCGTTTTTAGACAGGGTTTCTCTGTGTATTCTTAGCTGTCCTGGACTCACTTTGTAGACCCAGCTGGCCTCGAACTCACAAAATTCCACCTGCCTTTGCCTCCCGAGTGCTGGGATTAAAGGCGTGTGCCACGTATTGTCCTTGGCTGGTGCCATAGTTTGAGCAGGACCACTGGGCCCAGATCTGCCCATCATAATGTTCTTTTTGTAAGTTTCTAGGACCCTCTGGATCCTTCTATTTCCCCATTCTCCCATGCGTCTCTCACCTAGAGTCCCAATAAGATATCCTCACTTCTGTCCCACTTTCCTGGTAAGTGAAGACTTTCATGGGACATATCCATTGGGCTAGTGTCTAGATATAAGTGAGTATATGCCATTTGACTCTTTTTGCTTCCAGGTTAACTTACTCATTATGATCATTTCTAGTTCAATCCATTTGTTCACAAATTTGGGGGATTCCTTGTTTTTTATACCTGAATAGTATTCCATAGTGTAAGTGTACCACAATTTTTTAAATCCATTCTTCTACTAAGGGCACTTAGGCTCTTTGCATGTTCTAACTATTATGAATAAGGATGCTATGAACATGGTTGAGTAAATGTTCTTATTGTGTGCTAGAGTGTCTTCTGGGTATATTCCAAGGAGTGGAATAGCTGGGTCTTGAGGAAGCCTCAGGATAGCAGGCTACCAAGAATAGACTTGATACCTTATGAGCATATACAGGGGGAGGAGGTCCCCCTCATTCACAGTCATAGGGAAGGGGAGTAAGCAAAAAATGGGAGGAAGGGAGGAATGGGAGGATACAAGGGATGGGATAACAATTGAGATATAATATGAATAAATTAATAAAATATATTTTTATAAAAGGCGTGTGCCACCATGCCTGGCTCATATCCTCTTTCTTGACTCATGTTCTTTTGTCTAAACTTCCTATTTCCTCATCATTTCTTTTTTTTTCTTTTTTTCCCTCGTCATTTCAGATCATCCTGTCTTAGTCTCCTTTCTTGAGTTTTAGACTTTATCCATACTTATACCTATTTAAGTGTGTGTGTGTGTGTGTCTGTGCTTCTCTTTATTTGTTCCTATCTTCTTTAGGAGGATGCTTCTCTGATGATTGTAAATAAAGAACTGATTTATGAGCATACCAGGATATCACTATGATCTTACATTTTATGTTTAAAGTGCTGTAGAATTTGGCTCTACACTAGGTCTCTGGATTATCTAGTCTCTGGTTCTTGGTCACTCAAAACAGGATGGGTTCCATCTAATGGAGTGAGCCTCACGTCAACTCAGACATTGCTTTGTTACATCTTTGTGCCGTCATTGCTGTATCAAATTCTGCAGACAGAACAGATTGTAGGTCAATGGTTTTGTTTCTTGGTTGGTGTTTATGTTTCTCTTTTGGCAGAATGACATATATCTTTCCATATAAAAGACACTAGAACATAGGGATGGAGGTTCTATGTAGGAAGGAGCTCAATCTCTCCATGGTCAGTGAGTTATATGGGCATCGTGTTCAGCAATTGGGCCTTACTGTCAGTTTGTGGACCATATGAAAAACCTACTGTTTGGACAAGAGCCTGTACTGTTTTGGAATTTCTATGAGACCACTTTGTCCAGAAATTCAATTGGATTTAACATAGTTCTTGAATTAGAAGCTTTATTTGGTGACAGGGGATGGGCAGTTGGGACTCTTACATTCCTCATTATTTGGAGACTTTACTAGGATCACCTTCATATATTTTGGGAATTTTCTGCTGCACTGGGTTTCCATATCATCCCTCAAATGCCTTTCTACCTTCTATACACAACATCTATAAGCTTATATGGCTTGTAGCTTCATTTATTTAATGAGTAATATCCACACATTATCAAATACATACCAAAATTATCCTTCTAGGTTTATATTACCTTACTCAGGATGTTTTTCTGGTTCTATTCATTTGCCAGAAAATTTTAGGATGTAAATTTTTAAACAGCTGAGTAGTTCTCTATTGTGTAAATGTACAACATTTATTTATCAATTCTTCTGTGGATAGGCATCTAGACTATTTCCAATTCCTGCCCTTTGTGAATAGAACAGCAATGAACATGGTTGAGGAGGATTCCTTGTGGTGTAGAATGGAGTGTCTTTTGGGTATATAGTCAAGAGTGATACTGCTCTTGGGTCTTGAATCTTGAACTAGATAAATTCTCATCTTTCTGAGGAATGATCACACTGATTTCCAAAATGACTGCACAAGTTTGTCCTCTCACCTGGATGATATATCATGTGTGAATTCAAAATTCACTCTTCTTCAAAAAGTTTTCTCTATATCAGCCACTTTTCATATACATCACTTCCTTGGTTTCTACTTCCTTTCTGTCTAGCGCCATCTTGGTTTCCGAGTATGTGTGTGTGTGTGTGTGTGTGTGTGTGTGTGTGTGTGTGTGTTATGTACTTAAATTCTAGGTTTTTACACCAATATTGTATTTTATGTGGTAGATGTTTGTGGTATTTGTGGTAGATGTTAGACAAATGCCTTTCTTTTCCCTTTCAATGTGCTATACTACCTCCCACATTTCAATATATACAATATATATGCGTGTGTATATATACATGTATATATGTGTATATATATAATTTTATTAGCGTTATATAATCACTAGAATATAATCTCAAAGAAAAAAGAACTGGAACTGTCTCTTGCACTAGATAGTGTCAAACTATAGTTAGTAATTTGCAAATATTGTTCAACAGTGATTGAATGATGGTACTGTGCTGGCACATAAGTTTTCTTCACTCCTAGAGAAGAAAGAATTCCAAATTTACTTAATTAATTATGAATAGAGAAGAAACATATGCAAATGTAGGAGATCCTGATGGTTTTATTTTTTTGAAAGTCACAAGTGGGCTGATGAACCATTACATAACTATGGAGGACAATGGAGGATCTTGATAAATACCTACACCATGGTTTCAATGAAGGGTGTTTTCTTTTCTAATGTTTTCATAAGAATGAATACTTAGTCCAGTCCAACCTGCTGAAGCACACATCCTGCCCAAGTGCATGTATATTATGAAAAAAACATATTCAAGGCAGTAATTATTCTCTGCCTTCTGAAGCAATCATGAAAAGGATATTAGAATTATCCAAGGGTCAATGACTAAACTAAACTATGTCTGTGAAATATGAGGGTTTTTTCCCCATACAAACTCAGGTTGTTTTATCTTGACATTGTGTACTTTTGTAATAAGCAATTAACACTCACTGGGGCTGAGAAATTGTGTGCTCTTAAAAAAGAACTAAATATCGATTTCTGTCTGGTTTGAAGAGTTTCTGAAATTGTGTCTAGCACAGGAGTGATTCACCCTTCCTTATACTAGGTTCCAGTTTCTCTTCTAATATATATCCATTGCCAAGGAAACTCATAGTCTTAGGTCAAATGTATTGGAAAACATTTTCATTTACGTTATTTCCAGAAAGTATAGGTATTGAGGTGCCAGGGTATTATCGCTGAAGATGGCTGTTAGTGGATCTTCTGTTTTTAAAATTATAATAGTGAAGATTGAAACACTCCCCACAAACTCACACATTCAGAAATCTAGTAGAGGCATGTTCTTTAATTAATTGTGCAAGTTTCATAGATTATATATTGGGAGAAAATCAAGTTGTGTGACTTTTCATGATCTGCTCATTTGTTAATTAAGTTTGTTTTATCACATAGACCATTTTTATAATATTGTAGCAGACATAATTTTGAAGGTTATATGTTATGCTTTGAAAATTGAATTTATTCATATTGCTTAATCAAGGATTCATAATTAAATGTGTCTTAGAGATCATTTTCTTGTATCACTTAATGTAAAAAACTGCACTATAAAATTTCAGTTAGGCAATATGTATACACTTTATTCCAGCAAAGATAGCAGTTTTCATGGTCTGAATATCAATGTATGAAAATATTTCAATTTATTTATGAAGCCCATAATGACAAGTTGCTTATTTTAAAGGAAAATCCTAATTGACACTATCTATGTACTTAAAACTATGTCTTCATTTCTCTCATAACTATTCATAATAATAAAACCCTTACAGATTTCTGAAAGATTGAATTTGTTTTCTTAAAATAATATTTCATAAATATTTTGAGAATTTCATACAGTGATGTTTTTAGTCTCATCTATACTGCAGCTCCTCCTAAGTCTACTCTCACCTTCCCAGACACACTACTTCCTCTTTGTTTTTTTAAAACCCATGCAGTCCTTTTTGTGTTGTCCAGCCACTTGTAGGAGCAGGGACCTGCCCTCGAGTGTCGTAGAAGTACCAGGGTTCACACTATTAAAGCAAACTTAATCTCCCATCTCCATCACCAACTTGTCACTAGCTCTTGAGCTGGTGTTGGGTATGTGTACATTATATTTGAGGATGAGCAATCCACAATCTCTTATTCTCTACATGTTTACCAGCTATGTAACTCTGTTTTACTCACTATCTACTGTAAGATGAAGTTTCTCTAGTGAGCACTGTTGTATGTATACAACAATAAATCATTATGAGTCATTTTAATACTGAGTCTATTTAACAGAAAGTTTGTAGCAGGTTCTCCCCTGTGGCTATCACCATAGGTGTTTGTTATCATTAATGATGCAGGCATAGGCTTCATCTTATGGACAAGGCCTTAAATCCAGTCATTAAATGTCTGATTATATCTGTACTGGTCTGGTATCAGTGGGCATAGTAGCTATTAGTGTAGCTTTTAAGGTTCCAAGCAAGGAGAGATTGATGATTTCTTTCCTTATTGTTAGCATGCATAGCACATTTCACAACTATGAAATCTAGCTAGGAATGAAGATTCCAATTGAAGGACAGCTATATTTCTTTATGTTTTACAATTTAATAATGTAATTTCCTCAGAAATAGCGTCTTACATCAAGTAAGAGTCTTTCGTACCTCATTGGCCAACAACTAAAAAGATATAATCCATTCTTATGACTAGGGATTTAACTTGATAAAATTTAACTCATCATAACCATTGCTCTAACAAAAAAATCCTAATTGTGAGAGTTGGGTGTGGTGATGCACGCTATAATCTCAGCACTCTGGAAGGCAGAGTCAGGCAGATTACTGTGAGTTCAAGGCCAGCCTGGTCTACTAAGTAAGTCCAGTACAACCAAAGCTACACAGAGAAGCTCTGTTTCAAAAAAACAAAAACAAAACTTAAACAAATACAACAACAATAAAAAGGTACAAAACGCAAAACAAAATATATTTTTGATTGAAGCCTGAAATGAACAAATGATGACATCGCTGTTATGTCACTTAGAAGGCAGGCAAGGAATTGCTACAAGTTCAAAGGCATTTAAAAAAAACTGGGAGCTGGGGTGTTTGTCAAAGACTGCAGTGCTGTGTGTTCCTGTTTTCTAGAAGAGGCTAGCTATAGAAAGTTACCTTGGCTATACATAGAGACTTTTGGTCTCAGTACAGAAAGGAGAAAGAGCTGGTAGTGGCTGAGACAGTGGAAGAAGTGAAGAAAGAACCTGTCTTGGTGTATCCACCTTATGCAGCCTAGCGTACACGCCACCTGATGATCTCCAGAGTCACTTGGAATCTCCTATTAAAGAGATATTAGTTCTTCTCTTCCTAATAATTGGTAAGATATCTCCCTGTATAATGCTCTATGAAGTTCAGACTCCTGGTTACATTTGGCTGATGACTTGGGCCATGCGGTATATCTAACAGCAGGCGTCACCAAATGTGCAGGTCAGGCATGTTCTTGATTTCTATAATGCTCCTGTTCAGGACAGATCTAAACATGTTGAACTCATTGCCAGTAATTTACCACCCGATTTGGAAATTGGTTGGAGTTACTGGGCAGTCTAGTTAGTGAACATTTTGAGATTGTTCGTCTTCTCTCTACGGTGGCCGGCAAACTCTCCTGGGAACCTCCCTTTCCTGTACTTTTTCTTCCTCCCCGTACAACAGTACAACAACACATTTCTCATGGAGAATCAACAAAGAAAACATTTTCACATTCACTAAAGCTATTTCCCCAAGTAAAATCAAGTTTTGATAATTAAAATAAAAGACAAAGAAATTTCAAGTGATAATAACCTTCTGTTAAAGGGCAGTTTTCATAATAAGTGACCTGTTTTCCTAAGAACTAAATATAATAGTTTTAGCAAACTCACAATCTTTTTAAATATATTTGGAAAATATCAATCAACATTATGTGGAGGCAAATGAAAAATAAGTTTGTCCTCTTAAAATTGATTTTGTATATTTTGTCCATTTTAATGTTACCAATTGTTTTAAATTGTTTTCTACACTTTCTTTTGGCTCCAGCCCACATTTGATATTAGATTTTCATTTCTAATGATTTTAAGTGTTTTGTTTTTAACAATATTTCTTCACCCATATTTGTTGGAAATGCACTGTTTGCATTCAATATGTCAGTCTGTCCTAGTAATATCTTTGGAATTAGTTTATATTTAATTTATTTTAAATAAAGACATTATATATTATGTATAATATCAATATTAAAACTTTCTGGACCTCGAGGAATAGTTTGTTTTCCTGTTAGTGACATATGTTCTGCTAGTGTTCAGGAACGTGTTTATTGAATGTCCCTACAACTAATAATATTGATAATATTATTTTTTGTATACTAATCAACACTTTTTCATCAATTAATGAGAGAAAAATGTTGAAGACGGTAGATAGAATTATGGTTTAGTCTGTTCTTCATTCCATCTATCAGTTATTGTTCCATACATGTCATGCATGGATATTTGATGCCTCCCTATTTAGAACTATTACGTCTCCACCCCTTTGTCATTCTTAGGACTCTGCTTCCTTCATCATGCCCCAGGTTTGGATGGATGCTTTTTTTAGTGTAGTCGTAACTTGACTTTGCTTGTTATGAGGTTGTCATAGACCATCCACTAATGCCATCAGTATGAATGTTAAATTTGTTCATCTCAATCTTAGCATTTTTGCCTTTTAGCTAATAAAGGATTCATTATTTCTAAAATAAATTTATCAATCTGTGCTTTTTAGAGCTCTCAGTCCATTAATTTTAAACAGATTACAGTGCAGCTATTTGAGTCAAAACCCTTTTTTTCTCTTATTTTTTTCTTTGTTTTTTCCTATATTTTCTCTATTTGCCTGTTATGAGCAGAGATTCTTTATATGGCTTCTCTAATTTAATGAGTGGGTTTTTGGTTATTGTAGACTATCATTACGTAATATCTTATTTCTCCTGCAGATATTCTGCAGCCTTATACTTTAAATTAACTTTCTAGCCCTTCCTATTGTTCTTGCTATGCAACTTCCTCTTTTTAAACATGCTATACATCTTGTAATATATTATATTCTATTTTCTATAAATAGTACATTATGTGTTAAAGAACAAATAGGAACAAAACGTTTTGTGGTTTCTTGTAGATTTAACAATCCTCATGATTTGTTCCCCTGTGAAGTTTGCTTTCAATGTCAGGCCATTTTTCCCCATCATGAGGAACCTTCCCTCATTATTTTTCTGAACTTTTAAGATGGAAAAATATAAATTTTTCCAAACACAATATTTGAGTAAATTTGTGCTCGTATAAAATCTATAGTTTCATTTTCTTCTAGCTTGCTTCTAAGAGCAAAATCAGCAGTAGATTCTGTTTTTGCTTGATTTTGACTGAACTTCTTGAGTCTCTGACTTTTTAACAGCATATCTACAGTACTTTTCTGCTGTTCTCTCTCTTTCTCTTTAATACTGAAATGCCATATTTGCTATGCATATGCATAACTCAAAGAGTCTCTGTTGGCATGCCTCCAAGTGACTTAATCTTTTCTTCTGCCATTTTTATATTATCCTTATTATCCGTCTGATAATGGTAATAGTAATAAATTTTTTCCTTTTTTTATTAATTTATTCTTGTTACATCTCAATGGTTATCCCATCCCTTGTATCCTCCCATTCTTCCCTCCCTCCCATTTTCCCTTTATTCCCCTCCCCTATGACTGTTCTATTCTTGTAGGACATACTACTTTCTTAGGTAGCAAGTCATGATTGCATTGCATATTCAATGCCTTGACTAATTATTTCATATTTTCCTTTAAATAGGTGAACACATTTATAATGCCTACTTTAAATTCTACCGTAACTCCTGTCATTCCTCTGTGTGTGTTGTGCATCTGGTGTTTTTCTCTATAGCTCTCCACCCTATTTCGTGAGACCTGGTCTGTCACTGACCTGGGAGCTCACCTATTGGCTGAACTAAATGGTCTGTAAATTCCTAGAATCTTATTTCTGTTAGTTCAAGGTTACAGACATGTTCTCTCACAAGTGACTTTTTAACAGTACTGGGATCCAACTCAGGTCTTCTTGGTTATACACAAGTCCTTTATCCGTGGAGCCGCCTTCCCAACCCTTTATGTGTTTTACTGATCCTATTGAAAGGCATCTCTCCCTATTTAGAGTCACAGGCCCTGCTGCTTAGCATTCACCTCAGGTTTGCCACCTTCATGCTTTTCAAAGGTGGATGTCCTTGTGCGCTTCCTTTTAAATGGCAAATAGGTTTTATTGGAATCATAAGCAAGTTATATAGATGGTATGTGAACTGGTTTTTGGGCTTGTTTGTAAATGTTCCTACTGTTGATCCTAGTTGGCCTCTAACCGATTGCACTCACACTGGCCGTGTCTGGAATCTCAGACATTCAAAAGAGCTCTCCTTTCTGTGAGGCTTATCTGTCTGGTGTCTCACGCCACACCGCATTGACGTTCATCACTCTACACACATTTCTGTGTCTGTTTCATGTGTAGCCGAGCACTCAGCAAAAGGGAGAAAAACATCACATCCTGGTTCCTTCTTTGATTTTTCTCTATGAGTCCAGCAACCTCCTACCTCTATTAGTCTTATGTATTCAAATAATTGCACCATTATGCTCACTTTGGTAACCCTATCCCAGAATAACTTTCTGAAAGTTTCTTTCATGGAGAAAGCCAAGGAACTCAAGAGCTTACCACTTGGGTTATATCTTCTTACCAGTCACAGA
This sequence comes from Acomys minous, assembly GCF_964271855.1. Lineage (NCBI taxonomy): Eukaryota > Metazoa > Chordata > Mammalia > Rodentia > Muridae > Acomys > Acomys minous. The sequence continues at coordinate 8,350,061 of NC_140501.1, read as the reverse complement.
ACTGTATTACATACAGCCCAAATGTAAGTGTTTTCCAAACTAAAAACAGTTATTTAATAGTCTTAATTATCTGGTTTATTTCAGGAAAACAAACCTATGTCTAAATCATAAGCAGAAAGAAAATTATTTTACCTATTTTTTTTTTTGTAAACAGAATACTTGGTATATACAAAGAGCTATAATAAAAATATACTCGACAAGAAAACTAATAAGCAAAATTATACAGATGATATAAACATGTTTCTTTTTAACATTTTATTTTTATTTTTTTAATGAATGTTTTATTTATTATAATTTATTCAAATTACATTCCAGTGGTTATCCCCTCACTCTTATCTTCCAGTTCACACCCTCCTTCCCTCTTCTGCCCTATTCTCTCCTATACTTCTGCTGGAGGAGGGGATTCTACCCCACTATCTGGCCACAGCATATTATGTCTCATCAGGATAGCTTGCAACCCCCTCCTCTGGGTACATGCCAGGCCAGCTTGCCAAGGGGCAGTGACCAAATCGTGGGCACCAGAGTGAGTATCAGAAGTTCAGCCGTAGTTTCTCACCCTCATGGATAATCAGCATTGGCTGCACCTGAGCAAGAGGTCTTGGTTCTTTGCATGCTTGTCCTTGGTTGGTGCATCAATTTGTGCAGGACCCCCTGTGTCCAGATCTGCAGCCTTTGATGGACTCCCTGTGGAGCTTCTGCTCCCTCCCAGACCTTCTATGCTACCACTCTGCCCTACAACTCTCAGTGCTCCTCCAAGAACACATCAAAAATAGGCTTCATTCCAGGCAAGCAGGGGTAGTTCATTATATAGAAATCCACTGATGTAAAAAATCATATAAACAAAGTGAGAGAAAAAACCCACATAACCATCTCCTTAGATGCTGAAAAGCATTAGACAAAATCCAACACCCTTTCATGTTAAAAGTCTTAGAGAGATCAGGGATACAAGGCACATACTTAAAGGTACCTTGTATCCCTGACACATACCTAAAGGTATACACAGTAAAGGCAGTATACAGCAAGCCTATAGCCAACAACTAAACTAAATGGAGAGAATCTTAAATCAATTCCACTGAAATGAGGGACAAGCAAGGCTGTCCACTCTCTCAGTTCCTCTTCAATATAGTACTTGAAGTCCTAGCTAGAGAAATATGACAACTACTCCCTATGAGATTTTCTCCACTTCTTTCATTACTTTTTGTACATATATATTATATTTTTGTAGTGCCAGTTATCATCATTTAACATACAATATAATATGCAATTTATGTATTTAGATTTATCCATTTTACTTAAGTCTCCTTTTTAATGATACTAGAAATTGCACTTAATAGCTTTGCACCCTTGAGTATTGTAGGTAAGTAAATGCACTACCACTGACCTATATTGCCAGATCTCTTTTTTCTTTTAAGTTGAGACATATTGTACATTGGTTGTCTCTGTGGCCTAGGCTGAATATATGATCCTCCTGTCTCTGTCTACTCAGTATTTGGGATTATGGCCTGAGCCACAGGCCTTACTATGTGTTAAATGGTCTCATCTCCTCTTTTTCCTAAATTAAATCTAGTTAAACTTGTAGCTTTTGCCCTTTAGTTAGTTATTATTTTCTGATATATTAGCTAGTCAATCATATGTAATATGTATTGAATAAATGTGTTAATATGTAAAAATCAATATAAGTATTTCATTTTTGTAGGGAAATAAAGTGACATAATTAGGAAGAGCCATTTGAATTGTATTTCTGAACCAATCTTCCAGAATATATGGTGTCCCCTAATACCTACTAGTTGATAGATTGCTACCCAAAATGGCTTTAATAGGTGGTGGGACTTAGGCAGGCAGAACTTGTAGACAGGTAATGAAGAAATGAATGTTTTATAATTTAGAATTTATGTGTAATATCTATTATTTGCTTAGCATTTTCTATATGTCAAGCAAAATATTCTTAGTTTTATTCATGATTCATGAGTAAATCTAAGAAACTAGAAGCTTTTTATTGCACAGATAAATGGAAAGCCTTCTGAAATGAAGCATTTTGTCCAGATGCACAACTAGACTTGAGTGTGTAGCTCACAGCTCTTAGCCCAGTGGTTGGAAGACTGAGACAGGAAGATGGTGAACCGAGCACGCCAATATGATCTTGAGTCAAAACAAAATGAAAACAGCTAAGCAACTTAATTACCATAATGAGTTCTGACTTTATTTAAATCTACTGTGGTAGTTAAAACCTTAATTTAGGGTGGACAACTTATGGTTTAGTGCTTGACTCTACATTTTTAGTTGAATTACCTTTTGTAAATTGTTTAATTTTTAAGCTCTTAGTTTTCCCATCTGTAAGTGGAAATAATGCTGATGATATAATATATAAACAGCATAGTACTTATTAAGTACCCATGAAGCATAATATTAGCCAAGTAGTAGTTGAGTCTTGGTTTTAAAAGCTGTTATTATTGGTATTCAAAAACTCACTGAGCTATAAAAATCACAGAATGACTTTTAAAATAGATGACAAGGTAAGTAGAAAATAGCATCGTGTGTGATATAACTCAACATTCAATTTGTATTACCAGTGGCATATGAACACCATTAAGAATTAACTAGCACTTATTCTGTAACTGTAGCACTGCCCATGTTCAAAATCATTTGAGGTGGAGTCAACACCATTTTAACGAGCCTTTCATAAATCTGATTAACTTATGGAGACCGTTTTTGTTTGTTTGTTTTACAAGATTAAATAAATTGAATCAAGCTAGTTATTAAAATAATTTTATATGTATAATAAACAGTTTAGCTGTAAATATTATTGATAAAATCACCTAGTGGGTTTTAGTTTTCCGAAAATCATTATTTGTTTCATTTTTTTCCTTCAGTTGCCAGGTTTATGGCATACCTCATGGAACACATTTATGATTTTCTTGCTATCTGTGTGATCTGTTAGTCTCTTTTTTAGTCTCAGTAATAGAAACTATGTAGTCTTTCTTTCTCTTAGATAGTATTGATATATGTAAGTCCGTCCAATTCTGCTTTTTTAAAAGATCTATTTCACTAATTGCCTTCTATTTCTCTTCTGATTTTGATTTCTAATTACAATTCTTTTTCCTCTCACTCATGGATTCATTTTCCTTTTCTTTGCTGGTCATTCCCAGAGGGATTCTAGTGGCTTAATACTTTTCATTTCATGTAAACATTTCCTGGTATTACATCTCAGTGCAAATGTATCTCAATCTTACATTTTTATTTTAACTGTAAATTTGTCTATTTTCCACCCATTCCTTATTGTACCATAGACTTGAAGATTTCCTTAGTGAATTTTTATTTTCACTTGAGACTTCTATAGTTCATAAAAAGTGTGTTATGCGCTATGTGGTTTCCATATTTTTGAAGAGTCTCCTGGTATATTTATTCCATCTTTTAGATTCTAGCTTGATTTTGTTGTGGTTGAAGAAAAGAGTATTATGAATTCAATTACTTTAGATGTGTGTCTTGTTTATATCTCAGGATCTAATGTATCTTGAATATGTACCAAGGGCACATGAAAAGCTCTTTGTCCTGACACTATTGGATGTTTTCATTCGTGGTACTGTTGAGTTGGTATGGGCATATTGAAGAATCCAACTATAGCCACAGATTTGCATGATTTTTCTCCAGTTATTTTAGGTTTTTAAATATCTTATTTTTACTTTTGTATGAAGGTGAGTGTTGTGCTCACAAAGGCCAGAGCTGGAGTTAAGGTGACGATAAGATTGCCAGTGTAGACCTGGTACCAAATGCGGTCCTCTCAAGAGCAGTGCTGCTCTCTTAACGGCTGACTCATGCCTTTGTTTCAAGTTCTTTCTCTTTGGGATTACCATATTTGAATTTCTGTTATTAAAGTTTTGTTATTAAAAATATATATGTGAAAAAACAGCCCAGCAGATGACATAAAGTCAGTGAACAATAACATTTAGATAGTATAAGGTTTATGTTCAGCCATGAATATAAACAGACTTTCTGCCTCTTTATTTGATGTGGGATTTTCACCATCAAAGATACCTGGATCCATTGTTAAAACACCCAGAATTACGAGTTGTGATATGCAGACCTTAGAGTAAGTTCCTAGGAAAATTTAGGCATTTTTTTTTTTTGCAGAAACAAGTCACTTAAAATTAATTCAAATTTTAATTGTGTACTTTTCATTCTTCTAATTTCTACACTGTTAAGAAGAAGAGCTAAATATGAAATGTACATATTTTAAAAGGAAGTTTAGTTTGCTAACTTTCTATAAATATGCACAGCATTTTGGAAGGTATATTATATTAAACAGAGGAAAAAATAATAAAACAGTATCATTTCAACTCCCATTTCAGAACCAAACTTGGCACAGGTTTGGCTCATGAAATTATGTCTATGCTTGTACTGGAAACATTGGAATCTAGGTTCCTGTTCACCTTGGCCTATCATTGTGTTTGAGTTACACATCAAAAGGAAACATGGGACAAGATAAGCAAGTTCAAATATTTTATGTTTCTAATCATCCCCAAGCCTTGAGGTGGGGCAATTTATGCCATGTATTTAAATGAAGCTTAATAAAAAAAGGCCAGAATATTTAAAATTTTCAAATAGTGTCATTTGAACAAATAAATATCAAAACTTTAAATTCTTCTGTATGTTTGGTGTGTATATAATGTTATGATATAACTTTTTAAATTCTTAATTCATAATCAATAAGAATTAATAACATATTTTCAACTTTACACTCAAATATCATTCTTTAGAAAAATAATTTTTATTGCTTGTCTGAGGTAATGCTTTCTGTTATATCCTACCTAAGGTGACTGATTTGGTCAAACAGACTAATTATGATTTTAGTAGTATTTTCTTAGTATTGTTAGACTCTGGTTCACAGCCAAAATTAAATAATGGTCTGTTTAACTTTACATATATCTAAAGAGAAAAATGTGAATCAAATTATAAGTACTTCTTAATATTGCTAAAATGTACATGTATGCAAGTAGAAAACTCTATGATTTAAGCATTTTATAAGATATAAACATTTTCCTAATATCTTTGTATAAATCCTGTGTCAGTAGGACGAGAGAGATTTTAGTCAGTACAGCATGTGACTTGTTGTAAGAGCTTGGCGTTCAAGTCTCGGAACCCAGGCAAAAAGCAGGAATGTTGACGTGAACCTCCCATGTTAGCTGTGATAGCTGGATCTCTGGAAGACCAGTAGCCAGCATGTATAGCTTTGTTGGGAGAGTCTCATGCTTGTGAGAAACCTGTGTCAAACAACAGGTATAAGGCATCTTAGAAGTGATCCCCTTATTTTTCCTCTGACTGCTACATGAATTCAAGCACATAGAGATGTAAGCAGACCACAATATTGTACACCTCATACATACACAAACACACAAAGGTTTTGTATGTGAGTCATGTATCAAGAGGAAATACAGAACAGAACAAACAAGCTCAACCACTTTAGGACTCTCTCTTCTTCTTCTTCTTCTTCTTCTTCTTCTTCTTCTTCTTCTTCTTCTTCTTCTCTCCCCATCTCTCTTTCTATCTCTTTACAGTTGCAATTTATATTCAACCTTTCAGCTACCAGCATTGTCAAATTACTGAATTTTTAAATTTAGCTAAGGAGTTTACAAATTGCACATACAAAGAAAAATACATCACAGTCACTTTTGCTAATTTTGTCTGGCAGCTTGTTTGAAATAGAATTTGTGCTAATCATAAGGAAAGTTACTTGATAAAATCCAGGTTATGGGGTTATAGTTTGTCAATCCCTAGAATAGTGTTTCCATAACATATCCAACAAGAGTGTTGAGAAAACTTGTTCCTTGTTAGAAAAAAAAAGATGGATTTAAAACACCAAAGCTGATTTTTAATGGATCTTTTCTTTCCATCTTAACACATTCTGAGTTTTTTTTAAATAATTGTATATTTATTAGACCTGAGCCAGTGGAGCTTGAAGTCTTTTTTTGTTTTGTTTTGTTTTGTTTTTTGTTTTTCAAGACAAGTTTTCTCTGTGTAGCCTTGGTTGTCCTGGATTCACTTTGTAGACCAGGCCAGCCTGGAACTCACATAAATCCACCTGCCTCTGCCTCCCAAGTGCTGGGATTAAAGGCATGTATTACCATGCCCAGCTTGAGCTTGAAGTCTTATGAAACTTAAATAATATTTTCACTACCAAGTAATAGATATGTGGATAAGTGATATCTCATGGTATTGCCTTTTCTCATGATGGCTTAATTTAGGATACGATTGGAATACACTGTGAAACTCTATGAGATCATCAATGAAACATATCTAGGCCCCATACACATATGTAACAGATGTATAGCTTGGTCCACATGTGGGACCTCTCGCAGCAGGAGCAGGGGAGGCTCTGACTCTGTTGCCTGCCTTTGTATTCCTTTCCCCTAACTGAACAGCCTTATTCAGCCCCAGTAGAATATGTGTGCAGTCCTATTTGATATACCAAGTTGGGTTGATATCCATAGGAGGTCTTCCCTTCTCTCAGAAAAAAGGGACAGTGGCATAAGGGGAGGAGAGAGTAGGTGAGACAGAGGGAATGGGAAGAGAGGAGGGAGGGGAATTCTGACTAGAGTGTACAGTAAGCAAATAACTAATTAGTTAATTTTAAAAAGTTAATCTTGACAAAAACATAATAGGGATAGCCAACATTGGTGGCCTTCTCTGTGGATAACAGGATTGTAGATGTGATTTCATAAAGCTCTCCTGAATTGAAAACAATGATTCCTTTTGCTAATTAATTTAAAACTGTATTACTCAAAGGTTCAGATGGTCCGGAGTCATTTGCCTGGATTTCACATACATTTTTGAGAATGTACATCTGTGAGAATGTACATAGGTAGAGCCGGGCGTGGTGGCGCACGCCTTTAATCCCAGCACTCGGGAGGCAGAGGCAGGCGGATCGCTGTGAGTTCGAGGCCAGCCTGGTCTACAAAGCGAGTCCAGGACAGTCAAGGCTACACAGAGAAACCCTGTCTCGAAAAACCAAAAAAAAAAAAAAAAAAAAAAAAAAAAAAAGAGAATGTACATAGGTGTCTATTTGATCTCTCTGTGCATAGATTGGCACTATTCAGAGCTGGCTCTGAGCATCTCAGTGATTATAAACTAAATTGGAGAGAAGGCCTTCGTTGATTTTACAGAGGCGCATATAAACATGAGTGAGTGTCTTATGTGGGGCACCATCCCTAATGCTAAAGTGTACACAATTTCGGTTTGGATAAAAGGTAAAATGAAAGATTTATGGAGCTGTAAATGGAAGAGAAAGCTTTCAGGTTGCATCAGTTCTAGTTATTAGTTGTATCAGTATCAGGTTGTATCAGGTAGTTATTACCACTTTCCATATAGATAGTAAGCCAAGGATTTTTGTCAGGAATTGATCATGGAACAGTATTAACTATATACTGAATCACACTTGAAACATGCAGATGAGTTCCCAGACATTTTACCATTTTATCAACATTTATTTCCAAATTATTCCTGTAATTCTAATGGGAATTATTTTAGCTCTAAGCTAGAGTTTCTGAATACAAGATCTCATAGTTATTTATCCCTAATCATGAGGTCACACCTACCCACACTCTTTGGACAGAAATTTGCATGATGTTTGATGGTCTTGAACTAACTACTCTAACCCCTCAGCACACTATCAAGTAAACGGAGGCTTTGAATGGCTGTTCCTGCAAAATAGAGGCAACAGGAGGTCTCAAGATGCTGCTGAAAAAATGGAGGCAGTAGTGTTAGACCCTGGCCCAAAATGTTGGACCATGGAAGTCCAATTCTGTAAGCAGGTCACCGTGAGAAACCACACAAGTCACACCAGCTGAGAGGTATAGGTAAAATTTATTACTGACACACCAGAAGTCCCAATTGTTGATGTGCCAGGGTCTCTCAGCACTCGGGAGGCAAAGGACCCCCGAGTAGCTGGTACAGACTGCTTATGAAGGCTAAAACCGCAAGCCAGGGGGAGGACCTGACCTTTAAACTGATTGGTTGGGCTGCTGTATCTGAAGTATGTGAGCAGGATGATTGGCTCAGGCCGAGTTAACTGGGGGCAGAGAGCAGGCCTTGTGGGAGCTTTCCGCGTGGGGTGTTTCCTAAAGCTGCAGGTGTTGTTTTGTTTTGCTGGTTTCTTGGAACTAGGGCAGGCCTCAAATGGCCCTGAGCTTGGCCTTGTTTTTCAGGCTTTTCAGTAGGAGGGCTCAAGATGCCCTTGGATGAAACGAGGCAGAAGGATGTCTTTAAATGTTCCTAGGTAAACAAAGGCAGTTAGAGGGTCTCAAGATACCCCTGGGTAAATAGAGACAGTAGGAGGTCTTAAGATGACCCTGAATACAGAGAAGTAATAAGGGTTCACAACATGCTCCATGATAAACAGAGGCAGTGGTGCGTCTCAAGAACCCCCTGAGTAAACAGAGGCAGTACAAGGTTTCGGCATGTCTCTGGATACCCAGAGGCAGTTAGATGCCCCAAGATATACCAGGAGAAGGAGAGGCAGGAGGAGGTCTCAAGATGCCTCAAGATAAACAAAGACAGTAACTAGGAGGCCACAGTAGGCCCCTATATAAAAGTTGGCAGTAGGACGTCTCAAGATGCACCTGGATAAACAGAGAGATTAGGAATTCTCAAGATGCCCCTACATAAACAGAAGCAGTAGGGTGTCTCAAGATACTACTGAGTAAAGATAGGCAATGGTGGGTCTCAACATGTCCCCAGATAAACAGAGGTGATAGGACGTCTCCAGATGCCCCTGGGTAAACAGAGGCATTGGGAGGTTTTGAAGGTGCTATAAAGAGAGGCAGTAGGAGGCCTCAGGATGCCCGGGCATACACAGACACAGTGGAATGTCTCAATATGCCTCTGGATAAACAGTGGCTGTGGTTGGGCTCCAATAAGAGTATCCCCAGGCCAGAGAAAAGGCCACCTTCCCTCCTCCTTGAAAATACTTATACCCATATCTCCTCACACCTAAAAACTGTTATGCAAGATGGCTAAAGCCAATGAAACTAGAATGAGTAAATTCTACCTATTACTTTTCAAATGCAGATGTGAGTTAAAAGACAATGTCAACATGAGAGATGTTGGTCTAGAATGAAAAATAATTATTTACTGCTGGCAATTTCATAGTGATAACTTCTGTACATCATCAGCAAGTTAAATCTGAACAGAATGCACAGTGGTTACTCTTGCAAAATAGAGCATACCTGCTCTTTGGAGAGGAGTGATCTTCCTCTGGGCACGGGAATTTCTTAGGACTCATTAACTCAATAGCACTATAATAAATCATATGCTGTTAAAAGGAAATAGTTTAATATAGACAGATCAGGTCCAGCTGTTTCAATATCACACAGCATATGGAGCTTAATAATTGGACTCAAACAATAGCTGTTAAGTCCTGTACACCAGTGTGCAGCATTAGATTCTGTAGGAAATGACTAAATAGTTCTTATGCTGTTACTAGGGTGAGGAATATGCTTTAAACTACAGGTGAATGCTTTCCAAATTAACATCCAATTGTTGGTTTCCATGGAGTTTCTTTGAGGTAGAACTTAAAGCATGTTTATTCTGGGTCATTTCACGGTATCATTTATTTAATGATTTGTTCAGCTTCACACTTTTTTCTTTGTGATTTAATTGTCTATATTTCACTTGCTTGTTATTTTAAAAATGAAAAGATTTCTACTTTAAAGCAAAGTTCACTTAGAAATACAACCTTGTCACCCTGTGAATATCTGTGGCAAGGACCATACAGAGGCAAAACAATGCAAAATGATTTATTTTTAATATCCTTGTAACAACGAAGTGAGGTAGCTACTAAAATTCCTTGCTCCTGTTACTGGGGATGTGAGATCTGCATTGACCAAGCAGCAGGCCCTGCAGAACTTCCCCACTACAAACAGATATGTTCTTTGAAAGTGGATTCCCTAACACAACTGTTCATTGGATGAATTGCTTGTTCTAGTTTCAATTTTATTTTAAGCAAAGCAAAGCTGATAGGCTTCAACCTATGCTTTTATATTAGTGGTTTACTGCAGTATGGGTGGGTGGGATGGGGTAGGGATGGTGTGATATGGTGTGAGGTGGTGTGGGATGATGAGCCATGGTGCGAGGTGGTTAGGGTGGTGTGGGGTGGTATAGGGTGATATAAGGTAGTATGGGATGGTGCAGGGGGGGGGGTATGGGGTTGTATGAGATAGTTTGGGGTGTGGGGAGTGTTGTGGTGGTGTGTGCTGGTATGAGGTGGTGTGGGGTGTGTGTAGAGTGTTGGAGTAGTGTGGGGTGGGTGGTGTGATGCAGTGTGTAGCATGTGGGGTGGGGTGGGGTGGGGTGGTTGGTGTAGGATGGTGTAGGTGGTGTGGTGTGGGTTGGGATGGTGTAGGTGGTGTGGGGCGTGTGGGGTGAATCTGTACGCTTTCGATCCATACTCCTTTGGAAAGGAAGAAGAGAGAGCAGCCTGTTTGCTTACACTGCAATGGCCCGTGGGGGCATCATGAGCTGCTTACCTATGGCGTATGGAGTTACTAAGAGCCTGAACAACTCTCTCCTGCCACTGTTTCTCCCGTCCATAGGCAGAGTCCGTTCTTTTGCTTTTAATTTCTCAGTTGACTTATTCTCTGCTCTTTGGTTTCTTAGTTTTTCTTTCACCTGTTTAACCAATTCCCTTGGATGAATTCCCTTCCTTTCAAACACTTAAACAGCTTCAGGTTTTGTGTGCATGGATCCTGACTTGTATAATCTCAAGCATCAACCTGATGTTTCCAGAGGGATGCAGTAAAGTAGGACAGGCATGCTTGTTTTCCTCACATTAGATATCAAATGTGACAGTATAGATACTCTAATGCAATCTATTGAAAATAAACCATGAATCCGTGGCTCGCTGAAGGAAATTGAAAGAAAACATAGCAGAAAATTTTGTTGGAATCATAATAATTATAGAAAACAGGACAGAGCGAGAAATGAAGTGCTGGTCCGGAGAATTGTCTCTGAAACTGGAACTGCCTGCATTTCAATTCTACAGTGAGCATCCAGCATGACTCAGTCAGTGGAAAGCAACAGAAAGAAGAGGAACAGAAAAAAAAAAAGGGTGAGTTCGTCCCTTGAGGCATTTTTGTTTGTTCTTAGGTTTTATTTTGCTACTCTGAGGAAGGGACTCTGTCTTTCAGGCTGGGTTCAAACTGTGGCAATCCACTTGTTTCAGCCTCCCACATCCTGGGAGCCACCACACCCTGTACGGAAGGATGAATTAAATAGTTTTAAGGCTTTGACTGATGATAAAGAAGTTTCAGAACTTTCTGTACTTCGCTTAGGGTCAAAGAACAATAAAGTTTTCAAGTCTTCCTGTTGAAGTAGTGAAGATCTCCATATTGCTTTCCTCCTGCATTGCCGCGGTTGACCCAATTTTTTCCTTCTTTCTCTTTTTTTAGATCAATTTTTTATTATATTTCCTTTTTAATACCTACATTTATATTGTTATACATATATACAATAAACTGCCTACAGCAAGAAGATCCATAAGACAATCAGGAATTACATAAATGTTACATTCATGGTGTTTTGACTACTTGTATTTGGCAGCCTTGAAGAAAACATCTTTCCTATCGTGGTGCATCTCAAATTCTGAATGTAAATCTGTATCTATCATATCTCATCATTATCAACTTAAAACATCTATCTAGACCTAAAAACATCTTAACCTCTAAACAACTAAGTTTAATTGTAAAACTAAACTATCTGGTCTTCAACCCCATCAGAGACTTGAGAAGGAATAAAATTGATTACCTGAGTATACAGGGAGTGCAGGTTAGTAGCTTTCCAATGAGAAGATGACAGAGACAGTTTGCTACCTGAATGGTCACCCACAATTCTCTATAATGTTGGAGCATTGTCTTCAGCCTTCTGGCCCAATATATCTGACAGACATATTTGTGAGGAAGGAACTATTGAGGCCTTGCTTACCCTGTCTTGGTAGAGTTTGGCCATTGACTGTGCCTGCATCCAAGCTTGCCCTTTTTTAGGCAGAATTCTGTCTGTGGTAGAAATGAGGACATTTTGACCAGTGGTTTGTTTGCCACATTTGAAGCCATCTTTATAAGGAGGTTCTTTGATGCTCATCATGTTTTTTGAGGTAGGCTGGTGTTTCCAGGATTTAACTTGTCCCATTTTCAGTGAATCTTTAAAATAATAAAATTTGTATGGGTTGTTTTGTAAAATTTTATAAAATCTGATGTAATTAAGACTATTAAATAAGGGATTTTGAAATTGAATGTGTAACAGGTCTGTGGATGCAGGTTCTTGGGTTGAGAGGTGGCTCTGAAATGGTTACCTTGCTTGTCACATGCTTTGATCTTTTGTAATCTCCCAGATCCATTTTTATCAATCATAAAGGACTTTCAGCTTTCTCTCACCCATCTTTCTTATTATTAGTCACTGTCAGTTTCACTCAGCTTTTATTGGCATTATATGTATAAATTTTTGGCTCATTGCTAATTTGCTAAATGCATTGGACCAAAAGACAGTTCACTAGGCTATACTTTAATTTGGGCTAATGTATCTCTTCTATTAATTGATACTGTTATTTTGCTTTATTGTGAGGCTATCTATTTATACATTTGGTATAAGTCATCTGAGAAATATAATTAATACTTTTAAAACTTTAAAGAAAATCAACCCACTTATTTAGATTTGTCTTTTCAACATTGAGTAAAATGTAAAAGTCAAAGGATTAAGCACCATTCAAAAATATTTATAAATTTATCTTTTTCATGGCACATGTTGCTTTCAAAGGAAAATTTGAATGCAATATTCTGCAAAGCTACCTGATTTAGCAGGGAGCTTTTGTCTTCCCTGCAGAGATCTGAGCTAAAATCCTTCATTCATTTTTTAATCTTACAGCATTTATTCTCTTTCAAGACTTTCCAATTTGCCAATTCATTGGATTTTGTTTATCATCTTTCCACAAAAGCTCATTTGTTCATTGACAGTTGAATTCTAAGTTAAATCCAAAGTAGGGAAAATTAATGAATATTCAAACTGGCCCCAAGGGTTCTTGTTAGCTTGATAATTCTATCACATCAGCCATATGTAAAATCTATCTTCCAGTTAAATGTGGCTGTTTTTCTATGTCGGGGATTATTTACTAGTCTACCCCTTATTAGTCACGAATAAGTGGAGATGTTTGATCAAACAAGTATGTCTTTTCTCTGAACTTACACATCAAATAATCTTCTGCTATCAATTGGACATATTGAAAGTTTTATAACATTGCTATTTATTTGTTTCACATTTCTTGTATCATTAGATATAACATAAATGAGACAGAGCTAAGCAAATTCGAGACAGCATTGCAAAGTTTTTTCTGCATTTTCAGAGGGTGCTTTGCTGCTCAGCTATTGGTCAGAATGTACAGTGTGCTCCAATCCTGTTATGGTAAATAAGGAGGTGTATTTCTTCCCTTTATGTCTCCATTGTATAATTATCTATAATAAAGGTGTGCACAGAGTTTATGCTGTTTGAATCAAGGCATCAGAAGAAAATTGAGACAATTTTAGTCATGATGGGAAAAAGATTATTCTTAGTTTCATTCCATTCTCCACATGTAATATTTAGTAATCTTTCTGCTACAGTTCTTTTTAACATGGAATGATAACATGGAAGGTAATGTAATAGCTCTCAGGCATCTCAAATGTGATTCTGGAATGTCTACTCTGTTTGCCACCCCTTTTCTCTCAAGAAGAGTTGATTTTCATAGATATCCCAGGAATACAAATACTTATGAGGCAGAGTAACATCTAAAAAATTTATTATAAATTTAAATTTTATAAATATTTTATATTTCTAGTTTACCTAAAAACATTACAAATGTGAGTTATTGCTGCTGATCTGTAAATGGGAAAGTCAGCCTCCCCTTGTTCAGCTTCACCACAGAATTAGATGATACATTATTGAAGAATTCTAATTTGTCATTATTCAGATGAACAGGTAATGTACACCTTTGATAGTACATTATGAATGCCAACTGGATTATATTAGAAGGATGTATAGTTAGTAGTGGTGAGGACCCTTTCATAGGGTGGCTATGTCAGGAGGATGTAGGGTTAATAATGGTGAGGACCCTTATATATGGTGACCTATGTCAGGCGGATGTGTAGTTACTGATGATGAGGACCCTTTCATACATAATCATCATGAGGATGTATAGTTAGTGATGACGAAGATCTTTACATAGGGTGGCTATGTCAGGAAGATGTATAGTTAGTGATGGTGAGGATCTTTACATAGGGTGACTATGTCAGGAGGATGTGTAGTTAGTGATGTTGAGGACCCTTTCATAGGGTGGCTATGTCAGGAGGATGTGTAGTTAGTGATGGTGAGGACCCTTACATAGGGTGACTATGTCAGGAGGATGTGTAGTTAGTGATGGTGAGGACCCTTTCATATGGTGGCTCTGTCAGGAGAATATATAGTTAGTAATGGTGAAGACCCTTATATAGGTTGACCTATGTCAGGAGGATGTATAGTTAGTGATGTTGAGGACCCTTTCATAGGGTGGCTATGTCAGGAGGATGTATAGTTAGTGATGGTGAGAATCCTTATATTGAGTGAGTATTAAGTGTGCTCCATTGATGGATGCAACACTTAAACAGTTTATGGAATTCTGAAGTGGTCTAGTTGGAAGAAGCAAGTTGCAGGGAACATGCTTTTGTCCTGGATGACATGTGGTAAACAGCTTGACTGATATCCTTCTTACTCCATGACTTCATTTTTCCACTGGCCTAAAAAGAAGACAGGCAACTGTAGTCTCAATCCTCTGTGACTATGAGTCAGCACAAGTCTTTCCACTTTTGAATTGTTTCTCTCAGTATATCTGCCACAGCTACAAAACAAAGTCTCATATACCTCTCTATATTAACCCTGAACTGTTTGATTTCTAAATCTGAAGTAGAGTCTATAGTAGTTCTAGATAGGATACAGATGTTTTCATAATATTTTGCCTCCCTGGGCCTGAATGCAAGAATTCCACACTCTGGAGTAACAGATTACAGAGTGATGAAGATTTGATTTCCATTTGTGAAGAAAGAAAAAAAGACTTTTTTTAAGATGGTAGAAAACAGAAGTCTGAAAACAAAGCTGCATTTTATAAAAATCAGCTTTTGGAAAACATCCATACCCAGAAGAGGACCTGGAAACTTGTTTATTAACTGTATTCATGTACATAGAACATCTGCTTTGTTCCATTTCCCCGTCTAACATTCATATACTTGGGTGGTATCAACTCGTCTGCCCTAATTCAAATTTATTTTCAATGAGCACCTCAGAAGCTTCAGAATCCAACTATTTGTTAGAGAGGCCTCTGTTGAGAATTCATTGCATCTAGATATTTTGCCCTGGTTCCTGCCAGCTACTCCAGTTGCAGCCCAGAGCCTCCCCCAGGAAGACCCCTGCATTCTAATCTCCACCACAGAATGCGGCTTCTTTTACACAAAGTTCTACAAAATGATTCCATAGATTTTGTTTGTGAGTATGAGGAAGGAGTCCTAAAATGAGGAAATGTTATGATCTAAAACTTTCTTATCTGCCTATAATTCCTTTTACATTTTTATGAGTTACTGAAGGTCACAAATGCATTACATATATGACTGTCTGCTCCATTTAGGACCATATGAAATGATCATAGTTTTGACATATGAATAAACCATGGTTATTTAATCATCTCTTCATAGGCTAGATTAACTCTAAATTGAAAATTATTATAAAAATTTATACTGTCAGTCTAGGACAATTTATTGTATACAGCTTAGTTTTGCTCCTTGAGTGACAGTTTATATTTATCTTTAATAATACATGCTCATAAACTTGCAAAGAGGATTACTTCATATATAATCATGTGCATATGAACTTTATTCATTCATAGCACCCACACTACTAGTCACTGTTTTCAAACTGTAAGTATAGGCATCATTCACTGTACTTCACCTAATTCATAAGAACATAAAAATGCACATATTAAATGAGGCACCAGTGATATTTCAATACATAAATGACTGGAAATTTGAAATCTCAGGATAAATGTGTCTTCTACTTCAAACATTTAACAATTTTGAGGGGGAGGTTAAAAGGGTTTTTTTTCTCCTTAAAAAAAGTTTAATTTATTCATTTACACATTCCAATCATAGCTCCCTCCCTCATCCCCGCTCCCCTAGTCCTCAGAAAAGGAGAGCCCTCCTCCCCTATCATCTGACCACAGCCTATTAAGTCTCATCTGGACTGCCTGCATCCTCTTCCTCTGTGGCCTGGCAAGCCCACCCAGCCAGGGGGAAGTCATCAATGCGTGGACACCGGAGTCCATGGCAGAGCCAGCTACTCCCCATAATATGGGACCCATGAACAGACTGAGATGCTGATCATCTACATCTCAGGAGGCGGTCTAGGTCTGCACCAACCTGGTACAGGAGATTTCCTGCCTCCATTGGTCTCCCTGTGGAGCTCCTACCCCCTCCAGCTCCTTCTATCCCCCAGCTCTTGCATTAGTCTCCCTGCACTCCAACCAAAGTTTGGCTGTGAGTCTTAGCATTTGCTTCCATCCCCCACTGGGCGAAGTCTTCTAGAAGCCTTCTATGGTAGACTCCCGTCCTCGTCCTTCTTGTCAACCACTTCCAGTGTCTATTTTATTTGTCTTTCTGAATGAGAATTAAGCACCCTCCCCAGAGTCCTCCATGTTATTTAGGTTCTTTAAGTCTGTGTATTATAGTGTGGTTAGCCTGTATTATGTGGCTAATATCCACTTATAACTACGTATATGCCATGTGTGTTTTTCTGGGTCTGGATTACCTCACTTGGGATGATCTTTTCTAGTTGTGTTCATTTGCCTGCAAATTTCAATATTTCCTTTTTTTAATAGCTGAGTAGCAGTCCATAGTGTAAATGTAGTACAGTTTCTTGATGCTTTATTTGTTTCTCAGCCATTCGATAATCTTCTGTTGAGAATTCTGTTTAGCTCTCTACCCCAGTGAATTATTTGCTTTGGTGGTGTTTAATTTCTTGTGTTCTTTATATATATTTGATATTAGCCCTTTGTCAGATGTAGTATAGGTGAAGATATTTTTCCCAGTCTGTAGGCTGTCATTATTTTTTCTGTTGACAGTGTCTTTTGTGTTACAGAACCCTTCAGTTTCATGAGGTCCCATTCACTACTTGTTGATCTTAGAATCCAAGCTGTTGGTGTTCATGAATTTGTCTCCTGTGTAAATGAATTCAAGGGTCTTCCTCACTTTTTCTTCTAACAGATTTCATGTCTCCAGTTTTATGTTGAAGTCTTTAATCCATTTGGACTATAGCTTTGTACAGTATAATAATTAAGGATCTATTTGCATTTTTCTACATGTAGACATCTGGTCATACCAGCACTATTTGTTGAAGATACGATCTTTTCCCATTGTATGGTTTTGTATTCTTTGTTCATAGGTGTGTGGGTTTGTTTGGGTCTTTTATTCAATTCAATTGATCCACCTATCTGTTTCTAAAACAGTAAAATGCAGCTTTTATTACTCTTGGTCTATAGTACAGCTTGAAATCAGGGATGGACATAAATGTGGGATAATTTTTATTGTACAGGATTTTCTTAGAAATTTGGATATATATATATATGTCTATGCATGGTACTCTGTGCTTTACTGTTAAAATGACATTAAATACTACCCAAAGAAAATTTCTTCCTAAAATCCATTTTGGTTTTTCAAATGGCTCACTTTGGTCTTTCTTATGCTTGGTAAAACAACAAAGCAGAGAATAACAGTAAAACATATACAACTGAATGGGCTCTTTCTTTCTTTTTTTTTTCCATTCATCTTTTATTTAATTTTTTTAATTTTTTTAAAATTTTTTTCTTTACTAATTTATTCTTGTTACATTTCAATGGTTATCCCATCCCTTGTATCCTCCCATTCTTCCCTCTTTCCTCTTTTCCCCTTATTCCCCTCCCCTATGACTGTTCCTGAGGGGGATTACCTCCCCCTGTATATGCTCATAGGGTATCAAGTCTCTTCTTGGTGACCTGCTGTCCTTCCTCTGAGTGCCACCAGGTCTCCCCCTCCAGGGGACATGGTCAAAGGTGAGGCCCCCGAGTATGTGAGAAAGTCATATCCCACTCTCCACTCTTGCTTTCTTTCTTTCTGGTCGGACATAATTTTCCAGTAGAATTTGAACTTATTGTATCATCTGCTATCATACAATTTATCTCATCTATCTATCTATCTATCTATCTATCTATCTATCTATCTATCATCTATCTATGTATTTATATCCATCTATCTATCTATCATCTATTTATTTAATGTTTTATGATGCCATGTTAACCTCAAATTCCTAAGAAAGTCTATTGCTTCAGTCTCTGAAATACCTGGGACCACAAGCCTGAACCACTCTATCTCAATTTAATTTTAACTTTTTCTATTTTCAGTTTCCTATTTTTGTACTTTAATATTATACAGAGAGAGAGAGAGAGAGAGAGAGAGAGAGAGAGAGAGAGAGAGAGAGAGAAAGAGAGAGAGACTTTTATATTTATCTACAATTTGTTGACTTAGCTCCTTCTTTAGATGTTCTTTGGTTGTGGAGACACCATTCTGCTTTAGGGATTCATTAATTAATATGTATCTCTGTTTCATATAGGAAACATTATTAACTTCTAAAATTCAATAAAGAACAAAGTTACAGTCAGTGTGATGTTAAATTCAAATCAACAACTCATTAGGACTAAGAACTGAATAGTGTATAAAACAGTGGGAGGACTTTGTGGATGTCTTGTAAGGAACAGTAAGCCAAGGTATCTAGAACAAACTTTCAAAGGCTGGAGCTGCCTGTAATATGTTTTAAAATGTTAAAGACATGATCTAGTTGACAGACTTGGTGAAAAAGAGTGGGATCAGAACTCGAAGTTAGTGTTGGTGGTAAAAGAGACGGTAACGCATAGCCACGATGGCTTTTGAAATGGCTTTAGATTTTATTCTATGTGACTCACTTCCCACTAGAAGACTTTAGGAAATTAAATAGTTTTCTCTGTGTTTTAAAGGGCTTTCTCGACTTCTATGATAAGAGCAGCCTAACCTGGCTGTGGCAGCTCAGTGGTAGTATGCCAGTTCAACATGTGTGAAGCTATGGGATTAAACCTTAGCACTGCACCAACACAACAGTAAAAACACCAAGACCCACCACCACCACCACCATCACCACCACCACTACCATCACCACCACCGCCACTGCCACCACCATCACCACCATCATCACCACCACCACCACCAAAACCAACAGTTCTACAGCTTAGGATCAAAATTGGCAAATGTAGAAGTGTAGCGCCTCACTTAAAAGATCGGTGAGAAGAAGAGCATGTAAAGTGGCAATGCATCTCAACAGGGGTGATGAGAATGAGACATTGAGCACTATGGTGAAATGAATATCGAACTGGCAAGACAGCATCCTTATAAAGCAAAATGTTTATTTAAAGAGAAATATTAAATAGGCATCTAGCATTCAAGATTGGCACTCCTAAGCATGATCTGTAGTGTGTGTATTGGTGTGTATGTGTGTGTGTGTGTGTGTGTGTGTGTGTGTGTGTGTGTGTTACATGTCTTTGACATGTGTTGTTCAATACCACAAAGTGGAGACAAGTGACAAGCACTGAGATACAACACCAGAAGAGTTAACTGAAAAGTGGAGATGTGAATACATGGAAGTGAGAAGAAATAATGAGGGAAGGTGACAGGAAAACCAAGGGAATGTGTTCTCTCTCAAGCTAAATATAGAATATCAGAGGAAGAAGTGATCAGACATGTGAAATCTTACAAGTCAGTCAGTTGAGAAGAATTCTGAAATTTTGTATTTAATTTAGCAACAGACAACATTTGATGACTTGATCAGTGCAGCGTGGGAAGTGTGGTGCGAGAAAGACAGGTTGAGATGACTTGAGGAGAGAAAGATGTGAGCAAAAAAGAGAATTAGAAATTGGGAATTCAAGCAATCTATAACCATCCCCCTTCAAATGAGACCAAAACATCACAGGAAATTGGATAACAAAAATTAGTTTGGGGAAGTATGCTTTTACATTAATAAGAATTATCTATAGAGAGTAGAAAATAATGAGCCAGACAGTAGAGGAGGGGACATGACTTCAGTGATAGTAGAGTTAGGGATAAGTGATCCCATTCATGGCACAATGTAACTATTGAAAAATAGAGAGTAATAAGAAAAAGCATCACTGTTCAACCTCTTCATAAAGATCATTAAAAATTAAACAGTGCTCATCTCAAAGGTGTAAGTGGTAGCTAATTATAGAAGCAAACATGAGTGACCATGGCCCTAATTCTATTTTCTAACATATCATCCCTCTTATGTATTTTGTACATGGGAACAGAAAAAAGAAAATCACTAATTAATACAATTTTAAGTGGAATAAATAAATAGACAAGTTATAGCAGCATGGGAGATATCTGTTTTAGATGACAAATATTATCTGGCCTCATTCTTAACTTTTGGGTTAGTAGAAATGAGGAGCCTGCTAAATTAATATATTTCAAAAGATTTCATTGAATAGTCACATGGATAGCAGATAAGTCCTTAAGGTAGACAAGAAATGGCTAATTAAGAGGCCCAAGATAGTCCGAGGTAAATTTTCACTGGGCTCTGGCTTTGCAGCATTCCAATCTGTCCACACTCTTTGAGTTTCTAAGTAATCCATCACCATAGCAGAAGCTTCAATGGGAGATGTGGCTTCCTGCCTGGAGATTCATTTGCAATAAACAAACATGACAAACCATGTAGATTAATAAAAAACAATGTCTTTTCTTATCATAACTCAGGAAGCTAAAAGTCTGACATGGATGGTGTTCTGTAAGGTCCTCTCTTGAGTATAGAAGCTGTTCCTTACTCTGCATTCACAATCTCTTCCCTCTGTGCAGGCTCATGTCTATAAATTCTTCTTGTTAAGTGCACCAGTCCTATTGATCAAAGCCAGCCCATATGACACAACTGCATCCCGATACCATCCTATTCTCAAGTTGGGGCTTGAATTTAAATACACGAGTTAGCATAAAAGATAATATCCAACCAACAGCTAGGGTATATCAGCCATGACCTACTTTGTTGATTTTTTTGAGGGACCTATATTCATCTGAAATGGAACAGAAAGAAGGCATGTAGGAAGATGTTCATAAAATTGAAGATGTTGCTGAGAAGTAATTAAAACAGTCCTCTTAGCCTCAATATAGACAAATGTGTGGACTGGGAATCATCATCCCAGTGGTCCGTGGTTGTTGTGAAAGTTATGACCATGAAGTGTGAAGCATCCTCTAGGATATACATCAAACAATGAAAGATCAAAAGTTGGGATGTCGTATATAACCTCTCTTCCACAAATGGGCTTTGATAACTCAACAGTAACCCCCATTCACCAGAACAAAATTATATAAAATATGGAAAATAACCTGAGCAGGAACATATCTGAGAGGTTACATATTGTGTGGAAACCTGGCTTCAAAGAACAGGCTCAAGTAAACCATAATTATGTAAGCAAGAGACCCAGCAGACAACAGGCCAGGTAACTTTGCAGAGAATGACTGAAGTAGCTCTCCATGGAAATGAAAGAAGCATTTAAGTAACTACACATACAGATTATTTTTTTCGTTTATTTGCTGAATCATTTTACAGCCCAGGCCCCTTTCTCCTCTCTTTCCAGTCCTACCCTCCCACTCCTTCCCCTCATTCCTCCCTCTCCTTTTTTTCAGAGAAAGGGAGGCCCCAAAGGGCTACAAACACACACAGGCACATCGAATCACAGCAGGACTAAGAGCATCCTCTCCTACTGAGGCCACACAAGGCATCCTAGCTGGAGAAAGGGATCTAAAGGCAAAAACCAGTCAGAAAGAGGCCTACTCCCACTGCTAGGGTACCCATGTGATGACAAAGGTGTACATCTGCTAAATATGTACAGCTAGGGGGCTAGGTCCAGCCCATGTAACCTCTTTACTAGGTGTCAGTCTCTGTAAGCCCCTGGGACTCCAGGTTAGTTTATGCTGTAGGTCCTCTTGTGGTGTCCTTGACCTCTCTGGCTCCCTCTATCCTTCCTCACACTCTTCCACAAAACTCTTTGAGCCCGGCCTATTGTTGGGCTCTGGGTCTCAGCATCAGCCCTTCCATCAGGTGCTGAAAGAAGCTTCTCAGAAAACAGTTATGCTAGGCTCATGTCTGCAAGCATAACAGAGTATCATTACTACTTTCAGTACTTGGCTCTCTCCCATGGCATAAGTCTCAGATTGGGCTAGTCATCGGTTTGCCATTCCCTCAATCTCTGCTGCGTATTTAGCTCTACAATTCTGGTAGGCAAGACAAATTTGGGGTCAAAGGTTTTATGGGGCGGTGGTGTCCCCTCCCTCCTTTGAAGGTTCCATCTGGCTACAAGGGGTGCCATGTTCAGGCTCTATATACGCTGCTACTAGGAACCTTATCTAGAGTCAGCACTATAGACTCATGAGAGTTTCCTTGGTCCCAGAGATGACCCCCAATGATTTTATCCTGAGTGAGGTAACCCAGGCCCTAAAAGGCATACATCAATGGGATGTGCTCACTTAAAAGTTGATGTTAGCCGTAAAGTACAGGATAACCATGCTACGATCCACAGACCCAAAGTAGCCAAGGAGGGGGCAAGGTAGGATCCTTAACTCTCACTCAGAAGAGGAAATAAAAGACACATCTGAAATAGATGGAGGGAGGGATCTGCGTGGGAGAGGGGTCAGGGGGGATAAGAGGGTGGGGGTCAGGAAAGGAAAATATACAGATTATTAAATAAAATATATATACTGGCCTGAAGAGGAGGCTGAACAGCTAAGAGTGAATATTGTTCCTGCAGAACACTGGGTTTCATTCACAGCACCCAGCTTGGATGGCTTAAAACTGTCTGTGACTACAATTCTAAGGGCCCATCTGCCTTCTTCGCAAACACACACACACACACACACACACACACACACACACACACCACACTTTGGTATTTTTAAATAATATATATTTATAGAAAACTTGCCACAAGTTATATGTAGTATAATAATGGACAAAGGAAAAGTGGACAAGAAAGTGGGATTGCTGAGAAATCTTGGGATTGAGTAGCTGTGGACACTATATTTTTTCTTGCCACCAGGCAATAATTGAGTGCTATGCCATGTAAATCAAATTATTGAATGCTACATTTCCTGAAAAGCATATGCTTAATATTTGACTTAATCTGCTGTTTTTATAATTCTCACCTTATATTTTAATGTAGGACCTGATTTGTCAAGAGAGAGAGTCAATGTCAGCACTGGCATTTAGTTTGTATCCTGTAGACTCTGATTTCCCGTGATTCCATAGGTATTTATTTTAGTTCTGTTCTATATGCTATTTGCTAACCTTGTTAAATCAATATGTGTAATCTGACCCTCTTTCCTGAAATATCTATTATAGACATAAGAAACTTCATTCCACTGGGCATGGTGGCACACTCACTCCTTTAATCCTATCACTTGGGAGATAGAGGCATATGGATCCCTGAGTTTTAAGCTAATCTGATCTACAGAATAAGTTCTATGACATCCACGGCTACACATGGAAACCCTGTTTCAAAATAAATGAAACCCAAACAAACACACAAACTTCATTTGATGAACAAACTTTGTTCTACTTAATATTAAATGTATTTTCAAGCTAAAATATTGTCTCACAGAAGAACCAGAGCTGAGCTTCTGGATGCAATCACAGTGGACAGAGATGGGCTCTAGAATCTTAGGAGATGTCTACACAGAATCTGTGAGTAATAGAATCCAAAGCTGCCATCTTGTGGGGTGCCTCAGAAGCTAGTGTGGAAGGTGTCCAGGAATCTGGACAGCTCTGCCATGACAAGATGTCTTTCACCTTGCCGATGACATAGTGATGAAGAGGGGTCTTTTTACAAAAAAATAACATTGAGGAAATTGAGAGTGCAACCAATACATTAGCATCAGGAGTTTCTAGAACTGTTTATTTTGTCTATTCCTTGTATGCTAAAAAGATGTTAATATGAATGTTGAGTGATGGACTACTGTCTACCTGGATTATTATTTGGGATGTTCCAATAGTTTGAAATTTAGTAAGATGATTAAATGCACCAACAAAATATGATAGTGCTCAGGATCATATCTGCTGAATCCATCAAAGACTTGATACATTTATTCACAGCATCATCCTAAGCAAGTCTTATGTAGGAAAATCTTCTTTGAAGATTTCTGCTCCTTCCAGAATAGTAAAACTTTTGGCTTTCCCAATTAAAAAGTAAATGATTTTTACTGTGATCAGTATCATTGCTTTATTTATTTGACTCATAAACCACTTTAACTTATTACCTCATGATTTCAAATATATACAGAAATGTATGTCAAAATGAATCTTCCTTACAGATCCAATGCTAGCAAATTCATCCTTCACTGCAAAAAAACTTTTCCTATTTCTTTTATACAGCTTATATAGAAACACCCCTAGCAGAGTAGCTGGATAAATGATATTTTTATCTGCACACATTACAGAGTCCTCTGTTTGTTTTCTATAAGAAAAAGGCGAATTCAAAGAGACTGCAGGGCTCACTGTCAGGGAGTTTATAGAACAGAGAATCAAGTGGCAGATAGATGAAAGAAGTGAAGCAAAACATGATCCTCTGTGTGTGTGTGTGTGTGTGTGTGTGTGTGTGCGCACATGCATGTGTGTACATGTGTATGTTCATGTGTGTGTGTGCCTGTGTGTGCACACATGTGTGTGCGTGTGTGTATGCGTGCAATGTTTCCTGGAGATATTTTATGGGGTTTCTCAAAGATTTGGGAAAGAGCACAGTTTTTCACAGTGACACCTTCAGAACCACCTTCATTGTGAGGTCATCCTCACTACCATTATGAGTCACTGATTACTTTCTCAGATGTCTAAAATTATTTAGATCACTTTTGTGGCACTTAAGACTTTAACAGAAAAGTCTGAGGAAGATGTAGAAATAATATTGATGGAGAAGGTATTGTATAATTAATAAGAATATTACTGGTAATATTGGTAAGAATTCAGTATTGTATTATCAGTAATACTAATGACCCAGGACATGTGGATGATTAGGGAGGCTTCATGGGGATATATAAAATGTGAATGTTGGCAGAACGGATGTAGAGGCTGATTGTAATTCTAATACATGTATAAGAAGTAGGAAAATAAAATTTATCTCATACTGTAAATGTTCATTTAAAGTTTCATTACTTGAAGAAATTAGACTTATTTTGTTAAGTGAAATAATACCCATTTGCCAATATACTACTGTAGATAGCCAATCTTTAAATACCTTTTTAGTATAAAATCTTTTCACCACTGTCTTCTTCAAAAACATCCATCAATTTATTCCAGTTTCAGGAGAGATTTTAATATGATTTTATGTTCTCTAAGCAACCTCTACAATCTTGTCCTTAGCTTGAATGATTATTTGCTTTTGATTTTTGAGTTGCAGTTAGATACTAAATAATATTGCTTTTCTACGCAGTCATGAAGATAAAACTGAGTTTATTTCCCTGGCAGAAAACAAAAGCTCTCACACAGAGGCAGGTTATCAAGCAGCATGAATCTGTACAGATTAATCTTTTGCTTTGTTTCATGTTTCCACAAAAGAACTTTTATATTTTAATCTTTATGAACAGTACTTGTTGTTTATTATGCTAATTAATCATATATTTCTAGATCACATTATAACATCCTACAAATTTATAGATAATATTATTGGAAAAGATGATGGAAGACACACTTTTCTCTGTGTCAAAACAAGTATAACAGGAAGAAATCTGCTGTCTTTTTAATAAAAATGAATATTCCATGAATGTTCTCATATGCCATTTCTTATTTTTAATAACACTTAATGTTATTAAATCACTTTTATAAAACAGTGAGTAATATTCAAAAGCATGTATGGATCAATTTTTCTATGTTGAATGCAATGATTTAAATGATTTTACAAAATTTG
Source organism: Acomys minous (assembly GCF_964271855.1). Lineage (NCBI taxonomy): Eukaryota > Metazoa > Chordata > Mammalia > Rodentia > Muridae > Acomys > Acomys minous. The sequence continues at coordinate 8,324,011 of NC_140501.1, read as the reverse complement.
TTTCTTCTTACTTACTAGTACAAGTAGTTTTCAGTTTTCAGACAAGTTCACACAGTGATACCGTAGATATTGTTGCAATATTTTCTTTTACCTTTATTTCCAATAAGGGATCTTTTTCCCCTTATATATTTTCTTTTTTCTTTCTCTTTTTTTTTTCTTTTTCTGTGATTTAGGGACTCTCTTTTGATATAAACTAGCTATTGAATTTCACCCAAATTAGGTGATCTCTGATCATCTTTTCTGTAGAAATAGGTTATGTCATTTACTTAAATTATCTCAGATATGAATTCAGAGATGTTTCCATAGCAAACAGACCAATACCAGCACACCGGTACCCAAGGTGCACCAGAGCGAGGATGCATTCCTTCATCTCCCCATCCTTCTCCAATTCCTCTCACCATTGTTTCCACACTGTAGGACTCAGGGCTACAGTACTGTTCTCTAGGCTGGCTCCAGTTCTGTATACTTTCCTTCTCATTTATTGTGGCACGAGCAATGACAATTATTTCTCCTTCTGTTCTCACTCATCTTTGCCGTCCTCTCATTCTCCTTATCTTCCTTTTAGCAATTTTAAAGAAAAGAAATCAACATTTTCACATTCTATCTAGTGGGTGGATGATGCTTTGCTGTAAGTTTTGAAGACAAACCTGTTAGTCTTCAGTTGGAAGATTTTCTGTTTGGTGTGATAACTTTTATATTCTTACAATAATATGTTACAAACTATGGTACCAAAATTTTAAGATGTTAATTTCACATATTAATTTGTTCCATGAGCAGTTTCATAAACATGTTTAAACCCTGCTTATTGTAGATTTCTGTATGATATCAAGTAGCCCATTTTGATTTTTGACCCAGTTTTATCATCACATTGTCCAATATTTTGGTCATAATATAGACAAAATATATAACAAAACCATTTATTTTGTGCATGTTAGGATGATTTTATTCTCCTCTTATCTGACAGCACACATATTTATTTTTAGCTAATATCCAAAAACATAAAGCACTGAAGAAATTAGACACCAACAAATCAAATAACCCAATTAAAACTGGGGTACAGAGCTAAACTGAGAATTCCCAGCAGAGGAATCTCTAATGGCCGAGAAACACTTAAAGAAATGTTCCACACCCTTAGTCATCAGGGAAATGCCAATCAAAACAACTGTTACATTCCGTTTTACATCCATTAAAATGGCTAAGATCAAAAACTCAAGTAACAGTACATGCTGGCGAGGATAGGGAGCAAAGCGAACACTCCATTGCTGTTGGTGATTTCAAATCTGAACCTAGCTAGAGATGCTGAGTCCACAGAAAGGATGTGGTCCATGGGTCTGAGGTTCTCAGGCCACAGGCAGGATGCAGTCGATGGGTCTGAGGCAGAGATGTAGAAGAGAACATGCCATCGGCTCCCATTTTTTCATATTAGTTTTAAGAGAATAAAATTTTGCTTCACACAGTACTTTTTTGCACATATAACTTCAAACATGTTTTCCTCAGATATTTTAAGGAGAGTTGCAGAAATAGGAATTAATCATTTCAGTAAAAGTTTAAGCATTACTTTTCAATCTACTGTTTATTATCCAAGTCATGCCAGTATATTGCCCAAAGAAAACACAGCCCCAAGGTCCAATAGATTGGAGAAATGTTCAATGAGTCTTTTATTCTCGTAGAGTACAATACTTAATTGAACGCAGTAATCCTAAGAAAGGGAGTTGGTATGACTTAGACTTTTATAAAATACATTTGCTTACAAAACCTATTCATCATCCAATATAGTTTTTGGTATATATCTTATAAGGAGCCTGGTTTGGGAAATGATTTTAAGAATGTCATTGTTTTTATACCCTATTTCTGTGTTGCTCAACCATCAGTATCAGTGAAGCTCCCAGGAAACTTACTGAAACAGAAGCTATTTCTGTGTCTGTCTGAGCACTGGGTCCCTGGTGGTGCAGGTTGCTGGGCTGGGACCCACAGTGCCAGGCGCACAGCGCTGCTACAGCACCACTCCGCAGCAGTGGCAGGACTTATCCAAGTAGAGGCGGGCAAATCCTTTTGCCTCAGCAACTTCAGCTGCTTAGGCTGATAAAGTGAAACAAATTGTTACAGTGAATTCTGACTCCTTCAGCCTCACCTGACATCATCATCATCATCATCATCATCATCATCATCATCATCATCATCATCATCATAAAATGCAAGTTAAGATGAGAGAAAATTCCCTTCCCATTTACAATTAACAAAATCATTGAGTACAAGAGAATAGTCTACAAACCCAAATATAAGGCACATCTGTGAAAACTGGTCAAATATGGAATGGGATTGCAGCTGGGAATCGTTGAAGAGAGGGAAATGTCTGCATAGCCCCAAGCTTAGTGACCTGAGGTCAGAGAGCACAGAGGGTTCAATACCAGGTCCACTTTTAGGAATCCTAAAGGAGAATGAATACTGTGTCTGACCCATGTAGAATTTACATCAACCTATTGAACTGGCCCATGCTTCTAGAATCTGATGGCATCAGTAGTACATATTCCCTCAGATCATCAGGGACATCATCATGGGACAAAAGTCAAACCAGATGGCTTTGGTTCAAGTCTATTAGGAGTAATTACACAACAACAAGCCTCAGCAGAAGAAGGTTCTAGATGATTGCTCTTGGATCCAAGTCCGAGGTTAGCGCAGGATGGGTAAGCTCACATGGTAGTGTCTGAGAGAAGATATTGCAGAGGAGGAGCACTACGTAGGATGCTTTTGGAGTGTGGCAAGGTCGAACTGCTACCCTTCCCCCAGACATGTGCTACTGAGCTTGGGGTTTAGAGAAGGGGAAATCAAGTTTATCCAGACACCATGCTGCTGCTTCTTTTTCACCTTGAATTGGACCACTGGCTTCTTAATCTAACTTGAATCTGTATTCAATTTTTAAGTCACCACTATACTAGTTGTACGGTTCTCTCTGTTGTAATTATAGACAGGAAAAGCTGCATTCTTGTGGGAATCTATTCAGAAGCACTGAAAAAAGAAAAAAAAAGCCTGCTGAGTAAACTTAATCCCATTACTGTGGACACAACATAGGACTGCGTTTGTTTATGCTGGGAGTTAGGAATGTCTGTCTTCACAGAGGATAAGCACAAATCCATTCTCCCCCTACTGATGTTGGCAGTCACTTCTCTCTGCGGTCAGCCTCTGGTCTTCACCTCTATTGTGCTTAGTATAATCAACACGAGTGATGTTGTCCATCAGGGTAGGTAGGTGAATGTTAGAATACCTCTCTTTGCAAAATTAATCATTTTTTCAATAGGAAATATTTCCAGGCAGACAATTCACTTTTGTGCAAAAATTTTGTTTGTTTTCCTTCCTTTCCCTTTTTAAACTTGGGTTATTTATTATTCTTATTATTCTCATTCTTCTTATTATTATTACATTCTTTTCTTTTTGAGATGTTAAATCATTTTGGTAACATTTGTAAGAAAGACTACACATATATGAACTTAGATATGTAAAAATGTATCATTGTGTGTCACTGTCATAATTCTTCATTGCTTTTTGGAATTTTTAAATTCAGGGTTAGCCCAAGGAAAGGAGAGCAAGAAAAGCCTAGTAACAATCATATGGTTTGCTTTCTATTTGACCATGTGTGTTCCATCATTAAGTGCTAACTAAACCCTATTCATTAAGCACACACAAAAATAGTGATAAAGGTAAGTTGAAGATACACTGTTGGCTCCTCTTCCAGCAGTATATCATGTTTATTTCATGTTGCATGGCCATTTCTGTCTCTACCACTTTACTGTTCATGAACTAAAATATTGTTCGTTCTATTTGACTGCCTGAAATACCATCAATCACTTAGGGTACTTTTTATGAATCAGCAAGTGTGTGGGTATTTTATGCATAAGTATATTAGTTTGTACTTTTAATGGCTATTCATATATGTAAAATTAAGTCCTCAAGACATCAGTCAATCTACGACAGAGGTCGGCTCCTACAGAGTGAAGGGCAAGCCGACTCCGAGCCCAGCAAACTTCATTACGAGGCCTGCACATGCAGACATACGACAGAGTAGAACATAAACATTTGATATCTGCATGGAGTTCACTGTGTTCCAGGGTGAAATATAAATTCTCTGATGGTTTTTCTCTATTTACAATGCTATTACAAAGATTATACTATTATTTTTATCTTTTGCCAGTTATTTACAATAAATGAAAATATCTCAAGAGGTATCATTAAACTATATAGACTCCCCTAGATTAAAAGAAAATGTGCTATGATTTTATTTCTAATTCTTTTTGGGGAATGGGGATTTGAAGTGCCTTGGGTTTTATGGATCTCCCATATATGTACATAAAGTTAATTCTCTGTCCCAAGAGTAACACAGACATAAAAAGGCCAATTACAATTTTATGAATAAGAAATATAAGATCTAGGTTTTCGATTTCTCCATTGCTGCCTTCTAAATAACGGTATGATTTCCAGGAAGCACTTTCATCCTTTCTGACACAGAACAGCTAGCAAATTTCAAAAGAGAAAGTCAAGCCAGACGCAGTGTGAGGCCTGGTACAACACAAGACATGTGAAGATACAGTCCAAGCTGGTGCCTTGATTTTATGAAAACTCAGAAGACAATTTGAAGGCAGCTTTTGAGACTCTAGAGACAGAGGGGCAGATGGAGCTCTGAATTAAGTGACTGTGTATTTTGAGATTTGAAATGAGCCCTGGTCCCAATTGTATATTTTCAGTGATTATGAACTAATTGGATGTGGTAATTGATTATTAAAGGACTTGTATGCTTAAAGTTTTAAAGTTCTTAAGTCATAATTTAAATGTTGCTAATAAAATGCAAGATGTGAACTCAATTTCCTGCATGTTGCAAGTGGAGAGGACTCCAGGAAACACACTTTGCCTTTTTAGATGAGAAAATATTTTGAACTAATACATTTTCTTTGGGATGTCAAACATACATGTTTTTAAGTTCTGTGGTTTGTAAACCAATGAAATTCAGTCATTGATTTCTTAATACAGCAAAGTTTGAGGTGAAACACCAAGTTTCCCTTCTTCCTCCCTCAGGCACATTGCTAAATTAAGTTATTTAGAACAGACAATATGTATTCAGAAGCCACACACACACACACACACACACACACATATGTGCTGTAGAAATTGATAAATCACTATAATGTAGATATATGTCCCATCATATCACTTTTTCTCAAGAATATATAGCATATCTTCAATCAATTTTATTACTTAAACAATAAGTGTTTATTAGCCCATTAATGTCAATAGTAGTAGTCCAATCTCTTGTTATACTCTGAGTTTAATTTTCCTAAATGATTTATTGATTTTATACTAGCTGCCATTAAAGGTAAATTATTGCACATTCTTTTTTGAAATTTTAATTGTTTTTGTTTTTATTTAGCTCCTATAGAAACTTACTACAAATTTGGTACTATAATATTTTATTCTTCAGAGCTGAAGGTCAGAAGTCTGAAGTGGGTCTTTTGGGACTAAGATCAAATAGTGCATTTTCTGGAGGGTCTAGGAAAGACCCCCTTCCCTGCCTTTTGCTGCTGCTGTTGGCTTCCTACATTTTTTCACTTGTGGCCAGATATAGGGTCCTCACATCTTTCCTCCGGAATTTGATTTGACTTTGTGAAGGACATGCTGAAGCACTCTAGATTTGAATAAGTCCAAATAAACCAATGTATGGTGGTCTGCATGTCAAGAAATTGGTGACTTCCCTCTTTTCCCTTCTTGGACCACTTTGTCTTGGAAACTGTCTATCATGTAAAAAATGTAAATTTCTTGAGAGCACCACATAAAGGAAGCACAAGATGGCCAAACAATGTGAGGTAAAAGAATGGTAGCAAGAGACTTTGCAAGGACCACAGCCATTGTAAACACATAGCTGCCTGGCAGTCTGTGCGTGAGCCCCATGGGATGCTGTATAGAATAAGGTCAGCAACGCAACTGAGTCTGGTCCACATACCTAACTTGCAGCATCATGTGCAGATTAAACAGTGTTGCTAAAGCCATAAAGTTTGGTTGTTGCTTATTCAGTAGCAAGTAAGTAAATATTAGCTCTGTTTAATACATTTTAATGTTCTGGTATTTGATTAAGAAATAGATTACATTTTTTTTCTTCATAGCTGTTTCTAAATGCCCATATTAACACTTCTCCACAGCACAAAGGCTATTTCTATCTGTAGATATGCATATCTCATCATGGTCAGCTAATAGCTGTGTGCTTGCTTAATATGGATTGCAGATTTTGATACAGTAGGATGCAAGACTCTCACTCTCCAATAATGAATTTGAGAGACTATATTGAAAACAAAGTGGTTTTTAGTATAACGTTCTGCAGAAAGGGACACCAGCATAGTGAAAAGGCAAAAATGTCTGCCGTGTTCATTTAGCACAGGTTTTTAAAGTCCTGATGGCAAACAATTCTTATCCTCTTTTCCCCACAGGATGGTACTTTAGAGAGGTACAATTGTGATCTCCTAGAACAGTCCCCACTGTACATTCCCCATCCTGTTGGCTCAGGATGCCAAGCCTTCTCTAATGACTAGTCTGGGGTTTCATGATGTCCCTTTCTGATTACCGAGGCACCCGACTGCAACTCTGCAATCACAGTTCTGTCTTCAGCTAGGGCAAAGACAGTCCCAACATGCCTTGTTATCTGTGATGCTTTGATGACCTCAAAGGAAACCTAGTACTGAGAATGGATCATAATGATTGATTTTATTTTTATAACACAGTTTTACTTTTTATATAATAATAATAATAATAATAATAATAATAATAATAATAATAATAAACTTGAAATGAATAAAGAGAATTTATACCACTTAACAATATTTTAATATCAGAATTCATTTTACTGGGATAAATAAATAAGTAAAAAAGATAATATTATAGTTATATCATTCCTTTCTCTGTCTCTACAGGACCATTAGTCATGAACACAGAGGACTACTGTCATAAGCCCTTTAGATTGGAAACATGGCAATGCAATCAGATGGGATTTTGTTGACTGTAAATTGTAAGGAGGGGTGAAGGGAAAATTCTGCTTCAGTTGGGTTCTTTTTAAATGTCCAGAATACTTCCACTAAGACGATTCCATCAACTTTGCTGAAGATATTTGTCTGCTTTAAGTTAATAATCATTATTATTTAAAGAAATTTTATTTTCAGAAATGAATTGAGTCACAGAAACAGAGTTTCACCTAACATGCATGCACATGCATACACACACACAAACACACACACAAACACGTATGCACCCAGCCTTCCCCTCCATTAATACCCACTCACGATGGGTGCATTTGTTTCTATAGGTACACCCACATTGACATCACTATCACCTAATGGGAACTGATGCTCAGGCCGCTGTCTGCAGGATAGAAAGCCAGTGGTTCTGGGAGTTCACACTTTGTTTTATATTGTCATATATTTTAAAAATTATTTCAACTCTCTTTGTGTTGCTTTAGAAAATTTGACTTTTTCTCTCTCTTAAAACCATCTGGATTGTGTAAGAACACTTCCCCTTTTAAACTCTGTTCCCTATCTAATTGCATTCTACTTCTTTCTTAATGTAGCTTTAAGGAGCATGCATAAGAGTCTCACTTATTGTATGGACATAACTTCCTAGCTAGGTTTTTATTTTTTCTATTAAAATGACTCAATATGGAAGGCACAGAGAATCTTTATAATAATAGAATACACAAAGGTTAAGCAAAAATATTCAGTCATTGCAGAAAGACCATTAGTGTTGTTAATAATTTAGCTAATGTCTTCGTTAACTTTCTAATGCTGTGATAAAAACACGACATGGAGAGAAAAGGGTTTATTTCAACTTAAAGCTTATAGCCGATCGTCAAGTGAAGTTGGAGCAGAAACTCAAGGCTGGAACCTAGAAGTGCAACCTGATGCAGAGGTCATGGGAGAGTGCTGCTTAAGGTGACGCTCTCCATGGCTTGTTCATTCCTGCCTTAGCACCCGTTCCCACAAGCCCTGGAGTGGAACTGTCCACAGTGAACTGGGCCCTCTGACATTAAGCAAGAAACTATGAACTTGCCTACAGGCCAATCCCTTGAAAGCATTTATTCAGCTAAGATTCCTCCTTCTCAGCTGTCCCTAGGTTTGGTCAAGTTAACATAAAACTACACATCACAGCTAACACACACACACACACACACACACACACACACACACACACACACACACAAACAAGCACAAATACACTATACTAATTTATGTCCATATGCTATAATGTGGTGCTATATAAAGAGAATATATGGCATGTCTTTGCATGTAATCTTCGTTGATCTTACTGAATACTGAGAATTTTTTTTCCGAGATTAAGGGAGAATCTCGCTCTGCCTTAGCACTGGGCTGGTGGCAAGCACTGTTAACCTCTCTAAGAATTGGTAATGATAATTTCTTTAAGTTTTTATTAAATCATTCTTTCTGATATTCTTTGAACTGAAAATAAGCAAAAAAGATGGTCCACTGGGCTCCTGGACCATGCCTACAGAGGAATAGGCATGATATGAGAGATTTGAGCAAATTTTCTTTTTGTGTGCTGGAGCATCTTCTGGGTATATTCCTAGGAGTGGAATGGCTGTGTCTTGAGGAAGCCCTGTTCCCATTTTCCTGAGATAGCACCAGATAGATTTCCAAAGTGGCTGTACTAGTTTGCATTCCCATCAGCAATAAAGGAGTGTTCCTCTCTCTCCACATCCTCGCCAGCATGTGTTGTCACTTGAATGTTTGATTTTAGCCATTCTGATGGGTGTAAGATGGAATCTCAGAGTTGTTTTGATTTGCATTTCTCTGATGACTAGAGATGTTGAGCATTTCTTTAAGTGTGTCTCAGCCATTTGATATTCCTTGGTTGAGAATTCTCTGTTTAATTCTGAGCCCCATTTCTCAATTGGGTTATTTGGTTTGGTGACATATAATTTCTTGAGTTTTTTATAAAGTTTGGATATTAGACCTTTGTCAGATGCTGGGTTGGTGAAGATTATTTCCCAGTCTGTAGGCTGTCGCTTTGTTCTTTTGACAGTGTCTCCTGCCTTACAGAAGTTTCTCAGCCTCATGAGGTCCCATTTATTAATTGTTGACCTTAGCCTGGGCTGTTGGTGTTCTGTTCAGGAAGTTGTCTCCTGTGCCAATGTGTTCCAGGCTCTTCCCCACTTTTTCTTCTAACTGATTTAGTGTCTCTGGTTTTATATTGAGGTATTTAATCCATTTGGACTTGAGTTTTGTGCATGGTGCCAAGTATGGGTCCAATTGCATTTTTCTACATGTAGAAATCCAGTTAGACCAGCACCATTTGTTGAAGATGCTATTCTTTTTTCATTGAATAGATTTGGCTTCTTTGTCAAAAATCAGGTGACTAGATGTGTATGGATTCAAATGGATTGAACTAGAAATTATCATAATGAGTGAGCTAACCCAGAAGCAGAAAGACTCAAATGGTATATATTCACTTATAACTGGACACTAGCCCAAGGGACAGGTCCCATGAAAGTCTGCACCTACCAGGAAAGTGGGATAGAGGTGAGGACATCCTATTGAGACTCTAGGTGAGAAAAATATAGGGGACAGGGAAGTAGGTGGATCCAGAGGGTCCTAGAAACCTACAAGAGGAACATTATGATGGGTGGATCTGAGCCCAGGGGTTCTGCTTGATCTAAGGCACCAACCAAGGACAAAACGCGCAGTCATCATCAAACCCCTACCCAGATCTAGCCAAGGGACAGAACATTCTCCACAGTTAAGTGGAGACTGGGGACTGACTCTCACAGGATCTCTGGTGCCCCATATTTGGCCATGTGCCTTTGTTGGGGAGGCACAATGGCACTCGGAGGAAGGGTAGTGGACTACCAAGAAGAGACTTGATACCCTAGCACCATATTCAGGGGGAGGAGGTCCCCTCAGCCACAGTCATAGGGAAGGAGGATTGGGGTGAAAGTGGGAGGGAGGGAGGAATGGGAGGATGCATGGGATGGGATAGAAAATGAGATGTAATATGAATTATTTTATTTTTCAATATAAATGTGTTATTAAGAAAAAAAGAGAGATTTGAACACATTCAAACCTTGGAAATCTCAAACTTGAAATTTAAATTTCATCCTGAGACTGGAAGGGGAGGGACAAAGTTCTCTCCTGGCTTCCATGACATAGCCTCCAGGTGGCTACAGAGTGTCAGTCACTAAACTGTAACCCCAGGCAGTCAAATGCATTCATCCTCAAAGCCCTTCCTCACTGCCCACGGTTTATAAGTCCCTATTTCACATAAAACAAGTGGGGCAGCACCATGACCTTCATCAATGACCGTCTAAGACTTGTTCTTTATTCTGGAGAAAGACGGTCTTAACCACCTCAACTAAGGAACTCACTGCTGAGTTCCCAGGTTTGACTGCTGGCCAGGCAGACACAGTGGGACCACCTCGGTCATTGTTCACCCGTGTGTCAGGCTAGTTGCTACCACTGCTTAGACCACAGTGCTCATTCGGGGAAGTCAGCAGCCAGCTGTTCTTGAAGCAGCCATTCTGTCTGCATGACCCAAACCAGATTTATGCCGATGATGTCTCTCTAGGCTGCAGAACTCTGAGTTTCGGCTGCTGTCTGATACTAGCAATCTCGTGAATAAAGCTAACTGTAACTCCCTGTGGAGAAACTCTTTTCTACATCCCCAATGAGACCAGAAGACTTGTGGCAGGTTCCTGAGGGAAGCAGAGCCTGGGACCGGGTGGTTTACCCTTTTCCACCCGTACATCTACAATGCTCCGACTTAGAGCCGATTTTTGGCGCCATACCACAACATCCATAGGCTCTTCTGGCAGCAGCAGCAGACAGGGAACCACAGTGGAGAAACAATTCAAGTCCATTCCTCAATTCAACTCTCTCACTGCCCTAGATACCTTGAGCAAAATGACTTCCAGTCAAAGAGTTAGCTAGACTGCCCTCATCCACAGGAGTCTGTGGATACTTTTAATACCTACATAAGGATCACAGCTGCTCTTAAAGGTTCAGCCTCAGGTAAGGCTACTCAAAATGTTAGTGCTAGAGTTTTTATTAACGTGACCTAATGACATTTAGATGCTGATGCAGCGCACAACTCATACCAAAAAGGAATAAAATACTCAGTTTATTCTGGAGCAAAATATGATTCACCATTGCCTGGAAACACAGATTTAGGTCTCCTCGGATACCATGTTCCAGTGATATATAAATTTATTGAAGCTATTGTAGTACCTAAACAAAGAAACCCATAAATCAAGATAGCTTTCAAATACATTGTAATTATATCAATAGGATGCAGAGAACTGAACTGTAGGCCTTGGATGCTGATAACATTCTTATTTGTTTGCCTGGTAGAAAACTAGGGTTCTGTTCAGTTATCACATCCCAAAATGCTTCATTTGTCAGTATGTTAGCCTTCCTGGTAGCAGGATGTTATTTCTGACAGAGCTAGGCAAGGAACGGCTATGTAGTAGGCAAAAGATTGTCCAGGATAAAGTGTAATTAAGCTCTGGAACTGCAACATTGCAATCTCTCCATGTCAGGAAGTTTTAATCAATCAACAATTGCAGACACAGCAGCTTTCTAGGAATTCCTGTTCACAGAGAGGACTCTATCGCTTGGTTTGGGCAGGGCAGGTGATTCAGGAGAACACTGAGATGGATTATTGGGTACCGACGAGTTGATTAGAAGAGCTATGCATGATATGTGCAGATAGACAGAGGACAACAGCTGTTAAAGACCCCAGGTCACAGCACCAAAGAGAAACAGCAAGACCAAGGCACATTCTCTAAGGAGCATCATAGCATAGGTAGAAAGGAGGGGATTTCTTTTTGACAGTTCTGAGGATAGAGGGGTTGTCACATCAAGAGCCTGCAGTCAACCTTCCGGTTCCCAAGCAGGAGTCAGGGAAGGGGGCTGGGCAGCAGCATGTAGGAGTCCTAGGTGACCTATCTGGTAGCTAGGGGCTCAGTGTCCTGGTCGGATGTCAGAGTCTGTGAGAAACCCTGAGAGAAGGGACTATTCCAACACTACCCTTAGACTGAAGACCTAGTGACAGTTCTGTGCAACACATGCTAAAGACTACAGTCATTACTGGTGTCAACACAGCCATTTATTTGCAGGGTAGACAAGCTGAGATTGTAAACTCAACTTTCCCCTGTCTATGTTAGTCATCTGCTAGTACTTACTTTGGAAATTGTCCTGAGGGCACTCCAGTACTACTGCCCTGGCTGAGTTTGTATCATTAAGCCAAATAAACACTACTTTCCTCATGTGATCTTTACTTGCCTGCTTTTGTGTGGAGTTAGTTAACAGGAAGAAGCAAGCCACAGAGATGGCAGTGGCAGAGGCAGTGTGCCAGCAGGGATAGTACAGTTCATTGTATGAGCTGAGAAAATAGAAAAATAGCCAATGTTGACAACTGCAGGTTTTGTGTTAAGCTGATAAGAAAAAAATAAAAATAAAACCAACAAATACTATTATACTATCCCTACTGGGATACTTTAATATAAATAAGCAAACAAAATTATCCTGTGATTTTTTCACATGAAATATAGATTCCTTAAATTTGTTTTTTGTTGCCTTTTAGATTCAGCAAAGTTCAAAGACATTTGCAGTAATAAGATGCATTATCTGATATAATTTATGTAAATGTAAGTACATGTTGAGGCTGGCAACATACCTTAGGATATATAAGTCTCTCTAATCATCAGCATCACTACAAAGTACATAAAAATGAATAAATACTTAAGGCATACCTACTTTATTTATATTAGATACCCTTTGAAATTTGAAATAAATCCTGAAATAGATTTTACTTTTCTGAAATTGTTTCATTTTTCTTTTTTCATATACAAACTAAAAAGGATGCTTTTAACTCAACTATCAATTACTTTATTTTTGTCATTTTCTAATGTAAAGGAAAATACCATTTTAGTAATATTTTAAAAGTTCCTTATACAAGACTTAATTTGAAATATCATGAATAAAGGAAAAACTAATAATGATCAATTTTTCCTTATTTGACAATAACAGTGTATAGAAAACAAATGCACCAAAACAAAATTCTTCTGTGGCTACAGTAGCAGAACAGGACTGTAGTCTCGCAGTTTCACTGTAATGCAGCAGTCATTGCACACAGACTACAAATGTGAAGTGTGACTGCATACGGTTCTGGCTAAACTGCCAGTCTCTCTCTGCAGTAAAAGATTGCATTTATGAATGGACATTATTAAAGAAGCTCCAAACTATCTTATTCTCCTAAAACATTTGACCTCATAAACAATTCTCCTTAATTGTTCATCTTGTTCTGAAAAGTTTCCAGATGCCCATCTTGTTCAATCCATTCTTTCCAGTTATGCCTGGTCACTGGAGGCTTACCACAGTGTCTGAGTTAATTATGTTTAAAATTCTATAACATTGACTGTACTATCTATAAACCATAAAATATGCATTTATTTTCTCTCTAGAATTAATTCTGGGTTACAATATGACTTGTGTAGGTCCTTCTGTGTAATAGGGTTTCTTTCTATTCAGGTAATGCGCAGAACTGCAGTCAATAGAAAATGGCAGAGCCTTTTACCTTGGGGATGTAACTCCTCCAGAAGGGAGATGATAAATCACAATTATATAAACTGGGAAAAGACATAACATACCTATAGTCTTCACAATAATAATCAGGGCAAGAGGAGCGCATTGCATTCGGAAGATTAGAGCTAATCACTTTTGCGGGGAGTGCAATAAATCAATTTTGAAAATGTCAAGTCAAATCAGGTGTGCTAAGCTATTAGCTAGTATGTGGTTTACAACAAAACCAGAAATTGAGTTATAGAATTTATTTCAGACACCTTCATTTGGAGAACACATAAGGAATGTATAAGCCCCATTTACATACACAGCCATCTCATGCAAGGATAAGACAGGAATTTAAAGTATAAAGCAAAGTAATCCTACTTTGTAGGAGTTGATTCAGTTCGTGAAATTAAGACATGAATGAGAATCATCATCCCTTTATGGGATCACATCTTTAATAGAACCTTTAAAGATTAGGTACAAATAATTTGTTTCTGCTTTGGGACTTGCCCAGCCCTGATATGAGGGTTTGCACCTAGTCTTGCCACATCTTGTTATTTCATGTTCATTTGATATCATGGGAGACCTGTTCTTTTCTGAAGGAAAACTCAGGGTCAGTGGATCTGGGAGAGAGGTGAGGTGTGGCAGGGACTGACAGGAGCAAAATTTGCTAGCCTGTGATAGAGCTGTATTATATGGGAGAAGAATAAATAAAAAGAAACAAATAATTTTAAAAATAGCTTAGAGAGTTTGGCAAATTAACGCTCCAGCCAAATTTAGGTGAATTGATGAACGAAGTGGAGGTGAATTTAAAGAGGCAATCAAAAGCAAATCAATGATTCTCTTCTGAGATAAATAGTGTTCTGTTACAAGGACTTCCTTCAACTAATAATCTAATTGCTTCATGATATGGCACAAAGGCCTTCTAGGTAACCAGAGGTGTGGGACTCTGCTGGATAAACCCAAAGTCTGACTTCTCCTGATACCCATTTTGCGTTTTGTCTACAAAGGTAGGCTCCCTTTCCTTAGCAGGGTTATCGCTCCACCAGATCTGGTAACCCAGGGTCTTGTAAGGAGCATTGCCTACCCCTTGGGGAAGATTACCAGCCCAACCATTTTCTGATAGGAATTTGAACAGCAAGCACAGGGAATTCCTGAAAGTACCCCACCCTATGCTGAGCTGATGCTAGCTTCCAGCAAATAACTTTTAATTGTGCCTAAAAGTCATCCTTTCACATATAAGATAATTGAGTAGAGTTTTCTCCTTCTTGTGATAGGGCCTATGTTTCTGACTATAAATAAGGTACTATTCTTTTCCTTGTAGATTAAATGTCCTGGCACCCCTAGCGAATCAGACACATCCACAGACTCTGCCCCTCCACCACTGCAAGCTCAGAGCTGATCCTTGGTGAAACTGAAAACCTGGTCGAGTGCCCTGGGCCTCATGTCTAACCCTAAAGAGCCCTAGACACCCCTGAAAGAGACAGGCCCTTGGGACATTTGATGCTGAGATTAGTTTGTCCCTTCTTGGTCTCGAGGCAAGCAGTGTCGAGAATGACCCATAGGACTTGAAATCCATGTCTGCTGCCTGACACAGAAGGACAAAGAGGAAGGGAAAAAAATGATAATACTCAAATTCATGAAAGTAAATAGTGAGATGAGATTCTTTTGACAAATTGTTCTGAATAAATGGCGTCACAATTTACCCAAATTTTTCACAGATTTTGTTCAGTGTTTCATGTTTAGGTACAAATTTGAGAAGTGCCATATTTAAACCACAGAAAAGTATGTTCCAGCATTGAGATAAACATATTTAAAATGTTTTATCACAGGTTGATACTTTAAATTTCAAGTCACCAGGACAGAGATACAGAGGTTTTAAAACTTATATTGTTAGAATTTAAGAAAATCACTATTTCACACCTATACGTTGTTTAGAGATGCCATTTTGCCATTTGTCATATGCTAGGCTGTTAATAGGAAAGTTCTACAAAAGTGTGAGGTCATTTCTCACTCTGAATGATGTTTTTCATCCATTATTGAACTTTGTAACCACCTGGGAGTTTTAGAAATTACTACTATCTGATTTCTGCTCTCAAAATTTCTGCTGGAATTTATCTGAGGTCCAGGATGGACACGAGGACTCTGTAGCTATGTTGAAAAATCACTGTCCCAGAGAAACTTGATATGGGAGATTTTTCTTCTTGTTTTTTTATTAACCCCATACCTCTTCTTCCTTTCCTCCCATTCTGACTCTCACACCCCTACCCTCATCACCCTCTCCTTCTTTGAGAAGGGAGCCCGCCCCCTCCCCCATGGGTACTAATCTACTCTGGCATGTCAAGTCTCAGCAGGACTAAGTGCATTCCCTACCACTGAGGCCAGGCAAGACAGCCCAGCTAAGGGAATGGGATCTAAGGACAGGTAATAGAGTCAGAGAGAGCCCCTACTCACATTGTTAGGAGACTCACATGATGACCAAGCTGCACATCTGCTATATGTATACAGGGGGCCTAGGCCCGGTCCATGTAAGCTCACTGGTTGGTAGTTCAGTCTCTGTGACCCCCTCCTTTGGCTCAAGTTAGTTTATTCTGCAGGTCTTTTTGTGGGGTCCTTGACCCATCTGGCTCCCTCAATCCTTCCTCCCACTCTTCCACAAGACTCCCTGAGCTATCTACCTATTATTTGGCTGTGGGTCTCTGTGTCTGTTTCCACCAGAAGCTAGATGAAGCCTCTCAGAAGACAATTATGCTAGGCACCTGTCTGCAACCCTAGATTTTAAAGGAGACCCCAGAAACAACTGAATTGCAGATATTATGGCAAAGTTATTAGTTGGTCAACAATACAACACATCAGGCAAAGAAGACAATTAGAGTAACATTTCTTCAAATAAAAGAAAGTGTTTGCCATGGATTTCAGACCATTTTTATAATTCAGAGATCATGAAAACAACAATGTAATTAACTTCTGTGAAAACAATAACTGTAATAAAATAGTTCTCAATGAAATCATTGTGTCAATGATAAATTTGTTTATGAAAATATGATAATACAAAAAGAGTTTCTTAAATTAGTGTTTTTCAGAGACAGAATTATATTGGGAGAGCCTGGATGCTTAATTAAGCCAAATTATTTCTGATATTATTACTTTGAGTTTGCTATCATTTTTGGAAAAATGAATTATTCGAACAATTATGTCAAGTAATTAAGTGTTCACATTATTTTACAGCTAATATTTAATCTTAGAATATATAAATGGTATGACAAATGCATCCAAGTTTTTTTTGGAGACCACAATTTTTTTTTCATGGTCTAGTTAAATGAAATTGTTTCCTTAACTCCAGGGTTGGAACTGAGTATTTTTATCTTTTGGGAGTTAGGAAAAGAGTGAACATGGATATAAAAAATAGTAAAGAAATAATTAGTTAAAAAAAAAACCCAAACACCATATTTAGCAGAGTTAATGAGAATCCTTAGGGTCCTAAAGCTTAATATTAATGTGTAAATGAGAGCTCCAAACCAACAGAGGATAATCTTAGCATTCAAGAGTGTAGGTAAAAACAGATCATTCTGTATCCCCTACTTTACTTAAGACAGATGATTTGCCCCTAAAAGAATCCAAGTAAGTTTTACTTCATTTCTCATTTAGGCTTTTATTTGTTTTTGGTCTCTTTGTATAGCCCTGGCTGTCCTGTGTTTTTGGTCTCTTTGTATAGCCCTGGCTGTCCTGGACTCGCTTTGTAGACCAGACTGAACTAGAACTCACAGAGACCCAGCTGCCTCAGCCTCCCAAGTGCTGGGGTTACAGGCGCGCACCACTGCCCCCAGCTTCTGGTTTATAGTTTTCAGAGACCATCATTAGAAAAAAATATTTATTTTTCAATTCTGTTTTAAATTGATTTACTGGATCTTGTAGGTTATATGATTTAGTAATGTGGCTCAGTTAGTGTTATCTGGACAAAAATATTTGTTAAAGGCACAAATTTCATCAGTTGCTTTTTAGGGCAATAAGATAATTTAGCTGCATATTACATTCTTTGAAATCTTGGGTATCCAAATTATCATTAAGATGTAAATAATATTTAACTCTGTGACCACCTGTCATAGAGGTAAGCTAGCATGTGGGTGTTACAAAGAGAAAGACTGTCTTAGGAGCCAAGGATTGTGAAATCAAATCTACTGGAGAACAAAGTAAAAAACCTTAAATTATTTTTCTTTTTCTTTGATTTTTTTCCTTTAGAATTCTAAAAAGCAGAGATGCTTATGTGAAACCATTAGATAAGTGTTGATAGTTCTAATGCTGTAGTGATAATGCTCAAGTCTTTGGTTGAAAATGGGTCCTGTAACTTCGAAGGGAAGAGGCTTGCTGTGTTAAGTTCTGTCTCTGATCATATCTTATGAAATAATCTTAGCACTTCTGATTCAGACAGAGAATAGATATTCATAACATACCGCAAAATCAGTGTCAAATAGCTGAGTGGGTGCATTATGACAGGAGTTTTAGTTAAATGAAAAATTTAGGGAAAGAAGTTAATCATTTAATCAGATTTCCATACATTAAGCTTAATTGGTTAAACCTAAAAAGGCAGAGAAAAGAATAAATGGATTGTGTCATAGGCTCTCAACAAGTCCTGCTCTGGTCATTCTGAGGCTTCTTCATGCCATAAGTGGACAGCTTGTTTCTTGGGGAGATGCCCCAGCCTAGACGCCCAGTGCCCTAGTCTCCATTTTCCTAACTCAGTCCAGAGATGAGAAAGGGCTGACTTCACTGGCCAGAGAAAGTGGGCAGGCTAACTCTGTAAACAATACTGGTCTCTTTAAACACAGGCTTAAGTTAAGGAGAAATGGGCTGACATTGTTTGCAAGGCCCACTGTGTAGATTATTTCAGTGAGTATGTGAATTCTACTAGACAGGCAGTGGTTTCCTCTGACCCCAAACAAGCAAGATGGGGAAAATAAGTCAGTTTATCAAAGAGGAACCTGGCAGCAGGTATGCAGAATGCTGTATATATTGTTCGATCTTCTTTACATGCAAGGTGAATTCCTGCCTGAATGTCAGAGAATTGAATGTCAGCCTTCTTAAATGTATTTTGTGTCAATTTCTGTATACAGATTTACTGTGGAGTGAGAAGAGAGGAAAGAGAACATTAATTCCATATGGCTTTAAGCAAATATTAGAAAGGTGAGCTCTCAGAGGCTTCCAAATATCTTGGTAGTTGACATTTACCAACCCTGAGCTGACTAAGCTTTCTCCCTTAGCAATATTGAGGCTTTAGAGTGTGTACAAAATGTATGAAATTAAATATGCTATTCAAGAATAGTAAAGAAAGGAGGGTACTGTAGTCACCATGGGTGGAGATCATGGGAACTGCATTTTGTGTTAAATGAAACATCCTCTTAAAACATTTCAGTGTAATCATGCTGTTTAAAATGTTGGAAATATTCGCTCCTATTTCACCTTCCTACTATAAGGTCCACCTCTCTCTCTCTCTCTCTCTCTCTCTCTCTCTCTCTCTCTCTCTCTCACGAAAACAGTAGGCAATGTTGATACAAAGTGCTAACAAAGATTGCTTAAGGATGTGAGGACTAGCTAACTCTAATTGTAACTCTCGTGTGTGTGTGTGTGTGTGTGTGTGTGTGTGTGCATGCATGAGTGTATGTGTGTATCCTCTCCCACTTACATAAAAACATGGTATGTATGTACAAACTGATAGTGTTAGGAATAGAACAATTTTTAGAAGACAAAATACTTAGTCTCAGAATAGTATGCAAGGAATTGTCAAGCATCTCATTCTTGCAAGGCAGCTGGAGGAAAGAGGTCCAAACAGCATGCAGCATGCAGAGGTGGCAATAATTGATGCTATCTGTGCAAGGAAAATATTATTTCAGATACATGGAAATAAGTAGGGTTTTTCAAGATTTAAGTTGTCTTAATTTTCAACTATTTATTTTGATAAAAACATACATAGCATAAAAGTCACTTTCTTAATCATTTTAAACTATAGAGTCCAGTGTTAAATCCACTCACTTTCTTATGCAAAGCATCCCCTCTCCACATTACTTTTGCTATTTCAGATTGTAACTATATGAATTAAAATGTTTTTTCAGTTCTCTAATCAGAGCCTGCTAACTGTTCTCCTGATTTAATTATTTTATTTATTAACTCCTGGAAGCTACACACATTCAGAAATAGAAGCAATTTAATAGTGTAAACATATTATAACCATTTCATTGCATCAACATTTGTTTACTTACCTACCTATTTCTCTGCTGTGTGCTTTTTTATTTTTATTTCAGGTTTGAGATTATAGTATAATTTCAACCTTTTTTCCTTCCCTTTCCTCCTTACAACCATCCCATATACAGTTCCCTGCCTACCTTCACAGTTATGGCCTCTTTTGCCCCATGTAAAAGTTATATATGCATATATGTATATATACACATATATTCCTAAATATAGCCCGTTCAGTCCATATAATGTTACCTATATGTATATTTTCAGGGCTGACCGTTCAGCACTAACAACCAATTCCTGTTCTATTCCTTGTGAAAGACTGCATCTTGCAATGCCTGATTTCCTTAGCTGCCTGCAGTTTTTTATGTAGGGTTGAGGCCTCTTCAGTTTGTCTTCATCCACCTTGCCATGTCCACTCGTGCAGTCTTTGTTTGGGTCACATTGTTATGTTGGTGAGAATTTAAGGGTGTAGCTTCTGATGTTACTAGGAGGCACACTCTAGCAGCAAACTCTTTCTCTTCCCTCTCCCCTTCCTCCCCCTCCCCTCTTATTCTCCACACTACATCTATGCTCTCACTTATGATTGTGTGTATGTTTATACATAATTATAATCACAGACACACTAGAAATGAATTTAGTAACAATGAATATACTTATAGCAAAATATTATTGGCAACAAATTAAACATTAAAAACCCAACACTTAGGAAAACAAGTTCCTCCAAGGAGCTTATGACTTCTATGAAATATAGACTTCAGCTCTGTGATAGTCTTGACACAGGTATGGATGCCCATAATTACATACATTGATTGTTTTATTGCTTTTCATGGCTAGAAACACTGGTAATTATTCACCCTACTTCAAAATGTATCGCTTGTTTCCTGAAAATATTTGACTAGAACAAATTTAAAATTCACTGTAAAGTTAACAAAATACTGTTTTTTTAAGTGATATCAGTAAATTATTTGAGTTATGTAAGGCATTTACATAGATTAAATATTGCATATCAGTGATTTCTCTAACTACATTTGCTCCTTTAAATATTCTCAATTTTTAGATATATACATGTTCATTAATGTAATACATTTGTAAATATACCAAATAATGCAGTTAGTGTTCAGTGCTACTTATTTATCAGTTTGGGGGGATATTTTTGAATTGACATGGTTAGAGGGTTGTGTTTGGTTGTTTTCGTGTTAGTCCTGATATTTCTGTAGGATTTGTGATGACTTCTCAGACTGGCAGCACCCCATTCTATTTTTAGCTTGCATGAATTCAAAATACCTTTCATTCATTCATAGTTATAAGATATTCTCTCTCCTTTATGCTGATAATGTGATAAATATAAGAATTGATTTTGTTATATTAACATTCTTGGGCTTCTGAGAAAAGTCCTATATTTTCTTCTTTATTGATATGTATTTCCAGTGTTAATAATTTAGTCCTCTAAAACTGTGCAAATCCAGTTGATTTTTACATACACAAGTGTATGCTGTGAAAATAAAATATTCCATGAACGTTTCATCAGTTTGAAAATGGGTAAATAACGAACCAACAAAAACCATGCATGAACATGCAGTTCATGTTTGGTTCCTCTTACCTTCAGCCCCTGTCAACAATTCATTTAGTCTCTGTCTATATGGGCTAGCCATTTTATATAGGTAGCACTACATAACATATTATCTTTGTTTTCCTAGCTATCTTCACTTAACATAATATTTTCATGATCTACACATGTAGCCTGTATTAGAAGTTCATTTCTTCTTGTAAGTAAAGAATATTACATTGCTTGGATATACCATCTTAATCATTTGTGTCCTTTGATGAATATTGGCTTAGTTTTGTATTTTTACTGCTATGCTTAAGTATCTCTATAACCACACACAGTGCTTTGTAGTATTTGTTCATAATATTATTTGCTATGGCATGAGTGGAATCATGTGGTTGTTTGGTAAACTTGTGGTTTTTTTTAGGAACTATGAACTGATGTCCAAAATGGTTGAATCATATATATATATATATATATATATATATATATATTTTGTTCTTGTTACATCTCAATGGTTATCCCATCCCTTGTATCCTCCCATTCTTCCCTCCCTCCCATTTTCTCCTTATTCCCCTCCCCTATGACTGTTCCTGAGGGGGATTACCTCTCCCTGTACATGCTCATAGGGTATCAAGTCTCTTCTTGGTAACCTGCTGTCCTTCCTCTGAGTGCCACCAGGTCTCCCCCTCCAGAGGACATGGTCAAATATGAGGCACCAGAGTACGTGAGAAAGTCATATCCCACTCTCCACTCAACTGTGGAGAATGTTTAAAGTTTACCACCTGTATTGTCCTTGGCTGGCACCTTAGTTTGAGCGGGACCCCTGGGCCCAAATCTGCCTATCATAATGTTCTACTTGTAGGTTTCTAGGACCCTCTGGATCCTTCTACTTTGCTATTCTCCCATGCTTCTCTCATCTAGAGTCCCATTAGGATGTCCTCCCCTCTGTCCCAATTTCCTGGTAGGTGAAGGCTTTCGTGGGACATGCCCCTTGGGCTAGTATGCAGATATAAGTGAGTATATACCATTTGAGTCTTTCTGCTTCTGGGTTAACTCACTCATTATGATCATGGTTGCATCATTTTATACTTCCACATGCAATCCGTCTGATATTGTTTGCACACTGTGATGTAATGTCAGTTTCCCTCTTTTTGACAGTAGCTATCAGAGTGAATATGTGGTAGTATTTCTTTGTGGTCTTAGATTTGCATTTTTCTATTTACTAATATCTTTGAATAATTTATTTTCCACTTGCACATTTTGCTGGTGAAGTATCTGTTTATGTCATTTTCCCTCTTTTAACTTTGAGCTACCTTGTTTCACTACAGCTAAGCAGGGGAGCTTATTATATCTGATTCCAAGTCCCTTACACGATGAATGGTCTCCAAAGTGTTCTCGTGTTCTCTATTTTCTGTTCAATGTTATGATGATGTCTTCAGAAGCATATAAAATTTAAATACAACTTATCTCTTTCTTTCATGTCCCTTGTAATTAGATATCATTTCTAAAGAGCCCTTGTCAAAATCATGAACAAGCCATTAGCCTTTTACTTGTTTTCTTCTATGGAGTTAGCACTTCAAAATTTTACATTTAGGTTATCTGCTCCCCACCTTCACACACACTTTTAGCTAAGTTTTGGAATTTTCTAAGTTCAGAATAAAAAAATTATTCTTCAATAACTGTTCTATTGTTAATTTTCCCTATTTTCATCCTCATAGATACTGTAGATGAAATCATTGAGCTTATAGTTTTTATTTACACTAAGTCTTTGCTAGATCAAAGTCTTTATTTTTTGTTCTTTAATGAATTAATTAGTTTTCATTTCTCTCTGCTTCTGCCTCTGTGTCTCTTGGTCTGTCTCTCTGTATCTCTGTTTCTGTCTCTCTGTCTCTCTGTCTCTCTCTCTCTTTTTCTCTTTCTCTGTCTGTGTGTGTATATGTACCTTTACCTTTCCTTGGATTTATTATATAGCTGAATCTATTTCTTGATTACATGTTCATTAAACTTTATCTTTCCATGTAGAGATAGTTTTGTCTTCTTATAAAATCTAGAAAAATATTATTTCTTTTTTGTCTGATTTTTATGGATTTTAAGAAATTAAACTAAAAAGACAATGGACAAGAAAGCAAAATGAAAGTCATATTCCATATGTTAATAAGATCGGTAACAAAATCAATTGACATCATTGAAAACCTTTAAATTGGCATACGTATACACATGTGGTTGACTAAACAAATAACAGAAAAACATACACAGTCACATTTATATTTACAAAGGCCATTATATGTCAGAGAACTGTTAATACTTTATTTTATCTAGACTTTTTACTTTGCTGGTAATGAAACAGAAAATGAATGACAATTACTTCAACAATATCTTTTTATGAAAGGAAATTGGTTTTCATATTGTATGGTGCACCCTTTTTCAGTGAAAATTATGAGGGATAAGCTTACAATTTAGTTGAGGCAAAGAAGTTCCGTTTTCTGATAAGTCAATACAATTAAAGTTTGTAAGTTTATCATGATCTGATCTGACTAATACTGTTTTACAGTACTCACAGGAATGGCAGCATTTAATTTTTTCATATGTACCATGACCTCATGTTTGTTTGTTTCAATCAAATGCCTACTCTGTGTGTGTGTGTGTGTGTGTGTGTGTGTGTGTGTGTGTGTGTGTGTGAGACGCTGATAGCCATTACACACTGGGCTCACACAGGACTGATCTAGTTAGCCCACAATCAACCATGAAAGTCAAGGGTCTTACGAACATGTACCTTTCAGTCATATGCTAAGGGGAATCACGGTCTTCACTTGAGCCCACTGCTGAGGTCACCACAGATCCTGTGAATAACTTCAAGCCCATGGTTACACAGATAGCCCTGGATAAGCCCACTGGGCCTCAAGATAAAATGATCAGTTAGGACTGTAGAACAGTGAAATACAGTGGAGATAAGTGTTGTCAGCATGTATTCTGTACATGTGTGAAATTGTCAAAGAAAAAATTTAATTAGTAAATTTTTGAGTGAAAGTTGTTTCCTAATGTAAACAAATCCACAATATTTTTAATGTTTCAATATTAAAATTAATAATAACCCAATATTCTATTATGAACTATTAAAAATGAGTAATATTTTTCTAGGTCATTTTGTAATAGAAGTATGATATCATTTTGAGAAAAAATAATAAAATCCTCTTCTATATAGTCACTATATGTTTATTTTACAGATTTAATGCCACTAAATATTGGAATCAAATTTGTGTAGGTATAAATCACAGTTGGCTAAAGGTAGACATTTCATTTTTATAGGCTTATTGAAATCTAATGTAGAGATGTGTCTACATAAGATCATGAAATCAAATATTTGAGAGAAATATGTTTTCCATAGTGTTCTGAAGTCAGTGGCTAAAACCACAAGAAATAGATGAACTGAACTTAAAAATTGATTTGTTAACTTTATTCCTGTAGGTGGATGTTATACATATGCTTAGAATATGTGAGCTCCGTGGAGTTACATTTAAAGTACCGCTATATGTAAGGATAATACAATTCATTTTTTAGGGATTTTTCCTTTAGGGGATAAAAATTATTAATATAGCTCTCAGGAGCTACCCCTCTATTTGCTAATCTGGCTTCTGGCTCTGCCTGCTCAGTCTCCCATTTTGTTCTCTGAAAAGGCACCGCTCTTGGCTGACAGCTGACTTTCTCTTCAGTGTTTCCTTAACAGTAAAAAGATAAAAAAAAAAATCATGAATAGAAAGGTAGGAAGAGATGTGGCATGGCTCAAAATGATGCATTGGAACCAGTTATGGGGTTTTCCTCTAGAAAAGAATCTGAATAGTTAGTGACTGGTAATAAAGTTGACTAAGACATCTTAAGCCATGAGAAAAATGTGTGATGGGCAGAGGATACAGATTAACTGCTATCCTTGGACTATTTCCCCCTCTGTGGTACCAAAATACAAATAAATCCCAGACATTTTAAAGCCACATTTCTGTTTTTATGTGAGCCATATGTTTATCATTCTGGACATTAAGTTAACTAGACCAGTGATGGAGTTGGCCTTTCTGGGAAGCAATTCACAACATGGCTTTAACTTGCTATTCTCTTGAAGCTAAATGTCTTAATTACTTTTCTGTTGCTGTGATAAAACTTCATGACCAATACATTTTATAGAAAAAGAATGAGTATAGTTTAGGATTATGGCTTCAGAGGGTTAGAGTCCGTGATGCGGGCAGCAGGATGCTATAGCCACATCTGGGGCTCCCAAATGGAACTCCAAGGAGGAGGCAGAGAACTAAAAGATGGCACAAAGCCTTTGAAACTTTAAGGCCACCCACTAGTGCCACACAAGGCCACACCTCCTAATCCTTCACAAACACTTCCAACAACTGGAGACTAAATATTCAAATGTAAGACACTATTGAGTCCACTCTTATTCAAAACACCACAGTAAGCACATTCACAATAGAAGCAATGGAGAAGATCCATTGTGGGGCTCAGACTGATAGGAGCATACAACCAGTTTTTCTAGATATTCCTATAAGATGACCTAGGAAGGTGTTGCCATCCAACACTCCTTTTCTCATATCTGTAAATGCAGCAAGAAGTAACCCAGGTTAGTTTGTTGTCAGTATCACTTGATGTAATTTATGTAATGTTGCTCAAAAATAGCTGGACTACCTTTGTGCCAAATAAGAGTCATTATAAAAGCAAGCACTTTTTAAATTATATCATTACTTTGAAGCCTTATAGTTACAGCTTACCTTAGTATGCCGGTCAAAATGCCTTGATATGGTTGTTTATGAGCAGAAGGCAGTTATTCCTCAGACCTATGCAATGTAGGACTCACAGATCATGGAACTGAACCTAGAACTGCTGTCTGCTGAGATTTCCCTCTCCACCTCAGAGCTGGTGCTGTGTGGTTGCTCACATAGGAGCTGAATGGGGGCTTTATAGCTTCTCTTTCATACAGGAATCTCTCTTGAAGGTGACCTAAACACCTAGTGTCTTACTACTACAAGGGGTTTTGTGTCAATCTATGAGTCCTGTTGTACAAGCATTCCTACTATAACACAAAGTATTAATTAGACTATAAAATAACATCTATTTATAGATAAATATCTATAGGAAATGCAGACAAATAGATTTAAATAAACAAAATCAATCTGCATTTATAAAATATAAAATTAGGCAAATTATATAAAACATGAACATTGGACATTATAACAAATGAAATATAATAAGGATTTATGGATAATTCCTGTAAATACAATTTTAATAAAGCTATATTCTGATGACTTGAAGTCTTTGAAACCCTTCATTTGTTGTTAATCATGGGGTAAAAGAACAAAACCTAAGTAGTGATGAGAAACTGATAATGTCAATGTCTAACATAGCTTTTAAATGAGTGCATTGTTTCGTTCCAGCATCTGGAGTATAAAAGGTAACTTCTCCCTTTGGAATTCACACTATTCACCTTCCTCAAACAAAAGGCATTCAACTAATCTTCGGTATTACCTGATGCTGCATGTACAGGTGCCACACATGGCTGGCCTTTGTCCAGAAGCACAGCTGCTCCCACATCAGTCCTTCAATACCCCCATGTGCATCATGCCATGAACCCTTCAACCCCTCAGGTTTCAAAATGGCTTGTTGATGAGCTCATTATAGTTTTAATGGAAAACTATAGTGACAGTCTCTCAGATTTTCTCCCTGTCATTGAGTCTTACTGAGTTTCTCTAAAGATTTACTCTAACAAGACATGACATCCAGGCTTTATAGTTATTGACCTCATAATTTTCATTGGCACGGTTCTTCACCGCAACCTTAGCACTCATCCCCATTGTTTTAAACAAATCTTGATACCGTCAGCAACAGTGCATTTTTAAATTCCAGTGTTGGTCCTCCATTTACATTGATTCTTTAGTCTTCTACTTCTCTGTTGCTGTTTTAATCTACTGTCATGTTTCTGGAGCTCATATACAGTAATATAGTTTTATCTATTCTTACTTCATAGCTTCTTTATAGTCTTAGCTATTTCTCAAACAATGATAAATATCTCAAATGCTTTACAACATGGAATTCTAGAATCCAATAGACTGAACATGAATGGCCAAAAGATGAGATTCAGGCAGTGGATTTAAGAGTCTCTAGAGGCAGAGATGAATATGTCTCATTCTGACTGAATCATCGCAATACATTAGTTTCCCTTCCCAGGACACTGGACACTGTATTTAACAAGGTTTAATGTTTTATCTATTTCTTGTATAGTGTTGTTGAATTTAAACATCAGGAAAATGGCTGTTGGGTCTATATCATAATTTAAGTACTATTCAAAATATTGATATTTTGTGATAAATAAGATTGACCTTTTAGATGATTTTATATGGAAATTACTGTTAGTTTCTGAAAACCAAAAAGATAATCTAATTTCCTATTAAAAGGAGTGAAAAATTTTAAAGCATTCAATTTTATTTTTACTTTTTTCCCAGAACTTCCCTTTGATATTGTTGTCCACTTTATATATCATAGATATCAAATTTGTCCTCAAAGTTGATCAAGAAATAAGTTGTTTAAAATATATATATACCTCACATTTGACCATGTCCCCTGGAGGGGGAGACCTGGTGGCACTCAGAGGAAGGACAGCAGGTTACCAAGGAGAGACTTGATACCATATGAGCATATACAGGGGGAGGTAATCCCCCTCAGGAACAGTCATAGGGGAGGGGAATAAGGGGAAAATGGGAGGGAGGGGAGAATGGGAGGGTACAAGGGATGGGATAACCATTGAGATGTACCAAGAATAAATTAATAAAAAATGTAAAAAATAAAATAAAATAAAAACAAATATAAATACTTTCAATTTTTCACTGAATAGTTTTACAGTCACAACATATTATCATTCAGTATAGTAGGGTTTGGACCCAGGGACCCAGGGAGCTGATTAGATCATGAGGGCATTACCCTCATGAATGGGACTAGCAACTCAATAACCAACCGCCCATCTAAGAACAAAATGAAACAAACCCCCTTCTGTCTACTTAACTTCTCCCAGCTATTAGAGGTAACACCCAGAGAACTATGAGAAACAGTTGCTTCTATCCATATGTGAAGACTCACACTGGGTTTTTGTTGTTGTTTGGTTGTTTGTTGGTTGTTTTTTAATAGCTTTTTATGAATTTATTCTTGTTACATCTCAATGGTTATCCTATCCCTTGTATCCTCCCATTCTTCTCTCCCTCCTCTTTTCCCCTTATTCCCTTCCCTATGACTGTTCCTGAGGGGGACTTCCTCCCCCTGTATATGCTCATAGGGTATCAAGTCTCTTCTTGGTAACCTGCTGTCCTTCCTCTGAGTGCCACCAGGTCTCCCCCTCCAGAGGACATGGTCAAATATGAGGCACTAGAGTACTTGTGAAAGTCATACTCCATTCTCCACTCAACTGTGGAGAATGTTCTGTCCATTGGTTAGATCTTGGTAGGGGTTTAAATTTACTGCCTGTATTGTCCTTGGCTGGTGGGTGCCTTAGTTTGACCGGGACCCGTGGGCCCAAATCTGCCTATCATAATGTTCTACTTGTAGGATTCTAGGACCCTCTGGATCCTTCTACTTTGCTATTCTCCCATGCTTCTCTCATCTAGAGTCCCAATAGGATGTCCTCCCCTCTGTCCCAGTTTCCTGGTAAGTGAAGGCTTTCGTGGGACATGCCCCTTGGGCTAGTATACAGATATAAGTGAGTATATACCATTTGAGTCTTTCTGCTTCTGGGTTAACTCACTCATTATGATAATTTCTAACTCATTGCATTTGTCCACAAACTTCGGGAATTCCTTGTTTTTAATAGCTGAGTAGTATTCCATAGTGTATATGTACCACAGTTTCTTTATCCATTCTTCTACTGATGGACACTTAGGCTGTTTCCATGTTCTGGCTATTATGAATAAGGCTGCTATGAACATGGTTGAGCAAATTTTCTTGTTATGTGCTGGAGCATCTTCTGGGTATATTCCTACAAGTGGAATAGCTGGGTCTTGAGGAAGCCCAATTCCCATT
Source organism: Acomys minous (assembly GCF_964271855.1). Lineage (NCBI taxonomy): Eukaryota > Metazoa > Chordata > Mammalia > Rodentia > Muridae > Acomys > Acomys minous. Next base: position 8,294,569 of record NC_140501.1, on the reverse strand, counting down.
TTTCTGAGATAGCACCAGATAGATTTCCAAAGTGGCTGTACTAGTTTGCATTCCTACCAGCAATGAAGGAGTGTTCCTCTCTCCCCACATCCTCGCCAGCATGTGGTGTCGCTTGAATTTTTGATCTTAGCCATTCTGATGGGTGTAAGATGGAATCTCAGAGTTGTTTTGATTTGCATTTCCCTGATGACTTAGGAGGTTGAACATTTCTTTAAGTGTTTCTCAGCCATTTGATATTCCTCTGTTGAGAATTCTCTGTTTAGTTCCAAGCCCCATTTCTTTTTTTTTTTTTTTTTTTTTTTTTTTTTTTTTTTTTTTTTTTTTTTTTAACCCCGCCCGCCAAGCCCCATTTCTTAATTGGGTTATTTGGTTTGGTGGTGTTGGTTGTTTTATGGCACTACATCCAGAAAGCACATCCCTAATTTCTGAATCAGATTTCTAAAATCTTTCACAACAATGCTCTCCACCCCCACACTCAGCTTCTTCCATGGAAGAACTCCTTGAAAATGGGAACAAAATTATGAACATACACCAGGCTTCCTGTAAATCTATCCTTTCAGGTAAACATAAATAGAAGGTGTCTCTGTTATACTTACAGATAGGAGCCTAGCATAGCTATCGCCTGAGAGGCTCCACCCAGCAGCAGATTGAAACAGATGCTGAGACTCACAGCCAAACATTGTGTGGAGCTGAGGGAGACTTGTAGAAGAGTTGAGGGGAAAGATAGAAGGGAGGGGATAAGACCACAAGAAGAGCAACAGAACCAGCTAACCAGAGCCCAGAGGTGCTTATGGGGACTGAAGCACCAATGAAGGACCATGCATGGACTAGACCTAGGCCCCCTACCCAGATGTAGCCAATGGCCAGCTCAGTCTTCATGGTGTAGGTCCCCTTGTAAGAGGAGCAAGGCTGTCTCTGAAACAGACTCTGTTTCCTGCTTTGTGATCACTTCCTCTTGGCAGGGCTGCCTCACGAGGCCATTGTGGAAGAGGATGAACTCAGTTCTGATGTGACTTGTTGTGCTAGGGTGAGAGGGAGTTTGTCTGTGTAGGGGTATGCTCCCCCTTTCTGAAGAACAGGGGAGGGATTAGGGAGAAGGGGAAGAGAAGGTGGGATCAGGTGGTGAGGAGAAAGCTACAATTGGGATGTAAGATGAATAAGCAAACAAACAATAAACAAATAGAAGGTATCAAAGTATTGGCTAACCAAGAAAGTTCAAAAGTCCCCTGTAAATCAAAGTTAGAGTAGAGATGATCAAATATATGACTTCCTCTGTCTTGTGAAAGGTCAGACAACCTGGTCTTAATTAGGCTCCTCAACCTTACTCTGACTGGAGAGCTCAAAGCAGATGCATAAAGCTATGTGTAATAATATACATGCATATGTAAAAATTAAAATATTTATTAAAAAGACCCACAAAACTGGAAGCCACAACATATACAAAAGGACCTTAGTAATTGATGTGGAAGGACCAGTCCATTGTGTGTGTGTAATCTCCTGGGTTGATTGTTCTGGGTGGTATAGGAAAGCAGGCTGAGCAAGCCGCAAGGATCAAGCCACTAAGAAGCATATTTCCATGGCTTGATTCAAACAGATAAGATAAAATAGATAAGGTCTTCAAAAACCTCTGAGACATACAGAAAATGGCATTTAAATATTTTTTTATTATTTTAAAGACTCACTGACAATGAGACAGGTTAACTCCTGCCAACACCCAGCCTACCTCAGAAGATGATGAGCATCAAAGAACCTCCTTATGGAGATGGCTTCAAATGTGCCAAATAAGCCACTGGACAAAATGTTGTCCTATCTACCACAGACAGAATTCTGCCTAAGAAAGGGCAAGCTTGGATGCAGGCAGAGTTGATGGCTGAACTCTTCTAAGACAGGGTAAGCAAGTCCTCAATAGATCCTGCCTCACAAATATGTCAGATATATTGGTCCAGAAGGCTGAAGATGACATGCCAATGTTATGGAGAATTTTGGGTGCTATTCAGGTAGCAGACTGTCTGTGTCATCTTCTCATTTGGAAAGCTACTAATCTGCACTCCCTATATACTTAGAAAATCAATTTTATTCCCTCTCAAGTCTCTGATGGGGTTAAGACCACATAGTTTAGTTTTACAATTAAGCTTAGTTGTTTAGGGGTTAAGATGTTTTTAGGACTAGATAGATGTTTTAAGTTGATAATGATGAGATATGATAGATATTGATTTACATTCAGATTTTAGACTCACCCAGATAGGAGAGATGTTTTCTTCAAGGCTGCCAAATACAAATAGCCAAAACACTAAAGATGTAACATTTATATAATCTCTGAATATATCATGGTTCTTCTTGCTATTGGTAGTTTATTGTATATATGTGTAATAATATAAATGTATATGAAAAATAAAAAGTGTTTAAAAAGAAGTGAAAATAAATAAACATATAGACTTAAACAAAGAATAGACATTTTCAATGACTTCTGACTGAGAAATATTTTAGTATTTGCTCTTAGAAATTATTTATAAAGATTAACATCCCTTATTGTAAGGTCCCAGCTCAATTCAGCTTCTTGCTAAACTCTGCAGCAGCTTTAGAAGAATGTCTATATCCAAAGACTCAGTAGACCAAGAATGAAATAAATTATCAACAGGACATGCTACTTCTTGTTTCCCCTGTGAAGAAAACCTCTGCGGTCAGAAGGAACAAAAACCAACCAACCATATCTATGGAAATATTCATGAATGTTTTTCAAATTGGGGTGGAAATGGAAACAAGCTTCAGATACAGAAGGAGAATCCTTGAATTTGAGAGTGTGCTTAGATTAGGATCCTGTCCCAGGAGGACACGATTATTATGCTTTTCCCACCTCCTATGTTATGCATTTGATTCTTAAGAAGGCTGGGTGTAGGAGTGGGTTAGTAGTAAGATATTTTTTTTTCTGCAGAAAATCTGATTCATTTAATAAGATACTTTTTCTTGAACTACTTGGTGGGCATTCTTATAACTCTAAATGCAGCCTATTGGCATGCCTCAAACTGTGAGTCTAAGAAGGGCCACAGTTTTGTTTTATTAGATTGAGACATTTGCTTAGGAGTTGGACACAAATTGGAAGAATGCTTTTTCTGCTTCTCTGCCTGTACTAAATCACTTTCACCTGGCTGAGCCGAGGTCCTTTCACTTCTTGGAACTAAGTGTATTTTATACTCCTAGTTGAAAGTTGTATGAATAAATCTTAAGTATTTACCTCTTCACAGCAAAAAATATTTAAATGTAGGTATCATCAGTTATGAGTATGGGTTCCCAGGATAGAGTCTGAATTTGAAGAAGACTAAAGACTATGGGCTGGAGAGATGACTCCACAGTTCTGAGCAGCACATACTGATCTTGTTAAGGACCTGATTTCAGTGTCCAGCATCCATATGGTGACTCCAATTCTAAGTGGTATGACACCTTTTTCTGCCTCTGTGGGTGCCTGCATGTTTATAGTGCATATGAACTCATATAGACAGAAAATAGTGCAATAAATTAAAAAAGAGTAGATACTACAATATTCTGGTTCATTTCCTGTCCAGTGAGAATATAAGCAGAGGGCTTGTCTAAGTTAGCAAGCAAGCCCTCATCAAGAGCTGGACTCCATGGCATCTTTGGACTTACAATCCCCTAGAATTGTGAGAAATAAACTCTGATGCTTATGTTAGCAGTGTACAGTATTTTATAATAGGATCCTAGACTTATTAAATTACCATGATATGAGTTGCTTACCTTGTCTCTGTGACCAGAATGCAAGAATTAAAAGGAAAAAGTTGTATTCACAGTTTTAGGACACACAGTTAACCATGAAGAGGAAGGCACACAAAGAGAGCCAGAGTGGCAAGAGTATAGAGCAGATAGAAAATAGGCCATCCTATTAAACTTAAGCCCAATTTATTCATCAAGGTTATATCTCCTAAAGTTTCCACAACCTTCTAGGATGTCACCCACTTCTGGGACCAACATTCAAACACATTAGCCTATTGAAGGACATTTTACATTCAAACTACAAGACATGACCATATAAAGATGAAATAAGTTGTCAATAAATTGGCTACATTGAACCATAATGTTTATAGACAGTGGTGAATTCTAACCCCCAATATTGCTCTTCATATTTCTCCTTAAAATACATGGCATTTTAAACCTTAATGTTTCTTAATATGTTTAAACATATACTCAGGAATATGCTTGTCCAAATGGCTACAGTTCTTCATTTTATCAATTCCTTCATTTGAATGTGACTTATACAAGAAGTGTTGAATGTATTTGGTAAATACAATTCAAATATTTAATTCAGATATATTACATTCTAATTTAGATATCTAGAAACATATATTCACATATATATATATATATAAATTATTTGATTAGAAATTAGAAATCAATTAGAAATTGGGATTTTTGGGGGCTTTAAATAATATTTATAATCTTTGATAAATTTTAATACTTTTGATTCTGAAAAATGATATACCATTTTTCATAATGTCCTTTATATTGGTTAAAAGGATAATCAACCATCCTTATAATATTTTAATTATATGCTTGTGTAATTTTAGAATGTAACAATATATTTAATATTATTTTTCAATCTAAAAGGCCCTTAATGAGCTCCCCCTTTGTTGAATGAAGTTTTAAAGAAAACTATATAATAAAAGAAAATAATACATGTATTTAAATGTTATATTTATAAACATTTTAACCAGAAAATTAAATTAGCACTAATATTTTGGATAAATATTACATTTTAAACAGGAACATGGCTTTTGAAACATTCTTTCCCTTTAAGATCCAAATTCTTATCACCATAGTAAGATGTAGATGATATATCGAACTAGTGGGCTTTTAAGTTAACATGTGAAAATTATGCACACATTTCAGTGTTACCTATGGGGCATGTGAAATATTTTGCCTGTTACATTCTTATGTTGATGTTTCATTGGCTTTTATGGCTCTTACGTTAGATATATTATACTATATCAGTCCCTGTTGGCTCTGAACTACTTGAACTTGTAAGAAGTTGAGCATAAGTGGGACAACACAGTGTTAATGGTAGGGAAAATATGATAAATGTACCATGAATGACAAAATATTTCCTGCACTCTCACATATGGAATCATGCTGCATTCCTTCAATTTCTTGAGTAAATAGAAAATGTCCCTGAATCAGTAAAGAATTCTGGCTCCCATAGTGAAAACACAGACTATGAAAACAGCCAACTCCTAGTCACCGTAAATCAGGGCTCCAATTCCATTCTGCTCAGAGAAAGCTATTCAGATTGCTTCCAGTCCAAATATGTGCTAGAAGATATGAGCTAATGTGTTCTTTTAAGAGGCCAGCTGATTTGCTTTTGCTTTTATTAATGGTCAATAGCCCTAGTGATTAAATGTACCTAAGCAAATGCACTTGAAGTGTATATCTAACTATCTAAATATCTGAGCACAGCCATAGGTGAGTGCTGTTGTCTATACATTAGCTCCTGACTCTTATGAGAATTTGTCAGCATTGCTACTATTTATCTTATAAATGGTGGTCAATGAGCCACATCTTGTTCCCAAATGTCAATTAGGGAGTGAGGAAAGGGTGTAATATGCTCTATTCACATCTCTGAAGTACCTATGCTTACTTATAATTGTTCCTGATGATATAGTGCTGCCACTCTAAAATCAAACAGATTGAGAATTGTTTCCTAGAGAACTTGATGAAGCATTTTATTTGATAATGAAGTAAAATTATGCTGTTAGAGGCCTGTACTTTAGCTTAAAAGACTACATTCTACATGGAGGAAGAGAAAGTTGAGAAAATAAACTGCCAACTGGTAAAACTACCTAACTCCACAAAGCTAGAGGGTTACTGGGAAGCCTCCTACTTTATATTTAAACAAATGGAGATAACCATGAAGTTGAAATCATAAATAAAATAATAGTTATATCTTCATCATTTCCTAGGTTAATGTGTATGCTATCCATCCAATATCAGGTTATGAGGATGGGAATTGTTACCTGTTATGTAAACCTACTTATATGAAATTATTCTTTTTGATAATTCTAACATATTTCTTACATTTTTCCAAGAAATGTTTAGAAATTATTTGTAATGAATGTTAAAGAGACTTGGAGTTTAAGAATTAGTATAATTAATTTTTGTCCTTAGTCACAGGCTTTTGACAAGGTTTACAGCACCAGGCTTGAAATCTTTCCTGTGGAGCAAATCTCATATCCAATCAGAAAGCAGTTGGTTACCCCACAATCTCCATGCCATTATTGCCCAAGGAGATAAAGTTAGTATTATAGTATGCAGGGTTGAACACTGCATAAAACCGTTAATGTCTTTTCTTTTCCAGAAGCTTGTGTAACACTGATGTCCCACAGACAGAGAGTTTTCTGCTCAGTTTGATGTTGATTTCTCTATGTTCTGCATTCTAAGTGAGTGCTGTCTATAGCAACAGGGTTTTACTATCTTGTTATCATGGTCAATCCAAAGCAATGGCAATGGCCACTCAGAGCCTCCTGGTTCATAACCCATCCTGTGTCTGGATTGGATATTTTCCTTTAATAACTCATGTTTTCATGGAAGGACATTTCCCACCAATGCAGGATATTTGTGTTTAAGCTCCTTAAAAAATGCATTATATTTTCTAATTACCTTATATTCTAGTGGATTTCTATAAGACTTTCCATACATTCTTAGTTAGGGTTAGCTCATTTTTTCCATTTAAACGTTTTACCCAGAGTCCTTTTCTACCCACTGCCCTTTTCTGTCATCCATGCTCTACAAATTTCTCCAAATAACTATTTTTCTTTAGTTGATCAACATAGGTTTTCATAGAGATTTTCATGAGCACTGTGTTTTGACTAAACTTTATACCAACACCTCCTTTTCCCATCACATGCCCTTCCATACAGGACCTTTCTTCCACCCATGCTCCTTTTCTTAAGGAATCAACTCTCAGTGGGTTTTTTAGTTTCTTGGCATACACATATACTATATTTTAAACAAACAACAGTTTTGAAGTCTGAATCCATACATCAGAGTGAAAACATGGTGTTTTTCTTCCTAAGTCTTGGTGTTCTCACTCAATAATTTTTCCCCAGATCCATCCAGTTATTTAAATTTCATTTAATATCTTTATAGCTTAGTAATAATGTACTGTATGTATGTACCACATTTTCCTTATCTACCAGTTGTTTATGAACATTTTCTATTTCTTTTCTTAGCTATTGAGAATACAGCCACAAAATATGAATATGCAAATATTTATGTAGTAGGATACAATGTCCTTTGAGTAAATGTCCAGGAGTGACAGAACTGGATCATAGGATAATTCTATTTCTAGTTTTTGCATAACATTCTGACTGACATCCTCAGTGCCCGCCTTTACACTTTTGACAATATTGTATAAGGTTTTTATTTGGCTATATCTATACTATTATTATTGTCATTTGTGTTCCTGATCATGACCTCACCTTTAGAGAAATGAAATCTTAAAACAGTTTTAATCTGCATTTTACTCATCGCTATGATAGTTGAATGTGTTAAGTTTCTTTCCAAGCATTTATATGTCTTATTTTAGAAGTTCTTGTTCAGCTCTGTAACCCTATTCTTTAATATTTAATTCAGAGACTTATAACTGATCAAAGTGTCAAACACAGATCACAGTGGTGTTCATTTGTGAATGAGTCAACTACATCAATTTCTCATCAACCAAAATTCAAAAAACACTGTAGATTAGTGTTCAAAAAGAATGTAAGAGCTGGGAGATTTGAAATGCTGTCCTTTGAACATGATATGATTATTGTACACAAAACTAATTGTGATTACCTACATAAAATCAAGCCAATTGAATTTTAGAAAACTTCTGATCCAATTTAGACCACCATTCCAATCTCCTACTAAGCCTGGAATCTCTCAACATTTAGAAACTGAACCACAAATGCAATCATTAGATTGTTTAACCATTCTCTCCAATTTTGGGGGGCCCATTCCAAGATATTATTGGCCCCAATTGAACCTGAAGAAACCTTAAGAGAACAATGCCCCATTCTCTCATAGCGGGGGTGGGGTCGGGGGGTGGGGGGCCATGGGTTGAGTAGGTTGCTGTTTGCTCACTTGATCTACAAATGCTTATTCTCATCCAGAGGTGGTCATAATCATTATCGGTCTTATACAGAGAATAAATTAGGGGAAACGCAGGAATGTCTCTCTTTGCCTTTATTTTGCATACATAGGCAAGGAGATGGGAGCTGAAAGGAAAGAAAGGGAGATTTAGGAACATAGAGGGAGGATAGAACAAAAGCTAGATGACTGAACCTACTCCTTAACTCAAGGCCTTAATTATTACTTATAATGAAGGTTACGTCTAAGTCATTGCTATAGAATTTAACATATTGATATAAAACATGGGCATGTCAAATACTTGGCAGATTTTAACACAAGACTATATATCCTAACTCTAACAGATAGATATAACTCTATTGATATATGTGGTAAATTAGTTCAATAAGGTCTTCAAAAGCCTCAGAGACACACAGAATATGGCATTTAAAGTTGTTCTTACAATCCTAAATTTCCTTGGCAACTAGACAAGTTAACTCCTGACAACACCCAGCCAACCTTAAAGAAGATAGACGATGAGCATCAAAGAGCCTCCTTATGGACATGGCTTCAAAGGTGGCAAACCAACCATGGGGCAATGTCCTCATTCCTGCCACAAACAGAGTCTGCCTAAAAATGGGCAACTTAGATGCAGGCAGAGTCAATGGCTGTACTCTAAGTTAGGGTAAGTAAGTCCTCAATAGTTCCTGCCCTGCAAACAAGTCTGGCAGAGATATTAGGCCAGAAAACAGAAGAAGAGACTCCAACATTATAAACTGTATTGGGTGACTGGTCAGGCAGTAAACTGTCTTAAGTCAATTTGTACATTTTGGAAGCTGCTAACCCACACTGCTTGTTCACTCAGGAATTTAAGCTTTGTTCCTTCTCAAGTCTCTGAGGGGCATTCACGACAAGATAGTATAGTTGTACAACCAAACTTAGTTAATCAGAGGGCAAGATCTTCTTGGATTAAGTTAAAGAAGTTAAGCTATTAGAGTTGAAATAGGATAGATATGGAATTTCATTTAGAGATTTAGACCCAACAAGACAGGAAAGACGGATGCAGACGGCCAATTCACTATGAATGTAACATGTATAGAACTCACTATCCTCATGATTGTCACATGGTTCTCCCTGCTGTATGTAGTTTGTTTTATACATGTGTAATAAAATAGATGTATTAATAAAAGATAAAAATAAAAAAGTCCAGCATTAACATGAGGCGTATTTCTGAGACCCACCTCTACTGGAGGAATTACTAGGAGAAGGGAGAGTACTATATGCTTTGAAAATATACGACTGATAGACTTTCCATGCTCCAGTGGTTGCCTCCATAACCAGGCACATATGGACATAATGATTGGCCTCAGGCAATTATTAACAAAACATATAGTGCATATAGTGGCCATGAAGTTAGGAGAAATATGAGGAATGGTACCCTAGGGAGATCCTGAGGAAGGTACTGTTATATATACATATATATATATATATATATATATATATATATATATATATATATATATATATATATACAGATATATATATACACACACATATATATATATGTAGCATTTTCAAAGAATAAATAAAAAGTATTTAAGAAATTGTTGTAAGTAAATGTTTATGAAATGAAACAACCTTTAAAAAATCACAAAATTTATCAATTAAGTAATAACAGCCCAATAGAGACTATTTTAAGTAAATGTTCTTGTAAAATAGAAACCACTCAATATTGAATTTTCCTATGTTTTTGTTACATATATATGAAAATATATGGGTGTATATGTGCCCACATGTCATCCACTAACTGATCTCTTTAAAGACCTACTGTGTGAGTTGTGGGTCTCTTCTGTCATGAAGTCTGGCTGTCCCAGGCTTAGTTTTCTATGTCATAAACATTTTAGAACTCACATCAGTTGTGGCTGATCATGCTCATGAGAATTGCCTGTTCAGTTCATGGTGGACTCTCATGGAGGTAGTGACAGTAGAATCCCATAAGCACAACCCTACTTTATTACTATTTATTTTGACAGAACACAAACTATTAAGATATAAATGTGACAATTGCAAAGTGTGCTAGGCAGTGAAAGAAATAAATATAGTCTTGGATCCAGCTATGAATTTTAGAAAATGAATTATCTATGTTCAAAATATGTTAAAAAGAAAATAGCAATTAACCAGGCATGGTGTTACATACCTATAATTCCAGCATTCAGGAAGGCAGAGGCAAGCAGATCACTGTGAATTTGAGGCCAGCATGGTTTACAAGGTGAGTCCAAGGGTACACAGAAAAACTATCTCAGAAAACAAAACAAAAAAGAAAAAAGAGAAAAGAAAGAAAATAACAATTACAGTTTTCAAGTTGATTTAATTTGTTAAGTGGCATCAAGATATAAACAGTGAACAAAACTTTATTCTCTTCATATTCTTCATGTTCGTATCAATAATACTAAATTATCCTTTAAGACCATTATTAGTTTTCTACTAAATAACATATTGCTGAAATCAATATTGATCTTACAGTATTAATATTTGAATACAAATAAGTATTAAAATCAATCAATTATTGGCTTCATAAATACTTTTTATGATAATATTTATTCAATTATGTATATATTTTCTTACGTTATTTGGGTTTGTTTTAAACTTTAGCCAAAAAGTTTTTGAAACATTTCTATCATTTACAGAAAAAAGATTATGTGATATTTTCATCAAAGAAACAGGTTATAAATGTTATATATATACATATACATACATATATATGTAATTGTTGCCTTTACGTATGCCTTAATGTCAACTTCTATGTTAAAAATAGTTTATAATTTTATAAGCTATGATAGCTGAAATATACTAACTTATATTTTTATGTTTCCAGCAGATCATACTCAAATTCTATTATTTTACTCCAATTAACTCAAACAAATAAAACCTTTTGTTAGCACTTTTCGTGATAAAAGTTAAGATTAAGTAGGATTATATATTTTCCTTTTTTTACTTGTTCTATAAGCTTTATTTACTTTCTATTCCATGTTCCTGTTTGTAGATACTATTTTCAAAGCTCTCTTTTTTTATTTATACAAAGTTAAGACTTAGGTCCAAAATATTCTGAATGTAATGGAAGTCAAAGCTCAAACATTCCTTGAAAATGAGATTTTTCTGAGTTGGGAATCAGAGACATCTATTTCTTGGTGCAATTTGAGAGCAGGACTTGTTATGACTCTCGATGCATTAACAACATAAAGGAGAAAGAGAATAAAGTACAGGCAAAGAACATACTTTAACAGAGCAAGAGAAAACACTGAGGGACTAACAGAAATTCACTTTACTATAATAAATTTACTGAAGGATAGAATATATTCTCTTTGAGTTTCCAGAGGACTTCTTATTACTTCTAATTCTTTTTTCTCTGTGATAATTTCTCCAAATGTATTATTTTTTACATTTATACATGTATTTTGTACTCACAAAAATCTTCCATGTGTTATATTATTTTAGTATCTCTACACTATATGATAAACCTACATATATTACCAATATTGAAATTTATTACTAATAGCCATAATGACCTTCTCATGCTCATAAGACTGATAACTAGTTCTATAGCCCAGATGCCAACAGTCTCTGTGTTATTTTCTGTTTCACTATAAAATATCATAACTGAGCCCTCAGCTCAGCTACTGAATCCTGAATGGGCAACAACATTGTGTAGAAAAGCATCTTTTTATAAATTATCAAAATTTACGTCACTTGCATGCATCTTTGGAGAGCTATTTTTGTTGGTGGCAATGAAACCCTAGACCTCATGTACACTCAGCCTAAACCCCTACCAGGAACCACACCCCCAGCCTTAGGAACATACAGCTGTGGAGGACACGGCACATACTCTTTGGCTTATATTTTCCTCATCATTTCCTCAAAACCCTGATTACACTAGCTTCTCTCTAGGGCTATCCTGCAACTATGTGCACCATTAAAAAAACAGCAGCACCAGACATGCCTGCATGTCTTATTGCCAAGTGTCCACCCTAGTTCTTATGATATCAGTTGAATGGATCTATTTGAAAGTCACTACTTACCTCTCATTCAACATTTCCTAAATAGAAATGATTAATTTTTTCTCAAGCTACTTGTAGTAGGGAGAATAATAGCCCTTACTTCTTTACATCTGTAGTTTAATCGCCCCAAACTGTAAATTTGTTGGCTATTCATTGCCATGATCTGAATGGGTCCTAAATGTGTATATTCCAAATCTAATCCCCAATCTAAAGACATTAACAGGCAGGGGGTCTTGAAGACAATGAGTGAAGATAAAAAAAGGATGTAATAATATGACAAGATTAACATCTTATAAAATGTTGGAGTGAGCTATATTATTTTGTTATGCCTTCTACTTTGTGCTGTGCAAGGCAGACTGTTCTCCATTTCTGCCACATAGTGACACAGCCAGTAGGCTCTCACTAGACACCTTCATCTTGTACATTTCAATTTCCAGTATTAGGAACTACATTTCTTGATTTTATAAATTCCCAAGTTGCATGTCTTATTATAGTAATGATAATGGATTAACATGCATGGTAAAAAATTGTTTGCTACCTGAGTTAGAATTGCTATCATCCAAGAAATTAAAGTATGTCATTAATCTTAAATAGGAAGATTAACTTAGATGTACCAGTTTGGGCCAATGTAACTACAGGAGACAGGAGAGTAACCTCTATGACCTTTAGATGTGGCTGTTTAAGAGTTGTCAGAGAGATCCCTAACACTGGATTACACAGATGCTAAAAAAAAAAAAAAAAAAAGGATGGAGCCGAAGACTACAGGTGGTAGGTTAAAAAGGAAAGGAAACTGGTTTGTATATAAAGCCTAGAAGCAGATCATATCCCTTATCAATACCTTAATTTTAGTACAGAGTTACCTTTACTGGAACTCTGTCCAACAAAATATCATAATCCTATTGTTTTAAAGCACAAAAGATGTGGTATATAAAGCAAAAAATAAATAAATAAATTGGTGCACAATTTGCTGTCGGGAAGCTGGGCACTGTTGTACTACATACATAGAAATGTACTTGGGAGTGGCATCTAGAAGACACTAGAAGAACATGGCCTACAATCCAGATTGTTGTGACCAATGCCAGTCATACTGTGGGCACTAATGCCTCACAAAGAGGTCAGAAGAATGGGGGAAAGTGTACATTCTGTGAGGACGCCAATGCGAATCCCAAGGTGAGCATGAGGCTGCTGTAGGAGGCTCGATGGTACATGGTGACCTGCTCATAGCAAAAATGGAAGTCAGCACATTTTATTAGAAATCAGATGAAATTTTACTTAACCATTCTGATGGGTGAGAGATGGAATCTCAGCGTCATTTTGATTTGCATTTCTCTGATGAGTAAAGATATTGAGCATTTCTTTAAGTTTTTCTCAGCCATTTGTTATTCCTCTGTTGAGAATTCTCTGTTTAGTTCTGAGCCCCATTTCTCAATTTGGTTATAGGATTTGGAGGTGTTTAATTTCTTCAGTTCTTTATATATATTTTGGATATTAGGCCTTTGTCATCTGTAGAGTTGGTGAAGATCTTTTCCCAGTCTGTAGGCTGTCGCTTTGTTCTCTTGACAGTGTCTCCTGCCTTACAGAAGCTTCTCACTCTCATGAGGTCCCATTTATTAATTGTTGACCTTAAGGCCTGGGCTGTTGGTGTTCTGTTCAGGAAGTTGTCTTCTGTGCCAATGTGTTCCAGGCTCGTCCCCACTTTTTCTTCTAACCAATTTAGTGTCTCTAGTTTTATGTTGAGGTCTTTAATCCACATGAACTTGAGTTTTGTGCATGGTGACAAATATGAGTTTAATTGCATTTTTCTACATGTGGACATGCAGTTAGACCAGCACCATTTGTTGAAGATGCTATCCTTTTTCCATTGAATACATTTGGCTTCTTTGTCAAAAATCAAGTAACCATATGTGTGTGGATTCATTTCTGGACCTTTGATTCAATTCCATTGATCAACCAGCCTACACCACATGCTGGCTAGGAGGTAGAGAAAGAGGAACACTCCTTCATTGCTGGTGGGAATACAAACTTGTACAACCACTTTGGAAATCTATCTAGTGCTTTCTCAAAAAACTGGCAATAGGACTTCCTCAAGAACCAGCTATTCCACTCCTTGGAATATAGTCAGAAAATGCTCCACCACACAACAAGGACATATGCTCAACCATGTTCACAGCAGCCTTATTCATAATAGCCAGAACCTGGAAACAACCTGAATGTCCCACAAAAGTCTTCACTTGCCAGGAGATTGGGATAGATGTGAGGACATCCTACTGGGACTCTAGGTAAGAGAAATATAGGAGATGGGGAAATAGAAGGATCCAGAAGATCTTAGAAACATACAAGAAGAACATCATGATGGAAGGATCACGGCCCAGCGGGGTCTGCTTAAACTATTGCACCAACCAAGACAATACAAGTAGTAATCATTGAACCCCTACTCTGATCAAGCCAATGGACAGGACATTGTCCACAGTTATGTGGAGAGCAGGGACTAACTCTGATATGAACTCTGGTGTCCCATGATTGATGACCTCCCCTTAGGGAGGCCTGGTGGCACTCAAAGAAAGGATAAGCAAGCTACTAAGATGAGACTTGATAGCCTATGACCATATAGTAGGGGAGGAAGTCCCTCTCAGACATAGACCTAGGGGAGGGGAATAGGGTGAAAGCGGGATGGAGGGAGGAACGGGAACATACAAGTGATGGGATAACAGTTGAGTTGTAATCTGAGTAAATTAATTAAATAAAAAAGGAACTTTAAGAAAAAAGAAGTCAGATGAAAAATACTTTTGTATATTGACAGAGAGCTTAGTTGAACTGTTAAATTCAAAGATAAGGAATATAACTTGTGAACTGTATCTAAAATTGAAGTAATTTCTTGGAAATTTGTTCATGTTTATCTCTGCTTGTGCCTCTGCAAAACTAATGGTGGAAAGGAGATAATGAGATGATTATTTTTTTAAGTGGGACCAAATCTGGATTATTTGAAAAAATATTTATATTACCTGCATTTAAGAGAAATAATTAAATTCAAAGGTTTGTTTTTGGAACTTTCTTTAAAAGTTTAACCATGGATGGAAAACAGGAAATATTGCTAAAACTGAGAATTCTATCACAAAAAAAGGGAAGCAGCAGGCACTTTGATGGTTCAGTGGACAAAGCACTCCATGCAAGGCCAACTACCTCAGGACCATTATTGTAACCCACAGGAAGTGGAGAGGAAAAGCCGACTTCACAAAGTTGACTGGCTACACACTGATGTGTGCCCATTACATACACAAACACACAAATAAAAATAAAATACAATAAAATTTTACAAATTCTCTAGCAAGTGCCGAGTGGCTCATAACTTTTCTCATATGAGCAGAAGATAAAAATAGAAATGAGATTAGGGCGCGACTGACCTTTAAATAAACAACAGAAAAACCCCATCATACAGAATAGAGACACAAAGCTTCTGAGAATCTATACCAGCGTAAACGTGCCTGTGTTGTACTAAAAGGACACAAAGAATACAAAAATAGAAAAGAACATCCGGTCCCAAGATTATCCAAGGAGAAAGGCTGAAGTGAACACGTGCTCCTTCTCATGAAATGGAATGGGAATTCAGAGGGCATGCCTGAAGCCCACACGGGGTACATGCCTGAAGCCCACACGGGGTACATGCCTGAAGCCCACACGGGGTACATGCAAGCTACAGACCACAGAGAACTGCTCTTTTATCTTGCTATCATTTTAATTTAATATATTCAGGGTGTTTGTGTACATTTGTGTGGTGAGTTCATGAAATGTCATGTATGCATGGAGGTCAAAGGGCAACTTTGTGGAGTGAGTCCTTTCCTTTCACCTTGATATAGGTTGTTGGGATGGAATCCCTCTTGTCTGATGTGGATGGGAAGCACTTTACCCACAGAGCCACCTGGGTATCTCAAGGGATTATGTGGAGGCATTGAAATGGAATGGATTTTGCCTATTTAAATTGTAAAACTGCTTGGCACCTGCAGATCTCATTATCCTTCCATTTATATCCACTTTGAACAAGATTATCTGTAACTACTATCTCATACTTGTCTTAATTTATATTCTGTGAGTGCTTTGGGACTTTTGAGCTTTTTCACTGGATGAAATGTTCCCAAAATTGATCCTGTAATGTGATGATACCTGTCAGAGAATGGAGTGAGAAGGAAGATATTTTATATGTGAGGTCGGTGAGTGGGTTTCCCTGGAGATTGAGGAAGCCCTTACAGAGCAGAAAATGTTGCCCGCATCTGCATGTTCTATGTTGGACTCTGTGGACATGCCAAGGAGCAAACAAAATTAATACACAGTTAAATGAAAGTTGCTGAACCTTTTCCCTCAATGTGGGGTGTTGGCAATCAATGTCTATACCATCCAAGTGGATTCAATATAACCACAAGGGTCTTAGAACTAAAAGTAGAGATATATGGTGCTTCTCTCAAGCCCCTAGAAATGAAAACCTGATGCTAGCCCACCCCGACAAGTTTTTCATTTGGATTCATGAGAATGATAAGAAAATACATTTGTGCCGAATTTTAAATAGATTTTCATAGTGACCATAGAGAGCTGGTAATGTAGTATCTCTCCTATGTTATTTCTGGTACCAGGTTCCTATTTATGCTCTCCTCTTTCTTGGGTTCTAGAGATTACCCTGTTTTCTCCATCTCTGCTAGATGCTGATCTAGTCAATTACAAAGTGTAGTGTAACAAGCTCCTGAATGTTTCTAAAATAAGTTCTCTCTTCATACCAATTATCACAGGCTTTAATACGTTGTTTGTTTGTTTGTTTGTTTCAATACATGTTTTTTCTGTGTAGCCTTGGCTGTCTTTGACTCTCCTTGTAGACCAGGGTGGCCTTGAACTCAAAGAGATCCTCCTGCCTCTGCCTCCCTTAGTGCTGTGATTACCAGTGTGGGCCATTGCACCTCGCTTATATGTTGCATATTTTTAATATTAATTCATTAATATTCTTAAAATGTCTTTATGTCAGGATACAAACTTTTGATAATTTCCAAGGACATATCATAATCTACCCTAATTTATATACAAATCTTAAGCGTATCACGTTTGTCTCTTGCCAAGTTTTTTCCCATGACCACTTCTTATTGAATGAAACACTGACCTCATGTTGTTGCCTTGGGCATACAAGTGTGTAAATACTCTTCTAGTCTCTGTCATGTTCTAGTTTATTTATACCTGTGAAACACTTTCATCCTTTGACAATCACCTCAGTCACATAGTCTGACCTGCATTCTCCTTTGTGTTTTATTCTTTTTCTAAACATAATGTATCTTGATATGTAATATAGTAAAGTATAGTTATTTACTTCCAGCATAGTAAAAGTGTGTGTTTCAAAGTAACTGATGGATGTGTAACTACTTAATTTACTTGAACTGTTCTTCTGTTGTATTAGACTCAGCCTAAAATGATGCCACATATCAATATGGCTACAGCAAGTCACACTTCTACCAAATTCTCTTTTTGTAAGTTCATGTAGACCCTATGGCTTCCTTATGGTATCATAATGCCAAGGTTAAGGGATTTTTCCATTAAAATTAAGATCTCAATTCAGTTTATTGGAGTAAATCAAGACACAATTAATCTGTGCATGTCTGGGATTGGGTGAAGTCCTTGAGCATGGACTGACTAAAGAGCTCATTAGAGGTTGGCAATTCTCATACTCACCTTAAAGCAACAGAGAGCTACTGTGTATAAAAGTTGCCTATGGAAGGGCTACATGGTGAAAAACTCTGACAGGACAGGAGAATCCAAAGGCCAATAGAAGCCATGTCCCTCAATGGCCTAGCTACAAGAAAACAATTCCTATAGTGATAGTGAGCTTGAAAGCAGATCCTTAGCAAAATCTCTTGAGTTCTCACATGATTCAGTTCCTTGAGTCCACCATGTGGAAACTCAGGACAAAGCCACTTTTCTTTCACATCAGCACTTCTACCTGCCCACGGAAAGAGAGAAACAATAAGCTTTAGTTGTCTCAGCATTCTTGGTTGTAGATAATTTGCTTATAGTAATAGAAAATGAATACCTCCATGGAAAATCTCCATGTTAGGAAGATATTTTATAGTTTACTTTTACTATTATTAGAAACCAAGCAGTTACCTTCCATCAAGTAACAAAACAGATTATTTTTTAACATTACTGTGACAAAATACGTGATTGATCAACTTAAGAGAGAATAGATGTATTTGTACTCATGACTTCATATGGATTTATTGTACACTCTCCTTGGTCTCATATATTTAAGCAGAAAATCACGACAATGAGAGACTCTTTGCTTCATGACAAACAGGGACAAACAGGAAGTGAATGGACAAATATCAAAGTAGGGTATAACTGCTATAGACATTCCCCAGTGACCCATGTCCTCCAAATAGGCTCCTAGTATCTGCTGTTTATAACCACTCATTAATGTAACCATGTTGTAAATCTACCAATGGGTTAATCAGTCACCATGCCAAACAGTTCAATACTTAATTGTCTTTAGAATTCCATCAAAATCTTGCACAGAGACAAGGGTTCTTCATCCCCCAAGTAACTCAATCCCACAATGAAGGTCACTGTACACCATCAACATTACCAGTGAAAGGACTTAATGACATCAAATACTCTTGATATTATGTATTGAGAATGAGGCATCAATATATTAATAACAAGCAACAATGTGTAATATCTAATCAGAAGCAAATGCCAGAAAAATCAAGCTGAGAGACATTGAGTACTATGTCTGTTACTTAAATAAAAGTCAAATGAAGTACAGGTAATTCTCCCAGGAGAGTCAAAGAAATCTGACACTTAAAGCCATGTAGAAAAAGGTTGATGAGATTTGTCAATGTGTTATTATGGCTTCAACCATACTAACAACAACAACAATAGCAATAAAATTATATTTAGAGCAATAAGGCTTTCAAAATACAACCTTTTCAGTGGAAGGATCATAAACTGTCTTATTAAAGTAAAATTATTAATATAAGCCTGCAACTTGTCAGTTGATTCTGAAAGTGAAGCTATTTAAATTGTATTTTAACCTAGATAGCACATTGTTTTCTTTTTTCTAATTAGTATTAATTGGAGGACTGGTGGGAAATAAATTTTACTACTTAATATGTAAAGTTCTTGATATGTTACTCTCCTTTGAAATATTTTCTGTTAGTTTTCAATACAAGGTGACAAATGCAGAACTTCGCAACCCCACTCCTTGGGGATATAATTAGCGCGGCTGTTTACATGAGCCCTGTTGAGCTTGTAAGTGTCTAGACACAGATTGTGCTGCTTACTCTGGCCTGGCCATGTCCACAGTGGTTTCCCAATGAGTTCTTATGCATAGATTCAGCCTTTCCAGAGATATCATTTAATTAGTTTGCAAACAAACTAGAGGAAATGAATTTAAATTAGAAATTTTCTGCAATTAGCATGACCGTGTTTGAACGGGTAACTTAAAATTTAAAATATCTAGTTAATTTATGCTTACTATATCAAATCATTTATATCAGGAATATTCCAAATTGATAATTAAAGCCTTTGATTATCCCCTTGTAACATAGGAAATAAAAGGATGTGTTCCTAAAAGACTGTTGTTTGGAGTTTTCCATTCAAGACACAGCAGCAATTTCCCACCTTGGAACAATTTCTGGCTTGCTTTACTTGTGTCTCTGGTATATAAGTATATATGATTTTAATGGGAAAAAATAAACCTAAATCAACAACTTAAGTATTCAGGGAAATTTTCTAGTGCCAACCTGAAGTGCACATGAGCCTTCTGGTTACTGTCAATACCTAGTGATTTTGTTACACCTATGGGGCATTCTGACAATATTATTTATAAGTTGAATGTGAAGGGGATGGAACATGGTTCTAATAGCTTACAGACTTGACTTTCATAGGCATGCAGCCTGTGATTAATACCACCCAAGCAGTTACACTTTCTTTGAGTGTAGAAGAAGGACATGGGTAAAACTCAGAAAAACACCAGCTTTGATGAATAGCCAGGGAAAGAATTTGAAATAAAAGAGATCAGAATAAACAATAGAACTATGTTACCAGAAAAAAACAAAGGTATAGTGATTTAAGTCAACCCTGGAGTTCACCACATAATTAATTACATCTGTATGGGACAGATATTGTTCATTTTCTTTATTAGACAGTTGTATATATATATATATACATATATATATGTATATATATACAATATATATACATTCATAAATATGATAATCTAAGTAATAAATAAATATTTGCAAGGTGATTTACCTAAAATCTACTACCCTTACTAAAGTGTCTATATGCCACTAAAATCTTGACTGTTTCACCCTTATGTTTTCCGCAAATAATTTGGAGCAACACAAAAGCCAGGATAGTGCAGATGGCATACCAGAAACGTGTCCAAAATTGTGATATTTCTTTATTCAGACATATGTATATAACAAACAGATCCTTAAATATGTTGCAACTGTAACTCTCCCACTGTTCTTTAGCCAGCTCTGTGTGTTTTCAGGAGCATGTTTCATACACTGACTTTATAATGACATTCTTGGAATTCTTGCTATAGCAGAGGCTCAAGATCAGGCAGCTAGAAAGGGTTGGGTCTTCTCTGGCAATTTTGGAATGGCACACAGCCCAGCACACATGACTTCTCAATTCATAGGAATGTTTTGGAAAGTTTTTATTCACATGATGATGCATTCCCTCTCCAGAATTTCTTTGAAGATTTGTGTGTATTTGTGTGTGTATGTGTGTGTGTGTGTGTGTGTGTGTGTGTGTGTGTGTATGTGTGTGTGTGTGTGTTTGGGGGTGGGGGAGAGGGATAATTTCTTGTTCAGTCTAAATATTGTAGTCAGTTTAAACACAGAAATATTTAAGCATTATCCTGGTTATTTTTGCACATACTTTGGGGGAAAGGCCTTTAGGGAATTATTAACCAAGCAACTAAAGATAGAGTCTATCAAGGAAGTGGTGTGTCAAATAACAAGATGGACTCAGGACAGAGCTTTGGGGCATTTCCACAGCTCCTCTAGCTACCTCTGTATCCATCAGTAACTGTTAAGCTCATTTTTTACCATAACTTGAGGGCTGCTCATTTTCAAGGTTACTGCAGATGTCCAGCATTTCAGCATAATAAGATGCTCCTTACTTTTCATAGGTCTGCAATAGTTACTTTTGATGGCTTCTCCCGGAGTTCCTATTGATTTGGAACTAGATTTGGAGAGGTCTCTACCATCCCAGAAGTAAGGATATCTTTTCTTTTTAACATATTTTCACCAGAGCACTGTGTAACTTGGTCATGTACAGTCCCCATTCATCAAAAGAGAGTCTAGAGAGAACCTGGAGGAAACACTACTTTCATGATAAAACTCAGCTAAGGACATGGAGGCTTAGTGCCAAATGCTCCTTTGCTGTAAGGGGCAGTGAAGTGCTAAGGGAGAAAAGTTGGGAGCATTCTTCAAGGTATCCAATGGGCTCCCTGTGAGAAGATGTAGGTGCTACATAAAAGTTGTTACTCAAGTGATTAGTTCAAACATTTGATAAGTAGGGTGACATATATAACACTGTATGAAATTCAGAACATTTTGTATTCTATGAAGTCCTGTAGAGTGGCATTGCAGATGACAACTGCACTATTTTATAAAATATGGACATGACACAGTGTTCATTTTTTTCTTTTAAAAGTTCTCATAAACTATCAAGAGACAGTCCAACAAGATCTCTTTTAAAAAATATAACATTTTAATATTTTGATAATTATATACATAGATACATGCATACGTATAATGAACTTTGATCATATTCACTCTTTACTAACCCCCCCCCGTACTAGCCCACCCCCAAGAACTATCCCTTATCCCCAACTCTTTGAAATCCTGTGCCCTCTTTTTTCATATTAGTCAAATTATTCTAGTTTGTGTATTCATAGGTGTCTGGCCACCCACTGGAACCTGGTCAGCCTACCTAGGGCCACATCTTCAAAGAAAACTGACTTTCTCAATAAGTTGTCAACCGTTGACCTCAAGAACTCATTAGGATCAAGGAATAAAGAATGAAAAGATTCTGGCAATTACAAATAAAGCTGCTATCAACATAGTTGAACAAATGTCTTTGTTGTACAGTGGAGCATCTTTCAGGTATATACCAGGAGTAGTATGGCTGGGTCTTGAGGAAGAATTATTCCCAATTTCCAGAGAAAGAACCAGATTGATTTCCAAAGTGATTGTACAAGTTTGTACTCCACCAGCAATGGAGGAGTGTTCCCCTTTCTCCACATCCTTGCCAGTATATGCTGTTACTTGAGTTTTTGATCTTAGCCATTCTGGTGGGTGAAAGATGGAATTTCAGAGTCATTTTGAGTTGTATTTCCCTGATGACTAAGGACATTGAGCATTTCTTTAAGTGTTTCTCAACCATTCAATATTTCTCTGTTGAGAATTCTCTGTTTAGGTCAGTACCCCATTTTTAATAGGATTATTTGGTTTGGTGGTGTTTAATTTCTTGAGTTCTTGATATATTTTGAATATTAGCCCTTTATCAGATGTAAGGTTGGTGAAGATCTTTTCCAAGTCTTTAGGCGGTCATTTTCTTCTGTTGACAGTGTCCTTTGCCTTACAGAAGCTTCTCAGTTTCATAAGGTCCCATTTATTAATGGTTGATCTTAAGGCCTAAGTTGTTGGTGTTCTGTTCAGGAAGTTTTCTCCTATGCCAATGAACTCAATGTTCTTGACACTTTTTCTTCTAACAGATTTTTAATTCACTGGTATAGAATTTTGTATATAGGTGCAAAATAAGTTTAATATTAGATACAGTGGTATAGAATTCAAATATAAGATTATTCTTCACACATTACATATATTTCTATTCTGATATGAGGTACTGTACCCATATAAATCAATTATAATACAAGGTTTACTTCCAATACTTTGAAAGTGCTATTGCCGACTATTTGGGATAAATAAGTTATATAAGTTAATTGTTAGCTGATCAAATCATGGTCATATCAATTACTAGTCTATTTTTAACACAAGAATATACATATTAGGTGCAACAGATAGATATGATTCTATAGAAAGATAACGTAAAATAGTTAGACACAGTCTTCAAAACTCTCAGAGACATACAGAATATGGCATTTAAAAGTGTTCTTATTATTTGAAAGATTCACTGACAATGAGACAGGTTAACTCCTGGCAACGCCCAGCCTACCTCAAAGAGGATGATGAGCAGCAAAGAACCTCCTTATGGAGATGGCTTCAATTGTGGCAAACAAGCCACTGGGAAAAGTGTCCTCATTTCTACCACAGACAGAATTCTGCCTAAAAAAGGGGCAAGCTTGGATGCAGGAAGAGTCAATGGCCAAACTCTGCTAAGACAGGGTAAACAAAGCCTCAATAGTTCCTGCCTCACAAATATGTCTGTCAGATATATTGGGACAGAAGGCTGAAGCTGATGCTCCAATGTTATAGGGAATTTTGGGTGACTATTTAGGTAGCAGCTGTCTCTGTCATCTTCTCATTTGGAAAGCTACTAACCTGCAGTCAAGGTATACTCAGGTAATAAATTTTATTCCTTCTCAAGTCTCTGATGGGGTTGAAGACCAGATAGTTTAGTTTTACAATTAAGCTTAGTTGTTTAGAGGTTAAGATGTTTTTAGGGATAGATAGATGTCTTTAGTTCATAATGATTTTAATTTACATTCAGAATTTTAGACTCACTGAGATAGGAAAGATGTTTTCTTCAAGATTGCCAAATACAAATATCCAAAACACTATAATTGTAACATTTATATAATTCCTGATTGTGTCATGGTTCTTCTTGTATAGGTAGTTTATTGTATGTATGTGTAAAAATATAAATGTATATGTAAAATAATAATAGTAATAATAATAATAATAATAATAATAATAATAATAATGAATCAACAGAATGAAGTTTTGCACTGTTTTTGTTTTTGTGTATGATTTCAAACATGTTAGTATGTTTCTAAGCTCTTAATAGGTTTTTTTCCCCTGTGCCAGAGATGGTCATTAAAATAATTCACTTTGATGTGAAAAATAGCTTCTCCTCTTAAAGGCACATGTGAGGGGAATTCACAATTATTGATCATTTTAATTGAATTTTATCCTCAGAGCTTTTGGTTAGGGATCTGAATCCACAATCTGTAATTTGCAAGTAATCAATTATGTTCACTTAAATGCACTTGCATAGAAGGAACATGAGGAGCAGAAGCCAGATGCCAGCATGAAACTGTGTTAAGCAGATGACTAAATCCCCGCAAACTGTGGGAAAGACACTAACCCTCTTCTCATTTCATGGTTTACTATTAGATTTACCAAATATGTAAAAATGATACAAAAGTATTTTATTTAAAATATTGTTAGTAAATGTGAACTTTCAAAGCAATCCCTTAATCTTTTAAATATTTAATTGTTCTGAACATTTGATGTCATTTGTGAAAAGTGATCTTGGCATGACTGAGTATAGAATACTGTTCTCTCTTTAGCCTGTTCTACCAAAATTGATAGTGTCTGTTTGTTTGCTTGCTTGCTTTACTATAATTTACAATATACCTGGAAACACCAAAGACAAAGTATTCCTGGCCTTATGTTCACTTTATTGTGAAACATTATTTTTTTAGTTTTATAGTATTTTTCAATGAAGTTTTTTCTCAACATCATTTCAATTGAATAAATAAATTCTGGGTAATTCTGAGTACTTACTTCTGGATTACCATGTAACATTAATATTCTTTTTCTCAAATTTGTTCAGGTTTGTAGATGATAATTATGATTGCCAAGATTTAGACACAGAATTTTCTGAAAGTTTTTGTGTTTCATTCTTTCTTACACTTTAAGAACCAATGGGTTATATTAGGGTCACTTACAGGAACATAAAGGAATGGTTAGCTATAAGAGCAGAAATTACTCAAAGACAACTGCATTACCAAACAATCATTAAATAATGGACAGCTGCTATTGAAAGCTGAGAAAATTAAAAAACAAAAACCTGGAGCATACTTTGTAATTTGTACCAGCTCAACAGGATGATGGTTATTCATTCAAGTTGGTCTTTTTAAAACTTATTTATTTATTTAATATATTTTATTAATTTATTCATATTACTTTTTAATTGTTATCCCATCCCTTGTATCCTCCCATTCCTCCCTCCCTCCCATTTTCCCCTTACGCCCCTCCCCTATGACTGTGACTGAGGGGGACCTCCTGCCCCTGTATATGCTCATCAGGTATCAAGTCACTTCTTGGTAGCCTGCTATCCTTCCTCTGAGTGCCACCAGGCCTCCCAACTATGGCATCAGCCAAGGACAATACGTGTAGTCACTTCAAACCCCTACACAGATCTAGCCAATGGACAGGACATTCTCCACAGTTGAGTAGAGAATGGCGTCTGACTTTCACATGAACTCTGGTGCCCCATATTTGAAAACTTATTTATTTATTCACATTACATCATGGTTGTAGCTCTTACCCCTCTCCTCCCAGTCCCTTCCTCCCTCCCTCCCTCCCACCATCTGCCCTTCCCTATTTTCAGTTAAGGGGATCCCCCTTCCCATCCACCCCAACTCATCAATTCACATTATGACTGAGCATGTTCTTTTCCCCTATTGCCTGGCAAGGTAGTCCCACCACGGGGAAAGTGGTCAAAAAGCTGAGTTTATGTCAGAGACAGCTTCCACTCCTTTTACTAGAAGACCCACATGAAGCCTGAGCTGCCCATCAGCTACATCAGTATGCTGGGCCTAGATCCAATCCAAGCATGGTCCTTGGTTGGTGACGCCTTCTCAGTAAGCTCCCCTGGGCCTTGGTTAGTTAGTTGTGTTGTGCTTCTTGCTGACTCCTCTAGGTCCTTTTCTCCTACTCGTTTTTCCCACAAGAGTCCCTACATGTCACCCAATGTTTCTGTGAGGCTCAGCGTCTGTTTCGAGCCACTGCTGGGTGGAGCCTCTCAGAAGACAGCTATGCTAGGCTCCTGTCTGAAAAAAAAATAGCAGAGTATTATTAATAGTGTCAGGATTGTTTCTCTTCCATGGGTGGGTCTTAGGTTGTACCAGGCACTGGTTGCATATATGCTCCATCTCTGCTCTATCTTTATCCCTGCACATCTTGTAGGCAGGGTACATTTGGGTGAAAGTTTTTGTGGGTTCTTATGTTCACCTCTGCCCACTAAGAGTCCTGTCTGGCTGGAGGGTGTCCTCTTCAGTCTCCATGACCTCTATTTTAAGGAGTCTCACAACCTCCCAGAAGCCTGCCCTTACTTAGGTCTCCACTCCAGTTTGTCACAAAGACGCCTCCGCCCAGTTTCTCTTTTTTCTTCCAGGAATTCTCTCTTCTAGCTGCCACCCCCATCCCCCATGCTCTCCATCTGTCTGACCTCCATCCACCCTCATATTACTCTGAACTCCACTTATCCCTTGTTTCTTCTTTGAACTACTACTGCATCTATTGTATTTCTCCTTCTAAGCGAGACTTAAACATCTTCTCTTGGATCCTCCTTGTTATTTAGCTTCTTTAGCTCTGTGGATTGTAATATGGTTACCCTGTATTATTGTGGTGTTTCTCAGCTGTTCAAGATTCCTCTGTTGAGAATTCTTTCTGTAGCTCCCTGCCCCATTTTTTAATTGGGTTATTTTGTTTGTTGATGTCTAATGTTTTGATATATATATATATATATATATATATATATATATATATATATGTTAGTTTAGCCATTTGTTGAATGTGATTAGTGAATATCTTTTCCAAATCTGTAGGCTGCCATTTGTTTTGCTGAGTGCCCTTTGCCTTACAGAAGCTTTTCAGTTTCAAGATCTTGATCTTAGAGCCTGAACTGTTGGTGTTCTTTCTTGTTTTTAAAATTTTTTATTAATTTATTCTTGTTACATCTCAATGGTTATCCCATCCCTTGTTTCCTCCCATTCTTCCCTCCCTCCCATTTCCCCCTTATTCCCCTCCCCTATGACTGTTCCTGAGGGGAATTTCCTCACCCTGTATATGCTCATAGGGTATCAAGTCTCTTCTTGGTAGCCTGATATCCTTCCTCTGAGTGCTACTCAGCTATTAAAAACAAGGAATTCCCACAATTTGTGGACAAATGGGTTGAGCTAGAAATGATCATAATGAGTGAGTTAACCCAGAAGCAGAAAGACTCAAATGGTATATACTCACTTATATCTGCATACTAGCCCAATGGGCATGTCCCACAAAAGCCTTCACTTACCAGGAAACTGGGACAGAGGGGAGGACATCCTATAGGGGGTGTTCTTTGTTTTGTGTTTCCTTAAAATAATTTTTGTCACTCTCTGTTTGGATTCTGTTACAAAAAAAATAATGAAAAATATATGTAGAATAAAGAACAGGTGGGTGTGAACATGAAATGTTACAAACTAAGCCAATGTATGCAGTAATGTAGCACAATTACTAATTAAATAATTTAGCTTGTTCTGTTGTCCAGCCAGTACCTGACTCCTCTGCATACTGTTCCAAGCCATTCTTTCTTATCCTGTTTCAAATTATGCATGAACAGATTTGTTCCTGAAATGATCAAATGCACCAAAACCAAATTCCTCTATGTTGCTTAATTTCGCCATGACAAAGTTTTAGCTTATCAGCCAACCCTACAGTGTTGAATTCAGTTTCAGGATAAGAGAGTGGCAAAAAGAAAAAAAAAATCAATGACAGCATATGCTGGTAAGGATGTGGAGAAAGAGGGACACTCTTTCATTGCTGGTGGGAGTGCAAACTTATACAATCACTTTGGAAATCAATCCGGAGGTTTCTCAGAAAACTGAGAATAGTGCTACCTCAAGATCCAGCTATATCACTTCTGGGCATATACCAGGAGTGGTATGCTCCACCGCACAACAAAGCCATTTGCCCAACTATGTTCATAGCAGCCTTATTTGTAATAGCCAGAATCTGGAAACAACCTAGATATCTCTCAACAGAAGAATGGTTTTAAAAATTGTGATACATTTACATATGGAATACTACTCACCTATTAAAAGCAAGGAAATCATGAAATTTGCAGGCAAATGGATGGAACTAGAAGAGATCATCCCGAGTGAGGTAATCTAGACCCAGAAAGACACACATGGTATGTACTCACTTATAAGAAATAATAAATGATAAAAAGAGAGTATGTTCTTTCCAAGACCATTTTCTGTGTCTGATGTAAGCGTGATGGCCACCACCACGCTCCATCATTCATCCTTTTCTTTGATACACCTATTCTGGAATACTTTATTGTCTTGTCTTTACACTTAATATGATTTCCTCCATTTCAAAACTCCATCAACCTTCACAATAATTACATGCAAGAATAAATTGTATAAATTCTTATGTTTGCTGTGTACTGGATGATATGAATAATAATAAATTATTCCGATAACAGAAACATTCCTATTTAGTTCTTCTGTTCACAGATGTATTTTTTTAGTTTTTTTTTCTAAATTTCTAAATTTCAAGGAAAGAATTATTAAAATCTCTATAGAGAAGCATGGAAACTACTGTGAAGCCAACAGATCAGCTAAATGAAATATAAATAGAATATTCCCATGTTGCCATTTCTTCAAGGCCTGTGTACGATCCTGGCTCCATCTCCTATGTGTTCTTCCTAGCCATGGGATATTTCAAGCATTCTATATTCAATGTCTTTTCTATAGCACAGACTTTCTTCCCTTATCACTACGTATGATTTTCCTTATATTTGGTTGTAACCTTAGTATGATGCTCATCAGTGCTATTCTAGTATTTTCCCCATACAGATGATCTGTAAACCAACCTAAGTGCAGAAGCATAATTTTTATGTCTGAAATTCAGTATCTTCTGGATATCTTGAGCTTTATTCTCTCAACTGTTATCATCTTTCTATCATTGCCCAGCTATTTAAAATTTTTGTTTTCATACCTACTATTTTTTAGATATATAGGCATTCTTCAACTTAAATGATCAAAAGTTAATGACTTCATCTCTGTACATTACTCTTATGGTATAAGCATCTTTACTTTGAAATATAAAATATCTCATCCTCTGTTCACCAATTCCATTAACTACCTTTAGCAAACCTTCATATTCATAATCACCAAATCCTCTAGATCGTTTACCCTGCTTTCTTTGTTTCTGAATTTAGGTCTTTACCATAGTTTCTCAGTAAGGCTCTTCTGCGTGATACTTGATGTTATTCTATGCAAATTATTTTCTTCAGTTGACCCTTTATCAAAACACTTTCATGTATAATTTATTTGTTTTTATCCTTTTATTGACCATTTAAAATATCTATTATTTATCAGTGGTTGATACCCTTTAAATCAGACTCTGGGTCTCACAGCTGTAGAAACCCAGTTCATATTTTAGAGGGACACTAAAATAGTAGAAAACATTACTTTAATGCTTGTCTCTGGTTTTGTTTGTGTCAAAGTCAGTGTGTGTGTTCTTCTAGACTGTACTGTTCTATATTACACACATAAGGACACTTTGAAAATTATAATTTAGTAATCTGCTAACTAACCATTAATTTGGTGTTTAAAGATAAAATTTCATTTTACTAGGTCACTTCTGTCACTTATAGAATAGTGTATAATAGTCTATTTCATACATTCTGAGCACACATGAAACTAATTAGACTTAATCTTCATGGATAAAATATTTACAAAAGTATCATGAATATCTGAATTTTAAAATGGTAAGTAATAAAAGTAATGTATCTACTAGAAGTGAAATAAAAACTTTGCTTCCTAGAAATTTAGTTAAATGCTATAACTCATGCAATAAGGTCTTCAAACAGAACATACTATTCTATTTATACAGACTGAAAGGCATTCATAAGCTGAAGCCTTCAGATGATTTCATATATGAGATTGAAATAAAGGAAACAGAAAGCCACAGGACTGCTTCAATTCCTCATTGTAAGTATTTATATCAGTATGAACTTCAAATGTAGGCAAATAGAGACAGAATAGCACAGCAGGTGATAAAAAAGACATTTTATCCACTTTCATCTTTTGTACCTGTTCACCAATTCCTAGTTCCCTCGAACTTAAATGTAAAAGTTTATTAGTGTTGGCACAAAAGATCTGCTAAATGTCACATGGGCCATGTTGGCTAAGATCTAAAGTAGCTCTTATCAACTCTGAGTTATTCTTAGTGTATATAAGGGACTTGATCACTGACAGACAACAACCTGTTTCCTTCTCACTCGAAGAGAAGAAGTGAGTTGCTTTGAATGAAGAACAGGCCATGTGTATCTTTCAAATAGTTGGAATCTAAAAATGAAAATTCGTAGTTTGTAAAATGTATGACAAGGCAATAATTTAACTGTATTAATTAGAACTAAGAAAGAGCAGTCTTAGTGAGTGTTTCTTGGGCTTGAGTGATAGTTGAAGGGTGCAGACATTATAGACTTGACCTCAGTATTCTAACTAATAATTTATCACTCTTCCTTCTTATTTGTAAAATTAATTTTATACAAATAAGGAGATGGGTGTTTTTGAAGCTATGAATAACTTTTGCTGTCACATGCCTACTCATACTCAAATTTTAAAAACTTTCTTCAACATCTTGATTTTAGGAGAGGAAATTTGCCTATAGATTTGTCTTATTGATATTTATTTAATTATCCATTGAATTACAAAAATCCTCTATCAGATACAGAGCTGAGTAGAATTTGCCTTCTACTGGCAAACCATCTCACTGACAATTATTCTCAGCTAAGACCTATAGGACACCTTCACCTGTACTAGCTTTTTGAAGACAACAATCTGGATTCACAGTCTCCCTGCCTCTCTTCCCTGCCTTCACAATGTGTCTGCCTTTCTACACTGAGCAAATGGTGGTTTCTTGTATCTGTGATGCTTCTGTGATGCGAAGAAGGAGTGTGGAGAATCCCAGATGTGAATGGCACAGGGCAGCTAGGTATTTATTTTATTCATATCCACCCCCAATAGATTTCTAGTAATATCTCATTACCATATGTCTATCTAATTTCATGAGCCTCTCTAGAGACCAAGAAGCCAGGGAAATCAAGATTTCAGTCAGGCATACATATCATTATCCAAAATAAAACATGATTCTGCCAACAAGGAAATAAGAACTAAATGGATATAATTTAGTACCCTGATGTATCTACCTTGACAGACTCTAACTTTCCATCCAAAAGAGAAGCAACAGTGCTATGAAATAAGCCACATGTGGAGGTGGCCTATGGTTTTCTTGAAAGTACCAATGATATGCACTTTGGTTATAAAGAGAGATAATCTGTGATGAGTTCTAATAATAAACATTTGGAGATGGACATGGTGGCATACACTTTTAATCCCAGCACTCGGGAGGTAGAGGCAGGCGGATCTTTGTGAGTTCAAGGCCAGCCTGGTCTACAAAGAGAGTCCAGGACAACCAGAGCAGTTACACAGAGAAACCCTGTCTCAAAAACAAAGAAACAAAAATAATAATAAAAATTTGGTTAGACAACAATGGGTAACACTAATCCATGGTTCAGTGTGAAGACACACATCAAGGTGTTAAAAATATCTTGTTCACAAAAAAATAACAAGAGCCAAGCATGGTGGCACATGACTGTAATCTCTGACAGTAAGAGGCTAAGGTAAGAGAACATGAGTTTGAGGCCAGCCTAGGCTATATGGCACGCTCAGAGGGAGCATGGCCTTCGTCCAGAGATTCTATCTCAAAAATGTTTTTAAATTTCCCAATGAGACAAAGAAATGAGCAAAACAAGCAAACTCCCACAAATACCCGGGTGATAAAGGAACAGTAATTATGGAGTAGGCCAAGACTGTAAATACACACAGTGCTAAAGACTTTGAAACTTCTTTGAAACATAGTGGTTGATGTTAAAGAGTGAGATTCCCCAAGCATACATGATCAGTGGGATCAGAAATAATGAGCCTCAAACTGTTAGCATTAATTAAGAAGACAAAAGATGAGGCCCATGGAACATAGAGATAGGAAGGAAAATTGATCGTCACTGGAAAATTAAAACTGCATGGAAAATACTATACACAAGATGCTCAAATAAAGAGCTATTCTAAATAAAACCACTCTCCTTAATATATATGGAAAATATAATTTCTCTTTGTTTCAATGTTGTTTCTTTTCCTTTAAAATTGTTTTTATTATACTTTTAATGTATATATAAGTATGTGTGGCATATAGACACTTGTATGTGTGTGTGCACATTTGTTTACATTATTCCCTTGAGAAAGATGCAGTCACCAAGCCTGGAGCTCTTTGGTGGCCAGTAAGCCACAGTGATTCCCCTGTCCTCTTCCAGCTGCACAGCCATGCCCAGCACTTTAGGTGGGTGAAGGAAAAGAAACTCAGGTTCTCCCGAGTGTGCAGCAAATGCTTTTTCCCACAGAGACATCTCCACAGCCCCTTAGGTTTTAGTTGCTTGAGGCTGAGTTTCATGTAGCTGAGGTTGTCTTTACATTTCGTATTTAGTTGAGCAGGGTCTTGAATTCCTGATATCCCTGATTCTACCTTCCATGCTCTGGTACTTTAGCCTGGCACCACCATGCTCATGGCAAAGATGATCTGAGGTGAACGAGGAGCGAGTGTGCAAGAGTTAGCTGCTACATCCAGTAAGACCTGGGTAATAGCTGGTCTTTGAATTTCACTATTATAGAACCACTAGTCAACAAAGGAGAGCAGCCTCAGTGAAAAGTGAAAAGAAAGGGGAGGGAACACAGACAGGAGGAGGGTGGAAGAGAAACTAAGGTATTGTAGAAGCAACAGATGGAGGTGTTTCAGGAGACCTGTTGCAGACAAGAGCAAAAAAAAAAAAATTACATATTGTAGCTCCAATACCTGGTCAGCCTGTGGAAACTGTATCCTCAGAAAAAAAAAATACATGCTTATTTGCATAATAGATGTTACACAAGTAGCTTTTTGAGTAAGTATGAAATTGATCCTATCAGTTGCCTTCTAGACCCAAAGTGCTAAGGTCCAAGAGCATTTTTCCAAATCTCTAGATAGAACTGGATCAATTCATAAACGACACGTGAAGCAACATTGTATCATTGTGAAGCTGCCATGTAGCAATCCTTTGGAACTCCCACTTGTTTTCTCCATGGACACCCTCATTTTCTCAGGATGTAAAGGTAGATACATGAGATATAAGAAAATCTTATTTGGTTGGGAGCCTAAGCTTTATCAGCTGAGCCAGGACTGGAGAGATGGCTCAGAGTTAAGGGAACTTATTGCTCTTCCAGGGATGCTGAGTTCAACTGAAGCAACTACATGGTGCCTCAGAGCCATCTATAATGTAATCTGATGACCTCTTCTGACCTACAGGTGTGCGTGCAGGGAGAACACTGTATACATAATAATAAATAACTTAAAAATAATTTTATGGCTCAGTTTTATATTGTGATCCCCACATGTTTCAGTGCTTTTTGACATGACTATATTCTTACCGTCATAAAGTTTCATGTAATATCAACAATTGATGTTTGGCAAAACTTCAACTCTCATCCCTGTTTTGAATTACCAAAGAAAAATGAGGTCTTTGTGTATTTCATATAACCATTGTAATATTATTTCCTAAGAAATACATGTCTATTTGTTATTAAGTATTTTATAAAGAGTACTGAAATCATATCCCCTTGTTAATAATTTTGCCTGGGATATAACTTTTCTATCAGTCAATTAGTGTTGCTTATCTTTAATGCTAAGCCTGCACACTGGCCTCCACAGCCTAAGCAGTGTAATACATAGCAGTAAAGTTAAGAATGCAGTGAAGAACTTATTCTTATCTTGTGACCCGAGAAGGCTTTTGAACCCAGTTATCTCATTGTGAAATGTGAGAGACATATGAAGACAGTCTCTGGAAATGTCACGTTTAGTAATCGCAAGTGGGATCTATGCAACAGTGGCCTGCCTCTAAGACATAGCTCTTGGACATGGAGTCACTTTCATTACTGCTTTTGGCAAGAGAAATGTGGTTATCTTTGAGAAGATAAGATCATTTAGTAAGGTTCTTGAATCTGAAAAACGTTAGTAAATGCTTGGCAAAGGAAAGGTGTATTCCGTCAAGATAGCAAGCTAAGGGTACTCTTTAGGATGGCATTTGGTACAAAACAGTTTTACACTTCTGAGAAGTAAATAAAAACTCAGGATAGAGCTTTTCCTTTCTAGTATCTAGTGTTGGACTCTGGGATGGTTGTTCAGATTATCATGGGCATATAGAAAATTCATAAGCTGTTGCTATGGGTGACTTTGGTTTTTGTGGCCTTTTTTACTTTAAACATGCATTATAACTCTCCTCATTTACACAAATAGCATTTTACTTGGAATATTAATGGTTGAAAATAGCATTATGGGTTAACAGTTGCTTACTGGTGTAAAGTGAGCGAATGTGAAATAGAAGGCACCTCCCTTTCAGCCATTTTTCCTGATTGACCAAGTACACAGCAGTAGTGAGGAAATCCCCAGGGCAGTCTCATTCCCTCATCTTTATGAATACCTAAGGACTAAGCACATAAGCACCTGCATGACTGTATGAGTGTATACACACATACATAGGCCTACACACACAGAAAGACTTTTTTTTTATTTTAGATCTTCATTGGATGTCCTTTTGGTCCCCAGAGGTTTGATCTATCCAAAAAGACAGAAAGCATTACTTTTGTCAGGCTAACTCCCTTTATTCATCTCTAACTGAAAAGCATTTTCCCAGGACACAGGAAAAGTTACAACAGGGGGATTCATGAGAGCAAATAAATGGTATAACATTGCAGGACAGAAGAATAAAATGGTGATATGCTGTGAGCAGCCATGTGTGACAAAGGTGAGTTGTCTGAAGAGTCCTTTTCCATCTTCATCTCATTCCTGGGTCCTCAACATCTTGCTACACGTGCATATACCCAGTTTTAAGATATAGGTTTATCATTCTCTGTCTAGATGAGTTAGAAAGTAGAAATGACTGAAAACAAAAAGATAGCTCAGAATTAGGATATAACTTTCTTTTTAATAATTTTAATTTCTCCTTTTATTGAAAATAGATGTTTTCTTCCATAATATATTGTTTTTAATTTTATCTTTTATTAAATATTTTATATATACATTTATATTATTACATATATATACAAAATCTACCTACAGCAAGAAGATCCACAAAACAATCAGGAATTCTATATATGTTACATTCATAGCGTTTTGGCTATTTGTATTTGGCAGCCTTGAAGAAAACATCTTTCCTATCTTGGTGCGTCTAAAATTCTAAATGTAAATCAATATCTGTCATATCTCATCATTATCAACTTAAAACATCTATCTAGACCTAAAAATATCTTAAGCCCTAAACTCCTAATTATAAAACTAAACTATTTGGTCTTCAATCCCATCAGAGACTTGAGAAAGGATGAAATTAATTACCTGAGTATACAGGGAGTGCAGGTTAGCAGCTTCCCAAATGAGAAGATGACAGAGACATTTTGCAGCCTGAGTGGTCACCCAAAATTCTCTATAACGTTGGAGCATCATTTTCAGCCTTCTGGTCCAATATATCTGACAGAAGAAATGGCTCAGTGGTTAAGAGCATGGTCTGCTCTTCTATAATATATTCTAACTATGGTTTCCTCTCCCTCTGTACCTTCTTTTTCCTAACTACCTCCCCTCCAGTCCAGATCTACTCCCTTTCTTTGTCTCTCGTTAGGATACAAACAGGCTTCTAAAGAATGAGAATAAAATAAAGTAAAATAAAAAAAATTAAACAAAAGATAACACGTCACAATTGGGCAGAGCAAACAGAAGGAAAAGATGACAAAAAAAGTCACAAGAAACAAATATAGACGCAGAGCCCAACTCCTTCATACAATCAGAAATCCCATAAAACCACTACACTGGAGCCCAGAATATATACTCAGAGGATCTATAAGGAAGGAAGATAGAAGAATAAAGATATATAAATCAAATCAAATAAAAATAAGATAAAATTTTTACAAATGGGTGCTCTGCCATGACACTGTGAGCGCCAAAGATGCTGTTGAGTTTCTCTTCCATTGTCACCCAGTCTGTGTGCCCAGTAAGCCTTCCTT
This sequence comes from Acomys minous, assembly GCF_964271855.1. Taxonomy (NCBI): domain Eukaryota; kingdom Metazoa; phylum Chordata; class Mammalia; order Rodentia; family Muridae; genus Acomys; species Acomys minous. The sequence goes on along the minus strand of NC_140501.1, from coordinate 8,258,320 downwards.
GGGAAAAAAAAACACTAAATTTTTATTTGCAAGTGATTATCAAGTAAAGATGGCTTCTGAGGGTGTGAGGCTGTGTCCAGTTCTCTCAGCTCTCGGGCCCTGATCTGGTGCAGACCCAAACAGGGCCTGTGTGCGCTGCTCAGTCTCTATGAGTTCCTATGTGTATTCATCCTGGTCATTTAGAAAGCCTTGATTTCTTGGTGTCCTCTAGCCTGTCTGCCTCTTACACTCTGTGCTTTGTTATCCACAGGGTTCTTCACACCCTGAGATGAGGGATTAGATGGAGAACTATCCTCTTGTGATGAGTGTTCCCACCCTCAGTACATTCTCTGCCTTTGGGACTCTGTGTTTGTTCCTCTCTGCTACAGGAAGAAGCTTCTCTGACAATGGTTGAGCAAAACACTGATCTGTGGGTACACCAGAGTGTCATTAGGAGTCATTTAATTGCTGCTTTTTTGTTTTTAGATCAGTAGTGTTTGCCCTAAGTCCTGTGCTATTTAATGTCAGGTTCCTGGTCATCCAAACAGTGTCAGGTAGGAGGTTCAACTCATGAAACCAAATCATATATTGAGTCATTAGGCCACAGTTGATACAATCATTACATTAGCATATCTTGTAGGCAGGACATCATTGATATCGAACCGTTTGTTCTAAGTTGGTATTTACATTTCTTCTTTGATAGATAGCACAGTTTTTTCCTGTACGTTAGCATGTAGGGCTGAAAACCTTATGTAGACCCTAGCTTTACTTGTCCATGCTCAATTAACAGTGTAGGTGTGGTCATCAGCAATCAGGCCTTTACATCAGTATACAGAGCAACCAACCTGGGTTGTTTAGGGTTGTCCATAGTATTCCTTTACCCAAAAGCTGAATTAGACGAAAGCCAATGCCAGTATTGGAAGTTTCATTTGGTGACAAGAGATGCCCAGTTGGAACTATGTCCCTCATTCTTTGGGAATGATATTTAGAGCCCCTTCATATATGTGTATCTTTTAGGAAGCTTCTAATATATGAGGAAGTTTTCATATTATCTTTTTTCATTAACTAACTAATTTTATTATTTATAATTGTTATTTTATTTATTCACTTTACATTCCAGTCATAGACCCCCTCCCTCTTCTCCTCCCAGGCCCACCCTCATCTCTCTCCCTCCTCCCCTATTCCTCAGAGCAGTGGAGCCCCCATGACCACCCTCGCCAGTTCAAGTCACATCAGGATATCAGGATTCAGATTGTCCTCTTCCCCTGTGGCTTGGCAAGGGGATCCTGTCAGGGGGAAGTGACTGAAAAGCAGACAACAGAGTCCATGTCAGAGACAGTCCCTGCTCCCCTCACTGGTGGACAGCACCCACTTTTCTCTGCAGCCCATCTGTGTGGTGACCCCTCCAAGTCTGATCTTCACCCTTATTTCTCTGTGTTCCTTCTCCTGCCTCCCCTAGCTGGGTGTGTGGCAAACGTCTTCAATCACAGCACTGGGAGGCTGAGGCAGGCAGCTCTCTGTGAGTTCGAGATCATCCTGGTCTATGAAATGAGTCAAGGACAGCCAGAGCTACACAGAGAAAGCCTATTTCAATAAATAAATAAATAAATAAATAAATAAATAAATAAATAACCAATTGGTACAGTTTCCATTTTTCTCATTATACATTTTTTAAGTTGAGACACAAGGTTTTATATTTTTGACCCACTGTATAACTTACAAGTAGAAAATAAAGTCCTTCTTTTGGACTGTATAAACCCACAATAGAATTTTAGTTGAACAAGTAATCACATTGTTATCTGAACTAATTTTTTATAGTTTTTCCAAGAAAAAAAATGAATACTCTGATTTATTATTCCAAATAAATAGTTTTAAATTTAATTGTGTTATTAAATGAATTCTAAAGACCATTGACTTATCTTTGCCCATTTATTTTAGCATGATATCCCTCAACACAAAGAAGGAGTGGGAGTGAAACATTAGGCCTGCATGGGTACAGGGTGGATGAGAGCTCAGCAGATTCCACATGGAGTGCTCATGATACAGCAAAGTGTGCTTCCCATAGGTGTGAGTCCGGATATCAGAAGACAGCTTTCCAGAAACTCAGACTGTAGAAATTTGTTAATCAGATAGGAAATGCAGATGCTAAAATATTGAGAAAAAATTAACTATTTACCCAAATGAGGAAGGTGTAGAAACTCATTTTTCCATACACTGATTATGACGATGAGCCTTTAAGAACAAGAATTGGGCTCTTCATGAATGCTGCACTACATGGCAAATCCACAGCCACCCGTAGGTTCACTGCTTGTCTTTCTGTTGAGTATTTTTTAACCAAAAAGCATATTTCTCTGTTTTCTGTCTCTTTTCTGTGCAAATCATTACATTCTAAAGTTGATCAAATTCTACTTCAACTCTCCCTGCACTCTTCCCACATGAGTAAATAATATAACATATGTACTTACAGTTATCATGTTAATGTTAGACTCTAAATGATCTTGGCAATTAGGAAAACATTTTAATTGAATCAGAGATTTGGCATTTCATGTAGTTGAACTTGAGTCTGTTCCTTGGGCTGTCGAGCTGGGGTTTCATATCAGCAGTGAATCTGTCTCCACTCAAATTTGATAAATATAAAAAATGTGAACGGATTTTTTTGTTTTTGTTTTTCAAGACTGGGTCTCTCTTTGTTAGCCTTGGCTGTCCTAGACTTGCTTTGTAGATCAGGCTGGCCTCTAACTCACAGTGATTGGCCTGCCTCTGCCTCACAAGTGCTGGGATTAAAGGTATGCGTCACCTCGCCTGGCCCATGTGAATGGATTTTAAGTTGTATTTTAACATGTTGTGAAAAGAAATGATATCCTACCCAAAATTAGATCTTTTATTTTCAGTGAACCAAGGCCTTTTGCCTTCTAGATAAGCCATCTACCACAAAGCTATATTACCAGTGTAACCAATATAACAAACAAATAATTGATGTAAAAACCGTAAGCTGTCATCCCCTTTTATTAAGTGCATTCTAACACCTTGCTATAAAAGTAGGTTGAAATGTCTTATCTTCACAATTCGAAAATATTGCATGTTGAACTAATTCTTTTGAAAACTACAGGCATAATTGCTTTCATATCATTGTATGAATTTCTACTGATTTCAAATCACCTCTAAGGAGAAGGCTTTGTCAGGCTTTATTCCTGTGACTTTAGTGACCCATGGTTACTTTCTTGAAGGTTGCTTCCTTCTGAGCCACAGTGACATATTTATAGAGGAAAGGAATGAGGGGCAAGAGATCTGATTCAGATTTACATCTATGCTTGCTGTCATTAATGCTGCTGCCCTAGTTTCTTCTAGTCTTTAGTTAAAGCGATCATTGACCTGACTTGTCAAGTCTAACTCTCAGTGAGGTGTGTGTCACTAGGTAGGAAATTCACAAGGTTATGTCTGCAGCTCTTCCCTGTGTGCAAAGCTTTAAGAAAAAAAGACTGAAAAAAATGTGGAAAATTGACCTATTCAGCAGCTTCCAGAGGAGACAGTTTCAGCCTTTTTCATTTCTGTTCTTTATGTTTTTTATCATTTACAGAGATCAAAAGTTGTAAATTACCTCAATTCTTGCACAATGTGCTCTTGAACTGAGAGGCTACTCATTTAATTTGAGCTATCCCTAAAAAGTCTAAAACATATCCCCAAACACATTTCCAGGACCTCATCACACCACAATGTGTGGGGTCCTTTACTTTTGTTCATGAGATATTTATGCATGCTTTTAAATGCAGTGGTGACAGGTGGCAACAACTGTTTCTAAGTGAAGGACGGTTGTTTAAAAAAAGTATACTGTGAACGGGAAGCTCTGGCATTCATTGGCACCCCGTGTCCTCGTGACAACAACAGTACCTTGGGGTCCCATTAATTATCTTTGGTTTTAGCAATATTATATCTTGAGCTGCTGACCATTTTTAAATTTCGATGGCTATGAAACATCTTGGCTTCTAAATTCCCAGAATCCAAAAATGTCTGAAAAAAATGATTCTTCTAGTGTTTTCTGGGTGGTAGCGTGGTGTGAAAACATAGTCCCACCCCCTCATCCTTTGCCTTCTGGTTCCTAATTAAGTGCTTATCCTAGCACTTTGGAATATACTTTTTGCATATGGCATAATTCCCAAACTAATATTCTTTTAATCATAATTTCCCCAAGTTCTCAATTTTTTTTCTATAAATAAGACCATGCAATCAGCTTTCTCAAATGTACATATCTGAGCTTACCATCCATTCAGAAAATAAAACATCATGCCTTGATTTTTGTATGGTTTGGTATTTTTCATGACATCAACAGACTGTGCTCATGATATTTGTCTGATCATTAGTCAGATTTTTTTTTCACTTCCTTTAAAAAATAATTCTAATTTGATTCTTTGCATATGTTCTGAAAAGTTTGTTGTGGTATGAAGGTGAAAGGTGCACCCACATGTTATCTTGATCCCTAATGGGACTGCTCAGGTGGTTTTGAAACCTGTAGAAAATCAGAAATTGTAGGAGGAAGTAGATTACTGACAGGAGTGAAGCCTCACTTTTGCGCTCTCAAGTCACTGAACTATGAATACACTGTGATGCAACCTTCTGCCACAAGCACAGTCCTAATTCTTGGCTTTTATTCCTACCCTACAGTGGGGAGCTGTATACCCCGAGCCTTGAGCCAAGAGAAACCTTCCCTTCCTTTTGTTTTTTTTTGATCAGTTATTCCGTCACAGTGGCAAGAAAATTAATACAGAAGACTAAGCTAGAATGGGGTCATGTTTGGGTAAAACTGCCTCCTTTGTACTTAGTAGGAGCAAAATGGAAGATTTTAAAATTATAAAGAAGCCATGGAAACCCATCAAATGATCAGAGTTCTGATATAAATGTAGACAATGAAGGCTAAACCCAGGAGAATTGAGAAAGAAACAAAAGCTCCATTAGGAACTGGCTGGAAGACATTCGTGTTACAGTCTGCCCGACACTCTGGCTATATTATGCTCATGTACTGAAATTTTTACTTGAGACTGAATTCACTATTCAATTAGAGGAAATTTCAACTCACCACAATGCCCAGCACATGGTATGGTTATTGCTCACTGCGTTTAGTGAGATTTACAGTGATAGATCACAGAGTATAAGAAAAAGACTTGAATATGTATAGTTTGGGCAGAATGGGTGCTTTTCACACAATTAAAGTTGCAAACAAGATCAGTGAGGACAAAGTAGTTGTAGTAACATACATGGTATTAGCAACATTACAATATCCATCTATTTAGAAAGATAAATACTATATTTATGAAAACAAAAAATTAAATATCAGAACTATCTGTGTTCCAATCTTACACACACACACACACACACACACACACACACACACACACACACACACACACCCCGATTAAGAATAAGAATATACGGAAACTATGTCTCATTAATAGAACTCTACATGACAACCTGGAACACTGAATGGAGAAAAAGTTAAATTAATTTCCTCTATGACATGTAACAGAAAAGAGATGTGCATTCTCGCTGCTACTGTCTGATGACATGCTGGCAGTTACAGTGAGAGCAGTCTCTTCATAGAATGGAATATGAAGACATGATCACCACGTTTCCTCCATCAGACAAGTGCTTGGTACAGCTTATGCAAAAGAGGTATTGTTTTGGCTCTCAGCTTCAGAGAATTGTGTTGATGGTCAATTGACTAAACAGTTTGGGGCTTTGTTAAGGTAGATCATTCTGGAAACATGTGCTGGGGGGGAAACTACTGTTCCCTGAATGTCACAAGCAGAGACATAGAGAGGGAGAACTGGGGACTGAGGGCACTAGTCCTCAGCGGTAGGGAGAACTAGTGGTAGGGACCAGGTACTTTACGTGCCCTTTAAAGACACACTTAACCTTCCTCCGTTTAGATGAGCCATTTCTCTAAGATGTCAGCCATTTCCCAGGTGTCCTACCAGTCCAGGAAGAAGCCTTCCATATATAATACTATAGGGAACATTCCAGATTGGAACCATTGCAGGGAAGAAGCAAATTATTCTGGTTTCTGGATTATATAAACTAAAGACACCACAAATCAGCTACTAGAACTCATAAGCCTGTTCAATTTATGAGATAAAATCAACATGTAAAACTAATGTTTTTAATACTCTGGTAACTAACATGTACAAAATGAAATCATGAAAGTAATTGCACACATAGTAACTTCGCAAACAACAAAGATAAAAATATTCTACAAAGGAGTAAGTTTAACCATGGAGGTAATCAAAATGTACCAGTAAACACATCTGAAGAACACACGCACAGAACAGCCTTTCGTATTGTATATTGAAAGAGATTTCATTTAAAATATACAAAGTATGCAAAACAATTATGATTCAGTACCGTCTCCATGGAATTGCCAGTGGCACTCTCTATAGAATTAGAAAAACATCTATCCAAATGTTCAAAACAACAACAACAACAAGAACAACAACAACAACAAAACAAAAAACCACAAGGCTGTAAAGTAGCTAAAGTATTCCTGAAAGAAATGAACCAACCTGAAGATGTGAGAATTAATGATTTCAAGACATTCTTGTAAAGCTGCCGCAACCAAAAGAGGATGGTGTGTTCATGAAAGCAGACAGATATAGCTGGGACAGAAGAAGGATTGCCTGCTCTGATTAGAGCACTACATTTTAGGAATGAATCAGATGCCTTGCTGTCTGAGTGGCTTACCTGATCCTCATTTTAAAAGATCAGAATTTCTAAAATGGCTCTGAATATGCCTGCCACATTGCACAACATATTTATCTAGAGGTGTATTTTTAGCAGTCATTATAAAATCAGAATTTCCATTACCTCTGAAAAATATTTATTGTGCTCTACATCTAGAGGGTCAAATATTCAGCCAGGATTTAATTCTTCGTGTGAAAATAAACAAGAATTTTCATGTCATTAGCCTGAAATTTTGATCTCATATTTAAAGTATTATAACTCATATATACACCAGAGAATTTTTCTGAAAAAGAAGTATGACTTATTGTCAGTAAGTGTTGGATTTAGAAGCCTATTTTACATAAATATACAGCTGGGCTATCATAGAGATTGGGAGGGGTAGAAAGGGCCATGAGTGAAAATAATTTAAGACATGTATTTATATTATCTAAGGAAATAAAAACCCAATGGAAATGCTTCAATTAAAATTAGAAAAACACTGGTGAGATGGCCCAGCAGTTAAGAACACTGGTTGCTCTTTCAGAAGTTCTGAGTTCAACTCCCAGCAAACACATGGTAGCTCATGACTATCTATAAAATTGGAAAAACAAGAGCCAAAAATAGTAATGCACATTTCCAATACCAGATTTCATAAGGTATATAATCATAAGGATCCCAAGTTTGAAGCCAGTGTGAACTCCATGGCAAGATCCTGTCTCATAAGTACCAAATAAACCAATATAAAACACAACAAAACAAAATGAAAACAAAACAAAACAAAAGGCAAAAGAAAAAATATTTTGTATATGAAGTACACAAGGGGCCAAGAAATATATGGAAATAGGCCTAATATTATCAGATGTGAACTAATTTGATATCAAAACCACAGTGAGAAATTACCAGTAAGACCAACTATTATTCAAAATATAATAATAAGTGCTGTAAAGCTATTGACAAAGAAGCTCTCTCCTCAATATTGAGGGGATTGTAAGTTAATATAACTATGATGAGTAATATTGAGGTTGGTTTAAAAAAAAAACCTAAATACAGGTCTGCCATTTTCTCCAGCTAACCTCCTGTTTCTAAGGAAAATTAAATTAACATAGCAAAGACACACTAGCAGTGTGCATGGCAACCTTGGAAGGAAATCAGACTGCCTGTTAGCTGATGACTATATAATAACATATATTATATGTACACAATGAAATGCCCCTCAGCCACACAGGACAAATCCTATCATCCTGTCATTTGTTGAAAAATGGATGGAAGAGGCACACAAAGATATATATATATATATAAACCAGTCAGACAGACCACATAAACATAAACATACACACACATACACACACACACACACACACACACACACACACACACACACGCACATACACACACAGAGAGAGAGAGAGAGAGGGAGGGAGAGAGAGAGGGAGGGAGAGAGAGAGAGAGAGATTCTATTTTATATAAGAACCTAGAGCTTGTAAATATGAATGTATAATAGTAATCACTAGCAGTTGGAACAGTAAATCTGAGAGGGAGTCAAGAGAGATGGATTAGCCCGTGCCCAAATACAGCAAACATTATAATCCCTAGTCTTCTGAAGCACTGTGGAGCGCGTTCGGTGTCCCATGGCTTATTCTATGGTATGTGAAGTACAAGAAGGTGAGGGCTCCAAGGTTCCAAATGGGAAGAAATGATAGGAGAAGAGATGCTGAGGAGAGTAGGAAGGATCAACACTAGAGAGGTACAGCTGGGAAAAATGGAAATCATGTCCATGTAGTAAATATCACAGCATTTCCCCTAATCATGGGTTAACACTGATGTTACTCACAGGTAGTAATTAAAATGCACCAGTAAACAAGTGGATATCTACGTTCTAACAAATTCATCATGTGGAAAGAAACATGCATCCTCTTATACTGGTTTTATTTTGATCACACATTGAAACAATTAACTGATGGAGTCAAAATGCCCCCTCATATACTTACCAGTCATTTATAAGTAAATGATAAATAAAACAGCTATGACCAGAATATAAATTATAAATACCTGCAAGTACTTTCAAAGTATGTCCACAGACTAATTTGTGTAAAAAAATGCATTTTTGAAACATTCTGCTTGAAAATTATTTTAAGGAATATTATATTTTATGGCATATAAAATAGAAGTGCCCCCAGTATCTAGTTTGCTGAAATTTTGGTGACTGGCCTTAATATATGAAAATAGAAAATAAAAGCCGGGTACTTGGCCTTTCTGACCATGTTCAGCACACATTTTATTTGGAGACAGAGGCCCCTTTATGTCACCGTGGATTTATTTTACAAGTTTGGACTTGCAAATATGTGCTAGAATTTGAATGCCTTGCACATATTTTTGGAAAGCAACCATCATAAGGAATACACTGACCTTTTCCAGTTTATTTTCATTGGTTAATGGCAACACCTTTACAGCCCAGTCAAATTGTAAACAAGAGGAAGAAACTGAATATGTAAAGGTCAGGAAACTTTAGAGACAAAATTTATGAAACACCATACCTATACTGTGAATAAGAGAACAAAATGACATTTTTGTTTCTTCAATATTTATGTGAAGTCAGAAAATCCTTGAAAACATAAATCATCAAATATTTTAATTTTCTTGCAAATAAAGTATGTGTAATATTTCATATAAAGTTATATTTCTTCACTGAGTATCTTTCAAGTTATTATTCTAAAGGCTAAGAGCATTCAGCTTACGTGTATATCTCTGATATGGTAATGAAAAGCCTGTGAGATTTAGGGATTTGTCTTTTTCTTAATTCCTAGTACAGACATGAGCTAAGAAAATAGTAAAAAAATAAATGTTTGTATAACTAGATTGACATCTCAAAGGTATACTAGAATAAGCAGTATAACTAAGCTTCCAAAAAATGTAGTTGCATAATATTTAAAATAGCTTTCAAGAATTAGCAGCTCTTATATGACACCATGCAAAACATGGGAGGGTCTTGGTTTAGAACTATGCTTTGGGATCCAACTGTAGAAAATAACAAGAAGGAAAGGATATTACAGCTAAAATGAACAATCATAATACTCAGTAGCACCTCATAGCAAAAGCTCGTTAGCAAAGGCCCTGTCTATGTGGAGTTACAGCTCATCACTTACTATAAAATAAAATGACATTGTGAGAGGGAGGTAAGAGAAGCTGGAGGATTAAGCCCAAAGTGCTCACCATGCGTAAGAGCTGTAAATGGGGAAGTGAGAACTGCATGGCTGGACATGCCCTAGTCCAGAGAATCTGAGGGACAGACCTAGTAGTCACTTCATGCTGTAATATGTAGGCTATGAAGGCATTGACCTAAGTGTACACAGTTTCTCCACTTTATAGTCTCATGAGAGGTTGGTGGTAAAGGAAGCAGCAAACTTCTGTATTTACCCAGTCAGCTCATAGGGAAGATAAAGATTTGAAAAATAGAGACCAGGACTGTATCTGTTAAGAAGGAAAAACCACATTGAAAGCGGCAGTTATTGTGGATGATTGTAGGAGGCAGCGCAAACAGGACGCACCTGGCTACCCCACTGGTGTGTGAGCTTTGCCACTAGAGTGTGTGCTGCACGGAATTCTCTGCAGTGACACAATAGTGCATTGGTGATTATGTTGCCTCTATCTCTTGCCCTTATACTAGCAGTGACCGTGAGAACTGCTACCGTGCTTTGGGTATGGATATTAGAGTCCCTTAGCATATTATATTTTGGGATTCAATCCCACTATGGCATGCTAAGGAATTTGATTAATCTGCCTGTGGTATTATTCATAGGTGGTTCTTTTGGAATATGCTCTGGATTAAAATTATCTGGGTGGAGTTTCCATAACTGAATCTCAGTGGTGGCTTTGTAACAAGAGAAAGATAAGAAGAAACATAGGCGGACTCCTTGTTCTTGCTTTGTGATGCTCTGTGTTGTTCAAGACTGTGCTAGCATGAAGGCTGTCTTAATTTCTGCTCCCGTGATAAAAGCCCGTGGCCCAGCTGAACTCCTGTAGAGAGAGTTGTTTTGGCTAGATTGTTAAGAGTACATCACAACAGGGTGGAACTAGGGCAGCAGACAGAGGATATGCCTTCAGAAAGACCAGAAATCACACCATTAACTTTAACCATGAAACAGAGGCGGTAGACTGTCCTTCAGTGAAGTACTTTCTTCAGAAAATCTACAGCTCCTAAATGTTCTCAAATCTTATATTCCAGGACATTGAGGCAGGAGAAGCACTCCACATCTGCAGGGTGCAATATAGAAAAGGAGAGAGAAATGGTGTGTAATTAAAATCAGTATCTTTTTTTTTTTTTATTTAATGCATTTTGGAAGCATGTCTTTCTGCGTACCTTCATATCAGAAAAATTAGTCAGGTAGCCTTATTTTTTTCTCTCTATGGCTTAGATAGGATCAATCATAGAGATGTAAAAGTATTATTGAGTGAGAAGCCCTTTTTGTAGAAGGAAGGACGCTTGCACACTTCCAGGAAAGCCTGAGTGAGAAGCTAAATGCCACTGAAGTGGGAGGAGAGTGGCCGGCTGTGGGGAAGCATGAGCTGCACCCAAAGTAAATATTCCCAGGCTGCCTTGTCGCTTAGAAGGTTGAGGAGGAAGGACCGGGAGTTCAAGGGCAGCTTTGATTACATAGTGGGTCAAGACTAACCAGGGCTCCAAAAGACCCACTCTCAATAAACAAAGAAACAAAACCAAGAAAAAAAAAAAAAACAAGCAAAAAACATGGTGTGCAAAAAAGTGACTTGTTACCAAATAAAGCATGAGGGTTATTGTTGTTGTTGTTACTGTTTAAATTCTCTACAAATGCAACTAAATAGGTTTTACTGAATAGTATTCAGGAAGTAGAATCATATATGGAGTGTGTGTGTGTGTGTGTTTAGTAGATTAAAGACTAATGTTCCTCAATGAGTAGAGCACTATTAGATAGCAACATCAGGGACTTAGGTTTAAATTAATATGTTGCAGAAAGCTATGGTTATCTAAAAGAGCACATGGCTAGTACTGGGAAGTGTTAAAAAAATTGCTAGAGAAATATCCATCAATGCACTCTGAAAGGCATTGGGAACAAGAATATACAAGCAAGGGGGTAACAATCGGCATGAAATGTGAATAAATTATAATTTAAAAAGAGAGAAAAAAGAAATGCTCAACTTCCTTAGTCATCACAGAAATGCAAATAAAAACTGTCAGGTCCCAGCCCGTGGGAAAAATTGAATCAGGGTTCACCTGAAAGAGGGAGTGGGATTGAAAGTAGGATACAGAGACGCGAGAAATAACGAATCAAGTCAGGAAATTTCTGATCAAGATTCACTTTATTGCAGACTAGCCGGAACATATATAGAGCAAGGTCAATAGGATCTATTCTTATCTCACTCACCCTAGCCCCCGGGCAAGAATGCAATAGCCTAAATCGCTCCCTCTAGAACTTCCTAGTTCTCTGAGTAGTTCCTTGTAAGAACTTCCTAGATCCTCCGGGTGGTTCCAAGTTGAGACTTCTCTACTTCTTTCAAAGGTAAATATTCCAAGGATAGCCTAGAACACAAGACCTCATGGTGAGATAAAGGTCAGCAACTCGAAGGTCACCGCATACAGCCTAAGCACAGGATTTCTGACATGGCAGAATTTGGCATGGGTCCCCACAAAAACAATTCTGAAATTCCTTCTTACGCCTGTCAGAATGGCTAAGATAAAAAACAAAAGACAGCTCCTGATGTGAGGATGTGCAGAAAAGGGAACACTCCTCCATTGCTCGTGGGAGTGCAAATTTGTACAACCATTTTGGAAATCAATATTGCACTTACTCAGAAAATTACGAACAGTGATACCTCAAGACCCAGCCATACCACTCCTGGGCATCTACCCAAAAGATGCTGCACCACACATCAAGGGCATTTGCTCAACTATATTCAAAGCAGCTTTATTCGTAATAGTCAGAATCTGGAAACAACCTAGACGTCCTTCAGCTGAAGAAAGGATAAAGAAACTATGGGACATTTGCACAATGGAATACTACTCAGCTATTAAAAACAAGGAAATCTTGAAATCTGCAGGCGAATCTGTGTAACTAGAAAAGGTCATCCTGAGTGATATATACTCACTTATAAGCAGATATTAGCCACACAATACAGGACAAACATACTACAATACACAGAACACAGACCTAAAGAAGCTAAATAACAAGGAGGACCCTAGGGAGGATGCTTAATTCTTCTTCAGAAGAACAACTGGTTGAAGAGAAGGAACAGGAAGGGAGCCCACCATAGAGATGCTCTAAAAGACTCCACCCAGCAGGGGATTGAAGCAGATGCTGAGACTCATTGCCAAACTTTGGGGTGGAGTTCAGGGAATCTTATGGAAGAGTTGGGGCATAAAATGACCTGGAGTAGACAGGAGCCCCACATGGAGACCAATGGAGCCAACACATCTGGGCCTGGATGGTGTGGTGCTGCAGAGATTCATGCACCAAGCAAGGACTATGCAAGGAGAGGACTTAGACTCTTCTCAGATGTAGTAGACAAGTAGCACCATTTCCGTGTGGGTCCCATAATATGGGTCGTAAGGACTACTTCTGACATGGACTCTGGTGGTCATTTCTTGAGCACTTCCTGCTGGTGGGGCAGCCTTGCTAGGACACAGAGGAAGAGGATACAGACAGTCCAGATGAGAATTGATAGGCTAAGGTCAGATGATAGGGGAGGAGGCCTCCACTTTCTGCGGACTTGGGGAGCAGGGAGGGGTTTTGGGGTAGGGAGGCAATGAGGGACAGGGCTACAAACAGGATGTAAACGGAAACAAATTAATTTTTTTAATTAAGTTTTTTAAAGTAACAAAATAAAACAAAAATGCATAAAAATTTTATTCATATATTTTCTCTGTAGCCTAATTTTTAATTAAATGGATGATTTATATACAATATAATATATATAATAGTATTTGCTAGTGCTAGAGATTGAGCCTAGGGCTCTATACACACTGGGTGTATTTCCAGCCCTATTTTTGTATTTTAAAGGGGAAAAAAAAACAAAACAAAAAGAATGTTCCAATTGAACATGTCATAACCTCCTGTTAATTAGCACACACCATGCTGGGAGAGCTCCAAGGTCTTCATCTGCCCACATTCGCCTCTTGACTTCTCGGCCACTCAGGCAAAGGCAGATTCTCCAGGTCAGCCTTTCTTCTGATATTTACTGTCTTGTAAAACCAACTCAATACTGACTCACTCAGCGCCTCCCTGTCCCTGCTTCCCCTGGAGATTCTGATAATAGATGCTGATAGCTCTGGCTGTCACTCATCCCCATATGGTTTCCAGGTGTGTTTGTTGATTCCTCTTCCATTAACCTCAGAGCTGGAGGCCAAAGTAAATTATTCCTTCAGTACACTTTCAGGGACAGGTTCAGAAGCGGTCTCCTCATGGTGTAACCTGAGCCACTAGTGTCATTACGTACTTCTCTTTCAGAAAACCGCTGAAGGTCATATATTACACGAAGCAACCTGAGGCCAGCTGCTGGCACACACCTTAATCTCAGTATCCTTAGGCAAAGGGCAGAGAGCCCTAAGTGCCAGGCCAGCCTGGCACATACACAGGAGCATGCTATCTCCATAAGGGAAAAAGAAAAAAAAGAACAGATGATAATTCACTTTCAAGATGCTTAAAATTTAAGCATCCTAATTTAGAAAACAATAAATAGATATCATATCAAACTGCTGAACCAAAACAAAATGAAATGTAAAGCAAGCAGGGAAGCAAGAGAAAAATCTTTTAACAGAAACTATAGAAAGTAGACAATGAAACAATATTTTTAGCATGCTGAGGAAAAAAAATTATGCCAACATAAAATTCTCCAGCCAGTGAAATTATCTGGAACAAGAAGCACAGTAAAACATATTTAGACAGATAATGATCCAGCAAATGTCTGACTAGCAGAACAGAAATGCAAGTATCATAGAGGAAAGCTGCCGACAAATTCGCAGGTTCCAGACAGGCTCCAAGCATACAGGAAGCAATTGATTCCACTGGAGAAACAGTTGTTAACTGTTGTTCCAAGAAACTTGAAAACACTGGGTTAGTCCTGTGCCTATTACAGAAGCTGTTTCTATGATTAACACATTCAGGCAGAGAGGGGGTGGGGGGAGGGGGAGGGGGGAGAGATTTTCAACGATGGTGAATTATCTGGTTAGTTCTCCCAAAATGTGAGCAGTAACTGCTACTGTTCATATACAGTATTTTCAGAAACTAGAGACACTAAGAGACATCTATCTTGCAAGGTTCTCACAGCAACACTATTTATATACAGATTCTCACATGGTATAATTTTAAACCAACAGGAAGCTCCATTAATAGGCCAGGAAAGGGCTTACCAAATAACTAGTATGCGCTGAGCTCTTCAGGAGATGACTATCTTTATTTCTGGTGCCGAGGATCAAGCCCAGGCCTTTGCACCAGACGGTCAGTGTTTCAAGCACATATTTTATAAGAAATTAATGCTATTGGGTAAGTACTCAACCTGATTTTAACTTCTCTACCTCTAAAAGGTAATCCAAGTGGCGTCACGTTCTGAAATATCGTGAGCTACAGTTTCAATGTGTGAGTCAGGAAAACACAAGTCAAGCTGTAACAAACAAACATTCCACTGTGTGTGTGTGTGAGTGAGTGTGTGTGTGTGTGTGTGTGTGTGTGTGTGTGCATGCTTTACTTTATAGAGGAAATAATGGGTGGTAAAGAAAAATTAATATACTTTTTTTAAATTTAGAGCTGTAAGACCTGATAAATTTTTATCTTTTGAAGGTAACGTGAAGTTAGACTAAGCTTAAAGCTTAAATTATTTGTTTAAGTGTACACATTAAAGTAGTAAGTGGTAGAAATTGTCTCAAAAAATGTGTGAAATAGACCCTTGTACCTTTTCCCTAAGACAACTGAAGATTCACATTTTTTTTTCTGTTTTTCTCAAATTATATTTAGAAAATTCCCTTTCATTTCATGTATGAGTGTTCACAATTTTATAGGTTAGCTGAAGAAAGGTTGACTAAGGGAATCTCACAGTAACATTGGTTATTAGAACATTTGGGAGGTCACAAGGCCTGTTACCATCTGGCATCCTCAAGGGCGTCATTCTAAGTGGGTCAGGCTGAGCTCCTCTCAGAGTAACCCTGTGATGCTCTGATGTTATAGGGGGCTCTTGCATTTAGTTGAGCACTGAGGATGTATTCTACGCAGCTGGCAGAGAAATAAGTCTTTACAAGTTGAGAAATCAGATTTTAAGTGAGTTTTCAATACTTTAAAACTCTTTCAGACAGATACCAGAATTTTGATTAATAAAAATTTCTAAACACGGACCTCTTGCAAATAATGTATCATGATTAAAATCTCCCTCCCTCCAGCCTTCGTTCTGTCATTCTTTCTGTTTCTTCAGGTCATTTGAGGAAGGCAATCTAATGAAGATGAAAGTACAATGATTGCTACACATGGGGAGGAGCGATATAAGCCTCACAGCCCTGTGTCTTCATAAAACAAAATGGCAAGAGAAAAACCCTAAGTTAATAATGGAAGATGACGGTACTTATGGTCTGTGTAAAAAGAACATGATGTTTTTTCTTGATGGAGATGTGTGTTACTACACCAGCAAGTTCTCCTCATGACAATGGAACCAAAATCATTAACTATTATATCACTGTACATATAAATTATTACCATTGGGTCTGGAGAAATTGCTTAACTTCAAAGACCAGTGACTTACAAAGGACCTCAGTTCAGTTTCAAAAACCCATAGGATGACTGACAACCATTGATAACTCCAAGTTCAGGGGATTCAACACCCTTGGCCGGCACCAGGCCATTCATATATATCACTCATCCACAAGGAAATAAATATATTTTTAAAATTAGTGCTGTATACAATCATTAACTATAAAATGTGAACATTGTGGGAGATATGGTCTTAGCTTCTCTTGAAAGATTATGGTTAATAGAAACAACTTACCAAACAGCTTTGTGTTTGAAAACATAGTTTCTCAGTTGTGTTTTCTTCAAGATTTTGGAAGTTAAGTTAGAGTCCTATAATATTGGGACTATGATGTGCAATGATTAGAGAAATTGTGTATATTTTTCCCAGCAGTACATTATTAATAAGCACTTGGTATTATTTCTATGACAGGCAGAGTTAGTTTCTGAAGACACTCCCCACCTCAAGTTAAAAAAGTAAAAAATAAAATGCGAACAAAGGGATGGAAAGCATATATATCTAAAACAACAAAATCTCACTCCGAGACATGCGATATTTGCACATATTGCATACTCACAAAGACCTCGTTGGAGAGGGTAATGCTTTTAGCATCTTAAATAAAAATAACTCCTGAATGATAACCCAAACCATGAACAAAAATACACATTTAATCAGCACCTGAGAGAGGTAAAATAATGAAACTGCTCAATGTCTCATTATTCTTTCTTGGAAAGCTGTTTAATTTTGATTAAAGCCTCAATTGTATCAGTTACAAGGTGATCACTTCTGTCCAAGTAGATTTCTAAAGCCATGCGTGTGTGCACAGTATCAGTAGCTGTCTTTATGATAATGGTTATGCAATAATGATTTAGAAAATTAGCAAATTAGCCTGAAAACGAAAGTGAATGAAGGAAGCCTCACTTTTGTTTTTTGTTTGTTTAATTTAAATTTATTTTATTTCTTTCACATCCCGATCATTGGCTCTCCCCCCTCTCATCCTGGTTCCACTCTCCCTCCCTCTTCCCCCTATTCTTTACTCCTCAGAAAAGGGGGGCCTCCCCAACCAACCCACAGTACCACATCAGGTGCCATCAGGACTGAGCATGCCTTTTTACCCTGTGGCTTTGTGAGGCAGCCTAGCCAGGGGAATGTGATAGAAAAGCAGACAACAGAGTCCATGTCATAAACGGCCCCCTCTTTCCTTTCTAGGTGACCTACATGAGAGCCAAGCTATCCATCAGGCTACATATGTGTAAGGGGTCTAGATTGAGTTCATGCATGATCCTTAGTTGGTGCATCAGTCTCTGTGAGCCCCCAAGGCTACATTAGTTGGCTCTGTTGGTCTTCTTCTGGAGCTCCTATCCTCTCTTGGCCCTTCTATTCTTCCCCCCCTACTCTTCCACAAGACTCCACCCAATGTTTGGCTGTGAATATCACCATCTGTATTAATCCTCTGCTGGCTGGAGCCTCTCAGAGGACAGCTATGCTTGGTTCCTGTTGTCAAGCATAGCAGACTATTTTTAATATTGTCAGGGGTTGTCTCTCTCCCATGTGGTGGGTCTCAGATTGTATCAGGCATTGGTTGGACACTCCCCCTGTCCCTGCTCTATCTTTATCCCTTCCCATCTTATAGGCAGAGTATATTGTGGGTTGAAGTCTTTGTGGGTTGGTTTACTCTACCTCCCACTAGGACGTCTGTCCAGTTAGAGGGTGGCCTCTTCAGTCTCCATGACACCTGCTACTAGGAGTCTCAGAGTCACCCCCATACCTTCCCAGGAGCCTATCCTGTTGTAGATCTACAGTTCAGCTGAGAGATACTCCTACCCATGGTTGTTCTTCTCTGTATAAGCTCTCTCTTCTCCCACCCCACAGCCCCACATCTAATCTCCACCCTTATTTCTCTGCCCACTCGGCTCTCCGACCCTATTCCCTCTGTTTAACTGCTTCCTTTGTCCATCTTATTTCCCCTTCTGAGTGAGATGTAAATATTCTCCCTTGGGTCCTCCTTGAATTTACCTTTTTTGGGTCAATGAATTGTAGTATGGTTATCCTGTACTATATGGATAATATCCAATTATAAGTAAATACATACCATATGTGTCTTTCTGGGGCTGAGTTACTTTACTCAAGTTGATCTTTTCTGGTTCAACCATTTGTTGCACATTTCATGATTTAAAAAAAAAATAGCTGAGTAGTATTACATTTTGTAAATGTGTCATATTTTTTTTATCCATTCTTCAATTGGGGACTATCTGGGTTGTTTCTAGTTTCTGGTTACTACAAATAAAGCTGCTATGAATATAGTTGAGCAAATGTCCTTGCTGTATGGTGGGACAACCTTTGGGTATATTTCCCAGAGTTGTATAACTGTGTCTTGAGGTGGAGCTATTCCCAATTTTCAGATTTATTTCCAAAGTGATTGTACAAGTTTGTGCTTCCACCAGCAATGGAGGAGTGTTCCCCCTTTCTGCACATCCTCACCAGCATGTGCTGTCACATGAGTTTCTGATCTTGGCTATCCTGATGGGTGTAAGATGGAATCTTAGCATCATTTTGACTTTTATTTCTCTGATGACTAAGGATGTTCAGCACTTCTTTAAGTGCTTCTCAGCCAGTTGAGATTTCTCTATAGAAAATTCTCTGTCTAACTCTGTATCCTATTTTTATACTGGATTATTTGGTTTGTTGCTGTTTATTTTCTTGATTTCTTTATATATATTTGATATTATCCCTGTCAAATGTATGGTTGGTGAAGATTTTTTCTCAATCTGAAGGCTGCCATTTTGTTCTGTTGACAGTGACCTTAGCCTTACAGAAGCTTTTCAGTTTGATATATTAATTGTTGATCTTAGAGGATGGGCAGTTGGTGTTCTGTTCAGGAAGCTGTCTCCTGTGTCAATGAATTCAAGGATCTTCCCCACTTTCTCTTCTGATAGATTTAGTGTCTCTGTGTTTATGTTGAGGTCTTTAATCCACTTGGAATTGTGTTTAGTGCAGGGTAATAAATATGAATCTATTTGTGTTCTTCTACATGCAGATATCCAGTTAGACTAGCACCATTTCTTAAAGATGCTTTCTTTTTTCTATGGTATGGTTTTGGCTTATTTGTCAAAAATCAAGTGTCAGTAAGTGTGTGGGTTTATTTCTGGATCTTCAAATTGATTCCATTGATCAACCTGTCTGTTTTAATGCCAATAACATGTGGGCCTTTTTTTTGTTTATTACTATTGCTTTGTATTCTAACTTGTAATCAGGCATGGAGATACTTTTAGAAGATCTTTTATTGTTCAGGAATGTTTTTGCTATCCCAGGTTCTATATTTTTCCATATGAATTTGAGAATTGCTCTTTCAAGTTTTGGGAAAACTGTGTTATAATTTTTATGGGAATTTCACTGAATCTATAGATTGTTTTTGGTAAGATGACCAGTTTTACTAGGTTAAACCTACTAATCCATGAGCATGGGAGACAATTCAATCTTCTGATACCTTCTTCAATTTCTTTCTTCAAACAGCTTTAAGAGTTTGTCATACAGGTCTTTCACTTGCTTGATTCAAGTTACACCAAGATACATTATATTACTTGTGACTGTTGTGAAGGGTTTTGATTCCCTGATTGATTACTCAGCCCATTCACCATTTATATTAAGGAGAGTTACTGATTTTGGGAGTTAATTTTGTACACAGCCAATTTGCTGAAGGTGTTTAGCAGCTGTAGGTATTTTTTGGTAGAATTTTTGGGGTCATGTATGTATACTATCATATTATCTCCACATAATGATACTTTGACTTCTTCCTTTCCGATTTATATCCCTGTAATCTTTTAGTTGTCTTATTACACTAGCTAGAACTTCAGGTACTATGTTGAACAGATATGGAGAGAGTGCACAGCCTTGTCTTCTCCCTGATTTTAGTGGATTTGTTTTAAGATTCTCTCCATTTACTTTGATGTTGGCTATAGGCTTGTAGAATATTGCCTTTATTATGTTTAGGTATGGGCCTTGTACCCCTCATCCCTCAGGGGTGTTAGATTTTGTCAAAGGCTTTTTCAGCATTTAATGAGATGATCATGTGGTTTTATTCTTTTAGTTTGCTTATATGGTGGATTACATTGATGAATTTCCTTATGGTGAATCAAGCTTGTATCTCCGGGATGAAGCCTACTTGGTCATATTGGATGTTGTTTTGATGTGTTCTTGGATTTGGGTTGAAAGTATTTTATTGGGTATTTTTGCATCAATGTTAATATGAGATATTGGTCTGAAATTTTTTCTTGGTGAATCTTTGTGTGGTATCCAGATACCTATAGCTTCATAGAATGAGTTTGGCAATGTTCCTTCAGTTTCTATTTTGCGGAATGGTTTATGGAATATTAGTATTAGCTCTTCTTTGAAAGTCTGGTTGAATTCTGTGTTGAAAACATCTGGCCCTGGGCTTTCTTTGGTTGGGGGCCTTTTAATGCCTGCTTCTATTTCCTTATTGGTTACAGGACTATTTAGATTAAACTGATCTTGATTTAATTTTGATAAATGTAATCTCCCAAGAAAATCATCCATTTCATGTAGATCTTCCAGTTTCATGGACTATACGCTGTTGATGTAATACCTAATGATTCTTTGGGCTTCCTGTGTTTGTTGTTATGTCCTGCTTTGCATTTTTGATTTTGTTCATTTAGATATTGTGTCTCTGCTAAGAGTTTGTCTATCCTGTTGATTTTTTCAAAGAACCAGCTCTCAGGTTGTTGCTTCCTTGTATTTTTGTCTTTGTTTCTATTTTACTCATTTCAGCCTGGAGGTTGATGCTTTTCTATCATTTACTGTTCTTGGATGAATCTACTTCTTCAATTTTTTTTTTCTTTTTCATTCCCTCAGGGCTTTCACATATACCATTAAGTTGCTTGTATAAGATGTCTCCAAATTCTTTCTTTCTTTCTTTCTTTCTTTCTTTCTTTCCTTCTGTTTTGTTTTTTGAGACAGAGTTTCTCTGTGTAATAGCCCTGGCTTTCCTAGAACTCTCTTTGTAGATCAGGCTGTCCTTGAACTCACAGAGATCTGCCTACCTCTGCCTCCTGAGCACTGGAATTATGGGAGGTCTCCAATATTATTTTTAACAAAGGCTACAAACTTTCATCTTATTATGGTTTTCATTGTGTCCCATAAGTTTGGTTATGTTGTGTCTACATTTTCATCGAGTTTTAGGACATCTTTAATTTTTCTCTATTTCTTTTCTGACCCAGTTGTCATTGAGTAGAAAGTTGTTCAGTTTCCATGCATATGTAAGGTTTCTTTTATTTCTGTTGTTATTGAGGTCCAGCTTTAATCCATGGTGACCTGATAAGATACAAGGGGTTATTTCAATATTCTTATATCTGTTGAGGCACATTTTGTGACTGAGAATATGGTCAATTTTGGAGAAGGTTCCATGTGGTGATGAGAAGAAGGCATCCTTTTTTTTTTTTTTTTTTTTTTTTTTGCATTTGGTGAAATATTCTGTAGATATCTGTTAAGTCCATTTGATTCATAAAATAACCATCAGTTAGTTTCCTTATTTCTCTGGTTAGTTTCTGTCTCATCCACCCTATCGTTGATGAGAGTGGGGTGTCAAAGTGTTGCACTATTAATGTGTGGGGTTCGGTTTGTGATTTAGTCTTTAGTAATGTTGTTACTAGATGTTGAGAATTGCTACATCATCTGGGTGGATATTTCCTTTAATGAGTATGAAGTGGCCTTCCTCATCTCTTCTGATCACTTCTACTTGAAAGTCCATTTTAATAGACTTTTAATAGACATTTTAATAAATTTTTAATAGACTTATCTTGGAAAATCATCATCCAGCTCTTTTTTCTGAGGCAAAGCATATCTTCATTATTAAGGTGTGTTCTTGTATGGAGCAGAATGATAGATCCTGGTTTTTTATCCATTAGGTTAACCTGTGTCTTTTTTTTTTCTCCTTTATTAATTTATTCTTGTTACATCTCAATGGTTATCCCATCCCTTGTATCCTCCCATTCTTCCCTCCCTCCCATTTTCCCCTTATTCCCCTCCCCTATGACTGTTCCTGAGGGGGATTACCTCCCCCTGTATATGTTCATAGGGTATCAAGTCTTTTTATTGGGGAATCATATCTATTGATGTTGAGATATATTAATGACCAAAGATTGTTGATTCCTGTAGTTTTGGTATTGGTGGTTGTGGTGTGCATGTGTATGCTTCCATTCTTTTGTTTTTACTAGTGTGAAATTATTTATTTCTTGTCTTTTCTTGGGTATAGTTACACCCGTTGTGTTGGTGTTGTACTTGTAGTATCCTCTGTATGTCGGGGTTAGTGGCAATATATTGTTTAAATTTTATTTTGTCATGGAATATTTTGTTTTCTTCATATGGTGATTCAATGCTTTTTATGGGTATAGTAGTCTGGGCTGGCATCTGTGTTCTTTTAAGGTCTGCAAGGTATCTACCGTGGCCCAACTGGAGTTTAAAGTCTCTGTTAAGAAGTCTGGTATAATTCTAATAGGTCTGCCTTTATGTGTTACTTGGCACTTTTCCCTTGTGGCTTTTAATACTCTTTCTTTGCTCTGTACATTTAGTATTTTAATTATTATGTGGAAGGAGGATTTTTTTTTTTTTTTTGTCTAATCAGGGTGGTGTTCTGTAGGCTTCTTGCATGTGTATAGGCATCTCTTTTTTAGGTTAGGGAAACTTCAGTCTATGGTTTTGTTAAAGATATTTTCTGAGACTTAGGCCTGGGAATCTTTTCCTTCTTCTATTATTCTTAGGTTTGATCTTTATGTATCATTCCAAATTTTCTGGATATTTTGTGTTAGAACCTTTTTAGATTTAGCACTTATTTTTTAACTGTTGTATTGATTTATCCTATCAGATATTCCATACCTGAGATTCTCTCTTCCATATCTTGTAGTCTATTGTTGGTGCTTATGTCTGTAGTTCTTGCTGATTTTCTCTAGTGGCTGCTATATCTGGAGATGCAGGTAGAGATGGTGCCTGGGACCTGGACTGTGGAGTTCATGTAAAAGACTCCACTGCTGCTGATAGTCCTCGGTGTCTCGAAGCCTCACTTTTGAACAAATAATGGGGAATTTCTATCTTTACACTATTGTCCTGAGCAGTGAGATGCTCGTCTCTTAGGCAACTTGCCTTAGCTGTCTCTTGCTTCACCAGGCCTTCACAGACACTTCGCTCAGTGTCTCCAGGCTTCCCTTCCCTCCTGCTGCCCGTCTATTGCAGGTGTGACACATCACGGCGCGTTCACCAAGTCCTCCTTTGTCCCTTTCCCTGACCTTGTATATCTTCCTGACTGCCTCAGAAGGGGCTCTCCCATCTGGTCCTCAGGCGTCTTGGGGAGATTTTCAAGAAATGCTTTTCTGAAGCTTCTAGTAGTTTTGCAAGGACCATTTTAAAATTGATAAAAATTTTGCATGAACATTCCTCTTTTGGTGACACCTTTTTTTTAAAAAATTAAGTTTTGTGTAAATTTATTGTCTTTTCCATTTCTTCTTCATTCCTACAGAAATATGTAGACTTTGGATTAGGTCACAAATTCATGATACACCTATCTAGTACATTTTGGCACAGTGGCTTAGAAGACGAAAGAGGCACATTTTGAGCTAGAGATGAGGATCATATGTGGTAGAGAAAAACAGAGCTTTTGGAATAAGATTAAATGACTTATGTGCAGTATTACAGCTTAGAGAGTAAATTTAGTAAACCTTTTTTTTTTTTTAACTTCGGTGTTCTTTTTACAAAAATCACAAGACTTTTATAAATTGCCAGCCTGGGTTGCATAAGCCAAATGCCAACAGAGCAGTGACCTTTCAAATTACTGGCGCAACAGACACAGCGATCAGAGAGCGCAAACTTAAAGCAAACACTGACAAGAAACTCTACAGAAATGACTTCTGTGTCTGGTCAACCTAACATAACATGACATTCTGTTAAATGTGTTTGGCTTTTTAGAGGGAACAGTCTATAAAGGTTTAACTGCTGTTGAAAATACAGAGCTGAAGAACTGCAGTCTTTGGATTTATGGGTAAAATGTTTTCTAAATTTGAAAGAGCATCAGTAGGGTACTTTGTTAAAAGATTTGTAAAAAATGATTCTAATAATGCTAATGAGGACATAGAAAGTGAACTGGAATTAGATCTCATGAGATGGAAGTAAGGTTGGAGACTTAGGGGAGGGGAATTATCTTGAAAACAAAATAAACTGAGCAGAGTCAATAAAGAGACATTGATGGCTCATTTCAAAGAGTTTAAATGGTTAAAAAAATCAATCATGAACAACTTGGTTCAGAGTTCCAATTTTATTTTATTTTTTTTATTTTTTTTTCAGAGTTCCAATTTTAAAATGTTATGAACTTTCATTCTTTTTCTACATGAAAGTGGAAATGCTAATATCTTTAAAACAAAATTTAGATTTCTTTTTGTTATCATACTAACTGATTTCCATATATGTTTATTTTCTTTATATTTTTCACATTTCTATGCACATATACATAAAACTCTTTCAATAAGTAAAAAAATATATTGTTTAAAATTTTTTATTAATCTTGAAAATATTTCCTAAATTCTAGTTTCCTTGTTACAGTTTTTCTATTAATATTTTGATGATTGCTCATTCATATCACTAGTATAAAAGTAGATATTTTTCTGTGTTTATACTTGAATGGATGGATGAGATGACATATGGAAACAGATACTACCATAACACATATTTACTCCTTATACATCCATGTGAATGTCTATGAAAGAAAAGATGACTAGTTAGAAATTTGCCATTTGTAAAATGTTTTACACCATATTGTTTTGCTCTTATGTTTGTAGTTTATTTTCACTGTGATGTATATTTTTCCTTCATGGAACATGTACTATACATATGAGTCCGCCTCCCTAGATTTCATTGCAAGTGTGTGACAGGCTCTTGCAAAGGTGGGATACTGCCAGACAGTAACATGAAAATCGAGACTATTGAGAGATTAATTCAGCAGCTGAAAGAAGTGTATTTGCCTTAGAGTCATCAGCTATTCTATCCACCAAACATCCTGAAACAAGCCTCCGTAATGAGCTTCCTAAACCATTAAATACAGGCAGGAAGCATCAGTCATCCAAACTGACGGTTTTCAGCTCATCAGTGGCCTGCACTAGCTGATGCCATTGGGAAAGAAGAACTTTTTTCCCCTACTTTGGGCTTGCTCTGTTGTCTTCCCAATTTTATGGATGCATGGTCATGTGTGGTGCCCTGTGAAAGAGTATGGTGCTTCAGAGTGGATAAAGTGCTTTCCCAAGCATTTTTATTCATCAGAGTAAAATGAGTTTTAATAGGCTTAAAGTGATTTGCCTAAGGCACACAATTAACGTGTGCCTCCCACTCAAAACCAGTGTTCTTTCTTCTGTTCTAATTGTTCTATAAATATGTATGTATTGGTTGAATGTCCACCATCCCTAATGGGGAATAAGTTAAAATCTTATAACCTAATCATCTTAGCTTTGGGCAGACTGAGATGACAAAGCAAAATCAGCCTGAGATTATATGTTGGTTTACCCTGTATGGGTTCCAATCTTGCAAAGAGGACTGGTGCAGCAGGGTGAGGCAGCACTCTTACAGTGATAGTAAGAATAAAGTGAAAGAGCCACCACTGAGCAATTATACCATGCTAAGTGGTTACACTATAACCAAAACAATGCTCACATAAGCAAATAGAAATTCTTATTCTATTTTACAGAGGCCAACAGCATGGGGCCAGAACAATAATTCTAAATTTATTTGTGATTTTAAGCTTAAAAATGTGTCTTCTGAGTGCCTAGCAGGCTACCAAGAAGAGACTTGATGAGCATATACAGGGCGAGGAAGTCCCCCTCAGTCACAGTCATAGGGGAGGGTAGTAAGGGGAAAATGGGAGGGAGGGAGGAATGGGAGGATACAAGTGAAGGGATAACCATTGAGATGTAATATGAATAAAGTAATAAAATAAAATTTAAAAAGAATCTAATGTATCTTCCCAGTTGAAATATTAAAGCTAAGGTTGATTAAATGAAAAAAAAAGTGTCTTTCTTAGTGAAGGTACTGTATGATTCTGTGAGGTAGAAATAGAGAGAATTGTTTTGGCAAACATGTGTCCTCATTCTGATTTTCCTGTGTCACATAGAAACAAGCACTGTCTTCGTTCAATATGTTCACTCTCCTATGTTTCTTTGAATATACATGTGGTTTATTAACATCATGAGGGCAGTCTGTCCTTGAGAGAAAGGGGGCTGATTTCTAAAGTCTGGGTGAAGAGTAGGATGTGAAATGGTGCTTGCCTGTGAGGGTGATCCAGTGGAGCCAAGGAGAGTAAAGCATACGCCATCCCTCAGGTTTGGAGAAAGACGAACCGAAGGAGAAGGTCCTACTGAAAGCTCCAGGAAAACAGGCTTGCTCTGATGACACCAAAGGCAAAACAAAAGTTTTCTTTCTACCTGAAAAAAGCAAACCAACAAAACACACTGAATTTTTGAAACTATAAGGAAAAATATGTATAGATTTACTTTACAATGTAATGGGAGCACTTTTTCTTTTTTTTTTTTTTTTTTTTTTTTGCTTGTTGTAAGAAATTTGGAGAACACAATAATTTAGAAAAATCATAACATGAACTTTGGGTCACTTTTCTAATTTTCTGATTGTTTAATTTATTTTAATTTTATCTTATAGGATATTTATAACTTTCTTTGAATTAGAGAACATATGGGCCTTTTCTAGGAACAGCACCTTTTTCTTTAGTGTACACAATTTATCTTTCAAAATTATCATTACATAGCATATTTGTCACATAAGGGAACTAATTTTGCCACTTGGAAGAATGAATTCAGTTATTCTAGAAGTTCATGACCACTAATGATTTAAAAAGAAAAATTAAAACATTTTTCTAAAGCTAATTTGATACAGAAGCCATTAATGACAGGATATATATATAATTAAGTATTCCTAAAGAAATAATAATATCACTTCTCAATAATATTATTAAATGCCTGTAATCACTACGTATGACAAGTACTTATATGTCAGCATGGTGAGTATATAGAAAGTTAAATCCTGGCTTCACCACTGAGAAGTGTACTATTCATGAAGACTCTGTGACATATGTTCAAAAGTGTGAATTCTATACCAATTAATGTCATAGTGTCTTGATTTTTAAACATAATCACAGAAATATATGTATGGTTAATAGGAGATATTTGAACTTGTAAACTAGATGCACTGTGACGAGTTTCAGAAAAGGGAAGCGCATGCTTTATGTAGAAAGAAAACAAAAATAGGGAGTGAAATAAAAACAAAAGAAGTATATTTTCCTGAAAATATATGCACTGCTTTGAGGCAGAGTTGGGGTCTGAGACACTGTATGTAGAGTAATTTTCAATAGAACCAATGCAGTATGTTCTCGGGGACCTTGACTGGCAGGCCCCGTTTACCTTTTACTTTGCCCTCATTTCTAGATGTATATTGGATTGCACCAAGTGATTTTAGACAGGCAATTTGCTTATGTAAATTTGAAAAATGTGAGATGAATCCCACAGAGACAAGATGCGTCTTGTGAAATTTCTCACGGACCTTAATTCGAACAAGTCAAGTACGGAAGCTGGCAAAAACTTCATCCTTCATCCTTCTCCCTGTGACTCACCAATGTGAACTGATGCTCTCTCCTCCTAGGCACATGCTAAGAGCCAGTGTTTTGTTGTTGTTTTTGTTCACGGTGGTGGTGGTGTGTTTCAGGGATATGTATTTGTGTTTTAAATAAAGCACATGAATGTGCTATAAGGGTAAGAAGTGACGTGATAAAAGTATTGGCTTTAGGAAACTAATGCTGTGGAAGTGGGTGAGAGACAGTGTCCCTTATGGTGGAGGGTAGGATAAGACAAAGTGTAATGAGATGTGAACAGAGATAAATAGTGTCATTGTAAGACAGGAAGGAGTAAGGTAATCTTCACAGGAAGGAGCTAGGGCTGTAGATAACAAGCGTGTGCTCTATTGACACCTTAGAGTTCAGCCTGTTGGGAGTTCCCTGCTAGAAGCTAAGGATACGTGCTTTGAAGCAAACATGTCTCTATGTTGTGGGTTGTTTTCATCTCTGTGATAGTGTAGGTGATATAAACAATGTAAAGAAAGAAATGAGTTGTTTTGCACAGAAGTTTAGAGCTTTCCATTATAAGAGGAATATATGGAGGAGAACATGATAGCCTGGGGTACAGGGAGCAGGGTGGAAATGTCACAGGAAGAAGCAAGGACAAAGCACAGCTACAGAAGGCACCTTCCAGTGACCTATGTCCGCTATCCAGGCCAGTCATCTTACAGTCGATTGATATTCTGAACCTATCAGTGGATTGAACAACTCATTAGGTAAGAAACTCGTGGTATTGGAAAGCCACCATAGGCACCCACTTGGCTATGTGCTCTACTAGTACCTGGGGATCTTCACCGTATTGCCAAAGTGACAATCACATTCTGTCATGGGTATAGACGTGGTATGTGCTGACGTGTAAGAGTAGAAATGATGAAATAAATTATTTTTTGGAGAAATGAAATACATGAGCTTGATCCTCTACACTAAGGAAAGGGAGATGGTAATCCTCTCAGGAAAGGGGACTGTAGATCAGGGAGTGTCGATGGAGTGAGATCCTGCATGGTTTTAGGTCACCATCGTAGAAACAGCCGTATTATCACCTACATGAAGATGTGGGAAATAGGAAGTTTACAATGAAAACAGAAAATGAAAAGATATAGAATGTTGAAATATGATAGCTTATTTATAATGACATTTTTCTAGCAGAGTGACCTTACCTAGAGAATGGGTTAGAGAATTAATATATATCATATATATTATATGACTAATATACTACATTATATATCACCTTATCATATAATGTTATATATTAGTATATCATATGGTTATATATGTTATTATTTATTAATATAC
This sequence comes from Acomys minous, assembly GCF_964271855.1. Classification (NCBI taxonomy): domain Eukaryota; kingdom Metazoa; phylum Chordata; class Mammalia; order Rodentia; family Muridae; genus Acomys; species Acomys minous. Next base: position 8,228,931 of record NC_140501.1, on the reverse strand, counting down.
AATAATATGATGTAATGTAATGTTTTATTATATTATATTATAAAAGTATATAATTATTATAATTTTACCTGTCATTTTATATTGCATATCACATATTATAAGTAATAATTATTTATTATATTCTCTATATAATAATCTAAGATTATATTAGATATAATATTTTACATGGTCACATAATACATAATATATAATAAGCATATATAATATTATATAAAATCAGTATATTTTATATGTATATTTTATATATAATATATTATAGATTTTATTATTATATATTATATGTGTTGTATAATTGTGTTATATAGTATATATTAGGTATACTACATATCAATGTATACTATCATAAAACATTATATATAATAATTCCAAAAAGTAAGTTTGGTCAATATGAGGATATGTGAATATATTAAATTTGGTACTTAGCAAATGCCAATACATTTAGTAGTTCAAGGTAGCATCTATTCATTAGGTGATCAGCATCAGCACAGAGCTCAGGTTTTCACATTGCTGAAATCAAGCAGTTGGCACAGCTGTCTTGCTTTAGAGGTTCTTAGGTTCTTAGGGATGCTCTAGTCCAGGAAACAGGAAGGATCACAAGACTGATAACCTCATCCCCTACTAGTAGATTCCTCCATTCTTGTTCCTAGGGGCCTCACATCGTCAGTTCTTTGCCATGGTACCCTGCAAGGCCTTAATAAAAATCAAATCTTATACTTTCATACACTGCGATTTTCTCTACCCAACCAAACACTGTGGTTCCAGCTTCTGTCTCTGGTAACAGCCAGAAAGATGTTTGCCTTTTAAAATACTGCTTTGAATAAACCAGAATAAGCTGATAAATCAGTTAGCACATTTGCATAAGTTCTGAAAATGTAAAGCATCAGTTCTGAAAATGATATCAGCTTCCCAGTGCCAGGGACTAAAGTGGAAAGTCCTGGGATCCATTTCTAATTCTGCCCGGCACAGAAAAATTTTAAAAGAAACTATAGCTTTATAATAATGCTTCTTAAAAATTTGAGTTCATCTGTCTTAGATATTTCCTCAACTGATGCTAAAGTGAAAAACAAATAGAGAAAACTTCAGAAGTGATTTTAGAATTGTCACTCACTATTGTCAAAGATAGACAAGGAATGGAGTTATGTAAAGATAGTTCAGAGTACTTGTGACAACGGCCCCTCTCTGGCCAACAAGAGGATAAGTGTCTTGTGACCTTAATTTCTTTCTTTTTTTTTAAAATATGGAATACAAAATATTTTTAATTGCTAAAATAAAAGAAGACATTATAATGACATCAGTAAGATTTAATGTACAAAGTAATGGGTTTCAATATGATATTTTCTTTTTTACTATTTATTAATTTATTCAGATTACAACTTAATTGTTATCCCATCACTTGTATCCTCCCATTTCTCCCTCCCTCCCACTTTCACCCTATTCTCCTCCCCTAGGTTTAAGGCCAAGGGGGACCTCCTCACCTTCTATATTGTTATAGGCTATCAAGTCTCATCTTGGTAGCTTGCAGTTTCTTAAAAACATGAAATTGTCCTTAAAATGTGTTTTCACCTCTTCCAAGGTGTAGCAAACAGGAGTGGGTTTAAGTCAGATTGTTCATTATTACTTGCTGCTGTTATTCACCTAAATGTTGATATGCTCCTACTGGAAAACTTTTTTTGCCACATGAAGTTTGTTTTTTTGATTGTATACAGCTTGAACTTTTGAGAACTTTATCCATGTGGTTGCTCTTAACCCTCAGAGTATAAACAGCTATTACGTAAAGTTGGCTACTGCATGAGATTTTATTCTGCTCCATGCATTGGCTCCATTCTCCCAGATTCCTTCTCATTGAGAGCAGTAAAAACTATAAATCAAAGAATAATTGTCTGACTATTAATGTGTTTATTCAGTTTCAACTCAAAAGTTTCTCAAAATTGTAGAGTTTTGCAATGTCTACTCCTCTGTTTGAGGTTCTGAGATCAAATTCTTTGTGTCGGATTGTAGTGATTTATGTTTTGTTGTTCATAAGATTCTGTCTGTTTTCTGGCCTGAATCCCAGTAAAATACTTAAGAATTCTTAGGAAAATAAGTTGATATGGGAAAAAGTTGGTAAAGAATGTGAACATTAAAGGAGGAGGAGGGCATCACCAGAGCATGGCTTTTTCTATCATTGTCACATAAGACTTTTTCTTAATTGAGTTAATTATCAGGTAATTATTTGAACTAATGTTGGATGTTTAAACAACATTGCCATAGAAGGTAATAAGGTAGACAGATAATAGTAATCACATGCATTAATTTCCAATTGTTGTCACCTTTATTTTCAAATTAATGTGCTTTTCTGTTTCACTCTTAATATAAGAATGACAAATGAGGGAGCTGAATTAGTTATTCAATGAATTCACACATATCCATGTTTCCTAGTGAAAGCATGTTAGAGTCCGGATTTCTATCTCAGTATGCTGGACTGCATAGCTCAAGCCATTTGTGGTTATACTAGCTACGTGATAAGTAGAATATTTGAATAACAAATGATAAAGGCTGTAAAATAAATCCATTTATCTTTCTCCTTCACATTTGAGGTTTTTAATAGGCTGGTGGCATATCTGTTTCCCCGTCATAATGACCCTGCTCCTCCATCTCCAGCAACTGGCATAGATATCAACCTGTTAACTACATTACTTATGCTTTGGTGTAAGACAGCATTTGGTTGCTTCAAATTAACAATTTTTCTTTTATATTTAATTCTAGTGACACGTTCTTTGAAAAGTGCTGACAAACAAAAACAATTAAATTATTGTTATTGTTTTTATAATTTTTTAGTTACAAAGGTAGAACTCGTTACCTGTTTGTTACCTGTTACTTTTTAACTGGAAACTTTATGAACTTCCAAGTCCAGATGCTTGATGGCAAGAATATTTGTTGTTAATTATTTGTCTCTGTGGTCTCATGTATGGCATGCTGTAACCCAGATAAATGTCTACTATTTGTGCATTAAAAACACTTCTTAAAGTATCACTGAAGTTCTCTTCAGTAAAAAACTTTAAATGTCCATTAACTGGACAACACAAGGCTACTTCCTTCATAATATCATGGCCTCTTCTGCTTATGTTTAGTCATATGTGCCCCAAAATGGCCTCAGAGAAGTAAATGTCACATATAGGATTATTTTTATGTCTCGTATTTAAGTGAAATATTCTTTTATTCATAACATCATTTTGTTGGAAAGAAGTCCCAACATTTTCAATACTATTCAAAATATCAGTAGCATTTCTGTTCTGTAAATGAAATGGCTATTGCATTTACTTTGCTCATAAGATCAAATGAAATTCATGATAATTAAGAACTGTGAAGTTAAAAAATGATTTGCAGAAATGTAGGTTGGACTTCAACTCTGTCCTATGCCATATACATTGGACCATATATTTAACCCAAGGAACATTAAATGATTCTAGATGTGTGTCTGTTCAAAATGGTAGACTTTTTCTGAAATTCTTTTCTGCGGTGATGTCTGTGTCTGAAGAAATTGTGGATTGTCAGTTTATAAACTGGTACAAGATTCTTAACCAAGATCTCACAATGAGGTTTGAATTGTGTAACAATTCATTTGTCTGTGGGTAGATACTGCTTTTTCAGAATTATAGGGCCATTGAGTCAAACCACTTAGAAGCATAAGGTCAGAATTCGTTCCCCAAAGCACTAAGTTAATAGATGGACTATTGCTCTTTCCAGAGGCAAGATCTTGCCTGTCATTTTCACTGTTCCAGTTATTGTTATAAATGATGAAGATTCGATTTGTAAGGTTACTAACTACACTTAACTAGTGAATTCATTAGTAAGAGTAATTCTAATATCTGAATTTCTGATGAAAAATTTTAAGAAAATGTTCATGTTGTTTTTATATTTGTATTTATATTATTTGTATTTGTTTTCTATATTCAGTTGTTACAGGGTAGATCACCCAAACCCAACAAATGGGAGCTTCTTCAGTCAGGCAGTGGTGGAGGCATTCTTGAGCAATCCAGTGGAGACTGTGATGATGAAGATGGCTGTGGGGGATCAGGAAGTGGAGAAGTCAAGCGGACTCTAAAGATCACAAACTGTGAGTGCAAGAATCTAATGCTACTTTTCAATGGTTGGTTTTGAAAGAGCAGTTTGGAAAAATGTAACCGCGAATGCAACAAAGCAGTGACCATGCACTCAGAAGCAGATGGGAGAAGCTGGCAGTGAAAAGGAGCCTGTTGTTACCTGTGCAGGGCGTGCATTCTTGAGGTTTTCATTTCTGGTTTGTGTCTGGCTTTGTGGAAATGACGCTTGGGTGTAAAGAACTGATGAGTAATGGGCAGTTTTGAAAATTACACAATTTTAAAATAAAGAACATTCTATTCGATATATATTAATAAGTCACGTGAACCAGGTGGATAAGTACAACTGAATAACCAAATGTGGAAATCTACAGTTTTACATCACCAGCTACATGTTTTTACCCTGTTATTTTTATCATCAGTTTGGATTAATCTCTGATGGATATGCAGTTTTATTAGTTATTTGAGAGTTTCATACAGCATGTTTTGATCACCGCCACCCTTTTCCCCTACCTCTTTCTCAGTACCATGAATCTTCACTTTTGAAAAATCTCACCAAATGTCGGCTTTCTTTTCCATTGTATGGATTATAAACTGTTTCTGAAATGTTTTATTAGTAGTTTACATAAAAGGCACAACATCCAGGCCTAAGGAGATACATGCCTGTCATATAAATATGAGAACTTGACCAAGTTGGAGTCACTAGGAAACACATAGAAACCCGCATGCAGTGGCTAGTGTCTGTAACCCCAGCCCAGGGAAAATGGAGGCCGGGGCTTCCTGGAGTATGCTGAGCAGAGACCCTAGCAAATAGAAAAATAATGTGAGAACAATGAAGAGTCGCACCTGGCAGCCGCCTCTCTCTCTCTCTCTCTCTCTCTCTCTCTCTCTCCCTCCCTCCCTCCATCCCTCCCTCTCCCTCTCTCCTCCCTCTCTCTCTCTTTCTCTCTCTCTCTCTCTCCCCTCTCTCAGACACAAACCTCCACACACATGTACCTAACACCACACATGTGTACATACACGCATATACAAGTATTGCACATGTGTGTACCTATACATAGAAAAGATACAACTTTTGAAAAGATGGAAAAATGAAAGAAAAGCAACTACCACACGGTGGCCCAACTTGGTCTCTATAGACAAGATGAAAACAATAAGATCTATACCTTCCAATGCCGTGCATGCATATTCGTTCATGGGGCAGGACAATGAAAGTGATCAACGGAGAACAGAATGTCCACGTTACTATAGCCCGAGCTACTGGCCTTCAGTCTCTCAGTTAGCTATGAGTCGGCCAAGGCTGAAGCTGAAGTAATCTTTCAGAACATTGCAGTCCCTGATACAGATTGCCCATGCGTCCTGGGCTGTTACATCTCAATGGTTATCCCATCCCTTGAATCCTCCCATTCTTCCCTCCCTCCCATTTTCCCCTTATTTCCCTCCCCTATGACTGTTCCTGGGGGGATTTCCTCCCCTTAATGGACAGAACAATGAAGTTTTTAAAAGACTATGGAGTTTGTACTATAAGTGGAGTAGTTTTTACTCTTATTGGCAGAATCAGGATATGTATTTTTCTAGTTAGTATGAGTATTTCTTCTTGAATTTATTTATTTTTTATTTTTTGGAATATGTACACCAAAAATTTTAAAAAATGTTTTTTCATTCGTAAAACAATTTTTCCTAAGAGTTAAAAGGTTATCTTTTATATTTAGGAATTATGATAGTGATATTCAATTTGAAAATCACTCATTTCTTACATGATGTATATATATATATATACACATACCTATATATGACTAAATTGTATATAATATATAACACATATAATGTATGTCCTCTAATTAGTTATTTTAATGTTAGAAGAATCATAAAACATCAAAATATGTACCAAAAAAGAAATAATGTGAAGTAAAGATATCATCTGAAGGGGATTAGTTTGTAGTTGTCTCCATATATGTGTTTGTCTATGTTTGTGCACATATACATAAAAGTGGAATGCAATGGCATTTTTCATATTATTTAGAATCTCAAGAACTTGGTATGGATAAAACTTGGCTTGTTTCATGAGAGAAGTAGTTCCAGTGCAAGGCGTTTAAGTACTGTTTTCTCATCAACCTTGGTGTCAAGGTGGAAAGAGTAAGTTTCTTACTCCAAATACTGTTTTCAGTTATGGCTGAAACAGGTTGTAGTAAGTGAATCTCTATCACAATTGGAGACACTAAGATATAGATGATTGTCAGCAACCTCAGGCAAACTTTGAAAAACAGCCTCATCTGTTTACTCCAGTTGGGATGCCTGTTGTTTCTAAGATTGTATAGCAGCTGTCTTTCAATTTTTAATAAGTGGGTATGAAATCACTGTGGATATGCCTGCTGACACGAAGAAGGAAAACTGTGAAGTGTGGGCCACACATAGGTTTTTTAGCATTGAAATTCTTTTTGAAACTTTGGTCCATTGATGAAAAGGTAAAGGCAGTTGTGGCGATCTTAAGAGCTTGAAAATACTGCATTCTAAGATGTTTCAAGGGATGTTCTGTTGCTTTGTTAAGAACAAGAGTTGCATGCTATGTAAATTCACTTATTCTACTTATGCAAATTTACAAAGTTAATAAGTATTTTCCTAATTGTACTGTTTTCTGCCTCTCTACATGTTTCCTTTAGAAGAACTATGTGCTTCTACATGCAAAGTTTTACACCAAAATATTTATTTACCATTTAGGCATCATTTTTATTTAATCACCAATAATGCTAAATAATATAATATTCTAATAGTTTATTTTTGAGATTTATTGTGTATGAATATGTGTGTGTGTGAGCAAGTGTGTATGAGAGTGTATATGTGTGTATGGTGTGTGTGTGTGTGTGTGTGTGTGTGTGTATGTTGTGTGTGTGTGTGTGTGTGTATGGTGTGTGTGTGTGTGTGTGTGTGTGTGTATGGTGTGTGTGTGTGTGTGTGTGTGTGTGTGTGTGTGTGTGTGTGTGCGGGTACATGTGAGAGAAGGTGCCCATGTAGAAAAGGTGAGATCCACTGGAGGTGGAGGTACAGGCAGTTGTGAGCCATCTGACCTGGTGCAGAGAACTAAATGGGCCCCTCTGTACCTAGGTTTCTCTCCAGCCCTGCCTGAGAGCGTTACATTTTACAAAGGATTTTTGTTTGTAATTGTTGCCTGTGGGTCCATATTAAATATAAACTGAAGAGTTACTTTTAGGAAGAAACCACTTACGCTTCTTTATCTCTTTGACTCTTCATTTTCCTCACTCTCATACCTATTTCTCAGCCCTTTCCCATGGATAACTGAAGCAGGGTACACACACCAGTGGGCACAATCCAGTTTTTCCTTCCCTTTGCATGCAGGACAAACTTAATTCCACTAAAATGAGTGTCTGGCCCGCAGGTGGGCATTTCTTCTTCATCTCAGATGCTGATATTGTAAGTCAATGTGCCACCAAGAGCAGCTTATATTATGAGCAACTTTGAAACCCCGTTATAGTTCTTGGATGATATGGATTTAGTAACAATGGAGAAGCTCATTTTGGTGAGAGACCTCACAGTAACAGCATCAGACAAAGTGAGTGTGATCTCAAGTTCATTTAGACACTAGACATTAGAAAAGATAATGAGATTTTACATCTTCCAATTCTCTATATCAATAAGCTGTAATATTTACTAATTTGTCTTAATAGTATGTAATATGTTTAGCAGAGTGGTTTTTTTTTTACGTTCTATATACATTGAAAAAAAAAACCTGTAAATGGCATCAGCGCCTGTTCAGTGTGAGTGGCCATATTGTAGTCCTTGGTCAACACCTGTTTAGTGTGAGTGGCCATATTGTAGTCCTTGGTTACCTGTCATAATAGGAGTCCACACTGACTGGGAACATTCAGAGTATCAAGGCAGCCTTTGTCCTTGGGTCTTCCTGAGTGTTTTGTTAAAACATCCAAGGCTTTTCTATTAATAAAATCTGTTTTCTAGATGAATAGAGAATTTTTGTATACTGTGTCTTTGACTCCTCGTGTGGAATCCTAGTGTCAGCCTCTAACAAATGAGTCTATATCATGGTGCCAAGATGACCTTGAAAGAGATTGTCACACCCACATAAACAGTGAAATAAGAATGACCCTTTGTTACTTAATGAAGAAGTGTTACTTAGTGACCCAGGATTCTGGAGTGAGTGAAAATTCTTGGCTTCTTTGTATCTATTTTCACATCAATCATGACTGCTTTGTGATCTAGTTAGCAGTGAACATTAAGGAGATCTCAAAGAATATGGCTTGCGCTTTCTTTCCAGAGCTAGGAGAACTACAAATTAACCCTGCTGTAAAAATAATTGCCTGTGATTTTCCATTGTCTTTTGTTTCTCAGAAGTTGAACAAAGAGCAGGGGTCATTTTTCGTTATAGAGCTTATGAGTTTTCCCCTTTCCAGTTAGGTCTTTTCAGGTAGTACCAGAATTTAATATTTGAACACCATTATATAGTTCCAAATGTGCTAAAGAATTTATATTTTTATAAAATTAAAGTATTACTAAATTTGCTTAAATAAAATGCATTAATTATTGCCTTGTAAAGGATTAAAACAACACAGTAGTAACTTACTGAAAAAATTAGGAAATTCTAGTGTGAATAATTGACTTCCTTATCATGTATTTTTTAATTTGAACAATAGTAAACCTCATTTTGAGGTTACTTGAATTAATTTTTGAGACACACTAAAAGTAACTTTAAAAAATGACTGTATATTTTCATATTTGTATTAGGAGTGTCTAATTTTGAGTCAGATGAAGCCTTGCATGACAAAATTTTTGAATTTTATAAAGAAATTCTCTTTTTCAATGTCCATTTAAAATTATCAGCTAGTTTAACGTTTACTTTATGGATAAAATTATGCTGAAGATAAATAAGATAAACATCTAAGTTAAATAGGTTTGATATATGGTCACTATGAAAAATATTATGATTGCAATGTTCCAGGTTGGTTTAAAAATAACTGAGGATCATCCTGGATACAAGCTATTTTGTTAACAAGATTTTATGAAGTATAATAAGGAGACTTAATGTCTCACATAAAACCATCTTTCATCCTCTTGTAACTCATAGATTTAAATAATAGAATTGAAATACAAGTTCTGTTCTTGAATGTTTAAGTGGTAATTTTCATTGTATTGGTTTTGGCTGATGTTAAATTCCTGAGGTAAAGGGTAGACATTAATTAAAACTTAAGGAATTCTAATAGTATGTAACCCAAATGATTAATATTTCAACATGAAAAACCAACCAAGACCACAACAGAGAAAACAAAATAAAGAATTCATGCTTTTAGGAAAGCATAGTGCTGAACATATTTGAAAAAAAAATGATAAAAGAAATAAAAATTTGCATTCAAGAAAATATCACCATATAAACTTTATCTTGACTTTATTGAGCTCATGTAGTTTAATAATAGGAAGAAGATGAAAAGGAAAAGAAAAAAGAAAGAAAAAACTTATACGCTGTTTGTTGTCACTTTGTTTCTAGTAAGCAACAAGCTACAACGTTGCAACATTGTCATCTCTTAGGGAGCTTGATAAAGTGTATAATGTGAAGTCAAGTTAGATATGTAATTGACAGTTTATGGACTCTCTCATATAAATGTGTGGAAAGAGTGACAGGGATTATTTACCACATAGTTAAATGTACAGTAAGTGTAATTTATTATACATTTATGTAGAATACAACCTCAACCCACAGAATCTCAAATTTATTATACAAACTTCTTGAACATTCTGCTGAAGAGGAAAACACAATCAAGAGGCTGGGGAGACATCCAGGTGATACTGTTGCTCATAATCCAAGATCACACTTTGAGGAGCAAACACAGCCTTGTGTATTACACTCCTTCCGATATCCAGAACCATTACCGGTTAAAGTAAAAGTAACTTTAAAATGCTATCAGTATTTCCATGTATTCATTCTAGAAATCAGCATGAACAAGGCCATTAGGAAATATTACAGTTAAGCTAGTAATACTGGATCGTTCTATACAGTCTTAGTTTGCTTTGGGAACTTGGGTTTACTGACATACACCAAGAAAGCTATGCCTATCTTGTCTCAGGATATGAAATTTGTGGTTTTCATACTTCAAGAAGCCTTTCTTCTTGAAATATGACTTTTGGCATCCCAGTAGAAATGGTCTGTTTATTAACTCTGTGTTTCTTGATGAACATTGAGTATCACCTTAAATACCAGCAGAGATAAATCAAAGTTTTACATGTGCTCAGAGAAGAGTGAATATATGAAAGAAACAGAAAAAGGTCATTCTGAAGAAAAATAATTGCTTGACTGCAACATTTATGAGTGAAATCTCTTTGAGTGGGTAAATTAATGATTTATTTCCAACGTGGTACAATAGGGAAGAAAGGCCACCTGGCAGGAAGAAGGGGGACATTTACAAAGAAACAAGAGGCCAAACGTTGTAAGGCTCAAATGTGCAGGAACAGTACAAAGGGTTTTAACAAAGGCTGTAAAAGGTTGACTAATATGAGAAACACAGAGGTTTATCTGTGATTTTGTGTGGATTTTTGAGATGTTGACAGCAGTGCAGTGAACTGGTTAGGAACAGGTAAATATGGACAATAAGGGAAAGTATGTCTTTGATAGGGTATTCACCATTTCCTTTGTGCATGGTTACACTGTGCCTGGATTGCGCAAAAGAGCAACAACTCTACTGTCCAAGCTACACTATTGTTTGAAGATAAAGTGGCTAGATCTAGAGACAGTTTAAAAATAGGGCACACTCTTTGACACACCTATGCACCGAAAGAAAATATTGAGTAAAATGTGTGTACCTGTTTTTGTGCTTCAATTGATTGACAAGAAACAAAGAATCTGATCAAACTGACATTACAGCAATTACGGAGATGGAGATTGAGACTGAACATCTACCTTTCCATACGGCCCCAGACAGAGCCTTAGAGAGCAATTATGAGTCTTTCTCTGAACATGTCTCCATTCCTATAGACTTTACCAAGAACAGAATTTGTTTCAAGTGCTCATATATTACAGCTCACAATTGCTCATAACTGTAATTCCAGGAGATCTGAAACACTCTGGCCTCCACAGGCATCTGTACTCATATAGTACACATAAACCTATGAAGAGACACATACATATAGATTAAATCAGTATATCTTTATTAAAATTTAGAGATTCCGAAGGAGATCTGTAAGTCATTGGAAACACTGGTTTTGGCTGATATTGCAGTAGTACTTGTAGGATTCCCAAATTCTCAAAAAGTACATAAAAAGCATCCATCTTGCCTCTTAGAAACTCTCTGGCTACCTATCATATGATAAGCCATCACACACTCACACACACACACACACACACACACACACACACACACACACACACACACAAACTATTGTGATACCTTATGCCTTGAAGCTCTTGATGTTGGGACCTTGACTCTTAGCTTTAGCTATGAGATTAATAAACACTTTTAGGCATAATTAGGATCCCAGTGTTTTGTTCGAGTAACAGAAAGCAGACTACTATAGAGAGCTACCTAATTCCTTGGAAAGGAACCATAGATTCTTGAGTTGGTTTTGCTCCCTGCCTTTTTCAAACAATGACTAATTGTTTTATATATATTTGAATTTCAAGAAAATAATTTGAACTGCATTTGTAAATTTTATCTCTTCTAGAATCCAGAGTGTCTCATACTTTCCAAAATACCCTTCTATTTGAAGCTTGATTTTTTTTTTAAATTTTTTATTTATTGTACTATTCATGAAGTCTTTGCTTCTGTTTTTACTGTATGTTTAGCAAGGTACATAAAGTGTAGCTTTGTTATCCCTGTAACAAACCAGAAATAAGATAGTTTTACCTAAGTTTTAGTCACTTATTGGGAGGCAGTGTTTCATGGCCACAAGCTGCATACTAGAGATAGAAATTAAGGACAGAGTGATAATGTAAATAAATAAATACATAGTAATCAATTGCTTTATTGTATAACAAATACAATATTGAATTGTCAGATTAATTATAACACTATCAAAAGTACATGCACCTATTAATATTACCAACATCAGTTAAACAGTTTTGCTCTGAGCATATTCTTTGCACAATTGATGGCTATAATATACATAATTGATGGACAGAGGCAGATATCCAGACATTTCAGTTACATCATAGTTATTACCTAATTCTAATTTATTCTGTACTAATTTTATGTTTCTCAGCACTAGTTAGGTACAATCTCAATTGGTCTCTACTTCTTTCCTTAGGTCTCATGACAGAATACCTCACAAGCTCTCCCACAGTTAACAGGCCTCTTGCCCATTGTTAACAAAAATTGATTTTGCTGACTATAAGCATGCTGGCTCCCATTTTCTCTTTTTGCATTTATTATAAAGAATGCCAGGCTGATAAAATGGATGGAGGTGATCTTAGAAGCATCCCCCCATCCTTTCCACTTCCCATGTTCTCTCTCTCTCTCTCTCTCTCTCTCTCTCTCTCTCTCTCTCTCTCTCTGTCTCTCTCTGTCTCTCTCTTTCTCTCTCTCTCTCTCTCTCTCTCTCTCTCTCTCTCTCTCTCTCTCTCTCTCTCTGTCTCTCTCTCTCTGAAATGCAGTGGTTTCACTTTTATGTTAGTAGTTCTGAGCTTATAGTCTCAGGCAGCTAGGGCACTTATTCAATTTGTACTGTTCAATATTTTTTCAGAGACTTCTTATTGAAAGTGTGACTTTAAATAATTTGTTCTCTACTCTTGACTTTTTTTTTTTCAGGAACAGCTACTCCACATCTGTTGAACCTCTCTTGCTTTGTTTGAATATCTTCCCAAATCCCTTTACTCTACTTTCAAACTGAACTATTTCTCCTCCAGTTATATTGGTTATCAAAATTCAGCTCTTTTGCCATCTTATTGTACTATTATGAAGGTATCTTTGTGTTTACATATCTTTTCTATTATATTGTTTAATTTTAAATCAGCTTGTTATTTTATATTCTAGCTCTTACAAACTTAGAAATTTTCAAATGTTGAGTTGCATTTTATTTGGTAAATGGTGCTCTTCACTAATATCTCACACTCACTTTGCAATAGTATCTTAAATTACTTGTTTTATACTATTATTCATTCTATTACAATAGGTGAGAGAAACTGAGATCAGTTTTATTGGAATGAAAGGCAGGGTAATGTTGCGCCTTGTGGGGGACATGTAGAAAGGTTGATGTCAGGATGTCATTAGGATGATGTTGGCTAACATGCTTGGGTATGTCACCTGCCCTTGTGAATTATGGTGAATGTTAGGCTTTGACTCACCTTCCAAGCCTGGGACATAAAAGAGTGGTTTTCATTTTGACTACATTTCTTATGCATTGTGCCCAGCTCAAAAGATAGCCCTCACTTCTAAAGCTGGCACAAAGTTGGGAGAATGTTCATATGCCTTTGGGAGGAATAATTGATAATATGAAGCTTTCTAAAGTATATACTCAATGAAGAGGAAGTTCAGGAACTCATAGTCTGAGAGAAACAAAGAATGCATTTTGAGTTTAGTATAATTGCTAGGAAGCACTAACCAAGGACCACACATGGACTGGACCTAGGGCCCCTACAAAGATGTAGCTAGGACTTTCAAAGCTGTCTTAATTGTAATAACTTAGGTACTGATAACTGGTGAGTCTCACCTTCATTTTTTTGTTTGTTTGTTTACTGAATGTTTTTATGTGTCCTATTTTGTAACTTGCCTTTTTACCTCTTGTTAACATTTTGTTTTGTTCAAAATTTTTCATTGTATATACAATAATATGTGCATATACACAGCATATCATTCATATGAATAAGGTAATTTTTTTCTGTTTCTAGGGTATTTTTTAAAGATACATGTGGCCTTCATAGCTATAAAGTATTCAAGGTCTAGGAGAGATATGCTAAGTAAATATTATGCTATTACATTATGAGAAAGGGAAGAATGTGAAGCCTCAGGAATAAATGGTGGGAAATAATGAATTCTAGGGGCTTTTAACTCTTATTCATAGGTAGCATTCTGAAAATTAATGTTGAGGTAGATTTTCATAAAGGATCAAAGATAGATGAGAAGTGGAATTAAATCTCTTTCAACCAGGACATTTATAAAAGAAATCAATTCAAATGCCACCATGCATTTATGACAACAGAATCCTCAAGCTTCTATGGAACGTGCCTTTAGAGATAGAAGGAGAGAAGCAGCTGTGGGAGTAGCCAGAGGTTTCTGTAATGTACCAGAGGAAAGGATGGATTGACTCAACTGTAGAGGAAGCCCATGTATTCAAGGCAGAAGGCTCAGCTAGTATGAGACGTTCTGGTGACATGTAGGCAAAATAAAATGATTAGTTGACAGCGAAATGTGTTCACTTTCTCCTCAATGCATTTTTTCATTTTCCCTTATTTTTAAGTGGATAGTTGACTTGTTCCTATCTTACAGTCAGAAACTGGAAAGTGAATGTGTGATCTTCTTTATCCTTTATTCTCTGTATTAAGTAAGATCCATTACATTTATGCTTATTTTTCTGAAAAATATCTGTTCCTATTACCACTTCTACTTTGTTAGTTCACAGCCTCAATTTCTCTATCCTGAACACATGGTAAATATCATGTTTACTCTTGTACCGGGGATTCCTACAGTTGCATTGACCCTATTACTTCAAATGGAGAGTCTGTTTTTTTCCTGAGACAAGAGACTTCATGCTACCATTATTGGGCAGATAACAGCAGCGATGAGAAAGAGGATGCTTTAGTAGCAGTGTGTGCACAGTTGAAGGACAGCTGATAGTTACCTGCCATGGCAGGAAGTTGCTTTCAATTTTTAGTCATTCAGATGTTTTTCACTTTCTTTAGCTTGCATTTTATATGTCTATGTTATATGACATGTATATGAGGGAGACCCTCATACACATACATAGTGTGTGTTGAATATGTGCCTACTGAATACACCCTACATTTTCTTATTTGGGAAGGTAAGCAGGGCCAGGCCTTACTCGGATAAAACACTGAATTAAGTTTGTCAGTAAAGTCTGTGGACATACTCACCACTCTCATTAGACACACCTTTTAAAACATCAGAATACTCCTTTTGCTCTTATGATGTCCCTTTACATGTTTTACTGCCCCAGGTAGTACATTCTTATTTGAGTTGTTAGTGACCATGCAGATGGCAATCCCCCAGCCTCTGCAACTGAGTTTGCACACTCTATAGGATCCGAAAACTAAATTACCTCAATTATATTCCAAACTGATATTTTGTTTTTATTCCCTAAATAGAGCTTGAAAACGAGGGTGGACAGTCCATCCTGTTTCTAGCTCTGATCACCCTGCAGTCCCAAGCAGACTTTCTCCAGTAACAGTGTCACTTCTTCAACTCTCTGTGGATGGAAATGCTACTGAGTGTGAGCTCCTGCCCTCTCAGTAGCGAAGACGTATTTTTCTTATATTTCTAACTATATTTTTTTTATGTATTCTCCGGTCCTTAAAAAAGATAATCCTTAGTTGTGAATCTGGCAAGAAAATAGGAGATGGCACACATGCACTAGAGGTGGATATGCATGGTGGTCCCGAAAGATGACTATCTGTAGTAACCACGCTCCCTTGCCAAGACTGAACTTGTTCTTTTGCCAATCTGAGTTCAGTCACCATAGTGGCTCTTGGAGGGCTGGCTGAACATCATTTGGATGTGGCCATACTGTCGGATACACACCCGCCAGACAGCTCCCTAGAACCTGCTTACTCCATCAATTCCTTTTTTTTCTGGCCCCATTAATAAGAGCATCCCAGCATACAAATTTTATTAAATTAACCTTAAATATCTTTATGCTATTCCTTGTATTAAATTATCTCTTAAATGACTTCTGTTTCCTTGGTGGACTTTCTTTGATACAGCATCTATTAATAGTAAGGTTGGAGCCAAAACATATTTATTATTTGAAAATCAATGTGATTATTTCTACATTCGTGGGTAATAAACTATTAAATTTTCTGTGAGTATGCATACCACTGCAAGTTTAAAATCCGTTTTACAGTCTCCTTCCAAATTCTAAAGGAAATAAATATCAGATGCAATAACTCACTCATGGTTGGAGATACTGAGCAGAGTGTATGGGGAACTGGCTGTTTTCTGAGGGAACAGCATCTAGGGAATTAGCCCTGGAATCACTCAGTCTTTTATTTAAATTGGCTAGAAACCAACTCTGTCAGTAATACTGGTATGCAAAGTGTCTCTCTGAGGACTGACAACTGAGACTATTGAGTTTTCCACAGAGTCCATTTTACAGGGCTGACAAATATCTAGTAAAGACAACTGAGCAATAAGTAAAAGAATGAAACTCAAACATGAATAAGTGTTGAAGTACAAAATATAGTTGGTTCTTTAACGTTCATGTTTTTATTCTTCCTTTACTAATAATTTCATGATCTTTCTAATTGGAGTGTATGAGTTTATTGTATAAGCTACAGTCACATGCTTCTCCACCATCTTATGTATTCACTAGACATAAAAAGTATGTTTTATTCTTACACCCAGGATCAAAAAGCTCACTGCTTCCCATGCTAGCTCAAGAGCATACCTTACTTCATGAGGTATCATAACTATCGTAGGTGTCTTTAAGGGAAACTCTAGGTCCAACTTTTGACCATGGCATTTATGAATGTTATGCATTGGCATCTTGACAGAACATGGAGTTAGCAGACCAATTGTGAAGCCTTCCTACGGGGGCTGCTTTAAATCAGCTTAGTTAAGATGGAAAGTCCCATCTTCGCTGTGGGTGTCCCCATGCATGGACGGGGGTCCAGAACTACCTAGAGGAGAGAAGGCAAGCACTGAAAGCAGCACGCAATGTTCTCTACTTCTTGAGCGTGGTTACAATGTGGTGAGCTTCCTCACACCTCTGCCACCGTGGCTTCCCACGCGTGAGAAACAGTGAATTGAAATAAATTCTTCCCAACTCAAAATGCTGTTTGTACAGCTACAAGAAAAGCAACACTAATGTACAAATTATCTTTGTGTTGGTTTAATAGACAGGTTGTAGACGTGGAGTCCCAAATACTTCCAGAGTAAGAAGACAAAAACTCATATGCATGAGCATAATAGCAATCATGACTTCCAATAAGGCTTTAGAGCAATGGATTCACTTCTCTTACTATAATGCTTCCATACACAAAATGCTTAATAAAAACTTTCTGAATTGCATGGTCTGATAAGGGTATAATGTACATGAACCAGAGATGCACCTTAATTAACACTGGAAACAAGATCTGCTAATGAATCAAAAACATTGATGTTAATTTCAATCAACATCATTATCCAGAAGCCAAATGAATGTAAATATGTTTTTATATAAAGAGCAAAGTTTACTTAAAAGACAAATATGACAGGTACAGTTTTATCAACAATTATAAGTATTTGTGAATTACATAAATAACCTTCATATTTTCACCTAGCGGAAACCTGATTGGAATATTTTACACTGCTTTACTGTGCTGTTTTGAGTATTAATAACCCAGGTGTAATTATTGAGTGCTAATTATTAAGTTGGGAAGTGAAGCTCAGAGCATGTGTGATTTTTCGAGGTTGATGCATCTTGTCTCCATTTTAGAGATGCATGAAGAGAGCGGTCGGTCACTGCTTGAGGGTGATCTGGTTATTTATGATTTCCTTTAATTTTCTTATAACACTAATACTTCTCTGTTATGGAACATGAACAATTGTGTTTATATATTAAATAACATAACATTAACTTTAGATATCAGATTATAAATTTGTAAAATAACATAATTTTTATATCATAACACATTCAGAGTAATTAATACCTCTTTTACATTAAAAACACGTTCTGTAGAATCATATTTTTCTGAATTCTAAATATATCATGGAACCCATTAGGGAACGATGTGGCATAGACTTCGTGCAAAATTCTGAATTCTAATTAAAGTCATTAATAACTCCCTTGTAATTTAGCACCAGCTATTTCTTCCAGTGTGCAACCCCACCTGGCCCTGTCTTCACATCATCCTGCACTCATGCACACACTTTCTTCTTTCTTAACGCTTATCTGTGCTAGCTGTCAAGCAAGTGTCAGCCTACAACTGGTAGATGGATAATCAGGAAATGATGATGGAGTGAGAGCTAGTGCGTCTGAGGGAAGGTTGTCTTAGGGTGTTCATAAGAAGAGTATGCAGTTCAGTGTTGGAGACACTGAGAAGGCCTCTGACAGGCATTGAGACTATGTGGCACTGCAGAGAATGGACCTCGGTTGGGATATGGAGAGGCAAGGTGTGATTACTACACAAAGAAAGTGTGTGGGGGGGCAGAGGCTCTGATAAGTAGAGGCGGGGTGGGCAGAGCTAACAGAAAAGGGCATGGACTCTGAGAATGCTGTATAAGCTGTGCCCTGGAGACTGATGAAGTCAGCCCTTGAAGCAATAATAAGGGACCTTGCCATCACTCTGAACAACATGAAAACAGAATTCCCGACAAATTTTCCCAAGCTGTGGGGCTAAGAATGTGATTACAGAGCAGGTGAGGGACCATCACCAACTCAGGCACAGCCTGTGGATGACAATGGGGAAACTAATACATTATAGTGAGTTCCTCATGTCTCCACGTGAACTTCTCCCTGCCTCCACCAGTAGTAACCTGACACGGCTTATATAAATGCCATGGTGATGCTTGCCTCTCTTCCTTTTTTTTTTTTAACTACTTAATGCTACTGTTTTGTTTTTAAGACAGCATCATGATAATTTAGTCTTGAACTCTTTAAAATAATGCTTTATTTGTATTATTTTTATGTGTGTTCTTGTGTGGATATGGGCACGTGTACATGGGACTACAGAGGTCACGGTCATTGGTTCTCCAAGAGCTGACCTTCTAGGCATCTGTGAGCAACTTGACATGGTATACAAAAATGAATTCTTCCTTCTGCAAGAACAGAAAATTGGTATTCGCCATTGTGACATCTCTCTAACACCTGAAAATACATATTCTTTATCTCCTCTCAGACTTTGAATTTCTGAAAATGGTCTCCATGTTTGTGCATCTTTATACACATGGAACAAAATAATAATATGTCCTCACTAATGCATGGGCATATGATGAATGGATGAAAGAGGCTATTTGTGAATAATCATAAGGCATATAGGAACATAATACTGCATAAAATAATGAGAAAATAAGAAATAAAAATGATGTTTAAAATTGCCAAGTATTTCAATTCTCCAGCATAAAAAAATAAATAAACCACAAGTTTCATTGAGTTGATTATCTTTCGGTATATTTATTATCTTTCACAAGAACTTACCATGGTTGCATAATATTCCTATATATTTGCCAGCAAAGTGTGTCCAAGTTCAATAAACAGTGACTAGAGTTATCAGTATAGTAAGAATTTCCATTTCAAAGATTCCTTTTACCACAAAATATTAAATATAGAATGTGAAGCTGTGATTTTAAGTATTCTTAAGGGCAAACTAACAATATTAAGGTACTAGACAATAGTGAGCGACACTCACATACAGTGTCTTTTCTGGGAAGCATCTAATTTCAATAAAATTATTATTTAATGAATGCGTTTGCCCCTCTTTGGCACAGACACATGGAGTCTTTTGCCCTGAGTTGTAGGCGTGATAGTTATGACACTGCAGAGCAGTGTTCAGACACCAGGAAAAGTACTCCAGCCAAGAACAGAAACATAAGGAGCTCTGTCACACTGTAAGAAGTTCTGTAGCACATAAACTCTGGGTTATTCTTTTCACATCTATGGACAGATAGAAAATGACAACAGAAAATTTTGCAGTAAAACTGTACCTATTAGAATGACATTTTAAAATATTACTTCAATTTGAAAAGACAATAGTTTCATGTGCATGCTCCCTACAGAGCGAGGACTTATTGGAGTGAGCAGTGAGAGGCTCCTCAGCAAAGTGATCGGCTCTACAAACGCCGACTGCAGTATATGACGTTAAAAGGCCTCTAACTGAGTCTCCACTCCAACCTTGACTAAGCCTCCAATCTCATCCGCTACTCTTGTAAAAGGCTCACAAAGCCTATTTAGCATCTCAGGTTTTTGTTGTTCATTACAGAGAAGGCTATAGTGTAAATAATTGATTTTGCTGGAAGCAGTTCTTGGTTATAGAAGTTATCGGATAAAGACCACCAGAGAAACTTCTGTTACTAAAGGCAGGTTCACTAATTTGAGGCATGCATGCAAATAACACGCCCAAGGACTTGTGAGGTAACTTAGTACGAATTTTTCAGTGAACTATTTCTAGAATGACACGTGTACTGAAGAAAGCTGAGGATTTAATCCCGAGGACAGGTCAGCCATGATGGGTGCACTCCTCCGGGAAGGGTTGTCTTACATGTATGTATGATAATGCTGTTTATTCAAGAGATGACAAGATTGAAATCATTTTTCAAAGCTATCATTAATAAAAACAGCAACAACAACAACAATTATTATATCATCAAGTCTGTGTACCATTAGAAAGATTGTTAGGAAGACATCCCTGCCTCCCCCACCAAAAACAAAACAAAACAAAACCCAATTACAAGAATAAAATCAAACCAAACCAACAACAACCAAAAGACTTTTGTTTTCTTAGGGACGGGAACATCAGTTTGTCCTGCATCCAAAATGAAGGAGCAATCCACAGAGATAGATGATGATGGTAAACAGATAGATGATAGATAGATACAGAAACACATGTACATACAAACACACATATATGCACATATATATGTACATACACACATATAGATATACACATATGTAGACACATATACATACATACACATATACCCAGATACTAATAAACCTTGAATAGTAAATTTTTCTTTACTAATTAGTAAAAATAAATTTGACATGGAAAGTAATGAATACAAGGTTTATTGCTTTGTTTTATATTTAGAATCAAGGTCTTTCCATGCATCCCAAACCAGCTTTGAAATAAAAATGATCCTGCCTCAATTTCTTAAGTGGTAGGACTACAGGTATGTACCAGCATCCCTAGTACAAGGAGTTTAAATTCATCTCACAGTTACATGAGTGGTTTATTCTATTATGAAAACATCTGATATCTAAGACCCCATTATTATTTTTAAATTACATGTATTATCAGTAGGCCCGGCTAGCCATCAATTAAGACACAGACACTTGTTATATTTTTAAATAGCCTTAGTTAACCTAGGGCAGGGCAGATATCAGTCCTTTAAACTACCTCCCATAGTGTGGCAGGCATGGGATCCCTGCCTCAATCCCATGCCATCTGCTTCTAATAACGTCTATCAAGCTACCTCCCATCCATAATCCCAAATACTTGCTCATGTTCTTCATCTGGGCCGGATTCTCCATCCATGTGCTTCTCCTCCATCTAACCCATGGCAGCCTTCCTCTCCTCATTTCAGGAATCTCTCCTTTCTCTTCCTGGCTGTCTTCTTCCCAGAATTCCTTCCTCTCTAAGCCCCACCTATCTCCTGCCCTGCCCAGGTGGGATGGCTTTTTATTGAGCAAAAGTTGATAACACAGACAGCAAGCAGTAATTAGCATCAAAATGCATCAGACCATCCCTCAACAACCCCAAGATGTTTATTAGCCTATAAAGCAGCAACAGATTAATTCTGGACTCAAAACTGAGAGATGCTGACAATTCAGCACCGCCCAAAGACAGCAATAAGTTACATTTTATAACCCATATGTAGATCTACATATCAAAATACAGAGACAAATGAATTGATTACTTGAACTATCTAATTGGTTTCTGGTGTTGGGAATTTAAAAAAATCCAAATGACAAGTGACATAAAACTTCAGATGTCATAATTTTCCTGAGTAAAATATGTAAAAACAACGGAAATGAAACTATAGGAAAAAGATGTGAGAACAAGGGATATTGGAAGAGGAAAAGCGATGTATGAAAGTGACATTACAAATGATTTTCATCTATTCTCACTTTTGAGAAAAGCCTAAAAGAAGCAGCAGGAATTTGGACAAAACTCCTTTGAAGGCTTCTGATTTTACAGGTTCTGACAGATACATTTAGATGGCAGAGACACGTGAGTTAAATAAGAAGCGAGCTCGCAGACAGCCGACTGTTGCTACACACAGCCGTGTATCTGGCCACACCAGCTTCCAGACCCAGGTCTGCTGTCAATAGAACCATGAGGACCCAGAGCTCTGATCCCCTCAGAAAAGGTCAACTATTGTTTTAAATTGCCCTTTTAGCTCAATTGAATTCTATTTATTTTAGTTCAGCTCCGGTTTTTGTGTCAACCTAGAATCAAGAAATATGAGGATGGGAAAGAGGGATAGAAGGGTAGCAGGAGAGGTTTTGTCACAAACCGAACACCCTGTAAGTTGATGAGCTAGGCAGTTAGTTACCTGCAGCATAAAGATCCAAATTGTGATTGATTCCAGTGGATTAAAGATGTGATTGCAAACTGCCACTTGGTGATGTCAAGGCTGACTCACCTCTCAACGGCGTGCTTCCCTTTCTTCTATACCTTTCCTCGGGGTCAGTCCCGATGGGAGCTCTTAGTGCACTAGGGACATGTTCTTTTTTTAAAAATATATTTTATTAATTTATTCATATTACAATTGGGAAGTGTTCTTAAAGCGAAACCTTTCCAGTTGATCAAGAAGGTAAAAGCAGCTTCTTTATAGAACATGTAAATGACCCATTCTTTAAATAGCCTTAATATCAGCGTTATTTTTTCGTCTTGTTTCTGTGTCCAAATGTTTGATATGATGCAATTTCAGACAGTAAGGATTTATTCTGATTTACCATTCAAGGGGATTGATCATAAAACAAAGTAGCAGAGCCAGAAGCAGAAGCCAGCGGGTCACTGGGGTTACATCTGCAGTCAAGAAGCAAAAAGCACATGGGCTATGACCAGGATGTAAATTGAATAAATATATTAATTAATTTTAAGAAGGTAATGGGAAGTGGATCTAGTATGCACACTCTTAAAGACAGCCACTGTAGCTACTTCGTGCAGGAAGACACTGCCTCCTGGAGGCTCCACAGCTTCCCAGACACAGGGAACAAGTGTGGAAGAGCATGGGCCTAGGAGAAACAGTTCACATTTAAGCCACAGTCCCTACTCATAAACAGCCTATGGCACAAGCCTACAACACCTCTGCTGTTGGAAAATTGACATCGCCCTAAGGGGATTTCCTTTCTGCAGAGATTCTTTGCTTCAGTTTAAGTTTGCCTGTTATTTCAAACACACCTGTTCTACAATAAATTATTACTTAGATAACAAGAAAACATTACAGTGGAAACACTGTTATTTTGAAAATTTAATTTTAGATGCTAAAGTAGATATATTTAAAATACTTTGAATTGCTTGTATTTACAATTCTTTTAAATTTTTTATTAATTTATTCTTGTTACATCTCAATGGTTATCCCATCCCTTGTATCCTCTCATTCTTCCCTCCCTCCCATTTTCCCCTTATTCACCTCCCCTATGACTGTTCCTGAGGGGGATTTCTTTCCTTCCCCTGTATATGCTCATAGGGTATCAAGTTTCTTCTTAGTAACCCACTGTCCTTCCTCTGAGTGCCACCAGGTCTCCCCCTCCTCTGGTGCCTCATGCTTGTATTTACTATTAAGCGTTCTCTTATTTTTGTAGAGAGGTAGGCAGTTGTAAATTTGTAAGCGAGTGTCTACCTATACTTCTACCAATATATCATTTTTAATGGTAAGACTCACCAAATGATGCATGTATAATATAAGAACCATGTATTTCATAATTTGAAAGAGTGTAGCTTCTATTTATTTGGAGGTTAAATGCATCTCTTTATGAAGAAGTATATTATCTATTTAATTGAATTGATTATGAGTGTATTTGGAATTATTTTACTTGACTGTGTTATGTTCAGCATTTTAGACTCATTCACAAATTTGGTTCCAGGTATTTCTGTTCCCCCTCTTTGTTTATTGTTTCTTTGTTTTTTCAAGACAGGGTTTCTCTGTGTAGCCTTAGCTGTCTTGGACTCTTTTTTTTTTAACTTTTTTTTCTCCTTTATTAATTTATTCTTGTTACATCTCAATGGTTATCCCATCCCTTGTATCCTCCCATTCTTCCCTCCCTCCCATTTTCCCCTTATTCCCCTCCTCTATAACTGTTCCTGAGGAGGATTACCTCCCCCTGTATATGTTCATAGGGTATCAAGTCTCTTCTTGGTAACCTGCTGTCCTTCCTCTGAGTGCCACCAGGCCTCCCCCTCCAGGGGACATGGTCAAAGGTGAGGCACCAGAGTATGTGAGAAAGTCATATCCCACTCTCCACTCTACTGTGGAGAGTGTTCTGTCTATTGTCTAGATCTGGGTAGGGGTTTAAGGTTTACTGCCTGTATTGTCCTTGTTGTAGATGAGGCTGGCCTTGAACTCACAGTGATCTGCCTGCGTCTGCCCTCCTGAGTACTGGGATTAAAGGTGTGCACCACCATGCCTGAATAAAATTATTCCCTTTAAATATTATTTTTTAGTTTCTATTTTGTATTTTAGAACATCTTTCCACTCTTTGAAGATACTGAACTTACACCATATCTTAACCGTGTCCACTACACCTCCCGATCCTCCTGAACATCTCTCATGATGTCCACATCCAGGCTCCTTTTACTCTGAGTACATTTGTTTGGTTTTGTTTGTCTGTGGTCTTCTTTGTTTATTTTAAAAAATTCATTAAGTCCAATTAGTGTTGCCTATCGGAGTGGTTACTGATCCTGTCGCCTTGGCCTTGGACAGGAAACTATAGCTAAAGTGAGCTCATGAATATATTGGCTATGTCATGTGCAGAAGGCACTTCTCAGGGCTCCTCCCCACTTCCTGTTTCCTGAACCCTCATCCTAAAACTGTTTGGGAATGAGCACTCAATAATCCCATGGTCTCAGCCCTGTGAGCAGTAAGGAGTCTCTGCAAAATAAAGTTTCTCTAGTCAAGGCTAAGAACAGAGCTAATAAATTGATAGAAGCATAACTTTTTAGAAGGCAGCTTGACATGATCATGAGCCAAACACAGTAGTAGGTAACCTCAAACACCTTAAAATAATTGACTGCGTTCTAGAATTACTGTTGACAGTTTTTGAAATTCAATGCATCTCCCCCTTTAACAGATGGGGGACATACCTCATGTTACCATCTGCCTCTAGTTACTCCTTAATTTTGTTTCATTCATTCATTCCCCCAGAATTGACTATGTCAATCTTTCTTCCCCTGTGAAATATGATATCATTCAACCCATCTCTTTAATTTAGTTACTGGGAAGGATTCTGTTAAGTCTCGGTTTTTTCTATATATATTTCAACTTTCCTGCATGCACACACTCTCCTCATCCACTGCTGTTTTTACTTCCATTCTCAACTTTCTCTGTCTTGTTGCTTCCTAGAATGATTCACTAATTGGCCAAACTAGCAGCAGCCTAGTGGCACAGCCTCACTGCTTCTCCCACA
Organism: Acomys minous; assembly: GCF_964271855.1. Lineage (NCBI taxonomy): Eukaryota > Metazoa > Chordata > Mammalia > Rodentia > Muridae > Acomys > Acomys minous. The sequence goes on along the minus strand of NC_140501.1, from coordinate 8,203,396 downwards.
GCTTCTTCCGTCTAGAGGATTATTTATTTTCCGGCTTTTAAATGTCAGGTCCTTTCTTTGATAAGTCTTTAGAAGTGTGTACTTATAAAGTCTCATTGTCAGCTTTCAGATACATGCTAATACGTAGATGATTCTAGAATGATTAATAATAAATTCAAGAGCCAACTGTAGATAGTTGGGATGATGCGTGAGTGGATAAATGGTTTATTTTTACATTTATATCCTTAGGATTAGTTTGAACAGAATTTGAGTAGTGAGATTAAGTTGGGTAGCATGAATATCTTAAGCTCCATAAGCAGTGGTTTGAAAACAGGTCATAGAATTTAGAACTGTTTGAGAATCACTAGTAGCAGAACTCTAAAATTAAAAAGAAAAAAAAAACCGCAAAAACAAAACCAAACTGAACTAAGAAGAACTTTAAAAACCATGCTTTAGGTCACAATATGGAACAGAGTGAATTAAACATAACCCTTTGAATTACTCTTAGAAGAAACCTTAAATTTAATCTGAGAAATCTGAGTAGAACTGATTTTGTAAGAGTTCTAGGAGGTAAAATTAGGTAGTTAAAAAAGTAGGGGAGGACATCTAGGCCTATGTGAAATTTGTCATATGCTTTATAGTCACAGTAAATTTTATGTCTCCCTTGCTCATCTAAAGTGCCTTTCAGTTACCTGACATGTCACCTTGAAGACATTTTTGGAGAAAGAATGAGCCTTTTTATAAAAAGATGGCTCTTCTTGTTATTCAAAAAGAGAAATTATCCTATATGTTGGTTGAAAAGGTTCACTCACTGCTATTTTATTTCCATTAAACCCCAAAATAGCAGCATTATGTCTGAGACAAATATCTATAATTCCCATCAGCTTAATCTTAAATTATCAAACAATATTCAAAAATGCCCCTTCCTCCATTTAAAAATCTTAATAGATCCAAGGTGTTCTAAGAAGAAAGCAAGAGCAAATATTTTAAATTAACCATGCCTATTCATGACATTATAAACACGGTAGTATTTTAAACATTAGTACTCCTAATATCACATAATCTATACTATGACCACTGTTTATTTTGTCAAAATAGTTCTTGGTCATAGGAGGACACAATGGTTAAAAATAATGCAAAATAAAGTGTTCTGTGATCTATAGACTGTGATTGTGAACTATGTGTGAATGTCCCTAAGCTTCCATTCAAAGAATCACTTGGGAGATTCAGAAAATAGGACAATTTCCTGGAGTGGAGATGAAGTTCTGCCTTCATCACCAGCAACATTACATTGACTTTTGTGGCTGCCTTTCTTTAGCATGCTTAGATGGGCTGATTTGCCAAGGTGTGGTATGGCTAGCTGAAATGTTAGGACCAGTTTAACTTTTGAGTTTTAGGGACATGATGTCCTATCCCTGGGCAGTATACCCTGAGCATCCTGAGCACTTTGGGTACCAGCGTGAAATCTGGACTATTCCTTCTATTGACCTCTTGGTGACTTGCCTTCCTTCATTATGCCTTTTAGTAGTCAACTTCCTAACATCTTCTTGTTGCTTACAATGAATTCCTTCCTTCTATTAAACTTAAAGAGTTTAAGATCATTGTGAATTTACTCCACCTTCTTCTACAGTTCATCATAACCATGTGTTATCCCTTTACTATGGCTCTTGGTGTAATGACTAGTGTCTTACCATATATCCATCAAGTAATAGCTCTAGAAATGAGTATATAGAAAGATATTCTAGGATGAGTATCTTTGGGTACTCACACAAATCCACACAGTGGAAAGGAATCTTATGATTTGGATCTGGGTTTTGTCTATACATACACATTTGAAAAGGCTATATAAATGTGAATATTTAAATATAACCATGTACTACTTAATTCATCGATGAAATATACATGAAGTTATTTAGCAAGGAGTCATAAGCTATTTGATTGGGAACCATAGTTGGGAACTAGAAAAAGATAAACATAAGACTACTTCCTTCCCCAAAGAGCTTAAAATTCTATGTGAAAAACAAAATACTTAGCGATGTCACTGAATGAAAACTTCCACAACAGAATTAAATATAGAGCAATGACACAGTCTAATTTTGAAAAAAAAAATCTTTTCAAACTATTTTTAGCTGAAGTATTCTAGATACATACATTTTTATTTTATTGTACAGTGAAACATTTATTCCTCTCTTTCTAGATTTAATGGCTATTTATATGTTCTTGACTATATTGATCTACTGAAATCTTTACATATAACTATATCTGTACCTATATGTGCATATGTATCTACGTACCACACCATCACTGTAAGCATATAAAAACATCCAATATGGGGTCTAATACATGATGAGAATTCCATCTTTGTTATACTTTTTTCTCTGGATCATGTTGAATTTCAAAGTAGGTTAAACAGCCATGGTGATATAGTTCCACTTTTTACCTGGTCTTCTATAGTGGATTTACCTACTCAGAAACCTTCACTGACTTTAGTTTTAGGGACACTAGATGGGGCTTGTGTGCTTAGTTCTTTGCGGGTTAGCAAAGATTACTTCCTTTCCATGATTTTTTTTTTATCAGAAATACTTTCTTTAGTGTATGATCTGCCTTATTGACTCTCACACTCTTAACAATTCTCCCTAGAAACCTTTATTTTAGCAAACAAGCAGCTTAACAGTTGTACTTGCAAACGTGGTGTTTCTAAAAGCAAAAACATGCAAATCTCTTTGTCACTGGTGCATTTGTCTCTTAGAGGCTAAATGTGTTACCTTGTTACGGTTTTCCGAAAACGGTGTCCTCTCATAACAGAGTCTCTGTAACAAATTCTTAAGCTGCTCTTGGTCCCCCTTTCTCGGGCTACAAATGGGTTATCATAATCCTGCTTACTTCACATCTACAAGTAAGGTCTATTATGAGGCTTAGTAAACTCTAGTGTCACCTGGAGAGCTTTAGAAAATTGAGATTTTGTAACAAGCTGCCAGAATTTCTGGTTCAGTAAGCTAGGAAATGACCAGATGGCGCTGATGCTGTGGATGCAGGGGCCACATGTTAAGAAGCTGCAGTCTGTGAAGGCTGTTGGTAGGCAAGGTGGACACCGCTCACGACGAGGCCTACCAATTTAGTAGAGATTTCATGGTGCGTTCCTGGAATCCAGCTCAGGACAAGGGCCAGGTGAAGGGTGCTCTTTACTTCCGGTTACATCAGTAGGCACAAAGCATTAAATCGTAGGGCAATAGTGTTTAAGTTCAAACAAGGAAATTCTACACCCTATCTCCAAGTAACCACTAGCTAATGCTGCTTTGGAGAAAAGAACTGAAGACTTTAGCATTGGGCATCCAAGATAAGGATTCTGTTGTTTTACAGGGTTTTTTTTTATTTCTCTTTTTGATACATAAAATTGCCATTTTTTTTCTTAATTTCTCTCATCCTGCTCTGACATCCCTAAGACTCCCCAGCTTCGTCACCGTTTTTTTGTTTGTTTGTTTGTTTGTTTGTTTGTTTTAATCTTTCTGAAGTGTCTGGATAGGTTGGTGGAGTGGATCTAAGAGTCACATCGTGTAACCCTGCTACCAATGGTGTCCATGCTGTGAAGCAGGCTTTTACCTCTGTGTCCCCTTTGCTGCCTTGTTCTCCTTTCTGTATTATGACTACAAGCGGATCATTCAGTGATCACCGGGCACTGCCTCACCCGGCACTGAGGAGGCTAGGGTAACGCCATCTTTAGAGACCTTCTTCAGTGCTAGGGCTGAGAGGAACTTTGGATTCTCGGTGTTTCTCTACATCATCAGCCTATTCTCTAGATCCTTGGTTCTTGGCTTACAGCCCCCGGCCTTTGAAAACCACAGAATCCCCAGCAATGTGCACAGCACTCAGCTGTTGTCAGAACTTGCCAGTTTCTACACACTGAGCGTAGCATTGCCTCAGGCAATCGCAGGGTCTTCTTGCCTAAGTTGCTCATCTGTTAAATGAGCCTGTATCTTTGTTTTGACAAGGCCTTGAATCTCATGTACCGGTCAATGCTGTGGTAGCATATCCCATTTCATTTGACTTTGCGTTTCATGCGATTAGCTATTGGTTGGGGGAAACGTCATCTTTCCAATGACTTCAGAAATAGCACCTCGCTTCATTTTTGTATTCTGTACATTCACAAACTATTAAAAATCTCACCGTGGTTAAGCTACTCACTTTCATGTCATCCTGTAAGACTTGAAATTTGTGCCTTTAGCAGAATGGCTTGTAGCCCGTTACTTGTATTCTCTGAGCCAAAGCTCAGCTCATGAATATTTATTTAGATGCACTCTAAATAGATTTGATCAAAGCTATCTCTTCTAGCCAATAAGTTCCTGTATTTTGCCAGCAAGATCTAATGTAATTCATACTTTCAGCCATTCTTTCACTGTCCTTCCGGTGACAACCCCCATCCTGTACACCTGAGCCCAGACTCTTTCTTCAACCCTTCCCTTGAAAAGGTAGTCATAGAATAGTGTACACGGTACCCCTTAATTTAAATCAAGGATTAATTAAAATGACCTTTAGTTTTTTTTTTCTGTTTAAATGGTATATTTAATGAAATATATGCCAGGCTTCTGCATGCCAAATATATCTGCTAATGAAGATGAAAATAGCTGGAAATAGCCCAAGATGTTTGAGGTACCAATAAATGCTTTCGGAAGCCTGGAGTTGAAGCAGTTAAACTAATTTAGCTAGAGAATTTTTACCAAGCTCTTAACCTAATTATGTTTGTGATACAAGTTAGACTTAGTTTGTAACACAGGGGGCTGCAAAGTGAAGCTGATCATGAGCACTGAGGGTAATAGAGACAATTGCTTTAGAGAGCCTAGGACTGTCACAGCAGCCGCGTCAGAACAGATGGCTCTACATTTATTCCAGTCTAGGGATTCAAATTGGCAGTTCTCAAACAAAAATCCTGAAAAGCATGTCAGCAGTTGTGGAAGTGAGTTTTCTTATGTAAGAAGTCATTCAGAGCATTCCATTGAGGATGCACGTAAAATCAGAGGTACTTGCTACGTTAGCTAATTTGCCTATTTGTATACCCAACTTGTTTAATGTACATATTAACATTACAGTATACATAATTTATAGATATAGCAAATTTTCTACCAGTAAATTCGCTAATAGTAAATTTGCTATATTCTATTAGTAACTTGTAGCTGATACATACACTGCTACCATATTATTTTATACTAGTAAATGTATATTATACATTAATATTAAACACTCTCTTCCTTGAAGTTGTTAGCATTTAAACCAAGCACAGTGGAACATTCTTTTCTAGTTCTAGTGTGCTCAGGGGTTGAAAAGAAATTGTGAGTCTGCAGATGTCCTGTCCATCCTGTCTACTTCATGCTAGAAAGACAAGTGGCTGGGATCAGGCTACAAAGAACATAAATTAATAAATATATGGAACTTTCAAAAATTAAATTTCAATTAATTTTCAACAAAAGAGAAATAAAAAAAAGAAAGATTCACTACCTTGGACTTCTGTTCTAGTGTAAAGAGGAACCAATTTGCGTCTGCCTGTCTGCTTCCTCTTGCTCATGGGGTCCTTAGGTGCAGGTGCCTCCAGGGAAAGAGTTCTGGTGTTCACTTTACATGGATTTCATCTTGACAACAGCTTGGGCCCTTGTGTTGGCTCTGATGGCCGGATTCCAGCTGAGCGGGGTTGTGTCAGTCTCCGCACACGTGTTTTCTATAACACCCCCTACCTAGCCGAAGTCATAACTGAGTCACAGCAGTTCTCGTTCACACAAGAGCTGGAGCTGTTAAGGTAGGCACAGTGGGCAGGCACCCTCTTCACCGTGTCTCTGCTGCCAACGTTATAGCCTTCATTCATTGATTCTAAGTTTCCGTGGGTAACTGAGGAAAATATTCGGAGCCTAGAGTCAGTTTTGTTTTCTTTATGTTAACCCTTGCTCCTAAAGACCAAAGCCAGACTTATTTCACCATTGGACTTTCTATTTTATCCTTGATCATAAGCACACACTGGTTTATATCTGAGAAGTATTTGTACACAGCATACACAGCGAACACAGCGAACAGATAAATGTTTAGACTTGAAGCACAGAAAGACAAGGACAGGTTATAGATGAATTTGCTATTCTTTAAAAGTTTTACATTTAAGCACAAGCTTGGATTTTAAACAAAATCGTGTAACTGTGTTTTTACTAATTCTTCCTGTGGACAGCATGGAGGTGAATGCGAATCTCAAGCCTGGCGTTTACTGGTTCTGTATTGCCGTTTTCTTTTGCAATATACTAAACGTCTACAACAAACACATCACATGACAGCTGGTCCTCACTCAAAGTTATGGATTGCTGTTGGTTGTCTAAGCTCACCTGGATGACAGGCAAGGAGCTTTGGATCCTAGCCCAGGATCCTAGCTCAGGCCCCGCCCTGGTCTGCACAGGCCCCGCCCTGGCCTGTACAGGCCCTGCCCTGGCCTGTACAGGCCCCACCCTGGCCTGCATAGGCCCCCTAGCTGGCTAGAGAGGATGCACTCTGTAATATCAGCGTGCTGATAGGTTGGCTGTGCTTAAGGCCGCAGTCTAAAATGGTTTTGATAGCATCTTTTTCAACAATTGTGTTTTTAACACAAGAACTATGGGAAATTATTGTTTTTAACCCAAGGGAAAACAACACTGAAACAAAATGCAACTGAAAAAAAAAAACAATATTGAACTCTTCACTTCAGTCCAATTTTCTCTTTGTGAAAGTGGATGTATTTGTAGAGATAAAAGTAGAAGTCTCTAAAGGCTTCACCTTGAGGCTTTATGGTTACAAGTGGTCTGAACTGTCACCCCACTTCCTGACAGTCCATGCTGAGCAGCTATTGCTTGTACAGTGGGAGAAAAAAAACCTGTAAGTATGGGATTTTTCCACTATAAAAACTGTATACAAATTATGATGTGTCTACCATGTGTCATGCAAATGACACCTGTTCCTCACCATTTGTTATTGTTTGGCTGTGTGCCTTTGGCAATGTCTAGTTGGCTAGGACAGCTCTGTTTCTAATACTGTAAGAAATCTTGGTTAATAGCAGACACCTTAAATCGCCTCAGTAAATCTTGAAAAACATTCGCCATCAGAACTTCAATACACAACTATTACATTAAAATAAATTTAGACAAGAAAGCACTTTAAACTTATTTATTCTGAGAAAGTATTTTCTGTTTGGGGAAATCTGGCTAATGAGTGAACTCAATCAAGCAAGCAAGAAATAAATACAAGGCCCTTTAGTGTGCTGGCTAATTAATGCTTTGAATATGTGAATCATTGCACTGTTTCATGCTAACTGTAACAGAGGGCCTTTTTTCCTCTTTACAACTTTGCTTGAGTATTTTGTATGCAATGAACATATATTAATTATATTCACAAGGATGTAGGATTATCACTCTCTCCTTCCTGAACTTGCTCCTCTCAAAAAAAGAAACTATGTAACCATAGAACAATGCTTCTTTGTGCAGGGTTTGCATTGTCTTGTCACTGTTGCGAATGTCCTTACAAGAGCCTGAAGAAAAGTTAAGTCTTCTTTCATCCATTTTTCTTCATATATATTGATTGTATAAAACAATTGGCTTCATTATGACAGTTTCATAATGCATACCACATAGTTTGTTCATATTCATCTCTCCTTGGATAATTCTAAGAGATGCTAAACTTATATATGTGAGTTATGCAAGTAGTAATAAAATGCATATTAGTAGACCATAAAATTATAATTTAAATACAGACATCAGATGAAGTTTCAAAGGAAACTCAACAAAGGCACAATATCTAAAATTTCCAGTTTATTCCAAAGCTTGATTCGCATTGAATGCAATTCCAACAGGTGGGACCACCAGACACTTGCTTGAGCTGAGTAAGAGTAGATATGTAAGTGGAAGGTTGGTGTTGAGGACATAGTGTGCAAGTGAAAGTGTCAAGAGTGTTAACCAGGGGGCAGTTGAGAGGTGGGTGGAAAATGGACATTCTCTTCCAAAATTTGGCTGTTAGTTCAATTCTTCTGGTGTTGTCTTGCCCCAGAAAGCTAGGGTATTAAATAAATAAAAGAACAGAAGAATTCAGTGCCAGTGGTTTTGAAGTACACCATATGATTGATTGAGGGATTCTTACCTTTCTAATTATAATTACCTGACGTTAGGCTATCTAACCCTGCATGAACCTGTGAACCCTAGATCTGGTTGTCCTCCCCTAAACTGACTGAAAACATAACAGGATTAGTTTAAATATTCAAGCAGTGATTTTCAAAGTATTCTCTATTATTCAAACAATAATTAAAAAGTAACTCCCTTTAAAATGATAACTCAATGTTTTATAATGTGAATTAAATTTAAAAATTCAACTTTTTATTCCCTAGCTATTATAAAGTTAGTTAATGAGAATAGTAAATTAAAAGTAAAAGTAAAAACAAAGGTTTTTGAAATTAAAGCATTATGCAAAGCAATATATAATTAGGAGGACATCTATATTTTGGTGATTTCCTAGTTTGGGGATAATATTGTGTTCTATGGGTAAAATTTTGAAGTAGCAGACATCTTTAACCCTATAAGCATCACAGAAAGTCTCAATGCTTGCTTTGTGAAATCTATCAGCTGTGCACTTTGTTTTCCATTGTATACATGTTCCTTCACAGAGCCTTTCCAAACATTTTTAGATAAAAAAAAATAGTGCTATGTTATTTTTGTGTTTGTTGAGCCTAATAAGAAGTAATGTCTTAACCGAAATCCTTCTGCAGCATAAGCATTGCCCTATCTCCACAGCCCGACCCAGCATCAGAAGATGTGTTTTTCCTGTGGAGGACTCTTTGTGTCATTCTCAGCATTCTTTAGCTGGCTGAAGTTCTTCGTGTAGGCTGGAAGATCCATGGGCCGACCCATCTTCAACCATGCTGTCCACAGTAGTAAGCCTATGTTTGATCCTAGCCTAGTTCACAGTGAAGCAGATATTGGTGAGAAACTATGAGGATGCCTCTGAAATTACTAGGAGACACAGTCTCACAGCAAACTCCATGTTCTTCAGGTTCTTAAAATTGTTGTTCTCCATCTTCCAAAATGATCCTTGGGACATAGATGTAAAGTTGTATATAGATGTATCTGTTAGGTCTAGGCTCCCCAATTCTGCATTTTGATTGGCTGTGGTGTTCTGTATTGTCTATTCCTGTTGCAAAGAGTCATTTCCTTGGTTAGAGGTTAGGGATACACTTCCCTATGCATATAATGACTGACAGGTATTTATAATGATAGGTATTAAACCATTTAGAATGATTTAATAAAGTAGTGGTTATAGATTATTTTTTATGATCTATGGCTTTGCTATCTCTAGGGAGGTGGTGAGATTTCCAACACCATGCATTATTTTCCTCTTCTTGAGCAGGTCTTAAGACCAGTTGGTTACCACCAAGGTATGTGTGCCATGGATGCACCCTTAGGGCTGTGGTGTCACTCATCACTGTGGCTCATAGATGTCATAGCTTGGTAAGACAGTTGTTGTCCTGCTTGGAAGTAAGGCTTCCTGGTTAAGCCTTCACTGCACCCCAGAGAGAAAGAAAGCTTTTTTGTGAACTTTAGATTGAGGCCTCTGGGCCCTGTGTCTACAGTTCATAGTGTCTTCAGAAAATAGAAACTTATATCCCACCTCTAATGGTCAACCAAAGGCTGTAGCAATACCTATGATATTTTGAGAGTCTCTTGGAAAACTGTGAACAACTCACAAGTGAGCAAATGTTACATATTGTTTGGGTTTTTCATTTTGTTTTGTTTTGTTTTGTTTCAGCAATATAATCCTTATAATCTTTCTTTTTTTACATATACATTTATACTATTATACGTATATACAATAAACTACCTACAGCAAGAAGAACCATGGAATAATCTTATATAAATGATACATTCATAGTGTTTTGGCTATTTGTATTTGGCAACCTTGAAGAAAATATCTTTCCTGTCTTAGTGTGTCTAAAATTCTGAATGTAAATATATATCTACTATATTTCATCTTTATCAGCGTAAAACATCTATCTAGACCTAAAAACATCTTAACCCCTAAACAACTAAGCTTAGTTGTAAAACTAAAGTTTCTGGTCTTCAACCCCATCAGAGACTTGAGAGGGAATAAAAATAATTATCTAAGAAGACAGGAAATGCAGATTAGTAGCTTCCAAAATGAGAAGATGACAGAGATAGTTTGTTTCCAGAACAGTCACCACAAACTCTCTGTAATGTTGGAGCATCTTCTTCAGGCTTCAGGTGCAGTATATCTGACAGACATATTTGTGAGGCAGGAACTATTGAGGTCTTGCTTACCCTGTCTTGGTAGAGTTTGGCCACCGACTCTGTCTGCATCCAAGCTTTCCTGTTTTTAGGCAGAATTCTGTCTGTGGTATAAATGAGGACATTTTGCCCAGTGGCTAATTTGCTAAAATTGAAGTCATCTCCATAAGGAGGTTCTTTGATTATCATCATCTTCTTTGAAGTGTTGCCAGGAGTTAACCTAATAAAAACATCATATATGTATGTATGTATGTATGTATATATATATATATATATATATATATATATATATATATATATATATATATATTATAATTTTGGGGGTTTTGCTAGGTGATCTTTAGCACTTGGAACACTGTCGGCCAAATGGTAAATACTCATTTCAAACATAAATGTATATTTATATTCTGACTTACGTTTCTTATATCCATTTTTAGACATTTAACAGTAAAAGTCCTTATAACTTTTCAGACATCCTTACTGATGTATTACCCTCATCTTATATATTTATTTCCCTCTCCTTCCCTAACTAAATCCCCCACCACATTTTTTTCCATTTCTGTTCATTGGTGTTAAGAGCATGATGCATTTTTATTTAAGGGCCTAATATGCAGCATTTCACTTAATAACATTTTCTTTGATTGTGTTCCATCTTCTGTTTAATCTTGTCATGAACACTATTAAAATGTATTATAGTTTAAGATAATTTAAGAGTACTCTATCTTCATTATTATAAATATATTTATATTATATTTATTAATATTATCTTATATTATATTTTCTAAGACAAATGTTATTATATTACCTGACATTATTGTGGTATAATCTGGCTTTGGCTTTTGGTGAAGGATTTTGTTCATAGTTTGTTATTTTTATTACAAATTCATCTTGAGTGAGTTTTAGCTCTATTTTAAGGGTAACTGTAGTCGGGAATATCACAGAAACTATGCAAGCTTAGAACAGAACTGTATGGGAAATATTTCATTATTTACACATATACATACAGTATGAAGTAGAATACCAAATTGCATCAGTTGAAGACAGGAGATCCTTTAGAATTTCAGGGAGAGAGAATATTTTGTCCAGAATGAAAAGTCTCCTTAATAGATCTTAAATTTTTCCACATGACCCTTGATGCATGTTTTTCCGAGAAAACTTTTGTAAAGAAAGCACTCTGTGGGTCCTTGCTTGGTGGACTCTTTCGTTTTCCACATTGAATGTTTTCCTAACTAACACGCCTCTAGCTTCTCTCATTCCATTAAAACTCAGTCCTCAAGTAACCAAAAGGAATCCCCAACTGCCTAGAGAAAGCTCAGTAAAATATTAAACGTTGTTCTATTTTTAAATCTACTATTCATTTTGAAAAACCTAAGGATTCTTTATGTTATGATTGGCTAGGTTTCCAACACCTCGTGTGATTTTCCTCTTGTGGAGCAAGTCTTCAGTCCAGTTAGAGAGCGGTTAGTCACCGTCAAGGAGCATGTGCCACTCCACTACTGCACCTTTAGTGAGATTGTGCTGTGCTGGTCACTGCTGTGGTTCACAGATGTCATGGCTGGGTAGGACTCTTGGTTGTTCCTCCTTTTTGGAACCTTGCATAGCACATCAGAGAGGAAGGAGGCTTTCTGACCATTTCTATCTGAGCACTTAAAGGTGTTTTTACAATTATTTTTGTTCTTCATAGATGTGCTAGGAGTTTTTAAGTTTCCTTAGTATGTAATATTACTGTTAAAGGACACCTGGGATTTCTTCATGCCATTTAATCCCAAAACTCTGTTTCTTTATTAATTGTTGACAATATAAATCTGCAGATGGAGTGAGTTTAATGCAATAAAACAGAGGTCAGCAGAGCTAACCAAAGATATTTACACAATGAGCTCTACACATGGGCCAGGAAAAGGAGCTCAAACTAATGAAGACTTTGAATAATTGTATAAGGCATGGGGAAATTATAAAAGTTTGAAATGCTATAAAGATGAAATTTGTGATGACTTTAAAAATGAAGTGTTGAAAATTAACCCTTTAAAGAGAGAATATTAACACTTTTGGAAGAACAAGGTAGCGCCATGGATCTGTACATAGAAGTTTATATCATGCCCCATTTTTCACTGGTGAGGAGACAACCATCAGAGAGGTCCTGTTGGGTGTCTCCTGTGTGGATTTATGCATCACTATGGAACCCAAAAGGCCTCGGTCTGCACAGTGACCGTTCTGGATGTGCTACTGTAAACGTGTTCTCCCTGAATGTGCTCACTGTAAACGTGTTCTCCCTGGTTTGATAACATGTATAAAAATAACTCCTCAACAATTTCATTAATTCTTATTTTGATGTTCTATGAGAATATATAGTTGATTTAATGCATAAATCTCTGAACTGACTATCCTGGCACTCTGAGGAATGGATGTTGGGAGTGTTTTGACTCCTCAGGACAGTGTCTTGGTTATACACAGAAGAAAGCAAAATTCTGTGTCACTGTTGATAAAGACATATTTTAGAACCTTGCAAAAAAGAAATAACCATCTAATAATAACTCAAAAATAAGAGGCATATTGTCTTTCCAGCTACAGAATAATGATACCCCTTAGGTCTAGTTGAATTCATACAACTGACAAAAGAAATATGGATTTGGATTTAATGATAGCAGCTTAACTCCATTTAAAGATAAATGAAACAAAACATCAACTAGCACAGCTCCTTGTTAACTCTGCATTTTAAGATTGAGAAAGTTGTTGTGGTGTAACATCAGCCTGTTACCCAGCTGTATACAGTAAACACAGCACTTTAATGAACATGTGTAACTGTCATCAGGTTCAATGAACTCCAATATATAGTGTAGTTTTATGTATTTAGTCATCTTGATATTCTTCAGTTCAAAATATATATAAATGTTGAATGCTAGCTATGATTCAATTAGTGAGAAGTAGAGAGTAAAACAGAGCATTGAAGGGTAATGAAATATTAACTTAAGGTTAAGTGTGTGGATTATAATCAACTACTAAAGATTCAATGCAAAGACTGAGCTTCAAAGGAGAATATAGTTATGAATGCATGTCTTCATACCACTGCCTTCAAAGTGATATGGCCAGAAAAGTAATCCGTACGGAAATCATTCTGACACAAATTTTTCCTGGAACTTCTAAATGTTATATAATTTCAATAATTTAAATTAAAAAGTCATGGATTTAGACTTTATATATATTTATCAAGATTTTATGGTGTCATTAATAAAATATGAAGAAAATCTTATCGTGAGTTGATTTAAACAAGTATTGCCATTATGTAGTGATTACGCTTTGCCTTCAGCGGAAGTTTGATTTAGAGTTAAAGTGGACACTTAAGCTGTTTAGTGACTTATCGTCCATCTTCTATCCTTCTAGACATTTAGAGCAATAGTAGTCACATCTACATATTTATATACTATATGTAATGAGTTCAGTTGTTACAAGGAATTATGTAGTTTTGTAAGCAAATGGTAGTCATTACTTTGATAGTTCTAGTGTGAGGAAGTACATACAAATGTCCATGGAAGTTTTGAACAAATAGTCCCATATAGAACAGTATCCAGGAAGTTAGTGAATGGCACAGACATATTTCTTTAAGATGAACATCTCAGAATTCAAATAGGAATTCTTACATCATTTAAGAGTGATATTTACTTTGTATTTCTTTCTGCTATAATGATCTACTTTATTGGTTGTAATAATAAGCAAATAAAAGTGTATATACAAATATATTGAGGTAAAGTAAGTATGAATGTATAATATTAAAATGTTATTCTTTTTAAAAATTTTTTATTAATTTATTCTTGTTACATCTCAATGGTTATCCCATCCCTTGTATCCTCCCATTCTTCCCTCCCTCCCATTTTCCCCTTATTCCCCTCCCCTATGACTGTCGTGGTGTCACTCAGAGGAAGGATAGCAGGTTACCAAGAAAATGTAATTCTTAATACCTGATTCTACATGTATAAACACCCTCACTGCAATATACGTGTACATCCACAAGTAAGCCTCAAAGTAAAAGAACACACACACACACATTTTATAATGCCATACAGTACTTTATAATGCAAATAAAATTTAAAATCAATTTCTCTTAACCTAGGGTTCTTAAGAGTGAATTTAATGCAGAATCTTTCTCTACTCACTAAGTTTTTGTATTAATCTGACATTAAGTAGTATTATAAGTGGATTAAAATTGAACAAATTATGCATCTGGATTCCAATGAGCTAGGTAAAATCTCTGAAAAATTAAAAGTTATCCTGCCTTCCACCACCAGGTGGCACCACAGTCCTCACTGACGTTATTCAAGGCCTGCCTTACAAAGATGAGTCCCCAAGTACAAAGAAACTGGATTTTTAGAACATTTTATTTGAAATAATGAGACACGTGTGATTAACTTCCTAAAGAATAATTTTACTTTTGTCATTTTGGGTAAAGATGTGCACAATAAGTAAAAGTGAACAGCTGTTGAGAATAAAAGGATGCTGCCTCATTTAGAAGCTATTAATTTCTACTGACGTTATTCAGTACAACATTCTCAGACTTAATTACTCATGTATAGGACATTACGATGAAACATGAAATAAAATTTTATTTAATCTCAAGATTTTTTTCTTGTTTTGACCACATATCCTGTGTCCCATTATGTATTTAATTATTTTACAATGGGATTACTACTAAAATGGCTTTGTTCTTTGGATGTTTTATTTGTTTGCTTTTGTTTGGTGTACTGAAACACAACTCATGTAGCCCATGCTAGATCAGTGCTCAATGTGTAGTCAAAAATGACTCTGAATTCTTGGCCCTCCAATCTCCTTTCCCCAAGTGCTGGGGTTGCAACTGCTTAACTCCATAATGACCCCTTCATTCATAAGATGCCACCACACCACAACTGCACTTCACTATCAACACACACACACACACACACACACACACACACACACACACACACACATCTTCTGAAATTAGATGCATCAGTCATTGTTTCTAATATCTGAACTGTGAGATGACAGGGCTTTCACAGTGAGTACAGAACATCAACAAGTGTGTTTTAGTTTCTTACCAGGGTAATTTAGCTCATCTTCTATGCAGAATTAAATGCTGGTAGCCAGAGGAAAGAAACATAGCTGTAAGGGCTACTGACAGCCACTAAGAGCTTCCATTGATTATTTAAAGGAATGCTACAGGAGCAGCATGCTTCAGTGGAGGCACACCTCTGAGCAAGTCTTCTGTTCACTAAGTGTTGGGAATGAGAGTAAAGATGACAACTGTGAAGAAAGTAGCCAGAATGAGAGAGAGCGAGGGGAAGCCATTGTTTTATGAATATGTACACTGTGTACCCTGCAGTTTCACTAGGATCCTGTGTGCAGAATTAGAAGGCATTGTTTGCCATTTCACCAACAGGTCTTAGTCTCTAATCATGTCTATCGTTTTCTTAAAATTTCATTTTTGATATGTAGGGTAAGAAGCATTTATTTGTAAATATTTAGAAATATTTTATCTATATCAATAAAAGATTTCTTAAACACTTCATTTGGTCTGAATTGAATAACTGAATGTGGAGGGGAAACCATAGTTGGCACATTTAAGGAACTTCTGGTCTCTGGGACAGTAGAGGCAGAGCTTGGAGTCCCAGCTTCTCTCCTGCTAAGCAAAAACACCTGAATAGAACAATCCCTCAACAGCATCTCTTATAAAGAAATCTCAGGACAGCTACTGCTTCTAAAACTAGGAAGTTGAAAAGGTGAATCCGGAGGATCACATTTTAGTCAGAGTAAATATTCTGCAGTATCTGAAAGAAACATGAGAACCAGCTAAGGAATGGTTGTGGACGGGGTGACCTAAATTGCACCAGTACTAGAGATTGAAGCATGCCAGCCTCTCCGTACACATATGTCACATCGATGCCTTCTAAAATGGTTCTCACAGGGAAAAAGAGAAATATTCTTTGCTATTTCCAGTGGGGCAAAGAAGAACCATGCCCATTATGCCATTCTTCCTAACAACCCAGTCCCAAGGGGCTTCTTTGCCTGAGCCTGACAGGTAGGTTGTACCAGGCCATAGCATACCTGGTTGGAGGGAGACACCCAACGCTGCTCAGCTTGAACCTTCTCTCCATCTGCAGAGAGAGAGCAGCACTTGTGGGCTCTAGTGGAGTTCACAGCCTCAGGACATGTTGCCCCACCTTCATTCAATACTTTGCTACCCCATTAAAGGCTCCTCTACCCATGGTGTGGCTGCTTTGCAAATAAGTGAGACAAACATATTGAAAGGAAGAAAATATACCTAGAAGATAGTCTATACCCAGAGGAAGAAGCAGAAGCAGAAATTCCTGGGTTATAAAGCCAGGTTTAAAGAAAAAAAAATATCTGAGTTTAATATGTTAAGATGTTTAATGGAAGAAAGTCAGGTAGACAGCATGAAAGAACAGATATCAACAGAAACAGAGAGAAAGAAGTTATGAAGGGGGAGGGAGAACAAAAGAAGGGCTAGAAACCCAAACACTGTAACTGAAGGGAAGGCTTTCTTCAGATGGGCACAGTAGCTGGAAATATGTTAAAAAAAAAAAAAAAAGAGTCACAAGCTTGAGGATATCAAAACCGAAACCTCAAAAGTTGCAATAGGAAGATAAAAAAAAATGTAAGAAAAAAGAAAAACTGTCCAGAAAATGTGGGGGCAATACAGGAAGTAAAATATACACCCACAAGGACATCAGGGCAGAGAATAGCAAGGAAGGGGCATAAATCACACTTGAAGCAATGATGGCTAAAAATCACCACAAATCAGTGTCACACAACAAAGGCGAGGACCAGGCGGCTCAAATAATACCAAACCAGACATGTGAAAGCCAAACCAAGTCAGCTAAAGAAAGATAGACACCCAAGCTTACCATGAACAGGCTTCAGAACAATCAAAGGTTTAAAAGAAAATCCTTGAAAGAAATAACAATTAAACAAAACCTACACACATAAAGGGTGAAAACTACAAGTTACATTTGACTTCTCAGAAACCATGCTAACCAAAGAGGATAGAAAGAGATACTTTATCTGGTAGGAAAAATGGTACCAGGTGAGTGTTCTACACTCCATGGAATTATCCATTAAGAGTTCAGGCAAAGTATGAAGACAAGATCGATCTGTTTTGTAAAAAATATGTTGAAATATCTGCACTAAAGTGTTGCACTTCTTTATTATATGTCTTTGTTTAACATATACATTCATATTATTACACATACACTACAAAAAGCAGGAAGAACCACAAAAAAATAAAGAATTATATAACTGTTACATTCAGAATGAGCTGGCTATTTATATTTAGCAAACTTGAAGTAAACATCTTTCCAATATTGTTGAGTCTAAAATTCTAAATGAAAATCCTTATCTATTATATCTCATCCCTATTAACTTAGAACATCTATCTAGACCTAAAAACATCTTAACCCCTAAACAATTAAGCCTAATTGTAAATCTAAGCTACCTGGTCTTCAACCCCTCAGAGACTTGAGAAAGAATAAAATTGATTACCTGAGTATACCGGGAGTTCAGATTAGTAGCTTTCCAAATGAGAAGATGACAGAGACAATTTGCTACCTGAATAGTCACCCAAAACGCTCTATAACTTTGGAGTATCATCTTCAGCCTTCTGGCCCAATATAACTGACATATTTATGAGACAGGAACTATTGAGGACCTGCTTACAGTATTTTCACAGTTTGGCCACCAACTCTGCTTGCATCCAAGCTTGCCCATTTTTAGGCCAAATTCTGTCTGTGGCAGAAATGAGGACAATTTCCTTAGTGGCTTGTTTGCCACATTTGAAGCCATCTCCATAAGGAGGTTCTTTGCTGCTCATTATCTTCTTTGAGTTAGGCTGGGTATTGCCAGGAGTTAACCTGTCTTTTTGTCAAAGAATCTTTAAAAAAAAAAAAAAGCTTTAAATACCATATTCTGTAGGTCTCTGAGACTTTTGAAGACCTTATCTAACTATTTTACCCTTTCTATCTATAGAATCATATCTATCTTTAGACCTAGCATATATATTCTTGTCATAAAAATAGACTAGTAATTGACATTACAATTATTTGCTCAACTAACAATTAGCTTGTATTACATAATTATCCTGCAATACCACTTTCAATGTATTGTAAGTAAATCTTGTATTATAATTCAGTTGGATGGGTACAATATCACCTATTAGGGTATATATATATATAATGAGTGAAGAATAATCTTAAATGGAATTCTATGCCACTGTGCCAAAATTAACCTTATTTTGCATCAATATACAAAATTCTAGATCAATGATTTAAAAATAACCTTATTTGTGAGTAATAATTACAGCCTTAAGTTGAGGAGTAGATTCAATAATCTTTTTGTTCTGTCATCTCTATATACTTCTATATCCTCCCCCCTTTTTTTTTTTAGCTCCTTTCTCCTTACCAACCAAATAAAGATAAAGGAAAAGAGAGGCATCCCTGAGTTCAACCTAGTTCTCACTGTATAAGACCAATAATAACTTATAACCAACTCCTGATGAAAATAAGTATCTGTAGCCCAAGAAAGCAAACAGAAATCCCCCTTAGGGGAAATGGGACATCATTCTCTTAAGGTTTCTTCATACTGATTTAGGGCAAATAAACCCTTTTAAGGGGCCCAAATGAAATTGAGGAAATGGTTAAACAAGCTGGGGATAGCATTTGTGGTCCAGTTTCTAAATGGTGAGAAATTCCATGCTTAATAGGAGTCCTGTGTGGGGCAGTCTGAAATGCTGGACCAATTGGTATCAGAAGCTTTCTACAAAGCTATCCTGGAAGCTGTCCTCTTTTGATGGGTAACAGCAATTAAAACACCTGGACTAAAGGGTTGCTTTTAACAAAGTCTTCATTGTTTGAATTTACCAAAAAGATTTGGGAGCCAGGTGCTGAGGTGAAAGCCTGCTAGCTCAGGGAGGCAGTGAAAGCACTCAGCTGACCTTTCTCCTCAGCTGATGTCCCCAAAGCAATCTCCCTCTCCCACTGCATCTCAAACAACCTCCTTCAAATTGAATGTCCTTCCCTTCTACTTCCTCTGCATCTCACCTCTCCAACTGATTTCTTTTTCCTTCCTGTTTTTTTTTTTTTATAGTAAACTTATTTTCACTTCCTGTTAACTCATTGCTTGCTGTGCCTCTTGACCTTATTTAATCCTATTTACAATATTCAAGCAGAAATCTCTTAGATTTAAGGGCATATGCTAAGGCTAAACCAGGCTTTTCCAGTAAATAACACAATCTTGGGATTCACAGTGTGATCAAATATCCTGCAAAACTAAAGAAAATAAAAGTTTATAATTATAAACCTACATCTATATAATGAAAAAATTTCATAGAATAAAATATCTAAGTTAATAAAATTCTTTATTCTTAATTGATCAAACACTTTTTCTTTAAAGAAGTAATAATAAGAAGAACATAAATCAGACCATGTATACACACACACACACACACACACACACACACACACACACATATATGTACTTATTTATATATGTGCTTATGTCTGCCCAAGTATAAGTAAAATGAATTCCCATGTGGCATAAGTGACTAGAGAAGGAATTTTTGTTTGGATCTCATGGAGCTCTTACATACCTGTCAACTGTATAATATTATTTGAAAGTAGATTTAGAGTAGTTATAAATATATAACAGAAACTTTAGGATTCTTGGTAAAAGTAATATGGGAAGGTGAGAGAGAAAGTGGAATAACACACACACACTCATGTGGTAGCATAAAACTGGAAACATGCAAAAGATGAAACAGGAAGATGAAAGAAAAAGCAAATGCTAACTCAGCATACAAGAAAGCCCTCATCTCACAATGATAACCATAATCGTTAAGCTTGCTATGCCTAGTTTTATGTACCTTGAGAAGAGTGAACCTCAACTGAAAAAGTGGCCCTACCAGATTGTCCTGTAGGCAATCCCATGGTGACTTTTCTTGATTGATTATTGGTGACTCATTGATGTGGGAGAACCTATCTCATCTCACTATAGGCAGGGGCACCCTGGGGCAGGTGGTCCTGAGCTCTATGAAAAGCAGGCTGAAAAATCCATAGGAGTAAGCTAGTTAGATTATTAAAGATTAAAAGGGGAATATATAATGATAAAGTCACCAAAACTCACAAGGGCCATAATAATCCCAGATATATGTTCACTCAAAAGCAGAACATCCAGGTGCATGAGCCAAACCCATCACTATGAGTGGGCTCAGATGACTTCAGACATCAACATCATATGTTGTTAAAGAGTTGTAAATTAAAATAATACTGATAGCCCATTGTACAATAGTGTCAAAGGCCAAATCCAGAACAAGGAGACCACTATGGGTATAGTTTAGCTTACACTATTATTATGTGCCCCAGTAATCATGCTAACCACATTAATTGAATATATTAATTGACATGCATAAAAAGTGGAAACTTAAATCAACTCTATTCATTGCTTCCCCAAACTCTGAGGTATTCAAGATTCCCTTCTAGAGATGAACACATAAATTGTGTTTTACTCAAAGAAGTATTATACAGCCCTGAAAATGAGATGTCAAGCCTTGAGATAAGATGCTTAGTATCAAAAGCATATGATGGAGAAAAGAAAACCAACCTGAAAAATGATACACAACATGACCATGTAGCACTCTTGAAAAGGCAAAATCATGGAGATAGTAAAAACATCGTTGGTTGCAAAGGGTTAGAGATAATGGGGAGTGAACAGGGGAGCACAGAGAACTTTTAATAATGTGAAAGCATTTTCTATGGTGTTGCGGTGGCTGCCACATGCTATTATACGTTTGTCACAATGCACAGATGGCCCGACACGGAAAAGAGTTCTAATGTCACTGGTAGGGTTCAGATAATGATGCCAGTGTTGTTTTCATGACTGTGACAAATACTCCTATCTTTAGTGGAAGGGTGACAAGGGGTAGTTGTGCCTGCAGGGACAAGCCATTGTTGTTTCTCTGTAATTTCTGCTGAATTTTGGTGTGACAATATAACAAGTTTGGCAAATTAAGTTCATTAATTAAAATAATAATAGGTGGAGAGCCCATTGTTTAAAGGGATTATCCAATTATCCATGCAATAGATTTAGCAAGTGTAATTGCATAATAACAGTGTTTGTTCCTCTTAACATTTATCCTAATTATCTTAAAATAATAATAAAAAAGTCAGCAATATTAGTTTAGTTTATTTTTAATTTGGAATGTGGAGAGGTAAAGGATTGCTCACTGAAGTATTTGGTAATTGTGGTATTACCTATCTATAGTAGACTACAGCAATTCATTAATTTCACGGGCTAAGAAATAATGAAAAAGCTTTCATTTTAGATTACATTTATTTCTATGTCCAGGCATAAGATTGCACATTATTCAAATAGAATACATAATTTTTAATAAGTCTGAAAACAGTACATTTGCATGACAAATACACACATTTTATACTCTTACTTTTTGTAAAATTTGAGATAAGTTTATCTGACAACTGTAATCATGAAAAATTATTGAGAGTTGATTAAAAACATATTCAATGTTATGTTCATTTTAGAAGTTGAAAGAACACTAGTAATTCAATTTCTACATCTAAATTTCTGCACTGAAACGAATTATTTCCTTTTTTAGCTAAAAATAACAAAATGAACTCGTTCATAATTCAAGACAGAACCAAAGTAGCATATCTGTAGTTAAATCATCATGCAATCCTCATTCTGGACTCATTTTTCTGCACTCTCTCAATCATGGGATTTCATTTTATAATGTATATGCAACTGAAGGTAAAGGCATATTCGCCAACAGCAGCCTCTGATACCAGATCTGAGATGAAAGGGTACTCCAAGTATGGACTTATCATGATAAGCCACCGCTGCAGAATGGCTGGGCATGCTAAAATTCAAATGTTATAAGAGTTATGTCACAGATGTGTTACTTCAGCAACTCTGGCCACCTTGTATTTTCTGAGGTGTTCTGAGGCACTGCACATAGGTGGAAGGGCCCAGGTTTAGTTATCTACGGCCCCAAAGCGCCATTGTCTTCTTATGATAGTGTGGCTGAGTCTACTCACTGTACTCTCTTTCATGAGCTTCTTCCCTCTGTGAGAGCCTCCACTCTTCCTTCGTATTGCTGTCATGGAGGACACAGCTCTTTACTGCACAGATGTCTTAGTCCACTGACTGATGTGTACCATGACCACGGACTGACTAATTTGTAAAGAGAATACATCATTCCGTACAGTTCCAGAGGCTGAGAAGTCTGTGATCAAGAATGTAGATCTGGTGAGGACCTTCCTGCTGTGTCTCAACATGGAGAAGGGTGGGCAAAGCAAAGCAGGAGACAGAGGAAACACGGGCTGGGCCAACCACACCCATCTTATCAGAAAAGCTGTCCTAAGCAAAAGCATTCATCATTTCATAAGGGTGGGTCCCTCTTAACACAATCTCATCTTACAAAGTCTATCCCAAATCAAATTTCAACACTGTGCTTCGATGGATACTGTGAACCACTACGGTTTTATTTATGCATCCCTTCTTGCCACCCTGTATACATCTCCAGAGTTACAGAAGCAACATTGTTTTTCTCTCTCGTTTTGTGCCATGGTGAACTCGGTGCCTAACCTACACCAGAAACACAACAGAAAATGAAAACATTGTTGTTAGAAGAATCAGCCAGAAGCGGGAGGAGGGGAAGGGAACATGATGATATGTTTTAAGCCCTCTGATAGCAGAATTCTCAATCTGACACTACTCATGCTTCACACCCTACTCTAACTGGACTCCGTGGAAAGCCTTTGTTTTACACTTTCGAAGTTGCTGGCTACTTGGCTCTGCTGTGATCTGTGGAACACACCTGTGGAACCCTTTCTCTAGGATCCGTGCCCGGGTGTATCTCTGTGTTCCACCCAGCTTCATCTGTCAGGGATAAGAGGCACACAACTGGCTCTCTCTAGCTCCATTGCCTCTGTGCCCTCCTCTGGCTTCCTTTAGACCCTTAGGTACACATGCACACACATTCATACAGACACACACTCAGACACATAAATAAAAATAGTCATTTTTTTTTTTGCCAATTTAAATAGTTTTATTAGACATTGCATTTTCCTCCTAGGATAGATACAGTGTTTATAAAGTACAATGTCCTCTCCTTGTGCACATGTTCCATGGTCAAGTATTGAGAATGCACAGTAATGTGTTGTAGCAGTTTAGTTTAACTGCCATGTAACTTGCTAAATAAATTTGGGTCCTTCAAATGTTTCCCTGTGGAACAATGCTATACCTCTACTAGGACTGACTTAATCCACTTCCTTGATGGTGGGGCCTGAGTAAGCACCACCAGATGGAGGTGCTCCACGACCAGGGAAGCTGCCAGGCATTCCTCCTGGCACGCCACCAGCACTCTGGTGCAGCGTGGTAATGGAGTTGCACACTTTCTCTTGTTCTTTCTGCTGGTGTTCAAAATCTTCCTTCTCTGCAGTCTGATTTTTTTTTTTTTTTTTTTTTTTTTTTGGTTTTTCGAGACAGGGTCTCTCTATATTAGCCTTGGTTGTCCTACACTCACTTTGTAGACCAGGCTGGCCTCGAACTCACAGCGATCCGCCTGCCTCTGCCTCCCGAGTGCTGGGATTAAAGGCGTGCGCCACCACGCCCGGCTCTGCAGTCTGATTTTTATCCAGCCAACTGATGATTTCCAGCAAACTGATGATTTCATTACACTTGTCTAGAATCTTCTGTTTTCCTCATCATTGATCTTGCCTTGAAGTTTCTCATCTTCACCTGTGGCTTTCATGTTGAAGGTACAAGAATCCAGGGAATTCTTGGAAAAAACATTATCTCTCTGCTTCTCATCTTTAGCTTTGTATTTCTCAGCTTCTTGGATCATGTGCTCAATATCTGCCTTGCTCAAACGTCCCTTGCCATTGGTGATGGTGATCTTGTTCTCCTTTCCTGTACTCATATCTACAGCAGAAACATCGAGGATGCCATCTGCATCAATGTTAAAGGTGACTTCTATCTGAGGGACACCACGGGGTGCTAGAGTTATGCCTCTGAGTTCAAATTTTCCAAGCAGGTTATTATCCTTGACCATGGCCCTTTCACCTTCATATACCTGAATGAGGACACCAGGCTGGTTGTCAAAGTAAGTGGTGAACGTCTGTGTCTGCTTGGTGGGAATCATGGTGTTGGAGTGATGAGGACAGTCATGACTTGGCCAGCAGTTTCAATACCAAGGAAAAGAGGAGTGACATCCAACAGCAGCACATCCTGAACATTCTCCGACTTGTCTCCAGATAGAATGGCTGCCTGGACAGCTGCACCATCAGCAACAGTTTCATCAGAGTTAATGCTTCTACTCAGTTCTCCTCCATTGAAGAAGTCTTCCAGAAGCTTCTGAATCTTGGAGCTTCTAGTAGAACTACCAACCACGACAATGTCATGCATCTGTGACTTGTCCAGTTTGACATCTTGAAGGGCCTTTTCTACTGGGTCCAGCATGCCATGGGACAGGTCAGCATTCAATTCTACACAATTGAGCCTGGGCAATGTAGGCATAGAAGTCAATTCCCTCATAAAGAGACTCAATCTCAATACTGGCCTGTGTGCTGTCGGAGAGGGTGTGCTTATCCCATTCACAGGCAGTACAGATATGCCTAACAGCTCTCTTGTTTTTACTGATGTTCTTCTTGTGTCTTTGTTTAAACTCAGTAATGAAATGGTTGACCATTCCATTATCAAAGTCTTCTCCACCCAAGTGGGTGTCTCCAGCTGTTGATTTGACTTCAAATATTCCATCCTCAATAGGGAGGATTGACACATCAAAAGTACCACCTCCCAAGTCAAATATCAACACATTCCTTTCAGCTCAAACCTTCTTATCTAAACCGTAAGCAATAGCAGCAGCAGTTGGTTCATTGATAATTCGAAGTACATTCACGCCAGCAATAGTTCCAGCATTTTCCGTTGCCTCCTGCTGAGAGTCATGGAAGTAAGCTGTCACTGTGACCATGTCTTGGTAACAGTCTTTCCAAAGTAGGCTTCTGCAATTTCCTTCATCTTAGTCAGAACCATAGAGGACACTTCCTCTGGGTAGAAACCTTTTGTCTCTGTATTCTACTTGGACCTTGGGCCTGTTGGCATCATTCACCACCATGAAGGACCAATGCTTCATGTCAGACTGAACAACAGCATCATCAAACCTACATCTAATCAGACATTTGGCATCAAAATGGTGTTGGTGGGGTGCATTGCAACCTGATTCTTGGCAGCATCCCCAATTAATTGTTCTGTGTCCATAAAAGAAACATAGCTTGGTGTGGTTCAGTTACCCTGGTCATTGGCAATTATTTCCACTTTTCATGTTGGAAGACGCCCACACAGGGGTAGGTGGTGCCAAGGTCAATGCCAACTGCAGGTCCCTTAGACATGGTTACTTGCATGTAGGCCCAGCTGTGCTGATGACAAGACCATACAAATCCCAAAAAGCTGCCACTGTGTTAAATGAGAGATAAAAATAGTTACTTAAAAAAAAAAGTCGTTGTTTTGTGGAGTGCAGGTATAGTATACAAAATTCAAAAATAAAT
Organism: Acomys minous; assembly: GCF_964271855.1. NCBI lineage: Eukaryota > Metazoa > Chordata > Mammalia > Rodentia > Muridae > Acomys > Acomys minous. Next base: position 8,177,532 of record NC_140501.1, on the reverse strand, counting down.
ACATTTAGCCTATACAAACATGTCTAAGGTATAACATTATGGCTATAGTTTTATTAATCTATCAAGTCTTCTAATTTAAAAGTTTATATAGGCAAGGTCTACTCAGACAATAGCAAATTATATGCTGAATCTAATTAAAAAACCAGGAAGTTTGCTTTTTCATAGGAAAGCTTAATTGGGTCTAAGTGTGTCTACTATAACAGTTGACATTTAACTTCTTGCTCCACCTTGCTTCTCTATCAGTGCCTATAAATTATTGAGATCATCCAAGGTCCATCATTTCATCAGGCCAATTTATTCTCATAACATTCATAGAACACTGTGCTAATTTTCACAAGACAGCAAAACAAACAGAGGGGAAGCGCAGATTGTTAAACTGCCTTCCTGGGAGACAGGTGTGATGGAGACAGAAGTTAGGCTGTTTCCTGCTGACAGTGACACATAACCCAGAGGCTAATCTTTATAGACCACAGTGCTCAGACCATGTGATGATGTGTACAGTGCTTTCCGTATTATAAGCACACTTAGTGCCTTTGCATAGTTTTTCACTAAAAAACAGCATTCTCACTCAAAATTGCATAATGGAGATAGCTGGGTAAGAGTGAGAATAGCAAAAAATTTCCCAGTTACTGTAGTCTGCAGGTATGCTCAAGTACATCAGAAAACAAATAAGAAAAACAGAAATCTAAGTGTAAAAAGATTGTCAGAGTGCATGTTAGGCTCGTTCTGACTTTTATATTAGTCGTCTACTGCATCTCACCTCTACTGGGCTTTCTTCCACAGTGTTGTCCAAAAGGTCACTGACCCATTTATGAAAGCATGAGAAGAAAAGTGGTTTAAGGTCATGATCAGATAGCTAGCTCCATTAGCAGTTATTAGCAAAAACTTTAAGATCTTTTATTGGGGGAAAAGTTTAAGTTATGCTAATTAACATTTTCAAAGTGTAAACCATAAATCAGAAAAGCATTAACAGCCAAAGACATCTGCTGTAGATATATGGAGACGGTGGAGAGTTAAGAATAACCTCAGAATGTTTTTCCTAAGAATTAAATATGAGGTGAAGAATCTATATCATCAGTCTATAAGAGTATAGTTCCTTCAAAATTAATCAACAGTGTGATCCAATATATTAAACAATGTCTATATACTTCCTTATATAAATATTTTCTGTCTATAATCTAGAGCTAGATATAGAATATTTTTGTTTTACAACTTAATGTTGCTCAGCACCTAAAACTGCATAATACAAAGCCCCAACCAGTAGCAAACACTAAGCATTTGTGAGCCAAGCTTAAGAAGGCACAAGCAAGAGAACTGCTGTGATTCAGAGGCCAGCTGAAGCTGCAAACAGGAGCTCCGTCTCCTGTGTGTGCTGCTACGGTACATAGGTATGCGGAGCCAAAGCTAAAAAAACAGAAGTATGAATGGAGAATGGCACATGGATGATAGCCAGGAGGACCTATGCCAAAGAGTAAACTGTGGGGGTAGGTTTCAATGAACTATCTCTAGCCACCTGCAACTCTCCATTGCCTAAGATGAGTCATCCATACATACACCAAGCAGGAGCGACACTTTGGCCTTTAACTCTGTTTGCTATTGGCTCTATTCCAGGCTCTTGCTGATTGGCTCATATGTCTTTGCACATATATTATATATGCATATATATTATATTATATTATATTATATTATATTATATTATATTAATCATGACACCAGAACTCACCAGGGAGTTCTGAGTGTGACCCAGATGCAAGTGTTTAAGGTATATAAGGTGAAGGCAAAGCATTTGAGAAGGATACTAGCATCTGTCCATAGAAACTTTAAAATGGGAATTGTTGAGATCTCCTGGCCTGAGGAGAACCTACAGAGCATCCTCTAAAGGATCCAGGTAGAACACAGCGGAAAATCATTATAAATGGAGTCATTTTGTTTTCTATTAACTTTACTTAAAAATTGAGTTCTATATGTTCAGCATGTATTGGGCAATAGGTGTTTCTTTGAGTAAGCAAATACTATATAATACGCTATCAATGACGTACTGAGCATCTACCAAAGGATTGCTCAGAATTTTTGTATTGCAAACACCCACTTCACAACTATGTATGCTGATAATGCTGTTACTCCATAGAATATAGAATTTCCTGGGAGATAAACCTCTGGGCATCCTTGGGAGTGATAACCATGGTTATGTTAATTGATGTGAAAAAAATAAATCTTACCTGCAGGTGGGACCATTCCCAGGGCTGGGGATTCTGGACTATACACACATTCATCACTCTCTGTGCCGTAGCTGTGGATGCAGTGTGACCAGCAGCATCCAGCTACTGCTGTTGTCCCTCTCCATCACATTCGAACCCTGTAACCTTGAACTGAGAGCCTATGTAAGTCCTTTCTCCTTTAAGTTGTTTTAGTCAGGCTATTTCAGTGCAGACACAGGGGAAAAAGGTATTGAGAAGACTGGTGCTTCCATAAGAGTTCACTGTAGAGGACATAATTTCGAGACATATGTGCTCCTTATACATAACTACAAGTATGCATGTAGATTTCAGTATAAAAATCACTTGATATATAAGTATATATGTTTACTATGTTTTATAAATTTTAACTGAAGTGATATTGAAGAGGGAAGTAGATATTTAATGAGTATTTTATTGTATATTTAGTTAGTCCCTAAGTATAACTTATATCAGGATATAATTATTATTCATATGAATACTTTATTAAAACCTAACAGGCCTCACTGGTGGGTTTAGTCAGAAACTCTTACAGAAACTTCACTTTTGGTTATAAAACTTTTGTTCTGGCCCTTCTTTCTGTTCACAATCCAAGGCGACATCTTCTAGCTGCTAAGGTATTCTGTTTTCTGCTTTATGACATGCTGACATCAAGAGTGGAAGCTCTGGCCTTTCTGCTCCTTTTCTATTTCAGACACAGGGTAACGGTGAGGACTTCCTATATCAACAGCTGCGTATCTCGCTGATGAGCAAGGCACAGGGCCAGAAGCAGCTTCTGCAGACACAAAACAGTGGGTGATAGAGGGAAAGATCCTTCCCTTTCAGCCTGCAGCAACATAAATATTCTATTGTGAACGCCATGATCCTGAGTTAAAATAATATTTCTGTAGGAGGTCCTGCTATGTGGGAAATGTTATGATACTAAAAAATATGCAGGGTAAACAATGTGAATTGTGCAACTAAAGGTGAGTGGGCTCTAAAGAAAGCAGAATATGAAGGAAGAAGCAGGTGTGGGCAGAACAGCCCTGGTGTGGCTTCTGGGCACATGGGGAGCCTATGATACCCTCTACCCAGGATCCCTTGTGCATTTTTATAGCTCCCTCTTCCCTTCAATTCTGAGTTCTCCTTTCTTAGTATCTTACTTTTCTGCAGATGTGATAAAATACCCTGACAAATGGAAATGAGGGAAAAGAAGTGCACTGGCTGGATGACCCAGGTATCAGGAGCTTGGCACAGCTGACCATATCGCACCAGAGTCCAGAAAAGAGATCACTGAATGCATGGTTTGTTTCAGTGTTATTTCTGCACTATGTAGTGCAGGATCCTGGCCAGAATGCCATCATACTCACACTGGTGGGTCTTCCCAAATCAGTGAAGGAAATCAAAATAACCCTATTTATATACATGTCAAGAGACTTGTCTCCCAGGTTGCTTAAGTGTTTCAGTTGATAATTTAATCAGCATATAGAGGCTCTAAGCATATAAAATATGAATATCAAGAAAATGTGCCAATCTTTTTCTACACATTTTATATTAATTGATAGATAATATATAAAATACATGCATTTGTTGATAGATGTATATATAAACACACAAATAAATTTACTTAGGCTTATATATAAAGCATCTCCATAGTCTCTCTTACTATCCAATATTAATAATAAGTAGATAGATAAGTATACTGAATCATCTGGAGTGCACGTTTGTTTAACTTCTGTCTCCATCTATGTTTCGCCCAAAGTAGGTTAGAAATAGGAGGCATGTGTTTGTAAATTAGTTATTTTTCTCATTGCAATGAGAAAAATACTGGACAGAGGAAACTTGAGGAAGGAACACTTCTTTTCCAGCCATGGCTTAACTCAAATCCTTCAAGCTGTCTTCTATTCAACCCCCTTGTATGTATACCTATATGAAATATATAATTACATGTATGTAATATGAATTATATCTATTATATGCCCATTTCTTATCTACCTATGACAATAAGGTGGAACTATTATAAACAGATACATACAAAGTGTATAGCTTACTTACACCACTTCAGGGCATTCTATCTCTCTTCACATAAAATCTATTTTTCTTACTATTTTATGTATGACATTCAGATAACTCTACTTCCAGCTCCACAATTCTGAGTCAGCATATACCAGGGGTACTACATTCCTTTTGATTCTGATATGCCAAGCTGATGTTTGCCTCCAAGTCTCTGTACTGAATCTAAAGTGCTCTCTCATCTTTTCCTCTAAGATCAAATGCCATCTTCTCAAAGAAAGAAGTCATTCTTGTTTTATATAAGCAAGTCAATCATCCTGGTATCTTAGCACCATATTACTTTATATCAGACAACCTATCCCAATCTAAACACATCTTATTTTATACTTCCTTTGTATTAGGTATTTATAAAATTTGTTTCTCTGATTAAAAACTTACCTCCATGAAACAGAATAATTACCAACCCTGTTGTCAACCACGTTACCAATACACATAAAGGAGGCTCTAACTATGGCATGTTCCATAGCCATTTCCCCTTTTCAGAGGCTGGTTGAAGTTCACTAGCAGATTACTAAAATGTTCCTCATTCATTTATTATTAATGTTTTTCTTAATATTTCTTTATATCTCAGTATTATTTTATGTATCTCGTGAGTCAAAGAATAGTATTAGTTTAAATGTAGATGGACTGATGCTATGTAGAGTCAGCATCTGAGGAGAATTTGGAGACTCACTTCAACAGGAAATCACCACCTACCTGGCTTTGGCTGAAGTTGATTGACAGTGTAGTGGTCTTCTGTCTTTTTCTGGGTGGACACTGGCATAACCTTGGCCCGGAGGTTATAGATATGAAAGGATCAAGTGAAGCTGTTTGTTAAGTTTCAGGGAGAAGCAATTACAGCTCTGAAATGAAGAATGCTTATACACTAACGATGAGAAGAAAACCATGACCTTGAATCACGTCTGATCTCATTAATTGCAGACCAAAGCTGAGATCTCATGTTACTTGGAGATCTAGTGGATGAAAGATAGGTTTGGTTGGTAATAAATGTATGTTGCATTTTTTAAAAGTTCTTAACATCTAAGGTTCTGTCAACAAAATGTCCGACTCTTTTCTATAGAAAATCATTTTCACACCACCTGTCCTGCTAAGGAGAGCTCGGTGCCCTGAAGAGTCCTGTGGCTAGGGATTCAGGCTCTGGTGGACTGTGGCTCTTACTATCATGCCTGTCATATGTGCTTCTATGACAAATGAATAGGCAATCGGTAGTTACAGGAAAAAGCACAGATCTTTGTCTCACCCTCTAAGATCTGTAATACCTACTTTGAGTCCACTCAAAAAAATGAAAATAAAACATTTGAATCCCAGCTCTCTTTAAGAGAAAAGACAAACTAAACAATGACCTCACTTACTTCCAAGGAATAATTGCATTAATACCAGAAAATGGTTAATTCTTAATATTATAAATGAAGAATGAATAATGAAAGGTGTCCTATCATAGAACTAGAATTACAAAGGGAATATTTATCATTTTTATAATTTTCAAGATTGACTATTTTATAGATAAACATTAAAAGCTCAAAATCTAATGCTATTAACAATATTAGTATTGGCTCTACTTTAAGAATCTGTATGTGGCCAAGGGATTCTTCCATTTAGAATCATTGAGTATGCTTTATCAGAGAAAGTTGAAGTTTAATTTTAAAATTCTGGCACAAATATTAATATTATATATGTGTCAATTTAATATTTTAAGCAACATAGAATCATTATGCCTGAGATTCCTTTGAGGTAAAAAGTAAAAAACAAAACCTAACATGTACACATATAAACACACAAACACAGATATACACATAAAGACACACACACACACACACACACACACACACACACACACACACACACACACCACCCAATGACCAGAACTCTCCACTTTCCTGTTAATTTGTCTACTGTTTCCTCAGGCATGTTATGGCCTTCTTTAGATTCTAATGAATACTACTGCTATAGAATTTGCATAATTTAGATAATTCAGGAACATTGTCATTTATTAATTTAAATTGTCACTATATATGCCTTTTCTCTAGGAGGAGGAGAATTCAATAATCCTATAAACAAGTATGTACCTCCTAAATACATGGTCAGTCACATGCTCCAGAATGGAATTTCAACAGCTTTAAGTCACATTTTACCACTTTGTTAAATTAAATTAAATAACTAATACCCTTTGACACAGCTATTTGCCAAGTGGCAGCTAGTGGGCATTTCCACTAAAATGCTACAGTAGTCATCATGGCCTATATCACATATTTCAATTAAACTGCCATCAGAAGTGTTGTTATGAAACAATGAATCTATAGTTCAAAATTAATACAGAACACTTAGTTCTTACCCTCAGGTGTATGGGAGAGAAAATTGATGTCAAAAACAGATGTAAATCTTAGGATATGGAGAATGAACCTTTTATCTCTTGGACCAAAACCTAAGTGCTTTAGGACTGTAAAGGGAGGTTGATGCTATGAAGCCGTGCTTTGCTTGCCTACTGCTTTAGGTACAAGTTTTAGGTGATCAATTAATACAGAATTGTCAAATTTTCAAAAAATGTTTATGGTACATAAAGTAGCATTACTTCTTCAAGGTGGTGATGTCTTTAATATCAATTTAAATACAGCATCAAATGAACTTAATTATTCACCCCATGGAAGGCATCATGGCAAACACAGTGTGAGGTGATGTTGTACTAGTGACTGCTACACTAATGGTCAGATTCTAATCTTTGGTTCTGTCACCTTCTCATAATGTTGTCCAGGGAAAGTCAGTTGTATATGTGTGCCTTTATTCCATGGTAAAGGTGTTGGACTTGAATATATCATGTTAGTCTCAAAAATAAAAGCACATGCTTCCAAATGCTAGGAAGGATGGAAAAATAAATTCATTATTTCTTCATCTTAAACATGATGTGTGGACTACTGTTAATGATAGTTTGGTAGTTGTATAATTTCTAGAATCTACTGTAATATTTAGCTCTGGAATGATCTGTACAAATCACATTCACCTAATATTCCCAGCTGAAACATAGCTAACATGCAAAGAGAGGCCCCCTTTTTCAGCCTCACCTTCTAAGTGTTTGCTGTGTTGATTAGTGTTTGTAGCTCCAGACAGATTAGGGAGGCAGTGAGTGGAGAACACACTAATGGAGAGCTAATCAAGACAGTGGGTATCGCTTCACCAATTACCACAGACTACAGTTGTGATTCAGAAGTCTGTGAAGTACTACCACTTAGATGCAGTGCTTTTAGGCCAAATGTTGTAAGTAGAACGGACAAATGCACGCTGTCACACATGGGAGTATGGTTACTAAGAGAGCTGAAGGTTTTCTAATAAGATGGTCATCTCCTTTTGCGGTGCCACAGGCACTGCTGTAGCTCATTTGCTGAAAATAGAGTGTGCCACATTCTCAAAACTCAAGCACCAACGTTTTATTCCACTACTCTTTTAGAGGCTGAGCCCTAATTGTAGCATGTTTTGAATAAAAGTCTTTAAGCATGATGTAACCTATGTCATCTAAATTATTTTTATTAAAATATTACTGATAAATATAAACAAAAAAGGTTATAATATGGTATACTTTGATAGCATTATATGAAATATTTGAAGATAACATGCTGAAGGGATGTTCAAAAACATTTCTATGCCTTTTTCTCTTTAATTTACATGGAACAAACCCCACAAAATACAAGAACTACAAAGAAGGATTGAAGACATATAGACTGAAAAATTTAAAGATTTAAAAAAGATTTAAAATAGGTTAACTAAATTACTCAATTTCATGGAAATCATTGATGATAAACTGAATTTGGAATCTAGTCCCTCTACCATTTTCTTTTATATATGCCTCTCCTTTCGTTTGTGTCTCTTTTACATTCAGTTTTAATGTCTCAGTGTTAGAGTCTAGACAATTAGTTCTATCATCTAAAGGTACAAAAATGTATTCCACAGACAGTTAAAATTCTTCTGCCCAAGTCCTTTCTGTTACTTAGGAAATACAGTTCTGCCACCAAGACAGTATTTGTGATTATCTGTTTTCTACATCCTTTTTGTCTCCCAAATGCAAGTTTTTGTAAAAATATTATCATCTGAGTAATATTTAATTAAGGTGAATGAAGAGCTGGGCATTGAACTGTCATGAAGGAAAGTTCTAGAGCTGAGCATGAAGTGCATAACACCTGAGGGGTAGTGAGCACAGGAACGGTCTGCCATGTGACAACTGGAGAGCTAGGAGGAAAGAAAAGAATCAGGGACAATATTAGAAAAAGTAACCTTCAAGAATTTCTAAGAACTGATTAGAAAAGGAAAAGAGTAGAATAATCTACAGAAGGAGAACTGCAGTGACTCCAAAACCAAGTGGAAGCAAGGACAGCCTGTCTAGCAGTGACACATGCTAGAACTACTGAAATTCAAACTAGAGAGAAAGGATAAACACACTAAGCAGCAAAACACCATTATTTGAAAACAGACACTACTAGTAAAACCAATAACTACTCAAAGAAAGCACCATGGAGACACAGTGAGATTGCTTGATATTTTGAAAGCATGAAAGAAACTAATACCCAACTTTAAAGTTCGTTCTATATTAAATTATGCTTCAAGTATGATAACAAAATTAGAGGATTGCTAAACAACTAGAAAGTACTGTAAAACTTGTGTCTTGCAATCCCATATTAAAAGAAATACTAGAAGGAGCTGTTCATAAAAGCTGGTCCCACAGGGACACAGAAATTCAGGAATAAATGTAGAGCAATTAGAAGAATAAAACATGTAACATAATGAATATTGGCTTTGTATGAAATAATAATGGTTTACAAGGAATAATAAGCATCAATATGCAAATTAAACAATTAAAATGAGAATTAGAGGGGGATTAAATAGAGTTAAAGGGCTATAAGGTTTTTACAATGTTTGAAAAGTAGTGACATTATTCATACATATTTATAGTTGCCCAGATATAGTCAAATAACAAAGTTCTAGGGTACATTTTCTTCAGAAAGACAAGCCAGCCCCAGCCTTCTGAAGCTACTACAAGGCACTGGGGGTTCAACTACAAGCAAGGTACTCCATGAAGTGGCCCTCTTAGTTTAGATACCAACTACAAGTCTGAGGGCTCACATGACAATTTAGTGTCCTTCTGTAGGTGGACTTAATGGTATTCACTAGAAGCTACGAATCGGTTAAGTCTGATTATTAGGAAGAATATATTTCTACAAAGGAATATACATGAAGCCAGGGCACGTGTTGCAGACTTCCATTCAGTGAGCTTCCAGGGTCATCCAGACATAGTGCTCTGGCATTAGCGTGTGGCAGTATGTGCCATCTAGTGTACAGTCTATCGAAAAAGTTCACACAAGTGCTCATGACCAGACATTTTGTTGCGTTGTCATTATGTAAGCCTGATAGATTCATTAATTATTCAACTAATTGAGCCTAGCCATCCCCAAGCCCCTACCAGGGTTTATTTCTTAACCCTACTATCACACAAATATTGAGACCCTTTTTGTATTTGTTTATAAATATTTAAAACACAGTCTTCAGCAGTTTGAGTCTGTTTTTAACCCTCTATGTCAATCTGATGACATCTTTGTCAAAATCCCAAGTCATTTGCTTTTTAGTCCTTTCTTTGCTCCAGCTGAATCGTCATCATCTCTCCTGCACCTCTGCCATTGGCTGATTCTCCTACTTCCTCTTCTAACTCCACCTACCCTACCTGGCAGATAATTCTCCTCCCTGCTCAATGATTGGCTATAAGCTGCTTTATTGGCATACAAGGGGATAACTGGGGGGTAGAATTTATTCAACACTGAGACAGGAGATTCTCAGAACAAGACCAAATATGGGGGGATACAAAAGGGAGGGATACAAAAGAATCCACATTTTGAATTATATAATATTCTTGTGCCTATAGATAACTCACTTCAGTAATGTAAACTTTAAATTGTGGTCCAAAGGTCCCAGCATAAATGAAGACATTTTGTGATTCAAAGATATTCCATCAGTTAGGAAGAAGTTTTCTGAAAACAAAACCTCAAAATATTCCTTGTATTGAGCTTGGGTGTGTTCTTTACAGCAGAGGACTTTATACGTGGGACTTTGTTAACTATCATAGACACCTGATATAGACGCCATAAAATACTGCTATGATCGAACAATGATTTCAATATAGACCCACAGTATCCTGGTTATGTTTCCGTTGATGTGATTAAGTCCATGAACTAACACAAATTGAGAGTAAAGGTTTCAGTTTTGCTTAAGAATCCTAAACACAGACCATCCTTGACGGAAGTTAAGGTAGGAACTTAGAGGAAGTGATGGAGAGATTAGAGGAGTGCTGCTGATGGCTTGCTCTTCATGGCTTGCTCAGCCTGCTTTCTTATATCACCCAGGACTACCAGCCCAGGCACATTACCCACTCAGAGCAGGGTCCCTGAACATCATCCATCCATGTCAGCCATTAATCCAGAAAATACCCTACAATCTTATTTATAGGCAATCCCATAAAATCAGCTTCTTAAAGTTCCTCTTTCCAGATAACTCTAGCTTATATCCAGTTGATAAAAGCAAGCAAGCCAGCAAACAAACAAGGAAAACAAAAAACAACAAAAAAGCATCTAACCAAGGCATGTGGATAACCTTTGCCTGAGCCACTGTAAAACTAAGAAAACAAAATAAGCTAATGAGCTACAACAGAAACCCAACTACTCCATCCTTTAATGCTATGTGATCTATTTTCATATTTTTGTCTTTCAATTTTGCCATTACTTGTACTTAATGATACCATCTTACATAATAGTTATTCATAGAAATTAGCCTGTGGCTACAGTAAAATAAGTTTTTGTAGTTATTTGTTCTAGTTTTGTTGCCATTTTTCTTTTGTTTTAGCATATCCATTTTTAGTTGGTGTTAATTCCTAAACAGGATGTCATTTAACGTCTCAATATATCTGTCCATCATTGTTGATTTTTAACTTCATTGATGATACCAAACTAATATTGTATTCTAAGTATAGCAGGGAATATCCAAAACACAGAAGAGAACTGAAGCTCGGATATTATCAGAAGTCTATCGGCTGCCAGCAATTAGTCCTCTGCACCAGCATATCACATTATTTAGGTACCACCAGCAACACTGCTTCTCGGATTTGCAGTTGTCCATTTAGTCATCTAGGTTTTCAAAGCAGGAGTCACCTTCTGTTCTTTCAGGCATCTTGTAAAACTGAGTTAATGAAGATATCGTCTCAAGCTTAGTGTAGTGGCACATCCTTTAATTCCAGCACTCAGATAACAGAGGCAGAAAGATCTCTGAAACTTCAAAGTCAGCCTGGTCTTATTAGCAAGTTCCAGGAGAGCCACACCTACATAATAGAGAAACCCTGCTTCAAAAAACAAAAACAAAGTAAGTGAGAAGGCATCTTCTTGTATTCTAAGCACGCCTTGACACTTAAATGTACTGAATTGTTCCCTTCATTGAGTGGCTCCTTACATGTTCCTATGTAAACATTTCTTATTTTTTATTGAATTGTATTCAAATTTCTCCATATTTTAAAGGAATATTATATTCAGCCAATATGTCCCCAGACTTTCCACTTGCAGTACTACTCATAATTCATCTCAATTATCATATTCATTGTAATGAGTGGTAACCAGGAGATATGTGACCCACATCTATGGGTGTGTCTGCCAGAGGTTTCCAGAGACAGATCAAGAGGACTCAGCACAGTCTATAGCTTAATTCACTAATGGATTCAAATTTCAAATATATAATTGGGAAGAAAAACATATAACTATACAAGTTTCGGCTAAGTCACAGAAAGTAGGTCATAGAGACATTGCTTTGAATGCCGTCTCAAAAACCTAGTCCTTTCCTTTTCCCTTTGTTTCCTAGCTGCCTTGAAATGAATAGATTTCTTCTACAATGCCTTCCATCAACAGTATTTCTGCATTGTCATTTGGTCTAAAAGCACAATTTCTAGCCAGTTATGCACTAAAACCTCTCTAACTATGAGCCAAAATAAGTGTATTTCTTTAAATCATATCTCTAGTGTATTTTGCATAGTGAGAAAATGTCTGGTCCACCAAGTTCTCTTCGTTCATTCATGTCCGTGGAGGTAGGAAGGTAACAGACTTCGCTGAGGGTGAGGAGAAACAAGTGTCTTCATGTTCAAGTCCATTATTGCCAGGTGAGATAGAAGCATAAACAATGCTTTCAGTGTTGATACAAAACCTCAGACAGCTGAATCCAGTGGCACCTACCTTTAACACCAGATGCTTTGAAGGATGAAGAAACAGGATTTCAAGTTAAAGGCTTGTGTGGCTATTGGGCAAATACAAGGATGGGCTTGGTAACTTAATGAGTCTCAAAAAAAAAAGCTTAATATGTAGCTTAGTAGTGGCTAAGTATTAGTGGTAGCATTCATGAAGTTTTGGGTTCAACCTTCAGGGTAGGGGTATAGAGCTAACATACTCTAGTCCCTTGCTTAGGGAACGTTTTGCTTCCATAACCCATAGTTGTAACAATAATCCTGAGACCACTGCCTCAAACAGGAAAAAAGAAAAGTGGGAAGATAGAGGAGAAAAAAAATTTTAAATCATATTTGAATGTATTCTATAAGCAAACTATATCCAGCCTCTTTTCCTCCACAATATTCCACTGGAGTAAGGATTCTATTTCTCAGGGACCAACTCCCGCTACTTTCCCGTACAAGTGACTTTTACATGCATGTGAGCTGGCTTTTTTTGGTCTTTGTCTTCTCTCAATCTAGGCAACAGTTATTTCAGTTGCCTTTTCAACTCTCTATTAAGGTAGTGCAGTATTAATTATATTGCCCTGGTCATTTTTATTCACCTTCTGCTGTACATTCCCCTAGGAGGAGGAATTGTGCATTAGCCGCCTACATTGTTGCAACACCTCTCATTCAGATCTCCTGTGTTACCCTGAACATGTTCCTCTCCTCCTAGCTGTGCATTACCTGTAACTCTCTCTTTCTAGTTATACATATTTATAGGCTCCTTGGGATATAGGCACAAGTGCAGCTTCCCGACTATATGCAGAACCCTTTCTACAGAGAATCTGCCCCATACACATTGGTAGTTTCATTCTGTCTGCCCATACCTGCCTCTTTATCTCTATCTAACTCTTCTTGGCAGACAGAACAGCTGTTATTGACTTGTTTATCTCCCAGAAAGTGAGACGCACATGCCTAGATGCAGAAATTCTCTGCATGGTTACAAATCTTGAGTGTCTACTCATTTTGTGGTCACATGTAGCCACCCAGGAAATAACAGCAAAAGCCTACTTTCTAATGCCAATTATCTTCTAATCCCCAGAGGGAGTTCTACTGATGACATTGGAATGATTTTTCTTTCTTAAATTTCTACAGTGTTTTATGTGTGACAACATTCCATATGGATACACACTCATGCATGGGACTCACCACTGCTCTCTTCCTTGACCATGAGGACAGGTTATTAGTCATTGCTCATATTCAGAAAAAATATAAGAACGAACAACATGCCATTCATCACACAGGGTTGATTTCTCATTACATTTTCCAAAATGGAAGCCTTTCAACTGGCTGCTGCTCATTCATCATGGAATTTTATTCATTAACCAAGCATCTCTATTCTCTGGAAGTGCCTTAAATATAAGGCAATTCCATTATCACTCCTATAATGATAAATGGAAGAGATGGAAAAAGATGACACACATAACCTAAGGATGCCTACTGTAACAACTAATAACAGAATTGTACTTACCTAAGTAAAGATGGGTGGATATTTTATAAAGAAATGAGCAATCATGAAAATAGCATGCAATTTCTGTATTTATTTACCTGGATTAACACACACAAAAAACAACTTTGTAGGAGACTTTCATGTAACTATTTCTATAATCGAAATCAACAAAACTTACTAATTTGCTATAATTGACATAATAACACTGTATTAAATAGAAAGTATAGGGTCTACAATAACAATACAGTCATTCCATGTACTTATAGGATATTCACCATGGTAATAATGCTCTGAGTCATGGAAAAGTAACTCTCAGAGTATATTAGACCACACTAGACACTAATCAAATTTCTGACAAAAATAATTTAACGGCAAAGAATAATATAAACATCTTCACTGATATTTTAACATTAATAAAAGAGAGAAACTACCAATATATCTTTTTAAAAAATCCATTTCATAAAAATTATGTCATAAATTCTAAGTAATCTAAATAAAAAATAGGTAAGTAATTTAGGTTTCTGTCAATCATTTCTGAATATCTCACTTGGGGCAATGCAACACATATTCACTTATAGTAAGAACTTAAGTGTTTCTATACTAAAAGGTATTAAAATATAAAATATAAAATTGGAAAGATTTTGGAAGCCATATTGTAAGTGGGGCTATAATGATAGCTACTTGAAAGAGTAGGAGGTCATTATACAATGGAGGTTAAGTATGAGCTTCATTTTTCTTCTCTGACACTAGGTGCAAATTTAACATTATAAACTTTTAAGAAACAATTTCGGTAAACTTTGTCTCCTATGGACTGGGGAGGACAAGAAGGAAATAGAGCTAATATCTATTGAAATTCTAACAGCTGCTGGTAATAAACTTGACCTGCAATCTGTGAGTTGTTTAGTAACAGTTAATTTTTCCACGAACCTTTTGACATAATAGATATATAAATAAGCTGAACACAAGACGGCCACATTAACTGCAAAAATAAATGCTTCTCTTTACCCCATGCAAATTGTGTTTGCTTCCTTATCTACCATATGTTAGATGGCTGACATGTCATCAATACTACAGTGGTGAGAACACTTTAATTTTTTTCAACACTATCACAGTTTCAAGAAAGATCATGGAAGCTGCTAGATTTTGTTTCCTAAGCTTTGTATTCATACAAGTTTCCTATATATTTCTATGTGTTGATAGAAGATGCTCATTTCCTACTGAAGACGACAAAAGGTCTAACTTTTCCTTGTGTGATTCTAGTTTCTTTGGGAACTTAACGATGTCTCTACGTTGAGATTTGCAACAGTTCTTACCTTTCCCTTTTTAACATTGCCAAAAAAGTTGATTGTTCTTTGTAAGTAAAAGTTGACTGAATAAAGTGGTCACTTAACTTCCTTTCAAGTATTATCTGATATCTTTCAGCAAATTAATGAGACTTTCAGGTCTATCAATTCATAAATGTTATTGCAATTTACAGCCAACCTTTGTATTCATGGATTCCATATTCACAGAGTCAATCAAATGGGCATCAAAATTATTTGGCAAAATATAGTCATTATAGTAGACAGTTGTAGTTTTTGTCATTGTTTTCTAATGCTATATACACACATACACACACACACATATGTGTGTGTGTGTATGTGTATGTGTAATATCTCATTGCATTTTATTTGATACAATAAGCATGTAAGATTGCTTTGTTGTAGTCTTATTAACATGGATTATATGCAAACTTGTAATCTTTTATATTAGGGAGTCAAGCATCTTGGATATTTTTAAACCAGAATTTCTTTTTAATTTTTATTTTTAATTATACACATAGTGCCTGGGCATAGGTATGTGCCTTTGTGTGGGTGCCTGTGGAGGCAAGAAGAGGGCTTTTCATGTTTTTGGAGCTGGAGTTAATAAGTGACTGTGAACTGCCCGAAATGGGTGCTGGGAACTGAACTCTGGTCCCCTGCAAGAGCAGTGTGTGCTCTTAATCAATGGACCATCTCTCCGTCCTTCTCCCCAGACCCTGAATCCAGTTTTCTTTCTATATGAGGGATAATAATATGTGGTATCCCGAGTGTGAGGTGAGTCTTTAGTCTCAAATGCTGGGCAAAAATACAGAAGCAACGAAAGTTCTATCATATTAGAAAGGCACTTGAATTTTCCTCCTTTCTGTAGCAAATGTAATTTCTAAATGTAAGAAATGAAAAGTAACTCAAGGCAAAAATCCTTTTGGCACTGGTTTGAGGAGAAAGCAACAAAAGAGGAGGTCAGAAAGATGGCTCAGGTCAGGTAGATGGCTCGTAGCTCAGCCATCTTTTAGATTGCAATTCATTTGAATGGGTTTTGTGTTGTAATGCATTCTAGAGCACCACACTGTCAGCTGTGTTTAAACGCATTCTTTAATATTCAACTTTGTTTTCTGTTGCTTGTACAGGAGTAGTGTTTGGCATGCCAGATCAGCAGGCTCTGCCACTTGTGATAAATTAATGAGCCAAAAATCAGAACATGGGAAGTATTAGAAGGAATCAGATTTGGGGCATTTCTAACATTGAAAGACATTGGAAAGAAAAGACATTTATTAAATACAAGTAGTAGGGTTTTTTTGGTAAGGAGAACTCTTAATTAAGAAGGAGAGGAAAATGACAAAATCCTATCTATCAATTCCGTAGGATATATTTACAGATAGTCAGTTTATTAAAATGGGCACTGGACACCAGATCTCAAATATTCCGTTTCTCTTTCTTATTTCTTATACCTTGAACTCCTAGTGAATTAGAGATAAACACTTAAAGAAGTTCTGCTCATACCTGTAAAGGGGACTCTTAAAATATAAGCAAACAATAGTTCCTCCATACATTGTAATAAATCTTGGTACAGCAGTTTGATATTAGCTGGAGAGATCACGGCTCTTCTCTGAAGACTGATATTGATTTGACAGATGGGCTAACACACGTGGTCTCAGCATGCTGTGAAGATTCATTTGAGAGGTCTGAATTTAGTGTCAAATATATTGTCTTAAAAATTGGGTGAGAATGCTGCATTCTCTGTGCAACAGTTCCCTGAGATAATGATACATCTAAGTCTAAAAAATAATGGGTACAAGAGCCAACAGCGGAACCAGATCAGCTGTGTCTAAAGAAGGACTTGTCTGATAGACTTAGGCAGATCTACCTTGTACTCATTGATATAAGGATGCAGTAAATAGCTCTAACTGCTGCTAATAGTTTTTCTGACAGCATCAGCTTATTCACTGGGTTGCATATAATAGACTAAAGGTATGTGTATCCCATCTGCAAATATATAGAGTGAATCCTAATCTCCAGGGTGGTAGTATTTGTAGATGACATAAATTGAGACCTTTCCTTCATGGGTTAAGTAAACAGCAAGAAGGGTTCAGTCTATGAACCAATACTTGGACTCTCACCTGATATGAGATTAAAAGCAGCACGATGTGGGGCTCCATAGATAAGAGCAATGAAAAGGGAATTGTTGTATAAGCTACCCAGTCTATGGCAGCCATAACACAGCCTATGAGAGAAAAACAAAGAAGATGGTGAGTGTACTGAGAATGTCAGTGTGGAAATGTTGTACTCAGATCTCGAGAACCCCTAAAAAGACTCTCAAGACTCAATACCAATGCAATATGCACAGAGTCCTTTAATATGGGCTTGAGCTCATACCACAATCCTTCCTAATGGAACAGGATAGGAGAACGGTGCAGAGCATCAGGGGCAATGAGTTTGTAAAGGGGGAAAAAACATAAGAGGAGGAAGGGGGATTGTGGGTGACAGGAATATTGATCTATAGGTGGATTGGGTGCAGGCTGAGTCTGGAGGGAAGTTGTGGGTCACAGGAATGTTGACCTTCAGGTGGGTTGGGTGGAGTCCGAGTCTCAAGGAGAAGTTTTTTATCTCAGAGGAACATTGGCAGCTGATTATATCTAAATACCTGGGTGGAGTTTCTGGAGACTGCTGGCAGGCGCAGTTTACAGCAGTACATGGTCATTTTCAGAATGCAGGGAGGAGTAAGGGTCACCTAGAGGACAGGTTCTCACAGCACATACAGAACGTGGCATTAGTTACAGAACATACAGAACACGGCATTTGTTTGGTCTTTGCCCATGGTGTTGGAAGAGGAGTACTTTGCAGTTTCCTGTCAGGAGATAAATCTTCATGTCGTTCATCTTTAAATGCATTTACTGTAGTTTCTAATATTGTCTCACAGCATCTTTAAACAGAAGGCCTAAGACATGTATAATACTAACTCATGTATTTAGCAGATAAATTTTGTATGCCATCAAGTTTCTAGTAACTGGGCATACAAATGTGATTAATGAAAGAAAAATAAAATCATAAAATCTTGTGGTTAATAGAAGAAAGGAAGTAATAAACATACTAGCTTGTTTATCAGGTAGCAATTGTGATGGTGAAGAGAGACAGACAGCATGTGTGGGTTGGCATATCAGCTAAGGTAAAAGCGCCTTAGGAGAGAGAGTACATGACTATGCATACATCTGCTGTGCAGGAGAGAGCAGCCATGGGTTAGGTAGGACTCAGGAGCCTTAATGGCTGCCAACACTCCCTGTGTGTACTGGTGACTCTCTCTGCTTTAGTTGCTTGCTCTGGTCTATATGTAAATACTTCACCAGGCACAGCATGGCCTTCAGCACCCTATTCCATACTCAGTTGTTAAACAATTAACATTACATCTCTGTGTTCTGCTGTCCCTGGGAGAGAAGGGATCACCACCACCAAAATCACTCAGCAGTGCATCAGTGAATGAGGAAGCAAGAGTGTCCTGGTGAGAGTGTGAGACATCTGTCAGGGAAGAGAGTGTTGTTGATAAGAATTCTATTTATACAAACTTCCCTTTTGTTCTTCTTCACATGACCCATAGGAAAGAGGAACATTCCTTCTTTCTGAACTCAAGCTCTGAGTTCTGGGAAAATGATGGAATCGTTATGTTGATGATTACTGTGAATAATAGATAAGCCCTTAGTTAGCAGCTGTACTTGACAGTGGCTATATATAAAGTGAATATTTTCGGCATGTTCCTTGGTATCAGACATGTAAATGACAAACTTTCCATCTCCTTGCAGCTTACAAATCAGTTTCTTAATGGAAAACTTGGGAAGGCAGATTTTATTTCTTATAATAATTTTCAGTGGGTAGAAGGACAGCTCATAGAAAAAAGAATGCTTGGGAACGGAACGTTTTATGTTTTCTGTCTGTGGAACACTTACCTCTGAGGATCTGTCAGAAAGTGAGGCCTTATCCTGTTTGACAACAATCATTATCCTGTGAATAATTCCTTTTTAGGCATTTGAAACTTCCAACTGTGCCCCTAAAATGACTGCATAATGTGGCAGAGCCATTATGTAAACTAACCCTTAGCGAGCAAAGCTTGTTATAACTTCTTCTATCAAAAAAGTAATAATCTGTGACATTCTGAAATCACAACAAAAATGTCGTGTCTGTTATCCCTGCAAAAACGACAGTGCCCTTTTATGGTGTTCCAAGGAAGGAATCCCAGCTTGGGTATGATTCAGGTCACTTGAATTCCTCCTGAGTGTTGTTTTATAACCCTGTTTTTGTTAGTTCTGAGTACATCTATGAAATTAAAGCTGGAAGTTGGAATATTAATAAAGGAGAGTACACAAAGCCTCTAAGACACCACAGTGTGTCAGTTAACCATTGCTGGGACATTCAGTGGCTGATGTCAACATTTTTTCCATTATAGAAAATATTTTATTCATATATCTGATTGCAATCTGATGATACAGCTCTATAAGTGTGCTCTATACTGCTAGGATTGAGGATTGACAAAATCCACTTATGATCTGAGATGTGTAATTTTCTTTTTGGTTGTTGCAATAGTTAATAGCTGAGGCCTCTGATCTGTCCTAGGACAGAAACTGCTTCTGTCTTTGTGAAAAGAAAGGGTGTTTCAGTGTAAAGGCCTCCTCCACTGACTCCTTTCCTTCTTGAGGCTTATTCAATCACTCTCTTGTTTCTTTGTTTTTGTTTGTTTGTTTGTTATTTTTATTTTGTTGTTGTTGTTGTTTGGTTTGTGGTTTTTTTAAAAAAATTTTCTTGTTGTTGATGGTTTATTCCTCTTTTGTTTTGAGACATGGTCACATTATGCTGCCCCCTACTGGTCTTGAATTCACTGAGTAGACAGGCTGGCCTCAGACTTAATGCAATCTTTTGCCTTTGCCCCCAGACTCCTGGGATTACAGGCTTATGCCACCAGTTAGGACTTTGTTATTGTCTTGTTGTTTTGTAGCTTCCTACAAATGATTTTAAAACCAAGGGGTCTGTCGGATGATCCTTAGTTTTGTGTTTTTTTAAGCTAGTGAAATTGAGTTATTGCTATAAAGATCAATAACATGTCTTTAAATCTCTTTTGTTAAAAAGATAATGGTATACCTCTGGACTCTAATATTGGCCATGGTGTAGGTACCTGGAATGCTGAATAGCAGGCTTGTCCTGTTTTAGGACCTGTACTCCCAGTGACTATAAATGAAGCAAAAATTGACATATTTCTGTGTTTGTGTCTTCTTCCTTTAACACCATCCTGTGACAGAGAGAAAAATCTCTCCAAAAGTTTTTACATCTTAGTATCTTCAAGCCTATGACTTAGAGGAACATACAAGAAGTTGTATATTGTATTGTATATTGTATTGTATATTGATTGTATATTGACAATCAGCTCTCCTTCAGGGGGGAGTAATGTGCCCATTCTACATGAGCTCAGTAGAATACACAGAGGACCTTATAATACAGAAGACTAGGGGCTGGAGAGATGGCTCAGTGGTTAAGAGCACCACCTGCTCTTCCAAAGGTCCTGAGTTCAATTCCCAGCAACCACATGGTGGCTCATGGCTCACAACCATCTATAATGTAACCTGGTGCCCTCTTCTGGCCTGCAGGTAAACAAGCAGACAACACTGTATACATAATAATAAAATAAATCTTTAAAAAAAAATAATGCAGAAGACTGAGAGAAAGAAAAAGAGAAGCAGGAGATAGAAGTAACTGGGTGGCTACAGCTTGTGAGAAGGGGAAGGGAAAGGGCCCTGGGCTGAGGGTTCAGGGAAGCTTCTGAGAGCTGGAGCCTTCAAGGAACCAGCCTACACCCTGCCTCACTACACAGGAGAAGCCACAAAAGACTTCAAGCCTCTACTATTGTAAGAACAGCCTATTATTTAAAGTACTGAGTAATTTAAACTTTAAAATGTGGAGTTGACTGAGTATTAAAATATCACTTTTGCAGATGTGAAAACAAGAAGTTAAGCCACAGAAGGTCAACATGAAGAGCTTTATGACTTCAAATATATTGCCTCATATTCTTATTCATGTTTAGAATATTTTTCTGGCTTTTTATATAGACTAAACAAGTCTACTCCCGTTAAAAAATGCTTATGATGCTCTTAATTAATTTGAAAGGATTTAACTGCTGGAACAATCCTGTAGAATAATTAGAGCAGTTTTAATATATCAATATTTTCTATTTAGGCAAAGGAATCAGAGAGAAACTGAAGTAATTTGTGTGACTTCTTGCATTGCTTTGAGGACCATGAGGGGGCGTCTCCTGAACACTGTCTCACCAAGGTACTCCTTGGCTCCTTGAACACTGTGAGCCGAGTTGTTTGGTGAAGCAAGGGGACAGAGAGAGTGGATGCATTAAAGTCTTCAGGAGTTCATCTAAGGAGTAGTTGGATGTTTTCCACTGCTATCGTGACTCTGGTGTATTCTCTGTAATCTCTTTCCACTTCAGGGTACCATTCAGACTCACAGTCACTGGTGACTTCTGTCTTCTCCTCTTCACAATCCTGGATATCCAGGACACTGAAGTAAGGTGTAGGGATTTGGGTCACCTCTCCTTGTTTCAAATGTTGTGTCCAGATTTACATTGTATGATGAGAAATAGAATTGGCATCCCAGAAATGTGTCTGAGGCTCTTACAGCAAGCATAACCTGAACAATGGGTATCTGTGATCAGCAATTGTTGGTCTGAGAAATACTTGGGATTTGGGATTATTTTGATTATTTTAGATTTTGAGATTTTTACATGCACATTTACTGAGGGAATTCTTAGATAAAACCAGATTCTAAACACAAAGTAATTTATATGTGATATATAGTTTGTACACATAAACAAAACAGTAATTTTACACAATATTTTAGCGGATGTGAATTTTGACTGCCTTTGGTTGTGTGAAGCAGGCCACAGTGATACCACCAAACCAGACCACTCGATGGGTGGAAAGAAGGATTATTTGAGAGATTAAGCTGCTTCATGGCTATGTTTCACAGAATAGACACAGAATAGCCAGAGATATTGAGGGGGTGTTCAACGCTGCCATGGCTACTTCTTGAGCTCAGAGAGAATAGAAAAAAAAATTGGGGAAAGACTTTTCAGCTATAAAGAGAGCAAGTAGATAAGGGCAGGAGAAAGCTTAAGCTGGTACAAGCTGCTAGTTTAAGTACAAGTGTGAGACCTTGGTGTGTGTTCATGGGGAACTAGAGATAAGGGAAGAGGCTCTTCCGAGCAAACAGAGGAGTGCTAGTATAAGCTTTTTTTTTTTTTTTCTGTCAGTAATTCTTCTGCTTACCCTGTCAGACTCTGGCTTTAGATGAGCCAGAATGTCATTTTGGACACTGTAAGTGCCACTGCATTTGGGGAACTGAGGACTTGGAAGCTAACAGGTTGTGTGTGTCAGGTGTAGGATTTTCTTCCTGTGGTGTCATGTCAATAAGTCAAAAAGGACCATTCAAGTTTGTGAATTTTTATACTAGAAAAGCTATAACCTAGCTTCCAAAGACACATGGAGGGCAGTTGCTGCCCTGAGTCATTTCCGGGGAACACTGCAGAGGTACAGATAGGTACTTCCTAGAGTCTAGATGTGGTCATTCCATTGAGATTTTTAGAATAATCCCCAACTCCATCTGTTGGAAACTTGTTCCTTCTTTCCAGTGTCTCAGAAAGTGGACAGAATAATGAGATTCACAAAGTAGTAATGTTACTGAAACAAATAACAAGCAACATTAATAACGGCAGGTTAACTCTGCCAGACTTTGGGGGTACTGCTGTTACTACCATTGTAAAACAAGGAGAAGGGAACTTGAGATGGTGCTTGACAAGATGCTGTCACAGTATTGATAAATGGCAGAAATCAGCATCCAGGCTTGGTCATCTAACCCCAAAATTTGTAGTCAATACTGTCATGGTCAAAGGAAACACCAATTACCCAAACTCAAAAGGCAGCCCATATATCCAGAAATGAGCACAGCCCCTGGACTATAGGAGGAGATCTGGCAGTTAGTTAAAAGCCAGCATTCCTCAGGAACTCTACCTCTACCAAATGGAGTCATTTCCCTTAGCTCTGGGAGGAGGGATGTATGGCGACTTATGGCCCAGGCTCTTTTAGTACCCCTATACATCGCAGCCCTTTTCACTTCCTCCCCTACCCATAATTCCCTCTACTTCATGGGCATCTTTCCTCAAGTCATTCATTTTCCTGTTATTCTCTCTGTGTTTTTTTCCTCTCTCCATGCTCTCTTCCTGCTTCTCTCACTATGATCTCCCCGTGCTCTATCCCCATCTTTTCTCTCCTCTCTCACAGATAGCCGTGGCCATGTCCAATCTGCTAGCCATGTTCAATATACTCTGTGTGTGTGTTTTGGACTCTTTGAGATGCCTCTGGATGTCCTCCCTATAATATCTACAATTAAAGCCAGCCCTCTAACCACACCATGAAGCAGTCACATCACTGGTTTATGTAGATACCACAACACAGTGCTCTCATAAAGATGGTGATGGCTTGTTGCTTCAGATTTTTCTTGTCTGTTGACTCTTACAGAGACAAATATTCAGAGGTATGTATGTGACTACGCATATGAGTGTGTGTGCATGTGTTTGTATACATGTATACAAGTGCATGTACTAGTATGCACATGCTTACAAGGGCCACAAGTCAATGTTGGGTATCTTTCTCTTCTGCTCTCCACCTTATTTTTAAGACAATGGTTCCTCTCTAAACTTAGATCAAGACGTTCTAGGCTAGCTGGAGTTCAAGCTGCAGGAATAGTGCTGGTTCTGTTCCTGGATTATAGTCATGAGTTCCCATTCCTGCCTTTTGTAAGGCTGGGAATCTGAACTCAAGTCATCATGCTTGTGTGGCAAGCATGTGACTGACTGAGTCATAGCCTAGCTGTAAGTATATAATACTCTTAATAACTGAAATACAACCTTCTTGTTTACGCATTTGAATTAAAAAAATAATAAAACAACTAAGTTTTAATGTCCAATGGCTCTATATGTCCTGATTCTTGGCTTGATCAATCTGTTTTAGTCCACTTCCACCGTTCTTTTTAAGATCCAATTTTATCAAAAATTATGCTAACTCAGCTTATCACTGTCTGATCACCTTGAAGATACCAGGGGCACTGCCTTTTAGCACTGGTGTTTCTCACTTTACTTGTTCTCACATGCTCTCTTGGTTGAGACAGGACCTACCTTATTCCTGGTGTTTCCTGTTAGAACTTGTTCCATCCCCTGATGAGCTTTCCCCAATTTCTTGGTTGTAAAGTCTCATTTACTAAAGCAACAGAATTGAACTCAACTTTCTGCTCTGCCTTCCCTACCAAAGTAAAGTTTCACTACTGGTGATGCCAAGCAAGATCTTGCTGACTGATGTACATAGAGGCCAGTATATGGCACCGAGGACAATCTGTATGTTGCAGCTAGTTGATCAGTCTGTTGGGAGATCTAGTTGTAGGAAAACACCCAAATTTGACTTCCAGAGGGAAATTGCCTGGAGGTAGAGTGAGTAATGGGAAAGGGAAAGGCTGCTTGTTGACCAGATGTCCCCAGTAGCTTAGGGTTCTTCACAGGCTTAGGGCATGTCTCATCACAAGACAGAAGGGTTCTTCTGAGCTTTTGACTTTATGCTTATTGTCTAGATCAGTTGAGTTCTTCTATACTCATGAATCCTTGAAAAGTCTCTTTCAGCCAATTTTGAGTGGAGTTTTCAAACCTTTCCGGAAAAATAACTTATGAACTTTATTGCCTAAGGAATTTCTAAAGGCTAGAGCTGGTATAGTGACGGTCTCTACCACTGCTGTGCATCTGAGTTGTGTGTGCTTCTCTGTCCTTTCACTAGTGTCATCAAGTAACATCGGTCAGGATTGCCAGCCCTCACTCCTGAATTTCTTCAGTGTGGGCCATAGACTCAGAGGAGTGATCTCAAGAGAGTTCACTTCATTTACATTTTTTTGGTGGCCATTGATTTTTCTTAGAAATCCTTTATCTATGTTAATTATCAGTGTGTAAAACATTGGTCACTTAAAATTGAAAAATATTCTGTGTAAGAGCTCATGTTTCCTTAGCAAAAACTTAGCCAAAAATAATAAACAATATAGGTCAGATTTCCAAAAATTGTAGATCAAGTTCTGTAATGGATGAGTCACAGATACAGCTGAAACCACTTCATCTGCAAGTTAATGGGTGAAATTAGCATGTTACAGAGTTGGAGGGTTTAATTAGAAAGGCAATCCTTAGCAAGAAGCCTCTCTGGAACACTAAAGTGGTTGTTGATTTTGTTTGTATCAGGTTTAGGGGCAGTGCCTAAGAATAAAATTAAATCCAAATTTGAAGATACAAAAATAAGTCTGCATTGAAGCTGTCCCATCCTCAAAATTACTAAACTCACTTTCAGTGTGTTCATAGTAGCCATATGAGTTTTTCTTTTTCTAGGTCTTGAGTTTAACCCTTCTAACTGGCCATAGAGAGATGCCTACTTATTTCTAGGGCTTTGCCCTTGTTGACTATGAGTTCTGGCACTCTCCAAGAGAAGCATCTGGAAAAACAAGATGCTTGATTTTGTGAACAGCTCTAGTTCTTGCTTCATAAGGGTACTTTATTACATGAGAGCCAAAAAATCTCCCCCCTCTGCTTTTGTTTTGTTTTGTTTGTTTTTTTTTTTTTTCTTGCTTTTACTTATGGAATTAGCCTCCCTGTTTTTAAATGAAACTTAAAAGATTTCTGGATTTTCCCATTGTTTTCCATTTTCTACTGCTTTCTTATAGATCAGACTGTGCCCTTTATTAATGTAAACTATATTATGTGTAAAACAGTGTTGGGTCCAATGCGGGCCCACAAAATGGCAATGCTTCTGACAGTGGCAGTCTGGGCTCAACTGTGACCTGGTAAACAGGAGGATTGCTTACATATAAACTAAAACTTAACACTCAGCATTCCTCAGAAACCTTGTGAAGCAGGTTTCTTTTTGTCAGGAAAAGGCATTTTATCCTTGAACCATTCCTTTAGCCAATCACCTCTGGCAGTAGGGCATCTAGTTCTGTAATAAAGCAAACAAATGTGCAACAGATCAAAGCCACTACACTAGCTCCCAGGCTGTTCTGGCCTGCAAACCTCCTCCTCCTATTAAAACTCCCAAGCCATTTGCGCTCACAGCCTTCCTCCCACAGCAACATACTCCCTTAACATTGGCAAGGCTTTCTTTACCCTTTGATGTTCTCTCTACTCCCCACCCCAAGAGAGAGCCTAGCAGTTTCAAATTCCCCAATAAACTTTCCTGTCTACAGTTGGAGTAGTCTAGCTAGGTGATTTTACTACACCCTCACTTATAGCAGTGTTTTTCCAGAGTGTACCTTGATAAAGTTACAAACTACCATTTACCTTTCTCAAAGTATATTGTGACTGGGCGTGTACAGCACATGGGTGTCTTAATTAATGTTCAGAAAATGAGGGCAGATACAGAACAGAGTGCAGTTCCTCCACCTAGATACGATAAAGAGAGAGAGGACCTGACATGCTTTGGTAATACTCTTCAAAATGTTAAGCTGACTATCTGGCCACCCAGTGTGTGTGTGTGTGTGTGTGTGTGTGTGTGTGTGTGTGTGTTTGTGTGTGTAGGGAACCAAGAAATGGAGAACTTTCATGTGCTACAGCTTGACTCAGTCCCTGCTGTTGACATGACCTACTTGGATTTCCACCTATGTACTTTTCCACTTGGATCCGTTATCCATCCCTTTCCCTATTCATTCTCCTGTACCCAATGATGGCTTTCACCTTATTGGTCTTCACCAAACCTGGCTTCCACAGCTGAATTCTGAACCCGCATCCTGCTGCAGCTGTAATCCAATAATAAATGATCTAGTCACAGATTTTTAAAAATTAGAATGTGTGGCAAATGGATGAAACACAGAGTGATTCTGTCAAGAAGAATGTCTCAAAGTACTGTCAATTGTCACACCAGCTCACAAAGCTTCCAATAGCAGGGATAACTAAGAGGTGGGAAAAGGCTCACTGGACCTACATAAAAAAGCTTTTATTGAAAAAGCATCTACAAAATATACTCTCTCCCAATGCTTAGGGAATTTGTAAAAGAGAGGGTGGGAAGAAGATCGTAAGAGGCACAGAACCGGGGAGTTTGCTGTGAAAGCAGGTCTCCTACTAATGTCAGAAACTACACCTGTAAAGGCTCACCAATATGTCTGCCAAGACAGGAGCTGAACAAGGAACAATAAATGACATAGCAAACATGGTCAAGGAGAAGTTCACAATGACTCAGGTCCCAACAAAGAATTATATGCAACTGAGGAAAACAGAGAGATGGCCTTCTCAGTAGGAAAGCACAGTGATTGGTTTTCCAGTATAACAAATGGTAGTCCCCAGAACATACATAAGAGTAACATTATGTAGACTGAATAGTTTATATTTAGGAAAAAATATATGAGAGCAATAACATGTAGTAAACAAAAGAGTTCTTAAATTTGAAAGTTAGTGGGGAGGGGGTATATAGTTGTGTTTGGAAGGAGAAAAGGGACAAAGAAAAGATATAGGTATATGATTCTCAAAAATTAAAACAAAAGAAAATTTGCTGAAGAGAATAAAGTGTTTACACTGAAGTCTATCGCTATGTTCTACACACATAAGATAGTTCACAGGGTGAGCATTTGGGGAGGGGGAGACTGTCATCAAGACATTTTGTTGATTTGCTCCACAGTAGTTGGGAACTGGTTAATTCTCCTCCTGTTTCTCTTTCTTCCTGTCCTTTAGCTTTGGAATTGAAGTTAGAATGACTCCATTTCTTTTCTCATACATGTGGTATTATATCATGAAAATTAATAAAACAATACCTCTTTCCTTCAGAACTCACAACATTATTGAACAGATAGTTTGTGACTGTGCTTCCTGTGGTAGACTCAGAGGAAATACAAAGATGGAAGTAGGAAACTGGCCAGACAGAAGCTTGCTTTCTGACTTGTGGATAGTACCATCTCTCCAGGTCTATGTTTACTGAAGTGGGCACGTGACCAAGAACTCAAAAAACGCTTCACCGTTTTAACTATACCCACATACTACCCAAACGTCATATGGTATCCAAATTAAGCCCCTGTGCTAATTGTCCCTAGTTCATGCCAATATCATCCATATAACTGACCCTAGTCCTTCTCAAGAGAAGGGACAGCACACTTCTCCCCTGTAGACGCTCCATTAGGCTCTCGTTGTCACGCCTCCTCTCCATCTCCCATACCACTTGAGAACACTTACGCATTTGTTAACAGGATTCAACTTCTTAAACTTCCTCGGCAAAAGCTACAATAAACATTTAAACTTTCACTCTGAACACTGCAATAGACTTTTTATTGTCTTATCAGCCAGATCTCCCACACAGCTTAAACAGCAGTTCGACAGATGCCTCTATGAACTGCATGACATTTGAGAGTTGGTTATGAGTTGATTTTTCACCTTTAGCTGCTGTGAACTTTTTTTCCCTTTCCTTTGTTTTCCCAAGACTAACCTGTGTGCTGAAGCAAGGCTTTCATAGGCGTGGAAGTGTGGCTGTCTTCCTGCGGAATCCAAATCAATTCTCTAATCTCTAGCACTGTGGGCACTGAGTGAGGAAAAAGCTCTCAACTCAGGAAGCTCGAACTCCTGCTATCACTCAACTCCCTGGCTAGTATAGGAAGGTGAGAAGCAGCAACAATACCGAGTAACTAACTGTAAATAGTGACAAGATTTTTTTTTTAATTTTTACAATTGAATGATTATATTGTTTATTTGGTGCATTTGCAATTGTTGATTAAATAGAGATGTGTATAAACTGAGACCTGATACAAATAATTAGAAGAAGTTTAACTACAGTGAATTAAGAGAAGAACACACTGTGAAGCAGAAACAACAGATGGTCAAAGAAGAAAATGCTAATTTGAAGCTATTAGAAACATTAAGGGGGAATCTAAGGGAATAAGCTGATTTACACAGACACAAAGAATCTCCCACTTCCCATTGACCGACTTGTTTCAACATTCTTAAGCCATGTCAGGAATGTGTTCATGGTCCCTCCTTTGCTTTATTGTTTACTTTTCTAGAAACTGTCTTGTTTTCTTATGTGGTTTTATTTCATTTGGAAACTAGTTTAAAGTTTAAGAACATTTTGTTTGATTTCTCTGCCAATTATCATAGCATCTTAAGAATACCAAATATTAATATTTATTTCTAGCAATAGTTCAAGCTATTCATCAACTTTTCCTGTGGCAGGTTTATAGCGAAATCTGTATTTTTCGCTCAAGAAAAATCAATCACATAAAGTACATTTCAGGTGTCAGTATGTGCCAAGCATTGGATAAAAGACATCTTTTCATACTTCCTCCAAAACTGTTTCAGACTTACTGAATATTTTTATGGAATGTTATTTGTAGACTTCCTTAGAACTACCATCTTGCATATAATGTTTTATCCATCTGTTTTTTATTCTTATTCATAAAAGACAGTTTTTGGGGGGAATTATGACACAATTACTGAAGCTAAAAATGATAATTTTAAGGCGAATGTTAGTAGTTCTAATGAGAGTTTATATCTGACCTCTAAGCAATTCTATTTTACAAATGTGGACTTTGTAAACTTGAAAGCCTTTGTCCTCTGGAGTTCAACACATGGAAATAATCATCATGTTACTTACACCCTAGTGATTTAAGCCAAACTTATTCCCACCCTATCCTGAAGATAACATAAATTTAATTTAACACCAAAGGTCAGCCTTTCTTTCGTAACTGCTTTTTTTTTTTTTTCCAATTTGTAGCCAGGGAGAAACTTTCTCCTAAAGCTTCAGGGTTCTGTTATCAATAGAATTATTGTAACTTACTATAAGAAAAAATCATATTTACTTGAATACTTTTGTTCTAGTTTCTTCCTTTATTTCTTTTTCCTCCCAAAGGACACAGGTTCCTGTGCTCGTCAGTTATGGCAGAGGTGTCCATTCCAAGTGCTCAGCGTATGATATCAAAGGCTGTAATGTCATTGATGCTTTTTTCTTCTGTAATCCTTGGATGCTATACTTTATGTAATTAGACCCAGGCGGTGGTAAAAATGTATTAAAAATTTAGTTTGAGGGAAAGAGGCTTTTTAATATCCAATAAAAGCTTGCTTTGCCATACCATATTTGGAGTTCATGATATACTAAATTGTTAAGGAGCAAAATCAAATAGTAACAATAATAAAATGATGTTTAGTAAACCATATATTTTAGGAGGGCATGATCATTTCTGTGGGTATGATGGATAGTGTTTTGTCAACTTCACATAAGCTACAGTCATTTTGGAAGAGGAGCCTCAATTGAGATCAGACTGGCCTGTGGGCAAGCCTGTGGACCATTTTCTGGATTAATCACTGTTACAGAAAAGCCTGGGCCATGGTGGATGATTCCATCCCTGAGCAAGTGGTCCTGGGTGTATAAGAGAGAAGGCAATACAAGGAGCAAGTCAGTATGCTGCACTCTTCCATGGCCCTGACCCTTGGTTCCTGCCTTGAGTACTTGCTCTGAATTTCTTGAATATCGATTATCATGTGGAAGTATAAACTAGATAAGCCTTTTCTTACCCAAGATTCTTATGATCATGGTGCTTTCTTACAGCAACAGAAAACACAACTAAAACAACTGGTTCACCGCTTCAAAATAATGTTGCATAACATTTATACATTGTTCGTACTCTAAGAGTGTGAATGAAGTGAAGTAAGAAGTATCAGTCCATCGGTCAACGGGTTTATAGCACACTGAAAAATGTGACACCTAGGACATGCATACACACAATTGAATATTCTTAAATCAAATTGCTTTGAGCTTATAATCAGCTTTTTAAAACAGCATTGTGAAACTTCTGTTTGAAGCATAACAGTGCATAAATGGAAACTAAAAAGTAATTATTTGAAGAAAAATATAATTTTTTCAGAGAAAACTTTCTGTGCTATTAAAGACAAACCATGAAAACTTTAGACATTAGTCATGCCATCAGAAGAGGAATCATGTTGCTAATATTGTTAAGCCAGGATCTTTCTTTTTGCTTCTTAGGCAAGTACATGGAAATAAATTAACCTTTAGATACTTCTGTTGAGGCAGAAGAAGCGATTTCTACTGTCAGCTTTTTTTTTACAGTACTATAAAAAACAGATGACTGCAAGATGTAATGCTTCACAGGACTATATAGTCTTGGTGTCCACGACTTTTTAAAAATGTGTTCTGTATTTTATAATCGTATGGGAGAAAATCATCTCGGCTGGCCTGTATTGATGGCTGTAGCAAGACACGCTTGTGAATTTGTGCCTAGACTAAGTAGGAATGTGAAAAATGAGCTTTTTGCCAAAACCATGACTCAAAGTGGTTTATGCAGAATACCTTCATGGCTGGGTGTCTGGAAACTGAGTATGTAACTACTCCATGCCTGAGTCACAGATGCTGAATAGAAAGATTGTGCTTATAGGCTTAAGTGAGATACCTTTGTGGAAAATATTTCATACCCATCATAGTGCCATTGCTGGGGGAGTGCAGAACCTCTTCCCTGCCTGTTCTAGGAAAATATTTTAGGAGGTTTGTGTCTGTTTTCTTATTGGCTTTGAGAAATGCTCTTATACTCTATCAAATTTTCTTATATTTAGAAATAATTTCGCCTTAACAAATTGTATCTTTAAGAATAGTGGTATTTTGAATCTTACACAACCTTTGAGAAAACTGCTAAAACCCCTATGTAATGTCAACCTCTGACATGCTTTCTCAATTTTACTACCCACTGCTGGTAACATAGTCCCAGCCCCACACTATCTCTCACCTAGTGAGTAATGTTTCAGTACTGGCTTGGGTGACACCACTCCCAAGATATGTGTTGACTTTCTTACTGTTTTTGAGCTACGAATAGTTCTAAGGTATCCTAACTTTGAATATCCGTAGCAGTTTATTTAACTCATGGCATCAATTTATCTATCTCACATTATGATTCTGACTATGTGTCACCTTTCTCCACTTTTATTTTAGCTAAGTATGGAATGACATTGTTTGTTGTCGCTGTCCTTTCTAGGCCTCTCCATGATTTATGACTCTGCTTTAATGAGGGTCCATTTATCTGAGGATGTGATGTTGGGAAGACAATGCTACTGAGGTTGATGCTGCTCTATAGCTTCTGCCTCATCTCTGTTTTCATGCAGAAGCCTGAAGATGCAGAGCATCTGATGGCAGGTCTGA